>NW_024061918.1:15957500-18357500 GCF_006381635.1 Hibiscus syriacus
ATATTCCACCATCTAAGAGAATTGAGGGCCCATGATTGATCAGGAAAGCTGTAGTGTTGATAGCTTAAGCCCATAGCAATTTGGGCAAGATGACATGTATCCTCATGCTTATGGCACGTTCATTCAGAGTTCTGTTCATGCGCTCTGCTATGCCATTCTGCTGCGGTGTCATGGGAACTGTTATCTCCATCTTGATCTCATTGTTTGCATAGAAATCTTTGAATCTACTATTTTTGTACTCTCATCCATTATCATACTTCAACCGCTTGACTTTCAAACCAGTCTCATTTTCCACCACGGCCTTCCATTTTCTGAAGATATCAAAGACTTCTGATTTCTTCTTCAGAAAATAAACCCACACCTTTCTTGTAGAATCATCGATGAAGGTGACATAATATAGTGAGCCTGCAAGAGATGCAATTGGAGATGGTCCCCACACATCAGTATGAACCAACTCTAACTTTTCTGCCTTGGGTGTCTTGCCAATCTTTGCAAAACTAACTTTCTTTTGTTTGCCAAAGATGCAATCCTCACATAGTCCGACATCTATATTCTTTAGATCTGACAGCTTCCCTTTTGAAAAAAGTGTCTTCATCCCTTTCTCGCTCATATGGCCAAGCCTTTGGTGCCATATGTTTGATTTCCCATCAGCATCTGCTACTGCAATGGTATTCTCTAAGTTTGAGGTTACAGAGAGAGTATCATACTTCTTACCACTAGCAATGAAGAGTGCTCATTTGGTAATCTTCCATTCACAGCCTGAAAAGGCTGTACTATATCCTTCTCCATCAAGCTGTCCTACAGAAATCAAATTTTTTTTAGGCTAGGAATATGTCTCACTCCTTTCAGCTTCCAGGTGGTCTGGTTTGGCAACTTTAATCGGATGTCTCCTTTTCCGATAATCTTCAAGGTTTCATCATCAGATAGATGAACCTTCCAAAAATCACCACAGACATTGTTCTCCAAGATTTCTTGTCATGGGGTGCAGTGGAAAGATGCCCCTAAATCCAAGATCCATGATTCAATCGGACTGTTGACGATTAGAATCATGATATCACATGTCTCCTCTGTCATGTTGGCAGATTCTTGCGCGCGATATCTTTCTTTGGTGCTCGGCAATCTCTTTTAAAGTGACCCTTCTTGCCACAATTATAACAGTTAAAATCTTTCTTTCCCGTTCTTGATTTTCCCCTTTTGGATTTCGATATGCCACGATTTGAATTTCTTTTTGAAGTTCTCCCTATAGACTCCATGTGCAAGGCTGATGAGCTTGATGCTTGACCCGATTCTCTCCGTCGAATTTCTTCACTCAATACCAGATCTCGAACATCGTCGAATTTTAATTTACTGTTTCCTGACGAGCTACTGACTGCTGTAATAGTAGCATTTCAACTGTATGGTAGAGATGATAAGAGAATTAAAGCTCGAACTTCATCATCGAATTTAATTTCCATGGAACTCAACGGGTTGTGATTGTGTTGAGTTCATTTTGGTGTTGAGCCATTGATGCCCCTTTCGCCATCCGTAAATTGAATAATCGCCTCATCAAGTGAACTTTGTTTGAGGCCGATGGCTTCTCATACATACTGGAGTGAACTGTCATAAGACCTGCCGTGGTCTTTTCCTTTTCTATGTTGAAAGCAACATTGCGGGATAACGTCAGTCGGATAACTCCGAGGGCTTTTTGTCGAGAAGATCCCAGTCTTCATTCTTCATGCCCTCTGGTTGCTTTCCTGAGAGAGGTTGATATAGATTTTTCTGGTACAGAAAATCTTCAATATGCATCTTCCAAAAGCCAAAGTCCGCACCGTCGAACTTCTCAATTTTCACCATCCATTCGTCTGCAGCCATCGCTCCCACTCGAATCTGACTTCTTTTGGATCGTTTCTGATAATTCTTGCGAATCACCGTGTATTAGAACACATCCGTCGATAAATTCGTATCACCGACAAAATTTTACTATTCATGAAATTCACTATTCACATGAATAGTAACCTCACAGAAAAACAAATAAAATTAACCACCAAAAGCTCTGATGTCAATTGTTGGAAAATAAACGAGTAATTTTCCTATAACCATATTAGTGAGAATGCGAAATAAAAGCTGAAAAATAATACCCGACATTGATAACGGAGTTCAGCCAATTTTTCCTATGTCTCCGGACTGCTACAAATCTTTTACTAAAAAGAGAAAATTTACAGGTGTTTACAAAACACTTACAACTCACAAGAAAGCTCTTTAGTATTGGGAGAGAGAAATTATTTGGGATGATTTTGAAGCTAAATGGGTTAGAGTATTTATAGTTGAAGCTTAAAGACTAATCTTAAAAATACCCTAAAGTACAGGGACTAAAGTGTAGTTTTCCCTTAACCATTTTATACAGAAATAGCTCCTTAGCTACCCTTTTTTTACTATTTTTTCGATGCATATTCGGTGCATTTAAAGTACCGAAGACATAAGAAAAACGACAAGCCAAAACTGTTGTAACAATCTTTTACAACATATTATATAATCTAATCGACCTAAATTGAGACTAGATTTTCGGCTTATTAACCTTAGGAATAAGAACAATATGATTTGCATTGATTGCCCCCACATTATCATCCCATTTAGAATGGACAAAAAAAAGGTGACATTATCTCCTATTACTGGCCAATATCTTTGATAAAACTATATCGGTAATCCATCAACATCGGATGCTTTCAGAGGAGACATACCCTTCACGTCTTGCCAAATTTCCTCAGCCCGGAACATAACAGTCAAGAAATCGTTGATCACTTCAGTTACACGTGTGTGGCTATATTTCATCAAAGATAGGAGACGCTACATCAGCGGATGAAGATTGGAAAAGTTCCAAAAAAAAAGAGGTTGCCAAATGCAACAATCCTGGATTGTCAGCTACCAAATTCGCACAAGAATCATACAATCCTTTGACATTATTCTTTTTCCTCCTGTAATTCACATAGCTATGGAAGAATGGGGCAGTTTTATCCCCATGATGAAGCCAATTAATTCCGGCCCGTTGCTCCTAGTACAGTTCTTCTCTATCTACCTCCATGTTAGACAATTCCTGAAATTGTGCTTGAAAAGAGATTTTTTGATGCATCGTACTAAACTTTCGACTGAAATTCCAATCTAGAAAAGAACGTCACAAACTATTCAGTCCTTCTGGAACAACCTCCATGGAGTTCTCCCAAAAGGTTTTTATGACATGCTTAGTTTCCTCTTCAAGAATCCAGTTAGCGTCGAACCTAAATGCCGTAGGTTGCGGACCTACCTCAATAAATTGATACTACTCTATTTCAATAATAAGAGGAAAATGATAGTAAATTGTATGGCATAGGTGAGTGACTACATTCCCTGAGAACATAGTGATAAGATAGCAGTTTAGCTATCTAAGAAACAAGAAATGAAATGAAATCTTTGTAATTCTTTATTAATGAAAAAGCTAATCTCTCTTGAGTTAGAGAGTAGCTATTTATACAAGCAAAGAGAAAGGTAACTGCTGTTAACAAGAAGTTTAACAACTTAACTGCTCGTAACAAGGAGCTAACAAACTATTCTAGAACTGACTTCTAGAACTCACACAACACATGCATAAGCTTGTATACATAACACTAACACATAGCCCACCTGCTAGGATTAGCCCTTGCTTTATTAACTTCTTCAGCACTTGCTTCAGCTTCTGTAGCAAACTTCTTGACTTCAATATTCCCCCTGCCATTCCCACTTTGTAATCCAGCAGGAAGACCTCTTAGTTGCGTTACCAAGAGTTTTTGTCTATGTTTGAGAAATGAAGGGGAAGAGAGTGGCTTTGTCAAAACATCTGCCACCTGCTCATAAGCAGGAATCTCATTAACCTGTAAACGACCATCAACAACCATTTCTCGAACAAAAAATAAGTCAAGCTCAACATGCTTGAACTTAGAATGCTGAACAGGATTGGTACAGACCGCAACAGTGCTGGAATTATCACACCACAAGGTAGCTTTACCATGTGGAACCACGCAGAACTCCTGAAGCAATGACTCAATCCAAACAATTTCAGCAGTTGCAGAGGCAACACTCCTATACTCGGCTTCAGCCGTGGAACGAGAAACTACTTGCTGCTTGCGTGAGCTCCATGAAATGAGATTTCCACCAAAGAAAATGCAGTAACCAGTCGTGGAATGCCTATCATCAATATCAGACCCCTAGTCTGCATCAACAAAACCAGTCAGAGACATGCGAGAGGATGCTATAAAACAAAGACCATAGTCAGCCGTTCCTTGAAGATAACGTAAAATCCTCTTAACAGCCTGAAAATGACTATTGCGAGGTGACTGCATGAACTGGCAAACTTTGTTCACTGCAAAGGCAATATATGGCCTAGTGACTACTATGTACTGAAGAGCTCCTACAATGCTTCTATATTGAGCTGCATCTTTAATGGGGTCACCAGCATCAATCGATAACTTGCAATTGGAGACCATGGGAGTAGGTAGGCTCTTGACATCACCAAAACCATGCTTATGCAACAGCTCACGAATATATTTTTGTTGAGTCAAAATAAGACCATTGTCATCAGAACACACCTCAATGCCAAGGAAAAAATTAAGAGAGCCAAGATCTTTTAAAGAAAATCGAGCATGCAACTTTTCAATAACACATTGCACCTCACCAGCCTCACTCCCTGTCACAATAATGTCATCAACATACACTAGCATGTAGACAACACTGCTAGCAGTTTTTCGAACAAACAGAGATGAATCGGATTTAGACAAGACGAACCTTTCAGAGACCAGGTACTCTCGAAGGCTCTCAAACCAGGCCCGAGGAGTTTGCTTCAAGCCATAGATTGCTTTATGCAGTTTGCAAACTAAACCATCACTAGCTTGTACAAAACCAGGAGGCTGAGACATGTAAACCTCTTCCATCAATGCCCCATTTAAAAAGGCATTATTAATATCTACTTGACGCAGCAACCAACCTCTTGTCAATGCAAGAGTAAGAATCACTCGTACCGTTACAAGTTTCACAACTAGACTAAAAACGTCATGAAAATCAATGCCTGGTCATTGAAGAAACCCCTTCGCAATAAGACGAGCCTTGTACCGAGACACTGAGCCATCAGTATTACGTTTCACCTTAAAAATCCACTTGCAGTGAACAGGTACACGATCTCCAGGAAGAGGAACCAGAGACCACATGTTGTTTGCAATCAAAGCATCAAACTCTTCCTACGCAGCTTTCTTCCAATGAGGAATCTTCATAGCTTCTCTAATGGAACAAGGCTCTTCATCAAAAAATTCAACATGCAGAACACGAGGTTTTCGAATGCCATCTTTGGCCCTGGTAATCATGGAATGCATGTTATGAAGGACCCGAGATGAGGGGCAAATAATAGCCTCAGGTACTGGAGAACAATGTGCAGGCGAGACTTGTCCATCAATCTCGTGAGCTAGGGAATCTCGTGTAGGCAAAAGAACTTGTCCACCATTCTCGTGAACTAGAGGATCACGTGGGATGATTGTATGAAAAGAACCACCATGCATCGAATCATGCGTTGATGAAGAAGAACGTGAGCTGTTTCCACTTAATAGTGTGGTCCCAACTCTTTTAGTCATTTGATTATTCTCATGTGCACGAATTAGTACGGTCCCATGAATATTATCATCATGCGTTATCGCAACTTTTCTAGTCCTTTGATTGTTCTCATGTGCTGAAGTGGCTTCCATATGCGTACGAATTAGTGTGGTCCCATGAGTGTTATCATAATGCGTTGAAGAAACACGCTTTGACAGAGCATCACATGGGTTATTTTCACGTGTTGAGTCGAACGGAGCACCATGAGTGAGACCACGTGGGCTGTTGGCATTTAAAAAACCATGCTTTGATCTGAAATCCAGCTTATGACGATTAAACATACGCAAGCAAGGATAGCAAGCGCATCCAAACACCCTGAGAAAAGAATAATCTGGAAGGACATGATGCAGAGCTTCAAAGGGAGACTTGCCATGCAAAACAGGTGTGGGCAATCTATTGATAAGATAAATAGCAGAAGCAAAATCATAGCTCCAAAATTTCTGAGGTAAGGAAGCCTGAGCTAACATTGTCAATCCTGTTTCCACAATGTGCCTATGCTTCCTCTCAGCCTTACCATTCTGCTCCGAGGTGCCAGGGCACGAGAGACGATGCTGCACTCCATTGGCAGAGAACCACTTTCGAAGTGGTTGATATTCCCTACCACCATCAGTCTGGAGGGCTTTAATTTTGTATCCAAACTGCACTTCAACCAATTTCGCAAAATCAAGAAAGTACTGAGCCACCTCAGATTTACGTTTCAAGAGGTACATCCAGGTATAACGGCTACAGACATCAACAAAAGAAACATAATAAAGAAAACTGTCAGTGGAGCATACAGGAGCTGGTCCCCAGACATCAGAGATAACAAGTTGGAAAAGCTCATTATATTCGGTCAAAGATTTATAAAAGGGCAACTTATGAGATTTCCCTTGCATACAAGCAGAACACACATTTACTACTTCAGTTTTATTGAAAACAATGCTACACGACTTCAAAACACGCTGAACAATATCAAAAGATGGATGGCCAAGACGCTGATGCCACAACTTCAAAGACACAAGTGACTTCGAGACATTATTCACCAAGTAAGGTGACCTCTGATCCTCAGAAGGCAGTAGCTGATACAACCCGTCATCTGTGAGCCTCCCTCGAAGTAGAATTACTTGAGTCCGAGCATCCTTCACAAGACATTCAGAGGGGTGAAATTCCATGAAGACACCATTGTCACGAGTGAACTGAGAAACAGACAATAACTTTTTCTTTATGTTTGGTACGTGCAACATATTTTGTAAAATTAATGGCTTCCTGTTTGAGCTCAAAAAACCTTGACCAACATGTGTAATTGGAATACCATCACCATTACCCATGAGCAAGGAATTACCACCCGTATAAAGAGTACTTGATTGAAACTCAGTCATATCATTTGTGACATGATGTGTAGCACCAGTGTCAGGATACCACGAGTCAGTTGATGCTGAAAAATTAGACCCGGAGTTCATTGGAACAGTGGACACATATGCTGCCGAACTAGGAGATGTACCATGAGGACCACAAGAGGTGTTCGAAGCAAAACCAGGAGAGAAGCCAGGAAAGGGGTAATATCCAGGAGCATACGAGGAAGAAAAGTAAAACGGAGTGGGAACAAAGTTCGAACGAGAAGGCATGGAGGTTACAGTGTGAGCATAAGGTTGTCCACCAGATTGCGGGTGTTTAGCAGAATTCCCAGCACCAGTGGGCTTTGAGCCATTCTCTTGCATCGACTCAGACCCGGACACACCAGTGTAGTCTCTATCAAAATGATGATAACACTTCTGGACCACATGTCCAAACCGGCCACACAATTGGCATTGAGGACGATTATTATTACGCCCTCGACCTCGACCACGATATCCATTCGTCTGTCCACGAGATGAATGATCCTGTGATGACCCAGTATTAACATCCTGAGTTCCAATAGAGTTAGTTTCAATAGCAGCACCTTCCCGAGATTGAAGAACAAGATTTGCAAAGAAGTTTTCACTCAAGAACATCTTCTATCAAGCCTCACAATCTAACAACATCTCAGTAAGAACATCAAGAGAAAATTTTTCTCGTGATGCAATTGCAATAATAGACTCTAATTCCATTGTAAGTCCAGCTAACACAACATTAACATATTCTTGCTCAGTAACCACACTACCTGAAGCATTCAACAAATCACATATGGATTTGACTTTGGCAAGATACTCCCTAATCATCAAACCAGTCTTTCGCTGGGAATGAAGATTATGTCGAAGAGAAGAAATCTTTGCACTGGAACGAGCACCAAACAGACGAGATATAGTATTCCAGATTGAAATTGCAGTTGTAAATCCGGTCAAGTGAGGCAGAACCTCTGTACTCACAGTAGTTAAAAGCCAGGAAGCAAGCAGTTTATCTTGTTGACGATGAGCAGCAAATACTGGATTCTCTTCAAGTTGTCCAGACGCATTAGTGATGAACTCATCTGGTGCAACAGAACCGGCAGAGATGAACCTCAGCAACCCATAGCCATCAATTATCAAAGCCACTTGATGCTTCCAAAGAAGGTATGTGGATTCAGTGAGTTTAACAGTGTCATGCTTTGGTATGTGTTGAATACCAAACATACCTCGAGAAGTTCCAGGACTCAGGGAGGAAGCATTCGCAGACACATCCTCAAGATCAACCGTCAAATCAACCATGACGCCAAGAATACACAATGTGAGAACTTAATCTCGTGCAACTATTGGAATGAAGAAGAAACAGCGGAAGAAAACACCCAAGTATTTGGCGAAAGATACCATGATAAGATAGCAGTTTAGCTATCTAAGAAACAAGAAATGAAATGAAATCTTTGTAATTCTTTATTAATGAAAAAGCTAATCTCTCTTGAGTTAGAGAGTAGCTATTTATACAAGTAAAGAGAAAGGTAACTGCTGTTAACAAGAAGTTTAACAACTTAACTGCTCGTAACAAGGAGCTAACAAACTATTCTAGAACTGACTTCTAGAACTCACACAACACATGCATAAGCTTGTATACATAACACTAACACATAGCCCACCTGCTAGGATTAGCCACCACCCTATCAAGACACTCACAAAAACTACTAGGACAATGTAATAAGTTCATTTGAATCCCAAGTCAGTAAGGTCGCAATCAGTCAAAGCGTCACAAAAACTGGCCATGTTTCACTCTCATTGTAAACGACCACCCTGTTTCTGAAAAGAGTAAACAATTTCATTAAAATCCCTGGCCACTACCACGACAGTGACTGATCAGAGCCTAAGTGTCGTAACAATTCCATGATTCAGACCGGTTACACTCAATCGGGTTCCCACAGAAGCCTGTAAATCGCCATACTACACCATCATTTTCCTTAATGACAACATCAATGTCTGACTGAGAGTAACTCCGAAGCTCAACATCCTAATCTGGCTTTCACCCTAACGGCACACCTCCCCTAGAACCAATCGCAGTGACATATATACCAAATAAATAACCACACTTCCTCCGTACTCCTTCCATTCTCCTCGCATTTAGTTTTGTATCCATGAGAAAAAGAAGATGGGGATGACTGTATCAAAAAGTATTCCAGAGACAATTAATCGTCCATGGTTGCCCCAATCCACGAAGGTTCCAACACATGAGTTTTATTGCATCCGACCTTACTCTTTCGAAACATAAGACGCTTCAGAATCAATTGCTTGAGAAACTGATTGCACCTCCCCAATAATCCATTGCCTTTTTTCCCCATTGTCAATGTAAATAGGGTTGTCTTTAGCATCAGACCCAATCTCCATCTGGACAGTTGACATTGGGCCACTAAAAATTAGTAGGCCCCACTAGTATGAGTAGTCCTCAACGTGGCTTACATGGTTGCACGTAAAGAAGTCCCAACATTAGTCACGTCGCTTAGCGGACCATGCAAGGTAACTTCCCCCACGTTGTAACCAACTAATGTAGAACCTATAACTTCCTCTCTTAACCACCTGTTTGACATCAATGGCCCTCTTCTACCCGGAGCACTAAGCGATAAATCCCAAGCAAAAACCACCACATTCGGATTCATCGACAGGCGAAGGGGGTAATAGCTTTCCCCATGCCATAGCTTCCCACAAATAAAACAAAAAAAGTGATCTTCTCATACTGAAAGTGAGCATATACATGCATGGTAGTCCCCAATGCTACCTTTTTCTTCCTCTTCAAAGGATAATTAACGTTGAGCAAAACACACAAAAAATGGTTTTGCCCGGATATAGTGAGCTCCGAATCATACTCCACGAACTGGCCTACAAAGTTACCAAACTGACGCGTCATTGGATCAAACATTAATCCCGGTGGCAAATCATGAACTTAAACCCAAAACATGGCCAAGTTCAATAGAACAATCAAAGGATCATTCCCCTTCACCAATTTGTGCAACAGTAGCAAATGATTATTAAAAACTAAGGAGAACTATTAAATACCCAGGCCAAGTCCACTTTATGATAGAATCGAAAGCAAAACCTTTATACCCCCTAACGGATGCTACACGTCTGCTAACGTGTTTCTCATCGATTGAAAATGCACCACACTAGAAGTTAAAAATCTACCCACAAGGTAGAACTCATATCCATCACCAACCTCCTCAACCTCCGGAGGTAGGATCAGGGCCGTGACTAGGTTGTTAGAGGCCCAGTACAAATTCTTGTAAAGGGACCCTTAGATCTCGAACTTATTTTTCTGAAATAATAAATGACTAATTTCATTAACTTAAAAAACTGATAGATATACTCTATTTTGGGGCTCCCGTGCAAATTTGAACTTGTTTTTCTCAAAAATAAATTTTCTTGTTAACGAGATTCGAACTTAAGATCAACAAAGTCATGGGCCTAATGATCTAACCACTACTCTATATCTATTTTTCTGCTTAATAATGAAAACAACTAATAGATATACTATATTCCGGGGCCCCTATTTTTTGAGGCCCAGTATCTTCGCGCACTATGCGCTTCTCATCCAATCCCCTGTGAAGGACCAAAGCCTCCTCTCGACAGGCGTTTTCGTCCAAGTTTTTATAATAGTATATCATTATTTAATTATATATGTTATTATTATTATTATTATTATTAATTATATATATTATTATATTTACAAATATTACAAAAATCTAGGCCCAAATACTAAATAACCCGGGGCCTAATATTACAAACATAACCAGAAACCCATTTACAGATATTGACCCAGTTCAGACCCATACTCGACCCAGAACCAGTACAAGCCCAATTCCAGCAGGCCTGTGAGGAGGCCTGTGCACGCTAGGGTTTCATCTCATCAGCACCAACCGTCAGCCATCACTGTTGGATTTGAAGAGATCCAACGGTCCACAGTTTACCTAGAAGAAACCCTAGGGTATCATAACCCTAGGGCTATGATTTTGGCCGCCGCCTTCAATGTCTCCAACCATTTTCTTCCACGACTCCACCGCCTCCAATGGAATGTTCTAGAGGGTGAAGGGGAACCGTACAACACATCAGCCTATGGTGAGTCACCACCATAGTTCCAGTGACTCACCAAAATCTCATCATTACAGCCGATTTCATGAGGCCTATAAAAGTCGTTCCTTCAAGCAGCGAAGAACACACAACATTAGAGGAAGCAAGACAGTAAACAAACGAGAGATAACGAGAGAAACAACAACCGAAAGAAAGAAGGGTTGAAAGGAGCACTTACCACTGTCTGAGGAGCTTCACCGTCATCGGGAAGTCTAAAAGCCGAAGGTAAAAGGCTAGATCTTCTAAGTTTGTCAAATTTTTAGGCAAAACGAAGCTTAGATTTGGGTTTAGGAAGTTTCGGGCTTTGATTTGAGGTAGTTTATCAATTTTCGGCCACCGTGGTGGCGGTCAACGGTGGTTCTGGGCTGCTGGTCGGTGACCGACCTTCCTCCGATGGAGGGCTTTAGAGAGAATTAAGAGAATTCTGTCATTTAGAGAGAGAAGAAAAGAAAGGAAATGGGAAGAGATGGCCAAAATGGCTGGCTAAAGGGGTATTTAAACACTCCCCAGAACTACGTCGTTTTAGGGAGGGGCTTCTGGGTAAATATGGAAAGGTTAAATTCCACGCGCAGTCACTATGAGTTTGTAATCCTACATTATAGTCATTGAAATTTTTAATAACAAATTTATAATTACTGCAAAGACATTTAATTAATAAATACCGGTACCAATTTTTGGCGTTGTGAGAATGCTAATTCTTTTTCATACGCAACCGACTCTCGAACTCATTTTTCTGGTAAGCAGACCCGAGTTGTATTATTTTAATATTATTCTTAGGAATTTTTATTAAAATAATATGACATTTTGGAGACCAATCTCACTATATAAAATATTGGTGGCGACTCTACAATTTGTTGTTTAATCTGATTCATGGTAGATAAACACTTACTTTTTTCGAGACTAGTTACACCGTCTGGGGTGTACTATTTGCACTCTCTGTCGCCAGGAGTATAGACCCCGTCTGGGGTATATTATTTTTATTTTTATTTTATGCTTTTCCTCACCCACTGTGCACTGCATTCATGACATGAGCTAAAACCCCGCTCTTATCCTTTTTAAGTGAATGAGAAACTACTTCCTCGTGTGGGTTTCACCTCCGTATGGGATAGGGGACCATTCTTTGAGCTCACACCTTATGTTCCTCGTGTGGTTTTCACCTCCGTATGGACTTAAGGAGGTGTGTTCCTTCGAATTGAACTTAATCTGAAAGTCTGTAATGGACTAGGATTGAGGGCTTGACAGTCCAAGGGAACACTAAAAAATGACAATTCGTTAACCCTTTTTACTCTAGAGCAAAAACTCAACATATAACGAACCTAGAATTGGATTTTAGGTGAAACCTAACCCAAATAAGTTTTGTAAGGTTAGTACACAAGGAAAAGCATGTTTAATCTTTTATTTTTATTTATTTTCTAAATAAATACATACGAACTTGAAATCATGCGGTTATGTTATTTTTCCAAATAAATCATGGAACTAGAAAGCATGAGGTTAGGATATGATTTTTATTACTAACCAGTTTTTGTATATATTCTAAAAATGCATATATTAATTGTTCTATTTGCATTCGCATAATCATGGCATACTCAAGGGTGTTGATTCAAGAGTGATTATCATAATTAAAGGCTTTCATTATGGATAAAGGGTTTCATGTTCAAGTAAACTATGAAGCAACCAAAGAAGGATATCTCGAAGAAGCTTTCAAAATAATGGAGGGCTACACATGAAAAAAATCCTGTTAGACCGGTGCCAAAAGCATTTTATGGTAAGAGCATCAATAGGAGTAGTCACAAGGGAGAGAATTTTTAAGAAGCTCAAGCACGTTTTTGGAAAGACGAAAACAAGAAATTGAGCATATAAGTCGAAGCCATGCTTGATTATTTTTGAAAAGTCAGTCAAACCTTCAAAGATGTTGGACTCGGAGGTACTCCTGAAGAACGGATGACAGAAATCATTAAAATGAAGACTGCTGCTGGTTAATGGAAAAAGATACATGAGGATCAAGCAAAGAAATTCTCCTATGATTTTCAAATTGCTGAAGAAATATACAATGCAACCATCACCAATTTGGAGAAATGTCAAGTTGAAAACCATATATTGAAGAAGAACATAACCAACATGGAAACTTCATATATGATCCATCAAAGAGAAATTAATGCTGAATTAAAATCCATTAGAGCTCAGAACCACACATTACTGAAAATGGTGGATGATTATGGAGATCTGGTACAAGAACTTCTTGAACATAAAGGTTCTTTGATAAAGGAAAATGAACAATATTGTCTGCAACTTCAGGAAATGGCAGACAAGGTTCGAGGAAAAGAAGATGACTTGAAGAAAGCTACTGCTCAAGTAAGTAAGGTAGCCCACAAGCTGGTGAACTTAGCTGGTTTCACGAGTGAACTAAAGTAGGATGACAATATGATTCTGGAGCATAAATGGAAATAAACTTGGCTTTTTAAGGAAATAGAGAAACTAGGAGGGAAAGCTATCCCTTATATGTAATGATCATCTGGATGTATTGAAAAGCCCTTTTTGTGTTCAATGGAAGTTGTTTTAAGATAATTACTCTTGAATTAAACCTTTTCATACATACATTTACATATACACTTTTGCATTCATAATCATGTTATGCATTGCATGATAGCATGTATCAATCATGAGAACATGGGAATAATCAGTGAAAGATTTTGGAATCAGGAGTTTTGAAAATCAGGGCATGCCTTTAAAAGATTGAAAGCAATGAATGGAATATTAGCTCGAGTTGTGAGGATTCATAAAATCCAAGAACAACTTATGGAAATCCAACGAGAAATGCTTGAAGAAACAAGAAAGTTCAAAGATGAGTCCAGGGAACACATGTCTAAGATAATGGGTATGATGATTATTTTATTTTATGGGGGACAAATGTTAGAAGACCCTGTTGAGCATGAAAAGATAAAGGTATCAGGAAAAAGTGTGGATTTCAATGATATAATGACAAGTGACCAAGAACATGTTGTGGAATATAGAAATCCAACTCATTTTTACAAATCAGGAAATATGACAGATATCATAGACATTAAAGTTGGTTCAAAGAAGATAAACATTGAACAAGTCCCATTGAAAATGGATAAAAAAGGCAGGAAAGAAAAAATGATGGCACGTCACTTTCCAATTCCAATTTTGTATTCAGAGTTGTTACCCTTTCTCTTTGAAAGTGGTCTTGTAATACCCATTCCTTTTAGTAATTATTTGCATCCAGATTGGAAAAATATCAAGAATCCATGCAATTATCATTATGGAGATTTTGGTCATTCTATAGAAAATTGCATAATGCTTAAATTAAAGGTTCAAGACCTTATGGCAGAATAGTTGTTATGTTTCGAAAATGGGAAACCTAAGACCCTCAGGAATTCAAAGTTGATTGAAAAAGAGAAATTTTCAAGTCAAGACGATGGTCGAAAGGCAGACATTCAAAGCAAACATTTTCAGGAAAGTAATAGCAAAGAAAGGATCATATCAAGGGAATCTTTACCCTGTTTTCCTTCAATCACATGCAACAAGTTATATGCCAAATTACATGAAGCCCATCTTATTGCCCCATGTCTGGCTAAACCTTTGGTACCACCTTACCCAAGATTGTAGAATAAAAGGGTCTTTTGTGAGTATCATGGTGGAATCTGAGGACACTCTATTGCAAATTGTGGCAACTTCAAATGACGAATTTAAGATTTTTTGACTCATGGAATTATAGAAGTGGATGCCAACAGTCAATCCATTTTGATTAAACATTTGGGAGTCAACTCTAGAAATGAAGCTGATGGTGTCAAAAAAATGGAAAACCAGGCAAAGTCAAGGAAAATAAAGTATGCAGGGTAGATTTAGCTATAGATACTTCTCTCAAACTAAAAAATGAAGCAAAATTGAGAAATGAAAATCAAAAGGAAAGGTAATTCGAGACTGACCTACAGAAGAAATGAGACAAATACAACCTTGGAGTTACATACGTTAAATTTTTTAAAATCAAGGGAAACAGTCAAAGAGGCGACAATTTAAAGTATGCTACTCCAGATACAGTTACAAGAAACATCCAGAATCAGGATACCACTATTGCTACCAAAACGATTGGTTTTGAAATTCAAACTGAGCCCAATTGTCAGTCAGAAAATATGATTTGATCAAGAGATGGCTCAAAAGAAATCTGAAGTTTGTGTACCTAAAAGCTCATCCAAAGAAGCTACCTAAGAAATGATTAAGAAATGGGGGGTTAAATATAGACAGAGATCCTGGTCTTATTATACACCCAACATCCAAGGAAAAATGAGGCAGTGGAAGTTGTTATCTACCACTATTGTACCTTTCATTTTATAGCATCTTGTTTGGATAGGTTTTTGTTCATTTCTCTGTATTTTGAAATAAACTATGTTACTTTCAAGGTTATGAGCATTGAATCAATTTTTCAATCTTGAAGTTATTTAAATATCATTAGATTAAAAACTCTCTACAATAAGAGTTATGCATCTTTGAGAAAAGTATCAAGATTGAGCACAAGAAGAAAAGGACCCTGACATTTCCTCAGAAGAAATACATCCCAAATACTACCCATTCCACAAAAATGAGAGATCTTTCTCCAATGTAAGGAATTAGACAAAAGGCTTGGTATTGATATTTAGAAGCATACAAAATGGGACATCTTTTGTGGTATTACGAAGCTGACTAGATTACCCTTTTTATTGATGAGATTTGATAATGAAACTTTGATAAATATGGTCTAAGTTAGTTGTTGTAAATTAAAATTTGGTAACGAGATTTTCTGAATTTCACCAAAAACATAGACTATAACGAGTTCTTTTTTAAAAAAGTGAGAGTCATAAATGTTATTAGCCCAATGATGGTTAATGTCGATAAAGCTGAATTCAGCAAGCCAAAATGGCAAAAGAAGAAGTTGTTGTAAAAAGAGTGGAATAATACTTGTTGTAGTTTATTCCACATATGTGCACATAGGAATCTCTTTGTTAGATAGAAGTTTTCACTTTGCTTTGGGTAGAATCAAAGATTTCAGAGAATTGAAATGGAGGTATTTTAGAAGGTCTAGTAATTGTTATACTAGATTGTGTCATTTTGTACGTATTCGGTTAAAGATACCAAGTCAAGAAAGTGAGGCATGTGACAATGTTCACAAAAGAGCGAGAGAGGAGTGACATCTTCACTAAGATGAAACCATAGAAAATAGGGAAGCTAATCTGAAACTAACCTCTCAATCTTGATACTTGTTAAAGAACTAAAACTCTTAGATAGTAAAAGTTGTTGATTCTTTTGATATTCTTTGAATTCATGCTTATGATTTGATTCTATTGTGAACCTATAAGGTGTAATATTTTACAAAATTCTTTCGTTCTTTGATAAAAAGGGGAAGAACATTTTTAAACAGGATAGATTCAAATGAGAGAATATCTTGAAGCCAGTTAATGCCTATTCTACCCTTATTGAGAAGAAGAATTAGCAAGGCCAGAATGGTGAAGAATTCTTGAAAGAAAATGGCCTGAGAAACCAATGTATGGGGGAATTGGACTTATAACATTCTCTTTGTGATAACCAGTTAAGGAAAAGATAATTACTTCATTCAGATGATGCACATATCTCAGTAAGAATGATTGATCATCTCTTAAGTTGTGACAACATGAAGAGAATTCCTCAAGTTGTAGGAATAAGAGCATTCTAGATAAAAAGATTTGGGAAACGGATCAAGCCATGAGTACCCACGATGGGGGAATATCAAAGGTTGGACCTTGAAAGGATTATGAGATTCAAATCAAATGGACATTGAGAGTAAGCCTTACAACTTAGCATATTCATATATTTTGAAAGCTCACATTCACATAAAAGGGTTGGGGTATGCTGAAGGCCCATTCTAGTCAGAAATAATATATATGGGGCATGCTGAAGGCCCATTCACATCAGTAGGCATACTGGATCTTTATCATTATAGGAAAAGTCATTCCAATGAGGCAGAAAGGTATGAAAAATGAAAATGGTAGAACAATGATAATAGAGTTGATCATGCATCACTGTTCTATCGATAATGTGATCACATTATCCCCACAGAAGCCACAAGAAAGAAAGAATGAAAAGAGCTCTCTAGTGGAGAGATCCCCACAGTAACCAGAAGAAAGGATGAATGTGTTGTCAAATGTTTTACGAACCAGTAATTATGGTGTTGAACCAATGTTGTGATCATTTGGTTGATTTAACATGAAATTACCCTTTTCAATCCCAAGGCTAGAAATGAAAAATGATGAAGAAATCTTTCCATGAAAGAATGTTGAAACTTTAACAACAAGAAACTAGTGGAGCCAACTAAGATTGAACGATGGTTTATGGTTTGAAGAACCTTGTTCAAGATTTGATTAGATGTGGAGACATGAAAGGAATTAGGATAAATCCTTCTTATAATGTGTTTCAAGAGTCCAATCAGAACAGACATGGATGATATATGGATTAATCTCTTATAAGTTTGGCATATTCATGTCTACATTTTGCAAGAATGATATATTCTCTTTTTAAAGATGATAGATTCTCTTTTCAAGAACAAAAGCTTAATTAGATTGCTACTCAAGTTCAGATAGAGACAACTGGTGTTATCAAAGAAAAGTGGAGCAACCAGGTCATAATCCTGAGTATGGCAGAAATCCCATAAATGAAACAGTTCTTTTGAAGGCAAAAGAATGCAAAACGATACAAGTTTACCAAATGGTTATTCAAAAATGCAAGTTTGATATCACGAGTTGCTACACTGATATCCGAGAAAGGACCTTGGAAAAGGATAATTAAGTGAAAGAAAAAAGAAGATCAAACTTCAGAGTTATATATTTGCATAAAGATCATGCATTTCATTGATACATTTCATTTAATTTGCATAGATACATTTTAACAAAGATGCAGGGACAAAATACCTTACAAATAGAAGGTATCATGGTTGAAGAGGCAAACATCTGAAGAAAAAGATGGACACAATCCATAAAAGAAGCATTATTTTTTGGGCATGCCCAAACCAATAAGTTGTCTTAAAAATGAGAAAGCAATTTTCAACGTTTCTCATTTAATCTTTTCCAAAAAATGAAATTATTGAAAAGTAAGAAAGCGATTTCCAAAGTTTCATACCCAATAAATTATTTCCCATGAATTTGTAAATCCTTTAGGTCATCTGTAAGTCTTTCGAGCATGATGTTAAAACCTTCGGGTCATCTCTCAATCTTTTGAGCCAGATGATAAGTCCTTAGGGCCATGTGTAAAACCATTGGGTAGGATGTCTACATATGATTTTCGCATGAAAATGAGAAAGCGATTTTCAAAGTTTCTCATTTAATGTTCTATAAAATCAAGTTTTTGAAAAGTAAGAAATCTCTTACTCAGTAAATTATTTAACACGAATTTATAAATCCTTCGGGTCATCTATAAGTCTTTCGAGCATGATGCTTAAATCCTTCGGGTCATCTATTAGTCTTTCGAGCAAGTGGATAAGTCCTTAGGGCCATCCGTCAAACCTTCAGGCAGACTGTTTACACTATTTAATTCTAGTCTCCATGGAAGAGTAGTGGAACAAATTTTTATCAAAAATAGGTCAATTGAACGAAAACTTGTATTTTATCTTTGCTTTATTCTTGTTAACACAAAAATAAGAAAAGAGGGGCAGCTGTCGACAGTCGTTTTCGTCTGAGTTTTTATAATAATATATTATTAATTATATATGTTATTATTATTATTATTATTATATTAATTATATATATTATTCAAATATTACAAAAATCAAGGACCAAATACCAAATAACCTGGGGCTTAATATTACAAACATAACCCGAAACCCATTTACAGATGTTGACCCAGTTCAGACCCATACTCGACCCAGAACCAGTCCAAGGCCAATTCCAGCAGGCTGTGAGGAGGCCCGTGCACGCTAGGGTTTCATCTCATCAGCACTAGTCGCCAACAACCATCATCGTTGGATCTGAAGAGATCCAACGGTCCACAACTTACCTAGACGAAACCCTAGGGTATCATAACCCTAGGGCTATGATTTCGGCCGTCGCATCCAATGTCTCCAACTATCTGCTGCCACGACACCACCACCTCCAATGGAAGGATCCAGAGGGTGAAGGGGAACCGTACAACACATAAGCCTATGGTGAGTCACCACCATAGGTCCGGTAACTCACCAAAATCTCATCATTAATGCCGATTTCACGAGGCCTATAAAAAGTCGTTCCTGCAAGCAACGAAGAAAAAACAGCAACAGAGGAAGCAAGACAGCAAACAAACGAGAGACAACAGGAGAAACAACAACTGAAGGAAAGAAGGGTCAAAAAGAGCACTTACCACTGTCTGAGGAGCTTCAACGTCATCGGGAAGTCTAAAAGCTGAAGGTAAAAGGCTAGATCTGCTAAGTTTGACATATTTTTAGGTAAAACAAAGCTTAGATTTTGATTTATGAAGTTTCGAGCTTTGGTTTGAGGTAGTTTATCAAATTTCGACCACCATTCGGTGGCGGTCAACGGTGGTTCTCGGTTGCCGGTCGGTGACCGACTTTTCTCCGATGGAGGGCTTTAGTAAGAATTGAGAGAATTCTCTCATTTAGAGAGATAAGAAAAGAAAGGAAATGGAAAGAGATGGCCAAAATACCCGGCTAAAGGGGTATTTAAACCCTCCCAAAACTACGTCATTTTGGGGAGGGGCTTATGGGTAAATAGAGAATTAATAAATTCTACGCGCAATCACTATGAGTTTGTAATCCTACATTATAGTCACCGAAATCAGGTTTTATATCTTTCAATTTTATATTTGTATTTTGTATATTTATATTTTAGTCCTTATATATATGTATATTTAGGTTAATTATATATTTAGTCCCTACATATTAATAAGTTTACATTTTAACCTTATTAGTAAATTATTATTAGTAAATTAGGGTAAAATACATAATTAATACATAATTATGGTATTAATTCGAATTAATTAATTTCAATATTATATGTTTTAAATATAAAATTATTATATGATTAATTATTATTAGTATTTTAGGTTTATTATTATTTATAATATATAATTTGATTTATATAGTTAATATTAATTATAATAATAGGACTAATAATAATTATTTTTAATTTTATTTTGTAATTATTTATTATTTATATTATTTTTAAATTAAATTTTTATAACAAATTTATAATTACTGCAAACACATTTCATTAAAAAATACCGGTACCAATTTTGGGCGTTGTGGGAATGCTAATTCTTTTCCATACGTAACCGACTCTCGAACTCATTTTTCTCGTAAGCATACCCAAGTTGTATTATTTTAATATTATTCTTAGGAATTTTTATTTAAATAATATGATATTTTGGTGACCAATCTCACCATATAAAAGATTGGTGGCGACTCTACAATTTGGTGTTTAATCTGATTCATGGTGGATAAACACTTACTTTTTTAGAGACTAGTTACACCGTCTGGAGTGTACTATTTGCACTCTCCGTCGCCAGGCAGAGAAACTTCTCGACACTTTTTCTTCCTCATTATCAATGGATAAGTTAGCTAGATCAAAATCCATTGAAAGAAAACCAACAACCACCACGCTTAAACCAGAAAGCCCAGAAGAAACTAGGAGACAATGAGTGTGCAATACAACAAACAAAGAGCGTGCAAAACTGCAGACATATAGTGAATCTAACATTCATTTGACACTCTACCAATATTATTAAATATTATACTTGATAACTTCAATTATTATTATTTTCTTGAACAAGTGCTAATCAAACTTTAATTATATAAATTGAATTCCAAATAAATTAAAAAAAGAAATTAAAAATTTAATAAACAAAGAATTAAGAAAATTAAAATTGAAATGGAATTAAATTATTAGAAACAAAAATGGATGATTCCATTGAAATATACCTGAAAAATAAATAAATAAACAAAGTAATAAAATATAGATTAAATGTTTAAAAATTTTAAAAAATAGAGGGACAAAAGTAAAATAAATGAAACCTAAAAAATAAAAAAACTAATAGTAAAATTAAATATCTAAATAAAAATGAAAAATAATTAAAATAAAATCATATATAAAATCATATATCCAAATTAAAAGAAACAAAGTATAAAAAGGACCAATTAATGAGTCCACCACAATGAAAACGACCAAAACTGTGATTTTCCCAAAAAACAGGAAAGTGTGGGTTGTAAGTGATGAAACGATGTCGTTTTAGCACTTGAATAACCCTCCCAAAACTAAGTTATTTTAGTGAGGTTATAAATAGCATATTTTGGCTTCTTTTATTTCATTTTCATCATTTTCTATTTTTTTAGAGAGAAAAACTCTCTATTCTCTCTAAAAATGAGATAAAGAATTATTGTCTACCATCGCTCCTCATCCCCGATCATGGTTACCAGTCAATTAAAGGTCGTCATCGATGGACACCAAATTTCATCACCATATTTGTATTGCTATAGGGAGTATAGATCTAGGGTTTGTTTTGCCGAAAAATGTTCTAATCGCCACGAAATAGCCATAGTTTGTTTGGCTTTTTACCCTCTCATATGTCGCTATCCACCTTTGGATCATTCCTATTTCGAGATATGTTGCTTGCCTGGGTCTCTTCTCCTCTCTCAGCGATTGGATCTGTCAATAGAGTCTCCGAATGCCTTCATTCACTACCAGCCAAATGGGTAAGAACTCATATCTTCTCTTTTCTCATTGATGCTTCACTCACTTTATCTCCCTTCTTTTTTTTATAGATTACTCATTGGAAGATTTATTAGAAATTTCATAGAACATGTGATTAAAAAAAAGAAAGAAATTATTTTAAAGAACTCTTTTTTACAGATAATAGTGGTTAAAATAAAATGGATGTTCGATTTCTCCCCTTTGCATCAAACCCCTTATTCGATCTTGCCCCTGTATTTTTTTTTTAATTTTTTTCTCCCATTTCTCTATGTTTTATTTTTTAGTAAACCCTTTTTTATTATTTGAATGGATTCTTATATAAATAAATATCCTCATTTACATTTAATTGAATAAATTTCTCAATATATCTTTTTATTCAATTCGAATCTCTTTTTGGATTTTTCGTTCATCATGTTTCTTCCCATTTTCAAAAAGAAGATTTTCTTGTGAAATTAGTTTAAATGGAATATGTTGATGAACCATCGTTCGACGTGCGGGTGTGTGAAGTCGGCTGCTGAGTGCATGAGATTTGAACGGTCATGTGTGGGACCCACGTGCTTCAGTTAAAATTTATTGGCTTGGGAAGGCGATGCTGATGCTCTTTGCTTTGCTAGGGTTTTTGGATGATCAAGGCTTTTTGAACTTGGGCCAATTAGGGCTTCAATTGTTAATTATACCTTTTGTTTTATTGGATTTGTAACACCTTAAACCTGATTAGGCCTAAAGTGCCACATTAGGTTACTAAGACAACCCTTGATTTTTAAAGATCAATTCATTCTCATTTCAAACATACTAAATGGTATCATAATAGATGTAAATAACAATTGTAAAACACTTTTATAAATCAGAGCTCTGTGATATATTATTTTAAAGCAAAATAATATAAACCTAGAGTTCAATAAACCAAATACATAAGTAAAGTTCTATGAATACATATGCACACTAAAATTATAGTATAATACTCTGATGAAGATGCTGGAAGTATTGCTGCGATGGTGCTCCTTGAACAACCCAAGCTAAAAACCTACGAACGACAACGTCCGAACCCTGGGCTTATAAAACCCAATAGTATAATCACTAATCTAGAGTAACACTATGAGTCTAATAAACAAAATCATGCTAAAGATATAATACTAAGCAGTATGTACATGCATGATCTTAATCAAGTGTTACCTATTTAAGGGTTAACTGTTCTATCATTGAAGTAGAAGTCTCATGCTTCCCTTAATCCTCTGCTAAGGGCTTTGCCATGAGTACACTTGTATTGGGTCTCTAACCCCAATGATTGTGACTGCTTTGAGTTTTCTAAATACGACACGTGACACACTGATGTTTATTATCTGAATGCGATACTGGCACTGACACTGCTGCGTATTATCTGAAAATGACATTGACACTACTGTACATTATCTAAACGTGACATTGATACTGTTGTACATTATCTAAATGGAAGACACTTCTAGTATTTGGTCTCACTTAGCCATCAAATACTAGTTAACTAAGGAACCCAATGTCACATAAAGTCAATAAAATTCCCACTGACATGTTGAATGATCTCTTGGTCTCACATAGCCTTCGTGTAGTTCATGGAGGGGAACCATATTGGTACAATTGCCGCTCAACTGAAGCATTGGTTTGGTCTCACATAGCCATCAAGCCAAGCTTTAAGAATATCTATTGTACTAGACTGATGGAATAACACATGCATATCTAAGGCCCCAAAGGCCACACAACATTGACAACGCCCCATTAGGGCAATTAAGGTATCCTAACTATACAATAATGTAACTTGACATACTAAAATAAGATCAACCCCTCATTAGTTGCTATCTCACTTGTTCTCTCATCTAGAATGTTATAAAAGGTTTATTAGTATGTTATTTCTGATAATTTATTAAGATGCTCTATTCTGGTTATTAGCACTTAAAGGATATTTTAGTAATTTCAGTCTCTAAAGAGTTTTCTACGTGTGTCATGATTTTATGATGATTATTGTGTTTTCTATTCACTAACTGTAATATTAGCTAGCTCGATGATGACTCGGATTCATTACTGAGTAGCAGCACTCTAGTCGCTCTTATCGTATTTCTCAATTCATCAACCTTGTCGTAGTATACAATTCCTCTATTACGTGATCTAATTAGTTTATTATATCATTTATTGGTAGATTCTTTATAACGATCATTTGTTCTTAACTACTCAATACATGATCGATTGAGGATACATAGAAGTATAATGCCTTGACTACTTTGGTCGTAGCACACTTCTAAGAGTGTTTCTAGGCACCGTTTTCTATTAATGTTCCTTACAATGATTAGTCATTCACAATCATTCGCTACGTGCACTCTTAGAGGTACTTTTGAAGTTATTTTCTCATTAAGGGTATTTTGGTAATTTACATTACCTAGAGGGTAGTTCATCCATTTCATAAATTAAGACTATTTTTCAAGTTTAGTTGTACATTTCATAGAAATGAATAGACATTCGGAAGCAATGAATGATGTTTTAGATCTCTTGAGGTTGGTGAATATTGGTACTGCAAGAACAATATTGGTACTCCTACCCCTTGTATCGATACTCTCTGCTATAACTTCCCAGAATTCATCTAATATTGATACTGTTCATCCACTATCGATACTCAAACCTAGAACTATCTTATTTAAGCTTAAGAAACACCTAAAAATCATCTTAAGGATATTTGTTTGGTTCGAAATCATGTGCTAAAGCTTAGAGAAGTTACATAGGTCTTAAAGTGACATAAAAATAGATGCCTTACATCTAAGATGTTATTTAATCATGAAATCAAATATAAACCCAAAAATGCTTGAATATATACACAAATATCAGCAATGCTTGATGCTTATGAAAGCCTTAACAGTGCAAAGGATTAGAAATACACTACCTTGATGTCAAAAACTCAAAATGAATCTCCTTTAGTGAAATAACACTCTCTTATAGGACTTGGATGATAAAACCTTAATTTTCTCTAGAAAAATAAGAAACCTAAGCTTGAATCTTTAAAATGAGGGTAAAGGAGAGATTAAAGAAGAATTTAAGGTTCAAAGGAAGCATAAAAAAGGTTCAAGGGCTTACCTTTAACTATGGCTCTTGAAGAAGAAGAAAGAGAAGGAAGAGAGAAGGAAATGAAGGAAATGAAGAGAAAGAGGAGATGAAATGGATAAAAGATTTCATCTTTTTAAAAATGGGATAATCTCATTATTGGTCATTCCTTATATTTTTTCTATTTAAAAACCTTTTTTTATGATTAATTGGGCCAAATTCTAACCCAAATTAAGCCCACACTCGGCTAAACAACTTTAATTATGAACTCTAAGAGGTTCTCATACATCTCGGGTAAACCTAAAACTACAAGCTCAAAAATTAGGGTGTTATAACTCTCCTCTCCTCGAATGAAATTCCATCCTCGAAATTTACTTGGATCGAATAATGACATATCCTTAGCTTACACATTTTGAAGCCTCGAAGTACCTAAACTCTTATCAAGTCTAATCCTCAGGGAAGAAGTCTCTACAACATGACGTGCACCTGAAAGTTCAAAAAATTGATCTACGACCCTTTTATAAGGCACTGCCTATATCAAACCTTAAGCAACAACCTTAAGAAGCGCAAAAACATCTAGTCTTACTCTTGTTATCCTAACACTAAATACTTAGAATATTTTATAAGGAAAACGTTACTCCACGATTTAACTGCTATTGTTAAACCCTTTACTGGCTAACTCTACTCAATTAAGTTAACGTATTGCATAACTCTATAATATATTTTACTTACTGAACATAGGTAACTCATTATACTACACGTCGATATCCTCGACATCCTATGGAAACATGTCATATAGGATCTCGATGTCATTTACAAAAGATATGATAACAACTCTTGGCTTTCTAGATATCAATCTACATTTTAGTTGCGTAACTCTGATTCAATATTCAACTGCGTTACTTGACTGTTTCTCATTTTTTCATGCGATTTACATACTTGCTCCTCACCAAATCGTGCATCTAAGGTATTCAGAACTAAAAAATTGGCTACTTACCTAGAGAAACTATCAATATCTAGCTTTCATGGAGACCACACCTCACAAAGCAAAGATATTTTTCCATCGTACTCTGACTTAAGAATTCTATGATGCTACGTCTTGCACCCATGATTGCTTACCACAATTGTGATACTCGTTGATGACTAACGCTAGTCAATCTATATTTAAAGTACTTGATTTCTTTTAGTATCAAGAATTAAAATCCATAGTATTACGTGATGCTACATAATGTTATGTGTTGAATATAGCTTGTGCTCATATACCAATATGAAAACATCATAGATTAGGCTTGGCTCATCTATCTAATCACTTACTATTCATGCTCGAATGCATCAAGGAAAAATCAGAGGGTTCTATACACCTCAAGACTTGTAACTCACTATATTACTTATAATACCCTTAGTACTTAGGGTAAGATTCCATAACTATTGTATCAGAGCATATCCCATGCTAATTTACTCCTCATGAGTACTTGGGGCATCTGTGCCCAGTTAGAAATTGAAGTACCATGGCAATAGTTGAGATATATCCTTCTATTTCTGGCAATAAGGTTATTGACGTACTAGCTAGAGCGACTTGGGAACAAGTCTATCCATTCTTCTACTCTCTTGCCTAAGCATGACATTAACAACACTCTGGGTAGGCTCTTTGCGATGCTGAGCTACTTGTATCACCTTCCTTAATCAAGTTGAAACATCACCATTCGAGCTAGGGCAATCCATCACCATATGTACCAATGATCCATATCTATAACACTTTCTAAAAAAAGTTTAAAGCACCATACTAGATGATTTTTACTATAATGCTTGCACTCTAGAGAACTTAAAACTTTATCAGAGCCTCTAGAGCTCACTACAGACTATGAAGCTGGTGGTGTCCTACGATACCCTACGTCAAACCTCTAACTCGACTGGAGTGAAAAAGCTGATGTCACTCTTCTATGCTCACATGGACCTCTGTTACTCTCTGCCACTAGTTGCGTTAGGTCTACTGCTATATAAATCCAAATACTTAGGGTGCTTGACTCACCTAAGAAAATAATCCTCATACTCTGCACCATCTCCACGGTCTTAGCCTACCGTGTCAACTCTGAAAATACCCTAGGTGGTTCTACCACCAACTGTGCATGAATATCAATATGAAGTCCCTCCATGAACCTCTTATACCTTAAGGACTCATTCGAAACTAACTCTAGAGCGTAACGACTCAACCAAAGAGAATCTATCTCATACTTGTACATTGAGAAATCCTCATGAACTAGCTGAGAGAACTACATCCTTAAACGATTCATATATGTCTCCCCGATATACTTGTATATAAACTCATTTATGAACTGATCTCACGTCGGCACCATTGGTAGTAGAGCTATATCTATAGTGTCTCACCAGTCTATAACATCACATTGAGCAAGGCACTGATATACTTGAACTTACCCTCTAGGATAAGGTGAAGATGTCTCAAAGTATTCATGGTCTCTCTCAACCAGTGATCGGCTGAAATTGGATCATCATCGCCTGAACCATAGAAGTTAACTCTCTTATACCTCCTCAGTCTCTCTACTGAGTACTATATCGACACCAATGTATTATGGTTGGCCGACTGAATAGTTTGTTCTTTAGGAATGGTGTCCACTATCTCTTTAATAGTGGAGGTCAAATATCTGAAGAAGGTCACCTTTGTGACTCTTGCGCTTAACGGGACCTCATGATGCCCTGCTCTAGGTAAGAACTCATCGCTGATGCTATCTGGATGAGAGGCATAACTCTCCATCCTATCATCGAGACTAAGTTCAAAACTATCAGCAATCATAAAACTCTATAACATAGATTAAGAAATGAAGCATCATTAAGATTCTAGACTTATACAAGTACTTTTAACACCTAGGGGTGTGTATTCACTGACACTTTACTAAAACTAACCACTGGGTTCTCAAACCAGCACAACCTAACACATTGATACCACTATATGCAACACCCAAAACCCGATTAGACCTAAAATGCCATATTAGGCTACTGAGGTAACCCTTGATTTTCAAAAACATATTCATTTTCACTTTAAACATACTAAATGGTATCATAATAGACATAAATAATAGTTTTGAAACACTTTTATAAATCAGAACTCAATGACACATTATTTAAAATAAAAAGAACACAAACTTGGAGTTTAATAAACCAAATACATGACTAAGGTTCTATGAATACATATGCCCACTAAAGTTACATTATAGTATTATGATGGAGATTCTAGAAGTCCTATTGAGACAGTGTTCCATGAACGATGACCTAAGCTAAAAACCTGGGATCAAAAACATCTGAAAACTAAGCTTACAAAGCCTAGTTGTATAATCACTAATCTAGAGCAACACTATATGTCTCAATATAAGCATACCAAAAATATAGTACTAAGCAATAAGTACAAGCATGATATTAATCAAGTGCTACCTACTTAAGGGTTAATTATTCTTTCGTTGAAGTAGAAGTCTCATCTTTCCCTTAATCCTTTTCTAAGGGCCTCGCCATGAGTACACCTATATTGGGTCTCTAACCCTAATAACTCTGACTGCCTTATGTTATCTAAATACAACATCTGACACACTAATGTGCACTATCTGGATGCAACACTAACACTACTGCACATTATCTGAATGTGATATTGACACAATTGTGCATTATTTAAATGGAACACACTGCTAGTATATGCTCTCACGTAGCCATTACACACTAGTTAAATAAGGAACTCGATGTCATATAACATCGATAAAATTCCCACTAAGCCGTTGAATGATCTCCTAGTCTCACATAACCATCAGGTAGATCATGGAGGGGAACCCAGTGTCACATAGCATCTGTATAATTCTTGTTCAACTAAAGCATTAGCTCGGTCTCATATAGACATCAAGCCAAACTGTAAGGATATTTGTTATACTAGATTGATGCAACAAGACATACATATGTAAAGGCCCAAAGGCCACACAACAATGACAACACCCCACTAGGGAAAATGAGGTAGCCTAACTACAAACTAGTGTTGCTCGACATACTAAAGTGAGGTTAACCCTTCACTAGTTACTATCTCTCTCTTTCTCTCATCTAGAATGTTATGTGAATGTTTATTAGTATTTTATTTTTGTTAATTTATCAAGCTGATCTATTATGGTCATTAGCATTTAAAGGGTATTCTAGTCATTTATGTCTCTAAAGAGGTTTCTATGCTTTTTACAATTTTATGAGGATTTTTGTGTTTGTTGTTCACTGGCTGTAATACTAGTTATCCTGATGCCTGACTTGGATTATTTACTATGTGACGACCCTCTAGTCGCTCTTATTGTACTTCTCCTCAATTTATCAACATTCTCATAGTAAAAAATTCCTCCATTATGTGATCTGATTAGTTTATCATACCGTTTGTTTGTAGATCCTCTACAACGATTCTTCATTCTTAACTATTTAATACGTGATCGACTGAGGATACTTGGACATATCATCCTTAACATGGTTACTTCAGTCATAACCCACTCCTAAGAGTATTTATAGGCATTTATTTTTTATTAATATTCCTTGTAATGATTAGTCTTTTAGAATTATTCTCTACGTGCACTTTAGGGGTACATTTGATGTTTATTTCTCATTAAGGGTATTTTGAGAATTTACCCATCTAAAGGGTAGTTTAGTCATTTCATAAATTAAGATCATTTTTCAAGTTTAATTGTACATTTCATAGAAATCTATAGACATTTGGAAGCAATGAATAATGTTTTAGATCTTTTGATGTTTATGAGTATTGGTACCATAAGAACAATATTGATACTCACAATATTGGTACTCCTACCCCCAATATCGGTACTCTCTGGTGGATCTGCTCAGAATTCATCCCAGTTCATCCAATATCGACACTCGAACTAAAAGATACCTTATTTAAGCTTGGGAAACACAAAAAATCATCTTAAGGGTCTTCGTTTGTTTTCCAAATCATGTGCTAAATCTTAGGGAAGTTACTTAGGGTTTTACTGTGGCATGAAAACACATGCTTTACCTCTAGAATGTCATTGAATCATAAAATTAACTATAAACCCTAAAATGCTCAAATATACAAATCTTAAAAATTCTTCATACTTATGAAAGCCTGAACACTATAAAGGACTAGAAATACACTACCTTGATGTTAGAACTCAAAATGAAGCTTCTTCAGCCAACTAACACTCTCCTCTAGGACTTGGATGATAAAATCCCCTCTTTCTCTAGAAAAATAAAAACCCAAATCTTGAATATTTAAAACGAGTTTGTTGGAGGGATTAGGGATGAAATTGTGTTTCGAATGAAGCATAAAAAAGGTTCAAGGGCTTACCTTTAGCTATGGCTCTTGAAGAGGAAGAATGAGAAAGAAATGAGAAGGAAATGAAGAAAATGAAGAGAATGATGAGATGAAAGAGATAAAAGAGATAAAAGGTCTCATGTTTTTAAAAAAGAGATAATCACACTGTTGGTCATTCCTCATCTTTTTTCTATTCAAAACCCTTTTATGGTTAATTGGGCCCAATTTCAACACAAATTAAACCCACACTAGGTTAAACAACTTTAATTATGAACTCCACAAGGTCCACATACGTCTCTGGTAAACCGGAAACTATAAGCCCAAAAATTAGGGTGTTACATGTTCTATAGAAAAAAACAAAGACAATAATTACTCACACTTAATAATAATATTAACTAATATTAATATAATCATTAATACGTAATAATAATATAAAAACTAATAAATACTAATACTAATAACTACTACTAGATATTACTATACTATATAATAATACGCATATTAAATAGTAACTAATAACACTAATATATGATAATAGTATAGTAACATATGACACTAATATTGAATACTTAGTAAATATAATAAAGCCAACCAAAAATAAAAAAAATCCAAATTAAATCCTGAACGAAAATGGGTGTCTACATTGATGACATACTCATTAATGGAAGTACAATGAAATGGTAAAACGTATCAAAGACAAGTTACATTCAATATTTTATGTGAAAGATACGTGATTGGCCAATAAAAATATGGGCATCCAAATTAAAAGACAATCTGAAGTTCTCATACTAACTCAGTCACACTATGTGGACAAGATTATTGAGAAACTTAACAAGGATGAATCTAGTATAATCACAACTCAAATAGATTTTTGTTCACATTTGTCTAAAAATCAAGGTGAAAATGTTCATCAGGTGGAATATGCAAGGTCATAGGCAGCCTAATATATCTCATGAGTTGTACGAGACCAACCATCGTTTTTACTGTGAGCAGTGTAAGTAGATTCACGAGCAATCGAGTTGAAAATAACTGGAAAGTGATAACAAGAATAATGAGATATCTTAGATATACTCGGGATTATGAATTGCATTATTCCAGAGATCCTGTTGTCTTAGAAGGATACTCCGATGCTAGTTGAATATCTGATATTCAAGATACCAAATGTACAAGTGGATATGTATTCACTTTACGAGGATGAATTATGCCTTGGAAATCCTCAAGACATATGATTATAACTAGATCCACAATGGTATCTGAGTTTGTAGCTCTAGGCAAATCTAGAGAAGAAGTATAATGACTTTGAAACTTTCTTGAAGACATTCCAGAATGGTCGAAACTTGTTCCCACGGTATGCATATACTGTGATAACCACGCAACGGTTGCTAGAACTTAAAAATTCATGTATAATGGTAAATCGAGACATATGCGTCATTGACACAATACCAGTAGAAAATTGATATCAAATGAAGTTATCTCTATTGATTTGTATGATCAAATGATAACATCGCAGATCCGCTAACGAAAGGGTTAAATCAATATCAACTTGAGAAAATATCTAAAGGAATGAGACTAAAGCCCATGAAATTTAAAGACTTTATGTGAAGGAAAACCTTACCTTGTTGACTGGAGATCCCAAAATCTAGGTTCAAATGGATAACCTAATGGCATAAACTACGTACGATCACTGTGGGGTTTTCTTATCCCAAGTCCTTTATATGATATAAATAGTGATCAAAGTGGTATAGGCTAAGCAAAGCTTTTAATGACCATTGTGTGCTTCGGTGAGCTGAGCAAAATAAGTCACCTATGTGAGAGTGAAATGGGGCCTCTTCAAGGAGACTATTATGTTTAGTTCTTTCAAACTCTTGTAAAACCAGGTGATGTCCATGGCTTTAAGGACATACCTAGTAGAACTAAATTCTTGTCAGAAGGGTAGTTGTGTGAAGTATGTCATTATTTACACAAATGATAGTATAGTTCAAGGACATCTCGTCTAGTGTTTAGCCAGTAAAGTAAATATATTGTCACAATGGAAGGATTAAAGAAGGAATCCGACCTATCCAATGCAACTACTGAATGTAGAGGTTATCACCACACCGAGTCAAAATGTTTTTGATGAAATTATCAATTTCATTCATACAGGGCATTGTTGAAAAAATGGGTTAATTTAATTGATGGATTTAATATTTATATTAAATTCATATTCCTTTTAAATATTACAAATTAAAAGATATTATTTAATTTGAATATTAGTAGAATAATTATTCTTTTGAATATGTCAAATTAAAAAGATATTTATTATCTATTTAACTTTGAATATTAAAAGATAATTATATACTATCAGAGGGGTAGCTATGTGAAGTATGTCATCTTTTACATAAACGATAGTACAATTCAAGAACATCACTCTACTGTTTAACTAGTAAAGTAAATATATTGTTATAAGGGAAGGTTCAAAAGAGGACACTGACCTATCCTATTCAATTATCGATCGTAGAGGTTATCACCAGACCGAGTCACAATGTTTTTGATTAAATTATGAATTCATTCATGTAGGGGATTTTTGGAAAAAAATATAAATTTAATTTATGGATTTAATATTTATATTAAATTCATATTCCTTTTAATTATTAAAAATTAAAAGATATTATTTAATTTGAATATTTGTAGGATAATTATTCTTTCAAATATGTCAAAATAAAAAGATATTTATTATATATCTAACTTTGAATATTAAAAGATAATTATATACTTTTTAATATTTCAAATTAAAATAATATATGTTTATGTTTGAATAGTAAAAGGAGCTTATATATTTTGAATATTTCAAATTAAATGATATTATCATATGTTTAAATTTGGATATAAAAAGATATCTGTTAGAGTAAAACTCTCTTAAAAATCCCTTATAAATAGTGAGCAAACCTGCTAGGTTTTTCATATCTCATAAGTCAAGAACTTTTATTTTTTAAAAAAAAATATTTTCTTCCATTCTTAGTTTCCTAGTGATAGACGAAGGGAATGATAGTTTGTGATCTTAAAAGTTTGTGCAACTGTTCATTGATCATTTAGTTGTTGTGTCCTGGGAGACAGACGACCAAAGATCTCGAGAACCAAAGGAGTGGTCGAGAATCTATCTTATGGAAATTGTGTAGCGACATACCTCAATTGTTTTCGATAATCAAAATTCAAAGAATAGTTTTTCATCCATTTAATTTATTTTTATTTTTAAAAGATTTAATTTCTTTTTTTTATTTTCTCGTGTTCGATTTCGTTTTGTATTGTTATTTCGGATAACAAAACCTATACTGGAAAAAGGGAGAAGGATCACCCATGAAATTTTGGCCACAAAAGAAAATGGAAAAAATATAATTATAACATTTATTATTATTATTATTTATAATTTCTCATACAAAATACGTTTATGAAAAAAATATATATAAAAAATAATTGGTTTGATTTTAAAATATAAACATATAAATAGTAAGATATAAACCTAAAACATAAAGTATTATGTTTTAAAATAATGACATAAATTAATTTATTCAAATTTAAATTCATAATAAAATGATCCTTTATGTGATAATTATTTTTTATACTAACATTGTAAATTTGTTAGTTTGTCATTGTATTTTTTGAATTATGATTGGAATTTAAAAATTTTAAAAATATAAAGACTAAAATTGATCAAACTAAAGTATAATGACGAAAACTATAATTTACACACAATATAGAAATTAAAGACAATTTTTCTTTTTGACAAACTAGTTTATGGTAACTATAATTTTTTGTGTTGCTCTTATTCCAATGATTATAAAAATATAAAGATTATATGTGTCAAAAGTTATCACAACAAAAAGTAGAAATTCAAGTGATGAGAAATTTATTTGTCACAATAAATATCAAATAACAATGAACACTTTCTATGCCATCACAATTGTTGAATAATTGGGTAAATTCTTGTGTTCTTTTTGTTTTGTTTACCCGATTATTTCAACAATTGGTATCAGATGTCAGGAAATAAATTCGAAGTTGCGAAATTCGATGGTCAGGGTAACTTCGAATTATGGCAAACAAGGGTGAAGGATCTATTGGCGCAGCAAGGGATCCTGAAGAGTTTGCGTCCTACAAAACCGACGTCGATGGAGGAAGAAGATTGGGAAGAATTGCAGCAGCGAGTGGCAGGAACCATACAATTAGGTTTGGTGGACGAGGTCATGCATCACGTCATGCATCTGTCATCTCTAGATGAAATTTGGAAGAAGTTAGAAAGTTAGTTTATGTCCAAATCCTTAACGACTAAACTGTATCTAAAGCAGTGACTGTATGGACTGAAGATGCAGGATGATCATGATTTGGCGCAACACGTGAATGTCTTCAATTAAAACGTTTCTGATTTGGCTCGACTTGATGTGAAAATTGAGGATGAAGACAAAACGATGATTCTGTTGTGTTCGTTGCCTCCCTCTTACGAACACATGGTGACTACTCTTACATATGGGAAATAGACTATTAAAGTTGAGGAGATTTCTGCAACCTTGTTGGCTCACAACTAGAAGAAGCAGAATGCAGGGGAAAACTCTCAAGCTAATAGCTTATATGTCAAGGGTAATCGAGATCGTTGATGAAAGCCATAAAAGGAAGTGTTTAGGAAGTGAAATTTCAGATCCAAATCTAGGGATAAGAAGATAATTCACTGTTACAAGTGCAAGGAGGTGGGATATATGAAGCACGATTGTTCGAAGTTGAAAGAGTAGATTGATGAGAAGTATGATGACTCATCCAAGTGTGTGAATATGGTCGAGGATAACAATTCTGATTGGAATGAGGGTGATATTCTCTCTATTTCAATGACTCAATTGACGGATACTTGGATTCTTGATTCTGTATGTTCTTATCACATCACGCCAAATAGGGAATGGTTTTTGACATACAGGTCGGTTGATTCTGGTTTTGTTTATTTGGTTGATGATCGATGTTGCAATATTGTTGGTATTGGTGATGTCAGAATTCAGATGTATGATGCTTCTGTTCGGAAGTTGTGTGGTGTTCTGTATATCCCATATTTGAAGAAAAAATTGATTTCTTTGGGCACTTTGAACAAGAATAGTTTTATCCCTAAGGTTGATGAGGATAGGGAAACCATTCAGATTGTTAAAAGAGCTTTGACTGTGGTGAAAGGAAGGATGATTGCAGGGAATATTTACAGATTGTTAGGGAGTACCATTGTAGGTGAGTCCATTCTGTTGAGTCATGTGATAATACTACCAAACTATGGCATATCCATTTTACTCATCTTAGTGAACGTGGTATGGTTAAATTATATAAAAGAAATCTGTTGCATGGTATTAAAAGTTATAAGCTGGATTTTTGCAAGTATTGTGTTCTTGGTAAAAAGACTAAAGTTCATTTCATGACAGGGAAGCACACAACTGAAGGGATTCTTGATTATGTGCATTCTAATGTATGGGGGCCTTCCACGACATCGTCTTTGGGTGGATCTAGGTATTATGTTACTTTATTGATGATTTTTTATGGGAAGTTTGAGTGTATTTTTCGAAACAGAAGTCTGACATTTTTGAGAAGTTCAAGCTATGGAAAGGTGAGGTAGAAAACCAAATAGGACGAAAAAATCAAGTGTTTTTGGATTGATATTGGTACAGAGTACACATATTCAGAGTTTCTAAACTTCTGTAAGAAGCATGGGATTAGGAGTCATTTTACAGTGCGCAAGATACCACAACAGAATGGTGTTACGGAACGGATGAACAGGTCATTGAATGAAAGAGCCAGATGTTTGCGGTTGAATACGGGGCTTCCCAAACACTTATAGGCTGAGACTGTTAACATGGCGTGTTATCTTATCAATAGCTGGGAAAGTTATAGAAGAGGTATGGACTGGTCATGATGTTACTATTGATCACTTACGAATTTTTGGTTGTCATGCTTATGTGTTTATCCCTGCTGATGAGAGATCCAAACTTAATGCAAAATCGAAGGAGTGCCTTTTTCTCGGTTACAAGAAAGGTGTCAAAGGATTCAAGTTCTGGGATCCAGTTGCGAAGAAAATTGTGGTCAGTGGAGATGTTGTTTTTGATGAACAACCTATGTTGCAGTATAAGAAAGACACGACAATGGTGGATTTCGAGCAGTTCCCAGTTGAGAAAACATAAACTTCTCAACCGACTTATGGTGGTTCTGCTATGGATGATTTGTAGGATTATAGTCTCGCTAGAGACAGGGTGAGACAGACGAATATAAATCATCTGAACATATTGGGTTTTGAAGACTTGGACTCTTTTGCACTTATTGTTAGTAGTGATGACCCAGTTACTTTTCATGATGTTGTTACTAGTTTGGTAGCAAAGGGTTTTTTCACAACAGAAAGGAGTTGATTATGATGAATTTTTTTCTCCTGTGGTCAGGTACACTTCAATCCGATTAGTACTTGCATTGGTGGCTAGTTGGGATTTGCATTTAGAGCATATGGATGTGAAAACTACATTTTTGCATTGTGATTTAGAGGAGCAGATCTACATACAGCAGCCTGAAGGTTTCACTCAACCTGTAAACGAGCATTTAGTTTGCAGATTGAAGAAATCTTTGTACGGGTTGAAATAGTCTCTGAGACAATGGTACAAATGGTTTGACTCCTATATGATCAAGATTGGCTACAAGCGATGTGAGTATGATTGTTGTCTCTATGTTAAGAGCCTTGATGATGGTTCTTTTATTTTTCTATTATTGTATGTTGATGATATGTTAATTGCTGCGAAGAACATGGATGATGTTATCAGTTTGAAAACTTTATTGAGTCAGGAATTTGATATGAAAGATTTAGGTGCTGCAAAGAAAATTCTTGGAATGGAAATTTTCAGGGACAAAGACTCAAGGAAACTGTGGCTATCTCAACGGTGTTGAGAAAATGCTAGAAAGGTTTGCGATGAGGAACACAAAACCAGTGAGCACTCTATTGGTGAATCACTTTAAGTTTTTATGAGAATAGTGCCCTAAGAGAGATAAGGAAGCTGAAGATATGGCAATGGTTCCGTATTCTAACGCTGTTGGCTGCTTGATGTATGCAATGGTATGTACTCGTCTTGATTTAGCTCATGCTGTTAGTCAAGTTTGTAAGTACATTTCTAAATCTGGTAAGCAATATTGGGAAGCAGTCAAGTGGATCTTTAGGTACTTAAAGGGTACTATGGGACATGAAATTGCTTTTGGTAGTCAACGGGATAATCCTTTGGTTGTAGGATATGTGGATTCAAACTATGCGGGTGACTTGGATAATAGAAGATATACGACATGGTACGTCTTTACTCTTTGTGGAGGGCCTATTTGTTGGAAGTCTACAGTTCAATCTATTGTGACATTATCTACAACTGAAGCTGAATACATGGCAGCGGCTGTAGCTGCAAAAGAAGCTTTATGGCTAACTGGTTTAGTGAAGGAGTTGGGTGTTCAACAAGGTGGAATTCAATTGCTTTTTGACAATTAAAATATTATTCACTTGGCTAAGAATCAGATATATCGTGCTAGAACTAAGCATATTGATGTAAGGTTTCACAAGATCAAAGAGTTGGTTGCATCTGGAGAGATTTTGTTTCTGAAGGTACATACTGATGAGAATGCCGTTGATATGTTCACCAAGCCAGTTACGACAGACAAATTCATGCATTACATAGACTTGTTGAATGTTTCGAGTTGTTAAAGAAGTAAGGTAACCCAACCCACATTGAATGTTTCCTAAGGGGCATGATATTCACCAAGGTGGAGATTTGTAAATATGTACCAGGGTTTATTTATTATAAAAGGAGATGTAACCTAAACCTATGAGATAATTGAATGAAAAACTAGCGCCGCCTAAGGCACCGAGGACGTAAGCATATTGTTGAACCTCGTTAAAATTCTTGTGTTCTTTATGTTTTCTTTACCCGATTATTTTAACAACTATCATATCAATTCTCCCCAAGAAAATAATTGGCGTCAATTTACATATCCTGATAGTATCAAAATTTTAATAACGACGAAATTTGTATTACAAATATATATACTTATAGTGATAATTTAATTGTGAAAAAAATTTATCCTCACAATTATTATTATAATATTGACCAAATAAAAATGCATCGCAAATGCTTTTAGTATTAATGTCGTACACAAATTTTGTCACAAAACTTAATATTTGTGACAAAATTATTCATAATCCCTACCAATTTATCACTTAAAACCTTTATTGTTTTAGTGAATCGTAACTCAAACTGATTGAATTGAAGATATAATTAATCTAACCTCCAATTTTATTTTTGCCACTTTATTGTTAACAACATAAAATCATCTATTTTTATACTGTTCAATAAATTTGGTAACTTAGCTAAGTGCTAACCCATACATCGAATTTGTGCCATCCACTTGCTTCTTAAAGATGCACGTTCATAGCATTATAAGCTTCTTTTCATAATGTAGTCCTCCAAGGAAACCATTTTCAACAAATTAAATTATCGCCGGTCAATTCATTCTTTTATTTATCAGTTATAAATAGGGCAAACAGTTAGATAAATTTATAAGGATATATTGTAAAAATATCTTTAACTAGTGTTATAAATGAAATGAGTTTAAACAAATTGGTTTACATTCATATTAATTTGTTTATTCTTATATTAATTATTATTTAATTTATGTTTTCTTATTTTTTTAAATTATATATGTATCTTTTTTATCTTATATTATACTCCATCGTTTATATTTGTTTGTTTATTATTTTTTTCTTGTACTTACATGCATTAAATAAATCTATTCATGAACATATATTTAAATATTTCCACAAATAATTAAAACTATGCTAACAAATAAATAAAAAAATAAATTATAGAAATATACTTCTTATTTTTCAATATAAATAAATAAATAAATATAAATATTATATTATGACACTATAATCACAACAACAATAACATTATTAAATATATATTAATTAAAATATAATAAATTATAAAAAAATATAAATAAATTTATTCATGATAAAAAAAATATCAACATACCATTTTGTTAATAATTGAGATTTGGAATTTTGTTTATATACATTTATTCAATTTAAAAAACGAATAGAAACTAATAAAATTCAAATTATTCATCGAACATTTTGACATTTAGAATCTCATACTTATTGACCTATTTTTCTCTCTAAATATTTATAAATTAGTGGTGATTATTTAAAAAATCGATAATATAACTTTTTTAATCAATTAGATACCTTTTGACACAAGAAAACGGGGAAACTACTCGGTTTGATCCTATTTCTAAATAAAGGAGAAAAGTTTGGGAATATATTGCAAGTATGACTGTGTTCTTCATTTTAAGTTATTACATTTTCAACTAACAATTTTTAATTTAATTTGCGTTCATGAACTCTAATTAAATTAATTCAAATCATGATGGTTCAGTTACCGAAAATAAATCATTTGTTAATTTTTATAATTTGACCAAATTTTTCTAAGTTGCAAGACATATAGATAGATTTTTTTATTAAGCTCAAGACATATAAATAGTAATTAATTAATTAAAAAAAGGACGAGTTATTGGTCATATACATATTTTCAAAACGTTTCAGAAAATTTATTTATACATGTATATATTGATAAAAGTTTAACTATATTATATTAAAAAATATAATTATAGAATTAAAAAATTTGGATTGTGACATTAAAAAAGAAAAAAATATATAAAGCGATCCTTTTTAGGGGGTGAGTGTGAATAATGAATCTGTAAAAAGGTGAATAACGAGAAATAATTTTTAAGATAAAATATACAAATGGTTCCTTATTATATGTGATAACTATCATATTGCTATCAAAATAATTTTGGCTTTTTAATAAGTAAAAAATGAGAGTAGAATAGAGAAGCAGAGTCGATCCACAGAGACTCTGGTATTTCTGATCTAGTAGACTTTTTGATTTAGATTAAGATAAAATTTCAGATAAAGATAAAAAGATAAGAATAAAATAATAAAATAATAAGATAAGGATAAAGATAAAATGGGGGAGTTTTTAAATTGTTTAAAGAAATAAAATGAGATAAAAATTAAACAAACAAACAAACAAATAAAATAAATTGAGATAAATAAAACTTATGGTAAAAACAATCTCGGGCTTCAGCTTTGCCTCAAATTCCTCGGATCATCGAAATAGATATTTACTTCAAGATTCCCATCAGTTACTTGTCTACAAGGGCAAATCCTTGCGATTATGCTTTGTATACCGAATATCCAAGTGCACTCTTTAATTTCGGTTTGTGAGTTGATCTAAGCAGCAACAATGTTATAGATCTTAAAACATTGAAGTTCGAAAAGCTACCGACTCGGATTATGTTGTTTCAACAATAACTGATTCCGATCTCAGTTTCCTCTTAGCAAACAAATTTGCTAAGTATGTTCACAGGAAGTCGAATGTGCTTCAATAAGCCGATCCTTCCTCTAACGTTAACCATAACAACATCCAGACCAACGCCGACTTTTGGTTTTGAAAATCATTTTCATTTGAAAATAAGCCCAGAAAACTAAGAGAGATATCTGAAGCGATTTAAGTGCCTTACAATTCTCACTTTTGGAATTGAGCCTTCGGCTTTAAAGAAAATTAGCTAAGTATGACCAAAGTCACACTTAGCCTATTTGAAAATAAAACATTAAAATAATTTTTTTGAAAACTGGAAAAGAAATAAAAGAGAGAATTTTATAAAGCTAGAGAGAAGAAGAAGAGTAAATTCTCAGTTGTTAAGAGATATCTTTCTAGGCTTACCCTGAGAGGGTATTTATAGCCTTCAAAATCCTAAAAACAAGGTAAAGATAAATCATAATTTAAAGAAGAAAATTCTAATTAAAATACTTAAAACTATTTAAACTAAAATACCTAAAACAAAAATAAGATAAAATATAATATTTAAAATAATATCCCAGAACATGAGTTTAATTCAAATCCGAATTTGCTTAAACGTGTGACTGATCCATTCGTTCTTCTAGAAGCGTTGACTGGACCTTCTAGAAGTTGTTGACGTCATCGCCACGTCAGATGTTTCATGCCCAAAGTCATGCTTACTAATCCATCTTTGATTCCGAAAATAAAAAAATGCAGAATTCCGTCCCTTTAGTACAATTTCTAGAATCTAGTGTCCTACAGAGAAAATGAATCAAAACAAACAAATAAGCCACAAAAACCAATGATTAAGGAGCAATTTAAAAGCAAAATAATAACCAAATAAATCACTTATAAAATTCCCCCTCACATATTCAATGCTTGTCCTCAAGCATTCCTCAATTAACATATCAAAATCATAAGTTGCCATATTCAATTTCAATTTATTTATCAAACTTCTAATCGAACTAAGTCTATGACATTTGCCGAATGCATGTTACAATCAAGCAAAGACACAACCAATAAAATTTAAAGTAAGCAAGAAATCCCAATTACTTGTCAATTTCAATGAAACATGACTCAATACCTCACAAAGATTCACACATATGATCTCAAAGTATTTGGGGTAAATTAAATCGCTCAAACCGAAGCTAACTAAAATAGTACCATAGACCTGGAATCCAATCAAATCTCCACTACTAAAAATGAACATAATGCAATAATCAAGGGGTCTTAAACAAGGTGTAACGAGGCTTAGGGTAGGGTAGGGAAAAGGCCGAAAAAAGGTTTAAAATGACAAAACAAGATATCAAAATAATTAAGAACAATCAACGAATTAACATGAAGCACAATGAAAAAAAATGAAACATAATAGATGAAAGGTAATTGAAACGATCAATTTTTCCTTTTTCTTATTCGAACAAAGGGTCTATTTTTTCGCCCTTTTTTTTGATGTTCGAAACAGTGAACATCTTTATTTTTTTTCTTATTTTTTCTTTTTTAAAAACAATTAATTTTTTTTATTTCTTTTTTTCCTGGAACAAGAATGATTCGAGATTCAAGTCTCGAAAAGGGTGTGAAAAGAGAGGGAGAAATAAAAAGAAAGGCTTTGGGTTTAATTATAAGGTTTAAAACAAAGAAAGGGAAATAAACTCAAATGTGGTTCACTAGTGGATATGTAAATGGGTAGGCTTTTTGGGAGAAATGGGTTTATCCTAGGTGCCCTATCACATTAAAACATTATACCCAACATGTAGTCTCGATATGCATTTTGACTACAAGTTCTAGAATATCATAATTAGTCTGGCACATTCAAATCAAACAATGAGCAAGAAAGAAAATGTAGGCTCGTTAGGCTCGAATCTCACAATAAAAGTTTGTATGCATTGATTCAAGTTCATCTCCATTAACAAAATCATGAAATAACTATACTCAATAAAAAATTCACCAGCTATATCAATCACTATCATGCAAATTAAATTCAATCAAAACATGGTCACAATCCAAAAAGAAGCAATACTACAAAGTGGATTTCAAGAATAGCAACAAACGATCCCAATACATCAATATCAGAATAACTCAATTTCAAACAATCAAACAAGTTAAGGAAAAATTTGACTTGCTTATCCTCCGCCCTCACTTAATATGTTTTTTCCCAAAACGTATATCAAATTTAAAAGCAAAGAGAGGGAAAAGGAATACTGTCCAATATAGTACCAACCACGGCCACGTCGAGACGAGCCCGGGTGAAGATAAGAAAGAACATCAGCAAGGTTGGCTTCTATAGTGTCAAGGTGACCAGATATGCCTTGCATCTCATCTTGCATATCCGGTTGTGTGCTGGCTGCTGGAGGTGGTTTAGTCCTCCTCAAGTAAACGTGCCTATTATGAGGTGTAATGTTGTCGGGAGGTACAATGTGAGGGGCAGCGAGAGTACTTACGAGAAGTCCCATTGAGTAAAAACACCTAGCATCAAGTGGATCCATAGCAAAAGCATGAGTAAAATTCACAGTGTCAAAGGCCAATGGAAACAAACGAGATGCTAAATGTGTAACATAAGGTCCAAGGATCAAGGGTCGATTGGTTCGTACAACTCGCGCGAAGGCTCGACCGAAACAATACCCTAAATTTACCTTCGTTCCTGTTTATATACACTATAAGAAAAATAATTCAACCTTACTTAGATAAGATGTAGTATCATTACGACTGAAATAATTGTAAGTAAGGAATCGATGTATATAACGGAGAGCGGGGTCGTGAGTATGCCACACCTTTGTAATGCGTGCATCCAATTGAATACCTGCCAATCATGTAAGTTCTTAATAAGCCATATAAGTATCGAAGTCCTACGAAATCTCACGCAAAGATGTCAAATACCCATGGTTTGTGACATTAGTCACGAACCCCATAGAGAAGTTAAAATCATTCAATGACATCCTAAAGTATTGCCCTAAAAACTGAAAAGCAATGACATCAGATGTATTCATAGAAATGTCACGACGATGTAGAAAAATAAAAGTGGTATAGAACTCAAAGACTAACTCGTAATAAGTATCACATATCATATTTGAATAGAGAGTCCAACCAATAGCATCAAAATAATGCATCACAACATCACATAATTGTAAAGTGTCAAGTGTACGAAATGAAAAATAACTGCAAACATGAAACCTACTGTGATGAATGTTATCAAAACTCCTTGCATCGTCACCATCAAAATCAAGGTAACCTTGCAACAGCTCCTTGGGTGGTACATAATAGGTTTAGCCTCTTCAATTTCTTTCATCGAAATGATCAAACGTTTCGTCTGGTCAGGAAGATACGGGTCCATATGAGGACGCAGGGCTCGGTTGTGGTGGTACACTACTTAGGAAATTGAATTCGTTTCTAAAATCTTTAGAATAGTAAATACAGGGTACCACATTAGTAACAGCTCAGTATCGATAATTTACCTCGGCTTGTTCAGGTGTAGAAAACATCAGTGACTTGATGTTCGGCATGGAACGCGTTCCTAAGCTCGACAACACTGAGTAAAACGTCAGAGATGTCGGGGCAGTTGTTCTTAGATTATTTGTACTGACAGCAGGATGGTGGATGGTGGAACGATCGATTAACAGAGGCAAAGCAACGGTTTTGGGTGCATGTGTTGGGGTCTTCGGTGGTGATCCTTGTGTCTGTCGCTCACCACGTTGAGGGGATGGTGGTGTGGGCAGCGGGTCAGAGCCGGTTGAGATGTTGACGAAAGTCAGAGCGGCGTGGCGATGGTGTCCTCCAAGGTTGAGTGGCGATATGGTACCTTGTCATTCTTGGTTACGTGTTCACACCATGGTGAAAAGAAATGGAGTAGTCACATGTAGGGGAGGCAACGAGCGGCGGTCGAGATATGAACTTGGCGTAATTAGCGGTGGTTTATGCTGAGGTGGCTGATCGAGAAAGAAATAAAGAAAGAAGGAGGGGCGTGCGGCTGGAAATATTGAAGAAAGAAAAATTGTTGGGTTTGTTTAGTGGGGCTAGGTCACGTGGGAAATAAAAAGAGAAAAGGGAGAGTTTGACTTTGAGTAAAACTAAAAAGGTTGAATGGAAAGATATGAGTTTGTTGGGATTGGTTTAAAATTGTAAAGGTGTAGATAGTGATATATAAGGTCGGGCCCACCGAGAATTTTGAAACAAAAATTAACTCCCATAATTTGGAATTTTTGGCAGAAGGGGGAACCAAAATTTTGACTTGGGAATGCTAACGTGCGCTACATAAGATTAGGCTATGCTAATGTGCGCCTGTTTCTTGTTTCTTTATGTGAGACAATACTCCTTCATTATATATTCGATTGGAATTCGGATCTGTTCAGAGAAAAATAAAATAAAATAAAATTTTGCATTTGATAAAAATAAAATAAATGTAATTAAATAAACTTTGCTAAAAATAAAACGTAATTAAAACGAAAATTAAAATAAAATGAAATGGGTTCCCTCCCATCAAGCACCTTTGTTTAACGTTGTTATCTCGACGACCTGATTTTTCAGACTGCGGATTCCTCTAAATTAATTTATTCTATTAGACCAACCAGAACATTTTCATATTACGACTTCAATATTTGACCATTAAATTTAAACTGAAATCACGAGTTATTTTCAACTTCAACAGCATCGTGAGGAAATACTTGAGTCACTGTAAATGGTCCGAGTCATTTTGATTTGAGTTTCCCTATAAAAAGTTTAAATTTGGAGTTAAATAATAGAACCTTTTGACCGACAATAAATTTTTTAAAAGAAATTCGATTATCATGAAATTCTTTTATTTTTTCTTTAAAAATCCGAGCACTTTCATAGGCATTTTTTCGGATTTCCTCAAGTTCTTGAATATGTAATTTCCAAGCTTCACCAATTGCGTCCATCTCCATATTACATTGTTTAACAGCCCAATAAGCCCGATGTTCTAACTCAACCGGTAAATGGCATGATTTACCGAAAACAAGCCGATACGGTGACATCCCAATAGGGTCTTTATAAACGGTTTGATATGCCCAAAAGTGCATCAGTTAATTTTAAACTCCAATCCTTTCGATCCAGTTTAACAATTTTTTCAGGAATTATTTTAATTTCTCCATTCGATACTTCAACATGTCCATTTGCTTATAGATGGTAGGCGATAGCAATTCTTTGAGTTACTCCAAATTTCGTCATTAGCGATTTTATTACTCGGTTGATGAAGTGAGTTCCTCTATCGCCTATTATAGCCTGTGGTGTGCCAAACCTGGAAAAATAGTAATTTTCAAAAAATTAACTGTGGTTTTAGCATCATTATTCCGAATAGCCTTAGATTCCACCCATTTAGAAATATGATATACGACTAAAATAATATAAGTATTTTCAAATGACGAAATAAAAGGACCCATATAATCAATTCCCCAAACATAAAAAATTTCACAAACTTGTACTGGATTAAGAGCCATTTCATTCCTACGTCTTAAATTACATGCACATTAACATCTTTCACAAGTTTTACAAAATAGATATGAGTCTTTAAAGATGTTAGGCCAAAAGAATTTTATGGGATGTACGTTTTGGTCCAAAATGACCACCACAAGAGTAAGAATGACAAAATTGTAAAATTGAATTTACCTCATTTTCGTCAATGCATTGTTGAATTACCTGATCCGAGCAGTACTTCCATAAATAAGGATAATCCCAAATATAGTATCGAGATTCACGCTTAATTGGATTGATTTCGGTTCTTGGTAAATCTAATGGTAACTTACTTGTGGTTAAATAATTAACCATATCCGCAAACCATGGAGTCATGCTTCGCACCACCATTAGTTTTTCTTCAGGAAATTCTTCTCTAAGTGGTAGGTTAGATGTGGAAAGGGGAATTCGACTCAAGTGATATGCTACCAGATTTTTGCATCCCTTTTAATCTTTGATTTCCAAGTTAAACTCCTGTAAAAGTAGGATCGATTGGATAAGCCTCGATTTTGCTTCTTTTTTTCTCAACAAATACCTTAAAACTGCATAATCAGAAAAAACAATAATTTTATTGCCAAGCAAATAAGATCTAAATTTCTCTAAAGCAAAAAATTATAGCAAAAAGTTATTAATTTTTCTGTAGTTATAATATTTCTGAGCCGAGTCCAAAGTTCAGGATGAATAGGCTATGACATGTGGCTCTTTCCCTATTTTTTAGACGAGAACGGTTCCAACACTAGTATCCAATACGTCACACATAAGTTCAAAGGGGTAATTCCAATATGGTAGCTGAACAATTGGAGCTGAAATAAGATTTTCCTTTAATGAATTGAAACACTCCTTGCATTTTGAATCAAAATTAAAGTCTTGATCCTTTTGGAGAAGATTGCATAAAGGTTGTGATATCTTCGAAAAGTCTTTAATAAACCTATAGTAAAATCCTTCATGGCCAAGAAAAGAATGAATTTCCCTCAAAGTTGTGGAATTTTTGAGGAAACAATATGACCTAAAATTAACCCTTTATCAACCATAAAATGGCATTTTTTCATAGTTTAAAACAAGGTTATACTTTAAGCATATTTTAAGCACATTAGTTATATTATCAATACATTCACTAAAAGAATTACCATAAACCGTTCCATAAAGACATCGATGCCCTTCTCCACATAGTCGTAAAATACACTCAACATGCATCTTTGGAAGGTGGTTGGCACGTTACAAAGTCCAAAGAGCATTTTTCTATATGCAAATTTACCGAAGGGACAAGTAAAAGTCATTTTTCTTGATCTTCTTGCACTATTGGGATTTCGAAAAAAATTGAAAAACCATAAAGGCAACAATAATGAGTTTTTTGAGCTAATCTTTCAATCATTTGGTCTATAAAGGGGAGAGGAAAATGATCTTTTTCGAGTAAGAGAGTTCAAATTCCTATAATCAATACAAACTCGCCATCCATTTTGAACTCTTGATGGCTTTAACTCCTCTTCTTGATTTTCGACCACTGTGACTCCTGTTTTCTTGGGAACCACATGAATCGGACTTACCCAATTATTATCCGATATCATATAGATTACGTTAGCATCAAGGTGTTTCTAAATTTTCTTCTTTAATACTTCCATCATCGGTGAATTTAATCAGCGCTGTCCTTCTCATGATGGCTTTGCTCGTTCTTTAATTTTGATTTTGTGCATGCAAGTCAAGGGACTTAATCCTTTAATGTCGGCAATGGTCCATCCTATGGCTTATTTGTGCGAACGCAACATGTTACCAAGGCTTCCTCTTCTCCTTCATATAATTTACTTGAGATGATCACCAGTAAGGTTCTATTTTTGCCTACAAAGGCATATTTTAAGTGTTCTAGTAACTGGTTTAATTCTACCTTTGGTGCTTGCAAAACAGAAGGTAAACTTTTAGTTTTAGAGGAAGGTAAAAATAAATCAGAATTGACTGAAAAATATTTTCGAACTCATTTTTTCCCTCTTTGTAGAAATGTTAAAGATCCCTGTAAAGATTATAAAAAAAATTAGATTCAATATATTCATCAATTAAAGTATCTATAACATCAATAAAATTAAGTCTTTCAACATGATTTAGGTATTTCATTGCTTTGTAAACATCAAATTCAACGATCTCACTATCAAATTCTATTGTCAGTATACCACTTTTAACATCGATCTTTGTATGTGCTATTCTTAGGAAGGGTCGGCCAAAGAGTACTTCAGAATTGGTATCCGACCTATCATGTTCCATGTCAATGACATAGAAATCTGGAGGAAACAATTAATACATCGACCTTTAATAAGACATTTTCCATCACTCCCACTAGATATATCACGGACCAATCAACCAACTGTATGGTTATTCCTGTTTCCTTAAAAGGCTCATTAGTAATCATTTAATAAAAACTGTTGTTTGAAGCCCCTAAGTCACACATTGCACGTTTAATTTTAAAATTACCTATTTTACAAAGTATGGCGAACATACCTTGATCCTTCATCTTTGACGGGGAGCTTGATTTGAAAATTTTTGAAAACAAGGTCTCCTAAATTTACCTTTTCGTGCCCAATTAATTTCCTCTTTGTAGTGAAAAGTTCTTTTAAAAATCGAGCATACCTTGGTACTTGTCGAATTACTTTAAGAAGAGGTATGTTAACTTGAACTTTTTGGAACACCTCTAAGATATTCCTTTCTTTAGCTCTTTTATCAAGCTTTATCAACCTTGATGTGAAGGTTGGTGGCGTGATTTCATGAGAAGAAAGAGGATGATGTGCGTTAGATGTACCTTGTAATTCTGGAGGTGGCATTTCTTCTTGCTCTTCCTGATGTGCGGCCTTTTCTTTTGGAACTTCGGGTGAAATAACTATTCTACTTCATAGTGTGATGGCACTAATATTCTCTCTCGGATTTAACTTTGTTTTAGAAGGTAGTTTTCCTCGTGATTCAAACTTCCCCATAGTTTGAGCCAGTCGATTCACTTATTTATCCAACTCTTGAAGATGTGTTTAAGTTCGGCTTTGGAATTTTCCTAGAATGTAACTAGCTTTTCTTGGGAAATTGCTAACTTTTCTATGATTTTCTCTGATGATGTCTATTGCGTTTGTTGTTGAGGAGGAGGTCTTCAATGAAAAGTTAGCCTCACCTCCTTCTTGTATCATCGGGCAACAATCCGTTGGATTCTCCAACTTCGTGCATATCCCACATGCTCTTGTTACCCCAAATTTTCCTTTAACAAGTGAATTAACTATTTCAGTTAATTTATCTAATTTATTTTCAATGGAAAAGGTACTTATCTTGTGAACCCGTTGACTGACTTCACTTGAAAACTGTTGAGAGTTGGTTGCCATGGTTGAAATCAATTTTCTCGCTTTTGTTGGGGTCATGTTGACTAAAGCTCCTCCACTGGAAACATCTACCATTTTCATTTCCATTGGTAAAAAAAACCTTCATAAAAGTATTGAAGCAACATTTACTCGCTTAATACGTGTTGCAGACAACGTGCTCAAAGCTTTTTTAAATCATTCCAAATACTTATAAAGACTCTCTTCGCTCTTTTACCGAATGGAAAGAATGCTCCTTCGTATCTCGCTTGGTTTAGAAGCTAGGAAGAACCTGTCAAGAAAAATTCAACTTATGTCAGCCCATGAAATAACTGAATTAGGAGGTAAATAAAAAAACCAATCTTCAGCCAAGTCAGCTAAAGAGAAAGGGAAAGCCATCAATTTAATTTAATCTTCTGTAACTCCCTGTGGTTTTATGCTAGTGCAAACCACGTGGAACTCCAACAAGTGTTTGTGCAGATCTTCAGTGGGAAGGTCGTGGAAATTGGGAAGTAGATGAATAAGTACTGTCTTTAACTAAAATGGAGTCCCGCCATTAGGAAAAGTGATGCGTAATTGCGTCTGAGTAATAGGAGCTACGGCTAGCACTCAGATCATTTCTTCTTCTTCTTCTGCCACCGGGATTTGATCTTCTTTGTATGCGTCTGCTTTAGAGTTTGTCTCCAGATTTGATTCTGTTTCTGAACTCTGATCTTGTTCTTTTTTCTCGAAGCATTTGTGCATGGATTCTTAATGTTATGCTTCAATCTGCGGGTCAAGATATACTAATTTGCCAGGGTTTCTTCTGGTCATAAATAAAAAAAAAGAAAAATAAATCAGTACTTGCTTGAGTCCCTGGGAACGGAGCAATTTGATAACTGTCGTTTTGCTATCAAAATAATTTCGGCTTCTTAATAAGTAAAAAAAATTAGAGTAGAATATAGAAGCAGGGTTGATCCATAAGGACTCTAGTGTTTCTGATTTAGTGGACTTTTTGATTTAGATGAAGATAGAATTTCAGATAAATACAAAAAGATAAGAATAAAATATTAAAACAAATAATTAAATATAATTCATTTAAAATGGAAGAAAAGGGTAAAATAATAAAATAAATAAATAATAAGAAAATGATAAAGATAAAATAACAGAAAATTATTTAAAGAAATAAAATGAGATAAAGATTAAATAAACAAATAAAAAAATTGAGATAAAGAAAACTTATGGTAAAAATAGCCTCGGGCTTTAGCTTTGCCTCAAATTCCTCGGATCATCAAAATAGATCTTTACTTCAAGATTCACGTCGACTACTTGTCTTCAAGGACAAATCCTTACAACTATGCTCTGTATACCGAATATCCAAGTAGTGCACTCTTTAATTTCAGTTTGTGAGATGATCTAAGCAACAACAATGTTGTAGATCTTAAAACGTTGAAGTTCGAAAAGCTGTTAACTCGATTTATGTTGTTTCAACAATAACTGATTTAGATCTCAGTTTCCTCTTAGAAAACAAAATTGCTAACTGTGTTCACAGAAAGTCGAATGTGCTTCAATAAGCCAATCCTTCCAATTGTCACATTTGGAATTGAGCCTTCGCTTTAGCCTTCGACTTAAAAGAAAATTAGCTAAGCTTGACCAAAGTCATACTTAGCATTTTTGAAAATAAAACTTTAAAATAAATAAAAATTGTAAACTTGAAAGGAAATAAAAGAGAAAATTTTACAAAGCTAGAGAAAAGAAGAAGAGTAAATTATCAGTTGTTGAGAGATATATTTCTAGGCTTACCCTGAGAGGGTATTTATAGCCTTCAAAATCCTAAAAACTAGGTGAAGATAAATCTTAATTTAAAGAAGTATATCCTAATTAAAATAATTAAAATATTTAAACTAAAATACCTAAAACAAAGATAAGATAAAATATAATATAATATAATATTTAAAATAATATCCTAAAATATGAGTTTAATTGCAGACTAATCCATTTGTTCTTCTAAAAGCGCTGACTGGACCTTTTAGAAGGTGCTGATGTCATCGCCACGTCAGATGCTTCATGCCTAAAGTCATGCCCATTAATCCAACTTTGATTTCAAAAATAATTAAAAACTATAGAATTCTGTTCCTTTAGTGCAATTTCCAGAATCTAGTGCCCTGAACAGAAAATGAATCAAAACAAACAAATAAGCCACAAAACCAATGATTAAGGAGATATTTAAAATAAATTAATAACCAAATAAATCACTTATTAATATGACATTTTTGTGGAGTCTTTCGGCTATTAAAAGTTATAAAATAGTCACCTAAATATTCATATGTTCCAAATTCATCCTTTTTCGTTAAAAATTTGACAGTCGTCTTAGATGGACATTAACATATTGAATTGGATATTGTTGAACCATGTATTTTGATAAAACAACTTAAGGGAAAAATGTTTTTGTACTTAATTGAATTTGTTCAAAATTTCCAAAAATAATTCAAAGTACATAAAATTTGAATTTAAAAATAAAACAATTTTTATGGGTAAGTAGTACCGATAATACTTTTACAGTATCGATACTGCATGAATAATATCAATAGTATTCTCGAGGTTTCAATACTAGAGGTAAGAGAAGTAACAATATATGGTAGTATCGATGGTACCTATTATTTTTCAAGTTGTGAAAATTCCAGTAAAGCGAAATTGGTACCGATACTCTAGGAGAATCGAAACTACTTTACATAGTAGTTTCTATATAGTGAAATCTTAATATCGATACTGGTGAAACCCAAAAATCACTAACAACTAGTTTATTTAGAAATTGTATAGGAAGTACAGATACTCCTATTGGTAGTATCGATACTTTCTATTTTTGGCAAATTTATTTTGCAGTAAATTAATTCCCCAACGGCTTCATATCATCCCTAAAGGCTACAAATTCATTTCAACTTATAAAAAAAGAACATTTGAAAAAGGTTACAACGCCTATTCCATTTCTCTTATTCATAAGTGTTTGGGCTTAATTGTAAATCTTTAGGTTTTATTATTTTAAGTTAAACTCATGTAAACACTACCTTGTGAGGTTCTTATTTTTACATCTTTTTATCCCTTTAGTAAAAGGGTGTGGTTCTATCTTAGCCTTGAAAAATAGGGAAGTGTAAAGGATAAATTAGTGAATTTGTTAGAAATACTTATTGTGGACATAAGGTAGTGGATGTAGACTTCATTGAGAAATTTGAAGCACTCTAAATCTTTGTACATATTATCTATCTTTGTTTCCTCTATACCCAAATTTTTTAAAGGCTAATTTACCCTCTTCTTGGTTCATTCTGGTTAATCATTAGAGCTTTAATAATCATAATAATTGGTATCAGAGAATGACTCATTATAAGGTTTACAACCTTGAGATGTTCGTTAAAGAGGCTCTATCAATTCTTGATATACCCGAGAAGATAACTTCGACATCTGACTCGTACTACCTCTAGGGCTCTCACCCTATCACAAGGCCTCCCTACTTCAATGGAACAAATTACTTCTATTAGAGTTATAGGTTTAGCCGATTCTCGGTCGAAATCAGGTTTATTTGACTTAAAAAAAGGTTACATGCCACTAAGATTGTCAATGTTACTAATATGGTGTCATTAGAGTGTGATTGATGTCACTCCTTACTAGAGTGTTATCATTATGTATTCCTATTAGATGTCGGAATATTTGAACTCGCAAAGGGTAGCTGAACAAGAAATTAGAGAAGGACCGGGTAGCAAAAGTTATTAGGCTAATAGTGAGCATCCAATTCCATCTGAAAATGCTAGTGCACCTGGATATCAGGGTATGACCGTGCCTGAGTTTTGAGCTTTTATGCAAGCTCTCGATGCCATTTTGACTCAGTTCCAACCTCATTCACTTCCCCTTGCTCCTCTAGCACTATGGATGTTGATCCCAAAAGAGCTAAAAAGTTTGGGAGTTCATCAATTACGGGGAGAAGAGGATGAAGGTCCTATGGAGACTGATTTAAGGTTAAATGATGTTATGGTAATGCTTGAAATCTTCACTTCTTGGATTCTGAAAAGATGAGTGGAGTGGTATCTTTACTTCGAGGATCAGCTCAAGTGTGGTGGTCAAATACTACGATGTATGCACCACGGGAGCAAGTGACCTGATAGTTCTTTCAAGATGAATTTAAGAACTATATTGGTGATCGGTTTAGGCGGGCGATGTTGCTAAAGTTCCTTAATTTGAAATAAGGTGATCGAGTAGTGCATGAGTACGAGGCTGAGTACAACAAGCTGAGACATTTTGCTACTGAGGTAGTTCCCAATGATAAGGCTTGACGTAACTGGTTCATCGAAGGTTTGAGGCCAAAGTTGAAAGAGAAAATGTTGGCTTTAAACTTATCTAGCCTACAAGAAGTTATAAACTGAGCTAAGGCTATTGAAAGAGCTCAACAGGAGACTCTAGCAGCAAACTAGAGTATACAGATGAGAAAAAGAATTGGAACATCTTCAACTTCCCATCATACTAAGAGAGGCAAGGGCTTGAGTTCCCGATATACTGATAGAGATTGTTTTGTTGTAGCTTCACAGAAAGCTAAACAATCATAGTCTTTTACCGCTAGCTGGGTACAACATTTGGAGAGAGAACTACTCTATGTTAGACATGTGGAAAATTTCACTGTGGAGTATGTAGATTTCTTTGTGGAGCTTGTTTCCTCTTTGGTGAAACTGGTCACTATGCTCAAAACTGTCCTAAGAAATCTAAGGATAATTTAGTACAATATGATAGATCGGTGGCAACTTCTTATAGATACAGAGCAAGAGGTAGATCCACAGGAGAATCACATTCATTTCCACGATAAGAGACTCGGGGAGTAGCCAGAATTTACAATATTAAGACTAATGAGGATCTGGATGACCCGGAGATCTTAACAAGTATATTCCATCTTTTTGAGGAACCTATATTTTTTCTGGTTGACCCACTTTCTACACACTCATACATTAGCACAAAGTTGGTTAAATCTAGAGGAATTTCTTTAGAACCAATTTTTAGTGAGATGATAGCGGTAAAACCTATGGGTCATAGTGCAAGAGTAACACGAGTATGTAGAAAATGCTCGATAAAGATTCAAGGGATTGTGTTCCTGACAAACTTAATGGAATTTCCTTTCAATGAATTTGAAGTTATTTTAGGCATGTATTGGTTGTCTCCTCATCATGGATGGGTTGATTGTCGCAAGAAGCAGTTATTCATGAAGGATGTTGAAGGCTCAGAAATAGTAATGATCGGCAAAAAAGAAAAATCATCATCCAATGTGATATCAGCAATAACTGCAAGGAAAAACTAACTAAATAAATCCTTACCTTTGCTAAGGGGGGCTCGGGTCTTGAGGAATAAGAAGGAGAAGAGAACACTGTTAGAGTATAACCAAAGACCAATCATATGATGATTGTAATAATACATTTATTTACCGATTTTATTGAATAAAGCCATTGCCACTATTATTTTCAATTATATGTTTGTGCTTAACATAAACTGAAAGATAATAAAGTCCATATAATAACATTATTATTATTAAAAGATCCATAGTCAAGTATTATAACGGCCATGAACAATAATTATACGCTTAAGACTAACATGTTATTGATTGATGACAACGAGTTCTCATTGACATAGAGATGTCAGAATTGATATATGATTATATTGTTAGAGAACAATGTATTGGATTAACCTACCATGAGCACATGTCTTGGATTATTATGTTATTGTCATAACATTTCTTATGGTGATGACTATATGGATGATCCTCAGACTTGAGATCAATGATATCCCAACATATATTATTGTATGTTTTAATTCAGTTAAACATGCTCCATAACTGGTTGCACTATAAAGACTGTTATTGAATATATCTCGATATATGTAGTGGGGTATGTATGATTAAGATAGGATTTGTCATTCCTACGTAATAGGAAATATATCACATGCTACTTGATTGAGTGAGACTAGAAATATATGGCCATGCTCGAATAAGTTGATATGAGATATCACAAATTATTCGTTAAATTACAGTTTACTTTAGATATCAAGAAAAAATAGATGGACTATACAAATGTGACTATTCCAAGACATGTGCATATTCTAGATATAAAGGACAAAATGATGTAATACATAAAACCGTTAATCACGAAGATGATAAGTCAAATCATAATTTCTTGTAACTTGGGTGACAATGATATATTGCTAGATATCACTCATTGTATGTAATATTATAATTGTTCTAATAATTACTTCTAACATTACAAGAACCTGCAGGGTCACACCCTAGGATTGAAATGAGCAAAGATGTACAATTTGTTGTATATTACTAAACTATATCTAGAGTTAATATATGTATATTTGATATACATATGATTTTAATTATCCCGAATATAGTAAGTAAACATTAAAAGAATGTAATTTTGATGGATATTTAAATAAGAGTTTAAATAAACGTTAAAAATTGTAATTCATATTATGTCTTTAATGGATATTTAATTTGAATTAATTAAATAAGATTTTTTTATTAATTTGAAATAACTTAAAATCCCTAATATGTTAGGTAACTGATATATTTAAATTGAGGTAAGGTATAACAGTCATACTACTTCAGCCGTTTTTCTCAAAACTGTTGTTGGGAAAAGTAAATTTGGCTCTCAATCGGGTGAACTAAGTAGAGACCGAGACGTGTTTTCGTGGAGGCTTATGATTCGAACCGTTCGTGATCACCATTAGTTGATGCTGTCTTTGTTGTTTTTCAAGGAACCCATTGTAAGTATTTGCATCATTCTCTTTCAATTTAGATTTTACGTACTTGGATCACTGGTGAGACCATCGAGTTTTGTTTTCGCTGTGCCATGGGGTGCACCGACGATCCTAACAGTGGTATTAGAGCCACTTATACGATCTAAATTCTAGTTAAATTATTGGTTGATGCGATATGTATGTGATGCATGTTTTTATTTTACTGTTTTCGACGATTATGTGATTTTGTGCGAAATTAGTGGCGAATTAAAATTTTTGATTAATATGTTAATTTGTTTTACAATATGTGTGTTACTGCAAAGGATTTATGAAATCCATATGTCAATTATTGACATGATGATTGGTGGGTATGCGATAGCAGATCTCGTTTGGCAGTCGAACAATGGTTGTTCCGATGCAAGAAAAAAACTTTCCGGATTGAAAATCTCAAAAACACAATTATGTTGATAAGTGTTATCAAATCATGAGGTTTTTTTTTATAGGAACGGAAGTGTTGTTTTTCCAAAAAATCCCACAAGTGTAACAACGTGTGTATATATAGTAGACCCCTTGACCATTCATAAGCAATATAGATTATAGGCCCATATTAGTATTTTTAACAAAGGCGTAACAATGTGTGTGTATATATATGTGACATGTTTGTTATGCAAGGTGTTTAATAATTATGGTTATAGCCCTTTTTTTAATTTATAATGGTTGAATTTTAAAATACGACGTACGTGTCGTGCATTTCTATATTTCAGTTGTATTTCTATTATCACCTTATTCCCTCGTATGTAAAATGAGTTTCTTTTAAATTGTAATCATATGAAGATTCAAAAGGAGCAGAAGAATGAACTGAGCAAAAGGCGATAATATACTTAGAGAGCATTCTTAAGTTTTAGGGTTTTGGTTCTCCCATTGGCTTTGGATGGGCCACCTTAGTTATTATTTTTGGGCTATAACCATTGCATCTTATTTATTTCTTATATCTCTTATATGGATAATGCAACAAATATTAAAATAAGAATAAATATTGATGAGATCAATAAGGGCCTAATATTAAAACGAACAATTATGAGATATTTACGAAAATCCCTCTTTATAATCTAAGTTAACTTAACCGTCCAATATTTACCCTCGTTAAGGCTTCGATCGATATTTTGTGGGCTTTGCCAAAGAAATGACATATAAATCTATCTTGGTTAAATGCGAAGAATAAGCAAGTGATATTCACCAATCGAGATATTGGTAATAACTTAGCTAGGTTATTCTAATAGGATTAGAAACCTAGAGGTTAAGTATTTGGATAAGTCATGAGATGATTTGAACAAGAGTTATTCTCCAAAAGGAGGAGTTACATTAGATGTAAATAGTAAAGTGTTATACCTAAATAATCACTATCCTAAAAGTAAAGCCAAAGATGATTTAGGAAATTGATGTAATATTTAGGAAATTGATGTATTATTGATCATTACCCACTAGAAATTTTTTTGTTGAATCTTTCCAAAATTAAAACATAGAGGTTTTTTAGTTTTGAATAAAATAGTGGGAGTAATTTGTAAATAAAGACCTATTTATAAATTTTTAATTCGATAAATTTACTAAATTTAATATTTCCGTTGTTATAGATTTAATGGAAAACAACATGTTATCATTGTGATCACCCCTTAAGAAGGAGAAGCTTAATGGCATAAACTTCCTTGGTTGTTTCGTAATTTGAGAATTGTTCTTAAATAGAAAAGGAAGGAATATGTCATTGAAGAACATGTTCCTGATGATAATGTTTCATAATTTGACAGTTAATGCTTCAAGAGCTAACAAATACAAATTCAAGAAACATATGGATGATAGTTAGACGTTGGATATCTAATGCTAGCCACCATGACTCCTGAGCTTTAGAAGCAACATGAGGACATGGTTGCATATGACATGATTCAAAATCTCAAGGAAATATATGAAGGACAAGAACATTCAGAGAGATATGAGACCTCTGAAGCTTTATTTCAATGCAAAAATGGTAGATGGAACTTCTGTAGGAGATCATGTCATCAAGATGATGGGCTACATCCAAATGTTGGAAAAGTTGGGATTTCTTCTCAAAGATTAATAGGCTATTGATGTTATCTTGGAATTGTTGCCAGATAGCTTTAGCCAATTTGTCCTTAATTTCAAATTGAATGAAATTAACAAGACTTTGCAATAATTACTTGGCATGTTACAAATTGTTGAAAGTAACATGATAAATGTTGAACCTAAGCCCATTATGATGGTCCACAAGGACAAAGGAAAGAGAAAGAAAAAGGTAGCGGCAAAGTCTAAGGGTAATGGTAAGGCCAAACCGAAAGGAAAAAATGTATTGAAACCCAAAGGGGGAGTTAGCAAAGAATGAAAATGTTTTCATTGCGATAAGATCGGACACTGGAAGAGAAACTGCCCTGTTTATGTTGAAGAAGTCAAGAAGCCAAAAGCAAATGGAATGTTTGTTTCAGGTATTTATGTTATTGATTTTAATTTGTCAACAACTACTTCTTGGGTATTAGATACCAGTTGTGGGTCTCATATTTGTAATTCTATACAGGAACTGCAAAAGAGAATGAATATGGCTAAATGAGATGTAGACCTACGAGTGGGAAATTGAGCAAGAGTTGTTGCATTAGCTATAGGGACATATGTTTTATCTTTGCCTACTGGACTTGATTTAAATTTAGAGGATTGTTATTTTGTGCCTAGTTTGACTAAGAACATTATTTATATTTCTTGTTTTGACAAGATTGGTTTTGAGAATATTATTAAGAATAAGTGTTGTTATTTTTATCTCGATAATGTTTTTTATGGTTCGACACAATTGGTTAATGGTCTATATATTTTGGATCAAGAAAACACCATTTATAACATAAATACTAAAATATCAAAAACAAATGACTCGAATCAAACTTATCTTTGGCATTGTCTTTTAGGCCATATAAGTGAGAAACACATATCAAAACTCCATAAAGATGGATTCTTAGATTCATTTGTTTCCAAACAATATGATGTATGTGAATCTCGCTTGTTGGGAAAAAATGACTAAAGCTCCTTTTAATAGTAAAGGTGAGCAAACAAGTGATTTAATGGAGTTAATATATAATGATGTATATGGACCAATGAATACACAAGCCAGAGGTGGACTCCATTACTTCATTACTTTCATCGATAACTTTAGTCGATATGAGTATAATTTATCTTATGCACCATATATCTGAAACCCTTAAAAAGTTTAAGGAATTTAAAAATGAAGTACATAATAAACTAGGCAAGAGTATTAAGGCACTTCGATTAGATCGAGGTGGAGAATACTAAGCATAGATTTTGATGAACTCTTGAAAGAATGTGGGATTGTTTCACAGCTTACACCACCTAGTACACCCCTGGAACCAGGAGGGCAACAAAAAATTAACGTTTGCTTGAGTTGGACGTTAATATGTTAACTAAGATATGATAGTCATTTGAGATTATAAGATCGAACTTTATCATATCTCAGTCAGTAGGTTAACATATAACTCAATTTGTTGTCAAAATTTTAATAGAAAATGATGACTTTGAAACATATTGAATAGTCAAGTGATCATTTTGTAACTTTTAGCAATCGAGGGACCAAAATAAAGCAACTATTCATAGTTAGGGAAGAATTTTGTAACATTTAATAGTTAAGGGACTCAATAAAGCATTATCCTATAGTCAAAGGATAAATTTTGTACTTTATCCTTAAAAAACCGGGTGTTAGTTGACAAGCTTAACTAGGGTGTCCCCACCTAATGCAAAAATGTAAACAAACTGATTTTCTAATCATACTATATTTGTTGTATTTAAATAATATTTAGTCAATTTTTTAAAATTTGATCATAATTAATTTAAATACGTTAAATTTGTAAAATAATTCTTTAAAAACTATTTCATTAAATGTCTTTAAAATATAAAATATCAAAATTTTCTCAATAAAAAATTTTAAAAAAATAAATTACATTTACAAAAATTTTGGCCATCTAATATATATATATATATATATATTTGATAATGCAGAAATAGCTAGAGATTAACTATAACCAAGAACATCCTTCTGCAATATGGCTATAACTCTTAGAGGAGCACGAACCAACTTACCCCAATAGCTTAAGGAATCGTTCTTGTTTATAAAGGTCACGGTTCAAGCACCAGCGGCTACAACAGGGTGATTGAGAATTTATTGTCAAATGGTTGAGAGCATTTAAACAGATAATACTTTATAATAACCTTATTAGTAAAAACCTTCTAGAGGATGGTTCGTGAATTCAACTCCACAGATGGAGATGGAAGGTCCATGAATCAAACCAGCTAATCAATTAGTTGCAATGTTTTGATCTTTATGAATATGTCGGAACTTTATCCTCCAATAACGATCTTCAAACTCCAAAATAGCCTCCACCAATGCATTCCCCGCTAGCACTTCCAAATCACTTGTAAAAATTCTTGAAACCTCAAGGTTTTCAGTTTCTACCTCCATGTATCAAAAGCATATACTCCAAGAATGGCTTAAGTTATCATGAATTTCACAAAGCGACCATGAGAAAAGATCATCATCCTACTCTCTAGATAAATATGAAGATCCAAGTACCCTCGTTGTTACGTATCAGTCCCCATCCAGCGACCATTCTTTTTTTTATCGTATAGCTCTATCAAAATTTTCCTTGACCCACCCAAAAGGGGCGTACCCATATCAAGGAAGGTGTTCCAGAGTCAAGATTACTTGTAACACTCTAATCTAGTCTGACCCAAAAATCAAAAGATTAAAGCATCACACGAGACCACCAAATTAGATAACCCAAAATTGTTCTTTTAAAACAATTGTAAAGCATCATTTAAAAAACCAACCATAGTAAAATAAGACATAATAATATGAGTTTACAAAATATGGGGAGCTCTCAAAGGTTTTAAAGTACAAATATTGAGTTTAAAACAAAATAGGGTTACGACTTAATACAAAGGGTTTATAAATAGTACACCCCTCTAATACAAATTAATATGTACTCTGCTAGTCTCTCTTGATCATGAATATCTAGTGATGATAAAACTCCATGGAAGATCTCCTAAGAACCTGTGCACAAAAACACATTCTAAATGTTGAGCTTATGAGCTCAGTGCCACACTAATAATTGTACTATATTGTACTACATGCTTTCACTAAATGAGCATGTTAGTGCATAGGTATGAATACATGATGAAATGTTGTATGACCTACTGAATTAGGTACCATGGTGTGGCTGAGGGTTCTTCATCTCAGAGCACACACCCCTCTAGCCTTCCTAAAATAACCTTAGGTATTTTGGGTGAGATACAGAACTACATCTGAAACATACACCCAACTAACCTATTCCATTTAGTCTTGGGGCATATGCACCAAATCGGTAACTAAAGTGCCTTAGCACTAACTGAGATAACCAAATAATATGATCATATTCTATTAAAGGAACTTGGGTGTCCTGGTTATTTCATGAGCATCAAGCAAAGCTAGTCTTATGTTATCCTAGATGTTATTGTTTCTAGTTGTTCTAGATTTACTAAAATTCTCACTTGTAGTGTTATTCCATGGTAATATGATATTATTGGGGACCTCGAGCCTAACCCTTAACCCAAAGAATTTCTTATCCAAAACTGTTTGTTGGTACCGATACTAAGCCCTTTAGTATTGGTACTAACCTCTAGGTATCGATATTATCTAGTTATTATGAACTGAGAAAAAAATGTAGTATTGATACTCCTGAACCAAGTATCAATACTTCTAAACCAATTATAAATACCGTTCCTAGAACTGATACTAAAATCTATTTCAATGTTTTGAAAAATACCTCAATATCGATACCCCTATTGGGAGTATTAATACTCTACCCGGTATCGATACTTCCATGTATACCAATACCAAAATTGGCAACTAGAATTTACTAAATGAACCTGGTATCAATACTCATACTCAAGTATCAATACTAAACCCCAGTATCAATACCCAATGATGGAGTAACTATATGTCTAGCCTAAAATCCCCTTGTTTTGAATTGTCTGGAAAACAATATTGGTGCTATTATTCTAATATCAATACTCATGCCTATAAATGTCCCATTTTGGGCACTGAAAATACTAATATTCCTCCTCAAAGACCTTATTGAGGTTCCTAACTGTTATTAAAGTTTTATGTATGATAAAAGGGGAAAAAATAAGTCTTTTAACATACTAAGAAACACCAAATATTGAATCTACCATGAACTTGTTTCATAACTCATGTAACCTACCAAAACACACCTAGTGATCTACATGCGGTAGAGTTTAGTTAGAGGTGTGTTACTTTGAATTTCTAGGCTCCTAGGAACACCCAAGCTAAACCAAGAGTTAGCTTTTCCTTTCCCTTGCACTTGGAGCTTTCTTCAATTTATCTCACTAAATAAGAATAAGCATATGAATTACTAATGTGTCTGAGATTAGAAAGGTGTTAAAAACACATCCTAGTACTAAAATCCTATAAAAATGGGTTGGCAAGCGAAGGCTCCCTTAAACCAACACAAAACCCACTTGAGGTAACCATAGCCAAAACTTGTAAAGGAGGGCTTGAATTGAAGCTTTGGAAGTGGAGATCATGATTATTACCTTGGGAATCTTGAACAAGGCTTGCAAGCTACAAAGTTTTGATCTTTTCTAAAGCTTAGTTAAAAAGAAGGCAAATAGGGAAGAAGAGAAGAAGATAAACTAAGGTGTGAGGAAAAAGAGAAAAAACTTGTGTGAGATCATCCCTTATTAAGGGATTTTAGCTCTTAAAATTAAAAAGGGTATAATTACTCCCTTGGTCACTCTAGCTTTGCACAACATTCAACAATTCCTTTTTAATCCTAGTATCCAACCCAATTCCCATTAGGGCCAAGCTTTCCTATAAGGCTTATGGGTTATTCTAAACACTTCTGATATAAGCTGAAACTACTAACCCAAAATTTGGGGTGTTACAACTCTCCCCTTGTAGAAAGAAATTTTATCCTCAAAATTTACCTAGATAAAAGACTTGAGGGTATTCAAGCTGCATATCCTCATCAGTTTTTGATGTTGCTTCCTAAACGCCATGGTTCCTCTACAACACCATCACTAGAGGAATCCTTTTTTCATTAGCTCTTATATGTATCGTGCCATGATCTTGATCAACTCTTCCTCATAGGTTATTTTTGAGTTCACTTCGATCTGCTTGAGGGGTATGACATGGGAAGGATTGAAAGGATATCTTTTATGTATGATACATGGAATACATTGTGGATGTGCTCTAGCTCTGGTGGTAAGGCTAACCGGTAAGCTCTTATATGTATCGTGCTCTATTTTTCTGACACTCTCTAGTACTTTGTAAGGTCCTATGAAGAATGGGTCAACTTTCATTGCGCCCAAAGTGAAGCATTCTCTTCCATGTAGAGACCTTGAGGAATAATTTATCGTCTACTAAAAAGTCTATATCTTAATGCTTTAGGTATGAGTAATATCTTTGTCTATTTGGGGCCTCCTTCAGTCAACTCTGAATGAACCAAACATTCTCTTCAGTTTCTTTTATTAAGTCGGGATCCACTATCTTACCCTCACTGAGCTTTGTCTAACATAGTGGGGTTTAGCACATACACCCATTGAAGGCCTCAAACAAAGCCATTTAAATGCTCCATTGAAAATTGTTGTTACACACAAACTCCATTAACGGTAGGTGGTCCTCCCACTGCCCTCTAGGTCTTTAATGGTGCACCTAAGCGTGTCCCCTAAGATTTGAAAAACATGTTCTGACTGTCCGTCTGTCTGATGATGGAAATCGATACTAAAATGTAGTTTAGTTCATAAGGATTCACGAAGGGCTTTCTAAATGTAAAAAGTAAATCGAAGATCTCTGCCTGATATGATGGAAGTTCGTACTCCTTGAAATCTCACTATCTCACAAATGTGCAACTGAGCTAACCTCTCTAAGGCATAGTCCATGAGAACTGAGAGGAAAAGAGCTGATTTGGTTAAGCGGTCTACTATGACCCAAAATGTGTCATGTCTCTGTCTAGTTATCAGTAACCTGATCACAAAGTTCATGGTCACCCTATTCCATTTCCACTATGGTATTTGAAAAGGATGAACCAACCCTAAGGGAATCTAGTGTTCCGCTTTAACCTGCTGACACATTAAGCATTTAACAATGAACTCAGACACTTCCCTTTTCATGTCCAGCCACCAGTACAACTATCAAAGCTATTGGTACATCTTGTTACCATCTGGATGAACTGAGAGTGATCTATAATATGCCTCATAAAGAATCTTATTACGCAACTGAGCGAACGTAGGTACGCACAATTGACACTTGAAATACAACAGTTCCCTATCACGAAACTCAAAACCTAGGACTTGCCTTGGTAAACCTACTCAATCCATGTCCTTAACGAACCATGTGACCCTTTTAATCTCTTGGTCTCGCCTACCAACTATGGCTCGACTCATAACTCAGGTAATAACCCACCTTCATTGGTCAAACTCAACATGCTAGAAGAGCTAGAACTCTATCATCGACTTCCTACTCAAGGCGTCTACTACTACATTTACTTTAACTGAATGGTAATCTATCACACAGTCATAATCCTTAAGCAACTCGACCCACCTATGTTTTCTCAAGTTCATCACTTTCTGCGTGAGTAGGTACTTGAAGCTCTTGTGATAAGTTAAGATGTGCCACTTCTAACAAAAAGATAGTGCCACCAAATCTTGAAATAAAACACTACTGCTACTAGCTCTAGGTCATGGGGTAATTACATTAAATGCGTAAGCTACAGCCTTACCCTCCAACACCAATACATGTCTAAGACTATTTAATTAGGCATCACTAAAAACTCTAAAGTCTTTACCGACTCCAGTTACACTAGGGCATAAATTAATATGACTTTTAATCGTTCGAAGCTCTTCTACTACTTCTTAACCAAAATGAAGGGAATTTTTTTGAATCAGTTTGGTCAGTGGAGCAGCTATCATCGAGAAGCCCTGAATAAGATAGTACCCGTCTAGACTTAGGAAATTGTACACCTCTGAATCTTATTTTGGTGGCTCCCACTCTATTATGGCAAGAATCTTTTGAGGGCTGACTCAAATATCATCTGCTGACATGACATGATCCATGAATGACATCTCAGGTAGCCAAAACTCAATACTTCCCAAATCTGACATACAACTGATGGTCTCGAAGAATTTGTAAGATGATGAGGAGGTACTGGGCATGCTCTTCTTCTGATTGAGAGTACACTAGGATATCTTCTGTGAATACCACCAAGAATTGGTCTTAGTACGGGTGGAAGAATCTGTTCATAAAGTCTACGAATGCCACCTAGGTATGGGTGAGTCCGAATTGCATTACTAATAACTCATAATGATAGTATCTTGTCCTGAAAATTATCTTCAATATATCGACATCCTTGACTTTTAATTGGTAGTAGCTTGATCGTAAGTTGATTTTAGAGAACACACGTACTCCCCTCAGTTGATCGAAAATATCATCTATTATTCAAAACGGGTAACAGTTCTTGATGAATAACTTGTGCAACTACCTTAGTCGATGCAAAACCTCATCAACCTATCATTCTTCTTAACAAACAAGATTGATGCTCCCCACGAGGACATGTTCAGTCGAATGAACCTCTTCTTTAGCAACACCTGAATTTGAGTTTTTAATTCCTTTAACTCTATCGATGTCATGTGGTAGGGAGAAATGTACACTGGTCCTAAACCATGCATTACTTCAATGTCAATCCCTAACTCTTAGTCTGGAGGTAAACCTAACAACTCTTTTGGGAACACATCAGGGAAATCTAGTACTATTCGGATATCCATGAGTGTCAAAACTAAGATTTCGGTATCGACCACATGAGACAAGAAGGCATCACATCCATGGTCGATCATCTATTGGGCTTTTATAGCTATCATGATTCTTGACTTAATCGACTTCTCACTAGTCATCACTAGTTTGATATCATCATCCACCCTGAGCTTAAGTTGTATGGCTTTGCACTTCAGGCTGGTGTCATGATGAGAGAACCAGTTCATATAGAAGATTAATTCAAACACTCATAAGGTAAACTTCATTAAGTCTGTTAGGAATATCTTTCCTTGGATTTGGATCTTGTTTACAAGGAGATCTAGGCCTAGAGGGTTTGATAATTAAACACCTATCTCTAAGTCTTCTGTTGGAATTTATATTTCTTGAGCTATGTCGGAGCGGATATAAGAATTGGTGGAACTGAGATCTATCAATACGATAGTTGGAATGGAAAATACTGTAAAGGTACATGATATTTTGTCTGTCGCATCCTCCTCTTGGGCCGTCATCTCTACTATTTAAAGGTTACCCTCGGCTCTACACAACCACTGATCTCGATGTCCCTCAAATATGCTACCCAAACATGGTACTACCACCTTTCATTGACCTCTTTGTACTAATAGTGTTAACCTCTAAGTCACTATTATACTTACTCTATGAGTCCTTGGATAGTCTCTGATGAAGTTATCTAAATTGCCACAACAGGAGCAACCCCTCGATCCTTACTGGCACAACCTTGGGTATCTCCTCTCATACAGAGCAGAAACTGGGTGAGTGAAGACTCTAGCTAAATTAATAACACTCTCCCTAGAGAATAACGCTATGGGTTTCTTTTGAGACTCAATCATACCTCTGTTCAGCTCTCATCGGTTATGCTATTGGCGGCCTACATTAAGGCTGACTGTTTCGAGCCCTCTTGGCTTCTAAGATGACCACACTGGTTTAGGGGCTCTCATGGTCTATCTTACAACCTTTCTAGATTGGATGGACTTATAATCAAGATTCTCTTGATCACTTTATCCTAGCTGGATAGCTCAGTAATGACCTTGGGATGGTCGAATGTGAGATACGAAAAAATATCGAGATATAAACCCTATTTAAATCTCTGGTAACAATGGTCCTCAGTTGACACAAGCTCTAGAGCATACCTACTTAGCCTGACGAACTCCTGCTCATACTTCATCACTGTATGGTCCCCTAAGTCAAGTGCATGAACTACTATCTCAGATTATTTGTGTTAAACTCTCCGATATATTTCTGATGGAAATCAAATATGAATTCCTCTTATGATGGCCTCTCTGGCTCCAGTTCCATCTCTAACATCTCTCACCAATCTATAGAGTTACCCTTGAACAGAACGGTGAAGTACTCGATCTTACCCACGGGGGCAAGGTTAATTATCATAAAATGTGGATGGTATCCCTGAGCCACTAGTCTACTGCTATAGTATTATCATCTCCTAAGCCGTAGAAGTCAGTAGCCTTTTATATGTAGAGCCTATATAAAAGGATGCTTGAGGTACTACTGTGATTTGAACTTGAGGTACTGTTAAGGGATGTAGTACAATTGAGACATTGGGTATGGATCTAATAATCTATCTAAGGGATAGAGTAAGGTTCTTAAAGAAGGTCACCTCATCGACCCCTATGTCTACTGGTATCTCGTGTTGATTTCTGTCAGGACAAACTAGTCATCGGTGTCGGCTGCTAATAAGGCATTAATCTCTCATCTCTGTCATCCTTACTATATGTTGGGTCGTATTTCATGGTTTTTTTTAAATTTATAAAGAAACGAGGGTTATTATCATCATTCTTGCCATTATTAACTCTAATATGCGGGTCCTTGGAATGACTAGAATTGATACTTTGATATCACTAAATGTAACACCGTAATCTATTCTAACATGAAGATCGAAGGATTAAGGTGTCACATGGGACCAATAAAATTATTAGCCCAACAATTTTCTTTTAAAACAACTATAACACATCATTTAAAAATCAACCATTTTAAAATAAAACATAATAATATGAGTTTACAGAACATGTGGAGCTCCAAAAACATCCAAAATATAAATACTAAGTTTAAACCAAAATAGAGTTACGACTGAATACAAAGGGTCTATAAATACTACAAGCCCTCTAATACAAATCAAGACGTACTATGATGGCCTCATTGATATGGAATATTTAGTGATGATACGCTCCACGGATGGTCTCCTAAGAACTTTCTCATGAAAACACATTCCGAACATTAAGCTTACGAGCTCAGTGTCACACTAATAAATGTAATGTACTACATGTATTCACTAAATCAGCATGCTTGTTGCAAGGTATAAAGACATAAGAAAATGTTTTATCAACTAATAAACTAGGCATCATGGTGTGTGTAATACCCCAAAAATTTAGATAATTTCCAAAATGCAAAATTTGAAAGTTTGATGGTCAAAGTAGAAAATTGGGAAAAGTTTAACGAATTAAGTGGTTATTTTCCCAAAATAATGTTATTCCATAAATGAATTTATTTAGTGACCAAATTATAAATTTGGTAAAGATTGGTGACCAAAGTATAAATTTGGTAAAGTATAAATTTTGAAAAGTTTAGGGACCAAAATGTAATTTTAAAAAATTACATATGGGTCACGAAAATAAGTAAATAAAAATATAATTTTCACATTTTTAAAATGTTGTAAAATAATATTTAATGGTTTAATTGCAATTTCAATTTAGATTGTTTGATTAAAGTGACTGAATTGTAATTTTTGAAAATTTCAAGGGCAAAACGGTAAAGTGGAAAACTAATTTGTTCATCTTTGACTATTGAAAGATGATAAGGCTGGCATTTATCTGATTTTGAAGATGATAAGGATATGTATCTTGGTTTAATGGTGATTATGAAGTTTTATTAAGGGTAAATTGGTATTTTCCAAGTTAATGATTTAAATAATGTTTTTAAAGGATGATAAACATGATATCAATCAAAAATATCATGTCAATGTTCATCTTCTCCAGCATCTTCATGTGAGAAAGCTTCCAAGGTAAGAAAAATATTTTATTTTCAATTTTTGAGCTAATTCCTTTGGAATTGGAGTTATGTCGTGAAATAGAAAAGTGATCTACGCGAAAAACGCTATCATTTGGTACCAATACTGCTTTCTAATCTTGCTGGATTTCAAAGATCCCAAATCTAAGGGTTTGTGTTCATATAAGGATCATGAAATTGATGATGAATCTTGATGTTTTTGAGGTTGTAAATTCATTTTCAAGCTTGATTGATAGTTATAACATGTTCAATCTTCTTAGAAATTTTTTTAAAAATTCGGCCAAAATAATAACTTTGTAGAACTTTGTGTTCTGATGAGAATTGATAAGGGATTTGATTATAGATATGTTATAAGGTTGATTGAATTTTGATTTCATGCTTGAATTAAATCAAAATCGAGCGAAATCATGGAAAACCTAGTTTTTTATCTTTAAACCATTAGGCTTTGGTCTTAAAGGATGAGAAAAATTATGGAAAAATTATATAAGGTCTGGAAATGATATAGGAAGTATTATACAGGTCTTAGAAAATTTGGGGACCATTTTGTAATTTTAAAAAAGTTGAGAGACCAATTCATAATTTTTGGAAAAAGTTGGGAATGGTTGTATAATTGTCTAATAGTTGATGTACTATGCTGGAAATTTCTGTTTTGGGATTGAAATGAGTGTTTAGATGCGAAAAATGACTATTTTGGAAGTTTGAAAAGATTAGTGATTTAAGTACAACAATTGCATAGTTGGCATACTTAAATGTAATTATGCTTTTGTAAAAGCATTTGAATAGTGATAATTTCAATGCTGAAATTTTTTATATTAATAATTTATGTGATAAAATGGTGAAGGACCATTTTGAGTAAATTGGAAAAATTGGTTCCAATGTTAAAAGGTTTTATTTTGGGCTATGGGCTATTGTCTATGGTTTATTGGTTAATAAATGGTAAGTTGTGCAAATAAGCTTACAATCTTATGGAATGTATGGCAAGTATATTGGAAAGAAATTTTATATTCAGTTATAATATTTTGATCATGGTAAAATATTGGATATGCATGTAGCATGATCTTATGGCATTTGTTTTTGACATTGAAAATCATGCATGAATTGTATTGCATTGTTTATTATTATAAATTGCCTCACTTAGTTTATACTTAGCGTGTGATGATTTTCATGCTTAGGTAAAAAGCCAAGAATAGAGTAAAGAGTACAAGGAACGCCGAGCATCCAGAAATACACTTCAATATCAGTAAGACATCCTATGATGGAATTTTGACTTTGTTAGTGGCATGTAATTATTAATGTCTTAGTTGCTCTGTTAAATTATTTTGCAACTGGTTTGTAATGAATTAACTAAACTGCTTTACTCTGATTCAATATGGATAGCATAAATCCATATTAATATATATTTTAAATAGTATGTGATAAATGGATATGATATGATATTTTTATAATATCAGTTACCATTCCTATAAATAAATTTTAAATCACTTTTGAAATTAAATGGTTTTAGAAAATCGGGTGACATCTATAATTTGTATAGGTATAATTATACGAACTATGGGTGTTACATTTATTGGCATCAGAGCTATAGGTTTAGCCAATTCTAGGACTAAACCGAGGTTGTTTTGAGTTAAAAAGTGTATACAAGCCATTAGGATGTCAAAAATTACTGATAGTTGTATATATACTGTGATGATGCTTATAGGGAGTAAAGTTACTCTTTACTAAAGTATGATGATTCTAACTATGTTCAGATGTTGGAATTAAATACAAAGGTAGAGAGTTGATAATGTTGAAAAGAAGGTCGATATTGAAATCGACCCAAGAGAATCTGACATTACTTTAGTATCTTGCCTTAGAAGGGTGAGTGATGTTAGGGATTGTCCTCTATTTTCTCGAAGAAATACCACATCTTTTAATGAATATTCTGAATTAAAAGAATCGATTAAAATGTTTAACGACTTACAAGAAAAGTCGAATTGGATGAGGATCTAGAAGAGAGTTATGAATCTAGTGATGATTCTGAGGTTTATCCAGGTAAGCTTAAATAAGTGAGAAATATTTAAGATAAGCATTAAATTGTTTAAATCATTGTTTATTTGACTAAGAGAAATTGAATAAGCGGTAATAAGTTGTCTGCTAAAAGTTTAAAGAAAGCTTAGTTATTAGAGAATCAATTGTTATGAGTTTGATTTAGAATAGATATCAAGTCCATAAAACTTGATAGAGTTACTTTGTGAAGGTAAATTTGCGAAAATGGATTGTCTAATCATCCATGTTGAAATGAATTATTATTTAAATTGAGATTTATTCTCAAGAACCTGAAAATATTCAAGTTTGTAGTAAGAGGAAAAATAGTAAATTTGTTTGATAGTGTGATCTTAGCATTAACTGCTATGAAGTTATTGCTACAAATTTATCAAGTTTTCTTATTGAACAATGTGGACATTTAGAGTTTTAATTGATGTGGAAAATGTTTCAATTATTCGAAAATATTTTCTATGGATCTGGATAAGTTATACAGATTTCCTTAAGAATGAAATAAGGAATTCCAAAGTAAAAATATTCAATTCTACTTGATATCAAGTATTATAATGGCTGAAGACCTATGGGTCATGATACAAGTGTTAGTCAGACAAATAGTAAATGTCCGATAAAGATTCAGGAGTTTATGTTACTGGTGAATCTTATGGGATTATCATTAACGAGTTTTAGATCATTTTGATCATGAGTTGGTTGTTTCTATATTAAGGTTGGGTTAATGGTCGCAAAAAGAGATTAATTTTGAAAAATGCGGAGAAATTAAAATTTTTAATGATTGATGAAAAGTGAAATCATCACTAACGTGATATCAGCAATGGTTGCGATTAAGATGATGTAAAAAGGATGCATAACTTTTGTAGCTAAGGTGATAGATACTCAAGTATCTGAAGTTATATCATACAATATTTCCATAACTTGGGAATTTTCATATGTCTTTTTATATTTACTATTATGGGTTACCTCCATATTGAGAGGTGGAATTCAATATTAATGGTTATCAAGGCATTGATGTTGTATTTATGGGCTCGTATCAAATTGTTGCAATTGAGTTAAGAGAATAAAGTACCAATTACAAGAGCTGCTAAATCGAGGATTCTTTAGAGCGAGTATTTCACCTTGAGGTGAACCGGTGTTATTGAATAAAAAGGAAAAAAATGTATCTATGCGATTATGCATAGATTATTGATAGTTAAACAAAGTAACTATCAAGAACAAGTATCATCTTCCGAGGATTGATGACTTGTTTGATTAGCTTAAAGAATATGTTCTAAAGATGGTTTTTAGAAAATGATATGTATACTACGAGTTCGTTGTAATGCCGTTTGGTTTGACAAATGCTCAAGCAGCATTCATGGATTTGATGAATCGGGTATTTGAATTTTAATTGGATTAATTTGAGGTGGTCTGTATTGATTACATTCTGGTATACTTGAATAAAAAGATAGAGCATGATGCTTATCTTCGTATTGTACTTGAAAATAATTAAGGATAAAAGTTATATGCCAAACTGTCAAAGTGTGAGTTTTGGCTATCAGAAGTTGATTTTCTTAATCATGTTGTCTCAGAATATGGCATAAGAGCTAAAAATTATAAAAAAAACAAAAAAAGAAAACGAAAAAAACAGAAAAAAGAAAGAATAAAAAGAGAAAAAAAACGAAGAAAAAAACAAATAGAAAAAGAAAAGAAAAGAAAAAGAGAAAAAAATGAGAGATGAAAAAATATATATATATTTCAATGGTGGAAAAATAAATAGGCGAGACTAAAGACTTTGAAGTCAACTCTGATGAGTGTCTATTTTATCAAGAAGAATTTGTATTCCTCATGATGATTAGTTGAAGAAATATATTCTTTTTAAAGTACATTATAGTCCACTGAATATGCATCCAAGTGGAAACAAAATGTATCAGGATGTAAAAAGTCATTTTGGTGGCCAGGTATGAAAAGAAACATTATTGAGTTTGTTGCTACATGTTTGACATGTCAACAAGTAAAAGGTGAGAATCAAGTTCTCTCATAATTATTGCAACTGATATCTATTCCAGAGTGGAAGTGGTAAAGAGTCACTATGGATTTTGTTACTGGACTACCTTTGACATCAAATAAAAAGGATTACATTTGGGTGACAGTGACTGGTTAACTAAATCGACACATCTCATTGCGATGTGAATGGACTATGCATTGGATAAATATACAACGTTATATATCAAAGAGATAGTTCAGCTACATAGAGTGCCAATATCCATCATATTGGACATGAATCAAAGATTCACTTCAAGATTTTTGAATTATTTGCATAAAGTTTTGGGTACTTGATTGAATTTCAGTACGATCTTTCATCCACAGACGGATGGTAAGTCAGAAAGTACTATTAAGATATTAGAATCTATGCTGAGAGCATGTGTGATTGAGTTAAAGGAATCATGAGTAGAGAAAATTATTTGTCTCTATAAGAATTTATCTACAATAACAGTTATCAATTGAGCAACAAGATGGCTCCGTATGAAGCTTTATATGAAAAAAAATTGTTGAACACCATTGAATGGGTTCGAGTTAAAAGATCAAAATCTTGTTGGCTCAGATTTATTTAAAGTGGTTGAGGATAAAGTACAAATAATTCAAGATAATCTCAAAATGGCATTCGATCGGCAAAAGTCTTATGTAGATTTGAAGCGAGAAGAGATTGAATTTCATGAAAGTGAGAAAGTTTTTCTTAAAGTATCACCTTGGAAAAAATTTTGCGCTCAAAACGCAAAGGGAAATTAAGTCTAAGATTTATTACACCATATGAGATATTAAAAAGAATTGGACTGATGGCTTATCAATTAGCATTAACTCTGGGAGTAATTGAGATCCAGAGTTGGTCAAAGTACATAATTTTTTCATGTGTCGATGCTTAGAAAGTATTGATTGGATCTTTCACATGTCATTGCATCAGAGGAAATTGAGATCCGACCAGATTTGATTTATGAAAAAAACCAATGCGGATCTTGGATCGAGAAATCAAAGAACTACGTAGCAAGACGATTCCTCTGGTCAAAGTAATTTAGCAAAATCATAATGTTGAGGACGTTACTTGAGAATGAGAAAATGATATGAAGAAATAATATCTGCATATGTTCATATCATGTATATCTTAAAGTTCGAGGATGAATTTTTTTTAAGGGGAGAATTATAATACCCAAAAAATTTAGATAATGTCCAAAATGCAAATTTTGAAAGTTTGATGGTTAAAGTATAAAATTGGGAAAAGTTTAAGGAATTAAGTGGTAATTTTCCCAAAATAATGTTATTCCATAAATGGATTTATTTAGTGACCAAATTATAAATTTGGTAAAGTTTGGTGACCAAAGTATAAATTTTGAAAAAATTAGGGACCAAAATGTAATTTTAAAAAATTACATATGGGTCACAAAAATAAGTAAATAAAAATATCATTTTCACATTTTTAAAATGTTGGAAAATAATATTTAATGGTTTAATTTCATGTTCAATTTGGATTATTTGATTAAAGTGACTGAATTTTAATTTTTGGAAATTTCAAGGGCAAAACGGTAAAGTGGGAAACTAATTTGTTCATTTTTGACTATTGAAAGATGATAAGGCTGATATTTATCTAATTTTGAAGATGATAAGGATAGTTATCTTTGTTTAATGGTGATTATGAAGTTTTATTAAGGGTAAATTGGTATTTTCCAAGTTAATGATTTAAATAATATTTTTAAAGAATGATAAGCATGATATCAATCAAAAATATCATGCCAATGTTCATCTTCTACAACATCTTCACATGAGAAAGCTTCCAAGGTAAGAAAAATATTTTATTTTCAATTTTTGAGCTAATTCCTTTGTAATTGCAGTTATGTCGTGAAATATGAAAGTGATCTACGCGAAAAACGCTATCTTTTGGTACCAACATTGCTTTCCAATCTTGTTGGATTTCAAAGATCCCAAATCTAAGGGTTTGTGTTCATATAAGGGATCATGAAATTGATGATGAATCTTGATGTTTTTGAGGTTGTAGATTCATTTTCAAGCTTGATTGATAGTTATAACATGTTCAATCTTCTTAGATTAATTTTTAAAAATTCGGCCGAAATAATAGATTTGTAGAACTTTGTGTTCTGATGAGAATTGATAAGGGATTTGATTATAGATATGTTATAAGGTTGATTGAATTTTGATTTCATGCTTGAATTAAATTAAAATCGAGCGAAATCATGGAAAACCTAGTTTTTTTATCTTTAAACCATTAGGCTTTGGTCTTAAAGGATGAAAAAAATTATGGAAAATTATATAAGGTCTGGAAATGATATAGGAAGTATTATACAGGCCTTAGAAAATTTGGGGACCATTTTGTAATTTTCAAAAAGTTGAGGGATCAATTTATAATTTTTGGAAAAAGTTGGGAATGGATGTATAATTGTCTAATAGTTAATGTACTATGCTTGAAATTTCTGTTTTGGGATTGAAATGAGTGTTTAGTTGCGAAATATGACTATTTTGGAAGTTTGAAAAGAGTAGTAATTTAAGTACAACAATTGCATAGTTGGGATACTTAAATGTAATTATTCTTTTGTAAAAGCATTTGAATAGTGATAATTTCAATGCTGAAATTTTTTATATTAATAATTTATGTGATAAAATGGTGAAGCACCATTTTGTGTAAATTGGAAAAATTGATTCCAATGTTAAAAAGGAATTATTAAGTGTTAAGCATTTTGATAGAAAATGATTTTCAACTATATGATGGAGTTATTTAGGGATATGTTTATGTTAGTACAATACTAACATATGCATCATTATGAATTTCTGATTTATACAAATTATGATTGATTTGTGATTGAAGCAAGTCAAATAGAAAAGGGTTTATTGAGGAACGTAGTGAGGCACATATATTGGATATATAAAGTATCAAGGTGAGTGCAATACATGCATAAAATTATACATGGATGTTGTATACATCATTAGGAAGACTTACGATAAGTCGACCTTGTTTATATTAGCATGATATATGTCATTTTTATAACTTCGACTTGACATTGAAATGTGACGGTATGAAATTAAAATGCATTGATCATGAAAGATATGATATTTTTCCACGAATGTTTTCGGGTATGAACTGCCGAATGTTAAATATTGATAATATACTTTGCCTTGGATGAATCAAATAAAATAGACTATATCCCCAAGTAAGTCATTGAGGGACAGGGTATAGTTGGCATGCCATAGAGTATAGTAACTGCAGGATTATAATAGCACTATAGTGTGTAAGGGCACTAAGTGTGGGAAGGTGGATACGACCTTATGTATCATGTCTGGATTAGCACTACAGCGTAAGCTTAGTGTAGGTGGTGGGCACGACCTTATGTGTCATATCCGGATTAGCACTATGTCGTAAGCTTAGTACAGGTTTAACACTACGATGCAGATATTTTACTCGAATATCCAAGGTCCTAAGGGTTTTATATTGGGCTATGGTCTATTGTCTATGGTTTATGGTTTATGGTTTATTGGTTAATAAATGGTAAGTTATGCAAATAAGCTTACAAGCTTATGGAATAAATGGCAAGTATATTAGAAAGAATTTCTATATTCAGTTATAATATTTTGATCATGGTAAAATATTGGATATACATGTAACATGATCTTATGGCATTTGTTTATGACATTGAAAATTATGCATGAATTGTATTGCACTGTTTATTATTTTAAATTGCCTCACTATGTTTATACTTAGCATGTGATGATTTTCACGCATAGGTAAAAAGCCAAGAATAGAGTAAAGAGTACAAGGAACTATGAGCATCCAGAAATACACTACAATATCAGTAAGACATCCTATGATGGAATTTTGACTTTGTTAGTGGCATGTAATTATTAATGTCTTAGTTGCTTTGTTAAATTATTTTGCAACTGGTTTGTAATGGTTTAACTAAACTGCTTTACTCTGATTCAATATGGATAGCATAAATCCATATTAATATATATTTTAAATAGTATGTGATAAATGGATATGATATGATATTTTATAACATGAGTTACCATCCCTATAAATTAATTTTAAATCACTTTTGAAATTAAATGGTTTTAGAAAATCGGGTGACATCTATAATTTGTATAGGTATAATTATACGGGTTATGGGTGTTATAGTGTGGCTGAGGGTTCTACATCTCGTAGCACACATACCTCTAGCCTTCCTAAGACACATTCGAGTATTTGGGGTAAGATCTTAAACTACATCGTAAACATACAACCGGTTAACTTACTCCGTCGAGTCTTGGGGCATCTACACCCATTAGATAACTAAAGTGCCTTGCCATTGATTGAGATATCCAACTAAGATGATCTTATTCTTCTAAAGGAACTCGGGTGTCATGATTGTTTTCAAGGAATAAACAGGGTTAGTCTTATATTATCCTATTTGTTAATTGTCTAGCTATTTTGGATTTATTACTATTCTCACTTGTAGTGTTATTCCATGGTAATATGATATTATTGGGCCTCTCGAACCTAACCCTTAACCCAATGGATTTTTTTATCCAAAATTGTTCGTGGGTACTGATACTAAGCCCTCTAGTATGGTACTGACCTCTGGGTATCGATAATAACTGGCTATTATGAATTGAGAATGAAAGGTAATATTGATACTCTTCAAATGAGTATCGATACTTTTGTACTAGTGTATTGATACCATCTTGAGTTTCAATACCAAAATAAGCTTAGATGTTTTGAAAAATACCATAGTATCGATACCTCTATTGGGAGTATTGATACTCTACTCCTGGTATTGATACTCCCATGAGCACCGATACCAAAATTGGTTACTATAATTTACTAAGTCAACCTGGAATTGATACTCCTACTAGAGTTTCAATACCCAACCCAATATCAATACCTAATGAAGGAGTATCGATACTTATAGCCTAAAATCCCATTGTTTTGAACCGTCCGACAAATAATGTCGGTATTATTCTTCCAGAACCGTTACTCATGCCCTAAAATACCTTATTTTGGGCACAAAAAAGTCTAACATTCCTTCTCAAAGACTCTACTAAGGTTTACGATTGTTATTAAAGTTTTATGTATGATAAAAGGGGTCATAATAGGTCTTTTAACATGTTGAAAAAACATCGAATGTTGAATCTACCATGGACATGCTTCAAAATTCATGAAACCTACCAATACCAAAACACACCTAGTGATCTACATGTAATGAGTTTAGTTAGAAGTTAGTTACCTTGAATTTCTATGCTATTGGGAACACCCAAGCTCAACTAAGAGTTAACTTTTCCTTTCCTTTACACTTGGAGCTTTCTCAAACTTCTCTCCCTAGGAAGAATCAATCATATGGATTACTAATGTGTTTGAGAGATTATTAAGGTGTTAAAAACAATTCCTAGGATTAAAATCCTACAAAAATGTGTTACCTATCTAAGGCTCCCTTAAACCCCCACAAAACCCACTTGTGTCAACCATAGCCAAAACTTGCAAAGGAGGGCTTGAAATAAAGCTTTGGAAGTGGAGATCATGATTCTTACCTTTGAAATCTCAAACAAGGCTTGCAAGCTACAAAGTAATGATCTTTACTAAAGTTTGGTCAAAAAGAAGGCAAATGGAGAAGAAAAGAAGAAGACAAACTAATGTGTAAGGAAAAAGAGAAGAAATAGTTGTGAGATCATCCCTCGTTAAGGGATTTCATCTTTTGAAATTAAAAAGGTATAATTACTCCCTTGGTCACTCTAGCTTTGCCCAATGTTAAAAAATTCCCTTTTTAATCCTAGTTGGGCAAAAACTAAATCCAACCCAATTCCCATATGAGTAAAGCTTTTCTATATGGCCAATGGGTTATTCTAAATACTTTTTATTTGATCCGAAACAACTAACATGGAATTCGAGGCATTACATTACTACCTATTATGGAGACCTTTGCTGCGTAAGAATCATCAGTCAATCTCATGTACATCAAAACAAACTCCCCCTTTGCACATAATCTAGGTTAAATAAACAACTACACCTATGTTTACACAATTGCCAAGAAATAACCGCATAAAAGACAACTCATTTACCACTAAAATGATATGTTAAAAACTACAATTTGGAAGTAAGGTTATTAACTAACCATATCTCATATGGTAAACCAAAGAACTCCTCTAACATCTCTATTAAAATTACCCTAATCCAAATATATTTAGCCATTCGACATCGATGCAGTACTTGGTCGATATCTTCAGTTTCCTACCACATATTTGAAAATCAGACAAATTCGAGATATGATGTCTTGACCTTTCTACATTGGTGAGTAATCTTTCATCGTCAGCTAACCATAAAAAGATTCTTATTCTTTGAGGAGCTTCAACTTTCCTGATTATTTTTCAATTCAACCTTGAATCTTCAGGCTTCGTGAAGAAGCTATAAGCTAATTTTCTTGTAAATGACCTATTTGCTTCCCAATGGCAACCAGGTACATCGCTTCCTAAGTGAGCTTGAGGGGGATTAACAGCCACAATAAGCTGTATAATATGCTCAACCAACACTGTCGATAATGTATCCCAATTGCAAGAATCAGATGGTAGTGTCATGTCACAAATCGATGTTGGTTTAAGAGAGTCGAAACATGTATATATGATGAAGAGGAGCTTGAGTGTCATGTCACAAACCTATCTTCAGTTTCCAACCAATTATCATACCAAAAGTCGATTGCTCTATTATCTCGAATATTCCATGCAATGCTTTCATTCATTTAACTCCAAATATATTGTAATCCTTTCCAAATACAATTTGTTCATTGTAACATAAAAAGAAGAGGATCTTCCCATTGATATTCTGATCGAAGAAGTTGAACCTAAAGTTTCTTTAGCCTTGTAACCAACTGGAACCCAACATTCAACAAAAACACCTTATTCTGCCAATACAAAAATTTCATTCCTAGACCTCCGTTATCAATGGATTTCTACATAGTTTCCCATTTAACGAAAGAGATCTCTCCATTTTTGTTTCTCAAGCCCCAAAAAAATCTCCTAATATTTTTTCCATCTCATCACACAATCCTTTTGGAAGCCGAGTGGACCGCATATCATACATTGGTATAGCATGAAGGACATCTTTAACAAGTGTAATATGTCCAACCAATGATAATGTTTTCGATGCACATCCCGAAAGTCATTGGTTAAAACGGTTAAGAAAGTAAGAGTAAGTTGCCTTAGTGACACTATTGTGGAGCAAAGGAATACCAATGTATTTTCCCATATCAATAACCTCCTCAAACCTAACGCCACTAGCAATGCTATTCTGATCATGAACTAGGCAATTCTTGGAGAATTTTTTTATTTTCTCCATACTGACACGATGTCCAGAATCACAAAAAAACTCATCTAAGACCTCCTTAGTTATTCCTGATTGATTTATCGAAGCCTCGATGAAAAAAACTAAGTCATTCGTGAAGAACATGTGTGACGAGCCGGGGCTAGTGTGTGAAAATTGGACCTGCTTCCATTTACCTTGCCCAATTCTCCATTCGATTGCCTGAGATAGTCTCTCCATACACAAAACGAAGATGTAAGGTGACATAAGGTCTCTATGACGAATCCCTCTCGTAGGCTTAAACGCATCAATTAGCTTGCTATTCCAAAGAACTTGAGTCGATAATGATGTAACACAAAACATCATTCTATCAATGATTTTATCGGGGAGGCCAACTGCATGGAGAGTATCCTCAATAAAATCTCATTCTAACCGATAATACGCTTTTTTGAGGTTAAGTTTAATGGCCACCCAACCCTTCCCCCAAGATTTCTTGGCCATATAATAAATTAATTCTAGAGCCAGAATAATATTATCAGTGATATGACAACTCAGAATAAAACTTGTTTGGGTTGGGGTAATCTACTTTTGTAAGAGAGGTTTCAGGCGACAAACAATTAGCTTTGTAATGAGCTTGTATAAGACATTACACAAACTAATTGGCCTGAATTGGCTAATAAGAGATGGATTGCTAACCTTTGGGATTAACATTAGTAAAGTTATGTTCACCCTGTCATCTAAGTTCAATTAATCGAAGAAACACTTCATAAATCAAAAAACTGAATTGCCCACAACTTTCCAATTATTCTTGAAAAACGTCACACGAAGACCATTCGTACCCGATGCTTTTAAAGGACCCATACTAAAGACAATATTCCAGACCTCTTCAATTGAAACATCCACCAAAATACACTGCAATTCAGCATCAGAACGCTTTATAAAATTGGAATCTTTGCTAAGGAAGTTTCGATTTATCACTTTATTAGGAAACAAATTTTGGAAAGAATGTAACCGCATGATCCTTTAGCACATCTTGCTTCCGGCACCAGGAGCCATCTAATAATCTCAACATACTAATTTTTTTGTGTATTCCTCTCAACATTGTTGATATATGGAAGTAACAAGTATTTTTGTTGCCTTTATAAATCTAGTTACTACGAGTTTTTTTATACCAAAAGCTCTCTTCTTGAGTAAGTGAAAAAATAGAGTATGTGTATTTTTTTTGGAAGTGATCGCACACACGTATATATAACTTATTATTTGGTACATTTATCGTGGAGTTTTTAAATTAAATAAATTTAACACCCCAAAATACGGGTTAAGACTTTCAAGTTTATTCATTTGGGCTTATAAATGATTTTACCTTAATATATGAACCTTTGGACCCAAGTGGATTTGATTAGGGCTCGGGATGAACCCAATTAGATATTAAAGGGGATACTTTTAATCACAAATCAAATGAGGAAGGACTAGATGGGTAATTAACCCATTTTTTGAATTAAAGTTGATTTTTTGTTAAGGCTGATGACTTCACGTCTGGAACACCATCTATTTTTCACCCCAACTTTGTCTCTTCTCCCTTTCTTTCTCATCATCTTCTTTCTCTCCAAGGAATGTTAAAGTTCCAAGAGTTTTAGTTTTACAAGCTTGAGTAAGAATTTCCAAGCTACGATTCATAATCTACACCTCATAAGCTTCAAATTAAGCCCTCATTTGCAAGGTTTGGGTGTCTTAGGTAAAAAGGGTTTTACGTGGGTTTATGGAACCTTGTGATTCAATCTAATTCGAGAGAGTTTTAAGTTGTAGAAACGTTTCTATCCTCATTCCAAATATTTCCATGATTCAATAACTCATTTTCCATGGTTTGATTAATTTAAGAGCAAGGGGAGAGCTTGAAAGCTATAGGCAAGGCGAAGTTGGTCCAAGGGTGATTTGAGAACGTTTTCAGTCACCTAGCTTCAAGGTAACATGTTTCTAACTTAGCCATATTACATGTAGATTATGGTATGTGTATTTTGGTATGTTTTGTTCATGTAAGCATGCTAGAGTAAATTCATTGTGAAATTCATTTTTGTGTGTAACAACCATGAAAGTTGTTACCTTTTAACCTCTAAGACATTAAATAAGACTTTGAAAACATTTTCTAGACTTAGGGAGTGATTGTGTGAGTTTTGGACATGTTTTCATCCTCAAAAAAGAGAACCCAAGTCCATCAGTATCGGTACTGGAAGAACAATAATGATATTATTCTTTATTTAAGGAAAAACCAAGTTATTTATAAGGGTAGTATCGATACCCCTTCAAGGAGTATCAATACTTGGGTTCTAGTATCGATACTCAGATGGCCAGCATTGATAATGAGGCATTTTTGAAAACATCAAATCTGATTTTGGTGTCGATACTCATGGGAGTATAGATACCCAAGGTAGAGTATCGACACTCCCCATAGGGGTATCGATACCAACGTATTTTTTAAAACAACAAAGTTAAAATATTATAAGGTTCAGACAATCGATTGAAGGCCCAAATAGAGCAAGTTCGTCGAGGTGAGGCCCCCGATTTTGAGTTATGTGATGGATGCGTATTGTACTTCCGAGGGCATTTATGTGTGCTAGCTGACATAAAACTTTGCGACAATATCCTTTATAAGGTGCATTGTAGCCCTCTCTCCATTCATCTGTGTAACAACAAGATGTTATAAGAGCTTCGACAATTGTATTGGTGGCCGGGAATGAAGAGAGAAGTGTATGAATTTGCTACCAAGTGCTTGAGTGTGCCAACAAGTCAAGGCAAAATATCAGGTTCCCTCTGGGTTGCTGCAACCAATTCAAATTATACAGTGGAAATGGGAGAGAATGGTGATGGACTTTATAGCAGGTCTACCAATTATGAGATTTTGACATGATGCAGTGTGGGTTATCGTGGATCGATTGACCAAGTTCACTCATTTCCTTTCGGTTCAGATGGACTTCACGTTAGGAGATTTGAACAGTTGTACATAAGAGAAATCGTGAGACTACACAAATTCTTTATCTCGATCATTTTTTATAGAGATCCTCAGTTGACTTCTTGATTCTGGAAGGCGTTACACGGATCTTTGGGTACTAAACCGTATTATAGCACTGCCTTTCATCCTCAGACAGACGGACAGTCCGAGCGAGTTATTGAGATTCTGGAGAGTATGCTTACCCTTGGTGGAGTCTCCATACAATAATAGTTTTCAGTTGAGTATTCAAACGGCTCCGTATGAAGCCTTGTATGGGAGCAAGTACATAATTCCATTGTGTTGGAGAGAGCCAGTGAGGACAAGATAGTAGGCCCTGACTTAATCCGAGAAACTAAAAAAAATTTAATTGATTCGAAATCATCTGAATGAGGCTTCTGACAAATAGAGGTCGTATGCTGATCTGAAGCACAAGGATATTGAGTTCGCTGTGGGAGATAAGGTATTTCTCAAAGTTTCTCCTTGAAAAAAGGTACTTCGGTTTGGACACTAAGGTAAGTAGGCCCCGCGATTTATCAAACCAATTGTGGTCTTGGAGAAAGATGGGCCAGTGGCTTATCAATTGGCATTACCTCCATATCTCGAGCGAATCCATAATGTGTTTCACATCTCTATGCTTTGAAGATACCGATTAGACACATCCCATGTTATCCCCCTTGAGCAAGTTGAAGTGAAGAAAGACTTGACTTACGAAGAAAAATTGATTTGAATCCTTTCTAGAGACGTAAAAGAGCTACAAAATAAGAGGATACCATTAGTAAAAGTTTTGTGGAGGAACCATGGCGTAGAGGAGGCGACATGGGAACCCGAAGAGGATATGCAGCTTCAGTATCCGCAACTCTTCTATTCAGCTAAATTTCGAGGACAAAATATCTTTTAAGGAGGGAAGAGTTGTAAGGCCCCAAAATAATAGTTAGGAGTTTCGAATTTTTTCGTTTGTTCTTATGAATGATTTTACCTTAGTATATGAACCTTTGGACCCAAGTGGATTTGATTTGGGTATGGGATGAGACTAACTAGCAATTAAATGGGATGCTTTTAATCACAAATCAAATAAGGAAGGACTAACTAGGTAATTAATCCATTTATTTGAATTTAAGCTGATTTTTCATTAAGGGTGATGACTTTACGTCTGAAACATCAACTCTTTTTCACCTTAACTTTGTCTTTTCTCCCTCTCTTTCTCCTCTTCTTCTTTCTCTCCAAGGCAAGTTAAAGCTCCAAGCTTTTTAGTTTTGCACGCTTGAATCAAAATTTCCAAGGTAAGATTCATAATCTACACCTCATAAACTTCAAATTAAGCCCTCATTTTTCAAGGTTTATGTATCTTAGGAAAAAATGAGTTTGGAGAGGTTTATGGAAGCTTGTGATTCAGTCTAATTTGGGAGTGTTTTAAATTGTAGAAATGTCTCTAACTTCATTCAAAGTATTTCCATGAGTTAATGAATAATTTTCCATGGTTTGATTAGTACAAGAGAAAGAGGATAACTCAGAAGCTAGAGGCAAGGAGAATTTGGTCCTAGGGTAATTTAAGAACATTTTTAGTCACCTAGCTTCAAGGTAGCACGTTTCTAACTTTTCAATATTGCATGTAGACCATGGTATGTGCAGTTTGGTATGTTGTGTTCATTTAAGCATGTAAGAGTAAATTCATGGTTAAATTTGTATTTGTGTGTTACAAGCATGAAAGTTGACACCTTTTAACCTCTAAGCATGAAAGTTGACACCTTTTAACCTCTAAGACACTAAATAAGACTTTAAAAATGTTTGCTAGTCTTAGGGAAGTGATTGGGTGAGTTTTAGGCATGTTTCCGTGCTCAAAATAGAGAACCCAAGTCCGCCAGTATCGCTACTGGAAGAACAATACCGATACTGTTCTTCGTGGAAGGTAAAAACCAAGTTTTTTACAAGGGAAATATTGATACCCCTTCAAGGAGTATCGATACTCGGGGTATAGTATTGATACTCATATGGCTAATATCGATACTGAGGTATTTTTGAAAACATCGAAGCTGATTTTGGTATCGATACTCATGGGAGTATCTATACCCATGGTAGAGTATCGATACTCCCCATAGAGGTATCGATACCAAGGTATTTTCAAAACATTGAAGCAAAATTTGGTATCGATACTCGGGTGAGTATCGATACCCAAGGGTTCGACATTATCGATACCCAAAGTGAATTTTGGGCAATTTTGGTTAATTTGTTGTGGTGTTTTGGCTGAGAATTAAGTTTGTATAATCTATAAATATCCAATGCAAGTGAAAAAAGCAAGTTAACTCAATTATCATCTAGAAACCAAGCAAGTAGGTTGACATAAGATTGGCCTTGTATGATTCTTGAGAAATGGCTAGGACACCCGAGTTACTCTACCATTATGATAATAATCATTTGTTTGTGGATATCCGAACATTGTCTCATCTAATGATTGTAAATTTTGGGTCGTACTTTATGCTCGACTAGGTTCAGATGTGAGCTTCCGATGCATGTAAAATCCATACCACACCCCGACCTCTCGAGTATCCGAGGTATATTAAGGTCTATGAGTTCTAACGCACGTAAATTTTGGTTTTTACGCCGAAGCTATCCCTCTTTAGATGGGCTAGTATATTGTTCAAGATGCACATAAATTCCTCCGACCACTCCAGTTGGCTTATCTAAGTTTTTATAGTAGTTTTGCATGTTCATGACTTTGCATTTTAGCGTGTTCATGTAACGATTACATATAGTGTTTCATTATAACACCCTAAATCTTGGGTCAATAGTTTCAAGTGATACCCGAATGATTTTTAATGGGCTAAGAAAGCTATTTGGGAGTTTTGGATCATTGCATAATTGTTTGGGTTGGGCTTGAGCCTAACAACACTTAAAATGGGTATTTCTATTTTCAAGGTAATATAAGGAGGGCTAAAAGTAAGATTAACCCCTAAGCTTTTGTAAAGGTTGACTTCCCTTTAATTGTGGTTATGTAATCAGCAGAGGAAGAATGTTTTTAGAAATATAACATCATAATCTCTTTTATCTTCTTACCTTGACCCTTTCCCATTTAAATTTCTTATTATTCTTCTTCTTTCTTTGAATCAAAGCAAAGGTGCAAGCTTTTTCCTCCTCATCTCTTCTCCCAATTTGTGAAGGTAAGACCAAAATTCAAGCTCTCAACTTGGTAGCTTGGTCATTGATGCTTAAGTGATACTTAAGTGGGGTTTTGATTTCTAGAACCCTTTAGGACTCCAAATCCATGTTGGAAGCTTAAATACCCTATTTACAACCTTATTAGATCCTTAAATTAGTTTATAACTCATTTCTTTGATGTGTTATAGTGAGAGAAAAATCTGAAAGCTCCAAGGGCAAAGGCAAGGAGAAATAAGTACTTGGGTGATTTTGGGTTGTTTTTACAACTCTTAGGAGTGAGGTAGCACATTTATAACCTCCCTCTACTATTTGTAATTAAAAATTTGAAACTTTGATACGTGTTGTGTGTAAGAACCTTTATGTTCACTAGGGTAGGGATTCAAAGCATGAAAATGGGTTTTGTTGTGTTCTTGTGTATAATAATAGCCTTTATAGCCGTTTGTGGATTTAATAATCATTAAACATAAATTTAGGACCCCTCTAGGGATTTTGAGATAGAAAGATAGGCTTTTCATGGTAAAACAATGTGTTTTGCAGGTTCGATCTTGATACTTGAAGAATAATATTAAGACTATTCTTCAATTTTTGGGTTTTACGGGTAGTGGTCTCGATACTCATTCAGGGGTATTGATACCGAGGTCATAGTCTTGGTATCGAGACCCATGTTCTAATAGCCATTTTCAGGTATGAAACTCACATAGGGTATCGAGACTGGGACATGGGTATCGATAGTGAAGGATCAATATCGATACCATTAGGCAAAATTAGGGGAGGCAGTATGAAAATTATGGAAATTGACTCAAGTGACCGAGGGGAGTTAAGAGTTATTTGTGAATAATTTAACGAGAGAAAACTATAATCAATGTGTGATAACATAAGATCTTAATGAATTAAGATTCCATAAGACTTATGCCCTTGTCTGATGTTGAGGAAATAACGAGGACACCCGAGATACTTAATGACGATAGATGATTGTGTAAGGATTATCAGGATAATTCCAAATAACTGCTTGGGCACTCTAATTTCTAGTTGGATGATGTGTCGATGTTATGTGACCCGGACACGTCCTGAGTGCTTTAGAGGATTAGACTAGTCGGGTAAGTCCCAACGCTTTTTGACCCAAACTTAACTCGATTTTAAGGAAACATTGATTCTTTGTGACCCATGTCTTCCTTAAAAGTGGTAGTAAGTAAAGAGAGGTGTGAGTTTCGCGATGCTATGTGACCCCGAACTATACCATAATACTTAATTGTTTGCTTAAATGTTTATAATCGTTCAAGATTCTATTTTAGAGTCAGTAAATGAAATGTGTTTCCGTGTGCAGGTTAGTAGAGAGATCATCGAAGAGCCTATCACATCTGTACATTCGAGATCACCCGTTGCATAGTATGTCTTGAGTCTATTTTAGAGGGCATGTACTCTTTATGGACCTTGTGTATTCGAGTCATAACACTATTTTGATTTTGATATCTATGGTTGTATTGTACATATTTTGAAGGACTCTTATATTTTGTAAATGTTGAATTTGATTTTCGTTGCAATTATGATGAATTATTTTGATGTTTATAAACGATTTTAAGAGAAATTTTTGGGTTAACCATTTCGGTGGTTCCGTATAGCATCATATTTCATTGATCTTCGGGTCAGAATGGATTAGGGTGTTACATAAATAGATTCAAAATGAGTCTTTGATTATTAGATTAATTTTTAACTTGCAATTCACTAATTTCTTTGTTGTGATAATTGATTACTTCAGGTTTAGGTGAAGAAAATAAAATAAAATTCATTAATTTTTTATAGAAGCAACTAATTTTATTCAAAATAGGAAATATCTCAAATTATCATAAAGATTTATAATTAAAATTGTAAATTAAACACATAATTAGGAAAATCCCTATAATCAGTGAAACAAAACTAGCAACTTAAGATCACATAGGGACCATACAAGGAAAGATTAAATCAAACCAAAAAAACTAAAACAAAGATAGATACAAACAGAACTGATCGAATCGGCAAACGAACCATAAAAATGGATCAAGCTATTGAAAGACCACTTACAAATCAGACTCGAGTGACATAAAAAGCTATCCACGAATGCAAATCGGGTATCCAACTAAATTTGATGGTCCTAAGAAGGGAAGATCAACTAGATATCATATGAGCGTCATCTCGATCAGTCGTGGGGAAGTGAGATCAACCCTAAGAAAAAAGATAAATGAAAAAACGATCAAAGAGCTGAAAAACATGAAAAAAGGAATAAGAAAATGTGTCATAAAAACAGATGAAAATGTGCAACACATATATACTTATTGGATATCAAAAAGCAAAAGAAAATAAGAATACGTTATAGAAAAGCAAAAGATAATAAATAATACCGGCAATTGACAACCAACATTAAAATTGGTGCCAGCCACCGATCAACAAATACGAAAAAAAAGATGAGTGACATACCAATAAGAGAAAACTAGGTTTCTAGGGTTTAGAAAAAAAATAAAGTTCATTAAATTAAAAACACGAGAATAATATATTCCAAATAAAAAATATAGTCATGGTGATTTGAATAAGGAAAAAAGGTTATTGGCATAATAAACACTTTTGAAAGCAAATACTGAAATAATTAATGTCACTATCACTTTAATTAATGCTATAGGAGGTTGAGTTAATAATAATAAAATGGCGTGGTTGGCAAAAGATAATGTTAACATCATCGCCTCATTTAAAGCATCAAATTATAGGTTAATTAAAATTGTTTAGGGAATTAGGTATATATGTGAAATTATAATAAATAAAATGGAACCTAAAAAGGATAATGTTTAAAAGAAAGTTGGGATGTATTAACACAAAATAGAGTTTGTTTAACAATGTTTAAAATGTCATTAAAGAAAATAAATAAATAAAAGACTGTCCATTGTTGGGCTAATCTCTTATATAATCTTGACATGTTTGTCTTTTGGGGAATAATAGTTGCCTATATTACTATTATTATTAATTAATTTTTTGATAAATCTAGGTGAATACAAGGTTGTATTTATCTAAAGGCTCTCGGTAAGTTAAAAAGAAGAAGAAGAAGAAAAGTCTCTAAATCATTTGACAATGAATGTTCATATTTTTGACATATGCAATGCTTAAACTTGGGACCTCAAAAGATTACAACAAATTCCTTAATCACTTAAGTTGCTTAAATCAATTCTTTGAATTTTATTTTTCTAGTTTTGTAATAATGATTTATTCAATAAAATTAATAAAATTGCAAAATTAAAAATAATAAAACTAGAAGATGTTTATAAAAAGTTATAAAATATTAAAATTTATAAAATAAAATAATTGATTTTAGTTTGATTAATCTAGGGTAAGTACAAAACAATATATGTTCAAAGATAAACTCTCAATCTTTCGACATTGATTTCTCACACCCCTTGCATTTATAGTGCTCAAACTCGGGTCCTCGTAAATAATAACAATTCCTTTACCTTGGAGGCCACTTGGTTCGAGCTAATTTTAGTTCGATTGTTTCAATTAAATTGTATATATTTTATAAAAATAAAAATATCTATTTATTTTTATTTTATATAAATACAATTATTTATGTATATAATATGTAAACGTAAAATGATGCTACATTGATAACATTTTTATAATTTTGTAAAGATGTAATCAAATCAAAATTCCATGTATATAATTGTAAAATTATATATTATATATAAGTATATTTGTACGAAGTAAAAAAGTTATATTATTCTTATAAAAGTCTCTACAACATGTAATCCTAATAAATAAATTAATAAAATAAATAATAATTATTAATAAAAAAACCATACTAGATAACTAAAACATGTGCGATGGTTAGTACGATCTAAGTGTCTCGTTTATTAAAGGGATGAGTGTTTCTAGAGGTTCCGGGTTTAAGCACGACCTTTGTAAGGATGTATAAGTATTTTATTTCAAATAATTTAAGAGTCTTTCGAACATATATTACTTTATACTTACCTAAAAGTAATAAAAAAAAAACTGAGTGATGATCCATGCTTTGTCCGCCTCATGTCTTGCATGCACATGTTTTACGAATTATATAATATGACCATCTTTCAAAAGTCAAACTAATTAATCAATTCACCTATTATATAGATTATTTTTATTACCAAATAATTTTTCCGAATGGGTTATCTTATTTTATTTCTTTGTAGTAATTGTTTTTATTTTCATTCATAACACATTATTTAAATAGTGATGAAAACAAGACAATTGTGGTGGCATGGGAGCTGCGATGTCCCCACGTAAATAAATAAATCAATAAAAGAACATTTGGCGTTTGGCTAATTAATCAAGTCATTCTTCTCTTAATAATATTTTTAGTTTTTCATATTCAAATCCATACCTGTTAAGGTTAGATTGACTAATCGAATCAGTTGATTAATAATCTAATTACTGGAATTAATAAAATAAGACTAAAAATTACATAAATTATTTTAAATTATATTAAAATTTTGATAATACAATCAATTTTGAATTTTTATTTAAATTTTATTTTTTATTAAATCATCATTAATGATAGAGAAGAGGCAGAGGATGATGTGAACGTTGCTCTCGTATTAATTTCAAACCTATGAAAGTTCTAGATTCGATGAAGAAATGAATGGCTTTGATTGTGTGCTTTGGTATGGCCAGCAAGATTAGGGTTTTAGAGGAACTTTAGTTGTTGGAAAATAGACAAAGAAGATAAGATTATGATAATAAGAACAAGGTTAATAAGATTAAAGAGAATTAAAGACCAGATAAAACAAGGTAATAATTAAAGATAGAGATAAATATGTAATAAAGGAAACAATGGATATTCCCCTATTAAAGGCGGTGCCCAATGTTGTAGTTGCTAGGCTTGGATGGATGAATGCTCGTTGGAAAAAGGATGAAAAGATAAAGAAGATGGTGGAAACAGAATTGAGATCGGATGGTCGGATTAAGAGAAAAACATACTTGAAAATTTACTCGTGGTAGTTTCTACGATGTTGCAAACCCTGGGGTTTGTTAATGGTATTGGCGTGATGATACATATAGGTCGAGGATGAAGATGTATGATGGAAAATAGATGGATATGTTTATCGAACCCTCCTAGTTGCAATGAAAAGGCAAACTCGATAATACAACTTTAACTAGCACTCTTAATCATAATGAATAGGCAAACTGAAGTGCGATGATCTCTCTCTCAAGAACTTGGAAGAACTAAAGAAGAATATGCTTTGAAGGCACAAGCCAATCATCTCTTGTAAAAACAATCTCTCGTTATATTGTATAGAATAGAAGAAAGGTTGATGATTACAATGAGAGGGGAGGGCCTCCTTATATAGGGCTTGGAGAGTCCTCGTTCTACCATGAGCACCTAATAAAATAAAAATAATAAAAGCTCTCATAAAGCCATGTTTACGGGTGGCATTGATTGGTGACCATTGATGAAGCTTTTAATCTGACAATGAAGATGAAATATAGCTTGAAAGGTGCTTGAACTTGATGAACGGTCCAGATCTCTCTCCTAGAAGATGAATGGGCTCCATGGCTTGTTATAAGTAAGGGGAATGGGTATTGATAAGTTATCAAGACTTATATATACGGGCCTGGAGTGATGGGCTTATTTGGAAATGATGATAAGTTATCAAAGGTTATATTTCAATGGCTTACTGGGTCTGATCCTAAATAAAAGAAAGCAAACTAAGAATTACTAATTCTACGAGTTAGCCCAAGTTTTATAGAAGCAATAATGAGTATCTTTACAAATATCGAGCTCATGGTGGTTCAAACTCAGTTCCGGGCATATCTTCATGGGCTTCACAATTGGGCCTAAAACGACTTAATACCACATTGATGAAGGAGAAATGAGAAATGTTTTTCCTTCCTTGAACTCTTCTAATTTCACATGGGCTTGAATTCCCTTGCTGATGAAGCCTTGGACTGTAGTCTGGAGTTAATCCTTGAGTAGTTCAGCCCGTTATTTTGTAATTGGGCCTGGAGGTAATGTAAGCTCATTCTTTGGGCGTGTGGTGCATGTATCATTTCCTCTTCTGAGAAGGATTTGTCCACGAATTTAAAACATCAAAAGGAGGAAAATCAACAACATTAAAGGAAGAACTCACATCATACTCACCTAGGAGATCAATGCGATAAGCATTGCCATTATTTCATTCTAGCACTTGGAATGGTCAATTGTCTCGTGGGTCTAGCTTTGACTTATGTTGTTTGGGAAATCGTTCTTTTCGTATGTGAACCCAAACCCAATCATCAGGTTCAAAATTGAGGTAGCACATGCCTTACCCTATTTTCCATGGCTTCTTAATTTTTTTCATTCTTTGTTTTACCTTGGTATGGAGGTCCTTAACAAATTCTGCTTTTTACTCACCACCCAAGCTAGTGATCTATTCTTAAGGCAGTGGAATAAGATCTAAAGGCATTAGTGGATTAAATCCATAACTTAATTCAAAGGGAGAATAACATGTTTTGGAATGACAGGATCAATTATAAGCAAATTCAACAAAGGGTAAATATATTTCCCAATTTTGAGTGTTCTTACTTACCACTATATATAGGAGATAACCAAGAATTTGATTTATTACGTCAATTTTCCCATCAGTTTATAGATGATATGTAGTGGAGTAAAGGAGTTTCGTACCTATCTTACCCCATAATACCTTCTAAAAGTGATTTACGAAATTTGTGTCCTGATCGGACATAATGGTATGAGGTATGACATGAAGTTGTACTATCCCTCAGAAAAATAAATCTATGATGTGTGTTGCATCATCGATTTTGTGACATGGGATGAAATGTGTCATCTTGGCAAACATTTCAACAAACCATAAATATGCTATCTCGATCTTTCCTTGTTTGAGGTAAGCCCAAAATAAAATTCATAGAAATATCAATCCAAATAGAAGAAGAGATGGGAAGTGGCATGTGGAGCCCATCGGAATTTACATTGGATTTTGCTGTTCGCATGCAATGCATGAAGCACATACATTTTCTACAGTTTTTCACATGTGTGGCTAGAAAAAGTGTTCTTGGATCATGTCAAGTGTTTCATTAACACCAAAGTGTCCCATTAGTCCTTCTGAATGAGACTCATGGACTAGAAATTTTTGTAATGATCTTTGTGCTATGCACAACCTGTTCATTCGAAAAAAAAGTCATCTACAAGATAAAACTTGTTAAAATAAACTTTAGAACAATGGTTGTATATTTCAGAGAAATCTGAGTCAGAAGGATAAAGATATTTAATATGTTTAAAACCCAAAATAGTAGCATGAATTTGTTTAATAAGTGTGTATCTTTGGGATAAGGCATCAGCTACAATATTATCTTTCCCTTGTTTGTACTTAATCACATAATGGAAATATTCAACAAATTCAACCCATCGAACATATCATTTACTTAAATTACCTTTATCGTTTAACTACTTCAATGATTCATGGTATGTGTGTATGACAAACTCTTTAGGAAGAATGTAATGCAGCCAAACTTCAAGTGCAAGAACAAGAAAAATGAGTTATTTGTCTTAGGTAGAGTAATTTAATTTGCACCTTTCAACTTTTTTTTTTAAAAGTAAGCGATATGTTGTTCTTCCTGCATGAGTACTACTCCTATGCCTATTCCTGAAGCATCACATTCTAACTCGAATGTGTTAGAAAAATCGGAAAGAAGAAGAATATGTGTCGAACATTACTGACCTTTTAGCAAGTCAAAGGTTTCTTGTTGTTATGGACCCCACTCGAATTTAACCGGTTTATTGATGATTTTCGTCAAAGGTGCAACAATGGTAGAAAAGTGTTTGATGAAACGTCAATAAAAGCTTGCTAAACCATGAAAAGATCTTACCTCAGATATAGAAGATGGCGTAGGCCATTCTTGTATGCCTTTGATCTTTTTCTTCGTCAACATGGATTCCCTTTGCACTAACTAAAAGCCTAAAAAGATAAGCTTATCGCTACAAAACACACACTTGTCCATGTTAGCAAATAAATATTCTCGTCGGAGAAATTCGAAGACTGATCGAACATGCCCCATATGACATTCAAGAAAAGAGGAGTAGATAAGAATGTCATCAAGTAAACAACAACAAACTTACCTATTAAGTCCTTTAAAACATGATTCATTAACTTCATTTTGAAAGTTGTCTTCCATTAATCACATTCTTTTATTCTGATTTGATGGTAAACACTTTTCAAGTCAATCTTTTTAAAGATGCAAGATCCATGAATTTCGTCTAACATGTCATCAAGGCATGGAATAGGGTCCCTATATTTGATTGTTATGTGGTTTATCAGTCTATAATCTACACACATTAAGAATGTGTCATCTTTCTTTGGTAAGAGAATCATTGGAATGATAGAAGGGCTAAGACTCTCTTAAATGTGGCATTTTTTTAGTAATGCTTCTACTTGTCGTTCCAACTCTTTGTTTCTTTGGGATTACATCAATATGCTGGTCAATTCAGAATAGTTGATCCCAAAATGAAATCAATTTGGTGTTGAATTCCTATTTTAGGTGGTAATCCATCCGGTGGATCACTTAAGACATCTGTGAAATCCTATAAAAGATAAATAAACAACTAGGCCAATCTGTGAGGTTAGTCGAAATCAAAATTGTGGTATCTTTGAAACCAATGAGGATGTAAGAACTGGTTTGGGAAAAGATTTCTCTCATGTCTTTTGAACATGATAAATGTTTTAAGACACTCATTTTTCTCACAAGTGGGTTCATTCACCTCTCGTGTGTCGTTTTTTTGCTTTTATAGGTTGTGACCTCTTTTTGTTTTGCATGTTTCTTTAAATTCCCAATATCCTCTCAAATTCTCTTTTGATATTGTATGTTGTCCTTTGGATGCATTGGATTGATCATGTAAGAATCACCTTTGATGATGATGGAGTATTTGTTTGCTTTACCATAGTAATTGATGTCATTGTAATATTGTCATAGTCGTCCCAAAAGGATGTGAGATCCTTGCATCAGAAGTACATCACACTAAAAATCATCGTAATACTTGCCCATCTTTAAACTAACTAGGCACTATTTTTTGAACTTCAACTCGGCACTCTTAGTGAGCCATTGTAAACAATATGGCTTTAGATATCTTTGACAAGGTAAGTTAAGTGTGTCCACCAAGTTACTACTGGTCATATTTACAAATCTTCCATTGTCAATGATCAATGAGTATATTTTCTCTTTAATTTGACATCTCGTGTTGAAGATGTTTGTTTATTTAATATCTGAGTCATCAACTGTTTGTATACTAAAATATTTCCTTACAACCATGTAATATGCGTCAAATTCATTATTCTCTGAGTGATTTGGAGAATTGTTTTCCAAAGCCTCGGGACAGTATGTTTTGGTAACCATTAGTTCATCATTCTCTTCTAGGATTACCGTTGTTCTCGTATTAGGTCAATCAAGAATGATATGGCCATAACCTTTGCATTTGAAGCAATAGGGTTTTGTATCATGGGACTTTTTAGGGTTTTTAACCATATCTTTTTCAGCCCCCTTGGGCTTTTCACCCCTCATTTTCTTATTCGCGACAGAAGAATGGGTAGAAGATGAATTGACAAAGGAAGAAGATGAAGTAACTTGGTAGTTTTCTCGAATTATGAATTTTCTTTGAAGTTGTGCTTCGATTGTTATGGCTCTCTTCAATGTTTCTTCAAGGTTTACATATCCATGTATCTCAAGAATATCATTTATGTTTGTGTTTAAGCCACTAACAAAATCTTGAGATTGTATCTTCTTTGTCTTCATTTATGTTTGCTCTGTTCAACAAGGACTACATTTCCTTGTAGTAGTCTTCAACTGAATTTATTCCTTATTGAAGTCGGTTAAGTTGTTGTTTCACTTCCCTTGTGTAGTTTGTCAAAAGAAAACGACTTCGCATAACATTATTCAATACTTTCCATGATACAATATTTTTGAATTTGAAGATCTTGAACTGTTATTTGTGTCTGCATCCACTATGTGTGAGCATATCTTGTGAAATTCATGGTTATGAGTGCTACATGCTCTTCTGGACGACATTCATTGTATGAGATCAACTTTCCCTTTCCAATCAACTTAGACGTCCAGATCATATTCTCCGTTGAAATATGGAATTGTGAATTTTGGCTTTGCAAATTTATTTAGTATTTCAAACCTAGGTATTGATGGATCTGCGGTTGATGGGTTATCTCGGTTGATGGATTTGTGGTGGTTGTTGTTGTTGTATTGTCTCAACATGGTGCTAAGTTCAGTAAATTATTCTATCATGGCTTCCATTAACACCAAAAAAGCTTCAAGGGTTTGGCTGACGTTTACTTCATTATCCATCCTAAGAATCAAAACACTTAAATAAAAACTTAAAGTTAAAAATGAAAGAAAAATAAGAAAAACCGCACAAGTCACTATAAGGAAGCAACAGAACCATAGGCAATAAAGTTGATCTTGTACTCTTTAAAAGTTTTCCTCTCCAAGAGTCTTTTGATGTTCGTATCTGAGTTTTATCACTAACAAAAGAAGATATGAAAACTGAGGAGTCCTAAAAGGCCAAGGAAAGATAAACTCCAATTGAACGAGAATGCAAGGAAGAATAAGTATGAAAACTCTTTACATCCTACTAACGCAACGAAAAAAAATGTGTTAGATGGTGTAAGGGAAAATAAAAGGTAAAGCAAAAGAACGTAGAAGCAATACGAGTCAAAGAAACATTTATGGAAAATCCCAAACCCATAGAAGAACCATAAATGTTAGATCAACTTGAGAAAGATTTTTAGGGGTTTCCGATCTCCAAAAAGTCTGATACTTTTTTGGATGCTCCTTAGTGTACCTAGTTGTGATCTGGAAGTTTCAACACGAAATTCTTTCTAGAAAATTCTGGAGAGATATGATAGTGAAAGTAGTGTAAATCTATCGAATAAACTTGAATGGATGATTAGAGGGATTGAATGAACTTCGATTTGGCTAAATTTTGGACTTCTGAGCCTTCTTTGTATGAGATATGATCCTATAAAAATCACCTCTAAATTTATTCGTTTGTTGTTTTCTGGATTTTTTTAGCTTTTGATTTTTTGCCTTTTAATGATTAAAAATAACAAAACTAACAAGAATGAATTGAAACTAAATATAACAGAACACAAAAAGAACATGAAAAAAATTATTTTTCACGTACTAGCTCTGTTGGGGTACCTTGATGATTGATGCTTGGAGAACCAATCAAAACTCTTTGATTCTTCCCAAGAATGATCACAAATCTTATACCAATTGGTAGAGAAGCGACAGTGGGTGATGTGAACTTTGCTCTCATCGAGGGAACATGTCACAGCCCCATTTTGAAATAAAAATTCATTTAATGAAATTCGATACCAAATTTCTAAATTTTAGAATTTGTAGCCCATTTTAGTATATGTAGGAAATTTAGGGACCTAGCCTTGAATTTACCCATTTTCTATCAGTAGAGGAAAAAAATAAAGAAAAGAAGTTGGTGCTGCAGGGATTCGAACCCCTGACCCCAAGTAGCCGCCCATCCCTTAGATTTTTAGGTTAGGGAAATGTTTATGATTTTTTGTATTAAATATGTATATATATTATCATTCTAAGTTTGGGTTATAATAAAAAAACCCCAAAATCCCTAATTCCCACATTCATAACCCCTATCCGTACTTTCATCGACCCTTACCAATCCTTCAGCGCCATTTAACCGTTGTGGTCATCACTGTCACCATCTTCGTGTTCATCAGTGGTCTACGAACGAAACTCGATTGCCACCTCATTGATAAACAACACCGTGTGCAGTCGAGAACCAAACTTCTATTGCTGAAAATTGGTGATTCCGACCACCTTCGTGGCCTAAGTGTAACACCACCTACATCATCGAACTCAGCAAGGAAATCCGGTCAAGACCCAATAGGTGGGTCACGTCAACATCATTGGTTTCATCTATGGACCATCAAGGTAAGTGTTTTGGAATTTTTATTTTGGTTCCGATAAATTTGGCTTGTTTTTTTAACGTTGATATGGCTTGGTATTGATGTTTTGGATATATCAGAGTGCTTAGATATGACCCTAACCCCCGTCGCCATAGCATGCGCCACAATGCCCCACCAGTACACGTGGGGCTCCTCTGTCGATCTAGGAGTCTTCTAGAACTGATCCAATTAGATCGAATAGGTCCAATCAGACCGAACCAGGTCGAGCTGAGTAAACTCGATTGATTGAACTCAGAAAGAGTTAACTCATTGACTTTGGCTGACTGTTGACTTGACTGTTAACCTGACCAGAGTTGACTTTGACTAGCGTTGACTTTGACCAAAAAGTCAAATGTTCCAAAAAAGTCATATATTATGTTTTTCGACGTCCTGAGGCTAAATCCAGTGTTTGTTTTGCCAAATTCGAACTTGGTAAGCCATTTTCAATATTTTATCTTCGGATTCAATTTGGTTTTTTGATTAAGTTTTGTTTCTAACGTAAATTCATTTGCTAAGTATATGAGACTTTATGGGTTGTGGACTTCAAGTTTAAGGGCAGTCGAAGGGAGTTTAAATGGTCGATCAATATGGTTCATAAATCTAGGTAATACTTTACTACCCATTGCATGTTGTATAGTACAAGATAGGTATTGGTTCATGCATAAATAAATATGATTGGGCTGGAAATAAATATTAACTATTCTAAACCTATATTGATCCCGGTAAACTGTAAAAAAAATGCTTTTTGGATACAAATATGACATACTTTACCTATGATAGTGGAAAAATCTTAGAATAAGTGAATAACCTTTGATAAACCTTGAAAATACCTTAAACCTAAGCATTGAACAACCTCTAAAAGTATTGGAATACAGCCCAAGCTTATCGGTCTCTCTGGATACGATTGTAATACATAAATAAATAATATCTTTGGGATACATGTAGGGATGGGCATGGGTCGGGTGGATACATGTAGGGATGGGCATTTAAATAAATAATATCTTTGGGATACATGTAGGGATGGGCATGGGTCGGGTGGATACATAAAAATATTATTTATATAGAGGGGTATTATTGTAATTATCCCTAAATATATAGGGTAAAATTATATATATTTTTTGGGTCGGGTCAGGTCAGATTTTTTCACCCTAAACCCAAACTGGACTCGACCCGAACCCGAATTTTTTTAAAACAAATCTGACCCGATCGGGTCGGGTCGGGTTTAAATGCCCATCCCTAGATACATGTTCATCTTCTCAAGATTTGTTCTAATGGTGGTATGATGGTGACTAGTTCAATTAGTGTAATCAGTATTGAGAAGTCCAAATGATTACTGACTAACGTAGTGTTGAGATTTGTTCAACCTTATTTGACCAAAAATCATAATAATTCAATATAAATCTTGAGCAAGACAAATTATCTTTAAATTATTAAGTATTATTTCAAAATCAAAATGACAAGAGTATCACTATATAGTAAAATTACAAAAATACCCTTATACTGCAAAAAGACCAAGATTGCCCCTAAAAGTGAAAAATAACCCTGAATTGACATACCTGACCAAATTACCAGAAAAACTATATATGTTTGGATTGATCAGAATTATTCAAATGTCCTCGAGCCGTGAAGAAACTAAAATAACCTCTAATATTGAAATGTCTAAAATACCATGAAACATAAAAGAACCAAAATACCTTGAACTCTATGATGATCGAAGTAACCTCGACTGTTAGAGCAACCTATTAACCTAACGACTTAAAATAAGTGGATGTCCTTGGTAAATTTTAGAAACACCACTAAACCTAAGTGTTGTATCAGCATTTAAGGTGAATCACGACTTAAGTACGTTGGCCATTCTGGATATTGTTGCAATTCATAAATAAATTAAATACCACCAAAATATTTGTTCATCTTTTCAAGATATATTAAATGTTAATTATAAAAGAGGTTCATTCAACTAGTGCAATCAATTTTCGGGAGAAAATCTGGGAAGTATTTTGACCCAAATGATTTGCAAGTATTACAGTTTTGAAATTTGATTAGTGCAACTTGACTTAAGTCTGATAATTCGATATAATCTTAAATATTGCAAATTATCACCCCAACCATTATTATGTTAAATTACTAAGAATTATCCAAGAATTAATTATCCAAAATGCCCCTAATTGACTGAATAAATGAATTTCTCTAGTTATATATGAATTTTAATTATTCTGACGTAAGGTTCCTGAATACCTTCTTGAGGCACTTGAATCCTAAATGGTACTGAATTACTGATTCCTAAATGTTTGATTATATCACTTAGTAGTCAAACTATTTTTATATAGGGAAAATGTACTTGAAATCTGATCAATTTATAAAAATTCTACGTTTTCTCTTATTGATAACGATTAAATGCCTCCGAACAATAATTGAATCTTCTGGTGTGTTCCCTACGTGCTATATGATTTTTTATCTGTTTTGAAATGTGTGTTACTGGAATTACTTATTTACTGATATATGCGTTAATTGTTTATATACCATGGCTATCTAATATATGTTATATGATTACTTGTTTTCACTAAAAGATATGATTATGTCGATTTATGGACCATTGAATTCACTACTAACTTTGTTAATTGTTTTATTAAGATACTATTTTGAGTAGGATACCGGAGTATGGAGGTTCAGCGCTGATCAGGCTAGTAATTCCTTATGGACCCAAGGCATTCCCTTTGGTTGACTTCTAGGTCCATTGGGCCTAAGGTAAGTCCTTATAGATGCAGTTCTGGGGAACTGTATATGGTGTATGGATGGAAGGTATTCATGTGATTTAAATTAACTACACAGTCTGGGGAACTATATAGTTACAATATTATATGGAATCATGATTTTGATATTATAAGGTATTGTTCTATCTAATTTCTACTGGATACTATATGGGTAGGAGTTTGGAGTACGGAGGTTCAACTCTGATCAAGCTGGTAATTCCTTATGAACCTAAGGTGACCCTTGGGTAGACCCATAGGCCCCAAGGTACTCCCTAAGGGTGGATCTTTTACTTTGTGCTTAGGGTAAGCCCTTATGGATACAGTTATGGGGAACTCCATATGGAGTATTTTGGCCTGGGTTGAAGAGTATGGTACAAGTGTAATTAGGAGGCATATGATTTTAATTATGTTTGTAATATATGAATGATTTTCTGAAATTGTATTTTAATTATAAATAGTTTTATGATTTTATATGTTTTAACATAAATTTTAATTTTTCATGGATTTTTACCATGGGTCACTCCGGTGACCCTAATATAACACCTAGAATCAAATCAGGTCACCTGTATCAATATGAGGGTATTACATTTAGTGTTATCAGAGGTTAGGTTGAGATTAGTATTTCTGGGTAGACCGGTCGATCGACTGTTATACGATGTCTGGTATGTACATGCCCCTAGATTATGACCATACTTTTCTGAGCTGGAACTCTGATGTCAAGTCACATTCGAAAATATCTATGTTTTATTATCATTAAGGTTCAATATGTGAAGGAAAAGAATGTTGTTAGCATTTATCTAGATTCTGAAAATCGCTTCACAAGTAATATAAAAGTTACTTGTTCAAAACTTTTGACCCGAGTCCTGACCTGAGTATGAATTTTTTACCCCCCAAATGTTATGAGATGATAAGCTTGTAACCAAACATTTAAAAGTAAATTTTTGAGATTAAGATATGCTACCCAAGTAGATTTGAGAACAAGGTATTTGGTCCAAACTTAGACAAGGTGTTTTCCCCCAAAAGGTTCTGCAATGATGTATTGAATTGAAGAATTTTTGGGAATCACGTTTGTTCCAATTTTATGAGTTTAAAACCCAATAAGTGATGAGCTTTGTACCCTAATTATTTGAACTGTATGAGATTAAAGGAAAATGTTTGTATACCTGGTAAAAGTGTCAATCTCGAGACAATTTCATTACGTCTGAAAGAAAATAGTTATGTATGCAAGTTGCACTGAAGTTAAACAAGTATTATTCTTATTATGGATTGATATTTAAGTTATGTTTGGTTTTGTGAGAATTTTTTTTTTCAGATTTTAGAATTTTGATAAGGAAGTGTTTTTATCGGGAATGTTTATTTAGTGGTTAAAGCCTAGTAGAGGAATCTTATTCCTTCAAAAGATACCTAAAAGACTGAAGAATTGATGCAAGCTCAATTTTCACATTTCTTTAACTTGGGTAAAATTTTGAGGACATAATTTCTTTTAAGGAAGGGAGAATTGTCACACCCAAATTGAAATAAAAAATAATTTAATGAAATTAGGTACCAAATTACAAAATTTTAGAATTTACAGCCAGTTTTAGTATATGTAAGAAACTAAGGAACTTAGCCTTGAATTTACTCATTTTCTATCAGCAGAGGAAAAAAATAAATGAAGTTGGTGTTGTAAGGATTCGAACCCCTAACCCCAGGTAGCATCCCATGCCATAGTTGTTTAGGCAATGACAACGTTTATGATTTTTTTTGTATTAAATATAAATATATATATTATCGTTTTAAGTTTGGGTTAAAATACCTAAACCCCAAATCCCTAATTCCCACATTCCTAACCCATAATCGCACTTTCACCTACCAATACCAATATTCCACCGCATTTTAGCCATCGTGGCTATCACCTTCACCACCATCGTGTTCATCGATGACCTACGAACGAAACCTGATTGCCACCCCATTTAAAAAATCATCGTTTACAGTGGAGAACAACTAAAAGTCGCATCAAAAACCAAACTTTCATCACTAAAAATTGTCGATTTTGGCCACCTCAGTGGCCCTAGCGCAACACCACCAACATCATCAAACTCAACATGCAATTTTGGTCAAGACCCAATCTGTAGGTCACGTTGACGCCCCCAGTTTCATCCGTCCACTATCGGGGTAAGTGTTTCTGCCTTTTTCTTTTGGTTTCAATGAATTCGCTCCAGTTTCATCCGTCCACTATCGGGGTAAGTGTTTCTGCCTTTTTCTTTTGGTTTCAATGAATTCGCTTGTTTTTTAACGTTGATATGACTTGGTATTGATGTTTTTTATATCTCAGAGTGCTTGTTGCTACCGCACACGCCGCCATGCATTGAAAAAATGTGTGAGGCCCCTCTATTGGTCCAAGAGTCTTCTAGAATCGGTCAAGTCAGACCGAACCGGGTCGAAATAAGTCAACTCAGTTGACTAAACTCATATAGAGTCAAGTCATTGACTTTGACTGACTGTTGACTTAACCATTGAGCTGACTGTTGACTTTGACTTTGACCAACGTTGACTTTGACTAAAAAGTTAAATTTTTTGAAAAGTCATATTTTATGTTTACAGACGTCCTGAGTCCGAATACGAAGTCTGTTTTGACAAATTTAAACTCGGTAAGCTAGTTTTTAGTGTTTTATCTTCGGATTCAATTTAGTTTTTATTAAGTACATATGTTTGGATTGATCAGAATTACCGAAATGTCCTCAAGCTATAAAACAAGTAAAATAACCTCCAATGCTTAAATGACCAAAATATCATGAACCTTAAAAGAACCGTAATACCTTAAACTCTATGATGAGCGAAGTAGCCTTGGCTGTTGAAGCAGCCTGTTAACCTAACGACTTAATAAGTTGATGCCCTTGGTAAATTTTAGAAGCAGCGATAAACCTAAGTGTTGTATCACCATTTAAGGTGAATCATGACCCAATTACATCGGCCATTCTATATATTGTTTCAAATGATAAATAACTTAAACACCACCAAAATATTTGTTTACATTGTCAATATCTATTCGATGTTGATTTTAAAGGAAGTTCCTTCAACTAGTGCAATCAGTACTAGGGATGAAATATCTGGAAATATCATGGCCCAACTGATTGGTAAGTATTACATTGTTCGGATATGATTAGTGAACCTTCACTCAAGTCTGATGATAAGATATACTCTTAAATATTGCAAATTTTCTTCCAACCATTATTAGGCTAAATGACTAAAAATTCTCCAAGAATCAAATGTCCAAAATGCCCATTGATCGCTTGTAAATGTGTATGCTAAGGAAAGCAAATCTATGCAAGTGTACACAATCGATGCAAGTAATATAGTAGTAAGTTGAGTATCATCTCCATGGGGATTCGTACCACCGAGGTAGGAAATATTGTAAAGTGTAGTGTGTAGAAAAGTTTGGTTGAGGCAAAAAATGCTAAAATAAATAAATAATAGTTGTCTAAGCAATTAAAATGTTGAGTACGATATATTCAGAAAAACCTCACACAATCAGACTTCTTACGGAGCACTTAGGTTGGTTTTATTATGGAGAGAAGTTATTTTAAGCTAAGAATGCTTTAGTGTGTTATGCATAGGCTGCCTGACAGGATTACTTGAGTATTCAAGGACGGTTGCTACTACAATACTACTCGGCATGAGCTACAACCTTTGGTTTATCAAACTGTTGTTGTGGCAATATTCCTCAGCGTAAATTGTAGTCTTTTCCTATCTTACTAAAGTATTTACCCCTTATATCTAAGGAATATGAGAAGCTCACCATACTGGATTAGTTTTGTTGTTCACGTAGATCTACCCTAACTCTCTAGGTATTAGACATCTATTCCTAGAAAAATGGCAATCTCTCGAAATCTCTTACAGTGTCACGGTAAAATATTTAAATAGTGAACAAAACAACACTTAGCATAAACAAACTGCATCATTCATTAATAAGCAAGGGATCGATTACCAAAGAGAGGAAAAGACAACGCATTAAATGGGGAAGACATTCTTTTGATTTGTTTCTTTTTAATTTATTTTATTTCTGATTTTTACTTTTCTCTCTCCATAGTTTTGTCCCATCATCATCATTTCTTTTGGTAGGTTATTTTTTCCCCCATCCATTTATTTCTTTTAATCATCCTATCACCCATTTCCCTCTCATTTTTTTACTTTTTATTTTTCTCTTTCATTATTAACTTTTTCTATTTCATTCTTAATTTTTCTCTTTCATTATTAACTTTTACTTTTTCTCTCTCATTTGTTTATCTTCTTCCTTCATTTTCTCCATAGCTGAATATCATTCATGTTTTTAACACCATCAAAGCTTCTTCATTTTCATTTTTCTTGTTTCACTACCACTGAAAATGGTGCGTACAAGACCGGTCACAACCGAAGCTTCTACTTTGCAATAGTTTGAGAATGATGAAACCAAGGCACGGTTTCAAAAATTTAAAAGCCGAAAACTCTTCTTTGAGTTAGATTTTATTCTTACCGATGAAGTCGATGGTGGCTTTGGATCAGATGTGATGGACATTGTTACTCCACTCAAATGGAAGAAGTTTGCAAGGCATCCGGGTTCGGTTAATGCCTCGTTGGTTAAAGAGTTCTACGCCAACATCTCCAAGCCAAACCAACACTCCATTTTCGTCTGAGGTAAGCACATTCGTTTTACACCCTCTGTGATTAATAGGTATTTTCATTTGCAAGATGTGGAAGACCAACATGACAGTTTGAAAATGAGGCTGATAACACCACTTATGATGAGATCTTGGAGGACTTGTGCTTCGCAAACACCAAATGGAATTGTTGCCAAGCCAGTCGATATTCGGTCAACCGTGAACGTCTTCAACCGCGTGCCAAGTTATGGAACTACTTCTTCAAACACAAGCTCATGCCTACATCTCACAATATGACGGTATCACTTTCTCGTTTAATGCTTTTACACTCGATCGTGGTATCCCGTCCTATTGATGTTGGTCGAATCATTGTTCATCAAGTTCATAAGTATTTGGGTAAAATGGCAAGTGCTTTAGTGTTCCCTAATTTAATCACTACTTTATGTCGTAAAAAAAGGTTAATGAGAATGCTTTTGATGAGATTTTACCTAGAATTTCGGGAATAACTAGGGCTATATTACCACTATAATTGAGGATTGAAAACCCAAAGTCTAAGGACCCTGCTCATGAGCAATCTGTAGGTACTGAACAATCAAATGTCGAGGCAAGGTTTCTTGCTCTCGAGGAAGTTGTGATGCAGACTCAGACTCAACTGCATGTTTTACATGGTAACATCCTTAATTTCTTTGGATATGTGAAGCACATAGATGTTGTGGTGGAAGTGATGTTTCAAGAAATTCTTCCCCATGTTCAACAGAATTTCCCTGGCTTTCCGAATGAAATTCTGTCGGCATTCAATGCTGAGGCATCTCCCAAGCTCGAGCACGATGCAACCGACCCTCCAGTTGATGAACCGACTCCTGATCTGCACCATTTTGAGACCCCTGAATATCCACCTACTGTACATGTTGAAGAAACACCCACTCCTGCGCCCAATTCTTCTCCTACACCACGTAGTGGCCAACACACCAAAACTATGGTTGGACGCATCAATATTGCACGTCATGATTCTAGTTCTTCAGAGTCCAGCGCAGTACCACTACGTAAGCACACCAGACAAGGAGCTTCCAGTAGCTCCAAGCAACACCAACACGCAACGTTGAGGTACCTCACTTGCATTTATTTGGATTTAGTTTGCATTTCATTGCATGTCATATAGATTTTATTTAGTTTTGTTCTCTTTAAGAATTGAGGACAATGCTTCCCTTAAGTTTGGGGGGTAGTGTTCTCGGTAGAGCATATGCATGATAGAATTAACGTAGATTAAGCTATGGCATCAGTAAATAGTAGAACAGTTAGATAGAATGTTTTGAGGATACCCGATGATGATGAATTTTTTAGGTTGGAAATTGAATATAAATGACTGTTGAGAATAATAGAACTCACTCTAGGGCTTGATGCTTTATGAAATATTTTTACACGATTTGTATGTTTTTTATACTTAGGAAATTTAGAAAGTTTTTATAAAGGAACTCTAGTTAGTTTTGGCATTGAAATTTGGTATTGTGTTTAAAATTTAAATAAAAAATAACTCCCATATATATGAAACTGTGAATGCTTAGGCATAGCTATAGAGGGACACTCCTCTTTGTCGTGACATTTCCTAGAACTCTCTTTAATAAATGGTATCCACACGCATATGAGTGAATGAAAGTAGTCACGGGATGACTGTACTTAAGTAGCTCGGGGGTAGAAGGTATGCTCCCTTTCACCTAGAGTATGGGAGAGTATGTGTGATGAGATGACTCCCTTCGTAACAGCATTTGGTAAAAAATAGTTTAGTAAAAAGGGAGTAAAAATGTTCTTAATAAATGAGTAAATGCCTTGGCAAAAACTAGCAGACTTGATTAGAAATTGTCTAAGTTTGCTAAGTATAGATTGAATACAATCACGCACACACACTACCACAAAGAATCTTGACCTAGGGAAAAGTACTTGAGTTCTTGATATGTCTAACATGTTGAAGCCTATTGTTCTGAGGGTTGAAATTCAATTTTGTTCTATTGTTCTATTATTGAAAATTGTCATGACATTCTGCTTATGTAACTGCTATCCATTGCTTGAGGATAAGCAATAGCTTAAGTTTTGGGGTGTGTTATCTTCCTAAAAAGGCTACTTTTAAGGCCTTTTCCACTTAAGTTATTATTTGTTTAAAATCTCATTTTAGTCATTTTAGGATCATGTAGATGCATATAGTTGCATTTGTGGTGGTATTGTTGTTTTATCTCTTAAGGGTGTTGTATGAGAGAATGGTGCAGTTGTTTGTGGTGGGTAGGGAATAACAAGAAAAAGGATTCTTTGGGAAGTAATGCCGTGACATCACATGTTGCTGAAGTATATTGAAATGCCTTGGCATTTCTGGCGTAGAAAATGATAAAAAGATACAGCTGTAAGAGGACAGCTGGCTCTATATGTGAAATGATAGTTGTAACCGCCTGCGAGAAGACCACTGCCACCTGGAGGATAAGGTTCACGCATATGGTGATATTCTAGGGGTATGAGGGGTATTTTTCACCCAACATCACCCAATATCCTTGTCATTACCCCTAGATATTTTTATTATATATGACACCTCACAAGGGAGATAAAGGGGACACAATACACACATACGGGCAGAGCAGAAAAATTCCATTTTTTATTTTATTTTTCCTTTCTTCTTCCTTGGGTGTTCCTCCATTGATAAAGCTCCAAGAGTGGCGAGCTAGGCATCTGAGAAGAGTTAGTGAGCTAAGATGGTTCGTGATGGCCGAGGAGATCTCTGTTGGCGCACGTCGAAGTCCCTTTGCTGTTATTTTTCTATTTATTTTTGGGTTGTTAGAAAAAATATTTTATAGCTTGTTATATGGATATTTTGAACCCCACCATGAACTAACTTATTTGGTGGTGGATGGTTTAATGGTTGTTTAAACTTTATTTTAATGATAGATTTATGTTTATCTTGGTTATTCACTTACTTTGCTTATGAATATTTCACCATCTAGGCTTGTAAGAGGGATGAGAGTGTCCATTTGTTAGATGAAGGTTAGGTGTTCGAGAGAAACCTAAGATAAAAATACTTGTTGTATTCGAGATAAACACAAGACAAGATCCTCATAAGCAGTGGGCTATAGTGTTTTCAAGAGGCTTTGAATCGGCCTAGGAATACTATATCCTAATCCCTTAGTACTCGAGAGAGACAAGGATAGGATTTCAACGACTAAAAAGGGTGTTTTTATCAATAGTGTGGGCTGTCATCATCGTTGAGTGAGAGCATATGCCATGGCAGCCTATTCTGTTAGGTTTCTTTGACTAGAGATAGCGAGAACACTTTCAAAAACCCCTATCAAGTAAGTAAAGATTAGATAGCTTGAATCTGCATGAGAGATAAGTTTAGCATCATTAAATCAATCCTTACCATTCATTTCAGTGGAAGCTTGTTATGTGAGGATTATCTACTTATCATTTATTTATTTTTTTATTTACTGTTTACCATTTTTCATTGCCTTGACATTTCATCGTTTTCAACGTTAAACATTTGCTCTTGCCACTGCATTTCCATTTGCTACACCATCATACCATCAATCCATATCCACCAGCATACACATTTCCATTATCGTGACATTGTATATATATCAACACTAACTATACATAGATAGAGTAGTGCTTTTCTTTGGTTAGACTTTTTTAATTTCACCCAATCCCTGTGGAGACGATACTCGCTCATCACTTTATTACTTGAGCGATTGTGTATACTTGCACATTATTTTCATATAATTTTATAGTACTCACAATACGCGAACACACATGATAAGATGGTTTGTCCATGAGATTTTCAGGAAAGAGACCTGGTACTTAAAACATTATGTCAATTTAAAATGACTTTAAAGGTAAATGAATGCCAAATTGGGAGGGACCTTATGTCGTGAAGAAGACATTTTTCAGAAGAAGCTTTGATAATCACCAAGAAGGATGGACCAGAGTTACCTAACCTCTGAATTATGATGATGTCAAGAAATACTTTGCCTGAAGAAAGAAAATAAAAATGAAAAAAAGAAAATGAAAGAGAAAAACAAAAGAAAATGAAAAAATGAAAAAGAAAGAAAAAAGAAAAATAAAAGAAAATAAATAAAAGGGTTTATTATTGTACTATTGATATATGAGGATGTCTACTTTATTTTCTTTTAATTGTTTCAATTAAAAGTATGCCTAAAAAAACTCTATACATTTATATAAATAAAAGGAGTTTATTTTCTTGTTAAAACCATGTTGCAATCATCCTAATTTGAAAATAAAAATATATATATTAACTTGGAAAACATGAGATCAATGTGTATTATTATACAAAATATTTTGGAAAAGTTCAGGTGTTATGAAGCTAAAAAGGGTTTTAGCACGAGGCTTACATGATGATGGACTACAGAAAATTAAAACCTTGGGCTACGTATAAAAGATCAACAAGTTGGGATAATCCAAGATGTTTTTCACTGATCAAGTAGTTGAACATGAATAATATCGAGGTTCAAGAATAAAGAGAATCAAAGTCATGTCCAACCAAGAGTGTCTGATCAAGATTGTAAGATGGGATGAATTGTTGGTGATTTTTGTGCCCAAGATTTGACTAAATTACAAGGCGGTCGACAAAAGTGAGTTCTCATTTGAAAAATAAAATGCTCCAAAATTGCATCATTGCACACATTTTAGGCATAAATAGGATCATGACAATCATAAAATTCATGATGATGATAGATGCAATTGAGTACTTACATGTTTTCCAAAAGGAAAGGTTGAAGATGTTGGGAACCAATATAAAATTAACCAATTCAGTTTCCTAAAAAGGAAAAGGTTCAACTGACACACAAGTTGAGGTAGATTCCCATATTTGGTGGCTATGATATAAGCTTCCAAAGAAAAATCAATTTCCAAAGATTATCTTGAATTCCCAAAACTTTCAGGTATGATATTTTCAAATTCTCAAACATATACTAACAAGTGGTAATGCTTAATTTTCATAATTGATATTCTTGAAAACAAGAGAAGCAAGTCGAACTCGATTTAATATTCCCTGAAGAATAGTGGAATGAATCAATGTTTCCAGATCTAATTTTCCCTGAAGAAGTAGCGGAACGGATCCGTTATTTTTCTAGATTTGATCTTACCTGAGGAACAGTGGAACAAGTCTAACCTGATTCAATGTTCTCTGAAGAATAGTTGAATGAATCAACGTTTCCATATATCATTTTCCCATAAGAAGGAGTAGAGCAGATAACTTTTTTTCCAAATTTGATCTTCTCTGAGGAACTGTGGAACAATTATATCTCAATTCAATCTTCCCTGAAGAATAATAGAGTAAATCAACATCTACAAATCTAATTTTCCCTGATGAAACAACATAACAGATCCCCTTTTTCCAGATTTGATCTTCCATGAAGAAGTAGTGGAATAAGTCTGTCTCAATTCAATATTCCCTGAAGAATAGTGGAATGAATAAAAGTTTCCAAATCTGATATACCCTAAAGAAGCTACGGAGCAGACCTCTTTTCAAACACTATCTTCAAAAATCTATCTTGTGATGTTCATTTCTAGTCTCATTTGAGACAATATCATATCGCCAAGTACATATTTGACCGGACGAAAAATCATTATCTCTTCGTCTTTGCCCTATTCTTGTTAACACAATAATGGGTAAAAAGGGGTAAATGTCGATCCCGTTTTCGCATTAGGATCTTAATAATAATTATTTTATTATTATTATTTCTATATAAACTTTATTTTAAATTATTATTATTATTATTATTATTATTATTATTATTATTATTATTGTAGTCCAAAAAGTAAACCCAATCAAAATAAAAGCCAATGGCCCAAGCAAATCTAAACCCGGGTCCAACTACCAAATCCTAATGGCCCATTATTTTTCAAACTTTGGCTAACCTTAAATTTAGGGTTAGCCACCTGGAATCGCCGCCACCTAGAATATGAAGAGCTCACTGCCACCACCGAAGAGCCCAGTTGAGAAGCAAGCAGCACCGATCATCGGAGCCACCAAGCCGAGTCAGGTCATATTTTAACGGAACCCGAGGTATTTAATGTATTACTAACAGTGCTCTACCACAAACAAAGAGGTTTTTGCTCCTACATTCCACTCTACACCAACTCAACAAGCAACTACAAATTACAAGGCAATGTAATGATTTTATTTTTTGAAAAGATTTGTAAAAACTAGGCTTATAAAAACCCGAACAATTGTAAAATTTGAGGATCCCCCTTTTCTTTTTCAGAAGCAATACATGCAAAAACATTAAGGTATTTTCCCCTTTATTTTTTAGTTTCGAATAATAATAAAAAAGGGCTATGTATTTGCGAAACAAAAATGAGAGAATGAGAGTATATATAGAGTTAGCTAAGAGTGAGGAGTCAATCCAAAGGGTCGGTTCGTCTTTGCGGCGACCAGAGCGGGGGGAAAGTTAAGCTTCGTGAGGCTCATTTTGATTTTAAGCACATCGTTTAGGGGTTTTGATCTTAGATTTAGGCTTAGGTGGGTAGATCTGGAAATATAGGATGTTTTGAATCAATTTAGGAGTTTCGACCGTTGTGTGTGGCGACCGGAGCAACGACGTAGGGTGGCTGAAAGGGAACCGACCGAGGAAGAAAGGGGAGAGTTGATAGAGTTTTATAATTCTTTTTAGGTTTCGGTTGAAAATGATATAAAAAAAAGAAAAATAGTTTCTATAGGAAACTTTAAGGTAAAATCACGCATAGGTCCCCCTAAGTTAGTCGTGTTTTTGAATGTTGGTCTCCTGCGAGGACCAAAGTTATTATTTACCTGTTTTTGTGTATGTTATATATTTTTTGGAATATTTACTATTTAGTCCCTCATAGTTTAGCGTGTGTTTGCAATGTTTGTCATATATAGGGACCAAAGTTTTTATTTACCCATTTTCGTGTATGTTATATGTTTTTTGGAATATTTGTTGTTTGGTCCCCTTATTTAAATGTGTTTTTGCATTTTGGTCATGTGTACTGATAATTTAATTTTATTTTAATATTTATGGACTGATTTAGTAATTTACATATTTCTCTTTAAAAGTATGTTTTAGGCTTTTAAGAAAGGAATAATTATAAAATAGTCCCTTTAGTTTCAACATGTTTTATATTTTGGGTCTTTGATTTGTTTTTAGTTAATTTAATTTAACCATGTAATTTTATATTATTTTAATTAGCTCTCCATATCTTTCTTACTTTTATTCATTACAATTTTGGTCACTTTTGCACTTTATTTTATTTTAATTGTTGATATGATGGTTTATTTGTTCACATTCTAGTCTTATTTGCATTTTGTTTTATTTTAATTTTTGCATGTTACTTTTATGTTATTTTATTTTAGTCACTAATTAGTTTTGTTATTTATTTTAAATTAACTTGCATGATACCCTCATGAGCATTTCTTGATTCGGCTCAAAATAATTTGAATAAGGGTAAGATTGTCGTAAAGTGATTGCCTTACCATATAAGAAAGTTACTTTCGATAGTTTTAAAATGAAAGTTTTCCCCATTAAGTGACACTAATTAAATTGATTCCATTTTAAAATTTGGTGATTGAGAAAAAATCATTTCTTTTAATTAAGTTCACAGAGAAAAGACTGTTAGATTGAATCTAAGGTCTCGTCTCGATGTATTTAAATAATCGAACATCCTTATTCTAATTAAAGGTTGGTAAAATAAATAATTAATTGTACTTGCTCGATGTATGTTATTTATTTTTATTTTTGCATAATTTTTCATGATTTCAAAAGATAATAACATTCGAATTAATACCAAATTTTAGGATAAAATATTAATATCTCTTTATTTCAATTGTAATAATAAATGACTGCTTTAACGCATGAGAGGACATTTATTCTCGATTAGAAATAATTAGACATTATCGTTTTCCCTCTTAAAATTCAAAGAATATTAAAAAAGGGTCTTGGAGTAATTTTATTTTATTATTACTTATACAGTTAATTTTTTTGAATTGATAACCAATTTTAGAAGGAAATAGTATTATTTCTTTATTTTCATTAGACTAAGAAATGACTTGTAATACCCCAAATATCAGGTCAGTGACTTCATTGGAAAGATTTAAAAATTGGAGGATTAAATTGAATAAATGATAAAAGATAGGAAATGATAGGAATAATGTTTAAGACCAATTTGTATAAATGAATGAATATAGAGGGTATATTGGTCCTTTAAGGATAAATGAATTTAAAATTTAGCCCTTACTAGGGATTTAAGGAAACAAAAAGGGGAAAGTAAAGCTAACATATTCATCTCTTTTCTTCTTCTTTCCCATGGAAGAACTCTACTCCATAGCTCAAAGGTAAGATTTCATTTGGTTAGTTTTTTCTCTTTTTTTTTTTTGGTTGGTTTTGAATCGTTGAAGATTATAAAAGCTTAAGGAGGTGTTAAATAAGATTAAAACTAAGAGATGGATGAGATATTTGAGATTGATGAAAATGGCTTTTGAAATGATATGTTAGTATATTATTGTTTATTGATGATTATTAGTAGTTTTGACTTGTCAAAGTAGTAAATGAGAGATTAGAAACATTAGATGAGTTAAAAAAAACTTAGAAATTATGGTGTGATTTTTAGAATCAAATGATCTTGAGGGATACTAGATGTTTTAAGTAGCTAAATGAAGGAAAATGAGTATGGAAAAGTAGAGAAGAGTTTAATAGTATTGTTGGGAGTAAACATAAGGAAATTTGACCAAAATTGGGTATATTTCGGGGCAAAAAATGGAAAATATGGGTAAGGGTATCAGTATTGATAGAACAATATTGATACTATAGGCTAAAATGGGATGAATCTGCTAAGTAGTATCGATATTGATTCAATCAATATCGATACCGAAAGGGGAGTATCGATACCGAAGGGAAGGTATCGATACCATTCAAAACAGAATGAAAAAATGGTATCAATACCATAGCATAGTATCGGTACCATAGTATGGTAGTATCGATACCATGGTATGGGTATCGATACTGAGGAGCAAGAAATTGTAAGATAGGTTGATAATGTTGTAGAAAAGTTAATAATAGGTCATATTGAGTAATGTTTAAGTGTAATTGATAGAAATATACTAACAATTGATATTGTACATGTATTTAATGGATGCTGGAGTAGATCGAAATCAAACTCTCGAAACAAGCAAAACGAAGGGCAAAGGCAAAGTACCTGAGTAAGCATCTTTTGTATTTTGGATACAGTAGCGAAGATAGTCATGTAAGTGTATTTAATTGTGTAATTATATGTTGTACTAATCATATATGTATGATTGTTTAATATGTATGTGGTGATTACCAAATAGGCACTAAGTGTGCATTTCACGGAATTCATCCTATGTGGATGAATAACCATTTTGGCACTAAGTGTGTATTTCACAGAATTCATCCTATGTGGATGAAAAACCGTTTCGGCACTAAGTGTGTATTTCACAGAATTTATCCCATGTGGATGAATAATCGTTTTGAAACTAAGTGTGCATTTCACGGAATTCATCCCATGTGGATGAATAACCGTTTCAGCACTAAGTGTGCATTTCACAGAATTCATCCTATGTGGATGAATAACCATTTCGGCACTAAGTGTGCATTTCATGGAATTCATCCTATGTGGATGAATAACCGTTTTGGCACTAAGTGTGCATTTCACGGAATTCATCCTATGTGTATGAATAACCATTTCAACACTAAGTGTTCATTTCATAGAATTCATAATATGTTTACGAATAACCGTACAGGCACTATGAGTGCAATTTACATCAATCATCATGAGTTGATAAATGATTGTATAGGCATTACATGTGCATATTAATAAAATTAGCATGACCAAAAAGTTGGTAAATTATCGTGTTAGCGCTACGGGTGCAAAACTATAGAAGTTATAAGGAAATTAATTAGTTAATTGATATTATGATTAATTATTAGAATATGAACTGTTCTAATATAAAAGACAACATGCCTAACTATGTTGTTTGGCAGAAAAGTGTCCCTACTGCAAGTTAGATGAATAACAGTGCATAATTGGAATGAGAGGATGACATAACTGAAAATGTATAACAGTGCATAATTGGCATGAAAGGATACCACAAATAAAAATAAATAATGGTATATTAAAGGTATATAAGGTACCACTCATGATAACTATAAAAGATAAATAACCATTTGGCATTTTGGTGTAATACATGTGCATTACTTTCTTATTTAACATACATTGGGAAAATAAAGAGTAATTGGGAAAAATATACATAAAGATAGGTAGGTTGGACCTACTAAGAATAATTTCGTTGAATGTATGAAAGAAATATGGTCAAACTGAGAAGGATTTATCTTATTCATGTGGAATATGTGATTTAATAAGTTATTTAATAGTTATGAGATAAGTTTGTATAAATTTCAGTTTCTTTACAATTTTATGTATCACTAAGTAAATACTCAACGTGTGTTAATTTCACGCGTAGGTAAAAGGAAATACTAGTCGGATACGGGGTACAGTAGCAGATATCACAAATCAAAGGTCGACTCTCATCAATAACGGTATGACAATCCTGTTTATTTTGAACATTCGTTGGCATGTAACCGAATTTAAGGAAAATGTTCTGGAATGTAGATAAAGTTGAAATTTTGGTAGTATATTTCGATGACTGTTTTATGATTGTTCTAAAATGTTTTAATTTAAATTTTCAAAACACAATTTTGAAAGGGTTTTCAAAAGAAAATTTATTTTAAAAGTGATGTGACATCTATATCTCGTATACGGAAAGGTATACGGGAGATGGGTGTTACATGACTGCTTTAAGGCATGAGAGGTTGTTTCTTATCGATAGAAAATAATTAAATATTTTCTTTTTCCCTCTTAAAATTCAAAGAGCATTTTATTCAAATCTTAAATCTATTTGTGTTTTTAAATTTGGAATTAATAATGAATTTGGGGATAGGATTGTAATATTTCTTCATTTCAATTGGAGTAAGAATCAACTGCTTTAAGGCATGAGAGGTCGATTCTTCTTGATAGGAAATGATTAAATATTATTGTGTTTTGTCTTAAAATTCAAAGAATTTTTTTATATGAGATCTTAAATTAAATTAAACTCGAATTCGTAAATTTCAATGTAAAAACAATTAATTAATCCACTAGGTACCGATTTAGGGCACTGTAGGGTGCTAGTCCTTCCTCATGCGTAACTGACTCCCGAACTCAATTTTTTGGTAACGCATACCACAAATTTGTTGTTTTAATTAAAATTAAATTTATTATTAAAATGACAAATTCATTTTTGGGTGCCCAATCACACCCTAATCAAAGATTTGTGGTGACTCCTTGAATCATGTTTATTATTAACAAGTCACTAAATTATTCGAGACGAGATCTTTTAAAAACTAGGTTTTAAAATTTAAATTTTTTATTTGATTTTTAAGAATTTTTTTTCGACACTCTGCGAGGTAAAATTATTTTAACTGGTAAGAAATGTGTTATCTTGGTCAACCGATCAACTATCACCCAAACTACATCGTGCTTATACCTGGTCATTGGTAAATCCGTCACAAAATTCATAGTTACTCGATCCCACTTCCACTATAGAATCTAAATCAACTGGAGTAACCCTGAAGAAGCCCGTTGTTCTGCCTTGACTTGCTGACACACTAGGCAATTCGCAACAAACTCGAACACTTCTCTTATACCTGGGCACTAATACAGTGGCCAGAGCTCTTAGTTCATCTTGTTACTACCCTGATGGACTCAAAGTGGATTACAATCGGCTTTGTTAATGATCTTATTTTGCAATTGTTCGATCACGAGTATGATGACCCCTAAAGAACAACATGTCTCCCTTGTCCAAATCAAAGCATGGGCCTCGCCTCGATGGACTCACTCCACGCAATCCCTTAGACGACTATCTGAACTTTGCAACATTTTTACCTCACTCATTAATCGAAGTTTGCTCAACAATCCTCCATCATTGGATAAACTTAGTTATGCTAACAACACTCACAACTTGGACATCTACTTCCTACTTTGTTCATTAATAACAACTTTAATCTTCCTCAGGTGGTAGTTGATAACACAATCGTAGTCATTTAACAACTCAATCCATCTATTCTACCTCAGATTCAACTCTTTTTACAAAAAAAAGATACTTAAAGCTCTTATGGTCTAGATGATGTGGCACTTCTCGCTAAATAGGCAGTGCCACCAAATCTTGAGCATGAAAACTGTGGCTGCAAGTTCTAAATTGTGGGCAGGGTAATTTTTCTCATGAGGTTTAAGCTAACAGGATGCATAGGCTAACATTTTTCCCTCTTGCATCAACACGTATCCCAAACCATTTAGCAAAACATTGCTAAACATGGTGAAGACTTTTCTGGACTCGGGTTTAGTTAAGGTTGGGGCTTAGGTCAAAAGGGTTTTAAACTGCTAATAGCTACTATGTTATTTTTCACCCCACACAAACGACACTCATTTCTAAAGAAATTTATTCATTGGGTTGCTATCATGGAAAAACCTTTCACAAATTAACGATAATAGCCAGGAATACCTAAAAGGATACGTACCTCGGTCACGTTCCTTGGCTATTCTCACTCTAGTACTGCCTGAATCTTTTGAGGATCAAATCTAATGCCATCTGCTTCCATGACATACCATAAGAATGAAACCTCAGATAACTAGAATTCTCACTTCCCAAACTTGGCGAATAGCTGAAGGTCTCGAAGGTTCGGAAGAACTATGCAGAGGTATCAGTTGTGTTCTTCCTCTGATCGCGAGTACAATGAGATGTCTTCTATGAATACCACCATGAACTGGTCCAATTACGGGTGGAATACTCGATTCTTAAGGTACATGAATATCGCTGGGGCGTTGGTGAGTCCAACGGCATTACAATGAACTCACAATGATCGTATCTCTTTTTGAATGTTGTCTTGGCTATATCCGCTCCCTTAACTTTCAATTGGTAGTGCCTAAATCTTAAATCTATTTTGGAGAACACACACACTCCCTTGAGCTGGTCAAAAAGGTCATTGGGAATCGAAAGGGGATAACAGTTCTTGATGGTCAACTTATTTAACTACCACTATTCTATACACAATCTTATCGATTCATCATTCTTATCGATGAACAACATCGGTGCTCCCCAAGGAAAAATACTTGTTCGGATGAAACCTTTTTCTAAAAATTCTTGAATCTAGGCCTCCAACTCCTTTAATTTCATTAGTGCTACATGGTAGGGAGCAATGGACACCAGAGCGGATCCTGGAATTATCTCTAACTGAACTCTAAATCTCGATTCAAGGGTAATCTTTGCAATTTATCTAGAAATACATCTGGGAAGTCCATAATAGTTCAGATGTCCTCCAACATCAGAGACATCAAAAATACTACTTTGGTATCGACTACATGGACCAAAAAGGCCTCAAAACCCCCCTCTAACATCTTTTACACCTTAATAGCTGACACAAACATTAAATACTTGGGCTTTCCACCAAATATCATGATTTTGTATATAGTTCCATATGTTTAAACCTTGAACACTTGGGCTTCATAAGTTTAAGCCATCATAGTTTAAATCTTGAACTCGCGTTGTTCTCTAACAGCCAATCCATTCCCAAAATCAAATCAAACTCTCCAATAGGTATCTCCATAAGATCGTCCAGAAAGGCCCAACATTGAATTTTGATAGGACATCTACGATGAACCTTGTTCACAAGGACATCTAATCATAATGGGCTGGACACCCGAACCCCTATCTCAAGATCATCAACTAGGATATTTCTCTCTTGAACTAGGTCATAAAAGACATTGGAATGGGTGGATCTTGGGTTGACTAGGGCAATAACTAGAATAGAAAATACTATAAAGGTACCTGAGATCACATCGACAGCGTCGCAATCCTCTTTAGGTCTAATTTTATACTGACGGAAGGTGACACTAGGCTCGACATTGGCCCTAGATCGAATTGCACCCCTACTAGCCTGAATAGATACTGAACTACCTCCTATATGAGGCCCTCTACCCTTTTAAATTGATGGAGATGATATACAGGTTGATGCTAGGGTCATATCCCACGCCTTAGCACAATTACTGATGAAGTGGTCTTGGGAACCACAACAAAAACAACCCTAAAATCTATGCTAGCAAAATTCCTAATACCTCCTATAGCAGGTGGAACAACTGGGCTGAGAGGGTGCCCTCGAAAAACCTTCATTACTCACCAATGATGCGGTAGCCAACGACCTCCTATGATGATTAGATCTACATTCTCCTCTGTTCGCACTTTGTACAAATCCACTAGATTGACATAATAGGGCCCTCCAATACCCTTGAGAATGTCTCTCCCTTTTAGATGATGGATGTGATTATCCAAATGGCTCTTCTACTCCCCTGACCTGCCCGAACGTAGCACCCGAAGTTATAGTTCTCCTCCTTAGAACCCTCTCTAATGCCTTCAGCTGGCGAGCTAACTTAGAGAAAACCTTGGTGGATGACGGCTAGATGGATCAGAATTTCAAAGTGGAGGTCATCTCTGAACCTCCTCTAGTGATGATACTCCGATGATACTAACTCTAGTGAGTACCGGCTCAAATGGAGGAACTCTACCACATAAAGAAATGCAAATCGTTCAAATGAAGATTGTTCCCCCTAGGTCAAATGCATAAATTGATATCTTATGTCATCTGTATGAGCCTCTCCTATATATTTATAGTAAAACTCCTCCAAGAAGCATTCTCACGTAGGTCTCTCAAGCTCTATCGACATCTCAACCGCTTCCCACCAATCTGTAGTGTCACCCTTCAACAGGGAGGTGACGCACTCTAGCATAACATTTAGGGTGAGGTGTAGGTAATGGAGGGTACTAAGGATTTCTGTCAGTCACTGGTCGGCTGCTTTCAGATTATTGTCGTTAGAGCCAAATAATTATGTGGCCCCATACCACCGGAGCCTCTCAACTAGGGACTTCTATTATGCTAACATTAGAGGGGCTGACGGAGCTAGTTGGTTAGGTGGGGTAGCAGGTTTCCTAGGAATAGCTCTAACTATGCACCTTAGAGTCACGATCAAATTTTGAAAGATGGTCACCTCATCGACTCCCGCCTCTCTAGGTTCTCTACACTATAAGTCAAAGATGAACTCACCACCCGTATCGTCTGCAAGGGAAGCTCCATTCTAGTGCCTACCCTCATGACTATGACATGGGCTCTCATACATGGCTAAACTTTAAAATTAAGATGAAAACGAGGAGTGACTATCACTATTCCAGACGTAAAAGTACTCTAAACTCCATAGAGACATGTATACTCATAGACTCTTACTGACTCTAACCCATGGGGCCTATGAATGACTAAACCTGACGCTTTGATACCACTAAATATAACACCCTAAATCAATTTGACATGCAGTCCATGATTAGAATGCCACACGGGACCACTGAAGTGGCTAACCTAAAATTTCTTGTTTAATTACTCACCTTTAAACAATGCTTTAAAAACACTTATGACAAATAATTGCACCATAAAAATGTATACAAAAAGTTTAAATCAATGAGCTCCCACAATACAAGTATATCAAAATATACAACCCAACTTTTCAAAATAAAGTTACGACTCAAATATACAAGGTTCTACAAAAAATACATGCCCTCTACAGGATAACTCGAGACGTACTCTGCTTTGAACTCGGTTTAGGATGGCAGTTGCTAAAAAGACTCCTCAAATTACTCCTCTTAAGTACATGTGCACGAAAATAAATTCCGAACGCTAAGCCTACTAGCCTAGTGCCACACAAACAACTAAGCCATACTAAAAGTGTTCATTAAATGCTCATACTATCGAGTGCAATAAAATCATAATGAGTATACTCGTATACATCACTCTTTACTCCATGGTAGACACATGGTGCGACTAAGGGTTTTGCATCTCGAAGCTCACACACCCCTCTAGTCTACCGAGGATGAGTCTCGAAATCTCTACATCAGACAAAATGCCCTCAACTAATGCATCCCTCGTAAGTGTCGAGCCTTGGCCTTGGTTAGTCAGTTTAAAGTGCTTAGCGCACTACCTAAGGATATCCGCCCACTGTGCTATTATATGAAATGTTCAATATATTGTTATCTTTTATAATTGAAGAACAAGTGTAATGGGAATGCCCATTGTGTATACATTGGCAGTCCTTGGTATAGTTGGCAAGCCATAGTACGATGTGATTTTGGTGCTATTGTACACAGTTGCATTATGTACATAGTACGATGTGATTTTTGTGCTATTGTACGCAATTGTATTGAGTACATAGTCGATTTGATTTTGGACTATTGTGCTCTTAAGAATACAATACATAATACATGTCATTTTGGTATTATGGTATTCTTGATTATTGGCACATTGATATTGTGTTTATGGTATTTGTACGTCTATCTCACAATAAAAGTGTAAATTATGCATTCACATTTATATACCTTGTGCTATGAGATAAAGAAATTTTCAAAAGTGCATATTATAAAAGATAAGTGAGAAAGTTAAACTTTCCATTTATTATAAGTGCTTTAGCATAAAATGTTTTATATATGACTTGATGTTTTCAAGTATCTTTAAATTAGAATTAATTTGGTATAAGTTTGTTTCATATGTTCATATACTTTCATATGATATTATTATTATTATTATTGTTATGTTTTAATTTGTATTAATGTTTATGTTTCACTAAGTGTATACTTAGCGTATGATGATTTTCACACATAGGTAAAGAACAATGATCATAGGGAGTGTTGGACATATTATCTATCGAGAAGCACATCTACAGTATCAATAATGACATGCTTATGATTTATTTGATTTTTTGTTGGTATGTATATGTTATTAGCGTTTGGTATAAACTTTACTCAAGTATAGGTTATAATAAGTTATAAGCTAGCTTATGTCGGTAATAATAGTTTTAAAAAAACAATTTTTTATCGATTTTCAATTAGTGAAGTTTTGTAAGTTTCATGTGACATCTCTGACTCCAGTTTAACAGTGCACAACATTTATGAGAAGTCATATTTTTGGAACAGAGGAGCTATCCAATCAAAATATAGCCATAGTTTATTTCTTTTGCAGGACCAGACCACTCTCATTGCATCAGCCGTATCAAAGGTAATCACTGGAGATTATCTACCACATTTTGCTATTTTTACGATAATACCTTCTCTCTCGGGAGCCTCATAGGCAGTTTCAGCAATTGTTGATCTTTTCAAAATCCCTGTTCTATAAAGCTATTCAGTTTCATTTCTAGGAATGAAAACATCCAGGAGATTACCATCGTTGTTAACTTCCTTCCTGGCCAGGTATCGTCAGGTCCTTCTATTTTTGGGATCCACTTGTTCCTTCTTCACCCTAAGTACCACATCCTTATATAGTCGATTATCCGTTAGTTTCCCCATATCTGGGATGAGTTTCTTCGATGCTTTTTTACCCTCATAGCCTTTGATCGAGAAGATGAAGCATGTGCAACAAACAGTTTAGAATTGACCTTTCCCTACCTCAAGCCTATAGCAGGTTTGGGGTATTTTGCTTTCCAAAACTTGATAATCCTTCTTTCTCCCTTGATAGACTAACAAAACCAAAGGTCGATGATTTACATTTTGTTATTTTGTTTTCATATTCACCAAAGGGATGAAAACCCTGGTGACTTTTTCATACAGATTAAAAAGCTCCAAAACTATATTTCTTTGTACACATTTGTTGAGATTATCAACAAAAACTGAAGACTCATTTCAGTTAGGAGTCGGAGATGCACCTGTCTTACTCTCGTTCCTGCCCCTTCCTAGATATGTGTCGCTTCGTCTTCCTAGATATAAGTGTTAGTTTAATATTATTTTTAAAAAAATGATAAAAAAATATTTGTGAAAAATGATTTCTAGAATATTTTTAATTTAAAATTTATGTATCTAGAATTGTTGTTAAGGATAATTTTAAATAGATAGAAGTTATAATTTAAATGTTATAATTATCCTAATGATTAACGTTAAACAAATATGATCAAAAAGTAAAGGTTTAAATGCCCTATTACCCCTGAACTATACTATTTGTACCCAATTACCCCTAAAGTATTTTTCGGGACGTTTTACCCATCAACTATAAATTGTTATTCCATTTGCCCCGAGTCATTAGCACCATTAAAAAAATCTCACTGACCAATTGAACACGCCATGTCACCCTTTAATATTTATTTTTATTTAAATAAATAAAAATATATTAAATAAAATAAAAATTATGGTATACAAAATTGCCCACCCCAAAAAATACACCTCCATTTTTCTTCATCTCTCTTCAACAACAAAACCTCCCTTTCCCTAATAGAGCGTTAAACTCTTCTTCTTCTCATCGATCTCCAACGTCAAAAAGACACAACATAAACAACAAGACAAAGAAAACACACCAATCTCTACAAATTAAATAACAACAACACAACATTTAACCAACAATTAAGATTTTAACAACAAAAAGAAGCAAGGAAAGATGAACATACAACATCAAAAGAACTCTGCCAATAATTGGATACATTGGGCTCGCATTCTAGAGGTTCTTTGAACACCCATTTATGGCATTTATCTATAGCAACTTTCCCCATTAACATGTTCATTAAATCATATTTTTCAACCAATCAAAAACACAGTAAGAAAATAAAAATCTATATTTTATTTATACTTTAAGGCTAAATCTATTGAAATATTAATAGCACTTACCCAGTACCTGCCTTTCTCCATAATTATATAATTGAATGGATTATTTACTAAAATATTTCTTCACTGGATCTTGTCCATCGATATCTTCTAAATAATCTATGACTCTTTATCGGCAAAATCCATCTTCCCACATCAACAACCTTCGTTAGAAAAAAAAAACAAATTTTGGACAAATTTTCTAAATTTAATTTCCCTTGTTTCTACAAGGAAACATGTAATGCACGACTCTTAAGTTATTTCAGCTTCCTTTGTTTTCTCGTTAACTAAATAGGAAAAAGTTTGCAAGACTTTAACCTCTGAACTTATTTCATTTTCCTCAATTTTCTCGAGAACCAAACAAGTTAAGAAAAAGTGCAAAAGAAAAACCCCAAAATCATACCTAAAAGCAATGGTGGATATGAACTTCGAATATATTCCTATCCTTCGTTCTTGGAAGTTTGATAAACCGTGTCAAATTCAGCCCATCGTTTATCACCAATTAGTCCGCATTTTCTACTCCAATGCGGTCTGTGTCCAAAATGAGCGTCAAAGTGCAACTGTAGGAATTCGATCCTATCTTTTAGGTGAATTCATCTATATCGACTCGGCCACACTAACTAATACCTTTGGTTTAGACAACGCATGTCTTAATAATGAAAAAGAGATTGTGGCTACACCCTATCAAGCTAAGGGTAGTGTTCGTACCTTAAGAACTTATCACGAGCGATTCCTTCACTTGATGATCTCTTGGTGGTTTAGACCATTCGGAGGTAGGTACTCCTCTCTTACGGTTATAGATTTATGGTGGATACATTGTATCCAACATAACAAGAAAATAAATTTGCCACATATTATTTTTGGTGAGCTAGTAGATACCGTAAACGTTGTCCCATTCAAAAATGTAGAAACTTTAGTTTACAGCTGTCTCCTCAATAATTTGTTTATCAAACTCGAGCTTAAAGTTTCGATTGTTATTCTCATCCCTCTCCAGAACCAAATAAATCTCACATCCTTAGAGAAATTGGGATGGAAAAAGGAAGGTGACCAATGGGTTTGAACCTCTGAGAAAACACCGGGAGCTAGCTGCTCACGAGCTCCACCTCCTCCAGCACCGGAAGTGGACGATGATCCAGAGCTTCAACAACTTATGCACGATACTGACGATGAAGCACCCGAGGACCAGCCAGCAGAGCAAGAGGATCAAATGCCTCCATATTTTTTATTATTTTTGGAGTCATTTGATATAAGGTTTGCATCCATAGAGTATCATCTAACTGCTATGGGGCTCAACAACGGGAGATAAACAAACGTTTAGATGCACTCACACTCGAGATGAGAGAACGTTATGCTCTTCCTCCTAATCCTCCTTTGGATGACTAGACCTATCTTGCTTTAGTTTTCTTGGATTTAGAACCTATGGATTATTATGGATGGTTATGGATTACTTTGTTTTTTTGGATGTTGGATGTTTAACTTTAAACGCTTATATTTATATATTTGGTTTGTTTGAATTTTTAATTTGAGCTTAATGTTTATTACTCTTTGCATCATTTACATCATTTAGAATATGACCAATTTACCATTTCACATTGTTTTTTAATATTAAATTATGGAACTAATGTCTAACCTTTCTCTTACTTGTGATCTTAGCATCTTAAGCTTTAAATTTCTAAATATCAATTGGCTAAGTTTTCAAAAACCTTGTTTAAAAACATTTTAGAGTCTTTTTGATTTAACAAAAAGGGGGAGAAAAAGTGTTATAGTAAGGGGGTAATTTTACAAGAGTAATTTTAAAAAATTGATTTCAAAAATAATTTTCAAAGAAAATCTTAAAATTTTCTTAAATGTTTTGTTATATCAAAAATGGGGAGATTGTTGAAAACATTTTTTATGTTTCGATATAGAAAATTAAGGGTTATTGAATTTTAAGATTTCACAATCATTTTTAAAGTATATTCGATTCAATTATTCGAATATCAAAATAGTACTCCAAGTTTTTCAAAGATCAATTTCAATCCTTACTCAAGTGTAAAATTGTGTTTTAAAACATAAAATATTTTTTACAAAGTATTTCGAACCTTAATCAAGCAAAAAATCAAATTTACAAAGTGATGTATCAATACACTACATGATGCATCGATGCACACCCATTTCGAATGCATTTTGTGTACCGATGCACAAGTCATGCATCGATGCACTCTTGAATATTTTGAAACATCGAATGCGTTTTGTGTATCGATGCATAGACCATGCATCGATGCACTCCTGGCTCTTTGAAACATTGAATATAATTAGTGTATCGATGCACCCCTAGTGTACCGATGCACTAAGGTCGAAATATTTGAATTTTACACATAGTGTACCGATGCACCTTGGCTATGCATCGATGCAAACACGCTCCCAACTATTTTATTTAATTGTTTTCACAAAATAACATCTCTATTGACTTCACCAATGATCCCCAACGTTGAAAAGTGATCCAAGGTGTATTTAAACAAGCTTAGGAGCCATTGATCAACAACATTTTGTGAGAAAAACAAAGAGAAAGCTTTAAACATCAAGTTTGAGCAATTCAAGCAAATTTTCATTCAATATTCATTTTAGTCTTTCAAGAATACCATTTGTACTCAATTTTATTAATTCTTGAGTGTTCTTTCTTTGTTCTAGAATTGTGTAAACAAATTGCCTTGTGAGGTTTTTCTGTAAGTTTGCAAATTTGTTTGCAAATTTGTGTATTTCTCTTTGGGATAGAGTGTTCTCAAGAATTTGGGGTATAATTCTTGAGGGAGTTGTAAGGTTACTCTTTGTACTCAAAAGAAAGAACAAATTAATGAATTTGTTGGAAAATCCTTAGTGTGGATAGCTAAGGTAATGGACATATACTTTGGTTGAGAAAGTCGAACCACTCTAAATCGCTGTGCAAATATTTTCTATTTTCTGCAAAAGCTTCCACCAAAATTTTAATTGCCAATTCACCCTCCTCTTGGCTATTTCGTCGATCGATTAACTCAACATATATCATATGAAGGGACTTGGGATAATAGACCCCTATAGTGATCGCACATAGTTTAGATAATTAGGGTGCCCCTTTGAACCTAGATCTAGGGATCTCCTGTCAACAAGGTAAGGTTTCCCTTCACATTACACCTTTAATTTCCATGGGCTTTAGTCCTATTCCTTTAGATGTTTTCTCAACTTCATCTTGATTTAACCCTTCGGTTAGTAGATCCACGATGTTGTCCTTTGATCTTAAAATATCAATATATATATTTTTATTTGAGATCAATTGTCTAGTAGTATTGTGTTGATGATGCATATGTCTCGATTTATTGTTATACATAAAATTTTGTACTCTGGAAATTGTTGCTTGTTGTCACAGTATATGCATATTGTGGTCATAGGTTTTGGCCATTAAGGTATATCCTCAAGAAAATATGGAAGGCATTCATCTTCTTCTCCAGACTTATCTAGAGCTACAAACACAAATTCCATTGTGGATCTAGTTATAACTGTTTGTCTTGAATATTTCCATAACACAACTCCTTATCCCAAAGTGAATACATATCTACTTGTACCTTTGGTGTATTGTATATCTGATACCCAACTGGCATCAGAGTATCCTTCTAGAATGAAAGGTTTCTTGGAATAATGAAATCCATAATCTTGAGTATATATAAGATATCTCAATATCCTTGTTGTTCTTTTCTAGTGGTCTTTTTATAGATTGCTTGTAAATCTGCTTAAACTGCTCAGAGTAGAAGCGATGTCCGGTCTAGTGTAGCTCATAAGATAATTAGACTTCATATAACCCATTTATATTCCACTTGATGAACACTTTTACCATGATTTTTAAACAAATATGAACATGAATCTATTGGATTTCTGGCTATACGAGAATCATCCTTGTTAAATTTCTCAAGAATCTTGTCCACGCTTTACCATTTCATTGTTACTTCCAACAATGAGTACGTCATCAACATATAAACATAGGATCACATATCCTATGTTTGAGTTTTTTACCTACACAGTTTTCACACTTATTTATCTTAAAGCCATTTCTTATCATGACATTATCGAACTTCTCATGCCATTGTTTTGGTGCTTGTTTAAGTCCACACTAAGACTTCACCAATCTATATACTTTTCTTTCTTGTCCTGAAACTACATGACCCTGAGGTTGTTCCATGTATATTTCTTCATCAAGATCTCCATTTAGAAAAGCAATTTTAACATTCATTTGATATACTTCTAGATTTCATAAAGCAACACTTGCAAGTATCATTCTTATGGATGTATCAAAATAATCGAGGCCTTTTTTTTGTCGATAACCTTTTATGACCAATCTAGCCTTATACTTGATTAGTGTTTTATATTGACATTTTTTACTTGTTAATTTTCCCGTATAATGAATTTATCACCACTGGTTTGGTTTTGTTTTGCTTATTTTCTTGTAGAGTCTACTTTCCATAAGTAATAGTAAAATATGTTGTTCGTATTTTTTATTTATCTGATCGTGGTCGACGACATGGGAACGAAACTAGGCATGACATAGTCTGATGCAACAATTTTTAAAAGGTATAGTCAACATTGGGTAGATTATGGAAGCAATCCAGTCAACACGATCCGATAAGATCTTTTATAAACTTTAGTTCTAAGTTTGAATTTAGAACAGTTGGATTATCATTTGATTTTTTAGGATTATTTTCATTTGAATTTTTTTTCCATTTTAGGGATTTGGAAACCTATAAATACCCTCTATAGGGTATGGTTAAGATATCTTGAATTCTACTTTGTTACTTTGTTTTTATTTTTATAAAAGTTTCTTTTTCTTTTTCATTTTACTTTACTTTACGCTTTAATTGTTTTCACAAAATATGCTAATTATGATTTCTATCATGCTTAGCTAATTTTCTTATTTATCCAATAGAATTTAATACCTTTGTTACATTCGCAATTTCCTGTAAAATTAGGTTGGAAATTGACCTTACTTTTAAAAATCTTAACAATTTCAGTTCAAAAAGGCGACGTTGGTTTGTTTGTTGTTCTGATTTAAAGTTGCGAGGAAGAGTCGACTGGTAGTCAGTTTGACTTCCTGGGAACACACATAGTGACATTCTGACAAGAAAAATTTGATTCTCATTGAGATAACATAATCCAAGTAGAGTTTTTCCAAAAGTTAATTTATTTTGTTCCAATGGCGATAGTCGTAGTTAGTGTCCATTCAAGGACCGAATTTCGAACAGTGACTTGGGAAGATCGGTTTCTAAAGAGAAAATCAAGTTGCAAGGGTTGGGCCTTGTAGACTATAATCGGCATGAATCTCCAAACAAAATTTATTTCATTGATCAAAGTGAATTAAGTCAAAGCGAAGCTTGAGGCTACTTTCTCCATAATTGTTTTTGAATCTTTTACTTTCATTGTTTTCATTTATTTAATTTTCTTCAATTCTTATTCCAACAAACCCTCGTTTCAATTTTTGTTTCAATTTAATTGGATCAAAAATTAACTCAACTCTACATCAGGAATTTCTAATTCCTGTGGATCGATGTTTTTCTTCTTTATACTACTCTCATTCCTATTTACTTTATTTATTTTGAGAAAAGGAATTTATTTGAGTTGTAAAATGAATCTTGTCAAATTTGCATGTCGTTGGGGACTTCTTGAATTTACTAATTTATTTTTCTTTTTGATTTTATGAATGGAGGAGACCCAGGAGATTTAGTAGAACTTCATCCGGAGATAGAAGAAAGAGCTTGTAAAACCCACGGCCAAATACTTCGACGAAAGAAAAAACAACGAGAACAGAGCGAGTGACACTAAGATCTGGAATCCACTTCTGATACGTTATTCAATGCCCATTCCTACGAAGAGCCAACACCCGATGCCACTCCAGTCATTGATTCCACACCAAAATATGCATAAACAATGGTTAATCTGACAATTAGAGAGTTAGTCGTGGCTCCCGCTATTCAGCAACCACTCTGCATCGTTTTCCCTCAGGGTGAGACTCTATTTCAACTTAAGACGGGGCTTATACATTTCCTTTCTACCTACCACGATCTTCCTATTGAAAGTACGCATAAACATCTCACGTAATTTCACATGTTCTACTCCATCGTGATACCTCATAGAATAACTGAGACCAGATCAAACTTATAGTTTTTCCTTTTTCCTTGGTTGGTTTCGTAATGGAATGGTTACTTTATTTACCACCAAACTCCATTACTTCTTTGGTTGACTTAACGCATGTTTTTCTTGAAAGGTTTTTCCCAGCGACAAAAGTAAGCGAACTAAGAAGAAGCATCCTGGGAATCTGACAGAATGATGGAGTGTCACTCTATGACTACTATGAGCGATTTAAAAAGCTATGTACCAGTTGTCTGCAACACGGCCTGTCTGAACAAACGTTCCTTCAGAATTTCTATAAGGGGATGCTTCTACTAGAAAATAAAAATTGTAGATGCCACTATTGGAGTGCTCTCACCAACATGACTCTAGAAGTAGTGAGGAATTTAATTTCCACGATGGATGCTAATTCTAAACAATTCAGCTCCTCAAGTGAACCCATACAACGGGTTCACGAGATAAGTACCATTACACTTGAAAGCAAAGTTGACAAATTGACTGATGTAGTTATTTCTTTGCAGGATATGCACTATGCCAGATCACCCGACGGATTGCTGCCCAATACACCAAGAGGAGTCTGACATACAAATAAATGTCATGGATAACTTTCCAGGACCTCCCCAAAGGCCTTATAACCCACATGACAACACCTTTAATATGGGATGGAGGGACAATTTGAACTTTAGTTATAGAAATAATTAGAGAGCAAATATGAATTATCAACTAAGGCCCCTCCGTTTCATCCTTAAGAGCCACAAAAGTATTTACTAGAGTCAATTATTCAGAGACTAGCCTTGTCTCAAGAAAAATTCCTAATTCGCACCAAGGTTCATCTTCAAGAGTTGGATAAGCAAATGATCCAATTGGCTAAAATAGTGGGATGCCTAAAGTCTTAAGGTAGATTGTTGTCACAAATTAAAGTAAATTTGAGAGTGAATATTAGCGTGATAAGTCTACAAAGTGGTATCATTATTTCTCCTAAGATCCCAGAGGATAATGACGCACCACCCAAAAAGAAGAAAGAAACCGAGACACTACATCCATCTAACTTAGGTAATCATGCATCTTTCTTTTCCCCTTCACCGTAAGAAAGTTCTACCTCCCTTTCTTTCGAGATTGATGAAGCTAGACAAGCAAGTTGAAAAGAATGAGATCCTAGATATATTCGAAAAGTGGAAATCCTCTCCTTGAGGAAATCCAAAAAGTACCAAAAAATACCAAGCTTCTTAAAGATCTCTATACGAGCTGAAGATGACTCACCAAAAATGAGAAGGTCAAACTGGGCGAGAATGTTTGTGAGTTTTTCAAAAATGACTTCCACTGATGTATAAGGACCAAGGTATGTTCGTAATACCTTGTAAGATTGGCCAAGTTGGAATTAAACGTGGCATGTACGATTTTGGATGCCTTGATCAATGTTACGACCCTCTTAGTCTACAATTTGATTTCCATTGAGTTGTTAAAAGAAACCAGAGTCGCAATACAACTCACTGAGAGATCATATATATATACATCGAAGGCGTACTAGAAAATGTCTGGTAAAGGTGAACGATTAAATCTTTCATTCTGATTTTTATATAATTAATATGGAAAATGATCGCATCAATATTGGATATGAAATTCTCTTCGGATGTCCCTTCTTGAGTATGGTATACAAAAAAATTGACGTTCGAAGCGGTATTCAAACAATAAAATGTGACAGTGAGATCGTTAAATTTGATGTGTATAAAGCTATGAAATACCCGAAAAATGTGGAGAGTGTTGATTTTATTGATGTTATCGATCCATTGGCTAATGAATTCATGAAAACTAACTTGTATAATGATGTTTGCAGGGAATCAAAAAATGAAGATTATAACAAAGAGATTAGGGAGTTTGAAAAATGAATTTCTATCTATTCAGATTTTTGACTAGTGCCTTCTAAGTCTAAAATTCTTCCTTTTATTTTGCAGGAAACTAAACTATAACTGAAACAATTATCGAAACACTTAAAAAATGTATTTTTCGGGGGAAATGTGATTTTACCGATAATCGTATAGAATAAATTATCAAGTAAAAAGGAAGTAGATATAGTTTTTGTTTTGCGTGCAAACAAAGAGGCGATTTGATGGACTATAGACGACATCAATGGGCTTAGTCCATCTACGTGTATGCACAAGGTAAAGATCAAGGAAAGCGCGAAACTAACAAGAGAAGGCCAACGTTGTTTGAACCTGTTGATGATGGAAGTGGTAAAAGAGGATATTTAGAAACTCCTCGATGCCGATATTTAGAAACTCCTCGATGCCGATATAATTTACCCAATTTTATATAGTAATTGGGTAAGTCCAATCCACGTTGTTTCGAAGAAAATCAGAGTTACATTAATAGAAAACTCAGAAGGTGAGATGGTTTCAACACAAGTGTAGAATAGGTAGAGTGTCTGTATAGACTACAGGAAGTTGAATTCAGTAACCCAAAAAAATTATTTCCCTTTTCCCTTTTTAGATTGGATGATTGAAAGATTAGTAGGAAAATCTCATTACTGCTCCCTTGACGATTTTTTAGGTTTTTCCCAAATTATAGTAGCGTTAGAGGACCAGGAAATGACAAAGTTTACTTACCCTTTCGAAACAATTACCTACCATCGAATGTCTTTTGGACTCTGCAATGCTCCTGCCATATTTCAAATATACATGTTAAGTATTTTTTGTGACTAAGCCGAAAAAAGGATTGATGTCTTTATGGATGACTTTATAATCTATAGTAACTCTTTTGATCAATGTCTTTTTAATCTTACTAATGTACTTAAATGTCATGTTGAGTTTAATTTAGTTATTAATTACGAAAAATGTCATTACATGGTAAATAAAGGACTAATTCTTGGGCATGTTGTCTATTCTAATTGAATTGTGGTACATAAAACAAAGACCGACATTATACGTTCACTTCCGTACCCCACTTCTGTGAGAGATGTCTGTTTTTTTCCTTGGTCATGCAGGTTTCTACTATAGATTCATCAAATACTTTTCTAGAGTGCTGCAACCATTGTGTAGATTGCAACAAAAAAATGTGGCCTCCAATTTCAATTTGGAATGCAAGGTTCCATTTATTATCTTGAAAGAAAAACTCGTCTCATCACCAATGTTCAACGTCAAATTGGGATTTACCTTTTTAAATCATTTACGATGCTTTAGATTTAAGTGTTGGAGTTGTTCTCGGGAAAAGGACTGGTAAAGAACCTCATGTCAACACCTATACATCAATAACTTTAGATTCGGCGCAACACAATTATTCAACCACGAAAAATATGAATTATTTGCTATCGCTTTTGCATTAGAGAAATTTATATCATATCTCATTGGCATTAAAATTATTGTTTTCTCTGATCATGCAACTTTGAAGTATTTGATGATCAAAAAGAAAGTGAAGCCAAGGTTAATCCATTGGATTCTTCTTCTTCAACAATTCAATCTAGAGATCAGGACAAGAAGGGGTGCGAGAATTTGGTTGCCGGGCATCTAAATAAATATCCGTTCTCCACTGTCAAACATCGATCCAAGAAAAATTCTCAGAGGAAAACTTGGTGTAACCACAAAAATAGGTCATTAGTTTGCGGACATGGTTAATTACTTGGCTATGAGTAAGTTATCGATTGATTTACCAAAAACCAAAATAAACTAATTAAGCAGGAGTCCCAGCTTTACACTTGGGATGATCCGTATCTTTGGAAGCACTTCTTGTATCAGGTAATTCAGTGATACATCACCAAAAGCGAGGTAAGTTGCATCTCATATTTTGTCATTCCTACTCTTGCGACTGTCACTTAGGACCAAAGCTAATTGCGCACAAAATTCTTGAGTGTGGATTTTTTTTTGGCCTAACCTTTTTCGTGACACTTATGCATTTTTCACAGCTTGTAAACGATGTCAGCGTGTGGGCAATCTAAGACAAATGACTGAAATGCCACTCATTCCAATTCATATCTGTGAAATTTTTGACGTTTGGGAATCAACTACATGGGCCCTTTCATTTCTTCTTTTGGAAATTCATACATTATTCTTGCAATCTATTACGTCTCTAAATGGTTAGAGGCTAAGGCTACCTAAAAGAATGATGCTAAAATAATTGTTAACTTCCTTAAAAAATTTATTTTTCTAGGTTTGGCACTCTGAAAGTGACCATAAGCAATAGAGAAACTCATTTCATTAATCGATTCATTGAAGTGTTGATGAAAAAATATGGTATGACTCAAAGAATTGTCACAACCTATCATCCGTAAACAAACAGAAAAGTATAATTATAAAATCATGATATTAAGGTGATTCTTGAAAAGATAGTCAAGGCAGATCGCAAGGATTGGAGTTTGAAGTTATTCGACGCCTTATGGGCATACTGAATCGTATACAAAGGACCCATCAGAATGTCACCATAACACATTTTACAACTGTACAAAATAAAAAAAATTAGCAATTACAATTAATTAATAAATAATCAGTGAAAACCCCAAGGAAAAATCGCCTTATAGGACACGCCTTTTAGCCACATGTATAGGCCTCATTTTGTGAAATACGCCTCCTTCTTTTGTCATAAAGGGTGATAGTTTGGTATATATTCAAAAACAGGTGCTAGAATGGTACTTTTTATTTTTTTTGGGATAATATTTGGATAAAATACCGCCAATGTATTCATTCGTATTTTTGTTACAAGTATTGTCTTTCTAGGTTTGACTTAAGAAAACAAATTTGAAGACACATATTTTAAAGGATAAATTATACATGTGGTTCCTTTTATTTGTTTTTAAATTTATCTTATTTTAATCAAATGATACATTAGTAAAAATATTGAAATTTTAATTTGACGTTTGAATTTTAAACATGATTTCATATAAAATGTTAAATTAATACTTAAATTTTAAGTAAAATATTAATTTGATTATTGAATTTGATCAAAATCTTCTGTTGTCGTTCATCATTGTCGTCGGTTTTCGTCATCAACCACAGTTAATTATCGTCATTGACAACTGTTAGACTTAAAAAATTTTAAGGATAAAGTACATAAATGGTCCCCTAACTATAAGATATTACTTTAATAAGTCCCTCGACTATTAAAAGCTACAAAATGATACTCTAACTATATAGTGTTGCTTTGTTGAGTCACACAACTATTAAAAGTGACAAAATGGTCACTCGACTATTAATTATGTTCCAAACTCATCATTTTCCGTTAAAAAGTTGACGGTATTCTGAGTTAAACGTTAATATGCTAACTTTGATATAATAAAATTTAACCCCAGAATCTCAAACAACTATCATATCTCAGTCATCATATTTACGTCCAACTTAGACAATCATCAATTTTTAAAAACAAAGAATGAGTTTGGGATATAATTAATAGTCGAGTGACCGATTTGTAATTTTCAATAGTCAATGAACTTAACAAAGCAACATTCTATAGTCAAATGATCATTTGCTACATTTAATAGTCAAGGGACTTAAAAAAGTAATAATCTATAGTTAGGGGACCATTTGTGTACTTTACCAAAAATAATTCACATTTTTTTTACTTAAATGTAAACATCAATATGATGTTTGTTTCATAAAAAAATGCTCAAAAATATAGTGTAGAACTCTTGAAATTCTTTTCAAAAAGTCGTAATAATAAATTTATAAGTATATACATTTAACTTATAAAAATTACATATATTTATAAGGAAAACAAAAATCTAATCCATATTGTAATAATAACAATTTAGCTTTTATAAATTGTGCATCATGTATAATTAAGTCTTTATTTTTTTAGTATTTCTTGTATTGTATCATATACTAAAGGTGTAATTTTGTCTTCATTAAATTAAAATATAAGTTAAATATATATTACAATTTAGGGTAACCTACACATTTAGTCCTAAATAATTATTTTTATTTCATTTAGGCATCTAAACTTTCATTTGTTTTGTTTTGACACCTCGCCGCTAAAATCTTACCTATAACATGACACTTTTTTATGGGAGAATTACATCATTTATCAGTCAACTATCTTCTCACTCATATTTTGGTCACCAAAGTTTATTTTTTTAATTTAGTTACTTAATTTTCAAATTACTTCTATTTTAATCACTCTTACTTTCAAGTTCAATTTTTATATTTTAATTATATATTAATAAAATAATAATAAAAATGTCACTTCACAAAAATTTTTAATAAAATAAATTAGATTGATTAAAACATGAACAATTTGAAATTTGAGTGTTTAAATTGAAAATTTTAAAACTTTAGTGACTAAAATTAGAGTGAAAAGATAGTTAAGTGATTAATGATGTAATTTACCCATAAAATGTCACATGCCATAGTTCCATTAAGTTTTAAATTGCGGGGTACTAAAATGAAACAGAAAGTAAACATTAGGTATGGTTTTGAAACAAATACAAGTTTAGGCACTAAAATAAAATAAAATAGATAGTTTAGATACTAAATTCATAATTTATTCTATAATTTATATTAACCAGTAAATAAGATATTTTTTAATCATTGAATTCGAGGACAAGCATATGACTTTATGTAAAAAAAATATACTAACTATTAGAAAGTTATATTAAAAATTTAAGGTTAATGTGTGCAAAATAAGATTATTAATAGAAAATAAAAAGGAGAATACTTATACAAAAAATTTGAAAATTTCAAGGGAGCATTATCCCCTAATACTCTCTTTCGTCCAGCTTTGATTGAATTTAATTCATGTTCAAAGATAACATTCAACCATTTGACATTAAATGTTGATATCCCTGATATTTACAACGCTCAAAATCGGGATCTTAAAGAATAACAGTAACTCATTTATCACTGAAGTCGTTTGGTTCGATTATAATTCGAATCATTATTTTGAAATAAAATTTTAGATAATACAAGTTGAAAAAATTAATTAATAAAACTAAAAGGACCCGATTTTAAAATAAATCGAATCTCAACACGTTCAAACTTGAAAGATTGGTTTTGATGTAATTTATAGGTTCCTTTGGCCCAATAACCCATGCGCCAAAATTAGTTGTCCCAATAGGACATTCATAACTTTATTTTGCAATCTACGACAAATGATACAGTAACATAAGAACTTGTCATCTTGAGGTGACGAGTTCACTTGAAAATATTTTTTAATTGTCCCACTTAAGTGGGCCCCACGTGAGACATTATTTTATCATAAAAATAGAAATTTGTCACCTCGAGGTGAGAGTCCTATGGGAAATTATTTTTTAATCAATAATATTTTAAAAATAAAAATGAAAAAAGATGACGAGTTCCCTTTGAATTTTTTAAAAAACTCGTCGTTTAGAGCCGTTAGGTAACGGACAACTGTAACAGTCAGATTCCAATGGTAAAGTCAAATTCGTCACCTCGATTAGATGTTTAAAAAATTAGTTGTTTATAGTCGTTGGGTTTGGGGTTATAAATAGTGGCTTGGGGTTTACGATTTTTATTATCTATTGTTAAGCAAAAAATTGAGAAAAATCCTAGTTTTTGAAGAATTCTCAAAAAAACCTACCCGAGAAGAAATGTTGCTCTTTAGTGATGTTCATATTTCTTCGGTCAAACTCGGTCCGAAAGAAGAATGAGGCATTCATCAAGGAGGAATAACACCAAGATATGCATTCAGCGAATTATTATATATCTACAACAATTTGAGTTATATCTAGCCACATTTCTGTGTTGTTTTAAGGTGAACCCAACATTAATTTCAGCGCTGATTAAACGTTGGAAGCCCGAGATGCATACTTTCCATTTTTTGAGTTGTGAAGCAACTATTGCGTTGGAACATGTTGCTTAACAACTCGGTGTTTCGGTTAATGGAGCGACAGTAGTGATGCGAAACGATTACAACCGATTCGGTATTGTTCACAAAGTTTTTGGAAAGATGTCACCACCAGAGGTCTTAGACAGGTACCAGATACGTATAACTTGGTTGGAGTTCGATTTTAAAGTGACCGCGACTTAATCGAGAGGAGGTCATATTTGTAGCCTGAGCTTATCTTCTCTAATTGACTGGAGGGATATTATTACCATATAAATTCGGTAATTTGGCCCACACTTAATATCTTCCTATATTGAATAATTTTACTAAGTGTTGTAATACTAGTTGGGACTCGACGATTTTGGCATTTTTATGCCGTGAACTTTACAAGGCTACAAATTTCAAAAGGGGTAAAAAGTTGATGTAGCGGGTTGTCTAATATTGCTACAGCCTTGGGCCTGGTATCGATTCTCATTTTTTTACGCCAATTACACCAGCCCCCATTAAGTTTCCTCTCGCTGCAAGGTAATTTTTTTACTTTTTTAAAAATAAATTTTTAAATTTATTTTTTATCTTTTCAAATTTTATTTTTATATTATTTAGATGGCAACATAAAATAACAGGGACCAAGTTGTCAGGTGCAACTAAAAAAGATATTTATAAGAATGAGGATCTATATCGTCGATCGACATGCAGTAACTACTGAACTACATTATATTAGTTATTTTATTATATTTTAATTTTTTTTAACTTTATTATATACTAACTTTTATAATTAATGTTTGAAGTTTCCTTGTTTCTCGTATTGTGACGAAGAGATGTATTGGTTATTACCACAAGGATTTTTTATGGGTTGGAGTTGTGGTGTGTCGTTACGCCTTTTCTACACTTTGTGATTGTTGAGATGCATGCCACAAACAGAGTGTTTGTGACAGTTAGTGTCTCATCAACAAATTACTATCCAAATATTTCATATGGACACACTCCATAGAATTAATACGCATGAGAAGCATATCAAAAATTGGTCGAGGAAACATGTTGTCTACAATGAGCAATGAAATCGTCGTCATTTATCAGTCCCTATGAGTTACATGATTACACCTGTTAACCTATATTTTGACATTTCTTCTTATCTCCAAAATTTTGAAGCAAATGAGAAACCATATTTAACGACACCGAAAGAGAAGAAATAATACGAACAACTCAAGGCTAGATTCGCAAAGTCCAAGAAATCATCATCGACATCTTCGTCTTTTTCTTCTACAACTCAAGATTATTTTGCATCTCATGTCAGTTTTGGTTTTTATCATTCGTATCATGCTTCAATGGATATGTAACCGAATTGGGTCGGAGATTCATAGGATGCAATGCAAAACTCTCAAGCATCTTCGACAGAACATGGGGGTGAGGGTGGATGTGATCATATCATATATGGTTAACAAGGTAGCTAAGTCGAGTCGACGAAAATAATGGCGTCAAATACCATAAGTATCCCATCACCGTATTTCAAAGGTGGATCTCAAAGTGGAATGGTGTTCAATACACCTCCTCTTCAACAAGCAAATAAAGATAAAGTCGAAGACGATCTAGGAAGACGACCCCGACGTATTGCACCATTATCATTCGACCACTCCTCGGCATCCGACGTATTGCACCATTATCATTTGACCACTCCTCGGCATCGTCAAGAACAACTAAAATATAAATAAATTTTATTATGCATGTATTAGTTTGTAATAACTCTTTTATTATTATTTTTGTATTTATTTAACTTTCTAATATTAGTTTTTAATGAATATATTTAAAAAATAATCAAAGAAACTTGTCACCTCGATATGACAAGTTTCAAAGGTAAAAATATGAAAAACTGCCTGTTACCAACCGTTAGTTTTTTTTAATTCAAGGGGAACTTGTCACTTCTACGTAACGGGTTCCCTTTCTTTTTTTCATGTTTTTCATTTTTTTAATTAATTACTGATTAAAAATAATAATTTCTCATATGACTAGTCACCTCGAGGTGATGAGTTTTTATTTATATAATAAAATAATGGTCCACGTAGGGCCCGCTTAACTGGGACCATTCAAAAATTATTTCCAATCAAACTCGTCAACTCGAGGTGACGAGTTCTTATGTTACTGTAGCATTTGTCATAGATTGCAAAATAAAGTTCGGGATGGCCTATTGGGCCAAATAATTTTGGCACATGGGATATTGGGCCAAAAAAACGTAATTTATATGCTTCATTTTGTCAATTATATGCACATAATAGTTTAATCTTAAAACTTGTATATTCAAGAAGCTTAAACCAAAACAAACTTTTAATATGATATATTGATGATACATAACTTATACTCCTTCCATCCAATAAAAAATGTCCTTTATTAACTTTTAAAAAGTTATATTTTTTAAACTTTGACTTTGATTATTTTAAATAATTTAAATAATTAAATTTTATAAAATATATATTTGAAACTACTTGATTGAAGGGTTTAAAAAATATTTTTTTTATTTTATTTGTCCTGAATATTCAAGAGACTATTAAATAAATATTAAAAATTGTATATGTAATCATATCAATTCTATCGGTAGATTTTGATAAATTTTATATTATAATTTTATCAAAATTAAAATATAAATTTATATAATTTAAAATATAAAAATTATAATATATAATTTATTAAAATTTATTTTAATTAAAATATTATAATTATAAAATAGATATGGATTATGATAGATTTATATATTTTCAGTTTCATAGTTTTCTAAAAAATATAATGATAAATTTATTGTTATGATTTTTTAGGCTTTAGAAAAATAAGTATCCAAATTATACTGTTTTTTTTAAATAGGAGTCTAAATATTTTTATGATTTATCCAGGTGGCTAACGTTACAAACATTACTACTTTAGTTGTCTTGACCGTAACAATGTTAAAACAACTCCACTAAATGACATGTGTCACGTTATAATAATTTTGAAAATTTTATTTTTTAAAAAAATTAAAAAAATTATTATATTTTAAAAAAATAACACTAATTTCTTTTAATTACAAAAAAACTCCAAGTCTCTAAAAATTCTAAATCTCTAACCTTAAGCTGTTAACATAATCCTTGCCAGGCACGATCACGATTACCAACGTCGTCCTTGTCATCTTTCTAGTCAGATGTCGTCATCTTTGTCGTCGATTGACCATCGGGATTGTGTGGGGTCACGATTTGTAATATTGGGGTTCGTCGGGATACACACATCGAGTGACTATCGGGATCACGTGGGGTTGCGAATTGTAGTGTCGAGTACACATATCGATTGACCGTTGATTAGATCATGTTTCAATGACTTTTCATGGGGTTATCGCTTGTTTGAGTGAAGATGAGGTCGGGTGATGTTTCATCGACGATAAAGGGCGACGGTCGTCGTGAGTTTAGGGGTTGAAATTAGAGTTTCAAAGTTTTTTTTTTAAGTTTTTCAAAATTTTTGGGTATTTTGAAATATAATTTTAATTTTTTAATTTTAAATAAAAATTTTAAAATTACTAGAACATGACATGTGTCCTTTAACGACAGAAATTAACGATCATTACAACCGAAAAACCTAAAATAGTAATATTTGTAACATTAGGCACCAAGATGAATAGAAAAAAGTTTGGACACATATTTGGAAAAAGAGATATAATTTGAACACTTATTTTCTAATTAAGCCTTATTTTTAAGGAATTTTAAAGAATCTACACTAGGTTAAGAGATAAAAAAAAGAAGTGAATTAAAAAATTTATGATCAAATGATCATTAAACAACGATGGTCGACGATGATCAGTAATGACAATCCCCGATGATCGATAAAGATTATGATCAAAGGCTGACAACGAAAACTTTTACTAGATTTAAGAACAAAATTGATATTTTATTTAAAATTTCATATATCAAATAATATTTCATCTAAATACATGACAAATAAAAAATATGAGTGATCGAAAGGGAACTTTTTTAAAAGTGAATTTAATAATATTCAAACATAAACCACAAAAGTCAAAAGCGATGCATATACTTTGGCAAATACCAAAAGAAAAGAAATTAATAAACGAATGAAAATATTAACAGAAATCACTAAGCCATTCAAGTAAGCCTTTAAAATTGATTGTGGTGATAGAAGGGTTGTGAAGTGACTTTGTGTAAGTAACCCCTTTATTCTTTTTTTTTCTATTTCTAAGCCACCCTTTCATTATATTTTGTTTTTCATTCCTACTACCCCTTTTGCAGCTGACGCACAACAAGTGAATTTTACTTGGTACAGTTTTGAGTAAAGTTACTTAGAACTTGAGATAAAGAGATTGAGAGGAAAAAGGCTTGAGCGTGTTAGATCAGAAGATGGCTAGTAAAAGCCTTGAAGTCCTAGGGCGCAAACACGAGCGGATTGAGTGACATTCAAGTTTCCTTGGAGTGAACTCGTGAGGCTCTATGAGAGCATTATCTGGTAAGATCTTTTACAAATTTTCTTTTCTTATTTCACTAATCATGTCTCAAAGTCCAGGACGAACTCCTGAAAGATAAGCCCCTAACTTGCAAACTCAAGCAATTATGCATGAGATGGCAAGATTATTGAAACTAGATTTGGAGCCCTTGAATGATCGAATGGAACAATTTGAAACATCTTTGGGCAACCGAAGGATAATTCACCCTAGAATGGAAGAATGATAATTCACCCTAGAATGGAAGAAGAATTTGAGGAAGAGGCTAAAGTAGAGCAAGTAACCCCATGAGCAAGAAGAGGTGTCCATAGAAATCAAAATGATAACTTCATCAACATCAAGATAACCATTCTTCCATTTCAGGGATGAACTGATCCTGAATCCTGTGTTGACTGGGTAATCAAGATTGAGCATATTTTTGAAAGCCAAAACTACACGGAGAAAAAGAAAGTATGGCTTGCTGCTATGGAATTTGTGGACTACGCCCTAGTTTGGTGGGATCAAATAGTAAGTTCAAGGAGAAGAAATGGTGAACACCCAATCAATACATGGGAATAAATGAACTCCATTATGAGGAAAAGGTTTGTGTCTACTCACTATCACTGAGATCTCTATCATAAGCTTCAATTTCTTAAACAAGGAAACCAGAGCGTTGAAGATTATTTCAAGGAGATGGAGATAGCCATGATTCGATCCAATGTTGATGAAGACATGGAAGCAACCATGGCATGGTTTTTATCTGGTTGAAATACTGAAATTGCTAACCTTGTTGAATAACATCATTATGTAGAGATTGAGGAGATTGTACATATGGCCATAAAAATTGAACGACAAATTAAAAGAAAGGTCTTCAACCGGAGTAGCCCAAATTCGGCCACCAAATGGAAACAAGAGCCTCATACTTTCCAAAAGCCAACTCCAGTCTAAGTGAAGGATCATGTTGAGGTAACCAAAACTATACAAGTGGGTGAATTCAACAAGGGTAAAGAAAAGCAAACAAACACTTTTGAGAGATCCAGAGACATCAAGTGTTTTAAGTGTTTTGGAAAAGGACATGTTGCCAGCCAATGTCCCAACCGAAATACTATGATAGTACTCGACAATGGATATATTGTCTCAGATTCTGAAGAACCTATCTATGATGAGGAACCTGAAGCAATACATGAAGAAGATTCAAAAGAGAATGCAGATCATGGAGAAATGCTTATTTTAAAGAGATGCCTCCAATCACAATCAACTAAAGAGGATCTATAAAGAAACAACATTTTTCATACAAGGTGCCATGTCAAGGACAAAGTTTGCATAATAATTATTGATGGAGGGAGTTGCACAAACGTAGACAACACTCTTATGGTTGAAAAACTCAGTTTGACTACATCAAAGCATCCCACTCCATATAAACTACAATGGCTCAATGAAGGAGGAGAGTTAAACGTTACTAAATAGGTTCTAATTCCTTTTACAATTGGTAGGTACAAGGATGAGGTACCTTGTGACATTGTCCCTATGCATGGTAGCCACATTCTACTTGGGAGACCAAGGCAGTATGACAAAAGGGACATTCATGATTGTTATCACAACCAATATTCATTTAAGCATGAAGGACACAAGGTAATTTTGGTTCCTTTGTTGCCTAAATAAGTTCAACAAGATCAATTTCATATGCGAAAAAGTGTCCAAGCCTGGCAAAAAGACAAACTACCAATGAAAAATGAAGATGAGCGAAACATAAAACCAAACATGAAACCAAACTTCTTCATGAAGAAACATGATGGTTCATTGTTGGAAAAGGAGGGACTCCTACGAATAATGGTGATGGTTGGGATTCAAAGTCACAACTCTTCACCAAGAGTTTTGATTCATATCTTCAAAAGATTAGTACCCTTTCATTTGAAACCACATATCTTTTCACTTTTCATGGCAAACCAAATGAAAGGTCACTTCCAAAAGGGACATCCTTAAAAGAAGATCATTCCCAAAAGGTACCTGTTGGTAATTTATATTCCAAAGAAAGGTCTAAAAGGAGATCTTGTGAAATGATACCTATTGAATGGACACATTCGTTCAAAGGATGTTTTCTTTTATTAAAGGGACATAAAGCTATACAAGAAGAAAATGATAAACTTTTCAAGGGCTTCGATTTAAGGACAAATCGCCTTAAAGAAGGGGGGATGATGCAAGCACGTTTTCACATACAAAGGGAGTATTCTTGAACATTTATATTCTACTTACTTTATATTAGTTTGATCATATATGCTGTAATAATACATATCATGTTAAGGTTACTAGTTATGTAGCTAAAGAATAACTTAGCATGTACACATCTTTATAATTGATGCACATTGTTGTTTATGTATGTTAAGCATATTAGAATAGTCTTACATTCATATTAAGCATGATTCATTACATTTATGAAATGGCAGTATGCTTATCATTCAATTGTTAGCTCATGTGCATTTATTTTAGCTCTTAGACCTTATACATTAGCTTACATATATTATATGATGATATACTTGGCTCATGTCATGCATTCATAGCTCACAATATCATAATCATGTAGGACAACAAGGTAATTAGCTCATACAAGCTCAATGTCATTGAATTACCTTATTTTCTAATCTCAAATCAACTGGAGGAGCTCAAGGCTAGCTAATCTCAGCTAGTTTGACTATTTGAAGATAAGTTACTAAAAGTGACATCAATTGTAGCTGAACTAGCTGAATGTGCTGCTATGAAGGTTGGGAGGTCACGGATAAGGAGATCATTCACAACCAGTCTTTATGTTGCTAGCTAGCTATGCACATGCAAGCTTGAAGGTAGCTCAACTGACGCCCAAGGCTACTGCCCATGCTTGTCCTTCATCATATGCATAAGGTTGCACCATAAGCATCTTAGAGAGGCATGTGCATGCCTTGTGATCAGCCAGGTCATGTGCTATGCGTGTTACTCCATTTAGGCACCAAGATGAATGGCCACATACCTATTCGGCCAAGAATCATTTCTCCTCCAAATTAGCGCCAACTTGAAGGGATTCAAGCACTATTCGACCAAGGATTAAGACTCCCTATGCCAACCGAACCAACACCTATATTTTTATAATTAATTTGTCATTATAGAGGGACACAAGGGCTGGTCGAACCACTATGAACCCATTCGACCAAGTCCCTTCAAAAACTATAAATAGGCTAGTCCTATTCATTTGTAAGAACACCTTTCTTATCAATTAAAGTGAGATTATTCTCTTTTCTTAAGTCCTTGTGACTTTTATCAAGTTATCAAGTAATTTATTTACTTATGGTGTCAACCCTTTTCCCTTGATACTTATGGTTCCTATCTCCCTATAGATAGTGGGTCCAAGTCCTTGTTACCACCCCTTATAAAAGATTTGTAAGGTTGTGTCTTTGTTCTCTATAGCAATGGTTTTTCCTTGGTCATTTCTAAGATACTATCCTCACCAACCTTCCATTGTTTCATCACCCATACCATAGCCATAACAACATACTTCCACTACCATTTCTCATAACATAAATAGCCTACCATTTCACCTTTACATCTATCACTAAACAATCAATTTGAGTCATTCACTTATGCATGTTGTTTTGCTTCCTTCCTAGATCCACAATCAATCAAAAAGGTAGGAGTACCTTACATCTTATAGATTGTCTAGTTAGTTAGAAGCTCCGATAACATCACTCCCAGTAGGTCGAATAAAACACCGGAGGTACCGACAGAAATGTTATGCTGAATGAAAAGAGAGGATAGTATACTCCCACCAAGGCCGAAGAACAAATAAATAAGTCTGATACACACTGTTAGGTGAAAAACACATATAAGCTATAACAACATGATGATCAAAATCATCCTCTAGGTGGCCATAGTAATAAGATCATGGATCATGTGTAAGACACATTTATATGAAAACAAGCATATTATATAACACAACTTCCTATAGGATAAAAATTCAAATAATTAATCTAACACTAGAAAAAGGACAGACAAGAGTACTGGATCCGAATTGTTGTTCCAGGCGTATTCCAAAGAAGACCAAGCTTAGCATGTTAGCAAGAAGATGAATAACACCAGCATGCAGCCAGATGCAAGTGATAAGCCTCCATCCTTGATTGTCATGGACTACCTTGTTCCACTCTAGTGCTTCAATTTTTCAACTTGAAGAAGAACAAAATTTTAGAAAACTAGAAGTGTTACAAATATAGCTAATTGCATGGCCTAATAGATCCAAGGTTGCTACAGAATGAAAAAGAAGTGAACTGGAATCACCAAGATATAAGACGTTCAAGTTCAAAATTACTCTTTTCAATACACTAACAACTAAGAATTATGTATATAAACGTTTTCAATGAAAACCTCCTAGATCCAAGTTCCCCTTGGTTTCTATCAGAAACATATGAATTTGCATAAAAACCCCTGATAACAAAAGTCTCATGGTTTATTGAATTCAAGATAAGGGAATGCAGTGGCAAATTTCATTGCAATGATAGATACCCCCGGATGGTTCACTTGAGGTTTTTTATTCCTTTTCGCCTCAGCAGCCTATATTTTAGATTTTTTATATGTATTTTCTATTAAAAATTTGTTTTGCCCTTATAATTTTATAAATTCGTATATTTCTAAAATTTTAGAAATTCGCCCCACATAAAATCTTGCATTTAATCAATCGTGGAATAGTCGGAACCAAATCAAACATAAATCATCTACCATGATCCAAGGATACTCCACAAAGAAAATATCACCACATAAACAACTTCTAAACGCTATTGACAAATAGTTCAACCCCAACCATGTCTCTTTAGAATTAGTGATTTCAGAAATTGAAAGTTGAAAGATATCACAAGTGCGTTACCAGAAATAGCAAAAATGTCAAAGTTAAATGCGACTTACGTATTAGAAGAACGGCCAAAGAGAGGATTCTCTCAGAGGCTGAAAAAAGGTGATTTAACCTAAATATCACCCTATAAACTTAATATGCCCTAAATAACATCGTTTTTCCAATATTTCCCTAAGTAGCACCCTTTCGTCTGAGGTGGCAATAAGGCGCGCTACCAGTAACGTGCTTTAGCGGGGCTTAGTTGACTGGGATGCCAAGTGGGTAAGGCGTATTTCAGGGGGTACTTTCACGAGGTTCGGTGACACGTGGGAAGGAGCATTGCAGGGAACATGCCTTCCATTAAAAGGTATTCAATTCCCACCCGTTTTCCACACCTAACACCCTCCTCCTCCCCTATATAAACCCCTTTAACCCCCTCATTCTTCACACCAAAACAATTCTCTCTCTAATATAACTCAAATTCATCCCTTATTTGAGTTAAAAATTTCTTATTAGTTGGTAAGAAATTTATTTTTAAATTAGTATATTTTTTAAATAGTTGTTATATATTTTTTATAAATAGTTTTTAAAAATAATATTATATTTTTATGAAAATAATATTTATATAATTATTATTTATTTAAATATATTAATTAATTATTATTTGTGCTAATTATATTTATTTGTCTACAGTTATAATGGAAAGCGAAATGCTGCTGCGATTGGATGCAAATCATATCTCAAGACATTTTAGTGATATGTTAATATATATATTTTTAATTTATGTTAATGTTATTATTTTTTAATTTAAATTTATCATGAATTTATATTAATTTTAAATTTTTGGAATGTTTATTAATTAGGAAATTGATCGTATTTTGGAGACATTTATTCGAAACACGAAGATACCGACACCAACACGTATTTGGCCATACATGTATTCCGCTGGGTTAGGGTATATTGCGAAAGTTGTTGACGGTTGCAAACTCGAACTCACCCTAATTTATGCATTAGTTGAGAGGTGGAGACCGGAGACACACACATTTCATCTTCTATGTGGAGAGTCTACAATTATATTAGAGGATGTCTCAATGCATTTGGGGTTTCTCGTTGATAGAAATATTATGTGTGGTGTGATCGATGGTGATTGGCATTCAATATGCTTGGAGTATCTTGGAGCTGCTCCGACAGATTTTAATAGAGGTAGAATATCTTTATCATGGTTAAAATCCAATTTTGAAGTTTTGAATGAAAATGCTTCTGAGGATGAAGCAAAGGCATGTGCTCGGGCTTACATACTACGAATCATTGGAGGAATATTGATGCCCAAAAAATCTTACAACCATGTGCATTGTATGTGGTTGACTCATCTTATTGATTTTGATAAAGTAGGAAGATACAGTTAGGGCGTCATAGTTTTGGCATTTATCTTTAGAGAAATGTGTCGTGCAACGAATTATAGTAAAACTATTATCGGTAGATATCTCCTGCTTCTCCAATCATGGGCGTGGTTCCACATGCCTTTCTTATGCCCGATCGTTAATGAGCTATATGCATTCCCGTTATTATTGAGGTAATTTCATAACTAAATTTTTATTTAAATATTTTTAATTAAATAGGGTGACATTTAGTTTATATTATATTTTATAAGTGGTCGATGAAAAGAAAGAATCATAGAGATATCCCTAGTGAACTAGAGGAAATCCGTTTAATTATTGATCAAAAAGTTGGGTTTGAGGTACGTCTTTAAATATGAATAATTTAATTTAAAATGCTTGATATAATTAGAATATTATATTTATTAGAATTATATATTTATGTTTCTGTTTCAGTGGATGACTTATGCGAGCGATGAAGTAATGGCTTGCATCCCACCCCACCTGAGTGGGTTATTAGATGTTTGGATGCCAGTTGTACCTCTGATATGTTATGCTATTGTTGAGTGGCATCCGGTTGATCGTGTGCTCTGTCAGTTTTGTTGTACGCAATATATTCCTAGAGCACCTATCAATTTAGAGAACATGCATAACATAGACAGACGAGGAAATAAAGAGGTCAATTGGGTGGTAAACACAGAGATTGGATTATGATTTGGGAGAACCGGTATGAAAGGTTTCCCCCTCAACAGATTTATGCTGAAACTGGTCAAATGGTTACAGATAACTATCTGCAGTGGTTTAATGAAAACAGAAAGTTGTTTCTACTTTTGGAGGAAGCACGAGGGGTGAGCATTCATAGCTGCCGAGATAGACGTCCACTGTCACAATATCATCGTCCCCTGACTCGTGGATGGAGAGAAGTCGCTACCAGTTCAGCATCAGTCGCACCACCAGAACCATCACAACATCCATCATATCCATCGATGATGATGCCACAGGGGTACATGCCCAGCCCACCAATTCAGATGCCATCTCCGCAAGGGTATATACCAAGCCCACCAATTCATATGTCATCTTCGCAGGGTTACATTCCTAGCCCACAGGGGTACATACCCAGCCTACAAGGTTACATGCCCAGCTCGCAGGGTTTTCTGACATCTCATGGAGGTTCATATACGGCTATGCTTAATGATCCAACATATGGTTTATATGCATCTTATTTTGCTGGTGGTGCTTCTCCATAAACACCTCCAACTCCATCTGGATCACAGACATGGATGCCAATATTTTCACAGTTTTCTCAATTCACTATGAGCAGTGGGATTATTAGTAACACTCCTCCAGGGTCATTATTTTAAACAGGCTCTTCAACATCATCAATGCCAAATGAACAAAATGTCGATGATGATGATGATGATGATAGTGAAGATGAGGAGAATGAAGAGCAAGTTATACGAAGAAATCCTCAGCGAAATAGACAACCACCACCATATGGAACTCATTCGAGAAGACGACATCGTTGATCCAGTTGTATTTAAATGTTATTTAAATAGTTGTATTTCAAAATTTTATGTAATTTTGCAATGTTATTTAAATGTTTAATGGTTGTTACAACAATGTTTTTAAAATTTAAATTCAAATTCAACATTAAATGTTTGTTAAATATTTTTAAAATGCAAACCCAAATTCAACTTAGTATTCTAATAAAAATTTAAAATTGTATTCGAAATTCAAAGTCAACTTCATATTCCAATTATAGTTCATCAAGAAAGTAACATTACAATTAAAACTTAAATTACATTGCCTTGTAAAAATTATTTTAAAAATATTTCCACAATAATTAATGAACATCATTATAAACATATATATTTCAAACCACGTGCTATAATCCCATTAACATAGGCCCACAATGGAAAATAATTCCTAAAAATAATTCGATGCTCATTCGATACAATTTTCATGTCACAACATAAATGTTGACTTTATCACTTCAACCTGACAATTATAACTCCTTTTTATCCAATTTATCCAAACTTCACATAACACTCTAATTTAAGTTCCTAACTTTTCCATATTTATGATTTTATCCTTAACTTGCTCAACTTCCAAAAATGACCCAATTTCACATTCTAACATCAAATTCAACACTTTAACATAAATTTCCAGCATAGTACAACAAATATTTATCAATTACACGTTAAACTCATAACTTTTCATAATTGTCAATAAGGTCCCCCAATTTTCACAAAATTTAAAATTGGCCCAAATAATTTTCTAAAGCTTCTAGAACATTTCACTTATCATTTCTAAGATTAATGAAACTCTAGGGCCCAATTATAACATATTCTATGACAAAAAAAGGGAAGGCGCGCCCCACAAGAAGTGTTTTCACCACATTGTTGTGTTCCCTGAAACATGATAGGTGTTAACATGAATAATGCCATTTCGAGGGACATCACACATAATAGGGCAATTATAACCCATTCTCTGACAAAAAAAAGAAAGGAACATCCCACAAGAAGTATTGTAACCACATTGTTGCGTCCCCTCAAACATGATAGGTGTTGATATGAATAGTGGTATTTTGGGGGACATCACACATAATAGGGAAATTATAACCTATTCTTTGACAAAAGAAAAAGGGAAGGTGTGTCCCATAAGAAGCGCTTTAACCACATTGTTGCGTCCCCTCAAACATGATAGGTGTTGACATGAATAGTGCCATTCCAGGGGACATCACACATAATAGGGCAATTATAACATATTCTTTGACAAAAAATGGAAGGCGCGTCCCAACGGAAGTGCTTTGACCACATTGTTACGTCCCCTCAAACATGATAGGTAGTGACATGAATAGTGTCCCACCGGGGGACATCACACATAATAGGGTAATTATAACCTATTCTCTAACAAAAAGGGAAGGCGCGTCCCACAAGAAGCGCTTTAACCACATTGTTGCATCCCCTCAAACATGATAGGTAGTGACTTGAATAGTGCCCCGGCGGGGAATATCATACATAATAGGGCAATTATAACATATTCTCTGACAAAAAGGGAAGGCACATCCCACAAGAAGCGATTTAACCACATTATTGCATCCCTTTAAACATGATAGGTGTTGACATGAATAGTGGCATTCCAGGAGACATCACACATAATAGGGCAATTATAACCTATTCTCTGACAAAAAAATGAATGGTGTATCCCACAAGAAGCGCTTTAACCACATTATTGCGTCCCCTCAAACATGATAGGTGTTGACATGAATAGTGCCAATCCAGGGGACATCACACATAATAGGGCAATTATAACCTATTCCCTGGAAAAAAAAGGGAAGGCGCATCCCACAAGAAGCATTTTCACCACATTGTTATGTCCCTTCAAACATGATAGGTAGTGACAAGAATAGTGCCTGCTGAGGGACATCACACATAATAGGGAAATTATAACCTATTCTCTAACAAAAAGGGAAGGCGTATCCCACAGGAAGCGCTTTAACCACATTGTTGTGTCCCCTAAAACATGATAGGTAGTGACATGAATAGTGCCTCGCAAGGGGACATCACACATAATAGGGCAATTATAACCTATTCTTTGACAAAAAAAGAAGACGCATCCCACAATAAGCGCTTTAACCACATTATTGCGTCTCCTCAAACATGATAGGTGTTGACGTGAATAAGGCCCCACCAGGGGACATGACATATAATAGGGCAATTATAACCTATTCTCTGACAAAACAAAAGGAAAGGTGTGTCCCACAAGAAGCGCTTTCATGTGAATAGTGCCCCAGTTATAGACATTATTAAATGTAGCATATTATAAAATTTCAAAACACACATCTGCTCCCAACCTTTCAATTTCTTATACTCTAAAATTTTTAAAACTCTCAAACCTATATTCTCTGAAAATGAGTCATCCTTCTGTTGTTGTTTAATATGATGGAGAAATTCAGGAATCTGAAGAACTAGTTGTTTTTAGTCAGATCATTATATCCCTTTAAACTTGAAAAGAAACATAACTCTTGAGGAGTTAATCACAAAATTTTCGTTAAAAATTTGTGCAGCAGGTAGGAGAAGACTATCTTCACTTCAGTATAGATTTTCTACTAAACTTTTTCCAGTCACATATACATCATTTCAGCTTTCCAACGATGATGATGTTACTATGATGGTTGATGCTCATAAGGGAAGTTCATAATCTCTTATTGAAATGTATGCCACTTTTATTGAGGCTAGTGTTTATCGTGGTCTCTTATATTCCTCTCACTTTGGCTTTGCGTATCAAGCTGATCAAGTTGACAGCCTGACGCAACTGATCTATAATGATTTCACATCATTAATGGCAAACCCAATGCCAGATGACATGCCATCAAGTTTAATAAGAAAGCATTCATTAGCGACTTCTTATGATCTCAGCCCATGTGGCCTTACCAATAATCCATATGGCAATATCTCTTCTACTTCAAGGGGTAGACATTCATCTGCCACCGTTTTTGACTTGCACATGGAAATGCCATCTACACAGCAATCTATTCATAACCCATATGATACAACGGCTTCAAGTTCAAGGGGAGGACACGCAAGTGGCAACTTATTTGACCTCAACATTGGATTATCTGAGAAACCCTCATCTCCACTAGAAGAACCTCTTCGTGAGCCAGGTGCAGATGGTGCTGAAATGGGATTATTTGTTGAACCTGACTCACCATAGTTTAACGTACACTCTGATGATGATCAGGATGACGTTCCCATAAATACAACACCAGGCGAACTTCCTACACATATGTATGGGGCTGATTATGATGCAATGTAAGAGCTTGAATTTTTGGATCTCCCTAATGTTTGTAACTATAGACTTCAGTCATCAGTCAATGACGATGATTTACATATTGGAATGGAGTTCGCATCAAAAGAGGAAGCAATGATGGCAATAAAGAGTTACAATATTTGTAACTCAGTTCACTCCCGAGTTGATCGATCTACCACGGAGAAATATGTTTGCTACTATGTCCAACGTGGAAACGGATGTAAGTGGATGGTTCATGTATCAAAGAGAAAAAGGAAGAACAACTTATGGGAACTAACCAGATACAACAGTCCTCATACGTGTTGTGCAAGACATATAAACCAATACCATCCCAACTTGGACTCCAACATTATTTGCCAAGTTATCTTGCCCATTGTGAACCAAAGCTCTCATATAGTTGTTGCAGTGTTGATTTCTGCTATACAATCACAATATGGGTACAATGTCTCCTATAAAAAAAGCTTAGAAGGCAAAACAGAATGCGATTGTCAAACTTCATGGCGAATGGTCTTACAACCAGCTTCCCAGTTGGTTTCAAGTTTAATCCTAGGACAATTTTTGAGTTCGAAACTCAACATCATTACATGAATGATCGAGTGGTTCACGATTGCTGCTAATTCTACCGTGTCTTTTGAACTTACCCTCAGTATATTAATGCAGTGAAGTACTGTAAACCAGTTGTCCAAATTGATGGTACTTTCTTGTATGGGAAATACAAGCAAGATTTATTATTGGTTGTGGTCTAAGATGGTAACCACAATATTCTTCCTGTTTCATTTTCCCTTGTTCAAGGAGAAGACACTGAGTCTTTGGCTTTTTTTCTTAAAAATTTACGTTTACATGTTGTCACAAAGGAACGCGTATGCATCATTTCAGATCGAGGAGCCGGGATATAAGTAACAATGGACTCTTTAGGTCCAATATAGAAACCCCACATGTTCAACATTATTATTGTGTCTTTCATATTGCTGCAAACTATTATAAAAAATACAAGAAGAATGATGAATGTCAATTAGTTGTGCGCATGGGTATGTTACTTTTTTCCATTTTTTCAATCATTTTTGTATTACTTATTTGTACTTTATATTAACTATTACTTATTCCTTATGTCTTAAGATATGAACTCTTACCTCAAAGGTTTGAGTTTATGCTACAAGAATTGTTTGGCAAAAATAATAAGGGGTGCGAGTACATTATGGACATAAACAAAGAAATGTGGACAAATGCTTATGACGGTGGGTATCACTATGGTCATATGAAAACCAACTTGGCTGAAGCAATCAATTCAACCTTAAAGGGGGCACGCCATTTACCATTCACGACATTAGTCAAAATGACTTATTTTCGTTTGGGTCAACTATGTTCAAAGCTCGGTCAACAAGCTCTTACTTGGATGCAGAACGACCATATTTATCACCCAAGACTAGTAGCTGATTTACTAAAAAAAGTGAATGCATCAAATGGGATGTTGGTCCTCTTTAAGGGATTGAAGCTAACTCTTTCAGAGTTAATTTGTAAGTGATATGGTGTGATTGTGGTTTCTTTCAAGAACCCAAATATCCATCCTCTCATGTCATAGTAGCTTGCTCACATTCGCATTTGGACTACAAAAATTATGTTGATCTTGTATACCAACTTTCACAAGTATTCAAGGTATATGAATTTGAGTTTCTGCTCATAGGTAACGAAAGAGAACCAAATGAGATTCAAACTTGGCTTACAATTGTACCAGATCCATTGCTATTGAGGGACTCTGGTCGTCCAAAATCCACTCGAATACATTGTGATATGGATATTCGGGAGAGGTCAACAGAACAAAAAAGATGTGGGCATTGCAGAAACATCGGGCACAATAGAAAAAAATGTCCAGCTCTGTTATCATCACTTAACAATTAACCCTTATGTAATTCCATTTTCTATTTCAATGAATGTCTTTGTTTCTAATATTTAAATGTAATTGCATTTTCTATAATATCCCAATGTATGTGTATTTTCTACCTAAATTTTCCACTTACCTCTTACTTCAAGTGATTAACATTTTCAATTTAATTGAACCTTACCCTAAAGCACTTTAACCTACATAACCTTAATGAACCTTTGACCTAGAAAATCCTTCACCACTTTAACCTTAACGAAACAGATAACACTTTAACCAAAATTCACTCCACCTTAAATACAAAATTAAAAAATATATTCGACAATTCTTAAATCATAACTGGAACATTTTACATAATAAATTACTAATTTATAATAACCTTAAACCCTAAACCATTACCCTAATTAAAAAAAGAAAGGTGTGTCCCCTAAAATGCTCTTTCCACCATGGCGCCACATCAGCTGGAAAGAGATTCTCTGAAAATGCGCCTTATATCCACATCAGCAAATCCCGCTAAAGCGGGTTACCGGGAGCGCGCCTTATTGCCACCTTAGACAAAAATGTGTTACTTAGGGAAATATTGGACAAACGGTGTTATTTAGGGTATATTAGGTTTATAGGGTGATATTTAGGTCAAATAGCCGAAAAGAAAGCCTACCAAGAAACCCAGCTGCACAGCTTCCTTCAAAACCCAGATTGTTCTTAGGACAATCATTGATACACACCATCACAACAAAAACAGCAACACTAGCCACCACAAACATTGGAACAAGCCACGATATTCATTGCTTTTCAGTGTTTTCAATGTAGTAGGGAGATGATGGCCTTTTCTTCCCATTCATTCCTCCTCGCTCTAGATCCCCACTTGCCATCCTCCTTCCAAACAAAAATCGTTTCTTTTCACTGCTAATTAATGGATGAAATCTGGGTTTTAGAGAGAGAATTTGAGTTTGTGTGTGAACCTTTTTATGAAGGAACGTTATGGTGTGTGAATCTAACTTTTGTATTTTTATCTTCCTGCTCAAAATTTCAATGAAATGACTAACATGCATGTCTTAACTCTTGACATAAGTAGTTTCAACTTTTTTTTAATAATTCTTATTTAGGGGGAGGGGAAAAATTTTACTCTTAATGATAATTGAATATATAATTTAAGACAGAGAAAGTAAAAATGAAGAGTTTTTAACTATCTATTTTAGAGATTATTATGTAATTCCATTTTCACTATTGGTCTCTTTCCTTTTATATATATTTCTCAAATACTTACCGTTACATTATGACTTAGAATTTGATGTTAAACTTCATTTAACCTTTCTTTAAGAAAGATAGGTAGATTGTATGGTTAAACAAATAACGTAAAAAGTCATACGAGTTGTAGTTTAAAAAAAATAATTTGGCCATCGAATGATTTTTACACTTAATGTAGTCTTTAACCTCAAAACAAATTCAATGTAGCTATTTAACCAACGTTTTTTTATTGTTGACTATCACGGTATTGACGTGACAATTTACAATACCGATGTGACAGTCCATAGTGGTTGATGACATGTTAGATGAATTAAATTAATTTTTTGATTTTGTTCGAGGGATAAATTAATTTTTTAAAATCAAGGTTATATTTAATTTCTGGGTTAACTACATAGATGATTATTGATGTTTGTGTTTTGTCCACTTTTGGTCACTGATTTCAAAAAGCATAAGATATGATCACTTTCGTTTTTATTTAATTAAGATGTAGTCACCCCGAGTTAATAGCCATTAATAGTAGTTAAATGCTTTGATATAACTACACATTTGGTAGCTTTTATTTACATAATATCTCAATTTATTCCTAATTTTAAAAAATTAAAATAAATTTAATCCTCCAGTCGAATTATGCCACACGACATTATATGTATCACAATTGGAGGACTAACTTTATTTAATTTAATATATTTATTTCCACCAATCAAAGAGTGACATGTATTACCCTCTGGTTGAAAGAAAACAAATGAAAAGAAATTGGGGCAAAAAAGATTCAAACCTTGGTCACTTAGGAAACTAAATACGTATCCAACTATAAAGCTAGGATCGTTGATTGGTCTAAAGTAGACAAAATGGTGTATATATTTTTGTATCTTAGTGTATAAATACTTAAATTCATAATATTTTATATAAATTAACTTAAAAAATATTTTTATATTAACTTACTAAATATATTTTATTGTTAACTTAATTTAAAAATATTTTAATTTTAATTTTATTTACAAATATATATATTATGTTAAAATGTGTTCAAAAGTATGACTAAATTGAGAGAATACATTAATAATAGTAACCAAATATGTGATTATACCAACTATCATATCACTTATTCTTTCATTGTTAACAATAGTTAACATGTGATAACCACATCTTAATTAAATAAAACAAAAGTGAACACATATTAATTAAATAAAAACGAAAGTGACCATATCTTGTGTTTTTTAAATCAGTGACCAAACATTGACAAAACACAAATATAAGTGATCATCTGTGTAGTTAACCCTAAATTTTAAAAAAAATCATTTTAAATTTAAAATATAAAATATATAAATATTTAAAAAATAAATTTTAGTGACATTAAGTAAAGACGTATATACATCGAGTAAGTTGGAAAAAGAATCTTTTGCAAATGTAAAATTTTTTATTCTTCTCATCTCTCTCTATCTTCAAATAGTCCAAGGCAATTAGTTGTTTGTTAATTAAAAATTTATTTGTATGTGGTATCATGATTGAAAGTTTTTTTTGGGAGGTTGCCTCCACCCTCTCCCCCTTGGTCCATCCATATAGACTGCATACCACAATCTCGCCTGCTCGCCTTAGCCGAGCTTGCAAGCACACCATACATATATGGAATATATGAGAATAGTGAAGTTGGTATGTAATTCTGAAACACCCCAAATTTTCCACAAAAAAGGATTTTTAAATATGAGGCAAAATACAGAGGACTAAAAGTGTAATTAGACCATTAAAAGAAAGAAGGTGATATTTTTGGCTTTTAAGTGTGTTTTGGATGTGGGTTCCAATTTTCTCATCTCTTCTTTTTCATTTCTGCTTTCTTCCTCCACCATAGAAAAGGAAAATTCAAGGTAAGTGTTTGGGGTTCTTACATGCTCCTCTAAGCTTTAAAATTCGTCCATAATCCTCCTCATTTCAATATTATGCTAAGAATCATTATCTTTATTCTTGGGTTGAGGAAAAAGGGTGGAAAATCAACCAATTCAAAAAACAAAGTGTTTGATAGCTAAAGGAGCTTCATTTCGGGATCCTAGTATCAAGGTAGTCTATTTCTAATCCTTTGGAGTATTAAGCTTTTATAAATTTTAAGTATTTTGCTAATATTTGTGTGGTTTATCATATTAGGGTTTATCTTTGAAATCAATTTCAAATCATGTTTTAGGTGTTAAGAAAGTATTTTTATGACATCTTATGACCCTAATTAACTCTCTAAAGCTTCATAATAAAGTTTAAAAAACAAACCAAGTAATTTGGAATTATTTTTGGGTGTTTCTCGAGCCTAAATAAACTATTTCAGGGTTTGAGTATCGATACTAATTAAATTGGAGGAAATTAGGGATTTGTCCTGGGAGTATCGATATTGCAGGACAGTATCGATACTAAGGCCCCATTTTTGCACCAGAATACATTTTTGGTATCGATACTCATGAGGGTATCGATACTTGACCATATGGTATCGATACTACTCACTTTAGATGGTTAGATTTGACTCGTTTAAGGCCCGTTAGAGCTACGTATGATCCGTAATAGTAAGACTTAGTCCGTGAGGGACATAAATGACCAAGTATGCCTAAAAATACTCGTAGGAGTGGGTTACATCAGGAGTAACCATATTAAGCATAATACGCCAAAGTATCCTCAATCGGGAACGTATACGGATAATTAGGACTGAGATCATTATAAGAAATGGCCAATAAGTGGTATGATGTCTAAGTTAGATTTAGTGGTAGGGAAAGACATGAAATTAGAGAATGTCAGTGAACCCAAGAAGAGTAAGTCGTCCTTTCCAGTTCAAGAGGTTCTAAATGGAAGTACAATAAGGTCGAATAGAGTACCGCTACTCAGAAATGAACTCAATGTGGCCTGTGGGCCTTAGATATGCATGGGTAATTATGTCAGTTATGTTCTATTGGGTAAGCTTTCGATGTATGTAAATTTTGGTTCTTACCCCAAGGCTTTTGAGTATGCAAGGTAGGCTAGTGTGGATTCTTGAGATGCACATGAAATTCCTCTGACCATACTACTAGACCTACCTAATGTTTGTGTCAGTCATACATGTATAGTCCATTAGTTTAGTACGTCATATATGTAAAATCTTTGCTTAAAGGCTATGTGAGACTGAGCCAATGCTTTAGTTAGGAGAAAAATGTACCAATGCTATGTGATATTGGGTTCCCCTCAGTGATCTACCTGATGGCTAATTGAGGACTAGGAGATCATTCAGTATGTTATGTGAGAATTGCATCGATGCTATTTGACACTGAGTTCCCTCAATTAACTAGTATTTGATGGCTATGTGAGACCAGATACTAGTTAGGTTTGCATTTAGATAATGCATAGTATATTGGATTCGTATTTAGATAATGAATAGCAATTCAAGAGTTAGGATTAGAGACCCTTTAGAGGTGTTCTCATGGTGAGGCCCTTAGTAGAGGATTAAGGGAAGTATGACACGCTACTTCAGTGATAGAGCAATAAAGCATTAAGTATGTAGTACTTGATCTAGGTCATGCATGCACCTACTACTTATTACAATGTCTTCTGCATGCTTATGTTTATGAAATTTTAATGTTGCTCTAGATTAGCAATTATACTGATGGGATTTGTAAGCACAACCTTCAGATGTTGTCTATTGGCAGGTCAGTAGCTTTAGCAGTTCATGGAGCATTGTCGTAGTTGGACTTCCAGCATCTCCAATAGAGTACTTTATGTAGCTTTAGTAGGCATGGGTATTCATAGAACCTTACTCATGTATTCAGTTTATTAAACTTAGTATTATATTAATTTGGTCTTAAATTATGTGTCATAGAGCTCTGATTTTGTAAAATATTTTTATAACAATTATTTATGTTTTATCATGATATCATTCAGTATGTTTGAAAATAAAATGAATAGGTTTTTAAAATTAGGGGTTGCCTCGGTGGCCTAGTGTAGCACTTTAGGGCCAATCTGGTTTAGGGTATTATATTTAATGGTATTAGAGCGTTAGGTTAAGTCAGTCCTAGGACCTAGTGGTCAATTTTAGTAATGTGTCAGTGAATACATGCCCCTAGGTACTTAAAGTGCTTGTATAAGTCTGGAATCCTGATCATGCTCATTTCTTAATCTATGATATAGAGTGTTACAATAGCCGATAGTTTCGATTATGGTCTCGAGGGTAGGATGGAGAGTCGAGCTTCTAATCCTAATAGTATCAGTGAAGAGTTACTGCCTAGGTTACAGGATCAAAGGGTACCATATGAGTCGTAAAGCGACCATATTTAGAGGTTTGACCTCACTCTCATAAAGATAGTGGACACCATTTCTAGAGCACAGATTATGCAACCAATCACCTAGAGTATGTTAGTGCCACCAGAGACCCCAATAGAGATACAAAGGAGGTATAAGAGAGTTGATTTTTACGATTCAAGAGATGATGATCTGATTTTGACCGATCAATGGTTTAGGGTGACCATGAGGACCCTGAGAAAGCTTCACCTTACCCAGAGGGTAAGTTAGAGTGTGTCACCTCTTTGCTCAAAGGTGATGATATCGATTGATGAGAGACTATAGAGATGGCTCTACAGCTAGATATGCCTACGTGGGATTAGTTTTTTAGTGAGTTTAGAGGCAAGTATATCAAAGAGGAACATATATATAGGTTGAGGATGCAGTTCTCTCAGTTAGTTCAGGGATACCGCTAAGTGTACGAGTACAAGAAAGATTTCCTCCAGTTGAGCCATTACTCTTCAGAGTTAGTTATGACCAAACCCTTAAGGTGCAAGAGGTTCCTTGAGGGGTTTTATCTTGATATCCATGATAATTGGTGGCATATATGCCTAGAGTGTTTTCTGAGTTGACACGGTAGACTAAGGCCTCGGAGAGGGTGCAAGCTATGAGGAAGAGTTTGTTGGGCGAATTAGTTAGCCCAAGTATAAGGACTTATGTTCCAGTAGACCAATCTCAATTAGTGGCTGAGAAGACCATAGGTCCATGTGACCAGAGGAGAGTGATGTTAGCATTGTCACTCTAGTTGAGTTAGAGGTTAAACGTAGGGTCTCGTAGGAGAGTGTTTGTTTTCCAATCTATGGCGAGCTATTGAGGTTCTGATAAAGTTTTGAGATATCTAAAGTTCGAGAATTATGGCAAAAATATCGATGAATGTGCTTTAAGCTTTCTAGGAAATGTTATAGTTACGGATCCTTTGCACATATGGTGAGACATTACCCTAGATCGGATGGTGTTAGTTCTATGTACGGGCAGAAGAGCATAGGAGTGGATTGACCTATTTCGGGTTCAACAATGAGTAATGTTGCTTGTTAGATCATAAAAAAATAGGGTCAGGATGTTGATGACATAGATGAGATCCCACGTATATTTCCAGATGTCTTATTTTTTTGTGATTCTTTAGTAGGCATGAGTGAATTCATTCTTCTATGGTGTTAAGTGAACTAAACAGGAAAAGTCTTCGTGTAAATGATTTTAGAGTGAGATCCCAAGTGTCTAGTAGGTCGACATAAGTATATTAAGCAAATTTTACCTTATATATTCTTCGAGAGTTCGTATGATCGACCCATAGAGAATTTTGAAATCCCAAGTTTTATATTAGAGAAAAAAATATCCTCGGGTGTTAAGAATACCAAGTCGATTTAACTAGTATGTCGATCACTCTGTTTGATAGAAATGTCAGTATTTACCTCAGTCAGTTCTACGACACTTTAGTTGCTAACTGGGTGCAGAGGCCCCCAAGTACTCTCGATGAGTAAGTTAGTAAAATATATGTTCCAATACAACAATTATAAAATCCCACCCTATATACTAAGAGTACTAAAGGTCAGGTAGTGAGTTGCAAGTTTCAAAGTACATAGATTCTTTTGATTTTGTCAGTATATATTCGTGCACAAACAGTAAGTTAATAAGTTAAATGAGCCAAGCCCCGTTAGTTATGTCTTCATGTTAGTATATGAGCGCGAGCTATATACAAAACATAGTAGTATGCAGCGTTGGATAGTATCACATATTTTGGGTGCTTCAGATTAAAAAAATCAAGTTTGTTAAGCGTCGTATGACTAGCGATAGTCGTCATAGAATAACCCAATGATAGTAAGCATTATCAAGTGCAAGATGTAGAGTCTCAAAATCCCTAAGTTAGAATCCATATGTATGAGATCTCTGCTTTGTGAAGTGTACTCTCTATGAGAGTCAAATTACAGGCTTCGGTAGACAAGTGATCGATTTTCAGTTGTGAGCCCTTAGATGTTCGATCAAGTGAGCAAAGTGTCTGTAGGTCGTAAGGTATATGAGAAACAGTCAGGTACTATGGATGAGTATTGAATTAGATTTGTGCAGCAAAAACATAGAGATCGATGTTTCTCAAGGATTGTCGATATCTCTTCAATAGTCGATATCGAGACAATATTGGTAAGTGACGTAAGATCTTAGTGTGTGGCATGATGAGTTGCCTATGTTCAACAAGTAAAATAGTTTATCAGCTTATGCAGTGAGTTAACTTGATTTAGTAAGGTTAGCCAGAAAAGGGATTTAGCGATAGCAGTGAAACTTAGAGCAACAATATCCTTGTGTAACGTTCCAAGCGTACAATGTTTGATAGCCAGGATGTAATTTCTTTAGCTTCGTGCTTCTCGAAGGTTTTTGATTAAAATTCGACGTTGGTAGTACCCTCATAAAATAATGGAATGATTTGATGAATTTCGAGTTGCATGACAGATTGTGAGGACTTCTGTTTCAGTCATATTTGATATAAGTTTAGGCTTTTGAGGTTCATAAGTGTTTGACTTAAGGATTTAGTCATTTTTTGGATTGAGTAAATTTCGATGATGAAATTTCTTTTAAGGAGGAGAGAGTTGTAACACCCCAAATTATGGGCTAGTAGTTTCGGGTTTACTTGAGAGGTAAGTGGACCTCGTGAAATTTATAAGTAGTGTCTTTAGGCTTAATTTGGTTTGGATTTGGGCACAATTAGCCACGAAAAGGGGATTTTTTAAATATGAGGCAAAATACAGAGGACTAAAAGTGTAATTAGACTATTAAAAGAAAAAATATGATATTTTTGTCTTTCAAGTGTGATTTGGACGTGGGTTCCCATTTTCTCATCTATTCTTTTTCATTTCTCCTTTCTTCCTCTTCCATAGCTAAGACAAATTCAAGGTAAGTGTTTGGGGTTCTTTCATGCTCCTCTAAGCTTCAAAATTAGTCCATAATCCTCCTCATTTCTCTTTTATACTAAGAATCATTGTCTTTATATTTGGGTTGAGGAAAAAGAGTGAAAAATCAACCAAGTCAAAAAGGAAAGTGCTTGATAGCTAAAGGAGCTTCATTTCGGGATCCCAGCATCAAGGTAGTGCATTTCTAATCCTTTGGAGTAATAAGCATTCATAAATTTCAAGTATTTTGCTAAAATTTGTGTACTTGAGCATAATAGGGTTTATCTTTGAAATCAATAGCAAATCATGTTTTAGGTGTTAATGAAATTTTTTTATGACAGCTTATTACTCTAATTAACTCTCTAAAGCTTCAAAACAATTTTAGAAACCAAACCATCTCATTTGGAATGCTTTTTGGGTGTTTTTCGAGGCTAAATAAACTATTTCAAGGTTTGAGTATCGATATTGGTTAAATTAGGGCACAAATTAGGGAATTGGGCAGGGAGTATCGATATTTCTATGGTGAATGCAATATTGATACTTAGGGTGACAATATCGATACTAAGGCACCATTGTTGCACTAGAATGTATTTTTGGTACTGATACTCATGGGGGTATCGATAGTTGACCATAGGGTAATGATATTGTAAGTAAAGTATTGATTATACTCACTTTGGATAGTTAGATTTGACCCTTTAAGGCCCGTAAGACCTAAGTATGATATGTAATATTAAGACTTAGTCTGTGAGGGACACAAATGACCAAGTACACCAAAAAACATTCTTAGGAGTGGGTTACATCAGGAGTAACAATATTAAGTGTAATATGCCAAAGTATCTTTAATGGAGGATGTATACGGATAATTAGGACTAATGATCGCTATAAGAGATGTCTGATAAGCGGCACGATGCTTATGTTAGATTCAGTGGCTACGAAAGACGTGAGATTCGAGAATGTCAGTAAACCCAAAAAGAGTAAGCCGTCATTTTCATTTCAATAGGTTCTGAAGGGAAGTACGAAAAGGTCGAATAGAGTAACGCTACTCAGAAATGAACTCGAGCTAGATATCAAGCTAGCCAGTTCCATAATTAATAAGTAATCCTTTGTTTAGCGTTTGATGAGAGAACAAGCGAGATAACAGCTAGTATGATGTTGACTTCACTTTAGTGAGTCCAGCTATGTTAAGGTATACACAAGTTACCTTAATTGCCCTAATGGGGTATTACTAGTGCGCAAGGCACTTCAGGGGCTAACTAGTGTATGAGGCTCGAACACTCGTGAGGAGTAGGTTAGTGATGTTAGTGTTATATAGTCTGTGGGCCTTAGATATACATGGGTATTTATGTCAATTTAGTTCTGTTGGGTAAGCTTCTGATGCACGTAAATTCTGGTTCTTATCTTGAGGCTTTTGAGTATGCAAGGTAGGCTAGTGTGTTGTCCTGAGATACACATGAAATTTCTATGACTAGACCACTAGACATACCTCATGTTTGTGCCAGTCATGCATATATAGTATCATCAGTTCAGTACGTCATATATGTAAAAGCTTGGCTTGAATGCTATGTGAGACCGAACCAATGTTTCAATTAGGAGAGTATTATACTGATGCTATGTGACATCGGGTTCCCCTCAGTGATGTACTTGATGGCTTTGTGAGGACCAGGAGATCATTCAGTATGTTGTATGCGAATTGTACCAGTGTTATGTGACATCGGGCTCCCTCAGTTAACTAGTGTCTGATGGCTATGTGAGATAATATAATAGTTAGGTTTGCATTCAGATAATGTACAGTATGTCAAATTTGCATTTAGATAATGCTTATCAATTCAAGCATTAGGATTAGAGACCTTTTAGAGGTGTTATCAAGGCGAGGCCCTTAGTAGAGGATTATGGGAAGCGTAAGACCCTACTTCAGTGATGGAGCAGTAAAGCCTTAAGTAGATAGAACTTGATCTATGTCATACATGCACCTACTGCTTAGTACCATGTATTCAGTATGCTTATGTTTATGAAATTTTTATGATGCTCTAAATTAGCGATTATAATGTTGGGCTTTGTAAGCTCAGCCTTCGGATGTTTTCCGTTGGTCGGTCAGTAGCTTGGGCAGTTCATGGAGCATCGTCGGCGAAGGACTTTCAACATCTCCGATAGAGTACTATATTATAGCTTTAGTGGGCACGTGTATTCATAGAACCTTATTCATGTATTCAGTTTATTAAACTCAGTATTGTATTATTTTGGTTTTAAATTATGTGTCACTGAGCTCCGGTTTTGTAAAATGATTTTATAACAATTATTTATGTTTTATCATGATATCATTCAATATGTTTGAAAAGAAAATGATCATATTTTGGAAATCATGAGTTGCCTCGGTGGCCCAGTGTGGCACTTTTGGCCTAATCGGGTTTAGGGTGTTACAAATTCGATCAACTTTACAGTGGTTGAATTTTTTATTTTACAAAAATAAAACGAATAACGAAAGTCAATTTGTAATTATCCTGTAGACACCCATTTTTTGTCTGGGGCTTATTTTGAAAATATATATAATATATAGTTTTTGAAAACATTTTGAAAACATGTATATATTATATATTTTTTAAAACAATTTTTGAAAATATATATATTATTTAGTTTTGAAAACGATTTTTTAAAATATATATTATATATTTTTGAAAACGATTTTTGAGAATATATATATATCATATAGTTTTGAAAATATATATGTTATATAGTTTTGAAAACGCTTTTTGAAATATATATAATAAATAGTTTTTAAAAAAGTGATTTATAGTTTACTTATTTCTTATTTTCTTTTTTATTTATTTGTTTATTTTTATTTGTGTATTTTTTTTATTCTATTTTATTTTTCATGTTCGAATAGTCCAAAATCTGGGTCCAGAATACAATCCAACCGGGTAAGCTTGACCCAACAGACCCAGCAAACCCAACAAGCTCTAAAAACCCAAAAAGCTCGAATAGGCCTGACCCAGCCTAGAATCTCGAATTAGGGTTTGAAATTAAGCCAAATGCGCCGCAAGGGATCGCGCGTGGAGCAACGCACCCAAAAAAATATCGAGCAACGGTCGATTTTCTCAACCCTTGAATAGGGAATCGAAATAGTAACCGATAAAAGATAGGGGACTGAACCATCCCTAAAACTCCGATCAACAACATACGAGAAAATCATAGCAAGTAATCGACGAATCCCCTCCCGATCGAGACTTAAATACAACAAAAAATCAAGGCTATAAAAAGCCTCCGGCGAGGCCAAATAGAGGATAGAGGATATAAATCATCGAAACACCAACCTAACGGCAAAAATCCAAAAGCAAGCAAGAAAATATCCAAGCATAAAACCATCAAAATGCCTAAATACCATTCGACCATACAACCAAAACACCGAAAAAACCAACAAACAAATAAAGATATCAATAGCAACAGCATGGAGGAATATCGTCGGAGAAGAAAACGTCGGGAAACCGAGAAGACGCATCGGAAAAGGTAAAAGTTAAAACCTTTTTATCTAGATGTATGCCAACTCGGCTCGATTTAGGATAACCAGACCTTGGATTCGTGCTCACAAGACCAAGGGGGTCATTTTGGGGTAATTAGTTTTTCGAGCACCGGCGGTGGTGGCCGGAGCGATGATCGACTATGGTTGGTCACCAAAGTGGTGGTCGGGTTTCGATCGGATGAGAGAGAGTGTGGAGAGAGGGGAGAGGAGTTTGAATTTGGGAAATGAGGAGAATGAATGTTATTTTGAGGTTTTAAGGGTTATTTATAGGGGACTAGGTTATAATTATAATATTTTTAAATTATTTTAACAGTCCCTAAACTTTCGAAGTGTAATTCATTTTGGTCACCTGTTTCAATTTTGCCTCCGAATTTTTAGTTATTTCAATTTAATCTTTCGTTATATTTGTTATTTCATGATTTAATCCCCTAATTTTTTTTGGTTTCTTTGGCAGATCATTTTATAATATTAATTTAAAGCATAAGTATATATTTAATTCAATTTGGTTCCCTTTTTTGTATTTGTTTATGTTTTTAGCATTATTTTGTTAATATTTTACTTTTTTAAAAAATAATTTTCTTTTATTTTTTAAAAATTTAAACCTTTATTTTCCATATTTTACTTAATTTTATTCAGTTTTTATTTCTTTTTACTTTCAATATTGTGACTCTTTTACTTTAACCTTTTTGGGTTTTCCTGTTGTTCCATAACTTAGTATGTTTTCTGACTCTTTTAGGGGCACTTTTGACTAATCAAAGGTAAGTGATTTGAATCAAGTGTTTAAATTTTAATTTAAATTTCAAGTTTCGCAATTAAGACAACCAAAAAATTAAATGGTACCGAAAGGGCAGTTAAAGGGTGCCAATCTTTTCTTGACTGTAACAGACTCCCAAATCCTACATATTTATGGCAAAACGCAGATCAAGTAAGATTGTGTCTGATCGACCTAAATATTTTTTTAAATGATTGGTAGTGGCTCTAACGTGCTTTATTTAAATCGTATCCCAATTATGGGCCCATCCGAAAGACAGTTGTGACAGCTTGGCGACTCCACTGGGGATGGGTAAGTGAGTCATGCCAGAATTAATTTTCAGTTGTCTTTTTTAAGTGAAAATAACAAATTTATATTTTAATTTATTTATTTGATTCTAATTATATACATTTGATTATTTTTCAAATAAATAGTTGTACTGACTTTTTTTCAATGATTTCAGCTTTTTAAAATTTTCATCTTAAGCTCTATACCCGAGCTCCAAACCTCTTTTATAAGTGGAGTTGAAAGAGACACCTTTGTGGTAATTTAATTTCCGTATAGGCCTAGCAAGTAACCTTCGGGATTCATATACCTTATGTCTTCGTTTGAATTTATTCTCCATATAGACATAAGGGAATTTGTCCTCTCGAGTTTAACTAGGTCCACATAAGCTTGTAATGGGCTTGGGACTGAGGGTCTGGTAAGCCCAAGGGGGCACCAGCAAGAAGAACTCGAGTGCCTTTTTTTAGAACCTAAACCGAGAGACAAGGAATTAGAGCCCACCCCAAAACTTCATTTCAAAACCTAGGCTATTTTGAGATTATTTCTTGCTTTATTTTTTTGTTTATAGTATGTGAACAAGAAGTTTATGTGTTTTTAATAGAAAATTACAAATTTAGATTTTAATTTATTTATTCGATTCAAATTATTTACCTTTGATTATTTTTCAAATAAATAGTTGTACTGACTTTTTTCAATGATTTCAGCTTTTTAAAATTTTCATCTCAAGCTCTATACCTGAGTTCCAAACCTCTTTTATAAGTGGAGGTGAAAGTGACGCCTTCGTGGGAATTTATTCTATATATAGGCCTAGCAAGTAACCTTCGAGATTCATATACTTTATGTCTTCATGTGAATTTATTCTCCGTATAGACATAAGGGAATGTGTCCTCTCGAGTTTAACTCGATGCACATAAGCTTTTAATGGGCTTAGGGCTGAGGGTCTGGTAAGCCCAATGGGGCACCAGCAAGAAGAACACGGGTACCTTTTTTTAGAACCTAAACCAGGAGACAAGGGATTAAAGCCCGCCCCAAAACTTCATTTCAAAACCTAGGTTGTTTTAAGATTATTTCTTACTTTATTTTTTTGTTCAGAGCATGTGAAGTAGAAGTTTATGTGTTTAAGACTTGTTAAAAATCAACATGCGGGATAGAGATCATGTCCGAGTAGAAATAATAAGTATGTGGGGTAGATAGCATGTGGGGTAGGACTTTTTTTCATCATTATTTTGATTATTATCTTTATCTCACTAACTTTTTTCCTTTCATTTTTACTTTATTTTATTTATTTTTTATCATTTACATCATTCCAAAGAGGTTTTGATCCACAAAAATGTGTTCATTAAATATAAATAGTTTGCATTAATGGACAAAGGGGTTGTAATGCAAGAGATGAAAAATGCAAAAGTCCAGCTCTGGTTAGAAAAGACTCATAAGGAAAAGGGAGATAGTTTGCAAGGCAACTATGTGTCAAATTCAATCAAGAAGACGTGGTGCCCACAATCGAAGAGTATAACACTCTGTTGGTTACTGACCTGGAGAATCCCTTCAAAGATAACAAGAACAAGATGGCAAAACGATAACTGAAATTGGAGGCCATTGTTGACAAATTCAATAAACAAGCAAATGAACTTCAGATAGTTCCCTTTAATGGAGGATTTTAATAGCGTTTTCTTTGGGAGAAGGCTCAGCAAAGGGTGAAAACTAGAAAAACAGTCATTCGAGATTTCTTGGAATAAGTGCAAAAAGTAGCTCAACACTTGTACGGTTTAGCCAAAGTAGCTGGAGCGGTTCGACAGTGTATTTAACTAGTGACAGACGAAGGCAGAAGACTAGTCAACATGTTAAAACCTGTTTGGAGTCTAGAAGACTTAGTCAGAATGTACCTTTAGGCAATAAAAATTATTTATAATAATAGACATATTTTTGGATCAATGCCTCGAACATTTCATGCAAGACATATTTTACTTTTTGTTATTTTCATTTCTTTACATTCGCATTAACTAATAGAAAATGTCTCATCAAAAAAGGAATAAATATTGGACGTACCACCTCAAACATTGGACACACCTCATCCACATAACACTCGTTCAAAATAATAAGAAGATAGAAGCAAAATTAGCCCAGCTCAAGGAGAACATGTTAAGGTTGCAAAAGAAGTTGGAAGAGAAAATAAATCTGAATAATCAAAACACTCTGGAGTCAATCACCAAAATCCAGGATTCTTTGGTTGACCAAACAGTTGGAAAATTATATGTCTTGAATTAGGCGAGTGCACCTGGGGCAGGAACATCTGAAGGGACAACTATGCCACCTACCCCGCAAGTGGTTATCTCACCTAGAATCTTACCAGGACTTCAAGGGGACTCGTCCGCTGCAAAAGCAAAGGCCTCATCTACTGTAAGGATACAAACTGATGTATCTAACCCTGAGAATAATTCGAATGATTACCATATACTGGATTTTGATGAGGAAGACAAGGCAAAGAATATGGAAGAAAAAATCAAGCTGTTGGAAGACCAAATAGAGATGGTTAAGGGGGACCATGATTACTATGGAGTCGTTGCCATAGAACTAAGCTTAGTCATAGATTTGGTGCTTCCACCAAAATTCAAATTCCTCGAGTTTAAGAAATACGATGGGAACAGTTGTCCTTCAGCTCACATTACCATGTTCTATCGGAAAATGATATGATATGTAGGAAATAATCAACTGCTGATTCATTGCTTCCATGAGAGTTTGTCTGGTTTAGCCATCCGGTGGTACAATCAGCTGAACCGGTCTTATATCAAGACCTGGAAAGATCTAGTCAAATCTTTCTTAGAACAATACAGGCATATAAACGATATGAGACCAGATCGAGTTATGCTGCAAAGCATGGAGAATAAGCATAATGACAGCTTTAGACAATATGCACACAAATAGAGGGATTTAGTTGTGCAAGTTCACCCACCTTTGGATGAGAAGGAAACCAGGAAGCTCTTCGTGTAAATCCTGAAGACTCTTTACTTCGGCCACATGGTTGCAATCACATCTGGAATTTTTTCTGACTTAGTTATGGCCGGGGAAATGATAGAAATGGCTATAAAGCAAGGTAAGATTGAGGGAGAGGAGGCTAGTAAGAAACCTCTTATGAAGAAGAGGGATGGAGAGATTAACAACACCAACACCTACAACGCTAATAAAGGTGTTACAATCTCCAACCCAAAATTAACTGCAGTTATGCCGTCAAGTACTTCTAGCAAGATTCAAGGGAACCTTGGAAAGAAAGAGAGAGGGAATATTTCGATCTTATTCCCATGACTTACAACGAACTGTATCAACAACTTTTTGACACTCACATAGTGTCACCATACCTTGTGGAACTCATGAAGCCCATACTCGAGGTGGTATAATGAGAATACTCATTGCGAATATCATGGCGGTGTCCCAGAGCACACTATTGAGAACTGCTTCGCATTCAAGAGAATCGTGCAGAAGATGCACAACAAGAATTGGATCCACTTCAACAACTCGGGAGCATCGAATGTTGCACAGAACCCTTTGCCTAATCACCAAGAAATCGGGGTTAATGTAATTGGTGAGAAAAGGAATAAGAGAGTCAAAACAAGTGTTGCTGAAATAACGTCTCCCCTAGCCTGGGTATGGAAACAGATAGTGAAAGCAGGATTTCTTGTACCTCATTCTGATATATCAGAGTTTAAATCTTTGATCTGGATCATGATGGATATGAAAGAGCTAGAATTTTATTATGAAAGCAAGGATACTCCCGAAGCGGTTGTTTGTACCACTAAATATGGGTCTGAAAATGAATGTCGCAATCGAGGAACGGGGTATTTTGAGAAATGATTTACTTTTTGAATTATGTTTTATGTGCTTCAACTTTTTTCCTTTTAATAAAAAATGACATTTCTTTGAGTAATAGAGAATTGTTTGAAATCAGTGAACATCAAGTATAATGAAATGCACATTTTGAGAAATGAGATTTTAGCCTTTTTGACATATACCGTGATCAAATTCCTTTAAGAAAAAACAAGATCCATATATTTTACCAGAAAAAGAAAAATGTTATCTCACTTATACAAGTATGTAAGTAAATAAGATGGGGCATCTCCGATGCATGAAATTGCAAGACCAGTTAGTTTGCATGTTTGTTCTGTGACGATATCCAATTTTCACAAATGGAATGATGGAATAAACAAATTTGACTTAGAAATTGAACTCTAAAAATGAAATTTTTTTATTTCCACTGACACTCATACTATAACAGATTTTCCCTGACAAACTTAAAATCTCGAAATCCAAGAATTAATAGGATATTAATGAACGATAATTTTTACAATGCTAGGGGCACTCCGCTGAAAGTAGTAGGTTGTTAATCTTTGGAGGTAACGTATGAAGCAGCTATGGTGGTAATGTTTGAGCTTTATAAAGTGAGTTTCGTTTGAGTTTGTCAAGTCGAAGACTTTCTGACACTTGAATCCTTTAATTAAGGGTATTCCACTAAAGTAAGGGGAAATGTTAAGTTCCCTAACTTTATGAATACGAGTACATTCAGATCATGACACCAGTCTCTATGTGTCGAGAAGAATCTCTCAGCAAATTCTAAAGCGGGGACATCAAGATCCTCAAGTTTAACAAAGTATAATTTAATGAAAGGTAATAAGGCCTGAAATAAATGTGGATTTGAAATTAAATTTTGATGAAAGATGGACTAAGAGAGTCAAGAGACAAATGTTATAGTTGACTACAAAAAAACAATTAGTGGATTTGTTTTTAGATCAATATTTTAGCGTTATCCGCTTAAGAGGTTTGTAAAACTTGACAAATGGAAGATTCCTGAGAACTGAAATAGAAATGCTCTCTAAAGGGTCATACAGTGGAATGCATCAGTTGTGCTATTTTGTTTACATCCTATTTGAAAATAATGAAAATAAAAACTAAATCGCATTGTCTTCTCATATCACTCATGGATCTTGACACTTGTCAAAGGGCTATAACTTTTGAAAACAACTTGTGTGATTCGTTTATTTGATATTCAGTGAAATGACACTTTGCTTCAATTGCTCTGACATCATTTTTATACCAACAAAACCTTTTTAAAAAAGGGGAGATATATCTCAGACAAGACATAGTTTCTCAAAAATCGGTTGAAGGACTTGAAACGATGTGAGACATCTCTAGGTTTACAATCTCTTCCTCTCTACCACCTGAACCTCCTAAGGTGGTTCCTATCAAAACAGAGCTTGACATTGCGAAAAAGATGTACATATGAGCAATAAAGATGGTTGTTTTATCCAACACGGTCTCTCTTTACTATGGAGATGGACATCCAGTAAAGTGCAAGATACCTATAGTAATGCGTTGGCCGAAAAGAGTTTAGCCTGTGATGATGATAAATTCATTCACTATTGGTATGAGTTTACTGTTGTAATTGAAGATATCGTATCAAAGAGAAACAACAGAAGTGCAAGCTCTGATGATAATGATAGTCCAAATAAGCGTGAAAGAAACAAAGCAAGACACTTATAACTCGATGACATTTAGAGTAAAGACATGATTTGTTGCCAAGATTCACATACAATAAATTCGAAATACTCTGCGAGTACAAGAAGCAGAGGACTCACAAGAAGCGCTGAGGTTTCTTGATGCCTTCATGTTCGCCAGTCTTTTTTCCAGGATAATCAGAATAATTTTACAGACACTGAAAATAGGTAGCCTTGGCTGAAGCGGTGGCCATTTAAGCTTCAAAGCCACATAAGGAAGTCTTTCACTGTGTCAACTACGAAGATGATTCAATCAGTTCCAATAGTTGATCATCAACTGAAATACAAAAGAGTCTTATTCTCTTAAGTAAAAAGAGAAAGCTTAAGAATCTCTAATCCATACAATCATGAGTGGAAGATCACTGGATTAAACCAATAAATGAGCAAATGTCAGAAATTTACCATGAAGCTGTCAGTGCTGGGGCATGATCAATTCCAAGGACAAGACCAGCAGACAAAGAATGAGACTCCACCCAAGAGATAAAACAAGAACTAATTCATTTTGCATACATCTTAGACATACTTAAGAGCATCACATTTATCATTCTTCGTATACATAATTTTTGCAGCCTTAGATTCAAGTTTGAACTTCAGACGGGTTTGAGAGCCAGTTCAGAACGAATTCAGTTCAGCTTAACTCAACGACGAGTAGCTAGTTTCCAGTTAAAGTTTTCAAGCCAGATTTAAACTCCACGGCGGATGATATCCGGTTGACAGCATATACCACTTGGCTTTCCAACGAAGGGGAGTCATCCAAAGAATCAAAGAGTCGACTTAAACCGTGAAGGGGAGTCATCTCACTTGACTTTCCCGTGAAGGGGTGTCATCTAAAGGAATTATGACCGGCTTAGACTCGCAAAGGAGAGCCATCATTCACCTAGAGGAACCATTTACAGCATAGCTCAAGGAGAAAAGGGCTATCTGTCAACAAAAACTTTCGAGTTCGATTCCATTTAGCTCGATGGTGTATCAACCGCATGGTAGCAGTGAGGAACTACTTATCGATTGAATTTTAAATCGAGGTCTTTTAAGCCAATAAGAAGATCTAGGTTGGCTACGATTTAGCAACAAGGAACTATCTCCCAACCTAATTTACAGCATAGACTAAGTCGAGAAAAGCTTTTTGTCAACAAACAACTTTCTAGTTCATATTTTGAGCTAGATTTCAACTTCACATCGAAAGATATTGAACTTGAAGAGATACAACTTATACAAGATTGGATTTCAAGTTTACAACGAAGGATATCCAACCCAAAGCCAATTTGGCGAAACACTACAACTCGAGATTGAATTTCAACTTCACAATGGAGGATATCTAACTCCTAAGCTTTAGTTCATAATTTAGTACCAAACTAGGACTCTTTGGAGGACTTTTTTAGTGTTTTTAGCCTATTTCTGGGTTTTTTGGGTTACAGTATCTATACTAGATGAACAGTATCGATACTAGATGAACTGGGATGATTTCTAGGCAGTTTTATAAGGGAGTATCGGTAATAAAGTGGGGAGTATTGATGTTTCCCCTTTGGTATTGATACTAAGGATATCTAGTATCAATACTGGGCTAATTTTTGGCACGCAGGAGTTGTTTTTGGTTCCGATACTCATAAGGGTATTGATACTTGAATAGAGGGTATCAGTACTACATATAGGGTATCGATACTACCCATTTTGGATGGTTAAATTTGACTTTGTTAAGACCCATAAAAGTTAGGGATGATCGATAATGATAGGACTTAGTCTGCAAGAGACTTAAATGGCTAAAAGTGCCTGTAAACACTCTTGGGAGTGAATTATAACCGAAGTAACCTTAATGGGTATAATACTTTTAAGTATCTTTAATAGAGAACTATTAAATAGTTAAGAGAAAAGGATTATCATGGAGGATATAACCACAATTGAGATGAAGAACCACGTGAATAATATGATAGAAAAACCACATACTTTGAGAATATTGATGAATTGAGGACGTATAAGTCATCCCTTTAATTTAAGTGTGAATTGAGGGAAATTGTGATGAGAACGACTAGAGGGTCACCACCAAGTAAAGAACCTGAGTCAAACATCATGCGTAAATAATATATCAAGTGAACAGTAGTAACAACATGTACATTTATTTTATACTTTCCAGGTTGGACCTTGACTGAAAGAGGTAGAATTGAAGCAAGATCCTTTGACCAAAATTTATTTCCTCTCACGTGTTGTAGGATATGTCTATAACTTGCCATGTACTTTTTCTTACTGCGCCATTGAATAATGTATCCTTTAGGTGTTTTAGAGTCTTGATACATTGCACATATGGCATGACAACAACGAATCCCACTGATTTATTATTCCTTACAAGTGTATGTTAACTTCTTTAAAATAACCACATATTGAATATCTAAATGAATAACCTCAAAACCCTCATAACCATTTCATATAAGCCTACATTGAGAGGAATTGACCATGTTCATTTCCAACTTTTCAAGAGCTCTTGGTGAGATATTAGTTCTCCACTATAAGGTTGCATCTTGGTTTAACTATATATTCATTAAAGGCTTCAATCATGTTATTGTCCACCACATCATATTTGAGAGTCTCTTTGAATTGAAGTAAGCTTTTGACCAATACTTCACAAGGGCCTCTAAAATTTGTTCTGAGGAATCAAGCCATAAAACTTGTAATTTTTATAGATGTTCTTCAAATTCCTTGATAAAAGTTGTTCTAATGGTGTTCTAGAATTAAACTTTTTTATTCATCATTTTTCATTTCTTATGCCAAGATGCATAGATGTGTCATGCACACATCCTATGGCCTATATCAAGGAATGATTCCTTTAGGATTGTTATAAGGCACTGCAATAAAAACAACACAAATGAGCAAATGATAGTTAAAAAAAGAATAATCAAATGATGAAGTTCAACCTTTTTCATGTTTGACATTAGTATAAGTCTCTCACCATTAGGATATTATAAGTCAACCATAAGGTTCTACAAAAACCATTTGCATGATTATTTTCCTTCTCCCTCAACAATTACCCATGCAACCGGAAACATCTTATTGTTTTCGTCTCTACCAACATCCACAAGAAGTATTTCCTTTGTACCAAATTTGAGAAAGAACCCATCAACACCAATAATGTTTGTAATGCAAATATTAAGTGATATTTTTAAGGAGTCGGTTATATGTTTTTAGGGTGTGGTTCGAGTGGGTAATTGTCAATTAACAATTTTACCTCTTTACCACTCCTATGAAAGGGATATGTCTCTTCCTAATTGGATACACATTTTGATGGCATTTGTGTTTTCTTTTAGAAAATCTATGGTCGAAGAGAGCAACATAAGTAGGTTACACTTCCTCATTTCGGGTGTATGAGGTTTGGAAGACTGTGTTAACCTTGGTGGGCAACATCCATTTTCAGGATTACACCAATTCAGACAAAATTGCTTCTAGGGCTGTGGCTTTTACTAAAATACAATAAATCGTTCTACCTCCTTTATTATTTGATCATTACTTGCTAGTCAATGTTAACCAGGGTTTCAAATAGTGGACCGCTAATGCTATAGCGACCGTTATTTCACGGTCGTGCCACTATCCGAAAACGATATTGTTGAATTTAACGGTGGATAGCGGAATCACGTCGATAGCGGTCCGTCATGCCTACAATTTAACGGGTAACAGTGAATAGCAACAATAATAAGACGCTATTACCTTTTTTCAATTGTTACTATAAAAAAATAGTAAGAATGAAAAAAAGTAGAATTCTTAATAAAAAAAATGAAAAACTCATCCAACAAAGACAGAGAATGAATAAATCAAAAAAAATTTGTAAACTTAAAAACCAAAAATCAAAAATAGGTAGCACAACCAGCAAGACTCACCATTCACCAAGGCAAAGATCAAACCGGAGAAGAAATTGAGCAACAAAAAAAATGGGCTTCGGATTCCATTTGAGAAGGTAAGAAATTAAGAAAAGCAAAAGTTTTCATCCCTAGATCTAATTCTCTCCACCACCGATGAATATGGTGGAGTATACGCTAGATGGAAATGAGAAACGAAATGTTGAAAATGAGGGAGAATTAGAGAGATAGAGATTGCTTCTAGAGGCTTCTGGAGTTTTCTTTAATTATTATATTTGGGTTTTAATTCAAAAAACAAGATAAGTTTGGGCCGCCTATCGCATTTTTTTAAATAAATTTTAAAATATATTTTAAGAGATATATTAATTTGTCATCCCTTCCTCCTTTTAGAATTTATAATTTAATCCTTACTTTAGAATATAAACTTTAGTTTTTTTATTTAATTTAGTCTTAATTTTGTGTTCTTTAGGTTTATACTTTTATTTTAATTCTATTTAATTTAGTATTATTCTTTAAGTTTATTCAATTTCCATTCAAAATTTCAACCTTCGTTTTTCATACTTCATTACATTTTGATTATCATGTTAAACTAGTTTAATTAAATATATGTCATTTTTGCTTAGAAAATATTCTAAAAATCATTAAAAATGACTCATTATAATTATAATTATTATATTTTAAATAATTGAAAAAAATTCACGACTGTGACACTTGCAGTAACCGCGATGATATCAGTTATGTCCGCAACCGCGATAAACACGACACGACTGCGAACGCTATTTAAATCCCTGATGCTAACAGAATTGTTTTGCGGCAGTATTGTTTTCCAAAATTTTATAATCAATTTTAATGTTGTTTAAACATAACTACGCTTAATATAAATTATGTGCTTGAACAGTCTTATGTTGCTCGTGCGTGGAACCATCTTTTGTCTGTTTCAAGTCTTTGAGCCAGACACATTTTTGGAACAAATATTAATAAAGTGGGTCAAACATGCGAGGGTGATCAAAAGTCACATGTTGAATAACTTTTTTGGAATCAATTTTCAAAGGTGATGATAAGAGAATTGAAAAATTAGGCATGCAGAGGATGAACAAGTCTACTTGGTCAAGCTTTAAGGTCAGGTTTAGATTTTTTTTTCAAATTCATGTTATATCATTGCATGAAATAATTGAGCATAAGTTGTTATGAAACTCTTATAATAAAATGATAAATGGTTGACTTAAAAGTTGTGTGATAATATGAGAGTGCATGTTTAGGATTGATTATGGAAAAGACTTGGTATTTAAGCGTTCCTAGTGCATTAGTTCTTTTTTTTTAGAGACCTACCTGGTGCATGGTCTGTTTCTATACTCACTTTTTAATTCATAAAATACTATGACAAGTTTATGTACTTTGTAACTTAGAGAGAAAGTTTAAAAGTGAAATTTAATAGTAACAAAATTAGGCTATATAGATTGATATTAAAATACTATGACACAATTTAATTGATATTAAAATAAAACAAGTAACAAAAATAAATATTAGAAGATAAAACATATCAGAAAAAAAACTTTTAAAAATAATTAGAGATATTAAAATAGCACAAGTGACCTTAGTGATTTGTTTTGGATGAATTCATTTTAATGGATTAAGGGGAAAAATGGTAAACTATATAAATGGTCATAATGTCTGAGTAAGTTTTCATTTTCCCATTGAAGTTTTAAAAGTAAAAAATTGGTCACTAACGTTATCGATTTATAATAAACCGATAACTTTTCATTAATAGTCGTCACTATAGTAACATAATACTGACATAAGTACGTTAAACTAATTAACTCAACATGTTTGATCGACTGTTTGACCAATCATTTGACTCTCCTCCTCCTCCTCCTCCTTCTCTTTCTCTTTCTTCTTCTTCTCCATCTTCTCGTCCTTTTCAATCAAAACAACTTTTGATGGTGTTTCATATATTCAAACACGAAGCAATTTCATTCAGTATTCATTAATAAAATACACAAGGCAATTAGGTTTTTGGGTTTGTCCCATCTCAACATTCAGTAGATAACTGCAGTTCCTTCTAAAAATTGTGTGCTTTTTGTATCACGATATCTATTGTTGAAACTTTTTAATGATTTTGGAGATTTAAATGAGAAATTGATCCAAACGTTGATGAAGAAAATGTGGAACCAATTGTTGGTTCGTACATGTGCAGACGTGCATAATGTGAGTAATGTTAATGTCTGAACTGGTCAGGCTCTTTGTGGGCTTGCGGATATTTCAATCCAAATGTGAAATATTTTTCAACAAATAGAGCATATCTTTTCAAAATTTGTTTTGGAATTAAAAGGATAAATATTAAAATGTTCCTTTAATCAAAATAGAAATTTTGGAAATTGTTTGATTCCTTGATTCTCATTAATGCTTCATTAGGTAAAAAAAATTCAAATGTTCATAATGTGAAATCCCTATAAATACCGTGTAAACTTACTAAGTTAAACACAATTCAAACAACTCAAAAACTATTCAAAACATTTTTTTTCTCTCCTCTAGTTATTTCGGTGATAAACGAAGGCAAGGAATAGTTCGTGATCTCGGCAGTTGTGTTACTGTCCACTGATCATCTCATAGAAGTATCTTGGGAGACAGACATCCAAAAATCTTGAGCATCAAGGAGTGGCCGAAAATATGTCTTAAGTAAACTGTGTAGTTGCATACCTCAACCTGTTTCCAATCGGTTGTTCCGTAAAAATTGTGTATTTATTTCTATACCGTTCTTTTCGATTATTTAATGAAAAATTTTAATTTTAATTTTATTGTCTCTTATTGTTATACTTCTAACATCTATTTGATAGGATAAATTCCTAGTCTTTTGACTGCGTAAAGCATTTCCTAATGGTTCAAATGACTTGTTTCTTGAAATAATAGTTGAAAAAGGCATAGTAGCAGAAATGCATCAAAGAGTGTCGGTGTCGGGGAGGCTTCCTGGTACAGATGGTTCGGATTTCGCTTATCAAATGGTTGTTGAATCCCATATGTTCTACTTCTAATTCGTCACAGTTGATGAATAAGGATATCCCATCACCATAGAAACTAAGATTGATAGCTTGTAATAAGGAGAAACGAGTGGTGAAATCTACTAGCATCCCAAAGGCGCACAGGTTGATTATACGAGGCACGTCCAACGCTACCGGTGAGATTGTTAATAGCATCATTCTTGGTGAGTTGTAGAACATCTTGCGATGAGAGAGCATCTCCTTCAAAGTGAATGCTTCCCATATTCGGACCAAAACCGGTGAAGTTAAATGAAAGTGGCTCCGCATAAGTTATTAACAAAGAAAAGGAAACGAATATCTTCATAACAGGAGGCTTATTTTTTTTTTTTTTTTGGAAGATGGTATGAAACTGAGATGAAGAAAGCCATTGTATTTTATAGATAAGCATGGAAGAGATCAATGAAGGTGATAATGGTTTTCGAGGTCTATGTGAGAGTAGTTCAAATTTATTATAATTTCATTAGTTTGATTAATTTTCAAATTTATTATAATTTCATTAGTTTGATTAATTAATTAATTAATTAACAAGTTATGCTAAACAAACAATGCCTCTACTGAACTGCTTCGAGTTTAAACTTTGGCATGTATAATATAAATTTTTAAGATGCTTATAGAAGGAGGTGAGTCAAACGATCAATCAAACAATCGGTCAAATATGCTGAGTTAGCTAGTTTAATATAACATGTCAGTATTTCGTTACTACAGTAACAGCAGATCGTATAAATCGATAATATTAGTAATCAATTTATTACTTTTAAAACTTCAGTGGGATAAAAGCAAAATTACTTAAATAATAGTGACCATTTCTGTAGTTTACCCAAAACCTACGCTGAAATTATGTGGATAACGAGCAAAAGTAAAACGCGTGTACTTCCTTCGTTGTAGCGAATCTGCAAAAGAAAAAAGCGAAAATATTTAGGAAATGAGTTGGCTGCAGACTTGGTATCATTCCATATCCTTTGAAACGACCCTCCACACCTTCCCCATTCGTCATTCGCTGCCTCTTCACTTTATTTCTATTATAGCACGTATGTCGATACTTTTTTTTTATGTTCGGGATAAATTTAAGAATTAATTGTATAAATATACATTTAGATCTTTATTTTAAATAAGTCCATAAAATTTGAATATTTTAAATACATTATCAAACTATGAATTTCATTTTAAATTTATCTTTAAATTTTTAAACATTCTAATTTCATCTTCAAATTATGACTCTCATTCCAGATTAGTCCCGAAACTTTTTAATCTTTTAATTTCATCCCAAAGTCATCCAAATATATAACTAGTTTCAAGCATAACTTAACCTGAATTTTATTTTCTTCAAACATATAATAATATAACTTGGTCTATTAATTTTATTAACAAAAGACATTAGTATATACGTATAGTTTGAGAACATGATTAGTATATACGTATGATTAATATATACATATAATATTGAGGATGAAAATGATTTTTCAATTATTTAAGGACCAATTTAAAATGATAGTAATAATTTAGAGATAAATTTAGAAAATTTAAAAGTTTAAAGACTAATTTAGAATAAGAATCATAATTTGAAAATAAGTGATGCAGTTAACTATAAACAAAAAATTAAATTTTTCTAACACAACTCATGCCAAAAAAATTCTACTCATAATTTTATAAGCTAAACTCAACTTGAAAGAATTTTAAATCCAAACTGAATTATAAAATAAAACTCAAATAACACAATTTTTAATAATTTGTGAAATAATTTTCAAATTTGAATCAAATTCAACTACGCACATATATATTATGGGTTACGATCCACTTACAGTTGTAAGTTTTACACATTTTTAATATAGTTGGCTTTAAAGAAATCAAACATTAAGATTAACCCCTTTTTTTCAATGAATATCATCTCGTATTTTGCTGTTAATCTTAACCTTTGATTTCCCTCATCCAATAATCCCAAAAAAAATGTAAAACTAAATTTTTTTACAAAATGTAATTGAATCTTGCCCCTATATGTATAGTACCATAACATTATAAATATTTATAAATAAATTTAAGCAAACTCAAATCAACTCGACTTGATTTTAATTTTATAAACTTCACTCGACCCATAAAAATTTTAAATAGAATTTAAGTTATAAAATAAGAGTCGTCAACTCGAATAACTCAACTTGACTTGATCCGATCAAATGCTCACCCTTAAATATCAAGAAGCGTACAGACGTTGCTTGAAGCTACATCTAATGAGACAGAAAAAGAATAATTCAGCTCTTAATCTTAAAGCCCCATCGTCAGGATCTTGGGCAGTTGGGCTCCTTAACATTTGGAGATAAAATGTCCATATGAAGAAAAGGGCATCAAATTCTTAAGTGAAACCATCAAAACATTCTCCACCATCGTTCACTAGCAACAAATACAAGAGCCATGGAACCACGACGAGTTCCCATGCAATAAGCAACTTCAGTATTACTGTCAACACAAGGTCCTACTCCTACATATGATACCTAACATCTCCAAATGCATTGCTTAATATATATATATATATCAGGATGAAGCACGCAGCGGGTTCTATTATTACTAACCACCTTTAGCTTATGCAGCTTTAGCAGTTTCACGGGCTAGCGAAAACTTCGCCAGAAGACCACACAACTGAACATATGAACCAACTCCATCGCAGATTCGCATATGCGCAAACCCTGTTTCCTGGCACTCACAAGAAACAAGGAGATATCATGACAGACTAATTTTTTCTTCTAAGATGAAATAAAAACAGGCCTAGAAAGATAGATGTACCTTCATGAATTCCAGTTTCAAGTACTCAGCCATATAATAATTTTTTATTATTCGGAAAAGTGTTGTGATTATATCAGTTGGAGAATACCCCAAATCATAGAGTTGCTTCAGACCCAAACAAGCATCATCAAATTTCCCTTCAAGTACATGGCGAACCATGTTCTTTACATGCAATGGATGAGGCTGGTCACAAACCTGAACAGAAACCAACTTATTATTATATGGAATTCCTGAAGTTACAAAACATACCGAACTGGTACAAGTCTTTTCTGTGTTGCAACCTTGAAAACATTTTCTTGGTTGACAAAATGAAATCCACTGTATGTAGCTTGTAAGTTGTTCAATGCTTGCCTCATATCACCGTCAGCAGTGAAAATGATAGCTTCAAGACCCTCTGGAACATGCGGAACCTTAATCAGTGGCAAAATGAGATCAATCATGCATTTGCATCAACTTCAACAACAATCACTGATTACAGGATTTCCGGTAGTTCAAAAAAAAAATGCGAATCAAAACAAATATTTCAAAGTAATTAGATAAGATTCTCCTTCTATTTGCTATTTCTTGACTAATAAATGAACCATTCACCACTAATTTTAGTGTAACAAAGCAAATAAAAAAGGAAGGACTCACATGAAAAAAAAAGGTTAAATAGGAAACATGCAAATGTTAGAATCGCACATAGGCTAACCAATATGAGTAAATAAGAAAACCAGAAGAAATAAACAAACTAAATACAAGAGTTCACAGTTTAGCCAACATACAGAGGATCAGAAAACTTATTGAAAGAAAATATTGTACCTTTTCAGTACCTACAACCACCATCAGACGGCCTAGAATCTCTTGATCAGATAGCCTTGAAAATCGGACAAGTGCACATCTACTCTGAATAGGCTCAATAACTTTTGATGATGTATTGCAAGCAAGAGCAAAACGAGTAGAATTTGAATATATTTCCATTGTCCTCCTCAAGGCTTGTTGTGCACCAGATGTCATGCTAATGTTATAAAATATATAAGCATCAGATACTCAATCCAAAACAAAATCAAAGAAAAAAAAAGTGCGACTGTAAGTCGCAACAATGCATATAAACTCAAAATCAGAAGCTGCATCAGCGAAAATTAACAAAGCATAAACACACCAGTTAAGATGATTTATCCATATTTAGAAGATAAAAGGAGAAACAAAAGATGCAAGGTTAAAAGCGAAATTTATGGGGTACTCATATAATGGTTTACCTGTCAGCTTCATCCAGGATAACTATCTTGTGTCGTCCAGGAGGTAAAGTTACTTTCTTTTGAGCAAACATCTTAATTTTGTTCCGGACAACATCTATTCCCCTATGTAAGTAAAAGAAAAGTGAAAAATCAAACTTTTCAAATTTTTTATTCAAATATTAAAGAAATTAGAATGCCATGAAACACAAAACATTTACTTACCTGTCATCAGATGCATTTAGCTCCAAAACAGCCTCCCTATAGTTTGGCCCCAAAAGCTCATGAGCAAGAGCCAAAATACTAGTTGTTTTACCAGTTCCAGGAGGACCCTGAAAAATATCATGCAGAATGTTCATGCAATCTTGTTCATTTCTAGTAACTTCCTAATTTTCTTCCTTTCATCAACTCATTAAACACACTAAATCCTTGAATAAATAAAAGTCCTAAAAGAAAAAAAAAATCAAACAAGTTTTTACTGTCCTTGCCAACCAAATTTTAGGGTTTCCACATAGAGATTCCCTAAACTTTTTAACCTAATAGTGAAATACTACCACACAATAACGCTTAACCAAAATCTACCAGTTATTCTAGGTTTCCTAGCAGAGCCTTCACTTCTACAAATTGGGGGGTTTTAATTACACTAATCAAAATGGATAGAGTCTGCACTTCTATACGTTGGGGGTTTTAACTACATTAAGCAAAAAGGCTAATTCCACTAATAATAAAACATTTTAGATGGCTATTTAGTAACTGAATCGTAATCAGAGGTAAAAACTTAAACAGTGAGAGGAAGAAGGTACGGATAAGATGAGATTGGGCATGTTGCCATCGCGAGCGATGACTTGGAGCCGAGACACGGCGTCTTCATTGCCAACGATATCGGAGACTTTGTTTGGCCGGTATTTCTCAACCCAGGGCACGTCGTAACCGGCGGCGTTGGACGATGAAGAGGACGCCATTGCGGTGTTGAGGCAGTAAAGGGTTCGCTATGTTATGGTGCCCGGTCTTACTTTAAATAAAATCCCCTTGTGATCCGAAGTGCCTTTTCCTCTGGAGGGAAACAGACTGAAAACCTCACCCCGCTTCCCCGCTCTTACTTCTTTTACTTGCGGGGACTCTAAATTTGCACAATTTAGAGAATATCCCCTCTATAGGACGGACAGGGGTGGGGTTGGACTGGGATTCCGATCAACTCGATCCGACCTTAAAAAAAAATATATACTCCCTTCACTAAAAATTTGTTGTGGTCCAAATTTAGGATGATTTCATCTTATTCAAAATTAACTTTTTATATAAAATTCAAACTCGGCCTAAAATAAACATATTTATAAAAAAATATTAATATTAATTGATAAAAATATAAACCTAATTGAAAAAATATAGATATGAGTATTATTATAATTATCTCTAAATATGTAAGTTATAATTATATTATTTTTAGGGGTTAGATTGAGTATTTTTCAACATAAACCTGAACTCGACCCTAACCCAAGATTATTTTTAAAACTTCAACCCAATAGGTTCGTGTCGAAACCTATCGGGTCTAGGTCTCGTGCCCATCCCTATTTCTCTATGCTTATTATCGTAAAAGTCACACGAATCAAGAGACCTAAATAGTTAAAGATATAATTATTATCTCCAACGGTATCGAGTTTGAGCACAACATCTGTACGAGTGTTTGTGTAACACCCTAGACCAGTACGACACACAACCGACCAATTAGGGTGCTATACGGAGCCACTGGAGTGGCTGACCAACTCTTTACTCATTACTTGAACTTTAAAATGACTATTTTAAAATCCTTTTTAATATATAAACATCCATAAATAAAATTAAAAACTTTACAACTGAGAGCTCTCAAAATAAATAAATACATTTAAAAAATATGCAGACTAACTCTTGACTGACTTTATGACTTAACTTAACAATATATGCCCTTAAAAAGTTCTTGATGACGTACTCTACTCTGTACTGGGTCTGGACCTTGGTCACTCTAAATTTTCTTGAACTGGACAATCTACTAACCTGCCAATGAAAACATCTGAAGGCTGAACTAGCTCGCTCAACACCACACTAACAACTATGGCATACTAAAAGTGCATCACTGAAACGTTCATGCTATCTAGTCTACTACTTTGTTATCAAGTCTACTACTCTACTCTACTCTGCTTTAGTAGTATACTTGTATACTTAATTTCTACTCTACGGTAGACATCATGGAGCAGCTGAGGGGTTGTATCTTAGAGCTCACACACCCCTCTAGTCTACCGAGGATATGACCCCTAGAATCTCTGCATCGGATACCATACCCTCGACTAACCTACCCCTTGCGAGTGTCAAGCCTCGACTTTAGTTAGTCAACTTAAAGTGTCTTGCGCACTCCCTAAGGATATATCCGGACTGAATATATACTTTCGACTCTGCTAGCTTTTCTAAAAGAACTATGGTGTCTTGGTCGTTTCCCGAGCATTCAAACAAGGCTCGTCTTATTTGACCCTATTTATTATCGTTTTATACGTTTGAAATAAACATTAATATTGTTCTCACTTGTAGTCTTATTCGGGGTAATTATATGCTTTTGGGAAACCTTACTTAATTCTATCATTCCTCCAAAACTAAAGCTCATTTCTTACCCTAAGTATCAATACTGGACTTACAGTATCGATACCCTCACTTGCCTCTACAACTCTTCTTGCTTTAAAGCTCAAATCTTAACCTTGGTATTGATATTGGCCTTACAGTATCGATACCCTCACTTCATTATGGATAGCCCACTCAAAGTATCGATACCCTATTGCTAAAATAATTTCAAAGAAAGAGGGATTATCGATACTCGCATATGAGTATCGGTACTAGGACCTTGGGTATCGATACTCCCTATATTATCGATATCAAAATGGCATTATGGACTCCCGGTATCGATACCGAGCACCCTGGTCTCGATACCAGACCTTCAGTATCGATACTCCTCTAAGGGGTATCGATATTGCTCTTCAAAACTATTGATTTTATGCCTTAAACATGAATAGTATCGATATTGTTTCTTGCAGTATAGATACTCACCCTTAATCATGCCTTATTTAGCACAAATTTACCCCTTAAACTCTCTAATTTTCCTACCTTAAGGTTTTCCAATGTGTTATTAAGTCTTATTTGATCTTGGGGGTCATAAAAAAGGCTTTGACACACTTTAAAAACATAAATTATACAATCTACCATGAAAATCTACTTAACATGCCCATACTCAACTTTCTAGCTATCTTGCATTTCTAATAACCAACTTAGGGTATGAAAGAGTTGTGAGTGTGTTACCTGACCTCCTTGGTTGCTAAAGCTTATCTTAATTCAACTAGAAATCACATTCTTCTTATCATTTGCTTTAAAACTCTCTTCTACATCTTTAACTAAACTAAGAAGGAAATGGATTACTACTCAACTATATGTTGAGTTAAGCTTAAATACAACTCCAATAACTCAAATATACCCAAAAGCAAATTAAAACACTTTATATTTCTTTCAACTCTCAAAAACCCATTTTCTCAAACCTTACCCAAAACCTAAGACTTGGGTCTTAAATTGAAACCTATGCTGGCAAGGAAGGCTTAACCCCAAAGAAAATCCTAGCCATAAGGGGATTCAACCAAGATGCTCCAGCTGAAAAACTGGATGGAGGAGCCAAAACTTTTTCTGCAGCAAGACTGACCTCAGTAGTTGCCTCTACATGCAACAACAATGAGGAGTTAGAAGAAATCTATCACAAGCTCCAAACCTTTTTACTTATGTAAAGGAGCAAAATGTAGTGTTGAACGCTTATTTTTAGGAGATGCTACCTCATGCATTTGATGACTTTCCTCCATTTCCAATGATGTAAGGTACTCTTACCTTAATTAATTGTGGATCTAGGAAGGAAGCAAAACAACATGCATAAGTGAAAGGCTCAAACAGAATGGTTTGGTAGTTGATGTAAAGGTGAAATGGAGGGTTATTTATGATAAGAGATATGTAGCAGAAGTATTGTTGTTATGGCCATGGTGTAGGCTTATGAATGAAAGGATGGTTGGTGATGATAGTATCTTAGAAAGACCAAGGAAGAACCAATGCTACAACGATCAAAGACCCAACCTTACAAATCTCTCTAAGGGATAGTATAAAAGGACTTGGACCCACTATCTATAAAGAGATAGGAACCACAAGTATCAATAAAATAGAGGTTGACGCCACAAGTTTGAATTTACTTGATAAGTCGATAAAAATCACAAAGACTTGAGAAAAGAGAATAATCTCACTTTAATTAATATGAAAGGTGTTTACAAATGAATAGGACTAGCCTATTTATAGTTTTTGAAGAGACATAGCCGAATGGGGTACCTAATGGTTCGGCTAGCCCTTGTATCTCTTTGAAAATACATAATTAATTGAATAATTAAATTGAAAGCATAGGTGTTGGTTCGGTTAACATTAGAAGATGTAATCATTGGTTGGATAATGCTTGAACCCCTTCAAGTTGGCACCAAAGTGAATGGATAGGTGCCTTGGCCGAAAGGTGAAATCCCTTGGTGTTTGGTGCACATAGGAGAGTCACATGCATTGCACACACTTGCTGATGACATGGGCATGTACATGGGAGTTCTAGGGATGCTTGTGGTACAGCCTTGTCCATTGGATGAAGCTGGTCATGTGCATCTCCTTCCTTGGGCATTTGTGAGTTCTCCCTCAAGCTAACATAGGTGTGCATGTAGCTAACAAGCAAGTGGGCTGTTATGAGTTGTTGTTCCAGTCAAGTCCTCCTTGTTTCCGTAACATCTCTTGTAGCTACTTTCAGCTGGTCACTTGATCAATTTTATCAACTTAGCTTCAAATAGTCCATCTAGCTGAGTTTAGTTAACCTTGTGATCCTCTAGCTGATTTGAGCTTCCCATTGTGTTCTATGAGCTGCAATGAAGCTTGTGAGCTAATTGTGAGCTGCATATGAATTCCAAATATTCCCACAAGCTACCCCATTGTGTTCCATGAGCTTCCATGAAGCTTGTGAGCTAACTGTAAGCTGCATATGAATTCCAAATATTACCACAAGCTACCCCAATGTGTTCTTTACTTCCATGTACCTACATGTGCAAATAAAACAAGGTAAATCAAAGGAAATGAGTTGGAATGAATCAATTACCTTGCTTTCGTGCATGTATATGATCTTGTGAGCTATGAATGCATGTCATGAGCTAAGAGCATGATGATATAACATAGGTAAGCTAATGTATAAAACTTATGAGCTGAATTGAATACAAATGATCTAAGAAATGAATGATTAAGTATGTTGTCATTTCATGAATGAATTGAAACATACTTAAATGAATGCAAAACTAATATAACATAAATATATTCTTGAAATAACATTGTGCATCAATTAATATAAAAGATGTGGATATGTATTAAGTTACTTTACTTATGAAATCACATAAGTAACAATCTTAGCATGATATGCATTATTAGTTAATATATGATAATTATATGAAGAAAGTAAAGTATTAAGAGGTTTAGAAATACTCCCTTTGCATATGGTGAGAATGTGCTTGCATCATCCCCCTTCTTTAGGGCGATTTATCCTCAAATCGAAGCCTTTGGTATACTTGAAGTGTTTATCATTATGTTCTTCCAAATGCTTAGCTTTGTGTTCTTTTGGAAAAAGAAAGTATCCTTTGGACGAATGTGTTCTTCCAATAGGTACCCTTTCATAAGATCTCCTAATATGCCTTTCCTTGGAATATAACTTACCAACAGGTACCTTTTCGGAATGATCTTCTTCTAAGGATATCCTTGTTGGAAGTAACATTTCATTTGGCTTCTCCTGAAAAGTGAAAAGACATGATGTTTTAAATGAAAGGGTACTTACCTTTTGATGAATCATAACCTTTGATGAAGAGTTGTGACATTGAACCGCACCATCACCATTATTCGTTGGAATCCTTTTATTTTCCAGTAATGAACCATCATACTTCTTCATAAAAAAATTCGATTTCATGTATTGTCCGTCTTCAACCTTCAATGGTGGTTTATCCATTCACAAGGTTTGGACACTCCTTCTCATACAAATCTGATCTTGTTGGACTTCTTTAGGCGTCAAAGGAATAAAAGTGACCTTGTGTCCTTCATGCTTAAAGGAGTATTAGTTGTGATAACAATCATGAATGGTCTTTTTCTCATATTGCCATGGCCTCTCAAGTAGAATGTGGCTAGCATGCATAGGGACAATATCACAAAGTACCTCATCCTTGTACCTACTAATTGAAAATGGAATTAGGACTTGTTTTGTAACATTTAACTCACCTTTTTCATTGAACCATTGGAGTTTGTATAGAGTATGATGCTTTAAAATTGTCAAGCCAAGTTTATTCACCATAGCAGTGATAAATACATTTGTGCAACTCCCTCCGTCAATAATCATGGTACAATCCTTGTCCTTAACATGTCACATTGTGTGAAAGATGTTGTTTCTTTGTAGTTCCTCCTTAATTGGTTGGGATTGGAGGCACCTCTTTGAAACAATCATTTCTCCACCAACATCAATCTCTCGTTCATTTGGTTTTTCTTCATAGATTGCTTCTTGTTCCTCGTCGTGAACATGTTCTTTTGAATCTGAGACAACTTCTCCATTGTCTAACAATTTCATAGTGTTTCAGTTGGGACATTGGCTTGCAACATGTCCTTTTCCAAAGAATTGAAACATTAGATGTATCTGGACCTCTAAAAGTGTTACTTGTTTTTCTTTACCCTTGTTGGATTCACCCACTTGTTTTATTTTGGATCCCTCAAAATTATCCTTCACTTGGATTAGGGTTGACTTTTGGAAAGTATTGGGCTCTTGTTTCCATTTTGTGGTCGAATTTGGGTTAGTCCAGTTGAAGACCTTCCTTTTAATTTGTCGTTCAATTTTCATGGCCATATGTACCATCTCCTCATTCTCTACAAAATGTTGCAGTTCAACAAGGTTAGAAATTGTAGGATTTAATCCAGATAAAAACCTTACCATGGTTGCTTCCCTATCTTCATCAACATTAGCCCGAATCATGGCTATCTCCATTTCTTTGAAATAATCTTCAACGCTCCGGCTTCCTTGTTTGAGATTTTGATGCTTGTGATAGAGATCACGGTGATAGTGAGTAGGCGAAAACCTTTTTCTCATAATGTCCTTCATTTCTTCCCAAGTATTGATTGGGTGTTCACCATTTCTTCTTTGCTAACTTACTAATTGATCCCACCAAACAAGACCATATTCCACAAATTCCATAGCAGCAATCCTTACTTTCTTTTGCTCCATGTAGTTTTGACATTCAAAGATATGCTCAATTTTGATCACCCAGTCAAGATAGGCTTATGGATTAGTTCGTCCTTGAAATGGAGGAACTGTTACCTTGATGTTGCTGAAGTTATCATTTTTATATCTTTCCCTTGGATTTCGATGAAAATCTCTTCTGGATCATTGGGTGACTTGATCTACTTCAACTTCCTCTTCAATTTCTTCTTCCATTCTAGGGCATACTATCATTCTATTACCCAAGGATGCTTCAACTTGATCCATTCTATCATGTCACAATCTTGCCATCTTATGCATAATGGCTTGAGTTTGCAAGTTAGGAGCTTCTCTTACAGGTGATTATCATGGACTCTAAGACATGATTACTGAAAATAAAGAAAAAGGAAATGTGTAAAAGGCCTTACCAATTATTGCTCTCACAAAGCCTCACGAGTTCACTCCAAGGAAACTTGAATGTCACTCAATTCGCTCATGTTTGCACTCTAGGAATTCAAGGCTTTTACTAGTCCTCTTCTAGTCTCTCATGCTCAAGCCTTTTCCTCTTAATATTTTGTCTCAAGTTCTAATTAGACTTTACTCAAAAATATACCAAGTAATGCTTACTTCTTATGCGTCGGCTGCAAATAGTTAGTAGGTATAGAAAAGCAAAATATAATGTAAAGGGTGGCTTAGAAATAAGAACAAAAGAATAAAGGGGTTACTTACAACAAAGTCACTTTACATCATATCACAACAATCAATTTGAAATTCTTACTTGACTTGCTCGGTGATGAACTTGTTGTTTGTGCTTTCAACTTTTGCTATTTTCTTTTCTTTTTCCTTTTGTTTTATTCCTGAGTACTTTGCAATTTTCTTTGCTGATTTTTTAGATTTTTTTCACTTGCACTTCTCTTTTATATTTTTGGATGTTGTTGTTACACGTTTGCTTCTTCCACCAAAGCTCTGAATACCGCTTGATGTAAGGTACTCCTACCTTAATTGATCGTGGATCTAAAAAGGAAGCAAAACAACCTGCATAAGTGAATGGCTCAAACATAATGGTTTGGTAGTTGAGTAAAGGTGAAATGGAGGGCTATTTATGATAAGAGATATGTAACGAAAGTATTATTGTTATGGCCATGGTGTAGGCTTATGAATGAAAGGATGGTTAGTGAGGATAGTATCTTAGAAAGACCAAGAAAGAACCAGTGCTACAATGAGCAAAGACCTAGGCTTACAAATCTCTCTAAGGCATAGTAGAAAAGGGCATAGACTCACTATCTATAAAGAGATAGAAACCACAAGTATCAATGAAATAGAGGATGATGCCACAAGTAAGAATTTACTTGATAAGTCGATAAAAGTCACAAGGACTTGAGAAAAGAGAATAATCTCACTTTAATTAATATGAAAGGTGTTTACAAATGAATAGGACTAGCCTATTTATAGTTTTTGAATAGACATAGTCGAATGGGTACCTAATGGTTCGGCTAGCCCTTGTATCTCTTTAAAAATACACAATTGATTGAATAATTAATTTGAAAGCATAGATGTTGGTTTGGTTAACATAGGAAGTCCTAATCCTTGGTTGAATAATGCTTGAACCCCATCAAGTTGGCACCAAAGTGAACGGATAGGTGCCTTGGCCGAATAGTAAAGTCCCTTGGTGTTTGGCGCGCATAGGAGAGTCACACGCATTGCACACACTTGTTGATCACATGGACATACACATGGGAGTCCTAGGGATACTTGTGATGCAGCCTTGTGCATGGGATGAAGGCTGGTCATGTGCATGTCCTTAGACGTTTGTGAGTTCTCCCTCAAGCTAGCATAAGCGTGTATGTAGCTAAAAAGCAAGTGGGTTGTTATGAGTTGTTGTTCTAGCCGAGTTTGCCTTAGTTCCTTAGCATCTCTTGTAGCTACTTTCAGTTGGTCACTTGATCAATTTCATCAACTTAGCTTCAAAAGTCCACCTAGCTGAGTTTAGCTAGCCTTGAGCTCTTCTAGCTGATTTAAGCTTCCCATTGTGTTACATGAGCTTCCATGAAGCTTGTGAGCTAATTGTGAGATGTATATGAATTCCAAATATTCCCACAAGCTGCATCAATGTGTTATTTGCTTCCATGTACCTACATGTGCAAATAAAACAAGATAAATCAAAGGAAAATGAGCTAGAATGAATCAATTACCTTGTTGTCGTGCATGTATATCATCTTTTGAGATATGAATTCATGTCATGAGATAAGAGCATGATGATATAACATAGGTAAGCCAATGTATAAAACTTATGAGCTGAATTGAATACAAATGAGCTAAGAAATGAATGATTAAGCATACTGCTATTTCATGAATGAATTGAAACATACTTAAATGAATGCAAAACTAATATAACATAAATATATGCTTGAAATAACATTGTGCATCAATTAATATAAAGATGTGGATATGTATTAAGTTACTTTACTTATCAAATCACATAAGTAACAATCTTAGCATGGTATGCATTATTAGTTCAAATATGATAATTATATGAAGAATATAAAGTATTAAAAGGTTTAAGAATACTCCATTTGTATATGGTGAGAACATGCTTGCATCACTTAGAGTCATTGTTAGTACCACCGCGAGCACCCTACTATTCTGCGGAAATCCCAGCCCCTTAGCAAGAGATAACTCAAGCTCAAGTTCCATCTAATGCCCCTCATACCCAACCCTATCCGTAACATGATAATTGTAAAGCTATTATGCACTCCACACCTGAGCCAGGAGCCAAAGATGATCCCGTCACTATTGAGAGTGATGATAATGACCAGGCCACCCTACTACTGAACTTGCACCACCACCGTAATTAATGTCTACACCTTTTACTAGGCATCATTTGAAGCGCACTACTGGTCATATATGGAACTCTCCTATTGAGGGCAATGCTGATTCAGATGATGACAAAGATCCCTCAACCGCTGAACCAAAGCCACCCATCGCAACAGTTTGGAAAAAATGAATCAATCACATGGCTACGAAGACTCCACCACCACGAAAGTAAATCATTTTTTTTCTTTTTATTGCATTCCATGTTCTTTTATGCACTGAGGACAATGCCCCTTCAAGTTTGGGGGAGGTAGTGTTCGTAGATAAGCATTTGTTAGCATAACGTTTGCTATAGCATTAGTTTACTTTTAAGTTATTTTTTAATAAATTAATGATGCCCAATGATGATATTTTTTTATGGTTATGATTAACTGAATGTACATGATTGTTAAGCTTTAGAGAACCAACTTTAGGCTTTGATACTTTGTAGATTGTTTGGACATGAGTGTATGCTTTCTATGCTTAATAAACTTAGAAACTTTTTTATGAAAGAACTTTTGCATGTGACATCATATTCTGTTAATTAATGAATTTAATTGTTGAAACTCCCTTATTTTATGTTATGAATTATGTTAAATTGTGAATAAATGTTTTCGCATAACTGTAGATGGACACTCTTCTATGTTACAACATTACCTGGATACTACATTTCAATAAATGGTAGTTGGATGCATATGAGTGAATGAAAGTAGTCACGGGATGACTCTGCGCTAGCTTGGGGATGGAATGTTCACTCCAGTTCATCTAGAATGTGGGATGGTAGTTGTGATAGGTTGGCTCCCCTCGTAGCAATACCCTTTAAAATTTTATTAAGTTGAACTTTAATGAAGTGGGAGTATTGGTGCGCTTAATAAGTAAAAATTGTTGAAGCAGAACATAAAACTAGCTTAGGATTTTCTAATTTTGTTAAGCATAAGATGCACTCACGCATACACTTATGAAAAGGATTTTAATTTAAGGAATTGTTCTTGATATCTTGACACGTCTAGGTTGTTGAACCTAATATGGTTTTGAGGGCTGAATTTTAAACCACACTAATTGGCTCAGCTTGAACTTTGCCATAGTATTTTTTGTTTTGTTGATCACTAACAATTGTTGTAGGACAAGCAATAAAATAAGTTTGGGGGTGTGATAACCACATAAGAAAGCTATAATTCATGCCTTTTTACTTAGGTTATTGGTTGTTCAAAAGCTTATTTTATTGCATATAGTTACATATAATACATTCATTCTCATTTGGTGGTGTTTTGTTGCCTTGACTTTTATTTTTCTGGAATTGATGTTGCTTGAGAAAGGTTGTTTTGTTGTGGTGATATGCAGGTAGCTTAAGGAAAATTTATAGGAGACGACGATTATGCTGCAGTATACGAGACAATATTTCTGGGCACACTAGAAGAAAAAAGAAGACATTTTACTTTGGTAGCCTACATGCTATACCCGCCAATTGACCCCCTTATGTGAAGGGTATATTCCCTTAGGGCAGTAGAGAAAATGAGGGAACAAAACCCTAGGAGCCCCCACATGAGGAGAGTACGTGAGATGAAAAAGAGAAAAAGAAGAGGCGACCACTCTTCAACCTTCTCTTCTACATCGAAGTGACCTCCATTGTTGAAGCTCCAAGGTGATAAAGCTTGCTGGACTTTGAGAGAAGCAGCAACGCTTAGGGCGATTCACGGTGTCCACTGCAGCTCTTAGCTTAGGAGCCTTCTTTATTCTTTTTGTTTCTTTTATTTCATTTGATGATTTCTGAAATGGGTTGTATTAAACGAATAATTATGGATATCTTTCACCCATCCATGAACTAACTTAAGTTGGCTTGGGTTTACTTTGGATAATTATGTTTTTCTTTTGATGAAAGACATAACATTTTTCAGTTTACCTTCATGCTTTGTTCAATGTTTTATTGCTTGGATATGTAAGAGCTTTCGAAAGATAGCCTTTATATTTGTTTGATGCTTGATATCAAGAGAGTTAAGCTTAGATCTATGTGAACAATGGGGTGGATCTATTAAGTAAAGCCTTAACTTGTCTTAGAGATAAGGAATAAGTTTCAACGACTAAAAGGAGTGGTTAAATGATAGTATATTGCTAGGGTTTGCGCTGAGAGGTATTGCTTTAACATTATTCTGTCAGGTTTCTTACTAGAGATAGTTTAGAAACAACTTAGAAAACTCCGTCGAGATTGTGTGGGCTGGCAATTGTTTACATTCATTAAGGTAAAGATATATGATTCCAAGATAAACCTAGCTATCTAGCCCTATTGACAGTTTTCGTAGTGTGAGGTCAGATCGTGGTCTTTTTTCTGCATCATTTCTCAATTTACATTCTTGCTACAACATTTCTTATTCATTGTTTGCCACAACATTTACTTAATTCAGACTTGTTACAATACCCAATCATTTGTTTATACCATCTTTAATTAGTTTATCAATATTTTACATGCATAATATTTACTTGAATTCCCTCTAATCCATGTGGAGACAATACTCACTCATCACTTTATTACTTGCTCGATTGTGAATGCTTGCACATATTTGCGTATCAAATATAGTACACCCACAAACGCAACACTCTCTCAGTTAGAAATCCATGTATGATTAGAAAAGACTTTTGAGGCGCATAATGTAGGGCGTTGCTCATATATTTGGGGAAAAGCAATATCATGCCAAAGTTGACAATACCTGATAAGGTAAACGTATGACATTGAGGTCTCAAAGATAGGCAATGTCAAGATTTGGCCTTTTAGCAATTGTAATCACCACTTTTTCAGATTATTATATTATTATTATTTATTATTATTATAAATTAATTACACAACTCAAGCCCAACATTCAAACCCAAAACTAAAACCAACCCAACAACCTGGGCCAAAAACCAAACAAACCCAAACCCTAACCCTAAAATTATCTTCAACTACCCCTGCCGCCAGAGTGGAGATGTCAGTTGTCGACATCACCGCCCGTCGTCCAAGAGGCCTGCCACCTTCACTATTCCACCATCATCACCTTAGCAACATAGCAAAAGGAAAAGTCAGAACAAATCCAACATAAATCCCGAAAATCCAGAGCATTTAAGGAGCAAAATCATCATAACAGTGATCCAGCAAATAAATTAGGTTTTTGTTTTAATTTTTTATTTTGCATCTCTGTAAGGATTTCGGGTACATAAACCTGAAAATAAACATGTAAAAGGAATTTTCCCCACTATTTTGAAAAAAATAAAAAAAAACTAAAAATATTTCAAGGATTTTTAGTTTTCGAATACAAAAAAAAAACCTATTTACATTAAAGAGAATAGAGAGGAGATATCGAGTGGTTACCGGCGAGGGGAGTTTAACTGGGATAGGTTCGTCTTCCTAGTCACCGGAGCCGAGGGATTTTCCCTAGATCTACGGTGATAGGAGAAGTTCTAGACCGATCCAAGCCCATATATGTACTCAGGGCGTGAAGAGGCTTCGGAAGGTGGTCGAATCTCATCTTTTCGTCGTGGGTGACCATTGGAACTCTCACGGTGGAACTCTCCATCGACTTCTAAAGAGGTAAAGAGAGAAGGGAGGGAATTCACGTGAAGAGAAAGAGAGAGTGAAAAGAAAAAATGAGAAAAAAGAGAGGAGATGGGTATATATAACTCATACCAAACGACGTAGTTTTGGCTCTTGTGCGCGTATTGACCCGAAGGGTCTAATCCATTCCACAATCCTTGACGTTTTCTTCGTTTATAATTTGGTCACTTATTTTAGTATTAATTTCTTATTTATTGAGAATGTTTGTCCTTATTTTGTTATTTTTCCATTTTATGTTCTTATATTAACTTTTGGTTTATTTATTTTTAGGTCCCTCTATATTTCCCGTATTTTTACAAAATAGTCACATGTTCGTCTTTTTTTATTATTTTGTTTAAATGTGTGTACTTAGGTTTTAATTTTACATTAATGTGTTTAATTAATTATGTTAGTTGAAATTTATGGGCTATTCATGTTAAGATCCCCTAATTTAGGCGTAAATTTGCAGTTTGGTTATTAATTTCCTCTTTTTTTATTATTCTGAATTGGGCATGTTAATTTCATTTTTTTTGTTTTAGTCACTTATTTACATTTTATTTATTTTAATATTAGGCATTTTTTTGTTTGATTTCAATTTAGTCACTAGTATGCTTTTATGTTTGTTTTAAATTAGCAGTTATTTTTATTTTATTTTGGTCCTTATTGTTGAAATACAAATGTTAAACATTTAATATGACCTTTTGGTAACCGACCATAGGGTATGGTTCTCGATATTAATGGTTTGAGTAGCAATTAAAAATTAATCTCTAACTTATAATTTTATTCGTTTAATTTATTTTTTGTTATTTATATTTTTGTTCGATAAATTTTTGTTATTTTAATTTTTGCATTTACTCTTCAGTATTTATGTTACAGTCATTTAAATTTCAACTTTTAATTTCTATATTGATTTTATTTAATCCTTATATTTTGATTTATTACATTGTGATCCTTTTACTTTAGGCTTTAATTTCAGCTTTGTATTTTTAATTTATTGCAATTTAGTTAATTTACTTGGTAATTGTTTTTAATTGTTATTTTTTTATTTTAATTTCTCTAATTTAGTCCTAGAATTTTAGATTTTAATTATTAAACCCTTTTGATTTAGATTTGTAATATTTTAATCTTAACGTAGATTATTTTTATTTTAGGTTTAGTCCTTAAATTAAGAGAATTCTTAATTTGGTCCTCGTTTCTTCTCGAGGTTTCAATTTAATTCTTCGAATTGCATAATTGATTAAAATTAAATAGGTTATTAATTAGAGCCTCTACTTTTAGATAGATTTTAATGTAGTCCCCCTAATTTAGGGAATAGTGTGAGTCAGCCCTCGCGTAAATGCTCAAGGGACCTCCTCGGTTATTCCATTCAATAATCGGTTTAAAAATCAAATAGGGTTAATATTAAAACCTAAACTTATAGGTTTGAGCCTTTAGGTCCTTTTAACTTTCATAATTTGACACTTTAAGCTAGGAAAAGTCTTAATTTACTTTAGTTTAATTAGGATAAATAAAATTTGTTTGATTGCATTTTATTTTTAACCTTAATGCAATGTTCACTTATTAGGGAATTAATAGTATATCTCCTGCAATCATGCTCAAGGGGTGACTACTGGTGATTCCCAAAATAAGTCGACATCATTTTCAAAACCGCATCATAATTTTTAAAATTAATGTAATGTCCGGTTATTAGGCACAATAGTTTATCTCCCGCGTTTATGCTAGGGGCGAATGTTATCGTCCTTAATAAACGAATACCCTTTTCAACTTTTTGCATCTGTAATGATTTTTAAATTAAATAAAGATCGAACCCAAATTTTCTGATTTTAAATATAGGGTAATTAACTAGGTACCAATTTTGGGTGCTTGTGGGGGTGCTAATCCTTCCCCATATGTAACTGACTCCCGAATCCAATTTCTGGATTTTCACAAACCTTAAAACTATGTATTTTGATAAAAATAAAATGTTTTATTGAAATTACCCAATTTTTATGGTGTTCCAATCGCACCTTAAATGATTGGTGGTGACTCCTCACATTTTGAAAAATCTTTTCAAAGAGAAAACCCTCGAATCGATATCGTTCTTTCCCGGCCCGGGCAAAAAACGGTGTTGACAGCTTGGTGACTCCGCTGGGGATGTTTTGTTTTTAAAACAACTTGAGAGTCGAGCCACGAGTTGGTTACCCTAAATTTATGATTTTAGGAAATTATGAGTTTGATCTTGTTTTAATTTACAGTTCATTATGTTATTTCAAAAGGAAAAAAGATTTTCTCTCTGATTAATGCTTACACTTCTGTGAATATTTAGGATTGTTGCATATCAAAGCTATAAACCTGAGGTCAAACTCGATTTACCTAATTAGGGAGAAATATCACACCTCACGATGAGCATTGGGCTTCCTTGTGCGGGTCTGACAAAGTATCTCTATAAAGAATCTAAGTTTCTTATTCGGATATCAGATTCGAGGTATGCTTTTAGTGGTGTGATCCCCTGAGCCGAATCTGATTCGCAAGTCTGTAATGGGCCAGAATCGTATCAACCTTAGTAGGTTGTAAAGATGGCTCGGGAACCTTTGCTAGAATCCAACCTCATATAGAGAATTTAGTAAACCTAACCCGCTAGAGCTATGTGGATAACCTAGGAGAACTAGAACACATGTGTTAGGATTTTTAATTTTCTTTGTATGCCTTTTTTCAATCTTAACTTTGATTCGAATTTATTTATTATTGCTAAGATTACATTTCTTTTACTAAACATTTCAACTGAATTGATTCTTTTTGTTTCTACTAACATTGATTTCCTTTTGTTTGGTGTTGTTGTTTTTTTGAATGAACTTGTCATATCATTCAAAGGTGTTGATCCCTTAAATAACTTATCGTTTAAAAGGTTCTTGAAAAACAATGCCACATCAATGCCTTTCGCTGGGATCGAAAGAATTTCGAAGGTGCTCTACGTAGATTCAGTAGCTCAAGAGAGAGTCTACCTACTAAGGAGACAAGCCAGGCAATTACCTACTGAGATAACAAAGTGCACTTAAGATGATTCGACGCTAAAGGTAACAGTTGAAGATCACAAACCAACTCGAAAGACTTCTGAAAGTAGGAGATGAAGTAGAAGCTTTGAAGATAAAGTAATAATTAGATGCTTGCAGGAGCTGGACAACTTACAGATGGACCTGATTTTTCACTTCCCCAATGTACCGAGACATTGTCGGGTTTTCAAGAATTCTTGGGATCAATTCCTTGTTACATTTGCATCTTGCATTTTGCACTCTCATTTTTGCATCTTTGCATTTGCATGTGCATTTTTGCATTTTTACATTAGTATATATGCATTGTACATTACATGGCATACGTTGCGTCTCATCGTGTATTAATCACGGATCTGGGGAATAACTTACGGAGAGTTCTGTGATAAAAGTTTTGAGGTAAGAAGAAGTCACCCCATTCATACCAAAAAGGATTGAGAGATATAGCCATGATGTTAGCACCATCTGAAGTTCAAGGCACGTCGTCGAGATCCGTGGGGCACTGAGAAACAAGGCCTAGATTTTGTTTGACCCAGGGTATTAACATTTAACTCGTAATGAGACATTTTGGGGCCAATTAAAAAGAAGTTCTTCCACCCACTATGAAACCTTATTACACTGAATTTGTTCTGTTTGAAAGTGTTTTTGTTCTTTCTTTATTTTATCAATAAATATTTTGTTGATTTAACTTATGTCATTTTCCAAATTTATGAATAATAAATCAAGTTTTAATCTTGTATTTCTTTGAATATCGAATGAATTAAAGGTTCTTTTACTACTTCATTAATTATATATCTTTGACAAGGGGCAAGATTAGACCTTCCATACCATATCCAAAGCCGAAATAATCATTGTTGGGTTCCTTACCCGAAATAACACACATTTACTCCCAAAAGACCGAACCTTCCCCCTGAAACCATAAAGTCATGCCCCTATCCTCACCGAGGCACCAAAACCTGTACTTTTACATTCCCAGACATAAATAACATTTCCATAACATTACCTTTTTCGGAATAATGACTTTAAAGTCACATATTTCTCTTCCTAGACACAGAACCAACATTCAATTCCCAACCTCAATAAATCTCAGGGCATAACGAGGACCCTTTCCTCCAAGAAATACAATATGGATTGTTGCGTATCAAATTTATGAAAGAGAATTCGAATAATTGGGGCATACTAAGAACGAATGGAAAAAGAATAAATAAAGGGAATCTTTGAAATAATTATATCATGCGTTAATTACATTGTTTTCATGTACTTAAGGTAAATCCTGAATACTCATCCCCCTAGGGATAGCTCTTTTACAAAGACTTGCATGATTGAGATGATGAACGACTTTGATTTATTTATCCTTTCAAATATATGTATATATATATATATATATATATATATATATATATATATATATATATATATATATATATATATATATATATCCATTGTAGCCCATAGTATTTTTCTTCTGATTCAACCCTAACTAAGGATCACCCTCTACGCTGAGGGGCAAAGATGAAGGACATCTACTCGTATGAGTGAAGATCATCAATCCTAATTTCTGTGCAGAAGCAATTCATAATGAAATAAAGTGAGGAATAATGAAATACCGCAAGGTGGACCAAATACAAGCACTTAGTGATCGAACCAAGTTGATAACACATATAGAAAAAGGAATGACATAGCAAAAAAGATAAAAAAAAAGAATGGAGAAAAAGAAGGAAAAAAAGGAAAAAAAAGAAAAAAGAAGAAGAAGAAGAAGAAGAAGAAGAAGAAGAAGAAGAAAAAACCGAACAAATACTTCAAGACGAATGACTCAAATCAATTCACCCGAAGATCATGAAGCACCAAAAGACACACGAGCGGATTCAAGTCAAGCAAGACAATATTGAAGACAACAGAACAAATCGATCCTTGGTTCAATAACCCTTAAAGACTTGTTTGGGCCTATTTATCTTTTTCTTTCATAACCGTGAGCGAGGAAAAGAGATCCCTGAACGAACAAGAAATATCCGTTGTTTTAAATGTCTTGGGAGGGGGCATATATCCATACAATGTCCCAATAGAAACACCATGTTATTACTTGGAAATGGTGAGATTGAATCTGACCATGAAGAAGAAGAAGCACCACCAACAGAAGTGGAGGAAGAAGCCGAAATTGGTGCTCCTATGGAAGGTGAAGCCCTAATGGTCAAGAGAAGTCTAAGTGCCCAAGTAGTAGAAGATGATGCACAACGGGAAAACATCTTTCATACCCGCTGCCATGTGAATGAAAAAGTGTGTTTCATGATTATAGATGGAGGGAGTTGTACTAATGTTGCCAGTACCATCATGGTGGAGAAATTGGGATTGAAAACGTTGAAACATCCAAATCCCTACAAACTACAATGGCTCAATGAACGAGGTGAACTTAATGTCAACAAACAGGTGATGGTTCCTTTTTTCAATTGGTAAGTACAAGGACGAGGTTATGTGCGATGTTGTTCCTATACATGCTAGCCATTTACTCTATGGAAGACCATGGCAATATGATAGGAGGACCATTCATGATTGTTTTACCAATCAGTATTCATTCAACCATGAAGGAAAGAAGATCATCCTAACACCCTTGACGCCTAAACAAGTCCAAGTTGAGCAAATCAAGATGAAACAAAGTGTTGAGACCATGAGGAAAGGAAAATCAAAGTTAATCCAATAAGAAAACATTCCAAAAACAAGTGCTTATACATCTAAGTGCTTGTTACAAAGATGTTTACTGAAGAGGTGTAAGGTCAATGAAGATTTTTCTAACTTTGACAATGCAGGAATTTCCTTTGATTTGCAGGATGATCCAAGTGACACAATCCATCGATTTGGGAAATTAAAGGATGTGACCTTTCAAGAGCCAAAAGGTGTGATTTTTGAAAAGCAAAGAGTGGTAATTCTTCATCCAAAGGACGTGATCCTTCAAGAATCAATAGTTATGCCTAATGAAAATCAAAGGGAAGCGATTTTTCAACCAAGGGGCGTGACTTATAAGAACATCACCATTCCAAGAGTCATCATCTTTCACGAATCAATGCAAACATCTATTGAAGAAAAAAAGGGACATGATTCTTGGAATGCAAAAGGGCGCAAACGTTCAAAGCAAAATGACTTCAATAGACATGAACTTTGAACATACAATTTACAGGAAATATTTCTTAACTTTAGTTATGTTTGATCACATTTTTACTAATGAAAGTTTTCTTTCTTTTCAGGTTAAGAACTTCCAAAGCAGTCTTTCAACGGATATGAACCTTTTTATAAAGATTGAATGGAAGGACACTAGGAAAAGACGATCATTTGATTTGAGGACAAATCGATTAAAAGAAGGGGAGGATGATGTGATCCAATTCAGCATCATATTTACCATGGCTATTCCAACCTTTCCAGGGAAGAAACTTTCTATCTTTATACCTATAGATGCTTATTTCATATATTATAAGATAGTTATTTTCATATATATATATTATACCTATAGTTATTATGATAATAAGTTATCCATTTATATATGAGATACAAGTTATTATCATATACTATAGTCACATTTTTATAATATACACATTATATAAGTTTATATACTTAGTTTATTTTCTTATGTTATGCATGTAGGCACATTCGGCCAACACTTGGGAGCTGCATTAGAGCTAAATGGAGCATGTAACAGCAAGGAAACTTACATGGGATCGATTAGGAGAGCACAAGGAACAATTGGTGAAAAGTTGTTTGGAGGCCGTGAGCTCATAGCTGGATTGAGCTGAAGATTTGAGCTACAAGATGACCTCATTTCAGCTGGGGAATTGCACCATCATCATCACCACTTAGGATACTTCAAATATGTCCTAAGTCAAAATTTGTGAAATCGTACCTTTTCGCGAATAGTTGCCACCTCAAGAGGTACCTTTTCACAAGGAGCTGCCCAAACGTTCACCATATTACAAGTCATCTAAGGCCAGCTCACCACCAGATCATTCACACCCAAAGTAGCTTAAACATGAAGGGTTACCTTTCCAAACATTGTGACCTTTCATGAATGATGCTGCCCATGAAGATGCCTTTTCAACAAGGAACACGTGGATGAAGAGATCACACCTATTGGAAGCTTAAATCACCAAGAGATATGAGCTAAAGGATCCATGCCTATTCGGCCACATCACATGCCATGCACATGGGAGCCTTTGGCGCCAAACATGAAGAGACACGCCACCATTCGGCCAAGGGAAGAAAATGGCGCCAAGATGAACAAGCATGCCCATTCGGCCAAGGGAGATGTCTTCCCATCCTTAGCTGAATCATTAAGGCCTTTCATGAAAAGTTAGTCGAACCATCACAAGCCCAAAGGACTTATTCATTCATCTCAAGCATTATGTATTTTCCTAAAGACATGTATCTAGCCGAAATATCATGTAACTATTCGGCCAAGCCCTCTCATTTCCTATAAATAGAGTGGCTTGCCTTCATTTGTAGGGATCTCATCTCTTATATAAAATATACTCTTGTGAGTTAATTCTCTTCAAAGTTCTTTGTGAACTTTATCGATTAAACAAGTATAGTTCATATACTTGTGGCGTCATTCCTTCCATCTTGATTCTTAAATTCCTAGATTGATATCTAGTGGGTTGAAGACACAATCACCACCCCTCAAGCAAGTCTGTGAAGACCGGGATTGTGCTTCATAGCATAGTTTCCTCTTTGGCGAGTTTGAGATACAACATCACCACCATCTTCATTTCATCATCAACATCATCAACATCCTTCATCAAGACCATCATCAATCCCATAATTCTGCAACCATCTCTATTCTTATTCTTTCATTCCATTACTTATATTATTATTCATTTCTTAAACCCATCATTAATCATATTTCTTTCTTATTATTTTGCAGCCCAAGCTTATTAATTCAAGGACATCAGTACTTTTCAATCCTAGATCGGGACACAATAAGGCTATCTACTCTTTTCATCAAAGTGTGTAGATTCGCCTTACATCAATATATCTTGGATTATTATGTAACGGTCATAACATTGCTCATGGTGATGACTATATGTATGATCCTCAGACTTGAGATCAATGTTATCCCAACATATATTGTTGTATGTTTTGATACAATTAAACATGCTCCGTAACTGGTTGCACTATAAAGACTGTTATTGAATATATGTCAATATATATAGTGGGTGCGTATGATTAAGATAGGATTTGTCCTTCGTACATAATAGGAAATATATCACAGACCACTTGATTGAGTGAGACTAGAAATGCATGGCCATGCTTGAATAAGTTGTTATGAGATACCACAAATTATTCGTTAATTATCGTGTACTCTAAATATCAAGAAACAATAGATGGGCTATACAAGTGTGACTATTCCAAGACTTGTTCCTATTCTAGATATAAATGACAAAAGGATGTAATACACAAAAGACTTAATCACGAAGATGATATATCGAATCATAATTTCTTGTAACTTAAGTGACAATGATATATTGCTAGATGTCACTCATTGTATGTAATAGTAGAATTGTTCTAATAATTACTATTAACGTTACAAGAACATACGGGTCACATCCTAGGATTGAAATGAGCAAATATGTACAATTTGTTGTATGTTACTAAAATATATATGGAGTTAATAAATGTATATTTTATATACATATGATTTTAATTATCATGAATATAATAAGTAATCATTAAAAGAATGTAATTTTTTTATTACAACTCTTTTAATAAATATTTAATTCAGAATAAATAAATAAGAGTTTAAATAAATGTTAAAGATTATAATTCAAATTATAAGTCTTTAATGGATATTTAATTTAAATTAATTAAATAATATTTTTTATTAATTCGAAATAACTTAAAATCCCTAAAAGGTTAGGGTAACTGATATGTTGAAAACGTGAGGTAAGGTCTAGCAACCACTTCTTCTTCAGCCGTTTTTTCTCAAAACTGTTTTTGGGAAAAGAAAATTTTGCTCTCAATCGGGTGAATTAAGTAGAGGCCGAGTTGTGTTTTCGTGGAGGCTTACGATTTGAATCGTTCGTGATCACCATTAGTCGCTGCTGCCTTTGTTGTTTTTCAAGGAACCCATTGTAAGTATTCGCATCATTTTTTCCCGATTTCGGTTTTTCGTACTTGGATCGCTGGTGAGACTGTCGAGTTTTGTTTTCGTTGTGCCATGGGGTACGCCGACGGTCCCAACACCTAGTCGCCGGAGCCGAGGGGTTTTCTCTATATCTATAGTGATAGGAGGGGTTCTAGACCGATCCAAGCTCGGATCTATACTCAGGGCATGAAGAGGCTTCGGAAGGTGGTCACATATCATCTTTTCGTCGTCGACGAGTGGAAGTCACTGGCGATCAATGGCGACTCTCACGGTGGAACTCTCCACCGACTTCTAGAGAGGTGAAGAGAGAAAGAAGGGAATTCACATGAAGAGAGAGAGAGAGAGAGAAGATAAAAAAATGGGGAAAAAAAGAGGAAATGAGTATATATAACCCATACCAAACGACATAGTTTGAGCTGGTGTGCGTGTATTAACCCGAAGGGTTTAATCCCTTCCACAATCCTCGATGTTTTCTTAGTTTATAATTTGGTCACTTATTTTAGGAATAATTTCTTAGTTAATTAGAATGGTTTTCCTTATTTTGTTATTTTTTTCCATTTTATGTTCTTATATTAACTTTTGGTTTATTTCTTTTCAGGTTCCTCTAAATTTCCCCTGTTTTTACAAAATAGTCAAATAATTGTCTTTTTTTTATTATGTTTAAATGCATGTATTTAGGTTGTAATTTTACATTTATGTGTTTAATTAATTATGTTGGTTGAAATTTATGGGTTATTCATGTTAAGACCCCCTAATTTAGGCGTGAATTCGCAGTTTGGTTACTAATTTCCTCTTTTTTTATTATTATGAATTGGGCATATTATTTTCATTTTCTTTTGTTTTAGTCACTTATTTACATTTTATTTATTTTAATATTATGCATTTTTTGTTTGATTTCAATTTAGTCACCAGTATGCTTTTATTTTTGTTCTAAAGTAGCAGTTATTTTTATTTTATGTTCTTTAAATATTTGTTCTTTAAATTTTTGCATTTATTTTTCAGTATTTATGTCACAGTCCTTTTAAATTTTAGCTTTTATTTTCTGTATTGATTTTTAATCCTTATGTTCTGATTTCTTACATTGTGATCCTTTTGCTTTAGGCTTTAATTTCAACTTTGTATTTTTAATTTATTGCAATTTAGTCCATTTACTTGGTAATTGTTATCTTTAATTTTAATTTCTCTAATTTAGTCCTAGAATTTTAGATTTTAATTATTAAACCCTTTTCGTTTAGATTTTTAATATTTTAATCTCAACCTAGATTATTTTCGTTTTACGTTTAGTCCTTAAATTAAGAGAATTCTTAATTTGGTCCTCGCTTTTGCTCGAGGTTCCAATTTAGTTCCTCGAATTGCATAATTGATTAAAATTAAATAGGTTATTAACTAGAGCCTCTACATTTAGACAAATTTTAATGCAGTCCCCCTAATTTAGGGAATAATCTGAGTCGGCCCTCGCGTAAATGCTCAAGGGACCACCTCGGTTATTTGATTCAATAATCGGTTTAAAATTCAAATAGGGTTAATATTAGAACATACACTTCTAGGTTGAGCCTTTAGGTCCATTAACTTTCATAATTTGACACTTTAAGCTAGAAAAAAACCTTAATTTACTTTTAGTTTAATTAGGACAAATAAAATTTGTTTGATCTCATTTTATTTTTAACTTTAAGGAAATGTTCATGTAACACCTAAAACCTGTATAATTATACCTATACAGATTATATATGTCACTTGAATTTTTCAAAATATTTTCCAATTCAAAACTGATTTAAAATTTATTTTCTTAAAATGGTAACTGATAATATAAACATATCATATCACATCAAACTATCACATACTATTTAAAACATATATTTGTATGTCTTTAAGCTATCCATACTGAAAATAGAGTAAAACATTTTAGTTTAGTTATTACAAACCAGTTCCAAAATAGTTAAATAGAGAAACTAGGACATTGGTAAGTACATGCCACTAACTAAGTCAAAATCACATCATAGGATGTCTTACTGATATGGAAATATACTCCTTGATGCTTGATGTCGCTCCGAACTCTTTATTCTACTACTGGCTTTTTTACCTACGCGTGAAAATCATCACACGCTAAGTATATACTTTGTGAGGCAATTTAAAACAATAAATAGTGCATAACAACTCATGCATGGAATTTAATGTCATAAACAAATGCCATAAGATCATGTTACTTGCATATCCAATATTTTACCATAATCAACATGATATAACCGAATATAAAATTTCTTACAAATATACTTACCATTTATCCCGTAAACTCGTAAGCTTATTTGCATGCTTACAATTTATTAACCAATAAACCATAACCCAATTTAAACCCTGAGGACCCTGGGTATATAGTCAATATATATATGCACCTTAGTGCTAACCTGAGTATGACACATAAGGCCGTGTCCGCCATCTGTACTAGGTATCCTTAAAATACAATCCCGAATATGACACATAAGGTCGTGCCCACCATATACACTAGGTATGCTTTAGTGTAATCCCGAATATGCAGTCTGCTGCTGGACTCTATGGCATGCCAACTATACCCTGTATCTCAATGACTTACTTGGGCATATAGTCTATTTTTATTCATCCATGGTATCATATTACCATATATTTAACATTAGGTAGTTCATACCCGAAATAACATTCATGGTAAAATATCACATTATTCATGATCAATGCATTATAATTTCATAATGTGACATATCAAACTTATATCGAAGTTATAAAAATGACATAATATCATGTTGATATAAACAAGGTCGACTTATCGCAAGTCTTCCAGATGATGTATAAAACATCGATGTACCATGTCATGCATGTATTGCACTCACCTTGACACTTTATATATCCCAAAAGATGTGCCTCACTATAATCACAATAAACCCTTTTTATACTTGACTTGCCTCAATCACAAATCTATCACGATCTGTACAAATCACAAATTCATAACGATACATATGTTAGTATTGCACTAACATAAACACATCCCCAAAACAAAATCCATAATATACTTGAAACTCATTTTCTACCAAAATACTTAACACTTAATAATTCCTTTTAACATTGGCACTAACTTTTCCAAATTACACAAAATGGTCCTTCACTATTTTATCACTTAGATTCTTAATGCCAAAATTCCAGCATTAAAATTATTATCATTCAAATGCTTTTATAAAGGCATAGTTATGTTTAAGTACCCCAACTACGCGAATGTTGCACTTAAATCACTAATATTTCCAAACTTCCAAAATGGTCATATTTCACATCTAAACACTCATTTTAATTCCAAAACAGTAATTTCTAACATAGTACATCAACTATTAAACAATTATACAACCATTCATAACTTTTCCAAAATTATCGAATTGGTCCCCCAACTTTTCAAAAATTATAGAATGGTCCTCAAATTTTTCTAAGGCTTGTAGAATACCTCCTACATCATTTCCAGCCCTTATATAATTTTTCCATAATTTTTCTCACTCAAAAACATCATGGTCGTATGCTTTATCCTTTAAAACTATGTTTTCATGATTTTGCTCGATTTTAATTTAATTCAAGCATGAAATCAACTTCTAATCAATCTTATAACATCTCTACAATCAAATCCCTAATCAACTCTCATCAAAACACCAAGTTCTATAATTTCTTTATTTGACCAAAAATTATAGAATCATTTCTAGGAAGTTTGAACACGTTTTAATCATAATTCATGCTTGAAAATGAATCTACAACCTCAAAAACATCAATATTCATCATCAATTTAATGAACCCTATCATGAATATAAACCCTAAGATTTGGTATTTTTAAAATAAGCAAGTTGAGAAAGCATAATTGGTACCAAAAGATAGCATTTTTTACTAGATCACTATCCTATTTGACGGCATAACTTGAATTCCATAGGAAATTCCTTAAAAATGGAAAACAAATATTTTTCCCTTACCTTGGTATAGCTCACGAAACTTTGGAGAAAAAGATGAATAAGTTGGCATGAAACTTAGATATTTTTCATTTTAAGTTTACCTTTATCGAATATTAAATTCATTAAATTAGGAAATTACCAATATACCCTTAATGAAACTTCATAATCACCATTAAACCAAGACACCTAACCTTATCATCTTCCAAAATAAGATGCCTCAACCTTATCATCTCCCATAAGTCAAAGATGAACAAATAAGATCTTAGTTTACTGATTTGCCCTTGGCTTTTTCCAAAAATCACAATCTTGCCACTTTAATCTAACGATCCAAATTAAACATGGAAATTAAACCCTTAAATCTCAAGATTTATATTATTTTCCAACATTTAAAAATGTGAAAATAATATTTTCAGGTCTAATGTATCATCCTTCAGATTTTCTTGAATTTTTTATTCGATCCGATTTACCAAATTTTTCCTCAACTTCCTTGCTCTATAACTTTTATTACAAAACTCGTATTAACATTCTGATTCCACAGAAACATTATTCTTGAGATAAACTATTTATTTATAGGGCCACTTTGTAATTTTTTAAATTAACATTTTAGTCCTTGAACTTTTCCAATGTTTATACTTTGGTCACCAAACTTTAAAAATTTATAATTTGGCCACTAATTCAATCCATTTATAGAATAAAATTCTTTTTGAGAAAATTACCAATTAGGTCCGTAAAATTTTCCTAATTTTTTACTTTAACCATCAAACTTTTAAAATTTTCATTTTGGTCACTATCTAAATTTTTTGGGGTATTACAACTCTCCCCCTTAAATAAAATCCATCCTCGAATTTTAAGACTATGCTTTTGCCAAAGCACTTTAACTAGAGGAATCGTCTTGCTATGCAGTTCTTTGATTTCTCAAGCCAAAATCCGTACTAATTCTTCTACATAAGTCAAAACTAGTCGGATCTCAATTTAATTCGATGAAATGACATGTGAAGGATCTGATCAATACTTTCTAAGCATCAACACATGAAAAACAATGTGTACTTTGTCCAACTCCAGAGGTAATGCTAACTGATAAGCCATTGGTCCAACTCTTTTTAAGATCTTATAATGTCCATTGAATCTTGGACTTAGTTTTCCTTTGCGCCCAAAACGCAAAATCTTTTTCCTGGGCGATACTTTAAGAAAACTTTATCTCCTTCATGAAATTCAATCTCTTTTTGCTTCAAGTCTACATAAGACTTCTAACGATCATATGTTATCTTAAGATTATCTTGAATTATCTTTACTTTATCTTCAACCTTTTTCAATAAATCTGGGTCAACAAGATTTTGATCTTTTAAACCAATTTAATGGTATTCGACATTTTTCCCATATAGAACTTCATACGGAGTCATCTTGTTGCTCGATTGATAGTTGTTGTTATAGGCAAATTTTACTAAAGACAAATACTTTTCCCATGATCCCTTGAACTCAATCACACATGCCCTCAGCATATCTTCTAATATCTAAATAGTATGCTCTAATTGACCAACCGTCTATGAATGAAAGGTCGGGCTAAAATTCAATCGAGTACCTAAAACTTTTTGCAAATAATTCCAAAATCTTGAAGTGAACCTTGGATCCCTGTCAGATATGATTGATATTGGTACTCCATGTAACCTAACTATCTCCTTGATAAACAACTCTGTATATTTATCCAAGGCGTAGTCCATTCTCATCGAAATGAAATGTGCCGATTTAGTTAACCGGTCAACTATCACCCAAATGGAATCCTTCTTATTTGATGTCAAAGGTAGCCCTGTAACAAAATCCATAGTGACTCTATCCCACTTCCACTCTAGATTTTAAATGCGTTGTAACAATAACAAAGGCACTTGATGCTCAGCTTTCACTTGTCGATACGTCAGACATGTAGCAACAAACTCAGAAATGGCTCTTTTCATACCTGACCACCAAAATCGACTCTTTACATCCTGATATATCTTGCTCCCGTCTAGATACATAGTCCATGGACTAAAATGTGCCTCAGAACGAATATCTTTCTTCATCTCATCATCATGTGAAATGTAGATTCTTCCTAAGTAAAACAGACAACCATCAAACTTGACTTCAAAGTCTTTAGTCTCACCTTTTTCCACCAGTGAAATCTTTTCTAATTATCTGTCATCTTTCCTTTGTAGCTCTATTATCCGATCTAGAAGCATCATATTTATCTTTAATTCAGCCAAATTGTTCCATTTTCTTTCAACAACAGTCACACATCCATAGCTCGTAAAGTTGCAAAAGTTTTCCGACTAAGTGCATGTGCTACAACATTAGCCTTTAGTGTCTAATAATCACTGATCAAATCACAGTCCTTTAGGAGTTCTATCCATCTCCTATCTCAAGTTTTAGCTTTTTTGAGTTAACATGTACTTAAAACTCTTCTTTAAAGTTTCAAAACTCTCTTGACATTTCTCAATCCAAGCAAAGAACATTCTTTCTCAAGAGCTTGGTCAAAGGAAAAGCAATCGTCGAAAAGTTTTTCACAAACCTTCGATAATAACCAGCAATTCCCAAAAACTTCGAACCTTTATAACATTCTTTGGAGGTTTCCACTACACTATAGCTTGAACTTTCTTAGGATCCACTCTTCTAACTTTGGTTGAGACCACATGACCAAGAAAAGCAACTTCTGATAGCCAAAAATTACACTTTGATAATTTGGCACATAACTTTTTATCCTTAAGTATCTCGAAAACAATACGAAGATAAACATCATGTTCTATCTTTGTCTTCGTGTATACTATAATATCATCAATAAATACAACCACAAACTAATCCAAGTAAAGTTGAAATACTCAGTTCATCAAATCCTCGATCTAGCAACTCTTGCTATTGAACCTGTATTCACTTAACTCAATTTCATCCATTTGATATTAAATCATATAAATAGAATCAAAGCCTGAGAACCATAATATCTTAAATTTCACCTCTCGATCTGGAGTTAACACAATAATTAATCTAAGAAGACATCTTTAAATTTTTGAGTTGTGGAAACATCATACAATCTTACTTCAGATATTTGATTATCTATCACCTTATTATGCATCCTTTTTACATCATTTTAATCATAACCATTGATGATATCAAATTAGTGATGATTTTGTTTTTTCATCAATCACTGAAATTTCCAATTTTTCCGTATCTTTCTAAATTAATCGCTTCTTGTGACCATCAACACAACCTTAGTGAAAAGATAACCAATCATTGCTCAATATGATCTAAAACTCGTTAAATGATCATTCCATAAGATTCATCAGGAACATAAGCTCCTGAACCTTTATCGAACATTTACTATTTGTCCGACTAACACATGCATCATGACCCATAGGTCTTCTGCCATAATAACACTTGTTATCCGGTCGAATTGAATATCTCCACTTTAGAATTCCTTAATTAATTAATTAATAAGATAATATGTATAACTTTTCCATATCCATAGAATTTATTCTCGAGCAGTTGAAACATTTTCCTTTTCAAATGAAAATATAATTGGCCACATCGTTTAATAAGAAAACTTGAAAATTTATAGCAATAAATTCATAGCAATTAATGCTAAAATCACACTATCAAGTAATTTACTCTTTTTCCTCTCACTGCAAACTTGAAACTTTTCAAGTTCGTAAGATCAATCTTAATCTAAATAATAATTCATTATAGCATGGAACACTACTAGAAAAAACACCTTTAATGACGCGCATTGCTCGTCATCTATGGGTGCAAATGACACACAAATGCACGTTATTGAAGCCACCGACATAAATGAAGATGACACATATTTGTGTCATAAATTTATGACATTCACTGTGCGTCATTGAAGCCCCCGCCATAAATGAAGAAGACACATATTTGTGTGTCATAAATTTATGACACGCATTTATGACTTACATTTACGACTTACATTGTGTGTCATTGAAGCACACGTAATTAAAAAAGATGACACACATTCGTGTGTCGTGATTGTATGTCGTAAATTATATATATATTGTAGATTGACAAATAATCAAACTAAATCACATTTAATGTCTCATAATACTAAATATATATATATATATCATATGTCGATACAAAATATCATTAATAAAGTTGAAAGTCTCATAATACTAAATATATATATATATATATCAAACTAAATCCATTTGCATACAATATATTAACATTAAGTTATTAAAAATATTATAATCGTATGTCGATACAAAATATCATGGCATAATAAAGTTTGCCACATAAGATACTCATTCATTGCGAATATCATCAATGTCATCATCCGTGTATTCTTCCTCCCCATCGCCAACCTAAGTAAAAAATATGAAATAAGTATATGACCATCGAAAATAAGTTGAAAGTATAGAAAAACAAAAGATGTGATCTCAAACTAACAACTATATGATAAGTAACAGGTATGTAATGTTATATATTGAATAATATCATCAAATCTTGCAAAAATGATTTAGATAAAGTTCAGAGCACCTTTGCGAATTTCCCATTAAAAACAGAAAGTGTCACTTTCCAGAAAGCTGGTATGTGTTGTACAAGAACAGCGGTTAATCTTTTGATATATTTTCCTCTAAGAACGTTAACTTCTTCACCAGTCAAGGCCAGCGGTTGCAATTCTATAAGCAGTTCAACGTTCCCAAAAGTGTAGTTGGCATCCGACTGAGTAGTAAAAAAAAGTATATATATAAAAAAAAATCTCATAGTTAGGCAGAGAACCAAGACTTTTTCCTCATACAATTATCAAATCACCGTTCTATCTAGTAGCACTTACAGGGTTTATTTGAATTTGGAGCCACTTTGCGTCTGAGATGGCTTTTTCACGTAAAACATTATTCAATGTTTCCATGCATACTTCATGGTCTGAAGTACACTTCTCAAGCAACCCTTGAATTCTAGGATTCTATCAAATAAAAAACTGAACATTTCAGAGACTTGACCTCGGGAATAGATGATTTTAAGCAAGTCAAGTTGATAGCATACTTCTTGAAATAGAACATATTATCAAATTCACGTTACTTGAATAGCAATTCAACTAAAAAATATTTGTTTAAAAGCACTCTAGAGCTAGCATTTTGATTCAAAACTGATTCGATTAGAAGCACTCAAGAGCTTCCTGGACTCTACTCTCATCAAATTCAAGTTGATCAGCAATTTGAAGTAAACCATATCTGCTAAAACTCAAATAATCTATTCATAAACTTACTGATGTAGAACCAGATAATTTTATGACAAACACTCGAGAAATAATCCAAAACCTAAATTGTCCATATTCTCAAAAATACAAATCTCAAATTATCAAATTTCACCTCACAGTATGAGATCATATTTATATGAGGGTTGGGAGAATAAGGATATTGTAATAGAAGCTCATACAACCCAAATAACAAAGAAATTTTCATTCTAATTCTTCACTTAAATAAGTATTCTTCAAAAGTTTGGGTAAAGGCCTCTATCAATAACATCTTTGGTTTAAGCACACTTGTTTTTAGGTTTGGGGATGGAGATGAGAATTATAGCCATTTTATTCTTTAATGGACAACGAAACAATCAACTTGTGAGAAAAATGCCCTACACTTACTAAAAAAATCATGTAGCAAATATACATGTTGACTAGGACATTTTCATTAGTCGGAAATGGGAAAATATTATATAGAGCATTTTGACACTATTGAAAAGTTCACGCTTCACTAACCTGTACATTTAAATAATGCCACACTAGATCTGACTCAGGTTCAAGCTCCAGCAGCAACCTTACTGTATTCTCAAGCTACATGAGAAAAAATACTTATCAGGTTAGTAGAACTTGTTCAAAGTTGACTTCAGCAAGTTCAGTAGCAAGTAGTCGAGCTACTTTAATTGCCTTAGAGTGGCTTCAGTTAACGTGTGTTAAGAAGTTAGCTTTATAGGAAGACTAATAATAATAATAATAATTGTGTGATAACCATAAAATCCTTATGAGGCAAGATTCCATAAGACTTATACCTTTGTTTGTCACTCGGGAAATGGTGAGGACACCCAAGTTACTTTAGTAGTATGAAGATTGTCTTATGTGTATAGAATATCTGAATATATCCAAGTTATTGGCATATTACTTTAGTCGCTAGTTGAACATTATACTGTTGCTATGTGACCGAGACACGTCTTGAGTACTCTAGAGGAGTATATTAGCTTGGCATGATGCCGACACTATGAGACCCGGACCTAGCCTAAGATACTAGTGAGGTGTTGATACTTTCTGATCCAAAACTTACCTAAGGTATTCATGAGATGTTGATTCTATGTGACCCAGATCTGACATAAGGTACCTTTAGTAAGCAAATAGACGTATGAGTCTAGTGATGCTATGTGACCCCCGAGCTACACCATAATGCTTACTTCTTGTTGTATGATGGTACCATGTGTCTTTGTGATACCGGGTACTATCATTGTGTATTGCATGAGGATGCATTATAGGATGATACTGAGGTTAGAGACCTGGTATAGGTTTACTCATAGTGAGGCCCTTAGCGGAGACTAAGGGAAGCATGAGACGTACATTCGAGAGGTAGAACTGGATAACCTTTAGTAGGTAACATTGATTTGGATCAGGCATGTACCTACTACTTAGTAACATGTCTCTAGCATGCTTTAGTTTATGGAATTCTTATGATACTCTAGATTAGTGATTATACTGTTGGGCTTTGTAAGCTCAACCTTCAGATGTTTTCCGTGGGCAGGTTGGTAGATTGAGCAGTTCATGGAGCACCATCGCAGCAGGACTTCCAGCATCTTTGACAGAGTATTGTACTATATCTTAGTGAATATATGTATTCATAGAACCTTACTCATGTATTCAGTTTATTAAAATCAATGTCTGTATTATTTTGGTTTTAAAGTATGTGTCACGGATTTTCAATTTTGTAAAATGTTTTATGTCCGTTAAATGTTATTTAATTATGATGTCATTTGGTATGTTTGAAAAGGGGATGAACATGTTTTGAAAATTAGGGGTTGCCTCGGTAGCATAGTGTGACACTTTAGGCCTAATTGGGTTTTGGGTGTTACAGGTTTGGTCCCATTAATAACTAAACATGAACCCAACATATTATCCTTAACTCTTCTCTCAATGTCAATACTTTTGGTGCCCCCTATCTTGTCATTCTTTACAGCTCTTTTAACCATCTCTCTACACATGATGATGTCAAAGAATATTTTAGTAGAAACCCCTAGTATGTGGTTGATATATAAAGGCTTTAGTGTGTTAATGAACATGGTGATGAGATACCTTTTAGTCTTTGGTGGCTAAACTTGCGATGCAACATCCCTCCATCGCCGTGTATAATGTCGGAAGCTCTCGTTACACCTTATCTCAATGTTTTACAATGTTGTTCGACCATGGGTCATATCATTCATGTGTTTGTATTGACCTAGAAAAGAATGAGCAAAATCATTCTAGGAGCAAATTTGAGTACAATTCAGTTGATTATACCACTTAGAAGTGGGTCTAATTAAATTGTCTTAAAAATAATAAATTAACATTTGATCATTGTTGGTATATCTAGTCATCCTTCGAATAAACATCTTGAGATGGGTGGTAGAGCAACTTGTTCCACTGTATTTTTTTTTAAATCAGCATTTTGAATTTGGGCTTGAGCTCCAAGTCGAGAACTAAGAGTAACTCTCTTGCATTCATTTCTTCTTGGGAGCTCTATCTTTTCATTCCTGTTGAAGTAGTCTTTGCACTAGTCTTTTAGGTTCTCAGTGATTTCATTAGAATTAGACATGTTATAATTAGTGGGGTTACCCTGACAATTCGTTAAAATCGCTTGAGTCCTAGCATGGAGAAACTTGCTAGGTATCCATGAAGCTTTTCAAGTGAAATGATTAGTTGTAGAGCAGCATGTGCAATTACACATTCAAGGGTTTTCATAACCGAGGAATCCTTTCCCTTGCCTTTTACCTAGTTGAGTTCTACCAATTTTATTACAATCTCATCGACCATGCTAGCTTGGTTTTACAAGATGCGATCCACAGTGGCCTTTTATGGTTGTTCCAATTTGGTTTTATAGTCTGTTTGTACTCTCTGCAAATTATCTTGAAATTTTTTCTTTAGTTGTTCAAATCTTGCTTCCATTGTTAATATTATGTCACGTGATTAAGACAAGTGAAATGGAATCTTCTACGAATTAATTCTATGTCTTCATGATTGATATATGTGAATTGCTTAAATACATGTGATCCAAATATGAAATGCATAAATGCAAATACGAATTAAGTGCAAAAGGTATTGATCCCAAATATGAATATCATATATTTCATTAGAGAAAAAAGTTTTCATCTTTACAAGGTAGTCCATTTTTACAAACATACTTTTTCTTGATTGTCACTAGTGGGTTGATATTTCGTGTTAGAGCTTCATCCTTGAAAATTATGTCCATCAAGTGCTTTATGACCTATCTCGGTTAATGCCCATATAATATTAGAGTCATGTGTCATACCTTGATGATTTAAGGTGGAATAGTTGTATGAAAAACTTTGTGATTGCATCATTGATATGATCAAGGTATCACCTCTCAAGTCTTGGGTGTGTCATTCAGTTAACTCTGATGCACGACTTTCAAGCGAGCTTGCCCTTGTTCTCTATGAGCTTTCATCAGGCAACATTGCATGTATGTGTATGTGGCTACTTGATTGAGAAACTTTTTCTCTATTTATGAAAATTTTCCAATTAGATTGTCATATATGGATCAACACATTTATGTTATGCCATTATTATGCAATACAAAAAATTGCAAAAATAAGTAGAAATTAGTTAGTATAGGTAAAATAATTTATGAAGATAAAATTGTTATTTAAAGATATGTATAACACCTACCAAATCATGATATCCATCCGAACATGTTTTTATTAAATAGCAATCCTACCCGTACATGTTTTCTTTCTGACAATATTTATTTTAAGAAGTAAATCGTAACTGCATGATATCTAGTTCACATACTTTCATTCAAAAAAAACATTTATCTTATGAATTTAATGCAAAGAGTGAATCCTAACTACATGATATCTAGTTCACATACTTTCTGTTGAAAACATTTTTGATGTTTAGATATAACAAATTAAGTATAAATGAATTTTAAGATTTTACAAATTATTTTCTAAGTATATTCGAATCAATTTACTCAAATTTCAAAATATTAATCCAAGTCTTTAAAAGATCAATTTCAATCATTACTAAAGTGTAAAATTGTGTTTTATTCTTAAAATATTTTTTGAAACAATTTTCACAAAGTATTCGAACCAAAAACATGCCAAATATCAATCTTTCAAAGTAGTGTATCGATGCACTATCTAATGCATCGATGCATCCTTGAATAAATTGATATTTCGAATGCATTTTATGTACTGATGCACAAGGCATGCATCGATGCACTCCTGAATATTTTGAACATCGAATGCATTTTATGCATCGATGCACAAACCATGCATTGATGCACTCCAGGCTCATTTGAAACATCGAATGTATTTTATGCATCGATGCACCCCTAGTGTACCGATGCACTAAGTCTTCCAACGGTCGAAATATTTGAATTTTACACATAGTGTACCGATGCACATTGTCTATGCATCGATGCACCATACGCGCCCAACTATTTTATTAATTGTTTTCACACAATAACGGCTCTATTGACTCCACTAATGATCCACAATGTTCAGAAGTGATCCAAAGTGTATTTAAACAAGCTTAGGAAGCCATTGATCAAAAAACAATTAAGAAGAATTGAGATAGAATAAAAGAGAAAGCATCAAACCCCAAGATTGAGCATTTTCAATCCTATTTCATTCAATATTCATCTTTGCTTTCAAGAACACTTATTGTACTCAATTGTATTATTCTTGAGTGTTCTTTCTTTGTTCTAAAATTGTGCAAACATCTTTTCTTGTGAGGTTTTTCTGTAAGCTTGCAAAATTTGTATTGTTCTCTTTGGGAGAGAGTGTTCTCAAGAATTTGAGGTATAATTCTTGAGGGATTTGTAAGGTTACTCTTTGTCCTAAAAAAAGATAAATTAGTGATTTTTTGGAAAATCCTTAGTGTGGATAGCTAAGGTAGTGGACGTAGACTTTGGTTGATAAAGTTGAACCACTCTAAATCGTTGTGAAAATATTTTCATTTTTTGCAAAAGCTTCCACCAAAATTTTTATTGCCAATTCACCCCCTCTTGGCCAATTCCATCGATAGATTAACTCAAAAATCAGTATCAGAGTCTCACTCATTTGAAGGTTTAATCACCTCTTGAGTTGATTCGGGAAGAGTTGCATCGATAATCAAGTCATCAATGGCCTATACTTTAAACTTCGACTCTGGTGTCGATTCAATGCCCGTCAACAAGCTTTCTTTCTTCAATGGAGCTAATTACGCTTATTGAAAGGATATAATGATGTACTTCATTCAAGAAAGTGACATAATGTCATAGAAGATGGATACATCAAACCTTTCACTCATCCAAGATTGTGGAGTGAAGGAGAGACAAGAATGTTCCAGCTCAACTCAAAAGCTATCCATATCATATTTTTTCTCTTGGACTGGATGAATATGGAAGAGTTTCATCATGTACAACCACCAAAGAAATATGAGATAAATTACAAGTCACTCATGAAGGCACAAACGAGGTAAAAGAATCTAAAATTAGTCCTCTAACTCATAGCTATGAAAATTTTAGGATGAAACCGGATGAAGATATCAAAGCTATGACGGATAGATTTTCAACGATTGTCAATGGTCTCAAATCATATGGAGAGATCATACCAAACGAGAAGCTTGTGAGGAAGTTAGTCTACTCTCTTCAGAAAGCTTGGCAATCAAAGAATACGGCAATCATCGAGGCTAAGAACTTAAAGTCCTTAACCATTGATAAATTGATTAGTTCCCTCCTCACATATGAAATGATGCTTCAAGATGAGGTAGACCTCGAGAAGATTGATGAGACACCGAAAGAGAAGGAGAAAAAGAAGAACGTAAGAGTTGCTCTCAAATCCACAAAAGATGAGAGTGATTCGGATAAAGATGACGATGACGAGGGAATGGCACTATTTGCCAAACAGTTCAGAAAACTAATGAGGCCCAACCGATGAAGAAAATTCAAACTCAATGAAGTCTTTAAAAATGAACCGAATGATAAAGACCCTATCATTTGTTACCAATACAAAAAGTCGGGGCATGTCAAATATGATTGTCCACAATTGAAGAAAAAGGGTCAATAAAAGAAGAAGCACAAGGCTCATGTGGCTACATGGAGTGATGATGAAGGTTCCGATGAAGAGGAACAAGAAGTAGCAAACATGTGCTTGATGGCTATCGAGGAAAACTCTCAGGTAACCTCTAACTCATCTAATTTTGAATATTATTCTTTTGATGAGTTAGTAGAGGAATATACTGGGTTGGCTTCGAATTATGAGAAATTATTTTTAAAATACAAAAATGATATTTCAAAATTGAAAAATAAAAATAATCTCATATCCAAGAGCAACAATTATCTTGAAAGTAAGATCAAAGAATTGCAAATCAAATTAGATGAATTTGAAAAGAAAAATATTGATTTGCATAACTTACTTTCAAGAGTACATGACGATCATAAAAAGAAAATTTATGATCTTAAAACTTCTTTTAATAAAGATAGAACAAAATGTTTTGAAAATGGAGAAAATTCAAAATCCAACTTTGTTAGAAAAAGTTTTAAAAACTACAATCATAGAGGTCCCCGAAGAACCTCTAATGGAAAATTTGTTAGACGTATATGGGTTCCTAAAGAACTCATCACTACTAAAGATAAGGATATCCTACACAAATGGATACCCAAGGGGACTAGGATTTTGGAAATTAATGAATATGGACCCAAAAGAATTTGGGTACCAAAAATCAAAATTTAATCAATGTTTGTAGGAAAGTGAGCATTGCTACAAGGCACGAAAAACAAATTCAAACTCATGGTACCTTGATAGTGGATGCTCAAGACACATGACCGGAGACAAGAGCCAGTTCATAGAGCTTAACACCAAAAATGGAGGAGAGGTGACTTTGGTGATAATTCAAAGGTCACATTGAAGGTATAGGTACTATAGGTAATACCTCTTCCATACAAATTAAAAATATATTATATGTGAATGGATTAAAGCATAATCTATTGAGTATTAGTCAATTATGCGATAAGGGATTCAATGGCATGTTTGAGACTAGTGGTTGTAAAGTTGTTCACATTGCATCTAATCTGATTATGCTTGTTGGTCATAGAATAAGAAACATATACATGGTGCATTTAGATTCTATAGATATGACTAATTTATGCCTAGTTGCTAAGGACGAGCATGATAGTTGGTTATGGCATATGAGACTAGGATATGCTAGTATGAGTGTTTTACAACGACTAATTCAAGGAGATTTAGTTCGAGGGTTGCCTAAACTAAAATTTGATAATGATAAAATTTGTGATGCTTGTGCTAAAGGAAAACAAAAGTGAGTTTCTTTTAAATCCATTAATGATGTATCAACTAGTAGAGTTTAACAATTGATCCATTTAGATCTTTTTGGGCCATCTAGGACCACTAGCTTGGGTGGAAAACAATATGCATTTGTCTTGCCAGATGACTATTCTAGATATACTTGGGTTCTATTCTTAAGTACTAAAGATAAAGCATTAGAAAAATTCATCACATTTTCAAAAGTAATCCAAAACGAAAAAGGTTACTCCATAACTAGTGTTAGGAGTGATCATGGCACTGAATTTAAAAATCTTGGATTTACTAAGTTTTGTAATTCTAATGGTATTAGCCATAATTTTTCAGCACCTAGAATTGTTGATAGGAAAAATTGAACTTTAGAAGAAATGGCTAGAACCATGCTTTGTGAAAACAATTTGCCAAAAAAATTTTAGGCGTAAGCCATAAATGCCGATGTTATTAATTGAGTAATGATTAGGCCTATTTTGAAGAAAACTCCATATTAACTTTTCAAAAATAAAAAGCCTAACATTAGCTATCTTCATCCTTTCAGATGTAAATGTTTTGTTTTAAACAACAGTAAAGATAATCTTGGCAAATTTGATGCTAAAAGTGATGAAGGAATTTTTCTGGCTTATTCCTTAAATTCTAAGGCTTATCGGGTATTTAATAAAAGAACTTTAGTTGTAGAAGAGTCTATACATGTTGTTTTTGATGATAATCTCCTTCCGAGGAAGGATTCTTGTGTAAATGATGATGAAGGTATTGTAAACACAAATGACGTTAGACATAACGTTGGAGAACCATCATCAAAGGCAGAAACGAAAGATGAGGAAACTCATGATGTTCTCAAGAATCCAACCATTGAATAAAGGGAAGTCTCTTACCCAAGAGAGTACAACTATGTCAAGGATGGTGAGATAATAGGTGATCTATCCAAAGGGGTAATAACTTGATATTCTCTTAGAAATATTTGTAATTATGTAGCATTTATCTCATGCATAGAACCTAAGAATATTAAAGAAGCATTAAATGATGAACATTGGATTATGGCTATGCAATAAGAGTTAAATCAATTTGAGAGAAGTAAAGTATGGACATTAGTTGAAAGGCCTAGTAATAAATCTATTGTAGGTACTAGATCGGTATTTAGGAATAAGCTTGATGACAGTGGTAATATAGTGAGAAACAAGGCTAGACTTGTTGCTCAAGTTTATACTCAATAAAAAGGCATAGACTATAATGAAACATATGCTCCCGTAGCTAGGATTGAAGAAATTAGAATGTTATTAGCATTTTCATGTTTACATAAATTTAAATTATATCAAATGGATATTAAAAGTGCATTTTTAAATGGTTTTATAAAAGAAGAAGTGTATGTGGAACAACCTCCTGGTTTTGAAGATTCAAAATTTCCAGATTATGTTTTTAAATTGACAAAAGCACTTTATGGTTTAAAATAAGCTCCTAGAGCTTGGTATGAAAGAATGTCAAACTTTTTAATTGAAAAAGGTTTTTCAAAAGGGAAGGTTAACACTACATTGTTTTTAAAGCATAAAGGTAAAGATTTATTAGTAGTTCAAATTTATGTTGATGATATAATTTTTGGTTCTACTAATGATGTTCTTTGCCAAGAATTTTCTAAGCTAATGCAGAGTGAATTCGAGATGAGCATGATGGGGGAGAGCTCTCATTTTTCTTGGGACTCCAAATCAAGCAAATAAAATATGGCATCTTCATCAATCAAGCTAAGTACGTCAAGGATATGCTCAAGAAGTTTGGACTGGAAAATTGAAAACCTCATGCCACTCCAATGAGCTCATCAACAAAGCTTGACAAATATGAAGGAGGTAAATATGTGGATGTTAAATTATATAGGTCAATGATTGGCTCTTTGCTTTATCTAACCGCAAGTAGACCAGACATTATATTTAGTGTTTGCTTATGTGCTAGATTTCAGTCATGCCCTAAGGAATCACATTTACTAGCTGTTAAAAGAATCTTTAGATACCTTACGGACACTCCTAGTTTAGGACTTTGGTATCCTAGAGACTCTAGCTTTAGCCTACATTCCTTCTTTGATACGGATAATGGAGGATGCAAAATAGATAGGAAAAGCACCTTCGGTACTTGTCAATTCCTAGGAAATATGTTGATTTCTTGGTTTTCAAATAAACAAAAATTATGTTGCATTATCTACCACTGAAGCGGAATACATTTCAGCCGGTAGTTGTTGTGAACAAGTTTTATGGATGAAACAACAACTTTTTTATTATGGAATTGAAGTAGGTACCATACTTATCAAGTGTGACAATACTAATGCTATTTGTCTCACTAAAAATTCCATCTAACACTCTAGAACTAAGCACATTGAAATTAGACATCATTTCATTAGAGATCATGTCGCTAAAGACGATATAGTTCTAGAATATGTTGATACTTTGTATCAATTAGCGGATATTTTTACAAAACCTTCAGATAAAGAAAGATTTTGGACACTTAGGAGAGAATTAGGTTTAACTAACCTATCTTGACTTAGTGTTTAGCACTTTTAATTTTGATTGAAAAATGCTTATAAAAATAACTCTTTTGATTGCATTCTTTGATATTAGATAGGGGGAGTTTATGATTCCTAGTGAAAATTAATTATATGTTCAAATGAAGTTTAAGGATTTGATTTGATTGATTGAACATAGTTAATTTCAATATATGAGTTGCCAATACCACTAGAGTTAAATAATTTAGCATTTTGAATGCTTAAAATGGATTTTTGACATTTTTATACATAATGCATCGATCCACTAGTTAGTGCATCGATTCACCATGAAGGTGCATCGATGCACTCCTTGAATGTGCATCGATTCACTCTACTGTGTATCAATACACCAGTCGGGTTTTGGGTTTATAATGTTTAGAGAACCTTGACTATTGCGGACTCAATTGAGTTTTGGGATTGATTGAAATTGCATACATGTGTTTTAAATTTGCAGGTTACATATCCCATTCCGATTCAATAAACCATGTCTAATCCTAAACGTCCTAGGTCATCTTCGAGTCACTCTGGTCAAAACCGACCTCCCATTCCTCCTCTACCACAAAATCCAAACCCAAACGAACGTAAATTAACCATCCTTAATTCTTGCTTCAACCAACCCGATCGTCGTCAAGATGAACTATATGATAGGTTCGTTAGTCATTTCTAATCGTACAAAATTCGAGAAGAACGTATCCCTTACATTCAAGCAATAGAGGATATTAACTTCGAGTATCTTCCTATCCTTCGATCTTGGAAATTTTATAAATTGTGTCAAATTAAGCCCATTGTCTATCAACAATTAGTCCGTATTTTCTACTCTAATGCGGTCTGTGTCCAAAATGCACGTAAATCCGAAACTGTAGCCATTAGATCCTACCTTTTAGGACAAACCATTTATATTGGCTCGAACACAATCTATAATGTCTTTGGTTTAGACAATAACAGAATAGATAATGAGAGAGATATTGTGGCAACTCCCTATCAATCTAAGGGTAGTGTTAGTACTTTACGAACTCACCACGAGCGATTCTTTCATTTAATGATCTCTTGGTGGTTTAGACCATCCGAAGGTAGGTACTCCTCCCTTAGGTCATAGATATATGGTGGATACATTGTATCCAACATAATAAGAAAATTAATTTGCAACAAATCAATCTAAGGGTAGTGTTAGTACTTTACGAACTCACCACGAGCGATTCTTTCATTTAATGATCTCTTGGTGGTTTAGACCATCCGAAGGTAGGTACTCCTCCCTTAGGGTCATAGATATATGGTGGATACATTGTATCCAACATAATAAGAAAATTAATTTGCCACAAATTATTTTTAGTGAGCTTGTCGATACCGTAAACGTCATTCCTTCTAAAAATGTAGAAACTTTAGTTTACAGTTGTCTTCTTTCTAATATATTTATCAAACTAGGGATTAAGGTCTTAGATGATATTCCCATCCCTCTTCAGAACCAAATTAATCTCACTTCGTTAAAGAAATCGGGATGGAAGAAGGATAAGGTAATGGGTTTATCGACCCACTGAGCAAAATTTGGGAGCTAGCTCTTCATGAGCTCCACCTCCACCGGCACCGGCAGTAGACGATGATCCGGAGCTTCAACAACTAATGCAAGATATCGAAGATATCAACGATGAAGCACCCGAGGACGCACCGGCACAGCAAAAGGATCAAACGCCTCCATATTTTCGATCATTCTAGAGTCGTTTGATCTGAGGTTTGCATATGTGGAGTCTCATCTCACTGCTATAGAGGCAAGACAACGGGAGATGAACGATCATTTAGATTCGCTCACACTCGATATGTGAGCACTATACCCTCCTCCTCCCGATCCTCCTATGAATTAGACCTTGCCTTGCTCTGCTTTAGTTTGCTTGAATTGAACTTCGGATTAATATTTTGGATTGTTAAAACTTTTGATGTTTTTGGATTGGATGTTTAAATGTTTGAATATTATGGATATTGGATGTTTGAACTTAATATATATATATTAGGTTTGTTTAAATTTTTAATCTTAATGTTTATTTCGTTTTTGCATCTTTTACATATTAGTTGCAATATGACCAATTTACCATTTCACATTGATTATGGATATTGAATATGAAAATAATGGCTAACTTTTCTCTTGATTCTTGATCTTAGTAGCTTAAGGTTTTAAATTTCTAATTATCAATTGGTTGAGTTTTCAAAACACTTGTTTAAAAACGTTTTAGGAGTCTTTTTGATTTAACAAAAAGGGGGAGAAGATATGCTATAGTAAGGGGGAGTAATTTTTCAAAATTGATCTCAAAAATGATTTTCTTAAAAAATCTTAAAATTACACAAATGTTTTGTTATATCAAAAAGGGGGAGATTGTTGAAAACATTTTTGATGTTTCGATATAACAAATTAAGTATAAATGAATTTTAAGATTTTACAAATCATTTTCTAAGTATATTCGAATCAATTTACTCGAATTTTAAAATATTACTCCAAGTCTTTAAAAGATCAATTTCAATCCTTAGTAAAGTGTAAAATTGTGTTTTAATCTTAAAATATTTTTGAAACAATTTTCACAAAGTATTTCGAACCAAAAACGAGCCAAATATCAAATTTTCAAAGTAGTGTACCGATGCACTATCTAATACATCGATGCATCCTTGAATAAATTGATATTTCTAATGCATTTTGTGTACCGATGCACAAGGCATGCATTGATGTACTCCTGAATATTTTGAACATCGAATGCATTTTATGCATCAATGCACAAACCATGCATCGATGCACTCCAGGCTCATTTGAAACATTGAATGTATTTTATGCATCGATGCACCCCTATTGTACCGATGCACTAAGTCTTCCAACGGTCGAAATATTTGAATTTTACACATAGTGTACCGATGCACATTGCCTATACATCGATGCACCATACGGTCCCAACTATTTTATTAATTGTTTTCACACAATAACGGCTCTATTGACTCCACTAATGATCCCCAACATTCAGAAGTGATCCAAGGTGTATTTAAACAAGCTTTGGAAGCCATTGATCAAAAAACAATTAAGAAGAATTGAGAGAGAATAAAAGAGAAAGCATCAAACCCAAAGTTAGAGCATTTTCAAGCCTATTTCATTCAATATTCATCTTTTCTTTCAAGAACACTTATTTTGCTCAATTGTATTATTCTTAAGTGTTCTTTCTTTGTTCTAGATTTGTGCAGACATCTTTCCTTGTGAGGCTTTTCTGTAAGTTTGCAAAATTTGTATTGTTCTCTTTTGGAGAGAGTGTTCTCAAGAATTTGGGGTATAATTCTTGAGGGATTTGTATGGTTACTCTTTGTCCTCAAAAGAAAGACAAATTAGTGAATTTGTGGAAAATCCTTAGTGTGGATAGCTAAGGTAGTGGACGTAGACTTTGGTTGAGAAAGTTGAACCACTCTAAATCGTTGTGCAAATATTTTCATTTTCTGCAAAAGCTTCCACCGAAATTTTTATTGCCAATTCACCCCCTCTTGGCCAATTTCGTCGATCGATTAACTAAACACTTTCATTCAAAAAGATCATTTAAAAAGATATTTATCCATAGTCATTCCTCCTCTGTGTACACCTATTAGGGTGATTACTATCAGACAAAATTGTGGCATGACTTTTTTATGGGTGAGAGCTCACTATATACATGGTTTCAATTCTAGGGAAATGATATTTGAATTGTCCTTGTTGGTTCCCCTGGGCTTTTAGACCTTCGATCCTCACCCATTATACGCTTAAGTGAATTGAGTTTAATTCGAGGAAATACATTTCTTATGTCTAACACGGAGGAATACTCATGAAGAAATAAAAATTAAAAATAATAAAAAAATGTATATTAAGTTATTTATGTATAAATTTTATTAAAAATATATAAATTAGAAATAATAGAAAATTATAATTTTATGAATTTTTATATAAATATTTGAACTTTACTCTTAAATATATATATATATATATATATATATATATATATATATATATATATATATATATCAAAAGATAATATAATAAAATATATATTTATATTATTTTATATTGCTTCAGCTAAACAAGATAATACATTATTTCTAGTAATATGTTAAGTAATATAACATTATAGTAATCTCAATTTTTATAATCTTACACTTTGAATTAAACAACCTTTAAAGAGAATAATATTTTTTTTTGGAATGGTACGATTTTATTAACGAAAAATCATACACAAGGAGACATTAGTACATGCCTCGTTAAAAACTTTCTTAACCTAATGAAGGAAAAGAGTACCCATACTAATTTCGGAAAACAGAGAGTTAAACAACAATTACAAAAGAGAATGAGAAATATTCTCATGCAAAGCCGCAAGAATCCCGCTTGGTGGTTCTCCAAAATAAACAGTTTTTGTGTTGTTCAAAGAGAACACTATTTTTTTTATTACTAAGATAATTCATAAATTTAAACAATAAAAAATTATAATATTATTATTATTAATTTTTTAATGATTCATCACTAAAATAAGAAATGTAGCTGTACTAACTCTTAAAAGAATTTTTTTCACCAAAATAATAAAATAATAGGTCGGTAACTAATATTATAGTTCATTTTTTTTATCGAATAGCTATGAATAAAATCAAACAACATTCCACGAGCCCTAACTCATCCAGTCATCCTAATTCCCTAAACAATTGATGAAACCAATACCTATTTTATATTTGGTGGCGTAAAAACTGAATTAGCCATTTGAAAATTCTACGAATTTGTTTTTCGAGAAATCTCAGGGATGCCTTCGACAATCCCAACGAACCGATCCCCCTCGGAAGACATTTTGGACCCGACGCCGTTTCTGTCATCGACAAGCAGCGCCTCACAGGACGAGTCCTCCTCTCGCCGAACCGTTCGTCGCCAGGGCCTCCGTGACGCGGCTCGGTTCCTGCGCCGTGCCAGCAGCCGGAGGATGATGCGTGAGCCGTCCATGCTGGTTCGAGAAACGGCCGCCGAGCAACTTGAGGAGCGCCAGAGCGATTGGGCGTATTCCAAGCCCATCGTCATCCTCGATATGATCTGGAATTTAGCGTTTGTGGCGGCGGCGATTGGTGTTTTGGTTTTGAGCAGGGACGAGAGGCCGGAGATGCCGCTGAGGTTGTGGATAATTGGGTACGCTTTCCAGTGTTTCTTGCATATGGTTTGCGTTTGTGTGGAGTACAAGCGGCGAAGGAGGCGACAGAACGCGGAGTACAGAACGTTTAATGCGGGGGAGGAAGGGGTTTTGAGTCCAGGATCGAGGGTGCGTTCAGAGCAGTACGTGTCGTTAGCCCAATTGGAAGAGGATGGTGGCAGGTATACAATTATTCGATTCTAAGAACTATATTGGTATTTGATGGTTTAGAGAAGTTAATGATCGTTTTAGATTACCCTTTAGCTCTTTCTTTTTTTGGTTAATTTGTGGAATTAGGATGTATATATTGAGAGGTACATTGACATTTTTTTTTCATTAGCCATTTTGGAAGTTTGATAAATTTTGCTCTAGGCATCATTTAACTTCAACCCATAACATGTTGCCATTAGGTATTTGATGGAGATTGGTATTTTCATTTATTTGTCACTCGGTTAAGTTATACGAACGGATAATTCACCTTGAAGTTTATGCATTTGACTTGTGAAGTGTTTGATAAATTTATTATGCTCTTTGTCATGTCTGTCTGTTTAATAGATTATCTTGGTTATTGGATATATCTAACCTCAACAGTTGTAGGCAGCTTAAATTATATGTGATACAACAGGCCTACAATTAGGGCTAATCAGTTTAAATTGATGTTTGCAGCAGCGTTGCAAAGCATCTGGAATCTGCAAATACAATGTTTTCATTCATCTGGTGGATTGTTGGATTCTATTGGGTATCTATAGGTGGCCATGCAATGGCACGTAGCTCACCTCAGCTTTATTGGTTAGCTATTATCTCGTTCTTTTCTGCTACTTTTTTTTTTAAGGTTTTTTTCCTTGTAACTGTATCACAATTCTTTTAATGCAATTTTCTTTGCAGGCTTTGTATAATTTTTCTCGGTTTTGATGTGTTCTTTGTTGTTTTCTGCGTTGCTCTGGCATGCGTCATTGGCATTGCTGTTTGCTGCTGTCTTCCATGTATTATTGCAATCTTATATGCTGTGGCAGATCAGGTAACTTTCATCCCGCTGCATGTAAGATTATCGTGATTGTAAATGCCTCTGTAATATGCATGTTTGTATTTCATGCTTGAGTATCTAGTTTTCAATAGGATGCTTAATGGAGGTAAACAAGATCGGTACATTTTGAAGTGGACTTATAATCAACTAGATACACGGGGAAGTCCTTGGTTTGAATGTGAGCATTGTACATGAATATTGTTCAACTTAGGTAATTGTATCTCACTTAAAATGAAGTTGATAGAAGTTTGTTTTCAGAAAGTTGATATGATATAATAGTGAGCTTTCAATGTGATGCAAAATTTGAATGTTAAAATTTACTAGATGACCATGCTTTTAATACTTCTAAAGAAAAGTCTGCATTTTGCATTTGTCTGAAAAGATTCATTTAAGCATTTTTATGCAGGTTATAAAGCTCATGGCAGTTAATAGATTTAATAGGAATTTTTTAGGCTTTTTATTCTGTTTTAGCATACCATTCATTTTACTTGTTTCATATGACCACTTGCATCAGGAGGGAGCTTCCAAGGAAGACATTGATCAGTTATCAAAATTCAAATTTCGAAAAATTGTCAATGACGAGAAATCTGCTGCTGATGTCCAAGGATCTGTCGGGGGAATAATGACTGAATGTGGTACAGATTCTCCGTTGGAACGTGTTCTTCCCAAAGATGATGCAGTAAGTTGATCTCATTGTTTTTTTTATGCTGTTTATTTCCCTTTTCCTTCATCCTGTGATTTGCCTTTTTGGAAGTTGGAACCAATATGATGTGAAGCTTAGCTTGTGTTTGTGATAATTCCATTTGCACGAGTCTTTCTAATTTAAGTTTAGTACCCAACTGATATCGATTCCTTGTTAATACTTAGGAATGTTGCATTTGCCTTTCTGCCTATGATGACGGAGTCGAGCTAAGGGAACTTCCTTGCTGTCACCATTTTCACTGTGCCTGTGTAGACAAGTGGTTGTACATCAATGCTACTTGCCCTCTCTGCAAGTATAACATCTTGAAGAGTACAAGCCACGACGAAGTGTAGAAAAACGAGAATAATTATTCATGGTTATATTCGTGACCTCTTCATATGTTTTTAGCTCGAGAGCATCATAATGAACTGCATGTCATATGCAGTTGATGCAGGTTATTCTATTGGTGTTTCTTGTTGTGGTAGTTGTAGATGATGTTGTTTGATCATAAGGCTGTTGGCAGTCATGATGTGCTTGTTTTGGCTCTGACCATCGTGGAGTTGTTGTTTATATTAATGTTTCCGGGGGCATCTAGGCGCCGAGAGGAAGAACTCGGTAGCTATTTTCCGCTTTCATTTTATGCCGGACTCCTTTTTCTTTTTCCTTGTATTTTGTATTTTACATGTGTAAAGTGTTTTATGTCCAACTTTTTTTTTCATGTGAACCATGTGTCTCATGCCAATAGATTTTTCTTCTTTTTGTGGGTTAAAACTCTGTAATCTAAAACCAATTATTAATTGCTAATGTTGCTCTAGAATCAATCATAGATCGTGTAGTATATGTATGCTGGCTCATTTATTGTTTAGAAAATCGCCCATGTATTATGCAGATGATCGATTATGCTGGCTCATTTATTGTTTATAAAAAGTTGGAGCTGAAGAACAAGTTGAATGCGCAGAAGCTACAGATTTTTGTGGTTTAGGGTTGGTTGGACTCCATTCACGGCTAATGGCATTGGATTATTTTAATGATAGAATGGCAAATGAGGGTGAGAACGAAGCCAATGATGATGAACTTGAATTTAGTGATGCTTCATATTTGTGCGTAGGCAAGCACAAAGTGGTGAAACACCTTAAAATGATTGGAGTGAAATGTTGTATATTTCAATTTAAGACAAGTCAAATTCATAGTTGGTGACGATGGCTGGGGTGAAAAAAGTGGAAGATCGTATTCATTATCCAAATGCTCAAATTGGTTGTTTAACAATTTTTGTTTTGTAAAGGCTGCATGAGTTGGCGCTGACATTGCTCTAATAATGTTCGATCAAATGCTTCAGTCGGCATTGAAAAGACCAGCAATGCATTACACCCAACAGTTATCACACGACTTTCTTTCCAGTGCTTTTGAACAAGAATTCGCATTCCATTCTTTTTTAAAATACCATGTTTCGGTTGCGTTTTAAGTATTGTATTATTAATTTTTTTTGGAAAGAAATATCTCATTAAAAACTCCTAGATCCAATAAGGTGAAAAGAGTGTCCAACAAATATTTTAACCAGGTACAATATCATCTAATACAACCGAAGCAATAAGCTCGAGACAAATCGAGTCAAAGAACAACGCTCGCCCAGTACCAAGAGTCCAAGAGGCTTGTTTATGGGCAACCTTCTTACAATTACCAGGTGTAAACGAAACAGTAAAAATTACATTTTGCTGCATAATAAGCTTCCGACAAGTGGAAACCAAGGTGGACAAATCAAGCACGTCACTATTCAACTTGTTAACAACCATGGCCGAATCAAACTCAAAGAGTACTCTTTGCCAATGATTTTCTTGAGCAAACTTCAGACAGACAATGATAGCATGGATCTCCGCAAGTCCCACTTCGAGACAGTTTGGAGTAGATAATGTCATTCCTCCTAGAGGCAAACCAGCATAATCGCGTGCAATAATACCAATGGCAGCGAGCCGACGCTAAGGATCAAAAGCACCATCCACGTTCACCTTGACATGGTTAATATCTAGAGGATGCCATCTGTCGTCCATCACACCATCTGGAATCACCTGTCGCTGTGGAGAAAGATGCAATCATGCGATTACATTATTACGGGTCGAAAGATACTCTTTGTGAAGCATGCGGGTATTGAGAGTAATGAGCCAAGGGGGTTGGGTCTTATCGTCATGTATTTTTACATAGCGACCGTTCCAAATATTTTAAACCAATAATTAGTTGGAATTCTGACCTACAACATCTAATCTTCGATCAATAGATCGGATATAAGTATTGTATTACAAACCTAAGAAGATGGACAAAATGCTAGCGAGCAAGATTGTAATGGGCCCTTTTACAAATAAATAAATATATAATGGGCTTTAGGGGTTTGGACTTCCAATGTTATAAATAATAACATGTTTGGGGTTAGAATAGGGAATATAAGAAAAATATGATATGAATGAAAATGGCTTTTCTTCTTTGCCGCTTCTCTTTTTCTTCTCTGCTGTTCTTACTCTGTTTGATTCTTCTTATTTTCGTTATCTTTTCTGTTTTAGTCTCTTACAAAAATCTTCTGGGTACTTCTTTATTGTAGTTTATACCTTATAGATTTATGTTTTCTTTTGTTCATTTCTATTGATATCGTGAATTCAAGTGTTTGCTTGGTTGCTTTAGCATGATTAGAAGCCGGATTTCCAGATTATACTTCTATTAATGCAGCTCTGAACCTTACTGCGATTTCATTATATCTGCAGCTAGGGGTTCTGTTTTTAAAAAGCTTTTTTTACAATCCTAGGTTGAAAGTAGTACTGGATTGGGTCAGTAACAATCCGATCAAAATGGTAGTATTACCCTCGACAAGGTTGCTTCTGTTGTTTGGGGAATCATTACCCTCTTCTAGGTTTCCTAATGTGTCTAGGAAAGTTTGAGGCCAGATCAGTGTACGATTAGTGAGTCTGGTTAATCCTGATAATGAACCTCTCAGAGATCAGTGCTTTACAGAAGCTTTAAAGAAGAATAAGCCAACAATTGTTGTTGGCACCCCTGGTTGAATTGCAGAGATCAGTGCTGCTGGGAAGCTTCACACTCATAGATGTTTCTTAGTTTTAGATGAAGTTGATGAGCTCCTGTCTTTTAACTTCCTGGAGGATATGCACAGGATATTGGAACACGTGTGCAGGAGATCAGGTGCGGACCCACGTAGCTCAATTGCTTAGTGGGCTGAGCGTCGGACCATGAAGGTGTCGGCTACAGTTCCATATTCTGTTATAAGGGCAGCTAGGAGCTGTGGTCTGACCCACTTCCTGTCCAAGCTAAGAAGGTCATGCCACTTGAATCTGTTGCGCCCTCTGGACCTGTTAATATCTTAAAACCTACATATGGTTCAGACTCAAGTGTGCTGACTCAAGCGGCATTGCAAAGCCTGCCACCTGGTTTGAAACACTACCATTGTGTCACAAAATTACAACACAAGGTTGAAACATTGAAAAGATGTATACAAGCACTTGATGCCAAGTCAGTGATAGCTTTAATGAACCATACGAAGCAGCTAAAGGACGCTGTTTTCAAGCTAGAGGCCCGTGGGATAGTAGCTGCAGAGCTGCATTGGTGATTTTGGCAAGCTTGCAAGATCAACAACTTTGAAAAAGTTCAGGAATGGAGAGGTCAGAATTTTGGTGACAAGTGAACTTTCAGCAAGGGGTTTGGATGTGGCTGAATGTGATCTTGTGGTTAATCTGGACTTGCCTACTGACTCTATCCACTATGCGCACCGAGCTGATCGAACGGGTAGGAATGGTACTGTGGTTACCGTCTGTGAGGAGCTGGAAGTGTTTGTTGTAAAAAAGTTACAGAAGCAGCTCGGAATCCCCATTCCTGCGTGCGAGTTTGCAGATGGCAAACTTAATGTCATCGAAGAAGACTAGACTACGGGGCTCCCAGGTGATACGTGCCCTTCCTTTTCACTACCATATTCGGAACTTTACCCAGGCCTTTTTCCTGCTTCTATTTGCCTTGCTTATAGTATATCAAAGGACTATTTTGCGGCCTAGTGAATATCCTTGCATATATAATATGGAGTGCATGTTAAACCATTTTACATTCGTTCCTTTTTATATATGACAAAATCTTTAGTCCTTGTGGAGCTCTGGAGCTTCTAATCATGGTAGAATTAAGGTTTGAAGAAGTTAAGCAAAACCAACTTCATCAAACTCCCTGTATCTAGTTGTATTGTACACTTGTTGTCATAACCATTTTTTTGGGAAAAGAATTAAATATTATGAATTCAGGGACCAAAATATGACTAACATAAATTTGAGAGGTTGAACAGTAAATACAAACAAACCAAACCCAAGATCGCAAATATTAAACAGTACAGGTACTAAAAGTGAAAATAACCCAAATAATACAAAGGATTGAAATGAACAAACCAAAAACATAAAGGGGCAAATAATAATTAAACCAAATGTCAAAGTGACTAAAATAAAAGATTTACTTTTGCCATGGCCCAAATTCGAGCATCAAAGAAAATATCATAACACATGAAATCAATCACTAATATGAAATAATTACAAACATTGTGGCCAAAGTCAAATATTTACAATAATAACATAACATATAGTAATAGGACTAAAACATAAGTACTAAAAAATAAGTGCTCAAAACTGAATAAAATAGAATTTCATTAAATGCTTCAATATGAGATTACAAAACTTGGGGGACCAAAAAGGCTATTATCCCCTAAATAGAAAACACGGATGGGGTGGGGGCAAAACGACAACGTTTCGATCAGTGTATATAAACCCCAAAACGGGCTTATTTTCCCATTTCCCCTCATTTTCTTTTTGCTTCAGAAACACAAAGAGAGAGGAAAAAAACTCTCTCAACTCTCTCATCGGAGAAGAGGGAGACGCCGCCGGTGACAGAGCTCACGGTGGAGCTCATGACGGTCGGAAAGAGGAAATCATCCCTAGAACATTCCACTCACCTCCCTAAGCTCAAAACCCAAACCTGTTTGGTCTAATTCTTCCTTTTTTTTCTTTTTTTTTAATGTTCTCTGTTTTCCCCTTTTCTTTTTCTTTTTCTTTTCTTTTTTGAACCCCTCCCCGAATCACCTCCTATTTCTCTATTTTCCGAATATATGGTTGCATGTCAATCTCTCTGATTTGTTTGCTGCCAACGAAGAGATAATGTAGTGACAGAGGCTAGATTTCCTCGGGATAACACTTGATTTATTTTTATTTTTTTCTTATTTTTTCTCTGTTTTTCCTTATCGATTTGGTGTTTGATGGATGTATGTTACTGTGGATGATGGGAACGGCTCGGAAAATGTTCGACAGGGGCTCAGGATGTCAATGGAGGTGGCTCACGCGGCTCAGGAGTATGCGATGAGGTACACACATTGGCTGGGAGTTGGAAAGCCAAGCGGCGATGGTTGATGATATTTTGGGGTTAGGGAACCCTAATATCTGGCTACTTATGAACTATTGGATCTTGATTAGATCCAACGGTGGAAGATGGCTTGTTAGAAGAGATAAGGTGAAAACCCTAATATATTAATCTATTGGATCTTCCATACCAACTTAGCTGCCCGGCGTTACTATTGGCATAACAACCGGTACACCATAGGGTGGCCCAACCCAATCCTCTCGTACTAAGGTTGGCTCCTCGCAGTTCTCCCTTTAACACCAACGATAGATAGGAACCAAACTTTCTCACGACGTTCTAAACCTAACTCACGTACCACTGATTCCAAAAATGATAAAAAAAACATGGTAAAAAGTGACTAGGAGTCATTATGATACCGGTGCCAACTTGGTTAACTTCTTAGTAGAAAGATCAATTATATATTCGTCAAGCGATGTGAGCTTTACTGAATTACCTGTGAAGAAAGGGAAGGGCTCGGAAGATAGGCACATTATAGTTGCGTGCATTAAGGTTGTTTTTCTTGTAGTTAGATGGAGCCCAGTTCTCCTTTTTAAAATGAGATGGCTTCAACGCTTGACTCCGTGTAATCACGTCAACTGAACGGGGCTAGGTCTGGATCTGGGGTTGCTGGGCCTATTCAGGTTTGGCATGGTGCTAGGTTATCAGGGTTTGGGCTCCACCTAGGTTAGGTTTGATTTGTAATTGGGCTTGGGTTTAGGCCTGTAAAAAAATGTAATTAATTAATTAATTATTTAAATAATAATAATAATAATAACATTTTTTTAAGACCCGGACAAAAACGAGTGTCTATAGCTGCCCCTCTTTGCACATTCTTATGTTAACAAGAATAGGGCAAAGATGAAAAAGACAGCAAGTTTTTGTCCAGTTGTCTTTTTTTTTGGTTTTGAAAATTTGATATGTTTGTTGTTGGGGGACGACACCGCTAATACGTGATGAAGAGTTCTGGTCGTCTAAGGGTGACATGGCTCCTACTTGATGGGGAGATCTAGTCGGTGGATGACACGGTTCCTACGCGATGAAGACGACATGCCATCTTTAGGAAGGGTGATAACACGGTTCCTACGCGATGAGGACAAATGGTTATCTAGGGGTGACACAACTCTTACGTGATGAGGAGGTCTGATCGGTGGATGACATGGTTTCTACGTGATGAGGATGGCATGCCATCTTTAGGGATGATAACACGGTTCCTACGTGATGAGGACAGTTGTTTATCTAAGGGTGACACGGCTCCTACGCGATGAAGAGGTATGGTCGATGGATGACACGGTTCCTACGCGATGAGGATGGAAGACCATCTTTAGGGATTTGTTTCAAGAGAAACTATCTCAAGAGAGACAAAATCCGTTTCAAGGGAAACGATCTTACATATTGGTGTTTCAAGAGAAATTGTCTCAAGGGAGACAAAACTTGTTTCAAGGGAAACAATCTCAAAGGTTTGTGTTTCAAGCGAAATAATATCAAAGGTTTGTGTTTCAAGGGAAACCGTCTTAAGGGAGACAAAACTTTGTTTTGAGGGAAACAAACTCAAAGATTATAAATTTTGTTTCCAGTGAAACAACTTCAGAATTTGTGTTTTAAAGAAAAATTGTCTCAAACGAGACGAAATTATTTTGAAAATTCAAGTGAGATTAATTTTGTTTCAAGTAAAACAACTTTTATATTTGTGTTATGACTCAAGTAAGACGAAATTTGTTTTAAGAGAAAACTGTCTCAAGTGAGACAACATTTGTTTTTAAGAAAAATTGTCTCTAGCAAGAATACACTTTGTTTCAGAGAAAAACAACATCAACAGAGACAAACAGTCTGTTTGTTCCTGCATGCTGAGGAAATGCATTCAGAAGATCTGATCGTTCACTTCAGGATGTTGAATCTATTTCTTCATGTTAGGGACATTTGATCATTTCTGAACATTGATTTCCTGAAGGATCAAAATGATGCATTTATGACTGACTATCTTGGATGTTATGATGGATGTCAAGATGAAGTTTATTTGATGTGTTTGATTTGATGAATTATTGAGTTTATCCTCAAGAGAGGGGAAAATGTGTTTAATGCACATGATGATGAAGGTTTGATGCAAAGATGCAAATTTCATGTATCATGTATGTATGTGTTGATGTATGCTTGTATTGATGTATGTTTTCTCGATCTAGAAGGAGAATGGTTGCGAGAGTAGTCTTCACTCTATCCTTGATTCAGTTTGTCTTCATTTCCACCAGGGTGTACTTTTGCAAACCTAAACCTGAGATAATTTATTTTCCTTGCCCCATCAAATTTTGCCCCAAAAATTTGGCTTCCTTTTCTCCAGCTTCGATCTTGAGCTTCAGAGAGATATTCGTTGAATTCCAAGATACTTCCAGAGAATTTATCTTGTTTAAAAATGCTTTTCTTCCTTTGAATTTTCAAAATTTTGAAAAGTATCAAAAGGAATTTTGAAAAATATTTCCTCATTCTAGGTTTCACAATTGAAGCAAATCATAAAACAGGAGTTCATTGAATATCATAAGAATCAAATGCTCTTTTAATCTTTCATAGTTGTGAATCTTTGACAAATATCAAGATCGAAAGGTTGGTTTTGAGGTTAGATACCTAAATTTTAAAGTTTGCTTCATCGATTGGTCTTTTTTCTCAATCATTGTAAAGATTATGGCATGCCCCTCTTTCCTGTCTGGCATTTTGATCAGAGGCGATCAAAATGACGCAACTAGCATAGTCAGTTGCTAGACTTTTTATAACACTTCTGTTTCAGTTCTCTGAAATCTTCCATTTGTTCAAGCTTCGTGGACTCCTCTAGTCAATGTAGTGAAGAAATATCGGTCTAAAAATGAGATTTCTGAGTGCTCGTGTGAAATTGACTATAACAGCTGATCCACAACTCCCTTAGTCCATATTCACCGAAATCCTTATTTAATAAATTTGACTTAACTTGCCACTGTTTGGCTACCTGAATTCAGCTTTATTGTACATATATATTTTATAATTGCCTTTATCGGGCTAGCTGAAGGATTCATATCGTCACAAAGTCTTCGAGTTGACAATCACAGTAGAGCAAACACCGAATTGCCAAGTACCCGATCAATGCCATGGTTTGAATGTAATCTATTCATAAAGACAAGGCTTTCGAGTTTTCTCTATAACCAATTGCTTTAGCGAAATAGCTCAGCTTTATTGTGTATATATATATATATATATATATATTCTAGGTATACGGATTTCATTTCCTAAGCTTGTCAAGGAGAACATGTTATAGTCCCGGTGTTTATTGAAGGTCAGGAAATCTCATCGTTAGATTTCAATTCCCAAGCAACTGACCTAAACTAGATTCATCTACTTGACCATTCCATCTATGAAGATTATGATCATCATTGAACGTTATCAACAGAAATAAGAACCAATTAGTTTTACAATCTCATGTGCTAATTGCCCCATTTTGTCCACTCCTAACACATACCTGAATGCCAAACCCTTTGATTCCCTCTTCATGAAAGGAGAAAACTAGATTGATCCCTTCAAGAGAAGGGTATGTATTGTGGTGTATTTCTGGAGTAGGATTAGAGGTTTTTGTTTTGCATGATTCAATCTTGTCAATTTTCAAAGATTTACAACCTCAATTATTAAAAATCTTTTAATTAATATGATATTCAAGGAATTTCAATATTGAAATTTACTCATTGTTCATTTCCTAAGAAGGAAGCATTATAGTGAAAATGTTCGAACGTCAACTGACTTACAAACATTTAATCATAAGAAGTACAAAATAAAAAACAAGTTCAAACAAGATGACATGCATGCAAATGTAACAAAACTCCTGATGGATGCCCCAGCCGATTCCTGATCAGAATGCCCCATCACACATTGAATATCAAAGCCCCTAAATCAATCAAATTTTGGACCTTGCGCTTCAATGCCCCACAATTCTCAATGGTGTGCCCTGAGCTCCCAATATGATAGCTGCATATGGCGTTAATATCATGGCCTTCAGGATATGGTGCCTCTCTGAGTTTGGATTGAACTGGAGTCATAAGGTTCTTCTCAACTAGCTTTGGGAGTAATTCCTCATACGTCGTTGGGATTGGATTTATATGAGTCTTTTCACGGAACATGTTATGAGGTTTGGTCTCTAGATTAGCTAGATAAGATCCCATTATGTTAATCTCAACTCTTTCCTCAATGTCACTACTGCTAGTGCTTCTTATCTGGCCATTCTTGACAGCTCTTTCGATCATTTCTCCATATATGATGATGTTAGAGAAACTCTTAGTGGTAGCCCCTATAATGTGGTTGATATATGGAAACTTCAATGTATCGATGAATAAAGTGATGAACTCTCTTTCAGTCATTGGTGGATGTACTTAAGATGCAACTTCTCTCCATCGTTGAGCATATTGTCGAAAGGTCTCATCATTCCTAATCTCCATATTTTGCAGCGTTGTTTGATCAAGGGCCATATTAGCATGTGCTTGTATTGGCCCAGAAAGGCACTAGCCAAATCCTTCCAGGAGCAGACTTGAGTACGACTAAGTTGATTATACCACTTAGAAGCGGGTCCAATCAAACTGTCTTGGAAGTAGTGGATCAACATCTAATCATTGTTGGTGTATCCAGTCATCCTTCAAACAAACATCGTGAGATGGGCATTAGGGAAACTGGTTCCATTGTACTTCTCAAAGTTAGGCATCTTGAATTTGGGCGGAAGCACCAAGTTAGGAACTAAGACTAGTTATGTTATATCCATTTCATTGTGAGACCTCTGTCCTCTCATTCCCTTGAATGTATCTCTGCACCACTTTTTTCAAATTCTTCAGGATCTCATTGTTGACTTTTTTCATCTCATTAGCATTTGGCATGTTGTGATCAGTAGAATTATCCCAAGGATTTATCACAGTTGTACGATTTTTAGTGGCGGAGAAGCATACTTGGTATCTTGGGTGCTTGTGGGGCGAAATGAGTATCGGTTGATTAGCACAGGCCATCACACATTCGGAGGTTCCTCTGGTCACAGATATCTTCTCTTTGCCTCTTTCTTGGTTGAGCCCAACCAATTTTGCTACCATTTGGTCAACTAGGTCCTTATGGTTTTGTAAGATACAATCCACAGTGGCCTTTTACTCTTGCTCTATTTTGGTTTCCCACTCTGTTTGCATCATTCGCAAATTCTTTTCCAGTTATTTCTTTAGTTTCTCAAATTTTGCATCCATTCTCAGTACTGTGTGAATGCAGTTGCATAGTTAGAAATGCTTCCTCAGAGTTCCCCACAAGATGTGATTAATTCATGTAAAAATGCTTAAATGAATGTTATGCATAATGCAAAGATGTATATGCAGATGAAAAAAATATCGATCCCAACAATGAATATCATAGAATAATTTTCACCAGAAATAAAAACTTCCAAATTACAAGGAAGTTCATTTTATAGACACGCTTTCATTTAAATGTTGAGTCTGAAGTGAATCACTGCTTCATCTCAGATCTTCGTCCTTGAAAATGATGCCCCTCAAGCATTCTCTAACCTAACTCTGTTAATGCCCTTACGGTGCTAAAGTCCCTGCGTCACTCCGGGATGACTAGCGAAGAAATGATCATAGGTAAGACTCTACTGCTGGATTACTCCTCGAATCAATGGATCATATTTCTAGTCTCAAATATTGCACGACCTTCGAGCAAGTCTCATTTTGGTACTCTGGACTCCTTTTAGCCATCGGTGCATGTCTGTATACACGACTGCTTGATTGAAAATTACTATCTCTTCTTGCAAAAATTTTCTCTCGAGTATCCCCTTACGGATCAACACTTTTGCATTATGTTATAACGATGCACTGCAATGCAAAGAATGATGAAAAATTACACAAACAAAAGAAAAGAAATGAGCTAGTACGAACAAATGAGTCAGTACAGCAAAATAATCAATAGAGTTAAAAAATGCTATCTACAGATAAATATAACACCTACCCAATCATGATATCTACCCGAACATGCTTTATTAAATAGCATTCCTACTCAATCATGCTTTCTACCCGCAATGATTTTTCAAGAAATTGTTCCTAACCGCATGGTATCTAGTTCGCATGTTTTTATTCAACAGAATTTAAAGCAAAAAAGAAAGGTTCAGAAATGCTCATCCTTTGTGTACACTTATTTTGGGTACCTACTGACGGACAGAGGTTTGGTGTGACTATACTAGGGTGACCGTCTTATAGTTAACTATATGCATGGTTTCGGCTCTATTGAAAAAATGTACTCGAATTGTCCTTGATGTCGATGCCCCCTTGGCTACCAAACCCTTGATCTTCACCCATTACAGGGTTCGAACGGAACAAGTTCCATTCGAAGGGATTCACTTCCTTATACTCATACGAGGAATAAATCCCTACGAAGGTATAAGGCATGTATCCCAGGGGTTATTTGCTAAAACTCATACGAAGAATAAATTCTTACGAGTGTAAAGCATTTACCCCGACTAATTTGGATCGAAGCTCGGGTCTAGAGCTAATGTCATGCAAATGCACTTGATGCGTATAAGGAGGAACATACAAACCTTTAACTCAAAATACGAACAAATAAAAACTCTCAACACTAACTCGGACAGAGCTGAAAGAAAAAATTAAAATGTTAGTATGACAATTAAAAATGAAGAAATTAAAAACTTCAATAAATGGATCATAAGTTAACTAAAGACTCGAACTCATAATTTCCACCTCAACGACAATGTGTAAGCGATTTATAGCCTGACTCTCTAAAAAAATGTCACTAGCGGAGTCGCCATGCTGTCATAACCATTTCTTTTTGGAAAACAATTAAATATTATTTTTTTTAAAAACAATTATGACTTTAATCTGAAAAAATTGAGGTTTTTGAATTGAGTTGGATTAAATTGGATAGGGAGTCAATATCAACCTTTGGGTTAGGTAGGTCGAATACCTAAAAACGTCTTTTAAAAAACAATTTTAAGAAAAATCATTTTTAGACAAAAACTGGTATGCGATTACAAAGATTTGACGTAACGGGTCCTGGAGTCGGTTACGTGTGGGGAAGGATAAGTACCCCCACAGCGCCCAAAAACTGGTACTGAATTGCTTAAACATTGTCTTAATGGTGGAAAGTATGAATCAAATATAAAATTAAGATATGATACATTCATTGAAATTTAAGTGTTCTTCAAATTATTTGTTAGGGAAAATTCTTGAATTTTAAAAGAAATCTTGAGATTAGCAATCCTCTGTCGGGAAGGCTATTTCATCTATTTCTTGTCTACAAAGAATATTCCCTCCTTGATAACATCGCGAATCGAATATAAATTGACAGTCGATATTTGCGTAAAATAATATAAAATGTCATTTAAAGAAAAATACATTGCAATATGTGAATGAATAATTTAATGAGTAAAATGAACTAGGTTTATTGCAAGTTCCCATGTCGTTAAATGTCGTATCGGATCGCATCACTTTGACCAAGTGATGCTTTCCACGCTGCTACGCATACATGTTCTTGAAATTTCGAATATCTCATTAATAGATAAAAATACAACGAAAATAAATGTAATTGGAAACTTGCGCAGTAAAATATTTAAATAAATAAAGCTAATAGTTTTTATCTAATAAAATACAAACAATTACCTAATACATAAAATATATACATGCATAATGGACTAAAATAAAAACAAATAAATATTACAAACCAAAAATACAAATATTAAAAATAAGCATACTTGATGATTTCAGGGACCAAAATATGATTAGCACAAATTTGAGAGGCTGAACAATAAATACAAACAAACCAAAGCCAAGATCGCAAATATTAAACAGTACTAGTGTTAAAAGTGAAAATAACCCATAAATAATATAAATGACTGAAATGAACAAACCAGAAAAATAAAGGGGCAAATAATAAGTAAACCAAATGTCAAACATTAACTAAAATAAAAGATTTACAAATGCTATGGCCCAAATTCAAACATCAAAGAAAATATCATAACACATGAAATCAGTGACTAACATGAAATAATTACAAACATTATGGCCAAAGTCAAATAGTTACAATAATAACATAACATATAATAATAGGACTGAAACATAAGTACTGAAAAATAAGTGCTCAACCCAAATAAAATAGAATTTCATTAAATGCTTCAATATGAGATTACAAAACCTGGGGGAACAAAAAGGCTATTATCCCCTAGACAGAAAACACGGATCGGTGGGGGTAAAACGACAATGTTTCGATCAGTGTATGTAAGCCCAAAACGGGCTTATTTCCTATTTCCCCTCATTTTCTTTTTTCTTCAAAAATAGAGAGAGAGAGAGAGAGAGAGAACTCTCTCATCGGAGAAGAGGGAGATGCTGCTGCCGGCGGAGCTCACGGCGGTCAGAGAGAGGAAACCATCCCCAGAACGTTCCACTCACCTCCCTAAGCTCGAAACCCAACCCCGTTTAGTCTAAAAGTAACCCTAACTCCTCAAATCTATAGTTTACCTTTCGAAAGAAACCGAAATCCGACGACCTTAGAGCTTCCACGACTTCAACTCAAGGTAAGAACCCTTTATCTCTATCTTTTCTTTTTGTTCTTCCTTTTTTTCGTTTTGTTTCGAATGTTCTCTCTGTTTTCCTTTTTCCTTTTTTTTCTTTTTTGAACCCCTCCCCGAATTTCCCCTCTTTCTCTGTTTTCCCGAATATATAGTTGCATGTCAATCTCTCTGATTTGTTTGCTGCCAATGAAGAGATAATGTAGTGACAGAGGCTAGATTGCCTCGGGATAATTCTTGATTTGCTTTTGATTTTTTTCTTATTTTTTCTCAGTTTTTCCTGACCGATTTGGTGTTTGATGGATGTATGTTACTGTGGATGATGGGAACGACTCGAGAAATGTTGGATAGTGGCTCGGGATGTCAACGGAGGTGGCTTACACAGCATGGGAGTATGGCGGTGAGGTGCACTCGCCGGCTGGGAGCTGGAAAGCCAAGCGACGATGGTTGATGATATTTTTAGGGATAGGGAACCCTAATCCCTGGCTGCTTATGGACCATTAGATCTTGAGTAGATCCAATGGTGGAAGATGGGCTACTAGAAGAGATAGGGTGAAACCTTAATATGCTGGGCTTCGGGTCGGGTCTGGATCTGGATCCGGGGTTGCTCAGTCGGTTTGGGTTTGGCTTGGTGCTGGCTCATCAGGGTCTGGGCTCCACTTGGGTTGGGTTTGATTTGTAATTGAGATTTGGTTTAGACCTGTAAAAAATATGTAATTAAATAATAATAATAATAATAATAATAGTAATAATATTTTTTAAGAGCCGGACAAAAACAAATGTTTACACTTGTTATTTCGAGTTTTTGACTCCTTCTGCTCAGAATGCTTTTCATAACTGATCTGGACTATTAAATCAAATGTGTCTGAATAATGTCCCCTGGACGGGCTTTAAGACCAAGAAACATCATGTCTTTACAAGAGTATACAGTTTTAAGCTATTAATACTAGAGCAGTTATTTGTGGAGGGAAGCACGGATACATTAATATACACCGGGCAGGCGGTAAGCAACATCACCAGACAAGTCTCTTGCAAAGCTTGTAGCCAGACAAGAGAGCAGAAATTGCTATAACCAGAAAAGTTGCAAAGGACATTGTAGTCGAGACGAAAGTTCCCTTCCAAAGTGGCTTGCTTTGTCCTACCCGCCATCGAATGATTGATATTGCTACCGAAGCAGAAGAGATGAGAAGGTAGCCCGCCAACTGTACAGGGTACCTGGGAAGGAATTAGGTAATCACACAAACCTACAACTTGTAGAGTTTTCAAAGGGTAAGTGCACTTGCCTGGTCTAAGACAAAACCAAGGTAATCTGAGGTCATAGTCTGATTAGAATGCCTCTGTGAAGAATCTCGCTAATACCTTTAAACATTTGGAAAGCCGTATAAACGAAAGCTAAAATGGCTACACTGAAGCAGTATCTGCACAAAGACGGATAATCCTCGATTAATACAGACCACAGAGCGAACTTTGATGTTTAGGGAGTTGGACCCCTAAACGTCATGAGGCTTTGATGAGCACAAGCAAAGTAAAATCCTTTCTTTAAGACTGACTGCTGTTAGATTAAAGGTGAAATCTTGGTGTACATAGATTGGTTTCTTGCTCTTAATCTTTCGTTTCTCCTTCTAGGCTTTACTTTCTAATCTAGTCAAATAATTAAATCAAAACATAGTTAAGCTTACATCAGTTCAGGGTACTAGGTGAAGCTAGGAGATCGTTGGCCAAAATAAAGGAGAAGAGAAGCACCAAGAATCGAAGGTAGAGGTTCGATTGATGCAGGGAAGGTCGATAACTCGGCCTTGTCGAAGCCCCTGAGAAAGAAAATGGTGAAGGGGTTGTGAATGGCTGATGAGCCTGAGAATTGGTCCCTGACACGGGGGAGATACCAGCCATGATTCTACAAGCAATAGCCAAAGCCTGCTCTCTTTCTTCTTTCACTGCTTCCTTTACATGCTCCATCCTTTAGTTGAAGTTGCTTTTGAGTTTGATTTTATGGAAGTCCTTGAGAATGAAGTTAGTACTTGATGGAGTTTCAAGGGAAGTTTCTGTTAGTCATGTTGATAGTTTGACCACAAATTGCAGGAAAACTTAAGAGCTGACTTTTATTTCTTGAATTCAGATTTAAAATTTCAATTTGAGTTAATTATACCTTCTTATTAGCTTTAGGTGTTTCATTGTGGGTAATATACACGTTTAGTGCCTAAACAACTATTTTCGTTCTGTTTTAATACTTAAACTTTATTTTGTTTAAAAATCATATCTAACGATACGGTAATGTTGCTTACCTTTTTTTTCCCTCATGTCTAAATAGGTGCTTTTGTCATGGCCAAATAATTACTTAAATCCTAGTAATTAACATGATGATTTCAGAATGGCCAGTGGCGCAATTAAGCTTCTTTTTTATAGGTCCGAAGAGGTTACTTTGCATAGGTCATCTTTGTGCACAATATCGTCAAATGTAGCACATAATAGTTATGGTTGAACAAAATTCAACCTGATTTAGAAAATCAATTTTTTTTAAACTTATTTTATAAATTTAATTTAACTCGAAAAATGTTAAATTTAAGATACATTACAAAATAAAGCTCAAATAACTTAAAACTTTAATGATTAATAAATTTATTTTCGAATTTGAATCGAATCTCTCAATTTTTATATAATAAAATAATATTATAATATTATAAATATTTATAATTAAATTTAAACAAAACTCAATTCAACTTTTATAAACTCAAATTAATTTGAAAATCTTCACATAAATTTTAAATTATAAAATAAAACTTCTCAACCCAATAACGCATAATTTTTTTACTCTGACTCGATCATATGCTCAAATGTACGCATAACACAACACATAATTAATTTAAATCAACAAAAACACATTACAAAAGGATAGCGTGAACATATGGGATATATATATGACAAGAATTATCAACGTTAAGCTTTATATAAATATATAAATGACCTTGAATAGAGACAACATTAGTACACATATCTAATACTTGAAAATCTTAACCGTAAGGTGATAATGATATAGCTTTTGCTTCAAGGCTTAGACTTGTATCCCCATGGATTGCTGCTTGCCCACTTCCATTGGTCCCTACACATCTCCTCTACACCGTATTTCGCCCTGCAAAATTTACCCATCTCGAGTGAATCATGGTTCCATAATATTGTTTACGTTGATAATCAATGGTCATTGATTTCAACAAAACAATGCTACTGGAAAAGAGATTGGAATCATATACATACTTCCAACCGAGTTCATTCCGTGCTTTCTCAGTTGAAGCGTAAACCGCGGTCGCATCTCCGGGCCTTCTCGGGCATAGTTTAATGGGGATTTTCTGCAGTATTTTCACCGGCAGCAGTTTAAATACGAGAGAAGAGAAGGAGAGAAGAGAGAATGTTTACCTTTCCGGAAGCTTTTTCAAAAGCAGCAACCATTTCAAGCACAGATGTACCGCAGCCTGTTCCCAAGTTGTACGCAACACAACCTAGAAGAAAAAATAAGTCGAAAACAAACCCGTGAGCAATCGGCAACCTTCGAAACAAGTCGGTTTGAATGATGATAAATTGATCACCTATTTTATCTGCGGTAAAAAGCTTCCTAAGTGCAGCAATATGGCCATCAGCTAAGTCCATAACATGGATGTAGTCTCGGATCTGTTGACAATGAATCAATCCCAGAAAAAGGTGTTCATGTGGTGATTATTAACGTCACTTTGTATGAAAGACATCATCGATATCAATCAGTGCAACACATACCGCGCTGCCATCCTTGGTTGGATAATCGTGACCATATACATTAAGTTCAGGCAATCTACCGACGGCCACTTGCTGTATGTAAGGCATGAGATTATTTGGGATGCCCTTTGGATCTTCACCAATTTTACCACTCTCATGAGCACCAACAGGATTGAAGTAGCGCAGTAAAATGATACACCAATCTGGTTCAGCCTTCTGAATATCTCGAGCAATTTCTTCAAGGAAAAGCTGGTAAATTTACAGAAAAGATTTAGTCTAGCAATTAAGTTCAGTAGTCTAGCAATTAAGTTCAGGCATCAAGCTTAAAAAGCACAAGGAATATACTATTATTTACCTTGGTCCGTCCATAAGGATTCATGGCCTTCAACTCAAAATTCTCAACACATGGTATTTTCTCAGGTTGTCCATAGACAGTTGCAGAGGATGAGAATACCATCTGTTTTTCGGCATAGAAACATCGACATGTCACCAATAATGAATTTCAGCTAACAAACATCTTAGTCTATACAGAAAGGCCTTCCTCAAATATGGGAACTAACTCGAAACATCAATATACAGCTGAACAAGGAATACTGGCAATTATAGCAATTTAAACTCTTCCTTAGATAAGTTGAAAGTAGCAACTACCAGATAATACAGCCAAAAGGATACCATACAGAGGAAAACAAAAGGTTTGAAGTCATTGGCATACCTTTTTGCAATTATGTTTGGCCATGATCTCATAAAGATTGATAGTCCCAATCAAATTGTTATCGAAATAGCGACGTGGGTTAACGACACTCTCTCCAACAGCCTTAAGGCCAGCAAAGTGAATGACGGCATCAAACCTGCGGCAGTTTTTAAATACAGGAGAAATCAAATCAACATTAGTCAAATTACATCCATTTTAAGTTATCTGCAAAAGTAACTAAGTTACGGTTTATGCAGGGATTTAAATAGCGGCATGCTAGCACCTAGCGTTGCTTATACAATGGTAAAGTTGTAAAAAATACGATCACAACTGCGATTTAAATCCCCAGTATACGTCCAGTTAGCCATACTTTGTCTTAGAGAAAAGCTTGTCCAAGTCATCCCTGTTCCTCAGATCACCCTGCAACCAAACAAAGCCATAATCTTGATCATACTCAAATCAACATGAAAAGCCTTGATCTCACCCTAGATCTTAAAACAAAGAAAAACCCACAATTATATGACCATAATAATAGCGAAGATTTCATCATTTGGGTCAAACTATATGATAACAAAAATTGCTTACCAAGTTGAAGTCAAGTTTCTGGGAGAGCTGAGGACCCACCAATTCCTTAACCCTGTCAACAGCTTCAAGAACAGAGTTATCAAGATTGTCAATGATTGAAACCCTAAACCCTTCATGGAGAAGCTGCACCACTGTGTGGGTTCCAATGAACCCAGCACCTCCAGTAACAAGAATGGTTTTCTCCGAAACACCCATTTGTAATTATAAACTACTAGTTTTTTTTTATATATTAATTTATAATTCAGGGAATGCGAGTAGATGAAGATCTTGGGGGTTTTTTAAAGAATTTCTTGGTTCTTTCTTGGCAATAAAATAATAATTAAGGGATTTGGATGTATTTCAATTTGGGTATTGGCAGAAGACGTGTTCGAGAAAAGAAACTATCTTTTCGGAAAACGAAAATTTAAAGGATAAGGATGCGTTAAAGGTAAGCCTGTAAATTAACCGAATGTATATTAATGGAGGTATGTTTATGTTCGTTTATTTAATAAATAAATGAATATAAACATAAACGAATAATTTTTTTTGTTCATGTTCGTTCATTAAGGAATATAATTTGTTCATGTTCGTTCATTTAAATAATAAACGAATATAAACGAACACGAACGAACGAACATAAACGAACAACACAAACACACAAAAAAACTTATTCGAACACAACAAACGAATGTAAAAAAAAGTAAACAACAAGAATAACAACTTAAAATTCATTAATATAACCTGCAACTTTAGAGTTAATTTGTTCGAATATGACAAAAACATATCTAAATCATAAATAAGCTATATGAACATAATAAAGTCTTAAAGTTAATTTGTTCAACAAAACAATCTTCTTGAAATCCAAACAACTTCAATAATCTTCGTAACATATTCATTTTGCCCTCTCTTGGAACATAAATGAACGAACATAAATGAACGAATATAAACGAACATATAATCGAACGTTCACGAACGTAAATGAACGAACGAGCCCTTTGTTCATGTTCGTTCATTTAATTAAACGAACGCAAAATCTTATTCATGTTCGTTCATTTAATAAATAAACGAATATAAACGAATTTCCGACCGTACGGTTCATAAACAGTTCGCTGAACGTTCAGTTTAGCTCATTTACAGGCTTAGTTAGAGGCAAAGTTTGGGGAAAACAAAGGAACAAAAGTGGAATTGTTTGAGAAAAACAGCTATTACTACTACCATGTTGGAAAAGATAGATTTTTCCAGACAATCACAGCTCAAGGCCCTTTATATTAGGTAGTTGCTGTCTGTCTATGGCTCTTGCTGGTAGCTTTAATTTTACTTAGTAAGAAGCTACTATCCCTAAATTGGATACCATCCTTATGAATTTACATAGATTTAATTTAAATTTTGATTAACTCATTAAGTAGTCTCTTTAAAATTATGAATTCGAGCAATCTTGTTTATAGTTTACAAGGTATATATATTGTCAATAAGTTAAGAAAATTTTGAAGAATCTTAACTTGTAATTAGATTTGAAATTTTTTAAATGAATTTTTATTCGAATATTTAGTTTTAATTTAATAAATAACTTATTAATAAAGTTTAGGGTAAATTACACATTTAATATCTCAAAATATCACTTTTATTATGTTCTCATCACTCAAATATTTTATGTTTCAAAATCATACATAATGTTACGTTTTGGTTTCATTTTGGTCATCCATTGTTAAAAATTAAGGCTTAAGGGCTACGTTGTCCTTGTAGTAGACCAATTTATCATTTTTGCTCCTATGATATTTTCACATTAATTTAGCCATCAAAATTGTTTAATTGCATTAATGTTTAAAATATTTACTATTGTCAAGGGTTTTAAGTTAGGCTTTAGGGTTTTAAGTTAGGCTTTAGGGTTTTAAGGTTTATGATTATGATTTAGGGTTTTAAGTTAAGTTTAGGCTTTAGGCTTTAGGGCTTAGGATGATGTCATTAAATAATTTCGACCGCTAAATTGATGCGAAAATATCATAGACGAGAAAATTATAAATTGGATCTACTATAGGGGTAGAAGTAACCCTTAAGCCAAATATTAATGATACTAGTTTTTTTTTTTTAAATGTGATGTGAATAGTTCTGTTACTTTTTTAGCGGTAGGTGACCAAAATGAAACTGAAATGTATTGTTAGATATAATTTTTAAAAAGTAATAATTAGATTATCAAAATAAAATAAAAATGAGAGCTAAGATATTAAACATGTAATTTACCCTAGATTTTAACATACGAGAAATTAAAATTTATATTAATATGTCAATTGTTGTCCTTAATAATGAAAAGAGATAATGGGGATTGAATTGCTAAATTCTAGCCAATAATAATAATAATAATAATAATAATAATAATAATAATAATAATAATAATATCCATGAAAGACAGTCACTATCTTTCTGATTTAAAAGGCAGGCTTGAAGATAATCTTTTGTGGATGTTAATAAAGGAATGAATTTTGTAATCCATGTGAAATGTTGGGAAATGATATTTTCTTACGTAATTTAAGATAATGTTAATCGACTGTTTGTTATTTGTAGGACCAAAACAGGCAGAAGCCGTTCAGCTTGTCCAAATGCATGACATTGCCCGCTACTTGTTGTGCAACAACGGTTTTCAAACACAAATTTGCAACTTGGGTGGTTTGGTCTTAATGATTCGATAGAAGGTCGTTAGGATTTGCTTGTTAGGGTTATAAACTAGACAAGATAGATAGTGAGTTATTTATGATTAGTTTGGTTAAATTTAAGTCAATTCTTAAACTTTATTTAAGTTCGAGTTCGATCTCGACTCGAATCCTTAACGAATCGAAGCGAGCTAATTGATATTCGACTCTAAAAGTTTGCTAGCAACTTAAAAATATAATATATTAAATTTTTATATTTTAAATTAAATTATTAATAATATTGACATTTTTATGTTGTTATTTTTTTAAAAATACAATATAAGGTTTTTATGTACTTATTGTTCAGGTTCGAGCTCGATTTTGAGTTTTAATCGAGCTATGTCTAAAAATATTTTAAGTTCAATTCAATCTTGAAAATTTTAAGCTCGCGAAATTTTGAGTCGTGTAATACCCCAAAAATTTTGGTTAGTGGCCAAAATGAATAAATTGAAAGTTTAGTGGCTAAAGTATAAATTTAGGAAAAGCTTAGGGACCAAAATGATAATTTTCTCAAAAAGATATTTTATCTCGTAAATGAATAACTTACCCCCAAAATGATATTTTTCGTATCACTCGGATTTTTCGTACAGAGTTTGTATTAAAAGTTATAAAGCGATAAAATCCAAAACAATTCGAATAATCGGATCAAATCAAAATTTTGAGACATTTTGAAGGATGATAAGGCAAAGTTAAGAATGTCATTTCCATGCTTTAAATTGGTAGGATTTAATATGGATCATTGGATTTAAGTTGACTTTCCATGTTAAATTGAGGTTGTTGGATTAAAAATGGCAATATTATAAAATTAAAAAAGTAGAAGGGAAAAATTGAAAGTTATTAATTTGTTGGTTCATCTTTGACCTTTGGATGAACCAAATTTTCATGTGGCTTGGTAATAAATATGAGATTTCAAGGGTAAAATGGTAATTTGATATTAAAATGAATTTTTAATTCATTTTAATTAAATAAAAGACAAGTGTCCTTGATATTTTATCAGAATTTTCATGAAACTTGTTCATGTTTTCTCCTCCAAGCCGTGAACCCCTAGGTAAGAAGATTTTTCAAGCCAATTTATTTGGATTTTGGATAAAATCATGAAATACAAAATTATTCTACATGAAATTCTCTATCATTTGGTACAATTTGTTCATGTTTTCCATGCTTGAAATCCTAAGTTCTTGAATTTGATGGATAAAGGGAATGTTAGCTTTTCATGTTTTAAGGTTAGATTATGATGTAGTTGATGTTGTTGAATCATTCCCATGCTTGAAAGTTGATTGAAAACCATTAAAAATGGGGAAAGTTCAATTCGACCATGTTAGGGTTTTTGGTATGAAATTGAAATTGATATGGATTGATTGTAATTGTTTGGAAATGATGTTGGAGGTTGAATTCATGCTTGAATCAAGTTGAAAATCATGCCCGAGTCATCATGTTATATTCGGCCTAGGTAGAAAAATTTGGGAAAAATATTGAAAATTTTCCCTAAGGCTAGAAATGATGAATGGATTATTTGACAAGCTTTAGAATGTTATTTGGACCAATTTGGAAGCTCATAAAGATTTGGGAACCAAATCACATAATGTAGGAAACATGGGTTTGAAATAGAAATCGATAAAAAGTTGATGTGTAAAGAGTAAATGTATGGTTGACATGTTTGAATATGTTATTAGATGCTTGAATTTGAAGTTAAATGACAAGGGACCATTTTGAATATTTTGGAAATGTTGAGATGAATTTTAAGAGAATTCGTGTAATATATTAAATTTTGGACTAGTGTCCAAAATGTAAATTTTGAAAGTTTAATAGCTAAAGTAAAAACTTTGTAAAAGTTAAGCGACCAAAGTGTAATTTTCAAAAGTTATGTATTTTGGTCCCATAAATGAATAGTTCACCCCAAGAATGACATTTTTGTTGGTTTCAGATTTTTGATCTAGAGCTTGTATTAGAAGCTATAAAGTGATAAATTTAGGCAAAATATTCAGATAATCGGATTGAATAAAAAATTTAGGAAAAATTGAAGGATGATAGTATGAGGTTAATAATGTTATTTCTATATTTTTAATCACTAGAATTTAACATGGATCGTTGGATTTAAGTTGATTTTCCATATTAAATTTGGATCATTAGATTAAAATGACAAGATTGTATGGAATAGTGTAAGGGAAAAGTTGGAAGATGAGAAATTCTTTGTCTATGTTTGACTTTGATGATGTAAGGATGATGGAAGCATGATGTAGCATAGTATTTTAGTAATTATCATGATTTTTAAAAGGTAAAAAGATAATTCAAAATTAAATGAATTTTAGACTCATTTAATTAAACTTTTAACAAGTGTTAATAGACATTTTATTAGAATAATCAAGAATTTGCTCATCTTCAACCTCCCTTAGCCGTGACCTCCATTGTTAAAGTAAGGGAAATTTTGTTTTTCATTTTCAAGATTATTTAATTGATTTTTTGATTAAGACATGAAATAGAGAATTAATCTACATCAAATTCTCTATCATTTGGTATAAATAGTTCATTTTTTCTTGCTTGGATCGTTGGTTTGGTGATTAGGGTGGATGAAGAGGAAGTTGAATTATGAAGATTTAAGAATCGATTTTGATATAATATATATTGTGGAGTTGTTTCTAAGCATGTGTGATAATTAAAATCATGTAGAAATGCTTCTATATATGTTTTGGCTAGGGTTTATGTAAAGTTTGGATTTTGGATTGAATTTAATATGAAAATAATTGAAATTACATAAGAATAATGTTTAGATGATGAACTCATGCTTGAATCAAATTGAAAATTAAGCTAGACATAACTTGTTATATTTGACCCTAGTGAAAATATTAGAGAAAATTATACAAAATTTCCTAAGGGCTAGAATTGATATAAGAATGATGATACATGCTTTGAAATGTGATTTAGATCAATTTAGAAGTTTGTATAAGTTTGGGGACCAAATCACAAATGTTTGAAAATTAGGGAGTTAAATAGAAATTATGCAAATTTTGATGCATAATTGATGTACTAGTTTGGATACATTGTTAGAATGTTTGAAATAGGTGATTATATTGAATTTAAGGGGAAATGGCAAGTGACCCATTTTGAATGAATTTGAAATATTGTGATGAATTATAAAGAAATGTTTATTAGTGGTTAAATGTGAAATGTTGAAAAGTTTTGTGAACTAATATCAAGGATGACTATTTCAGGGACTTTACAAGTTATTTGAAAGAGTTAAAGTTATCATTGAGCATAAAAAAGGGAATTAGTATCAAATATGCATTAATTGCATTTTTAACAATTTTTATGCTAATATGCGTTTATTGTGTTAGTAAAGGTACTAACATGTTCTTTGAAATTTGTATTTCGTGTAAATTAATTCTTGTGTAGATTGCGATGATAAAAAAATCAGAACAAGCCAAAAATGAAGGAAAATTACAAGAGTGAAGGTTTATCAACATTAAAGGTTTGATAGTGAGGCTTTAAGGTGAGTGCATTTCACTTATCTTATATATATACGATATGAGGATGACTTACAATGAGTAAACCTCGAATGACTGAAAAGAAAAGGTTTGAATCATATTATGGTATATTTTCATAATGTTTTAATAGAAATGGTTTTATGTTTACAAATGATTTTAGGGTATGAATTGCCCAGTGCATATATATATATATGACACTTTGATAAGTGAATAGTATATGAGTTTGTTAAAAGCCCATTGTATGTGTATTGAGATTTGTTGTTACAATTAGCATGCCCTGAGGTGGACTGTTTATCAATCAATCTTATATAGGTAACGTAATAACCCCAAATAATAGGTCAGTGATTAATTTGAAAGGAATTAAAAATTTATAGGACTACATTAATTAAATTGTAAAATATAAGAATGGCTTAAGTAAGACCAATTTGTAAGAGATATATATATGAAAGGGCATTTTGGTCTTTTTAAGTGAAATGAATTTAAAACCCACTTAAAATTAAGGATTTAAGAAAAAGGGGAAGTAAAAACACTTGGTCTACTCTTCTTCTTCTTCCCGTAGTGAGTGTGCTCCTCTATAGCTTAAGGTAAACTTCATCCATCTAATGTTTTCTTTTGATTTTGGTTGGTTTTTGTAACCTTAAGTGGTAGGTAAGCTTAAGGAAATGTTATATAAGATTAAAACTATGAGATGGAGGTGATAATAGAGAATTAAGAAAATGAGTTTTGAAATGATATGTTAAGATATGAATGTTTATTAATGTTTATTAGTAGATTTGACTTGTCAAAGAGGTAAATGAGAGATAAGAATCATTGGATGAGTTTAAAAATAAGTTAGAAAATGTGGTGTGATTCTTAGAATCAAATGTTCTTGAGGGATGCTAGATGTTTTAAGTATCTAAATGAAGGAAAGTTAGTATGGATAAGTAAAGAAGAGTTAAATAGCATTGTTGGGGGTAAAGATACGAAAATTTGACCAAATTTGGGTATGTTTCGGGCTGAAAAAGATAAAATCTAGGTAATGGTATCGGTACTGACCGAACAGTATTGATACTGTAGGCGATAATGGGAAGAATCAGCTAAGTAGTATTGGTACTAATGCAATCAGTATCGATACCGAGAGGGACGTATCGATACTATGAGGAAGGTATCGATACCATTAAAAACAGAATGCAAAAATGGTATCGATACCGTAATAGAGTATCGGTACCATAGTATGGTAGTATTGATACCATGGTAAGGGTATCAATATTAAAGAACCAGAAATTGTTAGATAGGCTAATATTGTTATAGAAAAGTTAATATTAGTTACTCAATATTAGTTACTCTTGAGTAATGTTAAGTGTAAGTGTTAGGAAATATACTAACAATTGATTTTATACATGCATTTAATGGATATTGAATATATCGAAATCCAGCTCCCGAATCAAGTAAAGCAAAAGTCAAAGGCCAAGTTCTAGAGTAATCAACTTTACGTTTGGATACCAATGCGAGGCAAGTCAGGTGAGTGCATTTAATATGTACTAATGTGTACAATAGTCATAAAAGTATAATTGATTGAGATATGTATGGTGATTACCAAATGGCACTAAATGTGTACAAAAAGTTAAGAAATTCATACTAAGTGTATGAATTTCCGTATGGGCACTTTGTGTGCAAAAAGTTAAGAAATTCATACTAAGTGTATGAATTTCCGTATGGGCACTTTGTGTGCAAAAAGTTAAGAAATTCATACTAAGTGTATAATTTTCCATATGGGCACTTTGTGTGCAAAAAGTTAAGGAATTCATACTAAGTGTATGAATTTCCATATGGGCACTTTGTATGCAAAAAGTTAAGAGATTCATACTAAGTGTATGAATTTCTGTATGGAAACTATATGTATAGACATAAGAAATTCATACACTTAGTATAAATTTCTTAACTTTTTTCGCACAAAGTGCTCATACGGAAATTCATACACTTAGTATGAATTTCTTAACTTTTTGCACACAAATTGCCCATATGGAAATTCATACACTTAGTATAAATTTCTTAACTTTTTTCGCACAAAGTGCTCATACGGAAATTCATACACTTAGTATAAATTTCTTAACTTTTTGCACACCAAGTGCCATTTGGTAATTACCATACACATCCAATCAATTATACTTTTATGACTATCGTACAAATAAGTACATATTAAATGCACTCGCCTGGCTTGCATCGCTTTGGTATCCAACCGTAAAGTTGATTACTCCGGAACTTGACCTTTGCTTTTTTGTTTGCTTGATTCGGGAGCTTGATTTGGATCTATTCAATATCCATTAAATACATGTACAATATCAATTGTTAGTATATTTCCTAATACTTACACTTAACATTACTCAAGAGTACCTACTATTAACTTTTCTATAACAATATCAGCATATCTCACAATTTCTGGTTCTTTAGTATCGATACATTTACAATGGTATTGATACTACCATAATATGGTACCGATACTCTATTACAATATCGATACCATTTTTGCATTATGTTTTTAATGGTATCGATACCTTCCTCATAGTATCGATACCTCTCTCTCGGTATCGATACTGATTGCATTAGTACTGATACTGATTGCATTAGTACCGATACTACTCAACTGATTCTTCTCATTATCACCTACAATATCGGTACTGTTTGATCAGTACCGATACCATTACCCAGATTTTCCCTTTTTCATCCTGAAACATACCCAAATTTGGTTAAATTTCCTTATGTTTACCTCCAACTATGTTATTTAACTCTTCTCTACTTATCCATACTAACTTTCCTTCATTTAGATGCTTAAAACATCTAGCATCCCTCAAGAACATTTGATTTTAAGAATCACACCACATTTTCTAACTTATTTTTAAACTCATTCAATGTTTCTAATATCTCATTTACCTCTTTGACAAGTCAAATATACTAATAAACATTTATATCTTAACATATCATTTCAAAACTCATTTTCTTAATTCTCTATTATCACCTCCATCTCATAGTTTTAATCTTATATAACATTTCCTTAAGCTTGCCTGCCACTTAAGGTTACAAAAACCAACCAAAATCAAAAGAAATCATTAGATGGATGAAGCTTACCTTAAGCTATGGAGGAGCACACTCACTACGCGAAGAAGAAGAAGAGTAAACCAATTGTTTTTACTTTCCCTTTTTTTATTAAATCCTTAATTTTAAGTGGGTTTTAAATTAATTTCACTTAAAAAGACCAAAATGCCGTTTCATATATCTATCTCTTTCAAATTGGTCTTACTTAAGTCATTCTTATATTTTACCATTTAATTAATTTAGTCTTATAAATTTTTAATTCCTTTCAAATTAATTACTAGCCTACTATTTGGAGTATTACAATTCTCCCCCTTAAGAAAAATTGTCCTTTAATTTAAAAGAAGTACCTGAAACGAAGAGGTGTGGAAATTGCTTTCTCATATCCTCATCTCGTTCCCAAGTAGCTTCTCATTCCTTATGATTCCGGAAAAGCACTTTAACTAACGAAACCCTTTTGTTACGTAATTCTTTGGTTTCCTTAGCCAAAATCCGTACTAGTTCCTTATCATAAGTTAAATCTGGTCGGATCTCTATTTCTTCAGAAGTGATAATATGGGATGGATCTGATTTGTACCTCTTAAGAATTGATACGTGAAAAACATTATGGATCTTGTCCATGTCCGAAGGCAAAGCTAACTAATAAGTTACGGGTCCAACCCTTTTTAATATCTCGTAGGTTCCAATGAATCTCGGACTTAGCTTTCCCTTTCGCCCAAAACGTAATACCTTCTTCCAAGGTGATACTTTCAAAAATACTTTGTCTCCCTCTTGATATTTTATTTCTTTAATTTTCAAATCCGCATAGGAATTCTGATGATCTGAGGCTATCTTTAGATTGCTCTGGATAATTTTCACTTTATCCTCCATATCTTTCATCAAATCAGGGCCAACCAGGTCTCAATCTTTCAGTTCAAATAAATTTAATGGTGTTCTGTATTTTCTCCCCTACAAAGCTTCATACGGGGCCATCTTAATGCTTGATTGATAACTATTATTTTACGCAAATTCTTCTAAATGAAAATACCTCTGCCATGATCCTTTAAATTCAATGACACATGCCCTTAACATATATTCTAATATCTAAATAACTCGTTCTAATTGCCCATCTGTCTGCGAATGAAAAGTTGTACTGAAGTTCAATCGAGTACCCAATGACTCATGTAAAGACTTCCAGAATCATGAAGTAAACATTGGGTCTTGATCGGACACTATCGATATCGGTACTCCATGCAGTCTAACTATTTCTTTTGTATAAACTCAACAAACTTATTCATCGAGTAGTCTACTCGAACCGGGATAAAATGAGTCGTCTTGGTCAATCTATCTACTATTACCCAAATCGAGTCCTTTTTACCAGGTTACAAAGGTAGCCCTGAAACAAAGTCTATAGTAACTCTCTCTCACTTCCACTCAGGAATGGTTATCGGTTGTAGAAATCCAGAAGGCACTTGATGTTCAACTTTCACTTGCTTACATGTTAGACATTTGGCAACAAACTCCGTTACAACTCTTTTCATACCAGGCCACCAATAACGACTCTTCAAGTTCTAATACATCTTATTCCCTCCTGGGTTCATTGTCAAATGGTTATAATGTGCCTCACAAAGAATATCTTTCCCGGTAATATAAACATCCATTCTCTCTCGTTTCGAAACCTTTGGACTCCCCTCTTTCGACTTGCACCAATCTTCTCAAGCATTTCTTATCTCGACCTTATAGCTCTTTTACCCGATCCAAAAGTATCGGCTTTAACTTTAATTCAACAATCAAAACACCATCTTCTTTTAAAGAAATATGTGCATCTAAAGCCCTTAAAGCTGTAAAAGTCTTTTGAATGAGCACATCTGTTACCAGATTAGCCTTTCCTGAATGATAGTCAGTAACCAAATCATAGTCTTTTAAGAGCTCAATCCATCTTCTCCATCTCAAATTCATCTCTTTTTTAGTCAGCAAATATTTTAGACTTTTATGATCTGTATAAACATGGCAACGCTCACCGTACAAATAATGGCGCCAGATTTTTAAAGCAAACACTACTGCTGCCAACTCTAAATCATGCGTTGGGTAATTTCTCTCATGATTCTTCAGCTTTCTTAAGGCATAAGCCACAACTTTCCCTTCTTGCATTAGTACACAGCCCAACCCATTATGGGATGCATCACTATAAACAACATAATCTTTACTTGACTTAGGTTGCACAAGCACTGAGGCCTCGATTTCTATTTTCTTTAACATTTCAAAACTTTCTTGGCATTTATCCGACCAAACAAAAGACACATTTTTCGTAACAGCTTAGTTAGCGGCAAAGCTAACATTGAAAAGTTCTTCACGAATCGCCTATAATAACCAGCAAGCCCCAAGAAACTCAAAACTTATGTAATATTCTTTGGGGATTGCTAATCTACTATGGCTTGAATCTTTTTGGGATCCACTCTTATGCCTACTGCTAAAACTATATGACCATAAAAAGCAATCTCCATTAACCAAAATTCACATTTAGACAATTTTGCGTACAACTTATTTTCACACAATAACTGAAGAACCACTTGGAGATGAACATCGTGTTCTTCTCTTGACTTGGAGTACACTAATATATCATCTATAAATACCACAACAAATTGATCCAGATAAGGTTGGAATACTTTGTTCATTAACTCCATAAATACTACCGGAGCGTTAGTCAATCCAAACGGCATTACCATAAATTCATAGTGTCTATACCGAATCCAAAAAGTCATCTTGGAAATATCCTCCTTTTCGATCTTTAAATGATGGTACCCCGACCTCATATCTATCTTAGAGAACACTGTTGCACCTTTCAATTAACCAAACAAGTTATCAATCCTCGGAAGAGGATACTTGTTCTTTGTCGTTACCTTATTTAACTGAAGATAATCAATACATAACCGCATAGACCCGTCTTTCTTTTTCACAAATAGCACAGGTGCTCCCCAAGGTGAAACACTAGGTCTGATAAACCCCTTATAAAGTAGCTCAAGCAACTATGTTTTTAATTCCCTTAACTCCGTTGGAGCCATTCGATACGAATCTATAGAAACATGTTCGATACCCAGGTAAACCTCAATCCTGAATTCTACCTCTCAATCTGGAGGTAAACCCGACAATTATTTTGGAAAACCTCTGGAAACTCCTTAACTATAGGAATATTGATCGCCTGTATATGTATATGTTAAGGTAAGAAAATCTGTGCAAGTATACACAATCGATTCAAGTAATATAGGGTAAGTGACTATCGTCTCCACAGGGATTGGTCGAGAAATATATTTTCACCATAACTAGAATTAGTGTCACAAATTAAGTCCTACTAAGTATTAACCTTAAAAACTAATACTAATAAAATGAAGAATTGATTTAACCATTACAGGAATGTTTGGTCGAGGCAAAATAAGTATGCAGAATAATAAAACAAAACAATATAAGTGTTGATTTAAATCTAACGCAAACAACCTCACATATTCAAACATATCACAGAGCACTGATGCTAAATCCTTGTATTGTCAACAATTATTTCTAAGTCTAGAATGAATTATTATGACTTGCTAAAGCTGCCCGACAGGATTACTAGGTATTCTTAGACGGTTACTATGGCAATACTCCTCAGCGTTAACTACAACTCGTTGTTGTAACAATACCTCTCAGTGTAAACTATAGGCATTGTCTATCCTACTCTATCGTCTATCCCTTTTAGTCGATTGAAACTCACTCCTTATCTCTAAGGTAACAAGTTAGAACTTCACCATCCAGGATTCATTCTATTGCTCACGTGGATTTATCTTAATTCTCTCGAATCTAAGAATCACTATCTAGATAAAAGGCTATCTCTCGATGCTCTTATATTACCAAGACATGTTTTACCAATACCCTAGGCAATCTCTCGATGCTCTTACAGCGTAAGGTAAAATAATTAAACAATGAGCAAAACAGTCATAAGCAAACATAACTCATCATTAATAAAATATTAAAATATTGTTCAGGCAAAACAAAGTTTAGCACCAAGTAAGATATTAATGGTGCTATCAAAGATCATCCAAAATTCAACGTTTAGTACAACCCCAAATATATAAAGAGTTAAAACAAAAGAAGAATGACTCCCAAAACCAGGGGCTCTGTCGCGACAATTCTGATCAGCACCACGCCTGCCTTATTGATCACCTTCTCTCGAGGCCTGATCACCGTTCTGCTAAAGTCTGGCTATGGAGGACACCAAGAAAGGTCGGTGGGTAGAATGTGAAAAAGAACTACAGTTGCTCACTCATGCCTAGGATAAATCTCTCTCTCTTCTTCCTTGCCTTCTTTCTTTGTCGGCTACGGCTGGTTATTTATAAGGAACGAGGGCTTTGCATACTTTTTTTGGAGTTTCCTTAAATAGTTGTTATCAAATAAATGTCCAGACTTAAAAAGGAAAGGTGGCTATCAGAATAATTAAGGCTTGCTTGTACGTGAAGTAGGTCATCCAACTGGCATGTGACATAGGCGGTTTCATCACTCCTGTTTCAGACTTCTTCAGATAAACCTTGCCTCGGGGAGATAAATCTGCTCCTCACGTTCTTCTCTGTTCCATTGGCCCTTGCAAATTATGTTTTCACGACTGAAATCTTCTTCCTCTGTAAGATTCCTGCACATTCACAATACACACACACCTTTCTCCTCAGCAGCATCAGTTAAACCAAATAAATCTTGCTGAAGCAAAACTTATCCACCACAAGCATATATAACCTAAATGCAACTAAATGTAATTAAAATGTTGTGCATACTTTGTTTAGACGAGCAATAACTTAAGTGAAAAGACTAGAAATTGAGTATTTTTACGGAGTTATCAAATATCATTTAATTTCACTCTCGACACTCGAGTGTCTATCACATTAGCTAGGAAAGCTATGCATCCCTTTGACATCATTTTCTTTGCAGTCATGGTTGATATAACATTGGAGGGTAATTTCGCTTTATCACCAATCACTATAATTCTGCATCCTTTAATAATAATAGTTTCCGGCGACAATCTACCTATCCATGATGTGGAGATAACCAATCCATGTCCAAAATGATTTCAAACTCATCAAAGGGCAACCCCATCAAGTTTGCCAAGAATACAACCCCTTGAATCTTAATTGGACATTTTCTACACACCCTAGCCACCCTTGCACTTTGACCCATAGGATTTATCGCTATCATTTCACTAGAAATTGGTTCTAAAGGAATTCCACTAGTTCTAATCAACTTGGTATTAATATATGAATGTGTAGACCCTGGGTTAACTAGAACAAAAATAGGCTCATCAAAAAGTTGAAATGTACCTGTTATGGTCTTCGGATCATCTCGATCCTCATTGGTCTTTATATTATAAATTCAGGCCACTCCCCTTGTCTCTTGTCGCTGACTAGCCTCAGATTGATCGCCTGATCTTCCTCTACCTCTACTTGTACTTGGTACGGCTACTGATCTTTCAGTTTGTGCTGATCTCTCTCCAGACTTCTTTGGACAATTCCTTGTATAGTGATCAGATTCACCAAAATGAAAACAAGTGCCGCAGAGAAATCTACATACTCCCCGATTTAAGAAAAAAGGGAAAGTAAAAACAATTGGTTTACTCTTCTTCTTCTTCGCGTAGTGAGTGTGCTCCTCCATAGCTTAAGGTAAGCTTCATCCATCTAATGATTTCTTTTGATTTTGGTTGGTTTTTGTAACCTTAAGTGGCAGGTAAGCTTAAGGAAATGTTATATAAGATTAAAACTATGAGATGGAGGTGATAATAGAGAATTAATAAAATGAGTTTTGAAATGATATGTTAAGATATAAATGTTTATTAGTAGATTTGACTTGTCAAAGAGGTAAATGAGATATTAGAAACATTGAATGAGTTTAAAAATAAGTTAGAAAATGTGGTGTGATTCTTAAAATCAAATGTTCTTAAGGGATGCTAGATGTTTTAAGTATCTAAACGAAGGAAAGTTAGTATGGATAAGTGGAGAAGAGTTAAATAACATAGTTGGAGGTAAACATAAGGAAATTTAACCAAATTTGGGTATGTTTCAGAATGAAAAAGGGAAAATCTGGGTAATGGTATCGGTACTGATCGAACAGTACCGATACTGTAGGCGATAATGAGAAGAATCAGTTGAGTAGTATCGGTACTAATGCAATCAGTATCAGTACTAATGCAATCAGTATCAGTACTAATGCAATCAGTATCGATACCGAGAGAGAGGTATCGATACTATGAGGAAGGTATCGATACCATTAAAAACAGAATGCAAAAATGGTATCGATACTGTAATAGAGTATCGGTACCATATTATGGTAGTATCGATACCATTGTAAATGTATCGATACTAAAGAACCAGAAATTGTGAGATATGTTGATATTGTTATACAAAAGTTAATAGTAGGTACTCTTGAGTAATGTTAAGTGTAAGTATTAGGAAATATACTAACAATTGATATTGTACATGTATTTAATGGATATTGAATAGATCCAAATCAAGCTCCCGAATCAAGCAAACAAAAAAGCAAAGGTCAAGTTTCGGAGTAATCAACTTTACGGTTGGATACCAAAGCGATGCAATCCAGGTGAGTGCATTTAATATGTACTTATTTGTACGATAGTCATAAAAGTATAATTGATTGGATGTGTATGGTAATTACCAAAAGGCACTTGGTGTGCAAAAAGTTAAGAAATTTATACTAAGTGTATGAATTTCCGTATGAGCACTTTGTGCGAAAAAAGTTAAGAAATTTATACTAAGTGTATGAATTTCCATATGGGCAATTTGTGTGCAAAAAGTTAAGAAATTCATACTAAGTGTATGAATTTCCGTATGAGCACTTTGTGTGCAAAAAGTTAAGAGATCCATACTAATTGTATGAATTTCCGTATGGGAACTATATGTATAGACATAAGAAATTCATAATAAGGAGGTGAATTTTTATATTGGTATTGGGTGTGCAAACCACATAGATTATAGTAATGGTTGAGAAATGACGGTATTAGCACTACCGATGTAAACCATAGAGTATTTAATGAATTGAGAGAATCCCTGGAAATGTGCATTGTAATAATATAAATTGTGTTTAGAATTTCACTTATGATTGTTTTTGACTCACTAAGAAATTTCTTAGCGTGTGTTAATTTCACACGTAGGTTTACTACCAACAGAGTAAGGAGATTTTGGACATTTGATGTATTTAGTTGGCATGTAATATATTGAGTAAAAATGTTCTGAAAAACATTTGAACGATACTTTTTGATATGTAATTAAATTTAATGCATGTTTTATATTAGTTTTAATTAAAATGTTTTATAAAAAGAAACAAAATTTTACGAGTTTTCAGAGGTAGAACTATTTTAAAAGTGATGTGACATCTATATTTCGTGTACGGAAAGGTATACGGGAAACGAGTGTTACAGGTACATTTGTGTACATTACAGAAAGAAACAAGATACATTTTATGACACATATGTGATATGTTCTCTGCACATATATAATGCTAATGCAATGTATACTTGGTCATAGGTGTCGCAACGTCCTGAAGAATCAAGGGTTTAATTTTAGAGGTTTGTTTTGACTAAAATTAAAAATGTGGTTCGATGGAATCGCCACTAATATTTGTTTTGAGCGTGATTGGATCACCCAAAATGTTGTCATTTTAATAAAATTTACTTTTAATTTTATTAAAACTATGTTTTGGTATATTTTACAGAAAAATAGGTTCTAGAGTCAATTATGTGTGGGGAAGGGTTAGCACCCCACAACGCCCAGATTGGTACATAGTCGATTAATTATTGTCTTTGCAATGAAATTTATGGATTCAGACTTAATTTAATTAATGACCCTCTATTTAATTAAATAAATACCATGATATTTAAAATCCAATAGGAAAATTTAACGATTCAAACATTTAATTGGGGAAAGTTAACCACCTTATGTGAGGAAGAATGGTGTTTCATTCCCAATTAAAACGTTCAATCACTAATCTCTTCACCGAAAACTTTAATTGACATTCCAACATTTCGAATCAAAAGGAAATCATCATCTAATATAAGGTAGAGTGATGATTCCCTATAAGGAAACAAGGAATATCTTATTCATGGTATTTATTTACCTAAAGTTTTGCAACAAAAAAAAAATATTAATAGAATTACCGGTCCTTTAAGATAGATAGAGAATATTTGTATATTTAAAAGTACCGAACCTAAACTTACAAATATGGTCGAAAGGCTAATTTTCGATAAGTCTAAATATGGGGACATTTCCTACCCTCCTGGTTGATTTTAGAAGTGATCATTTTTATTGGTTTCACTGGAGGGTGCTCGTTCACTTTAAATTACCAAATCGAATTACCTAGGTGGGTTAACTCGTTTTGATAATTCAAATTAAACGTGAATTGCCTTTTAATTCATTATTGAAAAGGTTAAGTGATACAGATGAGGCTATCATAATTTGAGATTAAATGTAAATGTCATGCAATCAAACAACATGCTTCAGAGAATATCATTAATAAAAGTCTAAAAACAAATCAAAGAATCAATTTAATTTACACGTTTAGATCATGATGTCACCTTGAAAATGAATTCAAACTTTAATTTAATTAATGACCCTCCATGGAACTCCATAAAATTCCTTGTGTTAGAGACCCTAAAATATTTTAAGAAAGAAAGAAAAAAGTATCAGTAAGAAAGTGAGAATGAATGTTAAAATTAAATTAACAAGCTTAAAACAATATTCGAGATAAAATGAATAATTAATAAAAAAAAAGAAAAAATTCAATTAGGATAAAAAGAAAACCAAGAGTGTTAATTAGAAGAAGCCATGAAATGATATATATAAGATGACGAGAGAAAAAAAAAGACAAATGAAATAAATTAAATTAGAAATAAACTAAATCAAAAGAAAATAAAATAAAAGAACTCTTGATTTCAGTGAACCTGCAAAATAAGTAAGCAAAAGAAAATGGGTTAGATTAAGATATTATATAATTAAACTATAAATAAAATAAACAAAAAAGATTAAGGGTGAAATAAATTAAAAGGTTAAACAAAATAAAATGAAAGTAATAAACCAAATGAAGATGTTGGAGGAACCTGAAAAATCAAAATATTAGTGAAAATAAACACGAATTAAAGACTTAAATTAAAATAAATAATAAAATGAAAATGACTAAAATAAAATAAATATAAAATCAAATAACCAAACTAAAATGAACCAAATAAAATTAAATATTAATACTTTAATTAAGGAACCCGAAAATAAACAAATAAAAAACGTTAGAAATAAATAAATTATAAAATATGGAACTTCAATAAGATAGATTAAAAATTAAAAAAATGATCAAAATAAAATAAAATAAAACTGAGTAACCAAAATAAAAGACAAAAATATAAAAAGAACCCAAAATAAATTATGTGTTAAGTACGAAGGACCATATAAATTATTTACCCAGAATACTTTAAGGAACGTGAAGAGAATTTATGCCCAAAGTTCTTTAGTTTGGTTTCACGCGTACAGAAGCCTCCATTTGCCTTTTCATTTCTTAGAAAATAAATAGTCTCCGCCTTTTCTCTTGCACGCAACCGGCGCCGTCGCCTAACACCGCCATCTACCGCCGCCGTCTGTCACCGATGGAGGCCATATCATACCAGGAAGTTCGTCTTGACGAGAGGAGTTCGAATCTGGGGTCCGTTTCGTATGCATGTTCTCCGATCGCCACGAAATGACCGAAGTCCGTTCGGCTTTCCGCCCTCCGATTCGCTGCCATTCACCTTCAGATCGCTACCATTTCGAGATCTATTGCTCGCCGGAGTTTCTTCTCCCTTCCCGGAAAAGCCGCCGGCCGAGAGGTTTGGAACCTTTCTCTTTTTTATACTTTAGTGTTATCGCTCTTTCTGCCTTTTAAATTCTTTATCTTCTCACGTATTTTTTTTCTTTTGCAGAACGTTTATTCGATTGGGAAAAAAAGTCCCATCAAAAGGATGAACAAATCTAAATGGAACTTTTATTATTTCTTATTTTCGAAAATACAATGGTTGTTTTTTTTTCCCTATTCGAACTATGTCCCCCCCCCCCCCCCAACTTTTAACTGTGTTTTGCATCAGATTTATACAAAAAGTCCCTATTTACATTCCAAAATTAAGATATTCGAAATCACTTTTCATTTAATCCGATTGTTCTTCGGATTTGATTTTGACTGATAAAATATAATGATAAATGCAAATAACATATGCCATGGATATTCAAAATAAGCGACAATAATAATAATGATAAATGCAAATAACATATGACATGGATATTCATTTAATCCGAATATTCATAATAATAAATACTAATAATAATAAAATATAAATACTAAATAAATAATGAGTGACAATAATAATAATGATAAATGCAAATAACATATGGCATGGATAAATATAAAACAAAACATGAATTGTACTAATAAAAAAAACGACAGTATTGTAAAAGTAGTAAATATCAATAACTAATAAATAAGAAAATCTAAATTTAAATCCGGGACGAAAATAAGTATCTAAAATAGGTACCGTGTTGTTATGTTCTACAGTACTTGTACACTCATATGAATGCGCAAACCGGTTATATGAAAACTATGGTGCAATTGATTCACATGGCAATAAATGTACAATTTATTCACAGGCTGTTATATTGTACACAATACACTCGTTAATATGACTCGTGTACCATGCATTCTCATTTTTTATACATTGGGCTGTTGATTGAAATGAAATGGAAATTATATGTTTAATTGATATGTGAAAAGATGATTTATAGGTTATTTATAAATGAAAATGGCTTTAATAAGTCAATTTTATATGATCATATATTTTTATATGATAAGTATTGTACTTTGATTTATTATGATATTTTTATATTAAAATGCCTTACTTTAGTCTGAACATGCCTCATTAAGTGAATACATAGTGTGTGATCGTTTAACGCGTAGGTAAAGGAAAGAAAAAAGGTGCGGACTGAGGAGCTTAGCAAGCATCTCTTTTGTGGAATTAGATAGACATCCAATATCGTTAAGAACATTATTTATGTTACTTTGACTTAGTGACATGTAATTATAGATGTTCTAGTTGCTTTGATACTATAGTTATAAAATGGTTTTGCAATATTGAATTAATATTGTCTTAATATGGATAATATTAGGTATAATTAGTAGAATGAATGAATAACATTTTATTAAATTATGTTTCAAATACTAATTGGTTAGATTTTAAATTAGATAGTTTTTAGCCAGTTTTGTTTATGACATGAAGCAATATTGAACTGTCTAGTTGTTGCCTAAAATCAGACTTGATTTAGATGTCAAAATATTGTATTATGATTTTACGCGATTTATTAATTTTGTTATTAATGTTAAATTTATAAATTTTAAAGAAAATGTTTTATTGTTCTTCGATTAGGAAATGTTTTAAACAGTCTACGAGTATGAGTGCGAGTTCAATAAATTGAGCTGGTTTGCAGTAGAGTTGATTCCTAGTGAAAATGACCACATTGAATGGTTTATTGAAGGCTTCCGTCTGAGATTGAAGGAGTTTATGCTGACATTGAGTCTGCCCACATTCCAGGAGGCGGTAAACAGAGCCAAAGCTTAGGAAAGAGCCCATAATGAAAAATTTGCAGAACATAAAGTTCAGGCAATTAAAAGATCGAGAGCATCTTCAACCTCATTAGAGTCCGAACGAGGTAGAGGTTCCAGTTCCCATTAATAGAATAGATCTGAATTTGTGGCATCCAATTGTAAAGGAGCTAATACCGAAAAATCCAAGCAGCCTCAAATATTTGTAGCTAGTACAAGTAGATTGTAACATCCATAACTCGTATATATCTCGAAATACGAGTTAAAGATGTTACATTAACATTTCAAACATTCTTTGTACATAAGTCTTTAAACTTTTGTTTCATTTAAAAACTATCGTTTAATAGTTTAACACTATTTATTAATCGCGTATTATTCTAAAATAATAATTTATCATCTTAAACAAAACTAACTTTAGAAAACAATTAGGCAATTTAGTGCTATTTCAAAAACTATATAAAACTGCCTAAACAATGCTTAATTTAAAAACCATTTAAAACATAATATTATGTATATGTTGTTCATCCATTCTTTCAGATATAATTAAGGTAGCCAAAATAGAATAGTCCTAATTTACTATTATGGATCATTCTAAATAAATCTTATAAAGCATACAGAGAGATATAATATATACGCCATTAAAAGTCAAAATAAACATCATGTATGTCTTACTGATACTGTTAGTAGGCACACTTTTCAAAAGATGCTCAAGAGGCTCCTCTCTTCATGTCTTTTTCTTTATCCAAACATATATATGAAAATCATCACGCGCTGAGTAAAACTTAGTGAGGCAGCAATAATTTAAGGTGAGATAGAACATAATATATCGTAAGTTCATCAAAATAGTAAAAATATTTCAAATAAAATCATTGAACTTTCAAACCAATTTATTTAAGCATTTTCCCTTATCAGAAACTTGAAAATCATCACCATCTCATAATTTTATCAAAATCATGACAAACATTATCAAACATAATAATCATTTCATATACTTTTCCATTCAGACACATTTCAAAACTTCAATCTTTCATTTTCATATCCCAATGTATATTTAAGAGAATGCAAGGTACGTGAGTCGAACATTATGTGTGCAATAAGCACCAAGGTGCCATCATCAGAATCAAATTATGCACTCCAAGTGCAATCATATCATTTGCACCAACAGTGCAATACATAATGTACATGAATGTACCAGATCAGAATCATAATTAGTCAACTTAATGGCATGCCAAGTGTACTTACGACTCTCAATGCAACATACAATGGACTTTCAGATCATATCATATTCATTTAATAATCAACATTTTCAAATCAGAATCATTTTCAACTCATTATCATAAAAATCATAATTTAGGCAGTTCATACCCTAAAGTCATTCATAAAACCTTTATATAAGCATTATGGAAATATTCCATAATTAAAATAAAATCATGCTTTAAAAATAATACGAGGTTGACTTATCACAAGTCTTCCTCGATCATATAAGCAAACAAATAAACTACACTCACTTTTGCCTCATTATCGAACATTTTCTATGATATCCTTTTTAATCTTGTGATTTTTTCCTTCACTTTTGTATCACTCAAATCGATAGTTTTATCGTGGTCTGGACAACATCATATAATAACACAATATTTAGCATATATGTTAGTATTATACTAACATAATCTAATTCCGATAAAAATAAATTCTATAAAACATAATCAATACTAAATCAATATAAAACTAAATCACAATTCCATCATAACTTCAAACTTTCCAAAATAACTATTCAATTCCATAAATTTTCATTTTCATCATTGATCATTTAACTTCATAAACTTTGCACTTAAGTCACCATTTATGAATTCTCTTTAGAATTCACATCAACTTTTCCATTTAATTCACAATGGTCCTTTATCATTTTACTTACTTCAAACGAAACATTAAAAATTCCAGCATATAAATAATATACTCAATCCAATACTTTAACAATTAAAAACTTGCAATTTCATCCTCAATTTTCCCTTACCTTTTCGAATCCAATAAATAATTTTACCAACTTGCAAATTGACCCCAAACATATTCTTAAACTTAAAAATCAACATTCAAGTAAAAATTTCCATCATTGTAATTTCATACTCAAAGAGTACCATCACATTTACAAGCTTGCAATCAAGTCCCTAAATCCCATGACCATTTGAATTCCACTATGGAATTTCATCAAAATTGTACTTTGCTCCCAAATCAACATTCTAACTTTAAAATTTCAGCATTCCATAATTAAATTTCAGCATTGAATACCCCAAATTTCAAATATCAAAACTTGCAAAATATTCATTTTACTATCTAAAGGTTCCAAAATATATAACTTTTAAAAATTACATTTTTGGTCTTTAAACTTTTACAAAGTTTATACTTTAGCTAGTAAACTTTTAAAAATTATATTTTGCTCCTAGCTAAAACTTAGGGTATTAAAATTCTCCTCCCTTTAAAGAAAATTCATCATCAATTTTTTTCATACATATTTACATACCTAAAGTAAAAAAGATGAGGAAACTACTTTTTCATATATTCGTCTTGTTCCCATGTTGCTTCATCAGCTTTATGATTCCGCTAAAGAACTTTTACAAGTAGATTCATCTTATTCCTCAATTCTTTGACTCCATATGCTAAGATCTTTACTAGTTCCTCTTCATATGAAAAATCTGGCTGGATCTCAATTTTCTCCGGTGTAATCATATGTGAATGATCTGATCGATACTTCCAAAGCATCAATATATGAAACAGATTATGAATTTTGTCCATCTCCAGAGGTAATGCTAACTAGTAAGCTAATGGACCAACTCTTTTTATAATCTCATACGAGGCAATAAATCTCAGACTCAACTTTCCTTTACGGCCGGATCTCTGAACCTTTTTCCACGTCGTTACTTTGAGAAATACTTTATCACCTACATGATACTCAATTTCTATTCTCTTCATATGTGAATAAGATTGTTGTCAGTCAACAACTATCTTGAGATTGTTCTGTATAACTTTTACCTTGTCTTCCACCTTTTTAATTAAATATGGACCGATCATATCTCGATTTTTCAGCTTACACTAGTTTAGGAGTGTTTGATATTTTCTTCCATATAATGCTTCAAAAGGAGCCATTTTAATACTTGACTGATAACTATTGTTGTAACCGAACACTGTTAAACTTTTCCCATGATCCTTTGAAATCAATAACACACGCCTTTAGCATATCTTCAAGTATCTGAATAGTTCACTTTGCTGACCATCAGTTTTTAGATGAAAGGTCGTGCTCAAATTCAGTTGAGTTCCCAAAGCTGAATACAGAGACATCCAAAACCTCAAAGTAAATCTCGGGTATCTGTTAGTAACTATCAAGATAGGTACTACATATAGTTTCACAATCTCCCTAATATATAATTCAACATACTTATCCATCGAAGAATCCACTCAAACTATAATAAAGTGTGTTGTCTTACTCAATCTATCCATAATCACCGAGATCGAATCTTTCTTACTGGGTGTCAAAGGTAAACGTGTCACGAAGTCCATAGTAACTCATTTCTATTTCCACTGAGGAATGGAAATAGGTTGCAACAAACCAGATGGTACTTGGTGTTTTTCTTTCACCTGCTGACATGTCAATCATTTGGATACAAACTGAGTTATAGCCCTTTTCATACTTGTCCACCAATATCAACTTTTCAGATATTGATACATTTTATTTACTCCTAGATGCATGGTTAATGAACTGTAATGAGCTTGAAAAAGAATATACTTCTTTAATTCTTCATTATCGGGTATGCAAACTCATCCTTGATAATACAAACATCCATCAGATTTAACTTCAAAGTCTTTAGTTTCACATTTCTTCACTTGCTCAATCTTTGTTGAATATTTTTCATCCTTGCTTTGAAGATCTTTTTATCCAATCAGGCCTCAATCTTAATTCTGCATCAAGCACACCATCATTTTGCATAGGTAATCGAGCATCTAAAACTCTCAAAGTAGAGAATGTCTTTCGGCTAAGTGCATTAGCTACCACATTAGCTTTTCCAGGATGGTAATCAGTAATCATATCATAATATTTTAGAAGTTCGATCCTCTCTCTCCCCCCTAAAATATTAAATCTACCACCTTTGATCAAATTCATGAACAACATACCTGGAGTTGTGGATACACTACAATAACATATTGAGGAACCCTTCCTAGCCCAAAGAATTCCTTAGGCGAACTAAACCATAACAAATCTCTATCAAAATAAAGACAACCACAACCATTCATAATATTCACATAACCAATACAAACAGTTAAACAACTTCTTACCAACATCGATTCATGGTAATTTCACAGATACACTCAACCTCAAAAGACCAACATAAAGGATGAGCATCAAACCAATATATACAACAACCACATAAGAACTCAATAACCTCTAACTATTACATATGAAGAAAATAACCTTTTATCTAAACCACAACTTAAAAACCACAACACAAATTCCTTTCATGACAAAAACATCATAAAAAGCAAAACAACTAATCTTAACATAATTCCATAATTCCATAATTCGTCGCATAATTATTGATAGCCGACCATAACCTTAACTAGCTCGAAGACAACTTCACTTATCCTCAATCTCGTAAACCTAAATTGAAACCGATAACACGCCACCACTAACGCTTGATTCAAACAATATAATACAACATTTTAGACCACATAAACCTCGAACATAACTCTATGGAATTTAACCAAAAACCATAAATTAATAATAAGAATTCAAATCTACCTACCAATACTTACATTACAAAACTCGACTGGCCACCATCAATGAGATACAACCCAAAACAATTTCAATCTTGCACCCAAAACTATCAACCATATTACCCAAATGTTTACATAACACAACTTACACCTTCGAACCATCGAAAATGAAACTCTATTTAATGTAAAATCTTAAAAATACACAACTTAACCTGAACTACACTACTTCCATTGCGTCACTCTGATAAATCTCATAAAACCCAAAATAAATCTTAGCAACAACCATAAGTACCTCAGCTCAACCTCAGATCCCTTATTCAAAATTACCAATATATGTAATATGTTGCTTAAGCTCAAAACACCATCAACATCAAAACATCGAAACAAAATCACCACCCCACTACTTGAACATAACGCGACAAATTCAACTAACCTGGATTCAGCGAGCCAAACACTTTTAACTGAACACTCAACCAAACAATAAATCCCGCAACACAGCTTATAACTCTTCCACTAACCAAAACTCAAAACATCATCAATTACATAAACCTTTCTATCCCCATGCAATCAAACACTTACAGTTCTTTAATATTTGAAAAACAATCAACCCCATAATAAACATCAAATAAATACTCTTTTATAACCTAACTCATCTTGAACATACATGATTACCTTATTATCAAACGATTAACAAAACTCAAATTTGAACAACATCACAATCACAAAATCTACCCAATCCAACTAAACAACAAAGAGACTTCAATCAATTCGAGCTAAAACTTTCTGAAACCACTCTGCATCACAATGACCCATTCAAACTAAACATTAACCCCAAAGTCGATTCACTAAGGAAATAACAATGAAGGAAACACTTGATAAGCCAACTATAACTATCGATGAACTTTAGCTAGACAGGAACTTTGATAGCACTCCATAACAAAATTCAACTCACAATAGCTTAAATCTTATTTGAACTCAAACAATTACTATCAGTTGCAATACCATGACCCAGAAACACCACCATACGAGACCAACACTTATAATTCAACACTTATTAACTAACTACTTCCAATATAACTTGAACAGCATCTCAAAGAACACAATTTCCACCTTTTTTTTGTTTGATAAGAAACTCACTAGATAATCATCAATGAACATTAACACAAACCAATCATATTTCGAACGAAACACATAACCCATCAAAACCTTCAAAAACAACAAGAACATTTACCAAAACGAATGAAATCACAAAACTAGCTCTAAAGAAATATTAATCACATTTGACTTATAAACCTTGAATTACTAACAACCCAACAACAAATCCATCTTCAATGGAACCTTCGTTTCCCAAAACTAAATCAAACTAGCTCTCGATCCTCAACAAGGGTACTGATCCATGATGACAACTTACGCTGCTGATGATAACCAACACACTTATATATATCACATCGCCCTCTTCTTTTATACCAACACAAGAGCATCTCACGACTACAACAAAATTCTGTCCATAACCTTTTGTCTCAAACATAAGCTTTGAGCGATACTTTGACCAAATAAAGCCATGATTTGATGAAGTTTCCTCAATTTGAACCTCATTTATTTCTAACTCACTTGTCACCATACGATGATAAAAAATAGATACTGGAGCCACATCAACATCTCTTAATACGAAAGTCAAATTCCTATGCCTATGAAAACATGAAAATCTCTGCTGAGAGCACATATAAAAATTTCTCAACAATTCGAATGTCTCACATGCACTACTTATTAACAACCAAACTAAACAAACAAGCCAAGAACGCTTCACAATCCATCAACTCACTCGCTTTCCACCGTAAAAAAACATACGAAAAGAATTCAGATAATCCATCGATAATTACAAAACTAAAATTTATCAAAAACCAACAGACTTACACACAATAATCCAAAATTCAAATGCATCGAATAATCACATCACTATCTACACATGAAACTATTTCATAACCATGATGATGATTCAAAAAACTAATAAAAAACCCAATACTTAAGAGCACCTACGAACTTATTTTACTCATCTTACCAACTAGCACTAATACCAAGACACCGGCACGACCATAGTGATGTCAGTAGACTTAACTAGACTGTCAAATTAAACAAGTACATTTATATATCATGTAAATATATTGAAACCAAACCAATCAAACCACTCAATATATATACAACAATTCATATAACAACATAAATTCCATACCCAATCAGAATCCAAAATATAGAGAATCAAACATCTTATTAGAAGCAATAAGGGATACATTCCTCATACAGTAAATCCTATAACTCATTAGTATACAAATGTAGGTAAATTTCAATGTGAAAAATAAAAAATAAAAAAAATCAAATTATATAATAATAAGAATCTCGAGTGTGAAAAATCTAATAATTCAACAAATAAAAAAGAAATAAATTCAAAGGAAAATGAATCAATTAAATCATCCGAATATATATGGAAATGAATTCAAAGTGTAAAATATTGAATTTAATAATCAAAGTATGCATATAACTAAACATGGAGTAAGGGAGACACTGGATGATCAAAGGCAAGTTCCTAGAAAATAAAAAATTTTACGAGGCAATATTGTTCCCAATTTGAACCCGACATAAAAACACAAACATCATCAACTTTTTCATGACCTAGCTCTACTACCAACAAATGTAACAACCTATACCCGATTATAAAGACTAACTCTGATACTTAAGCGTACATTAGATTCCAATCATGTTAGACAGAGCAAAAACCCTAAACATGTGTAATAAGAAGAAGTAATTTAAATTTTAAACATACATCATTCAACATATGGCAGCAACCAACAAGAATATCAATCACAATGTTTACACGATCGAATATCGCAAGATAAATGTCATTAACAATACAGGGGTAATTTGGATATTTCACACTGTATGATTGTTCAAGTCAAACTCTCATTTTAAAGTTACCAATATTCATTATTACTCATTAATTAGTGGCATACAAATTTTCAGGTTAATCGGATGTTAAACAAGGACATAACTGAACATGCTCAACTTAGATACTAAAATGAAAACTTTTTAAAATATGAAAATAAGCCAAAAAAAAAATAAATTGAAGGTTATAATATGAAATTATTATCATTATAGAGTCATAGAACAAATTTCAACAAAATCCGAGTTGAAACCAAGCTTTACTTGCAAGATCAATTCCTTCTAATGAAAAATATAGAAAATACATTCTAATATACATGAACATGCATCCAATTGGTCATGCAATCGATCCTAGAGGCTACAAACATGCTTGGACACCCTTAAACTACATAGTACATATCAAAATACACATGTAACATGTTTCATTACATCATTTATCATAACATACACATATTTATCATCCAAAGTCAAATATTGCATAGAAAGTCAACTTAACACAAATCACCTAATCATTTTGTGCATTATTGGTTTTTCATGATTCCTAAGAGTCTCACATATTATGTTATCCTATTATAACTTGTCTAGGTGACCAAGACATGTATTTAAGGCATAAATCATGCTTTGGCTAATTTAGGCATACTTAGTAATGTTGCATAACATGTAATCCTTCATCAAAACTCATCATTTCTTTATTCATTCAAGAATCAATGTATATCATAAGTCATTAAAGGTCATTTATGACTTGCAAGTGACACATGAACAAATCAACTTAAAGCTCAATTAAGGATCCCATATTGCCTCAATGTAATCAATGCTCAAAATAACTTTACAAATACTCTTTGCTTTGATCACCAACAAGTAACTTGCCCCTCAAGATCTCGAGTCAACAAGTAAAGATATGAAAAATATTTAATAACGAGCGTGAGCTATAAATCCTAGTGAATGAATAAACATTTAAATATGATGTACATGCAAAGGCTAAAAGAAAGCATACCTAAATGCCATGAAACCTTACTTGTTTTTACCTCAATGATCATACCTTAATGTCATCCTACAATGTTCACTTAATGCATCATAAATGCACAAAAAATCCATATTATAATCATGCTTTACATCATCATATACCTTGCATCAAATCATATGCACTCATGCACAATAACCTTTTTAGCAAAGTCATGTATTCCACATATATTGTTTTAAATAAAGATCAATGGCCTTTGTTCAACATACAACTCACTCATTCAATAAACGGACTCCATACAACTCCCATTTTATTTGTGTACTCACATAGGTCCAAAACCACGAAATTATAGAGCAAAGCTCAATGACCAACCTTACCCCGTGTCTTCTCAGAGCATAGCTCAATGCACCAATCGAACCCTGCATAACTCGATCATACACACCTATAAAACACATAGAGTACTCTTTCCTAGGAAATCCTTTCATAGCCAAAGGTCCCATTAAGAATAAATAGCCAATTAATTTGAGTTACCAAGAGCGGTTGTCAATGATGCATAGTTTTTCACATATATTGGTTCAAACTCATCTTGAAACACAATCATAATTATTTTTCATGATCAACCCACATTATAGATAGTGAGAAGGTAGACTCATCCAAGTAAACATTCACACTTAGAGATCGTTGTCATGATCAATCTCACACTTATGGACATAAAGAATGGTCGACTCATCTAATCACACATTCACATTATACATAGATTTTCGAAATTCATTTTCAAAATTCTATGCATCATTTGTAACACATTGCATTCACATTTCATATCAATTGCACATTTCCAATTCATATCCCATGAATCACAGTCTTCCACTACACCACAACTCATAGTTGTAACACCCATTTCTCGTATTCAACCTCGAACACAAGTCAGAGATATCACAAAACATTAGAAGACAATCTACATTTGAAAATTGGTAAAATTTTGTTTCTTTCAAAAGTTTCTTAACTTTTATTGTAAAATAATATTTCATATAAAATCAAAATAAAATAATATTCTGACCTCTATTTGAAATCTGGTTTCAAGCATCAACTAGACAATTCTATTTTTTATATCATAAATAAAACTATCTAATAACAATCTAATTTAAAATCCAATTACTTATTATTTAAAACTACCCATACTTATAATTTGTAGTCATTTCTTACTAGTATACATGCCAGCTAGAAACTTTAGAACACGATAGGATGCCATCACTATTACCTGAAAATATTCCTCGGTGATTGATATCAAACTCAACTCCTTACTCATCTCGCATTCTTTTACCTACACCTGAAAATCATCACACACTAAGTATACACTTAGTGAGACAATCATAGAAATATTCAAAGCTATGCAACACATAAATGAAATGAGTAACAATATTCAATGCATTATGATCACTTTACCTGCATTCCAAGCACGTTGCCATATATCAACAAGATATAAGCTGGATATAAAAATTTCTAACCAATATACTTTCCAATTATTTCATAAACTCATAAGTTTATTGACATGTTTATCATTTATTAACCAATAAACCAAAGCCCAAAATACTACGAGGACCACAATATTCGAGTCAAATATATGCATTGTAATGCTAAACCTACACTATGCTTGCACTCTAGTACTGATCTGGATATACCACATAAGGTCGTGCCCACCACCTACACTAGGTTTACACTCTAGTGCTGATCCAGATATGACACATAAGGTTGTGCCCACCACTTGCACTAAGTGTCCTTGCATACTATAGTGTTGAAACCTGCATCTGTTGGACTCTATGGCATGCCATCAGTACCACTGACCCTCAATGACATGGGCATGTAGTCTATATTTATTTAATCCATACATGGAAAAGTTTATTAATATAATTTCACATTGGGAAATTCATACCCTAAATAACATCATATATATACATAATAAACATCATATATAATAACCTATGATCAATGCATTTTATACTCAACTTTTGACATATTTAGAATACTTCAAATTTATGATAAATGACATAAATATCATGCCAACGTAGATAAGGTAGACTTATCGCAAGTCATACCCGATGATGTGTAAAACATCTATGTATAATGTTATGCATTCCTTGCACTCACTTTGAAATTATAAACAAGTTAATATAAGTCTCACTAAGCTTGAACTTAATCCTTCGCTTTCAATTTTTGTTCGATCCCAATTTTTTATCACAATTTCATATTCTGGAAGTTTGCACTACCTTCAAAGAAATATTATTCTGTATTAATATACACAATTAAACATTACTATTTATACCAATGGAAACTAGACTCAAATACGAATCCAACCATATAAGGCCCTCATTCTAGTTCCATTTGTAGAATTTATGGTGAATTTTCAAATTTGTCTTATAGAATCTGTTTTGAGCAGAATTTGCTGCCCAGTTTTCTGACCTATCCTCAATTAAAAATTTATATCTTTTTGTATACACATAAAAATAAACAGCCGTTTGTTTTAAACAAAACTATACAAATACAGAAATCCAACGGTATAAAAATAATATCCTAATCATTTTTGTAGAATTTATGGTGATTTTCTAAACTTACAATTTAGAACACAAATCTAGGTAGATTTCACCAATTTGCATTTTCAGTATATTCACTAATTCTATTAGCTCACCAAATGCACATGTATGCATAAACCACAAATCAAATAGCAATTAGGAGTCACTTCTTACTATATTAACTTTGTCACTGGCTCATCGGAAGCCAATATTCATTTGATAACATAAGTACAAATTAAATTTGCACTCACCTGGTGTCCTTAGCTTGTAAACATTCGTTAGAGATTCACGTTTCATCCTTAGCTTTAATAATGTTTGATATTGTTTTCAAGCACACACTCTAAATGAGCATCATTACAAAACATATAAAAATTCTAACCACATGTTAGAATCTTACTAACATAGGCACATATTAGAAAATAAATTCCTAAAAATATTTCGATGCTCATTCGATACTAATTCCATGTCACAACGTAAATGTTGACCTTAACACTTCTAATTGACCAATAAAATTCCTTTTTATCCAAATTTCACAGAACATTTCACTTAAGTTCCAAACTTTTCCATATTTGGGATTTGAACCTCAACTTTTACCAACTTCCAAAAATAATCCAATTTCACATCCTAACTTTAATTTCAACACTCAAACATTAATTTCTAGCATAGTACATCAACTATTGAAAATTTACATAGTAATCCACAACTTTTCCATAATTGTTGAATTAGTTCTCTAACTTTCATAAAATTACAAAAAGGTCCCTATAACTCTCTAAGGCTTGAAGAATCTTTCCTACTCCATTTCCAATCCTTACATAATTTTCCATAATTTTTTCTCACTTCTTAAAGCTTAGGCTGAATATCAAGAGTGTAGGGTTTCATGATTTCACTTGATTCATTTAAATTCGAGTATAAAATCAACCTCTATTCAACATTTCAAAACCTCTACAATTAAACCCCTAACTTAATTTCATCAAATCAAATCTATCTTTCCCCTAAATTTAGGGTTAGACTAAAACTTATATACACATATATATGTGACTTTAATCATTAATCAAGCTTGGAAATGAATCTACAACCTCAATAACCTCAAAATCTAGGATCAATTCTTAAAAACATAACATGAACATAAACCTTAGAATTTGGGATCTTTGAACTAAAGAAAAATTAGCATGCAACAATGGTTCCATGTAAAACCCATCTCCCATATACCTTTCCGTACACGAGATATAAACTTCACATCACTTTTAAAATAGTTCCTCATTTGTAAACCCGTAAAATTTTGTTTTTTTATAAAATATTTTAATTTACTAAAAATAAAACATGCATTAAACTTAAATAGATAACAAAAAGAAATGTTCTCACTTCATCAATTTTACATCAAGTTAAACAAAATGCTTTTTAGAGCATTTTTACTAAATCTAATACATGCCTACTAAATACATCAAAAGCAGACATGAATGTCGTACTGTTACTGATGAGGTGACACTTGCATGGTGATGTCCAATGATCTCTTTACTTCAATTGTATCCAAACCTACGCGTGAACTCAACACACGTTAAGTAATTTCTTAGTGAGGCATACTTAACCATAAGAAAACTTATAAACAGAAGTATAGCATAACAATTATAATATCTAGTAACTCTTTTTAATTTATTATAAACCTTATAAATTTGCACCATTAGTGCTAATATGGTAATTTACCAACTTTCTATTCATGCTTATTTATTAAATTGCATACATAGTTCCTATACGGTAGTTCATCAACTCATGATGACTTTCATGGATTTGCACACATAGTGTCTGTACGGTTATTCATCAACTCATAACGAATTCTGTCGATTTGTACACATAGTGCCTGTATGATTATTCATCAACTCAAAATTAATTCCGTGGATTTACACACATAGTGCTTGTACGGTTATTCATCAACTCCTGATGAATTCCGTGGATTTGCACACATAGTGTTTGTACGGTTATTCATCAACTCATGATGAATTCCGTGGATTTGAACACATAGTGCATGTACGGTTATTCATCAACTCATGATGAATTCTATCGATTTGTACACATAGTGCCTGTACGGTTATTCATCAACTCATGATGAATTCTGTGGATTTGCACACATAGTGCATGTACGGTTATTCATCAACTCAGGATGAATTCCATGGATTTGAACATATAGTGTCTGTACGATTATTCATCAACTTAAGATGAATTCCGTGGATTTGTACACATAGTTCTTGTAGGGTTATTCATCAACTCATGATGAATTCCATGGATTTGCACACATAGTGCCTGTACGGTTATTCATCAACTCATGATGAATTCCGTGGGTTTGTACACATAGTGCCTGTAGTACACATAGTACTGATATACCATTGCAACATATATTTTTAACAACAAATATTTATAACTCTTAATGTACATAATAAATGCACTCACCTGGCTTTCCTCACTATTGTATCCAAAACGCAAAGCTGATTACTTAGGTACTTTGCCTTTACCTTTCATTTTGCTTGACTCGGGAGCTTGATTTCGATCTACTCAAGCATCCATTAAAGACACATACAATGTCAATTGTTATTATTTTTCCTAACAATTATAATTAAAAAATACTCAAAAGTACATATTATTAAATTTCTATAACAATCTCAGCTTATCTTAACATTTCTGGCTAAATAGTATCGATACCATACCATGGTATCGATACTACTATACTATGGTACCGATATTCTAATACGGTATCGATACCATTTTTGCATTCTGTTATCAATGGTGCCGATACCTTCCTCATAGTATAGATACCCCTTTTTGGTATCGATACTTCTTGCATAAGTATCGATACTACTCAACTGTTGTTCCCATTTTAAGCTTTTAGTATCAGTACTGTTCTATGAGTACTGATACTCGTACTCAGATTTTCTAATTTTCAACCCGATTATTACCCAATGGGTCAAATTTCCTTATGTTTACACCCAACAATACTATTAAACTCTTCTTTACTTGTCCCTACTAACTTTCCTTCATTTAGCTTCTTAAAACATCTAAAATCGTCCAAGAACATTTAAATCTAAGAATCACACCACTTTTTCTAACATGTTCTTAATCCCATCCAATGCTTCTAATCTCTTATTTATGTATTTGACAAGTCAAAAATACTAATTAACATCAGTAAAAACACATATTCTAACATAACACTCAAAAACCCATTTTCTTCAATCTCAAATATCTCATCCATCTCTTACTTTTAATCCCATTTAATCCTTCCTTAAGTTTCTATCATAGTCAATGCTTCAAAAACCAACCAAAAATGAAAGAATAAACTAGCAAATTGAAATCTCACCTTTAGCTATGGAGGAGAACTATCCACGTGAAAGAAGAAGAAAAGAGTTGATTTAAGCTAACTCACTTTTCCCCTTATTTCTTTACTTTAATACTTTATAAAGAATGTATTTTAAATTCATTTATTCCAAATGACCAAAATGCCCCTTTTAATCATCCATTGTTATAATTTAGTCTAAAGTACTAATCCAAATCATTTTCCTCTTTTATCATTTAATCACTTTAATCCTAAATTTTTAAATCTTTTCAATAAAGTACCTAATTAGATATTTGAGGCATTACAATTCTCCCCCATTAAGAACAATTTTCATTGAATTTAAAGAAGTACCTGAAACGAAAAGATGTGGAAATTGCTTTCTCATATCATCATCTCTTTCCTAAGTTGCTTCTTCTACCCTATGATTCTGCCAAAGCACTTTAACCAACGAAATCCTTTTGTTACGCAATTCCTTGGTTTCCTTAGCCGAGATCCGCACTAGTTCCTCCTCATAAGTTAAATCTGGTCGGATCTCTATTTCTTTAGGAGTGATAATATGAGATGGATCTGATCTGTACATCCTAAGCATCGATAAGTGAAAAACATTATGGATCTTGTCCATATCTAGAGGCAAAGCTAACTGATAAGCTACTTGCCCGACCTTTTTTAAGATCTCATAATGTCTAATGAATCTTGGACTCAGCTTTCCTTTTCGCCCAAAATGTAATACATTCTTCCAAGACGATACTTTCAAAAATACTTTGTCTCCCTCTTGAAATTCAATTTCCTTTCTTTTCAAATCAACATAAGAGTTTTGACGATCGAAGGCTATCTTTAGATTGCTCTGGATAATTTTCACTTTTTCTCCATTTCTTTCATCAGATCGGGCCAACTAGGTCTCGAACTTTTAGTTTAAACCAATTTAATGGTGTTCTGTACTTCCTCCCACACAAAGCTTAATACGGGGCCATCTTAATACTCGATTGGTAACTATTGTTATATGAAAATTCTGCTAAAGGAAAATACCTTTCCCATGATCCCATAAACACAATCACACATGCCCTTAGCATATCCTCTAATATCTAAATAGTTCGTTCTGACTACCCATATGTCCACGGATGAAAAACTGTACTAAAGTTCAATCGAGTACCCAATGCCTCATGTAAAGAATTCTAGAATCTTGAAGTAAACCTTGGGTCTCGATAGGACACTATCGATATCGGTACTTTATTTAGTCTAACTATATCTTTTTATATACAACTCTGCATACTTATCCATCGAGTAGTCTACTTCGAACTGGAATAAAATAAGCTGTCTTGGTCAATTTGTCCAATATTACCCATATCGAGTCCTTTTTTCCTGGTGACAAAGGTAGCCCCAAAACAAAAGCCATTGTAACTCGCTCCCACTTCCATTCATGGACAGATATTGGTTTTAGTAATCTAGAAGGCACTTGATGTTCATCTTTCACTTGCTGACATGTTAAACATTTTAACACAAACTCCGTTATAACTCTTTTCATACCAGGCCACCAGTAACGACTCTTCAAGTCCTGATACATCTTATTCCCACCTGGGTGCATCATCAAAGGGATATAATGTGCCTCGTAAAGAATATCTTTCCTCAATTCCCCATCATCAGGAATGCAAAGTCTTCGTTAGTAATATAAACATCCATTATCCATCATTTTGAAATCTTTGGCCTCTTCTTTTTCGACTTACACCAATCTCATCAAGCATTTCTCATCTCAACCTTGTAGCTCTTTTACCGGATCCAAAAGTATCGGCTTTAACTTTAATTCAGCAATTAAAACACCATCTTCCTTTAAGGACATATGTGCATCTAAAGCCCTTAAAGCTGTAAAATTCTTTCGACTGAGCGCATCGACTACCATATTAGCCTTTCTCGGATGATAGTCAATAACCAAATCATAATCTTTTAAGAGCTCAATCCATATTCTCTATCTCAAATTTAGCTCTTTATGAGTCAGCAAGTACTTTAAACTTTTGTGATCCGCGTAAACATGGCAACACTCACCGCACAGATAATGGCGCCAAAATTTCAAAGCAAACACTAGGCTGTCAATTCCAAATCATGTGTTGGGTAATTCCTCTCATGATTCTTCAGTTGTCATGAGGCATAAGCCACGACTTTCCCCTTTTGCATCAGCACACATCCCAATCCATTATGAGATGCATCACTGAAAAGGACATAATCCTTACCTGACTCAGGTTGTACAAGCACTGGGACCTCTGTTACTATTCTCTTTAGAAATTCAAAACTTTCTTGGAATTTTTCCATCCAAACAAAAGGCACATCGTTTCGTAACAACTTAGTTAGCGATAGAGCTAACATTGAGAAGTTCTTCATAAACCGCCTATAATACTTAGCAAGCCCCAAGAAACTTCGAACTTTAAAAAAATTATGGGGATTGCCAATCCAATATGGCTTGAATCTTTTTGGGATATACTCTTATGCCTTCTACAGAGACTATATGACCAAGGAAAGAAATCTCAACTAGCCAAAATTTGCATTTGAAAAGTTTCGTATACAACTTCTTCTCACAAAGTATCTGAAGAACCACTCGAAGATGAGTATCATGTTCCTCCCTTTGACTTGGAATATACCAAAATATCATCTATAAACACTACCACGAATTGATCTAAGTATGGTTGAAATAATCTGTTCATTAAGTCCATAAATGATGCAGGAGCATTAGTCAATCCAAACGACATTACCACAAATTCATAGTGTCCATACCGAGTCTGAAAAGACGTCTTGAAAATATCCTCCTTTTTTATCTTTAACTGATGGTACCCCAACCTTAGATCTATCTTAGAGAACACTGTTGCACCTTTCAATTGATCAAACATGTCATCAATCCTCAGAAGAGGACACTTGTTCTTTACTTTATTTAATTGATGATAGTCAATACATAACCGCATAGACTCGTCCTTCTTTTTCAAAAATAGCATAAGTGCTCCCCAAGGAGAAACACTAGGTCTGATAAATCCTTTATCAAGTAGCTCTTCAAACTGTGCTTTTAATTCCCTTAACTCTGTTGGATCCATTTGATACGGAGCCATAGAAACAGGTTCGGTGCCTGGGTAAACCTTAATCCTGAATTCTACTCATAATTTAGAGGTAAACCCAATAACTCTTCCGGAAATACTTCTGGAAACTCCTTAACTGTGGGAATATCGTGTAACCTCAATTTTGGCACTCGAGTATCTATCACATTAGCTAGAAAAGCTACGCATCCTTTTGACATCATTTTCTTTACTGTCATGGCTGATATCACATTGGAGGGTGATTTCACTTTTTTGCATATCACTATTATTTTGGAGCCTTCCACATCCTTAAAAAATAATCGCTACTTGCGAAAATCCACCCATCCATGATGTGGAGACAACCAATCCATGCCTAAAATGATTTCAAACTCGTCAAAAGGAAACTCCATTAAATTGGCCGGAAACATAATCCCTTGAATCTTAATCATTTCCTACACACTCGTGTTACCCTTGCATTATGACCCATAGGGTTCACTGCTACCATTTCACTAAAAATTGGTTCTAAAGGAATTCCTCTAGTTCTATCCAACTTTGTACTAATATATGAGTGTGTAAAACAAGAGTTAACTAGAACAAAAACAAGCTCATCATAAAGGTGGAATGTACCTGTTATGATCTCTAGATAATCTTGATCCTCACTGGTCTTTATATTATAAATTTGGGACACTCCCCGAGTCTTTCATCTTTAGGTTAGCCTCAGATTGATCGCCTGATCTTTCTCTTCCTATGCTTCTACTAAGGGTTGATACTGATCTCTCAATTTGCACTGATCTATCCCCAGACCTCTACGGACAGTTCCGAGCATAGTGACCTATTTCTCCAAAAACAAAACAAGCGCCAGAAAGCACTCTACATATTCCCCGGTGAAATCTGCAACAGATTTGACATTGATTACTTCTTTCTCTATAAGCTCTACTCGAGCTAATAGCCACATATTGGGATTATTTAGTTTTATGTGAAGCTGCAGCAGAATCAACTCTATCTTTATATCGGGAACTTGAGCCCTTGCCTACCTTAGCATGGTATGAAGATGAAGACATTCCAATCCTTTTACCCGTCTGCATACTCTATTCTATTGCTAGAGTTTCCTCTTGAGATCTTTCAATAGCCATAGCTCTGTTAATAACTTCTTGCAGGCTAGGCAAGTTTAAGGCCAACATCATCTCTTTCAACTTAGGCCTTAGACCCTCGATAAACCAATCTCATCGAGCTTTATCATTAGGAACCACCTTGGTAGCATAACGACTTAACTTATTGTATTCAACCTCATACTCATGCACCACTCGATTACCTTGTTTCAAGTTAAGAAACTTCAACATCATTGACCTCATAAACTGCTCTCTGATATACTTTCTTAAACTCATCTTGGAAAAATTGCCAGGTCACTTGTTCAGGCGATGCATACATCGTCATATTTGTTCACCACACCCAAGCTGATCCTCGGAGTAACAATACAGCTCTGCCCAATCTTTCATGATCGGAGCACTTTAGACTTTCCAACATCATCATAAAATCATTCAACCATAAATCCGCGTCCATCGGACCTTCACCTTTTTCTCCCCTGAACTCAGGAGCTCCCAAACTTCTTAACTCCTTAGGGATTAACATTTGTGGTGCTGGAGGAGCAGGGGGAGGCGGAGGAGGTTGGAACCTTGTCAAAATAATGTCGATAACTTGCATAAAAGCTCCAAACTCTGGAACAAGCATACCCTGAGGTGCCAATGCACTGGCGTTCTTAGACGAAATTGAATGTTCACTATTCTCTTCATAACTTTCACTACTTGATCCATCACTACTCTCTCATCCATCCACTTTTCTCGAATTTGTAGAATCCGACATCTAGTATAACATACATAAAGATAATACTTAAGTTAGTAAAGAGAGACATCTATTATATTATTTCTGTACCCTATCAGTAACCTTGACATCATAGTGGCATGTAAACTCTTTTGACATCAAAATACACTAGATTTCAGTCAAGAATCAGCTAAACATATAGCTCTGATACCAATAAATATAACATCCATCTCCTGTATACCTTTCCGTACACGAGATACAGATGTCACAACACTTTTAAAACATTTCCTCATTTGAAAACCCGTAAAATTTTGTTTCTTTTTATAAAATATTTAAATTTACTAAAAATAAAACATGCATTAAACTTATATAGATAACAAAAAGAAATGTAATCACTTCTTCAATTTTAACATCAAGTTAAAAAAATGCTTTTCAGAGTGTTTTTACTAAATCTAGTACATGCCAACTAAATAAGACAAAAGTAGACATGAATATCGTACTGTTACTGACAAGGTGACACATGCTTGGTGATGTCCAATGATCTGCTTACTCCAATTATATCCAAACCTACGTGTGAAATCAACACACGTTAAGTAATTTCTTAGTGAGGCATACTTAACCATAAGCAAACTCATAAACATAAGTATAGCATAAAAATTCTAATATCTAGTAACTCTTTTTAATTTATTATAAACCTTATAAATTTGCACCCTTAGGGCTAGTATAGTCATTTACCAACTTTCTATTCATTATTATTTATTAAATTGCACACATAGTGCCTATATGAAAGCTCATCAACTCATAATGATTTATGTTGATTTGCACACATAGTGCTTGTACGGTTATTCATCAACTCATGATGAATTCTGTGGATTTGCACACATAGTGCCTGTACTGTTATTCATCAACTCCTGATGAATTCCGTAGATTTGTACAATAGTGCCTGTACGGTTATTCATCAACTCATGATGAATTCCATGGATTTGCACACATAATACGTGTACGGTTATTCATCAACTCATGATGAATTCTGTCGATTTGCACACATAGTGTCTGTACGGTTATTCATCAACTCATGATGAATTTCATGGATTTGCACACATAGTGCCTATACAGTTATTCATCAACTCAGGATGAATTTTGTGGATTTGAACACATAGTGTCTGTACAGTTATTCATCAACTCAGGATGAATTTTGTGGATTTGTACACATAGTCCTATAGGGTTATTCATCAACTCATGATGAATTCCGTGGATTCGCACACATAGTGCCTATACGGTTATTATCAACTCATGATGAATTCCGTGGATTTGCATATATAGTGCCTGTAGTACACATAGTACTGATATACCATTGCAACATATATTTTTAGCAACATGTATTTATAACTCTTAATGTACATAATAAATGAACTCACATGGCTTTCCTCGCTATTGTATCCAAAACACGAAGCTGATTACTCAGGTAATTTGCCTTTGCCTTTCATTTTGCTTGACTCGGGAGCTTGATTTTGATCTACTCAAGCAACCATTAAAGACACGTACGATGTCAATTGTTAGTATAATTCCTAACAATTATGCTTAAACAATACTCAAAAGTGCATATTATTAAATTTCTATAACAATCTCAGCTTATCTTAACATTTCTAGCTCAATAGTATCGATACCCCTACCATGGTATCGATACTACTATACTATGGTTCCGATATTCTAATATGGTATCGATACCATTTTTTCATTCTGTTATCAATGGTACCGATACCTTTCTTACAGTATAGATACCCCTTTTTGGTATCGATATTGCTTGCATAAGTATCGATACTACTCAACTGTTTTTCCCATATTAAGCCTATAATATCAACACTATTTTATCAGTACCGATACCCGTACCCAGAGTTTCTAATTTTCAACCCTATTATTACCCAAATTGGGTCAAATTTCCTTATGTTTACACCCAACAATACTATTAAACTCTTCTTTACTTGTCCCTAATGACTTTCCTTCATTTAGCTTCTTAAAACATCTAAAATATTCCAAGAACATTTAAATCTAAGAATCACTCCACTTTTTCTAACATGTTCTTTATCTCATCCAATGTTTCTAATATCCTATTTACGTATTTGACAAGCCAAAAATACTAAATAACATCAGTAAAAACTCATATTCTAACATAACACTCAAAAACCCATTTTCTTCAATCTCAAATATATCATCCATCTCTTAGTTTTGATCCCATTTAATCCTTCCTTAAGCTTCTATCATACTCAATGCTTCAAAAACCAACAAAAAATGAAAGAATAAACTCGTAAATTGAAATCTCACCTTTAGCTATGGAGGAGAGCTATCTACGTGAAAGAGGAAGAAAATAGTTGACTTAAGCTAACTCACTTTTCCCCTTATTTCTTTACTTTAATACTTTATAAAGAATGAATTTTAAATTCATTTATTCCAAATGACCAAAATACCCCTTTTAATCATCCCTTGTTACAATTTAGTCTAAACCACTAATCCAAATCATTTTACTATTTTATCATTTAATCACTTTAATCTTAAATTTTTAAATCTTTTCAATGAAGTCCATAATTCGATATTTGGGGCATTACATTCCAACTGATAGCATTTTTCGAATAGAACAATTTTCTATTTCACGGCTCGATCCAAATTCCAAAGGAGATTGCTAAAAAATGAAAAATAAAATTTTTCTTCCCAAGTTCATGGGGAGAAAGAAATGGAGGCTTAAAGATGAGCTTGTCAAGAAATATATATGTAATTTCATGTTAATTTGTCATTTATTAAGCTTAAATGAATATAAAATTCATTTAATGTGAAATGATAATTTTATCATTAATGAATTCTCATATTTACATCCATACCAAGCCACATAACCCTTATGATATTTCCAAAGTAAAATATGGACAAAATATCTCACCATTTACCAATTTATCCATGCAACTTTCCAAAAAATTTAATCTTGTATTTTTAATCCAACTGTTCAAATTGAACATGAAAATTAATTCTCAAATCTAATGATCCATATTATTTATATCATTTTAAAATGTGGAAATAATATTTATAAGCTTAATTTAATATCCTTCAATTTTCTCAAAATTCTATTCAATCTGATTTACCGAATTTTATCGGACTTTAAAACTTTCTAGCTTGTAACATAAAATCTGAATAAAAATTTGATTCCCAACAAAATGACATTTTTAGGGGTGAACTATTCATTTATGGGGTCAAAACACCTGACTTTGGGAAATTATACTTTTGGTCCTCAAACTTTTGAAAACTACCCTTTTAGTCCTTAAACTTTTCCAAACTTTATACTTTAGCCACTAAATTTTCAAAATTTACATTTTGTTCACTAACCAAAATTTTAGGGTGTTACAATAGTCACCATTTCATATCATATATACACTAACAATGATCACATGCTTCCATTTATAGCTCATATTCAACATGCTTTAACACTCACGCTTGCATATAACACTTGTTGCCAATGCATCTTGAATCATAATTAATACATCATAACTCATATGATCTCAATCATATTCTTTCAATATATTCTTAACTCAAAATCGACATGCTTTTATACACATGCTGATAACGATAATTCATGTTCAATGTTCCATAAGTCATGTAAGAAGATACAATGTTCAAATTGATCACATACTTTAATCTACACATCATGAATTCACACACTCAATTATCAACAACAAGTATACCTGTAACATCCATAACTCGTATATGTCTCGAGATACGAGTTAAAGATGTTACATTAACACTGTAGACATTCATTGATGAAAGAAGCTTAAAATTTTGTTTCATTACAAAACATTCCTTTAACAACTTTTAAAGTATTTCATTAATTGCATAATTTCATAAAATAATAATTTATCATCTAAACCAAATCCAATTTAAGGCAGTAATTAGGCAATTTAGTGTTGTTTCATAAATTATATAAAACTGCCTAAACATTGCTTAATTAGAAAACCATTTAATATATATATATATATATATATATATATATATACACTATTCATTCATAAATACATACATAACTAGGGGTGGAAATTGGGTGGGGAAAAGCTAAAAACCGTGGGGATCTGAACCGACAGGGATGAGGAATAACCAAAATCTTCACCCACAGGGATGGGGATGATGATTGTTTTATCCCTGAAGCTCAAATGGGGAAGGGGACAAAGACTATTGTATCTGAACCGTAGGGGATAACCGAACCGTACCCGTGTGAATAACCGTGGGGATCCTTGAAAAATATCCGTAGGGATCCTCAAATACATTGATTGTGAGATTACGTGTTGCCGTAGTTACATCTCAAAGGAACTAAAATTAAAGTTTAGATATTTTCTCATTTAATATACATTGATTTGTTGAAATTGAAAATGGTTAAGATTGTACATATACATTGGGTGTTAAATGAATATTGACGTCTGAAATTTTTGTATTATAGATAGAGACCAATTTGAGACAATTTGACATATCTTACAAGTTTTAAGTATTACATTGATTTAAAAAAATGTTTGTTTATTTTTTGGGGATGCGGATTAACCGAAACCTGTAGGGATCCGTAAGGGATGGGTATGGGGAGAAAAATTCCCCGAAACATATCATAGGGATTCCCCTAAACCATACCCGCAAGTGTTGGGGACGAAATGGATAATGTAAAATTGACCCCGCCCCATTGCCACCCCTAGACATAACTAGACAAGCCAAAATAAAATATTCTTACATTACTATTACAAACCATTTAAAAACAAATATGATAAAGCAACGTACAAGTATAATATTCATGCCACTATTAAGTCAAAGATAAGATGTCTTATTGATACTAATATTAGATATGATTTTCTGAAATGATGCTCAAGAGGCTCCCTACTTTACATTCCTTTCTCTATCTGAACCTACGCATGAAAATCACCACACACTAAGAAATACTTAGTGAGGCAGTAACATAGATAAGGTAAGATAAAATATAAATATCGTAAAGTATTTTAAACCATAAATATGTAATTTAATTAAAAATATTGAAACATTCAAACTAAGTTATTCAAGTCGTTTCACAATCACTATTTCAAATTTAGAATCATTTTTACTTCATCATCATCAAAATAGAAAGTGGGTAGTTCATACCCTAAATCATCCATAAAACTTTATACAAACATTGTATAAATAATTCATATTTAAAATAGAAAACATACTTTAAAATAATACGAGGTTGACTTATCAGAAGTCATCCTCAATCAAATTAATTAAATAAACTAAATGTACTGATTTTGACACTTTATTTATAAATCAAAATATAAGACTCACTAAGCTTTAATTTTAATCCTTTTCTTTTGATTACTTCAACTACAAAATTTATCGAAATTTCATACTCTAGCAGTTTGCACTACCTTCAAAGAAGTATTATTCTGTATTAATCTACATACTACCTTCAAAGAAGTATTATTATGTATTAATCTACATACTTAAAAATTATTATGTTTATACCATTAGAAACTAGACTCGAATACAAATCTAACCATATAAGGAACCTCTTGTATTTCAACTTGTACAATTTATTGAGAATATTCAAAGTAAACTTACAGAAATTGGTTTGAGCATAATCTGCTGCCCTGTTTTCTAACTTATTCTAGATTAAAAATTCATATAATTTTGTATACACCTAGAAACATTTGTCCGTTTGTTTTAAATAAAACTAGACTGATATAAGAATCCAACATTATAGAGATCATCCTCTAATCACTTATGTATAATTTATGGTGATTTTCTAAACTTACTATTCAAATCATAATTTCTAGACAGTTTTCTTAGCTTATTCCATAATTCTATTAGCTTACCAAATGAACATTTATACATGAATCACAATTCTCATTTTATTTAAGTCACTTCTTACCATAGTAACTCCATCATTAGCTCATCGGAAGCCAATGTTTGTTCGATAACATAAATACAAATTAAATATGAACTCACCTTTACCTCAGTATCAAACCTTGTTTATGATAATCTTCTCAATCCTGCACTTTTCCTTCCCTTTCGACTCACTTGGATCACTAGATTTATTGTGGTTTGAAAACATCATATAACAACATAAAATATTCAAACTATCTGTTAGTATCGTACTAACATAATCTAAACTTAATAATATAAAAGTTTATAGAAATAAAAGTGATGCTTAATCGATATAAAACTAAATCATATTTGTAACCCCCTCAAACCGATGTGGGTGGCCCGATCCAATCTGGGGTGTCACATTAGGGCCACCAGAAAAATCTCAAAAAAATTATCATTTTTTTATTAAAACATGTAAAATCATAAAATCATTTATAAACAAAAAAGTAAAAATTTACAGTATTCATAAGTAAAACAAATTTCAGATTCATATGTAAAACAAATTACAACCTACATGCCCCTAATCACATGCACCGTACTCCGCAAGCAACACCAGTGGAACTCCTCCACTGAAGTTGATATCTGTCTGATACAATTTTTTAACCCAAAATGGTGAATAACAGAGTGAGCTTTAGAAAGCTCAGTAATACAATACTACCAAATGATGCTACAAGACATGGAGATAAATGTAGAACAATAAAATTTTCTTATTGAATCAAACGTATACATGTTTTCAGAATAGGCTGGGGTTCAACAGGTAGTTCATGAGTTAAAGCCATGAGAACTCTTTTCATAGAAATCATTCAAAGCATCAAGTTTATAGGAGATCAAATAGGATGTCTAGTGTGTTCCAACCAAAACCATTGAAAAGATGTAAATCTTTTTAAAATAATAATTGTTTACAACATATTTTCAGAACCATAGTAGAACCCTCCAACCAAACACCGTTATGCAGTTCCCCATAACTGCATCCATAAGGGCTTACACTAAGCACACATCAAAGGGAGCCAACCAAAGGGAATGCTTTGGGGCCTATAGGCCTACCTAAGGGAATGTTTTGGGGCCTATAGGCCTACCCAAGGGTATCCTTAGGTCCGTAAGGATTTACCAGTTGGATCAGAGCTGTACCTCTATACTCCAGAATCCTATCCATATAAAAATCCAATAGAAATCAATTTTAGCCATAAATTGTAATATCTTAATCGTGATCTAGTAATATGTCATAACCATGATAATGAAATAAACCATATAATTGATCTCCATCTGTACACCATAAGTAGCCCCATGATTAATCCAAGGGAGTGCCTTGGGGCTTGAGAGCCTACCCAAGGATCACCTTAGGTCCTTAAGGATTTACCAGCTTGATTAGAGTTGTACCTCCATACTCCAGTCTACCCAGATAATATCCCATTAAAACAGTTCGAGTATAACCCATGAAAACAGGAAACCATAGTTCATAAACCTGTAAATTCCATGATTTCATAAATCAGAAACAATTCATATCTTTCAGTGAAAACAGATGACCAGAGAACATATACCATGTAGTCATAGTTCATAAGCCAATAAATCATTAAATCAATGATTTCAGAAAACCATGTTTTAAAACAAATAAAATATTTACATGTCACATAAACTAGAGGATCCAAATATTCTTAAGAGTTACTTGGTGATCCGGAAGGTATTCATAATCTTTTTGTATCAGAGTTACTTAATATTTCAAGTATGAAATGAGTGATTCTATTACTCAACAATCAGAGGTATTCAGGATTATGAATTGAATTATCAGGATTTTAAGTTCAATTGAATCAAATGGGGTATTCAGGATCCTTTCCATCTGAGTTATTTGTTTGATCAGATATGAACAGAGTGATTTGAGCTGGTAAGGAAGAAACGAAGATTCAGGACATTTTCAAATTGTATTGATCTATCGGATTATCAAAATAACTTGAGCTACCAACTCTCAAAACTAATGCATGTTAACTGGTCAATTCATTGACCTTATAGGGTATTCAATCTTTAATACCAATAATTCTTGACCATAGATCATCTTCAGAATCACCGAGGAATAGATCTTAAGGAGACGAACATATATTCCAATGGTCTTTATTTCATTTCTATATTGCAATAATATCAGAATTATCGATGTTCTATAATTTGTGGTTTAAAAGCTATAGGGACAGTACAACATATAAGATCATTAGTGTTTCCAAACTTATCTAAGTTATTCACTTAATTCAATTAGTATTCAAATTTATCCTGGTCGCTTAGGAGTTCCCTGACAAATTCGGTCGTTTCAGCGAATTCGATTACATACAATACTTCAATTTTGTTTATCTTGGTCAAATAATATAGTCATATGGATATTTGAGATTGATTGATTCATTTCGGAGCTTGAAGGCATTAGAAATTCCAAGTCTTGGAAATACTTTACGACATTTTACACTTTAAGGGCATTTTGGTCATTTTACACTTTAAAGCATTTCTATAAATCCAATATAGCTCCGAAATTTAAATCGATGATTCCAAGGTTCAATTGAATCAAGATATGAGCTCTCAGGTTGTTCCCATTATCATAATCATACATATTACTTTTTACTCTATAAGGGTATTATAGTAATTTCATTCAATTCCGTCAGTAGCCTTACTTCGGGTAACTTAAGCTTGAAAGTATTCCAGTTCCATTAAAGTTCAGATTAGTTGCACATTTGCTCACTGTAGGTTACTTTCACCTATAGAGAAAGTCTTGACCTTTTTTTCAATACAAGGGCATTTTCTTAATTTTACTCCTTAGGGTTATTTTAGTAAATTTTGCAGCATTGGAATTTTCTTAACAAAATAATACCATCAATTTTAAAAACACACAATTAAGTCCTAACTATTAAGACTATTTGAATTTCATCACCATACTTATCCAAATTTGTACTTTGACCCTCAATAATTAATCTAACTTAAAATTCTAGAACTTTAATATTAAAATTAAACATTGAACACCCCAAATAACACAATTATACAATAATATCCCAAAATTTTCAAAACTTGTGAAATAACCCTTTTTATATTTCAAGCTTCCGAATTGATCTCCAAAGCTTGTAGGACACATCTATTATTAATTCTAAATCATAGGAAATTTATTAATATTTTCCTTAAATTTCCCCTTATGGTCGAATGTCCCAAGTCATTTAGGGCTTGATTTCCATTTTATTTCAAGCATGAATTCAACTTCCTTACATCAAATTCATGCTATTTTAATAATCACAACATCAAATTAAATCAAAATCCAATCACTCTTAACAAACCCTAGTATGACCGAATGTCTTATATAACTCTACACATGATTTTAATCATCACACATACATGGAAATTAATCTACAACATAAAAAATCCATTAAATCTTCAAAATCAAATATATTCTTCATAAACCCTAATCACCAAACTCCTCATAAAAGCATGATTTCTATGAAGTTTTTGTACCAAGTGATAGATAATTTCAAGAGGATTAATTCTCTATCTAATAGCTTAATCCAAAAATCAATCGAATAAACTTGAAAATTCTTACCTCTTTTAGCTATGGTGTTCATGGTTTGCTGGAGAAGAAGAGAACATTTCTTGAGGTTTCTATATTAATTAACTAATACACATATCTTTATAATAATATAAATGAATTTAAAATTCATTTATAAACAGTTTACATTTTTCCATTAATAGAACTTGATAATTTCCACCATGCCATTGCAATATCCTCCTTTAAAATATTCCTTAGGTAAATATGAACCAATTTGGCTTTGACTTTCTACTTTGACCATGTAATTTTTAAAAATTGCATTTTAGTTACTAAATTTCCACTATTTTGCCAAATCTAACAAATTATCGTCAATTCCATTGACCCATGCTAATTTTCACTGAACTAATGTATGGAAGTAATATTTGCAACCTTTATCTAGCATACTTCAAATTTTTGTGAAATTTCAATTCGATCTGATTACTCGATTTCTATACCGAACTTTATAGCTTTACATCTTTTAATACAAATCCCGCGACGAAAATATGATTTCCACGAAAATTCTTGTTTTAGGCCAAACTGTTCATTTACGGGCTAAATATATATAACTTTTCAAAATTACATTTTTGTTCCTTGAACTTTTACAAACTTTTATATTTTAGCCACCAAACTTTCAAAATTTACATTTTAGTCACTAACTAAAAATTGGGGTATTATAATTCTTCCCCTGAAAGAAAATTCATCCTCGAATTTTCCTTATGTATTTTGATACATGAAGTATAAAGATGAGGAAACTGCTTTTTTTTATATCTTCCTCTCTTTCCCAAATCGCTTTCACAATTATATGTTTCGCCAAAGAACTTTAACTAGTGAAATCATCTTATTTCTTAGTTCTTTAACTCCATATGTTAGAAGCTTTATGGATTACTTTTTATATGAAAAGTATGGTTGTATCTCAATTTCCTCTAGTGTAATCACATGCGAAAAATCCGAGTGACACTTCTAAAGCATCAATACATGAAATACATTATGAATTTTGTCCATTTTTGAAGGTAATGCTAATTGGTACGTTACCGACCAACTCTTTTTATAATTTTATATGGGCCAATGAATCTCGGACTCAACTTTCCTTTTCGCCTGAATCTCAGAACCTTTTTCCAAGTTAAAACTTTGAGAAATACTTTATCACTTTCTTGAAATTCGATCTCATTTCTTTTCAAATCAGAATATGATTTATGCCTGTTAACATCTATCTTGAAATTGTCTTGAATAATCTTTACTTTTTCCTTTACTTCTTTAACCAATTTTGGGCCAATTATATCTCAATCATTTAGCTCAAACTAGTTTAAAGGTATCCAACATTTTCTTCTGTATAATGCTTCAAAAAAGGCATCTTGATATTCGACTGGTAATTACTTATTAGCAAACTTTTCTAATGGCAAGTATTTTTCCCATTATTGATACATGCATCACAAGGATCACATCAAAGGAAGAAGTAATAATTCTTCCAAATGATCCACTCGTCCAAGCCTTGGAAAAGAAGACCATAACAATAACAGACTTGCGACTACTTTTTGAATGGGATCTTGATCTTATTTGGTAAACATGTTTTCTAGAGATACAACCATCTATCTCTTATATTTCCAACGGTTCTTGAATTGCATCAATCTCATATCAGGAACTCAAGATACATTCATTTTATTGAAGATAATGCATACATAAATTCCTATACGAGATTAATACGTGCGCTTTTGTAAATATTACGAATTTTTAATATTTATATTGATTATTTGTAATATAATTTAATATAGGATGATGCATTATCTTTTAGGATTAAATTTATTATTTTATTAGCAATTAAGGTTGAGTTAAAATATTATTTTTAGTTATTATTATTTTATTAGGAATTAGAGTTAAGACATGTTTAGTTTGTTATTATTTTATTCATTAGTTATTTAGGACTTTTAGAACGAGAGTTCATTTTTTATTCAACTTTGTAAGATAGATTTCTTTGATTAATAATACAACGAGAGTTTATTTTTGCAAGTGTTAATTGTCTTGTGCCTTCAAAGCTTCTTCTCTTGGTGTTTTTTCAAGTTCTTGTGAGGGAGATTAATCTTTACACTCCAATTTTCCTTTTCATCGCGACGAGGAGGGTTGTTTAGAGCCATATGATCGAGTTTGCCTTTTCATTGTGACTAGGAGGGATTGATAGGACACTTATCCTTCGATTTTCCACAAATCCATCCTCAACATCATTATCTTTACCGTTCACCTTCATAAGGGAGTCACCTTCTACTATTCATCCCCCTTTGTTCTTCAACAGGTCTAGATCTTTCTCGGTTTGATTCTTCAACAAGAGCAACGTTCATTAATCCGCCATCGCTTCCCTATCAATTGGTATCAGATTTGGGTCGATTCTTGGAAAGAATCAAGCAATCTTGCTTGTTCTTGAACACAAAACCGTCAAGGTACCCCAACGGAGGTAGTTCACATAAGATTCATCGTTTCTGGTTCTTTTTATTTAATTTTAATTTAGATTCAAATCCTTCTTATTACTTTGCTATTTTTTTTTCAAAAAACAAAAAAAATAAAAAAGGCAAACAAAGCCAAAATTTCAAAAAAAAAATTGAAAACGAAGGAATTTAGGGTTAATTTTCTCCAGATATCATAATCATACTAAGAGTAATCTCCAGTCCAACCCAATCAGAGTTCATTAGTGCCTTTAAATACATCATTCTAGTTTCATCGGCAGATTCGGTCTAGAATCTTGTCAAATTTCTTGAATATTCTACAGGAGGAATTTCACGGTGAAACGTTTTATGTTGAAACTTTATATATAGAAGATAATTCACACAAAAAATAAGATTTTTTGGAGATCAAGAAAACCTTTGAAAAAGCAATCATGAAAAAACATATTGTTTGAGGACTCACAGTTTAACAGGGTCTACTATATATTACTGAAGATATTCGGTTCTTAAATTTTACACGGGTTTCTAGAAGCATCAAAAGAAATTCAAGAATTTTTCCAAAATTTTAGGACACCGATAACCCCCTTAAAAATGTTGCTCAAGTTGACCCAGCGTTTTCTAGGTTTCTGGTTTGGTTCTTTTTTTTGTTTGACTCTTAGTGCTTTAGGTTCTTTTGTTATTCTTTTTTATTGTTCTTTTTCATTGTCTAACACATTATCGTTCTTTTTTTAGTAGGACTAAATAGTTTGCATATTTCTACTTTCTTTGCATTCTCGTTCTCTTGGAGTCTAAACCTTGTTTGGCCTCTTAGAGCTTTTAGGTTTTCTTATCGCCTTTGCTAGTAATCAAACTCCGATACGAAATGTGGAAGACTACTTGGTAAAGTGAGTTTTAAAGAGTACAAAATCGACTTACTTGCCTCTCGTTGTGTTACTTTCTTGGAGTGACTTGTGAGGTTTCTTTCTTTGTTGAATTTTCTTTTAATTTTATTTTACTTTAAAATTTTCTTTTGAGTGTTATGATTTCAGGATGGGCGACAATAACAACAAGACACTTACGACTATCTTAGCTGCACTTGCCTAACTCGTGACTCAAATTGAAAGACTCGATGAGCTTAATAATACCGTGAGAGAATGACAAGAACCACAACTGGATTTACCAAACCATAATCGAAGACCAAACAATACTGAACTTTTGGTACCCAGGCGAGAATAATCACGTTTCCAAGCACCCGAACACTTTGCAAAACCAAAGTTCATGATCCTATCTTTAAAAGGAGACAACGATTCAGACAGGTATATCGATTGGGAAGGAAATGTTGATCTCATGTTCGCATGCCATGACTGCCCCCAAGCTAAACAAGTTCCCCTCATCACCATAAAATTATCGAGAACTTTCAAATTCAAGCAATTGCTTCTTGGAATGACCTCAAACAAACCATGAGGAAGTGATTCCTATCGACACATTATACATGAGAAGTTAAACTACGACTACGCCGACTTCGACAAGGTAGAAGTTCAGTTGAAGACTACCATAAGGTGATGCAGTCCTTACTCAATAGGGCTAACATAACCGAAAAAGAAGAGGTCACCGTGTCAATATTCTTCGTTGTCTTGAAATCAAACATGGGTACGAAAACCTTGAAAATACACTAAAGAAAGAAATAACAATTGAAGCACAAATCCAAAATAAATTTCGATTCACAGAACATTACCAAGGTATTTCATCCTCTTACCATGGTAATCCTTCAGATCATTCCTCATCTTCTACTCCACCTTCTAAAAAAAAGTCAAGAGATGACAAACCTTACAAGGAGAAACAACGACCAGCAAAGAATGACACACTTCCAGCCCTTAAAGATCAAATGAGAATTTTTGAGGAGGTAGGGAAAGCAAAAAAAGAAAAATATGAGAAAGAGGCAAAAGCAAAAGAGGTCACTAGTTACAAAAGCTAAAATTACAATGACCTATGGGAGATGAGTGAACCAAATATTGAGAAGAAAATAGTGACTCAAAATCTATGTATGAGCATAAAAAAATTAAGAGAGAACTCTTTTTACAAACAGCCTTGCATCCTTGTTCATTTTAGGGAATCAATTGTTTCAATTTCTAACATTAACAAGGATTTGCCTAGTGTGTTTTCCTCTCTTTTACAGGATTTTTTAGAAGTGTAAGGTGATCCACCTGACGGATTACCACCGAAAAGAGGAAAACAACACCAAACCAATCTAATTCAAGGTTCCATCATACCTCATCAAATATACAATCTCAAAGAAACCAAAGAGTTATATTTGTTACAAAAAGGTTACATCCAGGAAAGCCTTAGTCGTGACGCCATCTTAATGATGAAACATGATTTGAACAACTTCACAGGCTTTATAGTTCATGCACAGGGCATCCATGTAAATGATGAAAAAGTAAAAACAACACGAGACTGGCACACACCATCTTCCATCACCAAGAGTTTTCGAATGGTGTTAGGTGACCCTCCTAACGGGTTACCACCTGAAAGCCCTAATCAATATGCTATATCAATGAAGAGTCATGATTTATGAGAGTCTAAAGATTCAAGGACTAATCCTTTTGAGGAGTGAGGGAATGATACATGCACCAGATTCCATAATACATGTTTTTTTGGACTAATGTTTCTACTCGAACTTATTAGAAGAACAAAGTCTCGAAGATTCAAAGCATATCTATTCGGTAAGCATAATGTGAATGAATCATTAAACGATTCTAATGTTTCTCCCTTTAATGCTTCAGATTCGAGGTCAAATCTTTTTGAATAAATGGAGGATGATACATGCATCACAAGGCTCATATCAAAGGAAGAAGTAATAACTCTTCCAAATAATCCACTCGTCCAAGCCTTGGAAAAGAAGACCAGAACAACAACAGATTTGCGATGGCTTTTTGAATGGGAACCTAATAATAATCCACTCATCCAAGCCTTGGAAAATAAGACCAGAACAACAACAGATTTGCGATGACTTTTTGAATGGGAGCCTAATCTTATTTGGTCAACATGTCTTCTGGAGATACAACCATCTGTCTCTTATATTTACAACAGTTCTTGAATTGCATCAATCCAAATCAAGAACTCAAGATACATTCATTTTAATGAAGACAACGCATGTAGAAATTCCTATATGAGATTAATACGTGATTTTGTAAATATTACGAATTTTAATATTTATATTGATTATTTGTACTATAATTTAATATATGATGATGCTATATCTTTTAGGATTAGATTTATTATTTTATTAGGAATTAAGGTTGAGTTAAAACATTATTTTTAGTTATTATAATTTTATTAGGAATTAGAGTTAAGATATGTTTAGTTTGTTATTATTTTATTCATTAGTTATTTAGGACCTTTAGAACTTATCCCCTATATAAAGGAGGCTTCATTCAACTTTGTAAGATAGATTTGTTTGATTAATAATACATCAAGAGTTCGTTTTTGCAAGTGTTAATTGCCTTGTGCCTTCGAAGCTTATTCTCCTGGAGTTCTTTCAAGTTCTTGCGAGGGAGATTAATTTTCACACTCCAATTTCCTTTTCATCGTGACTAGGAGGTTTGGTTAGAGCGATATTATCGTGTTTGCCTTTTTATTGCGATTAGGAGGGTTCGATAGGACACTTAGAGCCATATTATCAAGTTTACATTTTCATTGCAACTAGGAGGGTTCGTTAGGACACTTATCCATCTATTTTCTACAAATCCATCCTCACCATCATCATCTTTACCATTCACCTTCATAAGGGAGTCACCTTCTACTATTCATCCCCTTTGTTCTTCATCGGGTCTAGAGCTTTCTAGGTTTTATTCTTCAACAAGAGAAACGTTCATTAACCCGACACTACTTCCCTATCAATTATGCTTTAAAATGAATAATGCATCCCCTTAGCATTTCTTCAAGTATCTGAATAGTTTGTTCAGATTGATCATCTGTTTGAGGATGAAAAGTCGTACTAAAATTTAGTCGAGTTTCCAAAGCTGCATGTGAAGACTTCCAAAACCTTGAAGTAACTCTCGGGTCTCTATTAGAAACTATTGAGTCAGATACTCCATGTAGTCGCACAATCTCCCTGATATATATAACTCATCATACTTATCCATAGAGTAATATTCTCGAACTAAATAAAGTGTGATGTCTTAGTCAACCTATCCCAAGAAATTTTGAACTTCAGAACATTTTTCAGAATTTTCCATTCTACTATAATTTGTACTTTCTTGGAATCTACTTCAATTCTTTCTACTGTAATCACATGATCAAGAAAAGCAACTTACGACAACCAAAATTCACAAATTGACAACTTGGCATATAACTTTTTATTCTGTAGTGTCATGTTCCTCTTTAGTCTTAGAATAAACCTAAAATATCATCAATAAACATGATCACAAATTGATGCAAGTACTATTTAAACACCCGATTCATCAAATCTATAAATGTCGCAGGGGCATTAATCAGCCCAAAAGGCATTACTACAAACTCATTATGACCATATTGGGTTCTGAAAGCCATATTCAGAACATCTTCCTCTTTAATCATCAATTGATAATACCCAAATCAAATATCAATCTTCAAAAATACTAGAGTACCTTTAAGCTAATCAAATAGATCATCGATCCTTAAAAAAGAGTATTTATTCTTCACTTTCATTTTATTCAGTTGAGGGTAATCTATACATAATTGTATCGATTCATCTTTCTTTTTAACAGAGAGTATCGGTGCACCCTATAGAAACACACTCGGTCTAATAAAACTCCAATCAAGTAACTCATGTAATTTTGCCTTTAGCTCTCTAGGTTCGGTCGGAGCCATTCGGTACGAGACCATTAAGATAAGTACTATACCTGAAAAATATCAATCTTAAACTCCACTTCTCGATGAGGAGGCAATCTGGGTAATTCATTAGGGAATACATCTTGAAATTCCTAAACTATTGGAATATCCTCCAATCTAACTTCAGATATTTAGTTGTCAATTTCATTTACTAGAAAAGTTGAACAACCTTTTGACGTTAATTTTGTTACAATTACTACATATATCAGATTGAGCAATAATTTCACTTTTTCTCCAATTACTATTATTTCAGAACCCTTCACATCTTTTAGAAATAATCACTTCTTGTGACAGTTTACCCAACCATGATACTGAGATAACCAATCATTCATTAAAACAACTTATTCATCCATTCCACTCTTAACGGTAAATTACTACTTTGCCACTTAAAATTATTCTTTATACACTTTCTCTTTTTCTATAATCGTACTCTAGTTACTAAAATATTGAAACCCTTCAAGTCTTTCAAATCATCAACAACTTTCATTCAAACTCATTTTAAATCTTTTTCAAAAATCTTTTCGAAGGATAACATAATTATCATCTGATTCACTAAGCACTTAACTTTCTTTAAACTTTTAACATACAATATACTTACCACTTACTCATATTCTCCGATCCTAAGGATTTAGTCTTTAATCTAGCATTCAAGATTAACTCAAATAAGACATTTCTTTAAGCAATTTAAACCTTCTGATTGATTCCTCTAATACAATAGCCTCATTAAGCATTGGGGTATTTCTTCCACAGAATGAAGGAAAATCCTTTACAACTCCAACTCTTTTAAGGCGAGATATTGAAGTCCTATCGGGTCAAATTGGATCGATTTCAATATCAATATTCTTTTTAGCATTATCAACTTTCTAACCCTGATTCTGAAATCCTAAAATCTAACACATATACATTTCAAAATTACGTTAGTAAGGAACAAATATCATCAATAAAAATCACCTTAACATAACAGATTAGTAATATCGTCATCCTAGTGGCATGGACACATTTTCGACATTAAATAAGTTTGGTTTAGGCTGAGAATCGGTTAAACCTGTAGCTATGATACTAATAAATGAAACACCCATAAACCTTATACATCTCGAGATACGAATTAAAGATGTTACATTAACACTACATATATTCATTGATTATATACGTATAAAATTTTGTTTCATTGCGAAACATTGCTTTAACAACTTTTAAAGTATTTCGTTAATCGTGTAAATCCATAAAATATTAATTTATCTTCTAAAGAAAATCCATTTTTAGGCAGCAATTAGGAAGCTAAGTGTTATTTCATAAATTATATAAAACTACCTAAACACTGCTTAATTAGAAAACCATTTAAAACATACCATTTAAAAGCAAATCTGATAAAGCAACGTACATATATAATATACATGTCACTATTAAGTCAAAGATAAGATGTCTTACTGATACTGACATTAGATATGATTTTCTGAAAAGATGCTCAAAAAGCTCTTCACTTCATACTCCTTTCTCTATCCGAACCTACTCATGAAAATCATCACATGCTAATAAATACTTAGTGAGGTAGTAACATAGCTAAGGTAAGATAAAATATAAATATCATAAAGTATTTTAAATCATAAATCTATAATTTAATGAAAAAAATTAAAACTTTCAAATCGAGCTATTCAAGCCATTTTCCTCTTGAAAACTCGAAAATCATCATCTCACGATGTTATCAAAATCATGTAAATTAGCATCAAACACAATAAAAAACTTATGTTGTTTTCATTCATACTTATTTCAGAACTTTTATTTCTTTTTCCATATTATTTTCTATTGAGTTAATCGATCGGATGAATCAGCCAAGAGAGGGGTGAATTGGTAATAAAAATTTTGGTGGAAGCTTTTGCAGAATATTGAAACGATTTACACAGTGATTTAGAGAGGTTCGACTTTCTCAACCAAATTCTACATCCACTACCTTAGCTATCCACACTAAGGATTTTCCACAACGTCACTAATTTGTCTTTCTTTTGAGGACAAAGAGTAACCTTACAACTTCCTCAAGAATTATACCACAAATTCTTAAGAACACTCTATCCCATAGAGAAAATTACAAATTCGAAAACTTTACAGAAAAAACCTCACAAGGTAGATTGTTTGCACAATTATAGAACAAGAAAAGAACACTTAAAGATGAATACAATTGAGCACAAAATGTGTTCTTGAAAGCAAATTGAATATTGAAGGAAAATTGGCTTGAATTTCACAAACTTGATGTTTGATACTTTCTCTCTTGATTCTTTCTCAATTCTTGTTGATTAATTGCTTCAGAACTTGTTTAAAAACACCTTGGATTGATTCTGAATGTTGGGGATCATTCGTGAAGTCAATAGAGTCGTTATAGCGTGTTTTCCATTAAAACATCACTCAGGAGCGTAGGTGTATCGGTACACCATCAAAGGGTATCGGTGCACTCAGTGTAAAATTCAAATATTTCGACCGTTATTTGACCTAGTGTATCGGTACACCCAAGGGGTATCGATACAGTAATTGCATTTGATGTTTCTCAGAGCTAGAGGGGTATCGATACACTCGGCTGTGTATCGATACCCTAATTACATTCAAAATTCAGGGGTATCGGTACATCCTATGGGTTTATCGGTACACCCTTACTTAAAAATCATTTTTGGCTCGATTAAGGTTCGAAATAATTTATAAAAATTGTTTCAAAAATATTTTAAGATTAAAACACAATTTTACACTTAAGTAAGGATTAAAATTGACATTTGAAAACTTGGAGTAATATTTTTTATATTCGAATAATTTAATCGAATATATAATTTAAAATTGAATATAAAATCTTAAAATTTAATAATACTTTATTTGTTATATCGAAACATCAAAATTTTTTCAATAATTTCCCCATTTTTTATATAAAAAACATTTTAGTAATTTTAAGATTTTCTTTTTGAAAATCATTTTTGAAATCAATTTTGAAAATTACTCCTCCTTACTTTATTCTCCCCCTTTTTGTTAAATCAAAAAGACTCAATGGAAAAGTTTAAAATAAGTTTTTAAGAAAAATAGCCAAGTGATTTATATAGATATAGTTATAGCTGCTAAGATCACAATCAAGAGAATTGTTAGCCATTAGTCCATAATCAATATTCATAAACAAATGTGTAATGGTAATTGGTCATGATTTGTCTAAAATGTAAATGATGCATATACTAACATGAAAATTTAATTTAAGTTCAAAATAACTAATACTCCTTCAATAATCAATCAAACCAAAACAAACAAATCCAAACACATCCAAGTTTAAACATCCATCCAAAACATTCAAAATGATTTAACAATAATTTCAAATTCAACACAAGAAAACAAGCAAGAAAGGTTCAATCATCCATCGGTGGATCAGGAAGAGGAAAATGTGCTCGTAGAGTGTAAGCGCATTGATTCTGTCATCCATAGCATTGAATCGATGATTCATTTCTTCATTGTTATCTCACATCTCCCGTTGGTTCTCCAATTGTTGAGCCCCCATATCGGTTAAGTGGGACTCTATGGATGTAAACCTCATATCTAATATCTTCATGAATGAGCAAAAATATGGAGGCATCGAACTATCTTGTTTGGCTAGCTCATCCTCTGGTCGGTTAGCGGGATCACCGACATCCCGTAGAAGTTCATCTAGCTCTGGATCACCAGCTGGTACCGATGGAGCTCGTGAAAAACTAGCACTCGGTGTTTTCTGGGTTGATCGAACCCATTGATCATTTTCCCTAGACCATCCTGGTTTTTTCAAGGTTTTGAGATTTATTTGGCTTTTCAGAGGGATAGCTACATCAAGCTGGACCCTAAGATTGGATTTGATAAAGAAATTACTAAGAAGACAACCGTAAACTAAGGTTTCTACGTGTTTAGACGGGACGTTGTTTACGGTTTCAACTTGTTCATCAAAAATAATTTGTGGAAAGTTTATTTTATTATTATGTTGGATACAATGTATCCACCATAAATCTAAAGCCCTAAAGGTGGAGTACTTACCTCCGGATGGTCTAAACCACCAAGAGATAATCAAATGAAGAAAACGCTCATGGTGAGTTGACAATGTACTTACACTAGCCTTGGCTCTATAACGGGTAGCCATAATTTGTCTCTCATTATCTAAACCATCGTTATCTAGACCAAATGTCTTAGGGATTGAGTCGGAGTCAATGTGAATGTATTGGCCTAAAAGATAAGATCGAATACTGACAGTTGCAGTTTGGGACTCGTTTTAGACATAAATCGCATTGGAATATAAAATGCGGACGAGTTGGTGATAAACGATAGGTTGAAGCTGAAAAAGTTTATCAAATTTCCAAGATTTGGGGGTATAAAGATATTGAAAATTCATATCGATCGTAGCTTGAAGAGAAGGGATACGTTCTTCCCTAATATTATATGACTCAAATAGATTAACAAACCTATTGTAGAGGTTTTCTTGACAGCCAGGTTCGTTAAAATAATAATTTCTAATTGTCATCTCAGGATCATTTGGGTTTGGATTGGGAGGTGGAATAAGAGGTCGGTTTGGAGGTTGGGCTGACCGACTAGACAAAGTCCTAGGTCTTTTGGAATGAGACATGGATAAAATCAGAATGGGATAAAGATACCTGCAAATTTGAAAACATATGTATGCAATAATATCAATTCCCAAAACTCAATATGAGTCCTCAATATTCAAGGTTCTCTAAATAATATCCTAATGGGTAATTTTGAAAACTTTTTGAAAATTAAGTTTGAAAATCATTATATAGTTTTCAAAACAATATAATTAAATAAAAAACATCATTAAAATAAATTTTTATTTTGAAAATTAAAAAAAATTAAAATTTTTGTGTTTTTGATGAAATTTGTTGTAGATTCTAGTTCTAAACTACAATCTAACAAATGCCCGATATCTAATTCAACCTATAACTAATTAAAACTAGTCCTATGTTTAAAAATCAATAAAATAGTGGTTTTAGAAAAATTACCTTGAACAGTTGGGATTGAGTGGAATGTAGTGATATTTGCACGAATTTGATGAGTGTATTAGGATTTGGAGTTGAAAAATGAGTGAAATCCGACTTGAAGGTGTTGATTTTGAGCAAAATGGATATTTTGGAGAGAGAGGGGGCGATCGGCGGGAGTGTTTTGAGTTTAGGAGTTTGGACAAAATGATGATATTTAGGGATTTAAATCCAAAAACCCGACGGGGGTATCAGTACCCCTAGGGGGTATTGACACACATTCAAGGAATGTATCGGTACACATTCAAGATGTATCAATACATAGAAAGGGGGTATCGATACCTAGGTATCGATACACTTTGCACAAAAATGTCATAAATCTATTTTTAAGCATTTAGAATGCTAAATTAATCAGCTCTAGTGGTATTGACAACTCATATTTCAAAAATTAACAATGTTCAATCAATCAAACTATTTTTAAATTTTATTTGAACATATTATTAATTTTCACTAAAGATCATAAACTCCCCCTAACTATTAGCATAGAATGCATTCAAAAATGTTATTTTTATAAGCATTTTTCATTTCTAATTAAATGTGCTAAAATCATTTTAAACACTAAGTCAAGGTAGGCCAGTTAAACCTAATTCTCTCCTAAGAGTCCAAAATCTTTCTTTATCTAAAGGTTTTGTAAAAATATCAGCTATTTGATGCAAAGTATCAACAAATTCTTGAACTATATCTCCTTTTGTGACATGATCTCTAATGAAATGATGTGTAATTTCAATATGCTTAGTTCTAGAGTGTTGGATGGGATTTTTAGTGAGACAAATAACACTAGTATCGTCACACTTGATAGGTATGGTACCGACTTTATTTCCATAGTCTAAAAGTTGTTGTTTCATCCATAAAACTTATGCGCAACAACTACCCGTTGAAATGTATTCTGCTTCAGTGGTAGATAATACAACACTATTTCTTTTAAAACCAAGAAATCAACATATTTCCTAGGAATTGACAAGTACCGGAGGTGCTTTTCCTATCTATTTTGCATCATCCATAATCCACATCAAAGAAGGCATGCAAACTAAAGCTAGAGTCTCTAGGATACCATGGTCATATACTAGGAGTGTCCTTAAGGTATCTAAAGATTCTCTTAATGGCTTTTAGATGTGATTCCTTAGGGCATGATTGAAATATAGCACATAAGCAAACACTAAACATAATGTCCGGTCTACTTGCAGTTAGATAAAGCAAAGAGCCAATCATAGACCTATAAAGTTTAACATCTACACATTTACCTTCTTCATCTTTGTCAAACTTATTAGATGAGCTCATTGGAGTGGCTTGGGGTTTGACATTTTCCAAGCTAAACTTCTTGAACATATCTTTGACATATTTTTGGTTGATTGATGAAGATGTCATCTTTTCTTTGCTTGATTTGGAGCCCCAAGAAAAATGAAAGCTCCCCCATCATGCTCATCTCAAATTCACCCTGCATTAGCTTAGAAAATTCTTAGCAAAGAGCATCATTAGTAGTAAAAATATTATTTCATCAACATAAATTTGAACTACTAATAAATCTTTACCTTTTTATTTCAAAACCAATATAGTGTCAACCTTCCCTTTTGAAAAGCCTTTTTCAATTAAAAAGTTTGACAATCTTTTATACCAAGCTCTAGGAATTTGTTTTAAACCATATAAAGTTTTTGTCAACTTAAAAACATGATTTGGAAATTTTGAATCTTCAAAACCAGGAGGTTGTTCCACATACACTTTTTCTTTTATAAAACCATTTAAAAATTCACTTTTAACATCCATTTGATATAATTTAAATTCATTGAAACATGTAAATGCTAATAACATTCTTATTACTTCCATCCTAGCTACGGGAGCATATATTTCATCTTAGTCTATGCCCCTTTCTTGAGTATAGCCTTGAGAAACAAGTCTAGCCTTGTTCATCACTATATTACCACTCTCATCTAGTTTGTTCCTAAACACCCATTTAGTACCTATAGTAGATTTAGTACTAGGCCTTTCAACTAATGTCCATACTTTACTTCTTTTGATTTGATTTAACTCTTCTTGTATAGGCATAATCCAATTTTCATCATCTAATGCTTCTTGAATATTCTTAGGCTCTATACGTGAGATAAATGCAACATAATTACATACATTCCTAAGAGAAGATCGAATAGTTAACCCTTGGATGGATCACCTAAAATCTCACAATCCTTGACATAGTTGAATTCTCTTGGGTATGAAATTTCCCTTTCTTCAATGGTTAGATTCTTGAAGGAATCTTGAGTTTCCTCATCCTTCACTTCTTCCGTTGATGATGGTTCTCTAACGTCAAGTCTAACATCATGTGTATTTACAATACCCACGTCATTATCAACACAAGAATCCTTCCTCGGAAGGGGATTATCATCGAAAACAACATGTATAGACTTCTACCACTAAAGTTCTTTTATTAAATACTCGATAAGCCTTAGAATTTAAGGAATAACCCAAAAAAATTCCATCATCACTTTTAGCATCAAATTTGCCAAGATTATCTTTACCATTGTTTAAAACAAAACATTTATATCCAAAAGGATGAAAATAGTTAATGTTAGGCTTTTTATTTTTGAAAATTTCATATAGAGTTTTCTTCAAAATAGGCCTAATCATTACTCAATTTATAACATAACAAGCGATATTTGTTGCTTCCACCCAAAAATATTTTGGCAAATTGTTTTCACAAAGCATGATTTTAGCCATTTCTTCTAAAGTTCGATTTTTCCTATCAACAACTCTATTTTGTTGAGGGGTTCTAGGTTCTGAAAAATTATGGCTAATCCCATTTGAATTACAAAAATCAGTAAATCCAAGATTTTAAAATTCAGTACCATGATCACTCCAACACTAGAAATTTAGCCATTTCTTCTAAAGTTCGATTTTTCCTATCAACAACTCTATTTTGTTGAGGGGTTCTAGGTTCTGAAAAATTATGGCTAATCCCATTTGAATTACAAAAATCAGTAAATCCAAGATTTTAAAATTCAGTACCATGATCACTCCTAACACTAGAAATGGAGTAACCTTTTTCGTTTTGGATTACTTTTGAAAACGTGATGAATTTTTCTAATGCTTCATTTTTAGTACTTAAGAATAGAACCCAAGTATATCTAGAATAGTTATCTACCAAGACAAATGCATATTGTTTTCCACCGAAGCTAGTAGTCCTAATTGGCCCAAACAAATCTATATGGATCAATTGTATTACTGTACTAGTTGATACATCATTAATGGATTTAAAGGAAACTTTCTTTTGTTTTCCTTTTGAGCATGCATATGAGATTTTATCTTTGTCAAATTTTAGCTTTGGTAACCTTATTACTAAATTTTCTTGAATTAGTCTTTATAAAACACTCATGCTTGTATGTCCTAGTCTCCTATGCCATAACCAACTATCATGTTCATCCCTAACAACTAGGAACAAGTTAGTCATATTAATAGAATCTAAATGCACCATGTATATGTTTCATATTCTATAACCAATAAGCATAATCTGATTAGATGCAATGTTAACAATTTTACAACCATTTGTTTCAAATAAGACATTGTATCTTTTATCGCATAATTGACTAATACTCAATAGATTATGCTTTAACCCATTCACATATAATACTTTTTCTATTTATATGGAAGAGGTATTACATATAGTACCTATACCTTCAATGTAACCTTTTGAGTTTTCACCAATGGTTACCACTCATCCATTTTTGTCGTTAAGTTTTATAAACCAGTTCTTGTCTCCGGTCATATGTCTTGAGCATCCACTATCAAGGAACCATGAATTTGAACTTGTATTTTGTGCCTTGTAGCAATGCTCATTTTCCTACAAACATAGATTGATTTTTGGTACCCAAATTCTTTTGGGTCCATATTCATTAGTTCCTAAAATTCTAGTTCCCTTGGGTATCCATTTTTGTAAGATATCATTATCTTTAGTAGTAATGAGTTCTTTAGGAACCCATATACTTCTAATGATTTTCCTATTAGAGGTTCTTTGGGGACCTCTATGATTGTAGTGTTTAAAGTTTTTTCTAATATAGTTGGATTTTGAACTTTCTCCTTTTTCAAAACGTTTTGTTCCTACTTTATCAAAAGAAGCTTTAAGATCATCAATTTCTTTTTGATGATCGTCATTTACTCTTGAAAGTAAGTTATGAAAATCGTTATTTTTCTTTTCAAACTCATCTAGTTTGATTTACAATTCATTAATTTTACTTTCAAGATCATTGTTGGTCTTGGATATGAGATTATTTTTCGTTTTTCAATTTTGAAATATCTTTCTTGTATTTTGAAAATAATTTCTCATAATCCGAAGCCAACCCAGTATATTCCTCTAATAACTCATCATAAGAATAATATTCGAAATCAAATGAGTTAGAGGTTACATGAGAATCTTCCCCGGTGGCCATCAAGCACAAGTTTACTACTTATTGTTCCTCTTCATTTGATGATTCATCATCATCACTCCAAGTAGTCACGTGTGCCTTTTTCTTCTTCTTTAATTGCGGGAAATCATATTTGACATGCCCGGGCTTTTTTGCATTCATGGCAAATGATCGGGTCTTTCTTATTTGGTTCATTTTTGAAGCCTTCATTTCTTTTGAATTTTCTTCCTCTGTTGGGCTTCATTAATTTTCCGAATCATTTGGCAAATAATGCCATCTCTTCATCATCGTCATCATCATCAGATTCACTCTCAACTTTTGTGGACTTGAGAGCAACTCCAACATTCTTCTTTTTCTCCGTCTCATTCTTTATCTCGTCTTACTTATCGAGGTCTACCTCATCTTGAATCATCATTTCATGAGTGGGGAGAGAACCGATGAGTCCATCAAGAGTTAAAGACTTTAAATATTTAGCTTCGATAATCGTCGTCTTCTTTGATTGCCAAGCTTTTGGAAGAGAATAAATTATCTTCCTCGCAAGCTTTTCATTGGGGATTACTTCTCTAAACACTTTAAGGCCATTGACAATCAGGGAGAATCTATCCGTCTTAACTTTGATGTATTCATCCGGTTTCATCCTGAAATTTTCATAGCTATGAGTAAGAAGACTGATTTTAGATTATTTTACCTCGTTGGTGCCTTCATGAGTGACTTATAGTTTATCTCATATCTCTTTGGTGGTTGTACAAGATGAAACTTTCCCGTATTTATCTGGTCTAAGAGCACAAAATAGAATATTGATAGTCTTTGAGTTGAGCTGGAACATTCTCGTCTCTTCTTCACTCCACAAATTTGGATGTGTGGATGGTTTAGAGTATCCATTTATCATGATTTTTCATGCTCCCATGTCACTAGCTTGAATAAAGTATCTCATCCTATTCTTCCAAAAAGCATATTTAGCTGCATTGAAGAAAGGAGGTTTGTTGACGGGAAATGACTCAAGAGCGAAGTCGAAGTTTGATGTAGAGGCCATTGATGACTTGAATATCGATATAACTCTTCCCGAATTGACTCAAGAGGTAGTAAAACCTTCAAATGAGTGTAGCTCTGATACCAATTGTTGAGTTAATCGATCGAATGAATTGGCCAAGAGGGGGTGAATTGACAATAAAAATTCTGGTGGAAGCTTTGGCAGAAAATTGAAAATATTTGCACAACGATTTAGAGTGGTTCGACTTTCTCAACCAAAGTCTACATCCACTACCTTAGCTATCCACACTAAGGATTTTTCACAAATTCACTAATTTTTCTTTATTTTGAGGACAAAGAGTGACCTTACAACTCCCTCAAGAATTATACCCCAAATTCTTGAGAACACTCTCTCGCAAAGAGAAAATTATAAATTCGCAAACTTTACAAAAAAAACCTAACAAGGTAGATTGTTTGCACAATTCTAGAATAAGAAAAGAACACTCAAAGATGAATACAATTGAGCACAAAATGTGTTCTTGAAAGCAAAATAAGTATTGAAGGAAAATCGGCTTTAATTTCACAAACTTGATGTTTGATGCTTTCTCTCTTGATTCTTTATCAATTCTTGTTGATCAATGGCTTCAGAACTTGTTTAAATACACCTTGGATTGATTCTGAACGTTGGGGATCATTGGTGAAGTCAATAAAGTCGTTATGGTGTGTTTTATATTTAAAAAATCACTTAGGAGCGTAGGTGTATCGGTACACCATAAAAGGGTATCGGTACACTAATTGTATTTGATGTTTCTCAGATCCAGAGGGGTATCGGTACACTCGGTTGTGTATTGGTACCCTAATTACATTCAAAATTCAGGGGTATCGGTATACCCTTACTTAAAAATCATTTTTGGCTCGATTAAGGTTCGAAATACTTTGTAAAAATTGTTTAAAAAATATTTTTAGATTAAAACACAATTTTACACTTAAGTAAGGATTAAAATTAACATTTGAAAACTTGGAATAATATTTTTGATATTCGAATAATTTAATCGAATATATAATTTAAAATTGAATATAAAATCTTAAAATTTAATAATACTTTATTTGTTATATCGAAACATCAAAATGTTTTCAACGTTTTCTTTCATATATTATCATAACCTTCATAGCCAAATGTACATGTAAGAGAATACAAGGTGTGTGAGTTAGATGAGTGTGCACAATAAGCACTTCACAATGCTACCATCGTAATCAAAATATGCATTCCAAGTACATTCATATCATTTTCACCAACAGTGCTACTCATAATGTACACAATTGTACCAAATCATAATCATTATCACTCCACCTCATGGCGTGCCAATTGTACCTATGACTCTCAATGCAACATACAATGAGATTTCATATCATATCTTATTCATTTCGTATCAATATTTCAAATTCATAATCATTTTTACTTCATCATTGTTAAAATAGAACGTGGATAGTTCATGTCGTAAATCATCCATAAAACTTTATATAAACATTATGTAAATAATTCATATTTAAAATAGAAAATACACTTTAAAATAATGCGAGGTTGACTTCTCACAAGTCATCCTCAATCAAATTAATTAAATAAAATAATTGTACTCATTTTTGACACTTTATTTTTAAATCAAAATATAAGCCTCACTAAGCTTTAAGTTTAATCCTTTGCTTTCGATTGCTTCGACTGTAAAATTTATTAAAATTTCATACTCTGCCAGTCTGCACTAACTTCAAAGAAGTATTATTATGTATTAATTTACGTACTTAAAAATTATTCCATTTATACCACTGGAAACTAGACTCAAATATTAATCTAACCATATAAGACACTTCTTCTAATTCAACTTGTACAATTTATAGCGAATTTTCAAAGCTGCCTTACAGAAACTGGTTTGAGTAGAATCTGCTACTTTGTTTTCTGACCTATCCTTGATTAAAATTCATACCATTTTGTATACACCTAGAAATAAGTATCTTTTTTTAAATGAAACTAGACTGATATACAGATCCAACGGTATAGAGATCATTCTCTAACAACTTCTGTATAATTTATGGTGATTTTATAAACTTATTGTTCAAATTATAATTTCTAGGCAGCTTTCCCTAATTAACATCCTCAGCTTATTCTATAATTCTATTATCTTACCAAATGAACACTTATACATGAATCACAAATCTCATTTTATTTAAGAGCCACTTCTTACCATAATATCTCTGTCGTTGACTTATTGCAAGCCAATGTTTGTTCGATACATAAATAAAAATCAAAATGCACTCACCTTTGCCTCACTATCAAACCTTTTCTAAGATAATCTTCTCAATCCGTCACTTTTTCTTTCCTTTTAAAGTTACTTGGATCACTAGATTTATTGTGGTCTGACAACGTCATATAATTACATAAAATATTCAAACTATATGATAGTATTGTACTAATATAATCTAAACTTAATAATATAAAAGTCTGTAGAAACAAAAATGATATAAAATAGAATCATATTTCCATCATAAATTTCAAACTTCACAAAATACTCATTTGATTCCATGAATATTTATTTTCATTGTCAACCCCTTCAACTTTTACCAACTTTGCAATAAAGTTACTAATTATGAATTATTTTTAGAATTCATATAAACATTTCCATTTAATTCAGAATGATCTTTCACCATTATGATCATTTCACATAATTTACTAAAATTTCCAGCACCTTGATAATATAATCAATTCAATACCACAACATTCAAAAGCTTGCAATTTTATCCTCTATTTCCTTAGACTTTTCGAATTCAACACTTTAATAAACTTGCAATTTTATCCCAAACTAATATTTAAACTCTAAAAATCAGCATGCTAATAAATTTATAGTATTGAAATTTTCTTAATAAAATAATATCATAACTTTTAAAAACTCACAATTAAGTCCCAACTATTGAGACTATTCGAATTCTATCACAATACTTATCCAAATTTTCACTTTGACCCTCAATCAATAATCTAACTTAAAATTCCATCATTTCAATATTAAAATTCAACATTGAACACCCCAATTAACATAATTATACAATAATGTCCTAAAATTTTTAAAACTTGTAAAATAACCCTTTTTCTATTTAAAGCTTCCGAATTGATCTACAAAGCTTGTAGGACACATCTACTATCAATTCTAAATCATAAGAAATTTATCAATATTTTCCCTAAGATTCCCCTTATGGTCGAAAGTCCCAAGTCATCTAGGGCTTGATTTCCATTCAATTTAAAGCATGAATTTAACTTTCTTACATCAAATTAATGCTATTTCAATAATCACAACATCAAATCAAAATCCAATCATTCTTAACAAACCCTAGTATGGTCGAATGTCTTATATAACTCTACACTTGATTTTAATCACCACACATACTTGAAAATTAATCTACAACATAAAAAACATAATAATCTTTCATTAAATATTCAAAATCAAACATATTCTTCATAAACCATAATCACAAAACTCCTCATACAAGCATGATTTCCATGAAATTTGTATACCAAATAATAGAGAATTTCAAGATGATTAATTCTCTATCTAATAGCTTAATCCAAAAATTAAATCGAATAAGCTTAAAATGAACTTGAAAATTCTTACCTCTTTTAGATGGGTTCACGATTTGCTAGAGAAGAAGAGAACAATTCTTGAGTTTTATATATTAACTAATACACATGTCTTTATAATAATATAAATGAATTTTAAATTCATTTATAACTAGTTTACCATTTTGCCATTAATAAAACTAGATAATTTTAACGATGCCATTGCAATATCCTCCATTAAAATATACCTTAATTCAAATATGAACCAAATTGGCTTTGAATTTCTTCTTTGACCATTCATTTTTTGAAAAATGTATTTTAGTTACTAAATTTCTACAATTCGGCCAAATCTAACAAATTAACTTCGATTTCATTGATCCATGCTTTCGATTCGATTCGGTTACTCGATTTCTATACCGAACTTTATCACTTTATAGCTTTTAATACAAATCCCGTACTGAAAATCTGATTCCCACAAAAATTCTTATTTTAGGCCAAACTATTAATTTATGGGCTAGAATATATAACTTATCCAAATTACATTTTTTGTCCCTACACTTTTACAAAGTTTATACTTTAGCCACAAAACTTTTAAAAATTACATTTTAGTCACTAACAAAAAATTGGGGTATTACAATACTAGCTTAGAACCTAAAATTCAGTGTTCACACATAACTAAACCTTCATTCAACATTGAACAAGTTCATCATAAGTGAATGGACAACCACTCACCTCAATGGCGCAACCATACAATTCAACCCCAAATGCTAACTAAATGGCCACCATTTAACCCCAATCATACACACCTTAGGAACCTTATATATCAATTCAAAATGTCACAAAAACATCTAAAACAGAGCAAAAAAATTTTCTTCTAAAATATAACGAAAATCAATTGAAAGATCAACAAATCTTACCAAAACAACTCTCCAAGCCCTTGATCCAATCGACACTAATTTCCCCAACAAGAACTGATCAAGAACAACTAATATAAGCATATGAAATCATATAGAAACCTCTAAATTGATATCAATTAACTATACTTCTTGGATTTTGGAAAAACATCGATATCAAACTTGTTTTGAAGAATTCCACATCGAAATCAAATGAGATTGCAAAAATGATTTAGTGTGATAGTAATATCATAAAAAAAACCTTAATAAACCCAAGAAAATTATACATGAACCACATGCACTAAATCTTAGAATGATGAATTTACTATACCACTTGGCCCTATCACACGAGGCCGGACCAAACTTCTTAAAGACAAGCTTCAAATCGCAGTTCAAGTATTCATCCGTAAGGGTCTAATAGCAGCAGATTTGCAACAACTTCTTAAGGGGATCCAGTTGTTATACGGTCAACATGTATTCTGAAGATACAACCGTCTGTCTCTTATCTTTCTAACGGTTCTTGAATCGCATCAATCCGATATGTGGAACTCAAGATATGGCCATTTTACTGAAGACGGTGCATGCAGGAAATCCTATACGGGATTAATACGTGATTTTATAAATATTACGAATTTTCAATATTTATATTGATTATTTGTAATATAATTTAATATAGGATGATGAATTATATTTTAGGACCAGATTTAGTATTTTATTAGGAATTAAGGTTGGGTTAAAACAATATTTTTAGTTATTATTATTTTATTAGGAATTAGAGTTAAGACATGTTTAATTTATTATTATTTTATTATTTAGTTATTTAGGACCTTTTGAACTCTTCCCCTATATAAAGGAGGCTTCATTCAACTTTCTAAATCAGATTTCTTTGATTAATAATACAACGAGAGTTCATTTTTGCAAGTGCTAATTGCCTTGTGCCTTCGAATCTTCTTCTCCTTGAGTTCTTTCAATTTCTTGTGAGGAAGATTAATCTTCACACTCCAATTTGCCTTTTCATTGCGACAAGGAGGGTTGGTTAGAGCCATATTATCGTGTTTGCCTTTTCTTTACGATTAGGAGGGCTTGATAGGACTTTATCCATAGATTTTTCACATATCCATCCACACCATCAATCATCTTTACCGTTCACTTTCATAAGGGAGATCTTTTGATTTATTGGTTATTTTACTTTAATTTCAATTCCTTTATCTTTTGTTTATCTTTTTTTAATCTTGGTTCTTACCTTGTTATCAGCACCTAAAAGAAACCCTAAAGAACCCTAGCTATTGCCGCCACCTTCCCTATTCATTACTTATTGTTCTTCATCGAGTCTAGAGCTTTCTAGGTTTGATTCTTCAACAAGAGAAACGTTCATTAACCCACCGCCACTTCCCTATCAATTGGTATAAGATTTGGGCCGACTCTTGGAAAGAAGCAAGAAATCTTGCTTGTTCTTGCACACAAAACCGTCAAGGTACCCCAACGGAGCTAGTTCACAAAAGATTCATCGTTCAAGTTTTTTATTTAATTTTAATTTAGATTCAAATTCTTCTTGTTAGTTTGCTATTTTTTTATTTAAAAAAAACAAAAAAGAGAAAGAAAAACAAAACCAAAAAGACAAAATATAAAAAAAAATTGCAAACGAAGGTATTTAGGTATGATTTTCTATAGATATCATATTCATCCTAAGATTAATCTCCAGTCCAAAATTCACCTCAATCAGAGTTCATTAGAGCCTTCAAATACATCATTAAAGTTTTATCGGCAGATTCGATCCAGAATCTTGTCGAATTTCTTGACAATTATACAGGATTAATTTTGTGGTGAAAATTTCCATATTGAAATTTAATATGTTTAATATCATTCACACAAAAAAAAGAATTTTTGGAGATCAAGAACACCTTCGAACAAAGCGATCAAGGAAAGCATATTGTATGGGGACTCACCGTTCAACAGAGTCTACTGGATACTACTGAAGACATTTGGTTCTAAACTTTTACAGGTGGTTTCTTGACGCGTCTAAAGCCATTCAAGAAGTTTTTAAAAAAAAATTTGGACACCGGTAACCCCCTCAAAAACGTTGCTCAGGTTGATCCAGCGTTTTTTAGGTTTCTGGGTTGGTTTTTTTTTTCTTTGACTCTTAGTGCTTTAGGTTCTTTTGTTTTTCCTTTTTATTGTTCTTTTGCATTATCTAACACATTATCTTTCTTGTGTTAGTAGGACTAAAGAGTTTGCATACTTCTTCCTTCTTTGCATTCTCGTTCTCTTGGAGTCTAACCTTTGTTTGGCCTCTTAGAGTTTTTAGGTTTTTCTTATCGCCTTTGCTTGTAATCAAACTCCGATACGAACTGTGGAAGACTACTTGGTAAAGTGAGTTTTAAAGAGTACAAGATCGGCTTACTTACCTCTCGTTGTGTTACTTTCTTGGAGTGACTTGTGAGGTTTCTTGCTTTGTTGAATTTACTTTCTTTTAATTTTATTTTACTTTAAAATCTTCTTTTGATTGTTATAATTGCAGGATGGGAGACAATAACAATGAGACACTTACGGCTATCTTAGCCGCACTTGAACGACTCACAACTCAATTTGATCAACTTAACAATGCCTTGAGAGAACGAAAAGAACTACAACTGGATCTACCAAACCAGAATCCAAGACCAAATAGTACTGAACTTTTGGCCCCCAGGTGAGCACAACCATGTTTTCAAGCACCCGAACTCTTTGTAAAACCAAAGTTCACGATCTCGTCTTTTAAAGGAGACTATGATCCCTAAAAGTACATCGATTGGGAAGAAGAAGTTGATCATGTTCGCATACCATGAGTGTCCCCAAACTGAACAAGTTTCCCTCATCACCTTGGAATTTGAAGGATATGCTCACACTTGGTGGATGCAAACAAGGAAAAAGATCGACAACGTCCAAATTCAACCAATCACTTCTTGGACCGAACTCAAACACATTATGAGGAACTGATTCCTACCGACACATTATACACAAGAATTTAAACAACGACTACACCGACTTCGACAAGGTAGAAGTTCAGTTGAAGATTACTACAAGGAGATGCAGTCCTTACTCAATAGGGATAAAATAACCGAAGAGGAATAGGACACCATGTCAAGATTCGTCGTCAGCTTAAACTCAAACATCACTGATATTCTTGATCTCCATGGATACGAAAACATTAAAGATACACTAAAAAAGTAATGAAAATCGAAGGACAAATTCGATTCAGAGAAAATTTCCAAGGCACTTCATTCTCTTACCAAGGTAATCCTTCAAATACTTCCTCATCTTCTACTCCATCTTCTCAAAAAAAGTCGAGTGATGACAAACCCAACAAATAGAAACAACGACCAGCAAAGAATGAGACACTTCTAGCCCCTAAAGACGACACCTGAGAAAGAGACATCAAGTGTTTTAAATGCTTAGGAAGAGGCCATATCAGCCGTAATTATCCAAACACGAGGACCCTAGCCATACTATATGATGGATCTTACAATTCTGACTCCGATAACGACATCCCCAATATTCCAACACATGCCAAAGCCAAAGAAGATAGCGATGACTATGGAAGCGATGAGTACAATGGCACAATCTTGGTGATCTGTCATACCTTGAACATCCAAGAATCTGACGAGTCTGACATAAAACATTCCAACATCTTCCACACACGCTGCCTAATCAAGGAACAACCATTATTCATCATCATTGACAATGGTAGTTGGGTCAACGTCATTAGCTCCAACGTTGTTGAATCACTCAAACTTCCTTGCCAAAGACATCCGAAACCTTATTGCCTACAATGGCTTAATGAGAGTGCCGAGATGAAGGTGGTTAAACAATGTCTCGTTAATATCAAGATAATAAAGAATTGTGACGACGTATGGTGTGATGTAATTTCGATGCAAGCATCCCACATTCTCCTAGGACTTTCTTGGCAATACGACAACGATGTCATATATTATTGCCGAAAGAACACTTACACAATTTCAATAAAAGGTAAATCGTTTCGACTTAACCCTTTACACCCCAAAGAGATTCTCATATATCAACAACGAATTCTCAAGGAGACATGGAACTTGAAACAAAAGGTAAAAGAGGTCACAACCGATAAAATCCAAACAAATGACCCACGGGTGGTGAGTGATCCTCAATACGAAAATAAAAGAGTATCTCAAAACATTTATGCGAGTGCAAAAGACATGAGAGATACACTTTTTCAAAATAGGTTGTGCATTCTAGTCCGTTTTAAGGACTCCGTTTTATCAACTATCACTAACATCACAGATTTTCCTAGTGTATTTTCTTCTCTATTGCAAGAGTTTCAAGATGTCTTAAGCAACCCACTGGATGGTTTACCACCTATAAGAGGAATCGAACATCAAATCGACTTCATCTCTGGATCAACCATACCAAACAGTCCTGTTTACCAATGCAATCCTGAGGAAACGAAGGAATTGGAATGACAAATAGTTTCATTGTTACAAAAGGACACATCCGTGATAGTCTTAGTCCTTGTGCGGTTCCTGTCATCCTAGTTCCAAAGAAAGATGACACATTCTGAATGTGTGTAGATTGCCGACCTATCAATCAGATAACAATCAAGTATAGGCATCCTATTCCACGCCTAGATAATATGTTGGATGAACTACATGGTGCAAGTATCTTCACCAAAATTGACTTCAAGAGTGGTTACCATCAAATTAGAATAAAAGAAGGTGACGAATGAAAAATAACATTCAAGACAAAGTTCAGCTTGCATGAATGGCTTGTTATGCCCTTTGGACTTACAAACGCTACAAGCACCGTCATGAGATTAATGAATCACGTTCTTAAGGAGTTTATAGGTAAATTTATTTTTGTTTACTTTGATGACATTCTTATATACTCATCTTCTCTTGACTCTCATGTCATTCACGTTCGAATGGTTCTCGAAGTTCTTCGACGAGAACATTTATATGTTAACATGGATAAGTGTGTGTTTTGCAGTGACAAGCTTATGTTTTTAGGCTTTATAGTTAGTGTACAGGGTATCCATGTAGATAAAGAGAAGGTCAAGGCAATTCAAGAATGGCGCACGCCTACTTCTATCACTAAGGTAAGATCTTTTCATGGTTTGGGAAGTTTCTATCGTTGCTTTGTCAAAGATTTCTCAACCATTGCTGCATTATTAACCCATATCATAAAAAAGTCGGTTGAATTCAAATGGGGACCACTACAAAAAAAAAGCTTTTGAACTTCTTAAATATAAGTTATGTTCTGCCCCTATTTTTCGTCTTCCCAATTTTTCTAACACCTTTGAGCTAGAATGTGATGCTTCAGGCATAGGCATTGGTGTTGTCCTCATGAAAGAAAGACAACCTATTGCTTACTTTAGTGAAAAGTTAAAAGGTGCACAATTGAACTACTCTACCTACGACAAGGAACTTCTTGCACTTGTCCAAGCACTCGAAGTGTGGCAACACTATCTTCTCCCTAAAGAGTTTGTTATTCACACGGACCATGAATCACTCAAATGGTTAAATGGACAAGGTAAGTTAAACAAACAACATGCTCGATGGGTTGAGTTCATTGAATCTTTTCTTTAAATCATCAAATACGAACAAGGGAAAGATAACATCGTAGCTGATGAATTATCTTGACGATACACACTTATCACTCAAATGCATGATACTGTTCTGGGTTTTGCATATATCAAAGAACTTTATCCTAATGATCTAGATTTTTCTGAGATTTATAAACAATATGTAAAAGGTTCTTTTAATAAGTTTTATCTTGTAGATGTCTTTGTTTTTTGCATGAACTTGTTGTGTATACCACAAGGCTCTTTACGAGAGTTCTTGGTTTATGAGTCACATGCCGGAGGACTCATGGGACACTTCGGTGTTCACAAAACACTCAATATGGTCATGGAACACTTCTTTTGGACTCACATGCATAAAACCGTGGAAAAATTTGTGCATCATGCATCATGCGCAAACAAGCAAAGTCAAAGGTAAGTCCTAATGGTTTGTACACGCCTTTACCTATTTCTTCTTCTCCTTTGATCGATTTATTGATATATTTTATACTTGGCTTACCCCGGACTAAGAAAGGACGAGATAGTATTTTTTATAGTTGTGGATAGATTCTCAAAGATGGCACACTTCATTCCTTACCATAAAACGGACGATGCCACACACATTGCTGATTTATTCTTTCAAGAAATAGTCCGCCTTCATGGTATTCCTCGCACCATTGTGTCCGATCGTGACACTAAGTTCATAAGCCACTTTTGGAAGGAATTATGGGGTAAGATTGGCACAAAACTTCTCTATTCCACTTCTTGTCATCCTCAAACTGATGGACAAACCGAAGTAATAAATCGGATATTAGGATTTTTGCTAAGAACTGTAGTAGGTAAGAATACTCGTAATTAGGAAAAAAGTTAACCTTTTGTTGAGTTTACTTATAACCGATTCATTCACTCCACAACATGTTATTCTCCATTCGAAATAGTTTATGGTTTTAACCCATTAACTACTTTGGATCTTATTCCCTTACCTTTAGATTAGGTTGTCAGTTTAGATGGTGAAAAGAAGGCTTCCCTTGTCAAATTCATTCACTCCAAAGCCAAACCTAAGATACAAAAAACCTACGAGGCAATTGCAAACCGAGTTAACAAGGGCCGACGACATGTCACCTTTAAACCAGGAGATTGGGTATGGGCTCACATAAGAAAAGAGACATTCCTGACACAAAGGAAATCCAAGCTAAACCCACGAGGTGATGGCCCATTCCAAGTCCTTGAACGAATTAATGACAATGCCTACCACATCGATCTTCCCGGTGAGTATAACGTGAGTGCATCTTTTAATGTTTCTGACTTATCTCCTTTTGATATTTTAGATTCGTGGATGAATTTTTTTAAGGAAGGGGGATGATACATGCACCATATGCCCTAAGCTAAGGATTATGAATTTACTATACCACTTGGCCCTATCACACGAGGTCGGACCATACTTCTTAAAGACAAGCTTCAAATCGCAGTTCAAGCATTCATCCGTAAGGGTCTAATAGCAGCAGTTTTGAAACAACTTCTTAAGGGGATCTAGTTGTTATCCAGTCAACATGTCTTCTGAAGATACAACTGTCTCTCTCTTATCTTTCTAACGGTTCTTGAATCGCATCAATCTGATAACTGGAACTCAAGATATGGTCATTTTACTGAAGACGATGCATGCAGGAAATCCTATACGGGATTAATACGTGATTTTGTAAATATTACGAATTTTCAATATTTATATTGATTATTTGTAATATAATTTAATATAGAATGATGAATTATCTTTTAGGATCAGATTTATTAATTTATTAGGAATTAAGGTTGGGTTAAAACAATATTTTTAGTTATTATTATTTTATTAGGAATTAGAGTTAAGACATGTTTAGTTTATTATTATTTTATTCTTTAGTTATTTAGGACCTTTAGAACTCAGCCCCTATATAAAATAGGCTTCATTCAACTTTTTAAATCAGATTTGTTTGATTAATAATACAACGAGAGTTCATTTTTGCAAGTGTTACATTTTTGCAAGTGATGATTGCCTTGTGCCTTCGAAGCTTCTTCTCATTGAGTTCTTTCAAGTTCTTGTGAGGGAGATTAATCTTTACATTCCAATATTCCTTTTCATTGTGACTAGGAGGGTTGGTTAGAGTCATATTATCGTGTTTTCCTTTTCATTGAGACTAAGAGGGCTCGATAGGACATTATCAATCGATTTTCCACATATTCATCCACGCCATCAATCATCATTACCGTTCACTTTCATAAGGGAGATATTTTGATTTCTTAGTTATTTTACTTTATTTTCCATTCCTTTATCTTTTGTTTATCTTGTTTTAATCTTATTTCTTACTGTTTCCATCACCTAAAAGAAACACTAAAGAACCCTAGCTATTGCCACTGCCTTCCCTATTCATTACTTATTTCTCTTCATCGAGTCTAAAGCTTTCTATATTTGATTCTTCAACAAGAGCAATGTTCATTAACCCGCCACTGCTTCCCTATCAGAAAACCTTAAAAAGTAATCAAGAAAAGTGGATAAATTTTGAGCCATTTAAGTCTTTAGCTTTATTTACCACTACTTGAAAAGTGGATAAATTTGTTGTCAGCAAAAGCTCTTTTAAACTGGGTAGTAAACCCTGGATAAACCTTTGACTATGATATTTTTTAGTAAGAATAAGCTCTGAAGCATGTAAATTGAGCTTATTAAACTCACATTCATACTCATATACTGATCTATTGCCCTTTATCATATTGAAGAAATCCTGCTTTATTTATGTAATAAATTGCTCCCCAATATAATTTCTCTAGAATGCCTCCTGGAAAAAATGCCACATAATCTGATTTGAAGGAACACACATAGTCACATTAATCCACCAAATATGAGCCTGACCTCACAATAATGAAACTATGCCCTCTAGAGGTCGAACAAGAGTTTTTCTCAAAAGATAATTTCTCTCAAAGAAAGGGAAGGGCAGAAGTATTGAACTTGGAGAAGTTTAAGAACAACATATCATTGAACTAGAGGTTGAACATGTTCTAAAAGTTGTTGAGGAACAATCAATAGATTTAGAAACAAAGATCCACAAGAGAACACCATGTACCTAAGAGATTTGGATTTCTTGTTACCACACATGGATACATTCTTCTTATGGATCAAGAAGAGCCTAAAACTTATCAAGAGGCAGTGTCAATTCCATACTCTTAAAAATGGATTGAAGCCATGAAATCTCATATGGATTCCATGTCTAAAAACAAAGTATTGACTTTGGTTGAACCACTTGAAGGGGTCAAACCTATAAGGTGTAAATAAGTTTTCAAGAAGAAAACTTACATGGATGGTAATGTATAAACATAAAAGGGGTGATTGGTTGCTAAAGGTTTTTGACAAGTTCATGGTATAGACTATGATGAAACTTTCTCCCCTGTAGGTATGTTTAAGTCCATCAATATCTTGCTCACAATAGCTGCATTCCATGATTATGAAATATGGAAAATGTACATCAAAATTGCTTTCCTTAATGGAAAACTTGAAAAGGATGTGTATATAACACAACCAGAAGGTTTTGTCTCTCCTAGAAATATTAAAAAGGTTTGTAAGCTACAAATGTCCATTTATAGATTAAAACAGGGTTCTCAAAGCTGGAATCTTCTTTTCAATAATGCAATCAAAGAGTTTGGTTTTATTAGAAATGAAGATAAGCTTTGTGTTTACGAAAAGGCTAGTGGGAACATTGTTTCTTTCCTAAACTTGTATGTAGATGACATACTAATCATAGGAAATGATATATCTACTTTACATTCTATTAAGACTTGGTTAGGTAGTTGTTTTTCTATGAAGGATTTGGGTAAGGCAGCGTATATGTTAGGAGTTAAGATCTATAGAGATAGACCAAGATGACTCCTAGTTTTCAGTCAAAGTACATATATAGACAAAGTGCTGAAGAGGTTCAACATGGAAGAATCCAGAAAAGGATTTCTTCTTATGAGACATGGTATATCTCTTTTGAAGGAAATATGTCCTTCAACCCCACAAGAAAGATAATGAATGAATAAGATTTCATATGCTTTGAATATAGTTTCTATCATATATGCCATGATATGTACTCGACCAGACTATCGTATGCTTTAAGCATGTCGAGTCGGTATCAGATAAATCCTAGTGAAGGTCACTGGGTTGCAGTTAAAAATATCCTTAAGTACTTAATAAGAACTAAGGATGTATTTTCTGTCTATGGAGGCGAAGAAGAGCTTAATGTAAAAGGTTATACTGACGCCAGCTTTCAAACTGACAAGGATAACTCAAGACCACAATCGGGTTTTGTGTTTTTTCTTAATGGAGGTGATGTGAGCTGGAAGAGTTTAAAGCAAGACATAGTAGCTGATTCTACAATAGAGGTTGAATACATTGCAGAGCAACAAAAGAGGTTGTTTGGATTAGGAAGTTCATATTTGAACTAGGAGTTGTTCTTAGCATATCAGATGTTGTAAAACTCTATTGTGACAACAATGGAGCCATTGCACAAGCAAAGGAACCCATATCTCATCAACGGTCCAAACATATTATTAAGTTCTTTTATCTCATTAGAGAGATCATAGATCGATGATATACGGAGATATGTAGAGTACACATGGATGAAAACATTGTGGATCACCTGACAAAGCCTCTGACACAGTAGAAGCATGATCTTCATACTGAGTCACTCGATATTAGATATATGAGTGATTGGTCTTAGTTCTAGTGAGAGATTGTTAGAGTATGCCCAAAGACCAATCATGAGATGATTGTAATGATACTTTTATTTACCAATTTTTGAATAAAGGCATTGCCATTATTTATTTCAGTTATATTTTTGTGTCTCAAATAAACTAAAAGATAATAAAGTCCATATAATAATATGATTGTTATTAGATATCCTTAGTCGAGTATTATTATGGGCATGGACAATAATAATACATTTTAAACTAACATATTGTTGGTTGATGACAATGAGTTGTCATTGACATAGAGATGTCATAATCAATGCATGAATATTGTTAGAGAACAACATATTGGATTGACCCGCTATGAGCATATGTCTTGGATTATTATGTGATGCTCACAACATTCCTCAAGTTGATGACTATATGTATGATCCTCAGAATTGAGATCATTACTATCTCAACATATATTGTTGTATGTTTTAATACAATTAAATATCCTCCATAACTGGTTGCACTATAAAGGCTGATATTGAACATATCACGATTTATGTCGTGAGGTATGAATGATCAAGATATATTTTTTCTTCTTACATAATAGGAAATATATCACAGACCACTAGTTTGAGTGAGACTAGAAATGCATGGCCATGCTTGAATAAGTTGATATGAGATATCACAAATTATTCGTTTATCAGAGTCTACTCTAGATATCAAGAGATAATAAATAGGCTATACAAGTGTTACTATTCCAAGACTTGTGCCTATTCTAGATATAAAGAACAAAAGGATATAATACATTAAAAGAGTTAGTCATGAAGATATTATGTTCAATTATGAATTTCTATAACTTAGGTGACAATGATATATTTCTAGATATCACTCATTGTTTGTAATATTAGAATAGCTCTAATAATTATTACTAACGTTATAGGAACCTGCAGGGTCACACCCTCTGGAGGCTCTTCACTTCACGTCCTTTTCTTTATCTGAAACTATACGTGAAAATCATCATGTGCTAAGTAAAACTTAGTGAGGCAGTAGTAATTTAAGCTAAGATAGAACATTTTATATTGTAAGTTCATCAAAACAGTAAAATATAATTCAAATAAAGTCATTGAACTTTCAAACCGATTTATTTAAGCCTTTTTCCTCATCATCATCTTATAATTTTATCAAAATCATGATAAACATTATCAAACATAATGATCACTTCATATACTTTTCCATTTAGACAAATTTTAGAACTTTCATCTTTCATTTTCATAGCCTAATGTATATTTAAGAGAATGCAAGGTACTTGAGCCGGACATAATGTGCGCACTTAGCACCAACGGTGCCATCATCAAAATCAGAATATGCACCCTAAGTGCAATCATATCATTTGTACCAACAATGCAATTCATAATGTAAACGAATGTACCATATCGAAATCAAAATTAATCAAATTAATGGCATCCAAGTGTACCTAAAACTCTCAATGCAACATACAATAGGCTTTCAAATCATATCATATATTCATTTAATAATCAACATTTCCAAAATCAGAACCATTTTCAATTCACCATCATGAAAATCATAACTTGGACAGTTCAAACTCTAAAGGCATTCATAAAACCTTTATATAAGCATTATGGAAATATTCATAATTAAAATAAAATTATACTTTAAAACTAATATGAGGTTGACTTATCACAAGTCTTCCTTAATCAGAATAAGTAAATAAATAAACTGCACTCACCTTTGCCTCACTATCGAACCTTTTCTACGAATTACTTTTTAATCTCGTGCTTTTTCCTTCCCTTTCATATCACTCAGATCGCTAGGATTATCATGGTCTAGACAATATCATATAATAACACAATATTTAACATATATGTTAGTATTATACTAACATAATCTAGTTTTGATAAAATAAATTCTATAAAATATAATTGATACTAAATCGATATAAAACTAAATCAAAATTCCATCATAACTTTAAACTTTCCAAAATATCTATTCGATCCATAAATGTTCATTTTCATCATTGATCCCTTGACTTCATAAACTTTGCACTTAAGTCACCATTTGTGAATTCTCATTTGAATTCACATAAACTTTTCCTTTTAATTCTGCATCATTTTACTTACTTCAAACCAAACATTAAAAATTCTATAATATAAATAATATATATACTCAATCCAATACTTTAACAATTGAAAACTTACAATTTCATACTTAATTTTCCCTAACCTTTTCAAATTCAACCATTAACTTTACCAACTTGCAAATTGATCCCAAACATAAACATGAAAATCAATATTCAAGTAAAACTTTACAGCATTGTAATTTCATACTCAAAGAGTAACATCACATTTACATACTTGCAATCAAGTCCCTAATCCCATGACCATTCGAATTCCACTATGGAATTTTATCAAAATTGCACTTTGGTCCCAAACCAACATTCTAACTTAAAATTTGAGCATTCCATAATTAAATTTCAGCATCGAATACCTCAAATTACACATTTATACATCAATGTGTCACAATTCTCAAAACTTGCAAAATGGTAATATATAAAATTTTAAAAACTACATTTTGGTCCCTCAACTTTTACAAAATTTATACTTTGGCAACTAAACTTTCAAAACTTATATTTTGGTCACTAATCAAAACTTGTGGTATTAAAATTGTCCTCCCTGTAATGAAAATTCGTCCTTGAATTTTCCATACGTATTTATATACCTGAAGTAAAAAGATGAGGAAACTACTTTTGCATATCTTCTTCTTGTCCTCATGTTGCTTCCTCAACTTTATGATTCCACCAAAGAACATTTACAAGTGGAGTCATCTTATTCCTCAGTTCTTTGACTTGACATGCTAAGATCTTTACCGATTCCTCTTCATATGAAAAATCTGGCTAGATCTCAATTTTCTCCAATGTAATCACATGTGAAAAATCTTATTGATACTTCCAAAGAATCGATACATCAAACACATTATGAGTTTTGTCTATCTCCAAAGGTAATGTTAACCGCTAAGCGACTAGACCAAGTCTTTTTATAATCTCATATAGGCCGATGAATCTCAGACTCAACTTTCCTTTACGCCCAAAGCTTAGAACCTTTTTCCACGGTGTTACTTTGAGAAATACTTTATCAACTATCTAACACTCAATTTCTTTTTTCTTTAGATGTGAATAAGAATTTCGTTAGTCAGTAGCTATCTTGAGATTGTCATGTATAACTTTTACCTTGTTTTCCACCTCTTTAATTAAATTTGGATCGATCATATCACGATCTTTCAACTCATACCAGTTCTGGGGTGTCCGACATTTTCTTCCATATAATGCTTCAAAAGAAGCCATCTTAATACTTGACTAATAATTGTTGTTATAAGCAAACTCTGCTAATCTTTTCCCATGATCATTTGAAATCAATAACACACACCTTTAGCATATCTTAAAGTATCTTAATAGTTCGCTCTAACTTACCATTAATTTGCAGATGAAAGGTCGTGATAAAATTTAATCGAGTTCTCAAAGCTGAATGTAGATACTTAATAAACCTCAAATTTAAATATCAGGTCTCTATAAAAAAACTATTGAGATAGATACTCAATCTAGTTGTACAATCTCCCTAATATATAATTCAACATACTTATCCATCGAGTAATTCGCTCAAATTGGAATAAAGTGTGTTGTTTTAGTAAATATATCCACAATCACCAAGATCGAGTCTTTCTTATTGGGTGTCAAAGGTAAATCTATCACAAAGTCCATAGTAATTTCATACTCAAAGAGTGCTATCACATTTACAAACTTGCAATCATGTCCCTAAATCCCATGATCATTTGAATTCCAATATGGATATACTTCAAAATTACACTTTGGTCCCAAATCAATAATCTAACTTAAAATTTCAACATTCCATAATTAAATTTCAGCATTGAATACCCCAAATTGCACATTTATACATCAATGTCTCATAATTCTCAAAACTTAAAAAATGATCATTTTATTATCTCAAGGTTCCAAAATATATAACTTTTGAAAAATAAATTTTTGGTCCCTCAACTTTTACAAAGTTTATACTTTGGCCACTAAACTTTCAAAACTTACATTTTGATCACCAGCTAAAACTTGGGGTACTACACATATCATCTCAGACTAAGTTCCAATTTTGTGAGACTTATTGTATATTACATTCAAGAATGTGCCGATTTGTCTCTAGAGCATGCTTTCGATGTGGAGAGACTAGTCATTTTAGGCGAGATTGTCCTATGACAACTAGAGGGCCAGTTCAGACTAAAAGATCTGCAAAAGTATCATAGAGAGGCAGAGGGAAAAGTAAATAGAAAGGAGCATCAGAATTTTCTTCACAGCCTGAAATTCATCCATCATCTAGAGTTTACAACATATTGACTAATGAGAATCGGGACGACCCGAAGATCGTTGCAGGTACATTATATCTTTATGATGAACTATTATTTGTTTTGATTATTCCTGGTTCCACCCACTTATATAATTGTACAAAGTTGGTTAAAGAAAGATGTATTCCCTTAGAATCCATTTTGAGTGATATAATTACGACAAACCCGTTGGGTGAGAGTGTGAGGGTAAATCGAATATATAAAAACTATCATATAAAAATGCAAGGTCTAAAGTTTTTAGCAAACTTGATGAAACTACCTATTGAGGAGTTCATAATAATTTGGGTATAGATTGGCTATCTCCATATCATGCCATGGTGGATTGTCACTTGAAGAGATTAATTTTGAATGATGCAGAAGGTTTTAAAATCATAGTTATTGGTGAAAGAGTGGATCCACTATCTAATATGATATCAACGATATCTTCCAAGAAATTGTTGTTACAAGGTTGTGAGGCTTTCTTAGCTACTGTGGTGGATACTTGGGCTTCAGAGGTTAAGTTGGAGGATATTCTGATTGTCCGAGAGTATCCAGATGTGTTTCCAGATAAGTTACCAGGATTGCCTCCAGATCAAAAGGTAGAATTTAAAATCGCTATGAGATAATGGTACCTTTGGAGTTGTCTTAGTGGGGGTACTTGAGTACAAAGATGAAGACTTGAAGGGGTATGTAGAATTTGCTATTTTGTTCAACTCATAGTGTAATTTTTTATTTGTATTTTGTTATATATTTGACTTTAAAATAAGGGCTCCACTTTCGTAAAGTGTCATGTTTTCATATTTGTGTTAATATTTTCAAACGTAGACTAAATGATTAGTCACTTCGATGATTCCATGTGACACTAGAATCTTTAAGATTAGAGTGTTGCAATAATAGTTTGTTGAACCTATTTTGATATAACAATATAAAGGGAAAAATGTTTTCAAACTTGATCAATTTTATTCAAAGATTTCAAAATTAATTCAAATTCCATTAAAAAAGAATTTAAACACAAAAACAATTTTCTAGATAATAGTATCGATATTGTTATCAATACCCCATGAACAATACCAATACCTATCGATAACAAAGGCGAGAAATGTATCAATGCTCATATGGTAGCACTGATACTACCTATTGTTTTCAAAAGTGTTCAAATTCAAGTAAGCAAATTGATACTGATACTCTTGGGGTACTAATACTTCTTTACACTGAAATTTCGATACCATGAACTTGAGTATCGATATAGTTGTAGCTAAATATTCATTAATGACTAGTTTATTTAAAAGTTAGAAGGGTAATATCGATACTCTAACCATGATCACTAATACTCCTTGTAGACATTAATTTTTGTTCGGGTTCTTATTATTAATATTGATATTTATAATTTTTTTCATGTAACAAACAAGATACAATGGGCCACTGACCCAAACAACCCAACATTACAAAGGCCCAAATAGTAGGGCCCTAATTAACCCAATCATTTAGGGTTTTTGGAAACACTAGGTGTAATCTTCTCCTTCAACAACCACCGCCGCCATCGTCCAAGCTGAGCCATACCCAAGCCGCCAACAAGGTTCCCACCCACCTGTTGGTACTGCCTGAGCCTATCCCGTCTTCGTCTCAGCCAAAAACTGACATGAAATAATCAACAGTGAGAAAATCAGTCACAAATCAAATCTCAAAACCATTAAAAATTAGATTAAATAAAAAAAATCTCGATTTTTAGTATTGGGAAATAATTTCCCTATGGTGAGCTTCCCTATAACTTTAACAAGTCCTCATATACAACATAAACAAGATAAAAGAGAGGGGGAAAGCCATTTGAACAGAGGAGCAGATCGAGAGATAGAGGAAAAAAGGGGAATCCGATTAAAAAATATAGAAAAAAAAGAAGAGAAAGAAAACTTACCCCTCATATTTGAGCTTTCTCGCTTTACCGGAGTGGAAGAGATCTCCCAAGGTAGTTTTTTAGGTTTCGATTTGTTGGGGATTGGTTTTTGTTTTGTTTGGGTTGTGAAGAAGGGGTCTTAAAGATCAAAAAGTGGACCACTGGTTTCTCATCAGAGTCGTACGAGGAGGTAGCTAGAGAGGTCTTTGTCCCCTCTCGATTAATATGAAAAAAGAGAGAAGAGATGAGTTGAGAGAGTAAAAATCGACTGCAAAGGAAAAAATTGGGAAATTAGGTTTCCAAAAATGTTATAATGGGGTATATATACCCCTCGAAATGACGTCGTATAGGGAGGGATTAGGATTCTTGCGCAGCGTCTGGTATAACCATGTAAGGAGGGGCTCTAGTTTTGTAAACTTGTGTTTTAGTCACTGAATATAAGCGATCATTTTATCCTTTAAGCTTTCAAGTTTATTACAGTTACATTTTGGTCCTTATTTATTTATTGTTGAATTATGGTTTAATTGTTAATTTTCCTTGTTAATTGGTGATTATTTTATTTTAGTACTTTTGTATTTATATGTTCAAAGTTGTTATATTTATGCTTTAGGTCCTTCTAGCTTGTTTCATATGTCTGACCATCATTTATGTATAATTATGTCATGAATTAGCATCCTGTAAATTGTTTCTTGTTTCAGTTTAGTCCTCATATCATTATATGTGTATGCAATTATTTTATTTAATACAATGTGGTAATATGTGTATATTATTGTGTATGTTTTTACCATTGTTGTTTAGTTATGTACATTATATATTTATTTTTATATTTTTATTTATTACAGTAACTTATTTATATATCATATATTTGTTTTGAACGTGTATTTAGAAAATATGTATGTATATTATTTACGGTAGTATTTCTTTAATTTATTATTTACGTATTATATTTTTTATATAAGTGTAAGTTTAATATTTTAATATTTAACATCTTTGGTTGTTTGATTAATTTATGGAAGACCTCCAAAAACTTGGAGTGACCTTCCGAGGGTTATTCGAATAAACTCGATATTTTATTATTATTCAATATTTGTCTATATTCTATTTTTTTAAGAGATATAAACATTTTTTTAAAGATATCTTTTTATATATTTATAATGGAATTGTTTTAATATATAAATATTTATTATTTGTTTATTTATTTTAGTATCTAATTATTTATTTAGTTTATTTATTCATTTGTTACATCATGTGAATATTTCATCTATCCTGTAAATATCATTTATTGTTATTGCATTCAGAAATCATGTATTTATTTTTCTCGTTTTCAAAAATAATTAAAGGAAATGTTGTCATGTGTCGTGAGTTAATGGAATTATGTCCAACATGACTGGATTTCAATTTTCGTTAATCCACGTAGTAAGGGGGCATCCTTTTTAAACAAAGCCGAATGAATTAAATTATTTTCATCGAGTCAAATATTTCAAGAAAAAAGATTCACTCACTTTTTATTCGTCGAAATAAAAGGATCATAATTTAAATTTTGAATTCAAAATTTACAAATTCCACCATTTTAGACAACATATAATTGAAGGTACCAATTTTGGGGGCTATGGGGGTGCTTACCCTTCCCCATGCATAATCGACTCCCGAGCCCTTTAAAACAAATCTTTGGCCAATTTTTGACTTTAAAATGATTTTCCTTGAATTGATTTAAAATATATTTTTAGGTGTTCGACCTATCTTACCCAAAGGTCAATGGCGACTCCCATTCAGATTAAATTTCAAATTTATCAAAAGTCCCAATTTCACAAAAATAGTGTCATAATTGTTTTTAAATATAATTTTCCCAAAAAAAATGGTTATGACAGCTTGGAGACTTCACAATGGAAATTTTTTAGAGTCAGGCCTTACTCGATTATACGTTGTCCAAGAGGTTGGAATTTTATAAATTTAAACATTTACTAGAACTACAATCCTTTTAATTTCGATTTTCAATTTTTATAATCATGCATCATTTTTTACTCTTGTAAATAGTTGTTCTGATATTTGATTTCATTGTTTACAAACTTGTTAAGGTTTTCAGAGAAAAGTCTTTATTTTATTTTTGTCGAAAGGTTTGTGAGTTCCTCCTTACACACAACACTTGAACTTGCATGACATAAGCTCTATACCCGAGCTCCATCCCTGATAGGGAAGCGGTGACGGGTTAATGAACGTTGCTCTTGTTGAAGAATCAAACCTAGAAAGCTCTAGACCCGATAAAGAACAATAAGGAATAAATAGGGAAGGTGACGGCAATAGCTAGGGTTCTTTAGGGTTTCGTTTAGGTGCTGGAAACAAGATAAGAAACAAGATAAGAAACAAGTTTAAAACAAGATAAATAAAATATAAAGGAATTGAAAATAAAGAAAATAACCAAGAAATCAAAATATCTCCCTTATGAAAGTGAACGGTAAAGATGATTGATGGCGTGGATGGATATGTGGAAAATCGATGGATAATATCCTATCGAGCCCTCCTAGTCGCAATGAAAAGGAAAACACGATAGTATGGCTCTAACCAACCCTCCTAGTCACAATGAAAAGGCAAATTGGAGTGTGAAGATTAATCTCCACTCACAAGAACTTTAAAGAACTCCAGGAGAAGAAGCTTCGAAGGCACAAGGCAATCAGCACTTGCAAAAACGAACTCTCGTTGTATTATTAATCAAAGAAATCTTGATTTACAAAGTTCAATGAAGCCTCCTTTATATAGGGGTTGAATCCTAAAGGTTCTAAATAACTAGAGAATAAAATAATAATAAACTAAACATGTTTTAACTCTAATTCCTAATAAAATAATAATAACTAAAAATATTGTTTTAACTCAACCTTAATTCCTAATAAAATACTGATCCTAAAAGATAATTGATCATCCTATATTAAATTATATTACAAATAATCAATATAAATATTGAAAATTCGTAATATTTACAAAATCACGTATTAATCTCGTATAGGATTTCCTGCATGCACCGTCTTCAGTAAAATGGACATATCTTGAGTTCCTGATATCGGATTGATGCGATTCAAGAACCGTTGGAAAGATAAAAGACATACGGTCGTATCACTAGAGGACATATTAACCAAATAAGATCAGTATCCCATTCAAAAAGTCGTCGCAAGTCTGCTTCTGTTCTGATCTTCTTTTCCAATGCCTGAACGAGTGGATCATTTGGAAGAGTTATTACTTCTTCCTTTGATGTGAGCCTTGTGATGCATGTATCATCCTATCTTTCTTCAAAAATATTCGACCTCGAATCTGAAACATTAAAGGGAGCAACATTAGAATCATTTAATGATTCATTCACATTATAGTTACCGAATAGATATGCTTTGAATCTTCGAGACTTTGTTCTTCTAATAGGTTCGAGTAGAAACATTAGTCCAAAGAAGCATGTATTATGGACTCTGGTGCATGTATCATTCTCCCACTCCTTAAAAGGATTTGTCATCGAATCTGAAAATCCAAGAGAAAGAAACTTAGATGTGTTGAAAGGAAAACTTGTGAAACATTTACCAGGATCAATGTGATGTGTCTTTATGCGTTTTAGTCGAGGTTTCTTATTTGTAGGAACTGATTTCTTGTAGTCTTGAAATCCTCTTTTGCATACAAGTCTTGTAATTTGATGTTTAGGTTGAAATTCAACATGGCGCCGACCACTGTTTGCTTTCTGTATGATTGCTTCAGATAATTTCTCCATGGTTTTATTCGTGTGTGGTGAGAATGAGTGTTTAAAAACCATGTCAACTGGTTTGTTAAAGTAATCCCTTAAGTCTCCTTAGTGTGGTTCATGAATTAAGAATTCTCGGCAGGAGATTTGTGGATTGTAGAACCTATTTAGTTGGCAAGGAAACTCATATACAAGATAAAACTTATTAAAAGCACTTTTAAAAGTATGGGTAGAAATATCAGAAATATCTGAGTTATCGTGATATACATCTTTTATATGTTCAATTCTTGGAATAGTAGCATGCTTAAGAGTATACCTTCATGGTAGTGCATCGTCTAATGTGTTTTGCTTACCTCGGTCTGTTATGCACTTAAAGGAGTTATGTTTAGTATGGATGAAAACTTCACGAGCCTTGCCTTGTAAGAGGGAGAAGAAGTATGTTACAATGTCATTAAAATGAGTAATAAAATACTTACCTTTGGACTCCCGTAAATCGTGACTCTTCATTGATATGGTATAGTGATTAGGGCTTTCAGGTGGTATCCCGTCAGGAGGGTCACCTAATATTATTCGACAACTCTTTGCTATGGAAGATGGTGTGGGCCAGTCTCGTGTTGCTTTTTCTATTTCATCATTTACATGGATTTCCTGTGCACGAACTATAAAGTCTGTAGAGTTGTTCAAATCATGTTTCATCATTAAGATGGCGTCACGACTAAGGCTTTCTTGGATGTAGCCTTTTTGTAACAAATCCAACTCTTTGGTTTCTTCGAGATTGTATGTTTGACGAGGTATGATGGAACCTTGAATTAGAATGGTTTGGCATTGTTTTCCTCTTTTTAGTGGTAGTTCGTTAGGTAGATCACCTAACACTTCTCAAAAATCCTGTAAAAGAGATGAAAACACACTAGGCAAATCCTTGTTAATGTTAGAAATTGAAACAATTGATTCCCTAAAGCGAACAATGATGCAAGATTGTTTGTAAAGAAGGTTCTCTCTCAATTCTTTTATTCTCACACATAGATTTTGAGTCACTCTTTTCTTCTCACATTTAGGTTCACTCACCTCCCATGGGTCATTATTCTTTTGGCTTTTATAACTAGTGACCTCTTTTTCTTTTGCCTCTTTCTCAACTTTTTCTTTTTTTGCTTTCCCTACCTCCTCACAAATTATCATTTGATCTTTAGGAACTGGAAGTGTGTCATTCTTTGCTGGTCGTTCTTTCTCCTTGTCAGGTTTGTCATCTCTTGGCTTTTTCAGAGAAGATGGAGTAGAAGATGAGGAAGGATTTGAAGGATTACCTTGGTAAGAGGATGAAGTACCTTGGTAATGTTCACTGAATCGAGATCTCCTTTGGATTTGTGCTTCGATTGTCATTGCTTTCTTTAGTGTATCTTCAAGGTTTTCGTACCCTTGTAGATCAAGAAGATCAATGATGTTTGAGTTTAAGCCGATGACAAATCTTGACACGGTGACTTCTTCTTTTTCGGTTATGTTAGCCCTGCTGAGTAAGGACTGCATCTCCTTGTAGTAATCTTCAACTGAACTTCCAACTTGTCGAAGTCGGTGTAGTCGTTGTTTAACTTCTCTTGTATAATGTGTTGGTAGGAATCGGTTCCTCATGGTTTGTTTGAGGTTGGTCCAAGAAGTGATTGTTGGAATTTGGAAGTTCTGGATCTTTTTCCTTGTTTGCATCCACCAAGTTCGAGCATATCCTTCAAATTGTATGGTGATGAGGTGAACTTATTTAGCTTGGGGGCAGTCATGGTATGCAAACATGATATCAACATTTCCTTCCCATTCAATGTACCTGTCTGGATCGTTGTCTTCTTTGAAAGACGGGATCGTGAACTTTGGTTTTGTAAAGAGTTCGGGTGCTTGGAAACGTGGTTGTTCTCACCCGGGCACCAAAAGTTCAACATTGTTTGGTCTTGGATTCTGGTTTGGTAGATCCAGTTGTGGTTCTTGTCATTCTCTCACGATTTCATCAAATCTTTCAACTTGAGTCATGAGTCGGGAAAGTGTGGCTAAGATAGACGTAAGTGTCTTGTTGTTATTGTCGCCCATTCTGAAATCATAACACTCAAAAGAAAATTTTAAAGTAAAATAAAAATAAAAGAAAGAAAATTCAACAAAGCAAGAAACCTCACAAGTCACTCCAAGAAAGTAACACAATGAGATGCAAGTAAGCCGATCTTGTACTCTTTAAAACTCACTTTACCAAGTAGTCTTCCACAGTTCGTATCGAAGTTTGATTATTAGCAAAGATTATAAGAAAAACTTAAAAGTTCTAAGAGGCCAAACAAGGGTTAGACTCCAAGAGAACGAGAATGCAAAGAAGGAAGAAATATGCAAACACTTTAGTCCTACTAACACAAGAAAGATAATGTGTTAGATAATGCAAAAGAACAATAAAAAGAAAAAACAAAAGAACCTAAAGCACTAAGAGTCAAAGAAAAAAAAGAACCAACCCAGAAACCTGGAAAACGCTGGATCAACTTGAGAAACGTTTTTGAGGGGGTTACCGGTGTCCAATAATTTTGGAAAAATTCTTGAATGTTTTTCGATGCGTCAAAAAACCACCTGTAAAATTTCAGAACCAAATACCTTCATTAGTATCCAGTGGACTCTGTTGAACGGTGAGTTCTCAAACAATCTGTTTTTCTTGATCGCTTTGTTTGAAGGTGTTCTTGATCTCCAAATATTCTTATTTTTTGTGTAAATGATCTTAAATATATGTAGTTTCAATCTGGAAATTTTCACCACGAAATTCTTCCTGTATAATTTTAAAGAAATTCGACTAGATCCTAGATCGAATCTGCCGATGAAACTTGAAGAATGTATTTGAAGGCTCTAATGAACTCCGATTTGGGTGAATTTTGGACTGGAGATTTATATTAGGATGAATATGATATCTGGAGAAAATCAGCTCTAAATACCTTCGTTTACAATTTGTTTGAAATTTTGGCTTTTTTGTTTTTTTTTTTTTTGCCTTTTTTTGTCTTTTTTTGTTTTTTTTTTTTGTAAAAAAATAGCAAACTAACAAGAAGAAGGATTTGAATCTAAATTAAAATTAAATAAAAAAAAAACTAAAAGGACGAATCTTCTATGGACTAGCTCCGTTGAGATACCTTGACGGTTTTGTGTGCAAGAACAAGAAAGATTGCTTACTTCTTTCCAAGAATCGGCCCAAATCTAATACCAATTGATAGGGAAGCGGTGACGGGTTAATGAACGTTGCTCTTGTTGAAGAATCAAACCTAGAAAGCTCTAGACCCGATGAAGAACAATAAGGAATAAATAGGGAAGGTGGCGACAATAGCTAGGGTTCTTTAGGGTTTCGTTTAGGTGCTGGAAACAAGATAAGAAACAAGATAAGAAACAAGATTAAAACAAGATAAATTAAATATAAAGGAATTGAAAATAAAGAAAATAACAAAGAAATCAAAAGATCTCCCTTATGAAAGTGAACGGTAAAGATGATTGATGGCGTGGATGGATATGTGGAAAATCGATGGATAATGTCCTATCGAGCCCTCCTAGTCGCAATGAAAAGGAAAACACGATAATATGGCTCTAACCAACCCTCCTAGTCACAATGAAAAGGCAAATTGGAGTGTGAAGATTAATCTCCCTCACAAGAACTTGAAAGAACTCCAGGAGAAGAAGCTTCGAAGGCACAACGCAATCAGCACTTGCAAAAACGAACTCTCGTTGTATTATTAATCAAAGAAATCTTGATTTACAAAGTTGAATAAAGCCTCCTTTATATATGGGTTGAATCCTAAAGGTTCTAAATAACTAGAGAATAAAATAATAATAAACTAAACATATTTTAACTCTAATTCCTAATAAAATAATAATAACTAAAAATATTGTTTTAACTCAACCTTAATTCCTAATAAAATACTGATCCTAAAAGATAATTGATCATCCTATATTAAATTATATTACAAATAATCAATATAAATATTGAAAATTCGTAATATTTACAAAATCACGTATTAATCTCGTATAGGATTTCCTGTATGCACCATCTTCAGTAAAATGACCATATCTTGAGTTCCTGATATCGGATTGATGCTATTCAAGAAACGTTGGAAAGATAAGAGACATACGGTCGTATCTCTAGAGGATATATTAACCAAATAAGATCAGGATCCCATTCAAAAAGTCATCGCAAGTCTGCTTCTGTTCTGATCTTCTTTTCCAATGCTTGAACGAGTGGATCATTTGGAAGAGTTATTACTTCTTCCTTTGATGTGAGCCTTGTGATGCACGTATCAATCCCATTAAGTGGGAGTGAATCGCTAGTGCCCTTCCTGGGGAGCCCTCCGCACAGGCTAGTGAATCACTCCTGGAGTACATGCCCTTATGATCTTTGTGAGCAACCCTCCGTGTTAGACATAAGGAATGTACTCCCTCGAATTGAACTAGGTCTTCTTAAGTCTATAATGGTTGAGGATTGAGGGTTTGGTAGCTGAAGGGAACACCAACATCAAGGAGAATTAGAGTACCCTTTCCTTAGAATCGAAACCTTGCATATAGTGAACCGTTGCCTATAAAAAACCATGCCAAAACTCCGTTTGATAATAATCACCTTAATAGGTACACAAAGGAGGAACGACTCTAAACCTTTACACTTCACTTTAAATTCGTAGAATAAATTTCTTTTCGAATGAAAGCATGTGAACTAGATACAATGTAGTTAGGATTTACTTCCTGAAATAAATCATGTCGGGTAGAAATCATGTCCCGTTAGGATTGCTATTTTAATAAAAGCATGTTGGGTAGATACCATGATGGGATAGGTGTTCTATATATCTTTAAATATCACATTTATTTTTATCGGTTATCTTACATGTACTAACTCATTTTTTTCCAATTTTTGTGTCATTTTTTTACCTTCATTTTTTTTTACCTTTTTGCATTGCATCATCATCATAGCATAACACGAAGTTGTTGATCCGCAAATGACTCTCTAATTGAAAATTTTCATAAATAGATAAAAAGTTTATCAATCAAGTTGTCTCATAAAAAGACATGCATTGTTGGTTAATGGAAGCTCATGGAGAACGAAGAGGAAGCTCACTCGAAGATCAAGCATCAAATTTGATAGATAGGACAACACCTAAGATTTAATAGGTGATCACTTGATCCGAGCAACGATGTAGCTACAAAACCCTGCCTACAACTATTACACCTTTAATCATCAAGACATAATGCACTATTCCAATGTCGATGGGATATCATACGAGATAGGCCATATTTTGAATAAAGCTTCTCCACAAATCTAGGAGGTCATAAAATACTTGAGGGACATAGTTTTCGAGGATAAAACTCAGAGCAAAATCATCAATTTACTTTAGACCAAGCGTATAAGAAAAAGCATGTTTGTGGAAATGGACTATCTTGTAATGTGAAGACTTTTGTCGCTAATGAAACTTGTTCTATAATACTCATCTTTGGGATCAATACCTTTTTGCATTGAAGTTGTATTTGCATTTTTGCATCTACATTACACTTATTTAAACATTTTTGCATACATCGTTGATGAAAACATGGGATTAATTAATGGAGAACTCCACGAAAGTGATTCTAATCACGCAATTTCTAAGAGTTGTGGGCAACTCAAATGCAAGGCCCAAAATTTGACCAAGCCAGGGGCATAAACATTTGATGAATGATGGGCCATTCTAATACGGATCAAGAAGAAGTCCTTGCATCCACCGTGAAGCTTAAATGCACTTGCACAATTATTACATCTTGTTTGCACTTGTTTTCTTTCTTTCTTCCTATGTTTAAATGTTTGTAAATCCCTTAACATTCATATTAAATAAAATGTCACCTTATGAGGTTATGAGCAATGAACAAATTTTAATCTTGTGGTTTTTTAATATCACTTGAATCAAAAGCTATTTTGAGAATAAGAGGTTATAGATTTTCGTCATGTGAAAAGATTAAACCCTTCTTATCCTATCCAAAGCCAAAAATACAACCATTCGATTTTTTAACCAAAATAATTTGTGGCCACTACCAAAAGGCCTTTTGAGACTTCAAAATGCTAATTTTATCTTTTTTTAAGACACCCGAAGTCATACCCTTACCTCTCATTGAAATAATAAAATCACATCCTCGTTTTCTTAGACGCAAAACCGACATTTTTCTTCCAATAAAACTTGAAGGTAATGAGTGTAATTTTTCATTTTCCATGAACCTTCCTGCAAGAAGAAATGAAGTGGGGCATCCTAGATCAAATTTATGAAGATATGCCCAAGTAATCAGAGCATTCTAGAAGCTAGAAAAAGAAATAAAGTCAATGTATTTGACATAATTCCATCATGCATTAATTACATTGTTTTCATATAAATAAAAGTTAATCCTGAATATCTATCCCCCTGGGGATACCTTTTCGACAAGGACTTCTGTGTATGAAATGAAAAATGGCATTCTTTCACTATCCCTACACAATTGGAGAAAATATATATCCTTTGTTGTCCTCATTTGAGCCTGGATTATATTTTTCTAATCTAACCCTAACCAAGGATCACCCTCCACATTGGGGGGCAAAGTAAAGAACATTTGTTGCATGAGTGAAGACCATCATTCCAGGTTTTGTTAAGAGACAAGCCCTTATGAAATAAAGTGAGAAATACTATGGTATCGCAAGGTATACCAAATATAAAGTTCTCGAAGATCAAATCAAGCGTAGAAAAATGAAAGAAAATTCAAATGCAAGAAACAAAGAGGACAAGAAGGTGCACAAGTTAATTAAAGTCCTAAACTCATCAAATAAAGAGGACAAGAAGCATATGCAAAGAGTCTATCAAATCAAATGACTCATCGAGCCTCAAACTCGAAGGTTGACCAAGTACTATCGTTTCAAAGATCTCGAATCAATTCACAAGAAGATCAAAGAGGGAATGAACTCTAGTGTGAAAACCAATAAATGGACAGTCTAGAGGGGTTTAAAAAATAAAAGAATAAAATGGTAGATAAAAGCAGATTCAAATCGAGCAAGGTAAGATTGAAGACATTCGAATAAATTTGTAACACCCTTAAACCGTATACATACTTAAATACAAGTTAAAGATGTCACACTGACTCTTTCTAACATTCTAACACTGACTTTTTATAATATTCTACACAAAAAAAACTCGTAAAATTTTGTTTCATTTTAAAATTTTAATTTATCTATTACAACCAACTTAATTAATCACGTAAAAACATAAAATAATATGTTATCATCCAATTTGAATATGATTTTAGGCAGCAACTAGCCAGCTCAATGTTGTTTCTCAACATATATAAAACTACCAAAATATTGTCTAATTTAAAAATCATTCAAATTACCCTTTAAATTATATCTTCTACCAACCATTTTAAGTTACTCTATCGGAGCAATCAACATATTTATAATATACAAGCCAGTAATGAATAAAAGATGTCTTATTGATACTGTAGGTTGGTTTGATTTCCCAAGATGAGATGCTCTCAGTACTTCTTACTTCAAGTCATTTTCTTTTTCCCAACCTAAGCATGAAAATCATCATGCACTAAGTAAAACTTAATGAGGCAGTAACATAGATAAGGTAAGATAAAACATAAAATGTCATAAATTACTTTAAAAAATAAATTTAATTTATAGAAAATTATTGAAACTTTTAAACTTGGCAATTCAAGCCAATTTACTCTTCAAAAACCTAAAAATCATCATCTCATGATTTTATCAAAATCGTGTAAATTAACATAATATATAACAACTATTTCATATTGTTTTCATTTTCACTTTCATATTATTTCCTTTTAGATACTTTTCATAACTTTCACATTTATTTTCATAACCCATGATACATGTAAGACAATTCAAGGTACATGAGTCAAACATCATGTGTGCACTAAGCACCAACAGTGCCATTCATCATATGATGCACTCCAAGTGCAATCATATCATTTACACCAACGGTGCCTTTCATAATTTATACGAATGTACTATACTTTACTTTACTCAACTTCCTAGCATGCCAAATGTACCTATGACTCTCTATGTAACATACAATGGGATTCCATATCATATTATATTCATTTAAATAAAAACTTTCCAATCCAGAATCATTTCCAAGTCATCATTATCTAGGCAGTTCATACCTGAAATCATCCATAATCTAAAATAAAAATATCATATAAAATACTTTGAACATTTCTTGTTCAAATCATCTTTGAAAATTCATTCAAATGTTTTTTTTTAGAAAATATTATATAAAACCATATTTTCTAATTTCATACCCAAAATAAATCATAAATCATTTTGGTAACCATTATGAAAATGTTCTATAATATGATTTCAAATATTTCTTTAAAAAATAAATAATTCGAGGTTGACTTATCACAAGTCTTCTTCAATCATAATAATTAAATAAATAAATTGCACTCACATTTGCCTCTACTGAACCTTTAATACGACATTCTTTTACTCAGATATTTTGCCTTTTTCTTTTGAGTCATTGGGATCACAAGATTTGTCCTAATATGTACGACATAATATACATAGCACCATTTTAAACTATATGTTATTATTATATTAACATAATCCAATTCCGATAAAATAACTTCTATAAACGTAATCGATACTAAATCAATATAAAACTAAATCACAATTCCATCATAACTTCAAACTTTCCAACATAGCTATTAAATTCCATAAATATTCATTTCTATCATTAATCCTTCAACTTTCACAGTCTTTGCATTTAAGTGACTATTTATGAATTCTTTTTAGAATTCAGATAAACCTTTCCATTCAATTCACAATTGTCCTTCACCAATTTACTTACTTCAAATCAAATACTGAAATTTCCATCATGTAAATAATATACGCAGTCAAATACTTTAACAATTGAAAACTTATAATTTCATCCTTAATTTTTCCCAACCTTTTTTAAAATTCAACTATTAACTTTACCAACTTGTAAATTGATCCCAAACACATATACATGAAATCAACATTCAAGTAATAATTTCCAGCATTGAAATTTTATACTCACATTTACAAACTTGCAATCAAGTCCCCAAATTTCATAACTATTCGAATTCCACCATAGAATTTCACCAAACATGCACTTTAGTCCCAAATCAACATTCTAACTTAAATTTCAGCATTTGATAATTAAACATTAACATCGAATATCCATAATTGTATAATTTTACAACAATGTCTCAAAATTTCCCAAACTTGCAAAATAATCCTTTTTCTCTCTCAAGGCTCCAAATTGATCCAATTCAATCTCCAAAGCACATAGAACTCATATAATATCAATTCTAGACCTTAGGAAAATTTTAACATTTTTCCCAATAATTTTCCTTTATGGTCGAATGTTATTAGTAAGCTAGAGTTTGATTTTCATTCATCTTCAAGCATGAATTCAACCTTCTAACATCAAATTCATGCTATTCCAATCATCCTAACATCAAATTCAATCTTCATAAACCCTAACATGGATGAGAACCATATAAGCTTTTATACTTGATTTTAATCGTAACTCATGCTTTAGAATTAATCTACAACATTAATAATATAAAAAACTTCCATCAATTCTTCAAAATAAAGCATGTTCTACAACCACCCAGTTAATTAATCTCAACATTTAAACATGATTTCCATGTAATTTTTATACCAAAATAGATAATTTCAAGAGGATTAATTCTCTATCTAATAGCTTAACCTAAAAATCAATCAAATAAGTTTAAAAAATAAATTTGAAAAACTTCCACATACCATCCATGGAGTTCACAATTTTGGGAAAAAATAAGAGCTGAATTTTTTGTTGATTTTTTATGCAATAATTATCACATTACACTTGGCTTTAAAACAATTTAATTAAATTTAAAATTCATTTAATGAGAATTTCCACTTTTACCATTAATAAACCTTGATAATTACAACTTGTCATTGGAATATCTTCCATTAAAATATTTCATAGTCAAATTTGAAGTAAAATAAAGTTGACTTTCTACTTTGTCAAGCATATTTTCAAAAATTGCAAATTAGTCACCAAAGTTTCCCAATTTCAGCTAAATAGGGAAAATTAACTTCAATTCCACTGATCCATACTAAATTTCACTATTATAAAATATATAAATTATATTTCCAACATTTATCTAGAATACTTCAAATTTTTTGAAATTTCAGTTTGATCCGATTCTCCGATTTCTTACAAGACTATATTGTTTTATAGCTTTTAATACAAATCCCGAATCAAAATTCTGATTCCGACGAAAAATTTTATTTTAGAACAATCTATACATTGATGGACCAAAATATATAACTTTTGACATTTACCTTTTTGGTGCTTGAACTTTTCAAAATTTATACTTTGACCGTAAAACTTTCAAAACTTTACTCACTAACAAAAGTTTGGGGTATTACAAAAGTGATCCTTGGATCAATCACCCTTAAACACTTGTTTGGGTCTATTTATCCCTTTCTTTCATAACCGTGAATCGTAGCCTACATTACATGCCTAAAAAGTCCCTTCTAAATTTCTGAATAGAAGAGATTATCTTTATATTTCATTTTGCCTCTCATGATTAATCTTTTATTTGGAAAAGGTTTTCTAAAATATTTAATGCATGATAGAGAAAAATAACAAATGAGGGTTCAAGACTTCAACTTTTGAATAACGTCTTGAAACCAAGGAGTATTCGAGTTGAAAACCTGAAAGGGCAACTCGAATATGTAGATTGTGTAGAAGTTGCATAGGAGACGATCTTATAAATCTCTTGAAAAGGCACCACACAACCCAAATATGCTCACAAGAGCTAAGAACCGACAAACTTTGACACTTGTCTTTCTAGAATTAAGCCTACCTCAAAATTAATCAAATATTGACACTTGTCAATGAGTCATAACTTTGAAAGATTAGAAGAGTAGATAATTCTTTTGATATCAAGTGAACTCTTGTTTTATGATTGGTCTCAATTGTAAAACCTAAAGTAAGGGGTAACATATTTTGAAATTTTTTCATCAAACATTTTTCAAAAATTCATTGGTCAAACATTTTTCAAAACTTATGCATTGATCTTTTTCAACTTTTAAAAATAAAAGAGGAAGAAAAACATTTTCCAATAAGACAATCTCGCTAGAGAAGATCTTGGTATTAACATATGTCCCCCAAACACCAAAACTTATGCTCAGAATCGGGAAAAGAAAAGACGAAATTTTGTGGCAAAATTTAATAGGGAAAAATGCGCCCGTTCACAAGTCAAGAATTAGAAGGATGCATGATGGTGCAAACAAGAATGAAAATATCGAAATCAGGGATAAAATGAAGACTGCTCATTCAACCATTCCTAGCACAGATCAAGAAAACATGTATTCATATATGTTACATGAATTTGCACCTTTGTGTCATACATTCATCATATCATACAAATATGATAAATTTTGATTTCCCTCACACGAGGACACTTTTTAAATTTCACTTGAAATTTTAATTTACATCAGACCATCTTCTCATCTCATAAGAAAAAAATTGAAAAACTCATTTTTAAAGGGATCCAAAAACTTCAAACGAGTTTTATCTTGATAACCATGAGAACACTTAAGATAGTTGCATTCATACATGTATATCTTTTTACAAGTCTTCCCAGACAAATTATGACGACCATATCTACTCAAACGAGAATGAGCGATGTCAACACTATATTTAACAGCAAGCAAGTGGCTATATCTCTTCAATGTGGATGAGTAGTGTTATCTTCAACACCAAATTATCTCCATATTACCCCGACTTCCTTAATGAGAAGGAACATCGTGATATTCAACAAACAATTTATCCGAAAGAGACCATATCTCTTCAATATGGATAAGTAGTGTCATCTTCAACACAAAATTATCTCTAGATTGACCCAACTTTCTCAATGAGAAGAAATAATGTAATCTTCAACAAATTATTTACCCAAAAGTGGCTAAATCTCTTCAATGTGGATGAGCAATGTCATCTTCAGCACCAAATTAACTCTAAATTGACCCAACTTCCTCATTGAGAAGGAACAATATCATCTTTAACAAATAATTTACCGAAAGTATCCAAATATCTTCAATGTGGATGAGGAAAGTCGTCTTCAACACCTAATTATCTCCAGATTAACTTGACTTCAACAATGAGAAGGATGGACTTCATCTTCAACAAACAATTTACCCGAGAGTGGCCGAATCTCTTCAGTGTGGATGAGCAGTGTCATTTCCAACATCAAATTATCTCCATGCAATCAAATTTTCTCAATAAAAATGAGCAGTGTTGTCTTTAGATACAATCACTCATATATGACTTAGTGTCATTCAGAGGAATGAGTAAGATTGTTCCACGTCTCGGCATCTTTCAGAGGAAAGAGTGAGATCGTCATCAGATTCAGCACCCTTCAGCAAAAGGAGTGGATCACCCCGAATTACGACATAGTGTCCTTTAGAAGAATGAGTAAGATCATCCCACAACTCAACGTCTTTTAAAGGAAAGAGTGAGGTCATTACTAGATTCAGTGTCATTCATAAAGAATTAGAGAAACATTATCTTCATGTCTAAATTCCACAAGCGAAGAGGCAGTTATTCAAATGCGGCTAGCCATCCTCATCCTGAAGGAACAATGCCGTCAACAAATAACAATTGTATCATTTGAGAATGTTTCTCTTGAAACAGGATTTCAACTTCATTCAACATGGTTTCCCTTGAGACAAGAACAAATATTTGTTCTTTTGAAATAATTTTTATCTCACTCAAGATGGTTTCCCTTGAAACATAAACTTCAACAAAGTTTTTTCACATGAGACAATTCTTTAAAGAAAAAAATCTATTTCGTATGAGATAACTTCTTTTGAAACTAATTTGGTCTCACTGTAGGCAATTTCCTTGGAAACCCAAAGCATTGAAACCGTTCCTCTTGAAACAAGTTATGTATTGCTTAAAATTTCTTTCTTTTGAAAGTACAACTTCTGGCATTTTAAATTTCAACTCTTTTGAGAATGTTTCTCTTGAAACTGAATGTTGAAAGCATCTCTTGTGAGATAAATATCATTTTTAGTCCCTCTTTAGACAATGTTAAAATTCAAAACAAAATATGGAACCGAAAAAAACTCTTTGTCTTTCTATATTTGCTCTATTCTTGTTAACATAAGAATGGAAAAAGAGGGTCAACTGTAAACATCGATTTTTGTCCAGTTATTATTATTATTATTATTTTTACAGGTTATAAGCAAGATACAATAAGCTATTGACCCAAATAGCATACCTAACATTACAGAGGCCCAACTAGTAGGGGGCCAATTAACCCAATCTTTTAGGGATTTCTGAAAACCCTAGGTGTAATCTTCTCCTCCAACAATTATCGCAGCCATCGTTCAAGACCACCAACCAGGTTTTCAGTCTGGTATAGGGTGTGAAGAGGGGGCCTAAGATCTCCAAAAGAGACCATTGATCCCTCATCAGATTCGTGCGAGGAGGCGACTGGACAGGACTTTGTCCCCACTCTTGGTTAATATGAAAATAGAGAGAAGAGATGGATTGGGAGAGTGAAAACGATTGGAAAGAAAAAAAATAGGAAACTAGGGTTCCAAAATGTTTTAATGGGGTATACATACCCCTTGAAATGATGTCGTATAGGAAGGGATTAGGGTTCTTGCGTATCTATAGTATAACCATGTAAGGAGGGGATCTAATTTTGTTAACTTGTGTTTTAGTCACTGAATATAAGTTGTCATTTTATACTTCAAGGTCTCAAGTTTATTAATGTTAGATTTTCATCCTTATTTATTTATTGAGTTATGGTTTAATTGCTAATTGCCTTGTTAATTTATGATTATTTTATTTTAATCCTTTCTTATTTATATGTTCAAAGTTTTTATATTTATGCTTTAGGACATTCTAGCTTTGTTTCATATATATTTTGACAATCATTTATGTGTAATTATGTCATGAAACATTACAGCTAAAATACACCATTATTTATGGTAGTATTTCTTTAATTTATTATTTATGTATTATATTTTAGATATAAGTGTCGGTTTAATATTTTAAGATTTAAAACCTTTTTTTGTTTAACTAATTTATGGAATACCTCTAAAAACTTGGAGTGCCCTTCCGAGGGTTATTCGAATAAAGTCATTATTTTATTATTATTCAATATTTGTTTGTATTCTACTTTTTAAGAGATATAAACATTTTTTAAGGATACCTTTTTATATATTTATAATGGAGTTATTTTAATAAATAAATATTTATTGTGTGTTTATTTATTTTAGTATCTTGTCATTTTTTTAGTTTATTTATTCATTTGTTACAGCATGTGAATATTCATCCATGTTGTACATATCATTTATTACTGTTGCATTCATAAATCATGTATTTTTTCTTGTTTTCAAAAATAATTAAAGGTAATGTTGTCATGCTTCATGACTTATTAGAATTGCGTGATGATTGTATTTCAATCTTCATTAATCCACGTAGTAAGGGGAAATCCTTCTTAAACAAAGTCGAGTGAATTAAATTATAAATTCAAAATTTTCAAATTCCATCATTTTAGACAACATATAATTGAAGGTGCCAATTTTGGGGGTTGTGGGGATACTTACCATTCCATATGCGTAACCGACTCCTGAACTCTTTAAAATGAATCTTTGGTAAACATGTACCAATTTTTGACTTTAAAATGATTTTCCTTTAATTCATTTAAAATAAATTTTTAGGTGTTCGACCTATCTAACCCAAAGGTTGATGGGGCCTCCAATTCAGATTAAATTTCAAATTTATCAAAAATCCCAATTTCCAAAAAATAAAGTCATAATTATTTTTAAATTTAATTTCCCCAAAAAATGATTATCACTACTTGACGACTTTAGAGGGGATTTTTTTAGAGTGATGCCTTACTCGATTATATGTTGTCAGAGTGGTTGGAATTTTATAAATTTGAACCCTTACTAGAATTACGATCCTTTTAATTTCAATATTCAATTTTTGTAATCGTGCATTATTTTTTGTACAAATGTTTGATTTCATTGTTTTCATACTTGTTAAGGTTTCAGAAATGTGTCTTTATTTTATTTTTGTCGAAAGGTTTGTGAGTTCCTCCTTACACACAACACATGCATTTCCATGACATAAGCTCCACCAACATCAAGGAAAATTAGAGTACCCTTTCATTAGAACTTAAACCTTGAATATAGTGAACCATTGCCCACCAGAAACCATGCCAAAACTCTATCCAATAGTGATCACCCTAATAGGTACACAAAGGATGAACCAATATGAACCTTTACACTTTATTTTAAATTTATAGAATAAATTTCTTTTATAATGAAAGCATAAAAAGTTGATAGCATGAGGCTACGATTTACATCCTAAAATAAATCATGTCGAGTTTGAAAGCATGTCCCATTAGGATTGCTATTTTAATAAAAACATGTTGGGTAGATACCATGATGGGGTAGGTGTTATATTTATCTTTGAATATCATTTTTTTTATCGGTTATCTTACATGAATTAACTCATTTTTTTTCTAATTTTTGTGTCATTTTTCCTTTTTTGTATTGAATCATCATCATAGCATAACACGAATGTGTTGATCCGCTAATGACACTCTAATTGATTTTTTTTCATAAATAGAGAAAAAAAGGTTATCAATCAAGTAGTCTCATGTATAGACATGCATTGTTGGTTAATGGAAGCTCAAAGAGAATGAGAAAGAAGCTTGCTCGAAGATCAAATATCAAAGTTAATCGATAGACCAACACTTAAGAATTGATCCGAGAAACGATGTAGCTACAAAACCTACTTACAACTATTTCACCTTTAATCATCAAGATATAATGCATTATTCTAATATTGCGGGGCCATCATACGAGATAGGCCATATTTTGAATGAAGATTATACACAAGTTTAGGAGGTCATAAAACACTTAAGGGGCATAGTTTTCGAGGATGAAACTATGAGAAAAAACATCGATTTACTTTAGACCAATCATACAATAAAAAACATGTTTGTGAAAATCACTACAAGAAAATATACCTTTAATGACACACGCTAATTTATGACTTGCAAAAAATGTCATGTTTCTTAAAATTTGAACGATTTATGACTTACAATAATATGTGTCATATTTAATAGTCATAATCCAAAAAATTTACAAAAACACGGAGTAAACTTTTAATTGTGTGTCATCTGTAAAAGTTGTCTTTTAATTTTTCCCCCCCATAATTTTCATCATTTCCCGCTTCTTCCCCCTCGATCATCAGTTCACACTAAACCTATGTATCCCTTTTTCTCTTTGCATTCATGTTACCAAAAAACACGATATTGAGAGATCAGATGGAGAATACTTCTTCCCCAAACCCTACCCTCTAAAATCCAAACGAGAGGACCCAAAATCATCTAAGGAGAATTGATACAGGGGGTAAGAAAGGTAATGGTTAGAAGAGACCAGTGGTTGTAGGAGCGGTAAAAGTTGAATAAAATCCTTGTTTGTTTCATTTTTGTAAAGCCAAGAGATTATTGTTGTTCCATTAAGAAGAAATGGCCAATAATCCAGAGAAGAGGGTTCATTCCATCATGGACAAGCTCTTCCACTCCGGGTTTTCTTTTTTCTATTTGTTTTTAAGTTTTAACCACTGATTTGTTTGATGAAACTTGAAATTTCAATTAAATCTCACTACTTCTATTTTTTGTATATAAAATGTATATGTAATCGTAATTAATGGGTAGTCTATTGTCATCGAGAACGGGAATGAGGAGACAAGAACAATTATTAGGAGTGAAGAAACGCCCAAATCCAACGTATTCTTTAACAGTGGAAGAGAATCGGTATGGCTTAGCTGCGAGTGAATCTCCACTTTGCAGACCATGGGATAGAGGAGATCTTCTCAAGAGATTATCAACTTTCAAATCCATGACTTGGTTTGCTAAGCCCAAGATTTATATTCTATCTTCTCTATATTCTCACCCTACCATTCCCTATGCTTTTTGGGTTTTTTTTTAATTCAAAGAGATGATAATGCATTCCATTCTTTTTAGGTACTAAATGTTGTTAATTGTGCTATGAGAGGTTGGGTCAATGTGGATATGGACATTCTGGCATGTGAATCATGCAGAGCACGTCTCCTATTTTCGACCCCACCTTCTTGGACACAACAACAAGACATGTTATGTATCTAATATTGCTTAATTTTGGCCAGATAGTTTGAAAATTATGGTATTTGCAGGCTAAATTAGATATCATTTTTTTATGTTCTTCAGTTGAGAATGTGGCCTCGGCGTTTAGCTTAAAGCTGGATAGTGGACACAAATTGCTTTTCCCTTGGATTGACAATGTATATGATGAAAGACTGGCTGAATTTTCTTCCACTGTGCCTGCTGATTTGGTTGATAAATTCCGGGCGAGATCGAACTCACTCTTTCAACTTATGGCTCTTCCAGTAATTTCGTCTTTAGCCATTGAATTTATGAGAAGCTCCCAACTCGAAGAATTTCTCAAACAACCCCTAATGATGGATTGTCTGAAAAAGAATGCTGAATTTTCTCAAATAGAATGTATGGAAGATGGATCTGATGTGGATTATGCTAACTTGTACTATCATGTATGAAACTTGTTTCTCATTGTAGTTTTCAATTACAAGCACATTAGGGTTGAAAATTTTTTCCAGTCTCAACTTCATAGGAACATGTACACTTAAACATGCATGTTCCTTTCTGAAACTTCCTTCTACTGCATTTTCATATCATTCCTCCTGCTTTGGTAAAAGAGAGTGATAATAATCCAATGGTTTCTCCAATTTATGACTTTACAAGTTTAACATTTTCTGCATTGATGATTATGGTTTTATCATTTATGCATTCATGAGTTCTTGTTGGTGTTGAATATTTATTAATTTGGAAAATTTTCAGGCTCAAAAGCTTATAAGTCTTTGTGGCTGGGAACCATGTCCACTACCATACGTTGTTAACTTCAAGGATGGTCAGAATCAGTTTGTCAAAGATGTTGAAACTTTAAGTTCACCCCAGGGAGTTGATTATTGACTAAATTTGTGTCTCAACTTCCATGCAGCTGATGAAAATGAAACTTTGGAGACAAATAAAGACTCTGAGAATTCTTTTAGATTGTAGTATGATCCCAAATATGTTGTTTGTGCAAGAGATGATAATTTTAGAAACGTCACACCATTGGAAGGAACCAACGTTGCTGCAACGAAAATTTCTCCTTGTGCTGGTATAAATGATTCTAATATGGGGGTTCAAATAGAGAGGTCTTAGAATGTAGTCCAAGATTCTTGCCAAAGTAATAACTTACTTGAAAAGGTAGACAATGATAGATCTTGCAATATAGCAGTAAAAGATTCTGATACCACAGATATTGGAGAGTATTCTATCATGATCCAAGGTGCTAATGTTTCTCCTAGAAATAAAAGAAATAAGGATAATGATTCATCAGTTATGATTATATCCGAACAATGTCATCCATAACAACTTGCAGAAACAGAGAATGTTTGTGATGAAGAAATTTGTTTATCTAATCAAAACTCGTGTTTTCTCTTGCTTGGAAGCTTGTGTAAATGTTGATGGCACATGCAAAATGACCTCAAGAGAAGACAAAACTTGTGCCAATAGTGAGCAAGGGGTGACTACTGAAGTCCAGACTGCTCAAACCAATAAGGTCTTAACATGTCCCAAAGGTAAGCATTAATGCATTATAATTTGTAATCAAATAAGCTTAATTCTCAGTATTATTGGAAACGTTCTTTAATAAAATGTATGTTCCACTGTCAATATGCCTTTTGTTCCTAATATTTTATGTGTTGTTAATTAGTTCCCTTTGTTTGGGGCTCTGCTGCTGTGCTTTTAACTGATCTATGAATTTCTTGTTTTCGCCTTTATGATATCCTTTGTGTATTCTATTTTTCATGCATATAGCATCATAAGCCTATTTCAAAGTTAAATTACTATTAATGGTCTATTCCCGAGGACATTTAACTTATATGTGACTTTTGTGGTTACCAGCTGATTGTATGTAATGTAGTAATCTAATTTTCTAAATCAGTGTGATTGAGTAATTCTTGTTTCCATACCTTATGCATTATTGTCCGTCTTTCCCACCTTAGAGGGATTGTAATTGGAGTTCTATGTGCCAATGTGGGTATATGAGTTGTACTATATTTCCCGTTTAGAAGTTGTGAATTAAGCATGCTGATAAACTTCTCAAGTATCAAATCCGCTGTTCTTTTCTTTAGGTAGAGTTAATTGAATTATTTTGATTCTTAGTTTTGACATAATTGGACTGATTAATGTTGTATTATTCTTGTTCCTCATCACTTCATTTTCAATTTTCTTTTGCAGATCTACAATGAGCAAAAAACATATTTATTGGATCCAAATCAAATAAACCTGCAGGTAGAATGGATTATTATTTAACTTTTCAGTTTCCAAATCAATGTTGTTTTGTAACTTTTCTATATATTAGTAATTGCTGATGAAACTTAGACGGTTTTTTATTGGTTTTATGGCTTAATTGGGTAAATCCAGAGAAACATTGTGGATTTTGTGCTATAATCCTTCTGATACACCCAAAAAAGCTGATTTTTGGCTTTTTGTTGGACTGTACATGGATGCTTAAGTTGTCTCGATCTAACCCTATCAAGATATGTGCGTTATTTGTTAGAGATGGGATTTATCTAAATTCACTTAGACCATGAAAGTTTAGTTGAATGCCCTCCTTTGTTTGATTGATTAAGGATGTTCAGAGTTCAGACCCACTATGTTACTCCTTATAATCATTGGAATCTATAACTAATTTTGGTAAATGGATATCAATCACCTTTTCCTCTAAGCGAAATAGAATTCAGTAGCACGTTTGTTGCAAGTTTGAATGAAAATCATCATTATAACCGAGAAGGATGGGTGAATTACCCATATGTAAATAGAAGTATCCCCTTAAATAACAATGTAACTGTGAGAAATGAAAAGTAAAGCTTTTAAAGCTTAAGATACCTTTACCATAAATTTACTTGATTTTCGTTCTTTTCATATTACTTAGTGATGAGTGATGACTTGATAACCATAAATGAAAATGTTTGCTCTTTACAAATGTTTGGACTACTTTATGTTCTCACCTGAAGATAGTTGATGCTTGATTAATATATGCAAAGTATTAATTCCTATATTTCATCAGCAGTTGGTTCAAATAAGGAGTGGAAACCAAAGGTGATCAGCACTAATTTTGGGAAGGGTTCGGGAACAATTGGTGCATCTGATGTTCCTACTAGTTCAGTTGAAGCCAATGCTCATTCACAGCCTGTTTCAAGAGTTCTCGACTCTGAAGAATAAACTTCAAAATTGCAGAAGAAGCTAGAGGAGTTGCATCTCTCGCAACGTCGACATGTTTGATATTCACAAAGAATGAGTATCTTATGTGGAAAACTTTATTATGTCGTTATATTTTGTATCGACATATGATTACAATATTTTTTGATAACTTAATGTTAATATATTGTATGCAAATGGATTGCTTATATATAATATGATATATATATTTAGTATTATGTGGCATTAAATGTGATTTAGTTTGATTATGTGTCAATCTACAATATATATATATATATATATATATATATTTACGACATACAATCATGACACACGAATGTGTGACATCTTTTCTAATGGCGTGTGCTTCAATGACATGCAATGTAAGTCATAAATACGTGTCATATATTTATGACACACAAATGTGTGTCGTTTTCATTTATGATGAGGGCTTCAATGACGCGCAATGAGCGTCATAAATGCGTGTCATAAATGCGCGTCATGAATTCATGACGCACAATTGCGTGTCATCTGAGATTCATGTCAGTGGCTTCAATGACAAGCATTTGCGTGTCATCTGCACCCATAAATGACGTGCAATGCGCGTCATTGAATGGGTTTTTTCTAGTAGTGAATGGACTATCTTTTAACGTAAAGACTTTTGTCTCTAATGAAACTTATTTTATGATATTCATCTTTGGGATCCATACCATTTTGCATTGCATTCGTATTTGCATTTGCATTACATTTATTTTAACATTTTTGTATACATCATTCATGAAAACATGAGATTAATTTTATCCATCTTATACATATCATTTATTATTATTGCATTCAGAAATCATGTATTTGTTTTATCGTTTTCAAAAATAATTAAAGGCAAGGTTGTCATGTGTCGTGAGTTAATGGAATTGTGTCCAACATGACTATATTTCAATTTTTGTTAATCCACATAGGAAGGGGACATCCATTTTAAACAAAGCCGAGTGAATTAAACTATATTCTTCGAGTCAAATATTTCTAATAAAAAATATTCACTCATTTTTTATTCGTCAAAATAAAAGGATCTTAATTTAAATTTTGAATTCAAATTCCACCATTTTAGACAACATATAATCGAAGGTACCAATTTTGGGCACTGTGGGGGGTGCTTACCCTTCCCTAGGCATAATCAACTCCCAAACCCTTTAAAATGAATCCTCCGTAAACGCAAATTAAATTTTATCTTTAAAATGATTTTCCTTAAAATTGTTTTAAAATACATTTTTAGGTATTTGACCTACCTAACCCAAAGGTCGATGGCGAATCCAATTCAAATTAAATTTCAAATTTATCAAAAATCTCAATTTCCTAAAAATAAAGTCATAATTATTTTTAAATTTATTTTTTCCCAAAAAATGGTTATGACACTCCATATTCTAGGCTATTTTATTTTGTATAAAATTAATCCCCAATGGCTAGAAATTACTACAAACTCATTCCAACATATATAAAGAAGTTGAGGACACTTGAAGAAGGTTTTAACACCTATCTAAGTAATCCACGTCAGAGAAAAGCTCTTTCAATCTTATTTTTTCCTTTTCTCTTATACATAAGTTTTTTAGTGAGCTTAATTTGTAAACACCTACCTTTGAGAGGTTTTTCTTGTTTACATCTTTAAGTTTTTGTAAAAAAGGAGTGGTTCTTGTTTTGCCATTGAAAACTATGGAATTTGTAAATGTTACTCTTGAGCCTAGAAAAATAAAGAACAAATTAGTGAATTTGTAGTAAAATCCTTAGTGTGGAGATAAGGTAGTGGATGTAAACTTCATTGATGAAGTTGAACCATTATATATCATTGTGCTTAATTTTCTTATCTTTTCTCCTTAATTCCCAAATTTTAAAATAATCAATTCACCCCCTCTTTGTTATATTTTTTTTATTGTTCTTATAGCCTAAAATACCAACAATTGGTATTAGATCTTGACTCATTTGAAGGTCTTACAACCTCTTAATATGATCTTTGAGGAGGCTATATTAATTCCCGACACAATTGAGAAGATGACTTTCACAACCGACTCCTACAACCTTGAGGGCTCTCACTCCATGTCAAGGCCTCCTTACTTTAATTGACGAAATTATTCCTATTGAAAGAATAAGATGATGTTGTTTATCCAAGCTATCGACCTTGCGGTTTGGGATTCTATCATCGACGATTCTCCTACCCCTCCCAAGAAAAGGTCCAAATGGACAAGTGAAGGTAGAAATCGGTCAAAATTGATATTTTCACTCTCATCTATGAGGACTTCAAGATGAATCCTCATAAAGACATAAAGATAATGTCTGATTGATTCACTTCTGTCATCAATGAGCATAAAGGCTTTGGGAAGGTTTATCCCAATAAAGAAGTAATGAGAAAGACATTATCTTCCTTGCCAATATATTGGGAAGAAAAGGCCATCTCCATCGAATAAGCCAAATATTTGGAGTTGCTTACTCTTGATGAGCTCATTGATTCTCTACTTACCCATAAAATAAGACTCAAAAGAGAAAAATGAAGAAGGAGATAAGAACAACAAGAAGAATGAGGTAGGAATCGCCTTCAAGTCCACCAATGAGAGTATTCAAGACTCAAGTGAAAAGGTGGATGAAGATGAAGAGATGGCTAAACTCTTCAAAAGATTCATAAGGTTCGTGTCTTTCAAAAGAAAAATAAGTGAATCATGAATCATACAAGAAGAAAGGTCCCTTGGTGTTCTTTAAATGCCAAAGAACGAGACATGTCAAACATGAGTGTCCTCTCCTAAAGAATAAGGGATCAAGCAAAAAGAAAACATTTCTATTTGCTTGGAGTGATGAAGACAATGTCAATGATGAAGGTGAATTAGCCAACCTATATATCATGGCCATCGAAGAAGATTCATAGGTAACTTCTAACTCTTGTGATTTAAATTATTATTCATTTAAAGAGTTACAATTATTCATTTAAAGAGTTACAAGATGCTTATGATGAGTTGTATTTGGAATTTGATATGAATTCCAAATATAAGAAATTTATTTCTAAATTTTAAAAATAAAATGATTTTCTTTTGAAAGTAAAATAGATTTTGAAAAACAAAATGAAACTTTGAAAAATGATTTTGAGTTTTCAAAAATTTAAATTGAAGATTTAGATAAAGAAAATCTTGATTTCAAAGTTAATAAAAGAAAAAATAATTTCTAAAAATAAATAAACTATTTTAAAAATATCAAAATGCTCACATTGTAATTTTCGTCGTAACAATGTACATACTTGTCCTATAAAGAAAAGAAACCATTTTAAAATTAGACAAGTATGGGTTCCCTTGGAAACTAAAGACATTGGAACTAAACCTCTAGGACCTAAAGCATTTTGGGTACCAAAATCCAAATGAACGTCTCTTGTATGTGTGTGTTGGAACATAAATGTTTACATATTGTTTGTTTTCTCATGTATGTTGATAATATGTTATGATTGAACATTTTTAAACGTTAAATGTTTTTATCAATGCCTTAGTTCATCATATTGATTTTTGATCTAGTTGTGTGTTTTCAATGTTTTTATGAAACTTTTTCAATTTTTCTTGACCTTAATTTGAATGTTTATGCATGTGTTTTTTATTGCCTATTAAATTTTTCTAACAATTTATATCTATGTTGAATGCATACCATTTTGTAGTGCTTTATGCATGTGAGATTTAATGACTTATCTCTTGTTATTGTATAAAGTATTAAAGACTTGAATTTATTGAATTTCATATGCTACTAACATGTTTGTTCATCTTTGTTGAAATTCAATATTCTTTAATTGTCGAAGTTTTTGGGTAATTTTTTGGAATCCTTTTATTGAGGAGGAGCCTTTATCTTTTCAAATGGTTTTATGAAAAAATTTCTATTTACTGTCCATTGTTATTTTGATCTTTAAAGCTTGAATTATTTTTGATATAAAAATGGGGGAGAAGTATAGGATTGAAAAATTCAATTTCAAGATCGGAAAATGGGGAGCTTAAATATTTTCCAAAATATTTCTCTTTTTCAGAAATACTTTACAAAAAACCAATTTTTCAAATGTTTTGTTATATAAAAAATGAGAGATTGTTGAACCTATTTCGATATAATAATATAAAGAGCAAAATGTTTTTTTTTTTACTTTATTGAATTTATTTAAAGTTTTCAAAAATAATTCAAAGTTTATTATATAAGAATTTAAACACAAACAATTTTATGTGTAAGTAGTATCGATGTTGTTTTTATAGTATCGATATATCATGAACATTACCGATACTGTTATTGTATTATCAATACCAAAGGTAAAAGAGGTATTGATACTCATCTGGTTGTACTGATACTACTTATTTTTTCGTAGGTGTTACTGTTACTCTTGGGAGCACCGATACTACTTTACACTATAGTATTGATATCATAAACTCTAGTAGCCTGTCATATCCTAATTTTGTTCGGATAATTCAAATTGGGTTAAATGGTGATCGAGAATAAACTTGAGGATGCTCGTGCTTTCAAGTTGATTCAAGTGGCGCAGATATCGATTTAAATTTGTGGTGTGGTATGCGTTGGCTAAATTGAGTTTAACTGGAGTTGAGTAATCATAATTACTAGCCCAAATTAAATGTCCATCAATCAATTTCAATTACAAATAGCTGATTCCAATTAAATATTACATATGTCCAAGTCCATTTGCCCAAATACAAACCCATTCCTTCATCTCAAACTCATAATTTGATTGCATACCCATAAAACCATTGTAGTCCATTGACAAAACCCCAATTTCAAACATAATTCATAGCCAATTTATCCATTGAATCCAATTCAATAAAGTCCATTTACATAACCCATAAACCCAAACAACCCATCCATTAGTTATCCAAGCCCAAACAATATGCCCACGCGTGGACCCAACAATAATTAGGGTTTCTATACTGACCCTTTGCACAACCTGATCTCAATCGTTTGATCTTGTGAAATATTAATGGCCCAGATTTATGGTATTGGTTTACGGTTTAACAAACCATAGTTTCCATAGCATCTAAGCGCCGCTATCTCCAATCCTGCATCTTCTAGAACCAAGCCTCATTACCACGCCAGCTGTACCAAATTCTAGAAGCTCCTCATCAATCTTTTTTTTTTTTTTTTTTTGTAGACACTTATTTTCGAGAATCAGGATTACTTTTTACCATTATTATATAGGGATTGTCTCAGGAAATGCGGGTTAATATACGGTTAATATACGACGTTACCGGATATATTAAAATATATTTAATAAATTTGGTCTAGCGCTACCGGAAATGTTGACTAATAATAATGTAGTAGGTCTAAGTCATGAAGAAATATTAAAAAATTGTATAACCGGCAAACTTAACTTGTCGGTTCGTGTCGATCCAAATTAAAAATGTGTCAATCCAAAACGATATAACAGGTAAAACTATGACAAAACCGGTATTGAAATGATAAAACTGGTAAAGCGCTACCAGATACATTTAAAGTGTCGGTACTTTAATATAAGGATCGACACTTCGTGAATTTAAAAGAGAAGCAGTTTTAAATCCTATAAAGTGTCGATACTTTTAAAAAAATGTATCGATCCAAAACGATATACCAGGTAAAAATATGATAAAACCGGTAAAACGTTACCAGATATATTGATAGTGTCGATACTTTATATAAGGATCGACACTTTGTGAATTTAAAAGAGAAGCAGTTTTAGCGCCTATAATGTGTCGATACTTTAAAAAAATATATCGATCCACAACGATATAACAGGTAAAAATATGATAAAACCGGTATCAAAATGATAAAACCGTAAAACGATACCGGATATATTGAAAGTGTCGATACTTTCATAAGTACGTGTAATAAATTATCGACACTTTCAAAGAAATAGGTAATTATCCTTTCGAAAGTATCGACACCTGACATAAAAGTATCAACACTTTTGTATTTGTATCGATTAAATATAAATAACATATCCGATGAAAATATAAAGGCCATATCTAAATATCCTCTGAAAATCGATAGAACGGACGAGTTTTTGAAATCGAAGCGTAATTGTTGCTGCATTTCAGAAGGCGTTTCTAAAGCGATGTTTATTTGTTTGTTGATGCAGTCGAATCGAAAAGTATGTTGTCGAAACCCTAGTTTTTTATTATTACAGTTATCGCGAATAGGGTTTTTATGTGTTGTTTGGGGTTTTGGTAAGAAGCATTTGGGACCGATTGCAGGTAGAAAGTGATATTGAAGGTAAAATATAAATGTCGATACTTTTATTAAATATTATATGTAGAAATGATATTAGGTTGTATAAATGTGCCGACACATTTTGTGGCCATTCAAATTCTTTTGAAGAAAACCGTTTTACCACAAAAGTAGTTATCTATATTTGTATATTGAATAAAGTGTATGTAACAAAATAATTTGATTTGCGTAAATTGATATATGAAGGAAAAATGGAGTCAATGAGTTGGAAAATTGTTGGTGGCGCAGATGACTTTGAAATTGAGGCCGAGACTCGAAAGCAACCAAAGGGTGGATATATGTACTTCTAGTAAGTATCAATGTCTTTTTGTTATTATTGTTGAAATGGTAATTGGATTAAAGTATCGATAAACTTTAAATTGATTACAAATTTTAAATGTTGACAGTATGGCCGAATGTAAAAGGATGAAGGAAGATGGCACACAGAGCGGTTCAGTATGTAAAATGAAATTGATATTGAGTAGTATTTAGTGTTAATGTATTGATTAAGAAACGTTTATGTTTAATATTAGGTGACAAAAGATGTGAGGTCCAAATGGAATTCAATGAGTGATGCTGAAAAGGAACCTTACATCACACAGTCAAAGAATGATAGTAAAGAATACAAAGAACGGAGGAAAGCACATGAAAATAAGGTATTCATTAAACTTGTAAATACGTTTATACAAAATATATAAGAACTATAACATTATATATTGTTAAAAAATGTAGGAAGTGTCGACAAGATGCATCATTAAAAGGGTGAATTCATTAATTAAACACCTTAAGGAGAAGGGTCAGTTGAATATGCTGGGAGAAATAGGTTTTGGATCGTTGGTAGGAGTAAGGGATCAACCTATTCGGAGGGAATTGTGTCGATCCTTGATGGCGCAATTTGATGTCAGACAATGTATTGCTAAGTATGGTGATTTTTCATTTCCTCTCAGGATCCCATGTGCTGCAGCCGTATTGGGGGTAGAAAATGAAGGCAAAAGTGTTGTAGAAGTCTGTAAGAGTAAGGACTGGAAAGCACTACCTCCAAATATGGTTTGAAGCAGAAGGTGACATATGCTGAAATTAGAGAGGAAATAAAAAGTGGATCTTACGTTGGGGATGAGCTGGAGGCCATAGTTCTATTATACCTTGTCGGTATCTTTCTTTGTCCAATGGGTCATACGTCAACGAACAAGGAACATATGAAGCTTATTTGCGATGAAGGCTTGAAGGGTGAATTCAATTGGGCTGAATATATCCATTCGAGATTGATTGAATCAATAATCACCTTTAAAAAGGGCAGTCAGAGATACCTCAAAGGGTGCATAGCAATCTTAGAGGTAAATGAGTTGAAGAACTTTTTTGTGTTTTTATATAAAAATATAAATTTTATTATAAATGCAGGTTGCACTGTTCGATTTTTGGTCGGGTTGTGAGGCAGTGCCGGCTTATGAAAGAACCAGAGTGGCACGCATCCGTGCATGGGGGAAGGAAGAGGTGGTTAGAGTGATGGTGAAGTTGAAGTTGGATGGAGTGAAGAAGCAAGAAAGGGTAATAAATGTAATTAAATAATATTAAGAATATAATCAATGTCTTAATATTGTAATTTAATTTTGAAGGTTATTGCAAGGATGTAGAGGAGGCAGAGGAGAAGAAAAGAGAGATGGTTGTATTGGGGGATGAAGGTGAGTGGGACGACGGTGAGGGAAAAACATAGTAACTTTGACATTTTGATGTCTGAATTGGCTGTTATAAAAAAAATCCAATTTGATATCATGCAAAGACAATCAAGAGTCGAAGAGAAATTTGATAGAGTCGAAGAGAAACTTGAGAGAGTCGAAGATACACTTGAGAGGCATAAGGGGGTAGTGGAAGGAAAAATAGATGGAGTGGTGAAAGAAGTAGAGGTGTTGAGGGGTGAAGTGGTGAAAGAAGTTGGGGTGTTAAGGGGTGATATTAAGATGGTGACGGGTGAAAAATTTGAGGGAGTGGTGAAGGAGGTTGAGGAATTGAGGAGTGAACTTACGGGGGTGAAGGGGGTGGTTGATAAATACTTGGATGAAGGAGATCAATTGAAGGGTGAAATAAAAGAGATGAAAAGCTATGTAGAAAAAAAAATACGATGAACTGAAAAAATATGAAGAAAAAAATACGATGTCATTTATACACCGGAGAGTGTTATAGCAGCAGATTTGGATTCGGAATGTCCTGCACCCCAGAAGAAGAAGCAGAAGATAAGTTGAATAAAAGAAAACTTAATTTGATTTTTATTATGTTGTTGTGACAAAAATTTGTATGCAAAATTGTAGGTTGAAAAAACGGATATTCCAAGCGGAATTGATGACATCGAAGCTGCAATTTGTGATTATTTATGGAATAGTGAGTTAGAATCGGAGTAAGTGAAATATATTTGCTTTGTGAGTTATATTTAAATATTTCATGACAACATATTAATCCTAATGATTCATACAGATATTCTGTAATCTCAATGGGAAATCAATTCGCTAGTGTATACGACGTTGCAACGTTGAAGCCTACGGAATGGGTTGGCGGTGTGGTAAGTAGAAAGTAGAAAATGTTAAAACTTATTGAATATGTTCTGATTGTGTAATTAATTTTGTTAGGTTATTGATTTGCTCGCCTGGACAGTATGCTACGATTCTCAGAAGTCACTCCGGAGGAATGGCTACCTTCCATACCACTTAGCGGTGAGTTAAATTAATAAATAGAGATAAGTAGTGTTATAAACGGTAAATTAATAATGTTTGTTGTGTAATTGCAGCAGCAGGCGTTGGATGCCAACAGCAAAGAAAGTGTTGAGAGTATTGCTACCTTCTGGGGTCCCATATTGAATAACTATGTGAAATTCACCGACTGTGAGAAGGTAAGACACCATACCAATTGCAAATGATGTTTTCGGATATAGAATGTTGAATTTTCTCAAATTGGGTGTGAAATTTGTTGCAGATCATGATCACAATAAACTACCATAATTCACATTGGTATCTGTTGGTGTTGGATATGGTAGATCATGTTGCAACAATATATGATAGTATGTTTACAACTGAAGCAGCTAAACAGAGAGTAAAGGATGCTAAGAGATTGGTATGTATGTATGTATGAAAGGACATTATGTAAATTATAATGCATAATTTTTTTGGATCATAACTTCTTCTATTTTAATGCAGATTAAAATATTAGATTTTTATAATAAGAAACGCATTTGGGTTGAATCCTGTGGATCTCTAGGAAAGTATCCCTTGAAAAAATTCAAATTTGTGGAGCATAAGAAGAATAAGCAATTGAATGGGTATGAGATGTTATCACAAATAGAAAACTTAATTTATGCAGTATTCATCATAATTGACATGTGTGGTTTTCAAATTTTGTAACAGACATGATTGCAGCATGTATGTGATGATGTGGATGGAATCGATCGGTTCTACAGGGGCAACTAGTGATTTTGTAAGTGGAAAGAAAAATTCGTTTGTGGTAAAATTGTTAAAAGTCGTAGATTGAATGTTGTAGTTTACAATACTTAACGTTCTGACAATTTGAATATAGGTTATTGGAGAGTGGGATCGATCACGAATATTAAACGATCTCGTAAGCCATAATCAAAATCAACGAAGACAGGAGATAACAAAAGCTGCCATGATACATAAGAATAACAAAAGGATGCAATGATGTAAATGTAGGGTTAATTTTGTATAAGATTTATAATTTTGTATATGATTTATAATTTTGTATGTAAATATAATTATGAGTGAGATGAGAAAAGTTAGCAGTATGTTGTTGTACATGTTTCTTATACACATTAAGGGTCATGTTGATACTTACGATATATGGAGATTGTTGTCTGTATTATACCAAATGTCATCATAATTGTCATCATGTGCGAGAATGAATGGCCATTCCATATATATTGAGGGTATGTATAATAACTACAAAATTCACTTTAAAGTAAAAGGCAAATTTACAATATGGCAAACAGGGTGCAACCATAAAGTGTCGATCTATATAAAAATGTCGATCCCATAAACATCGAAACCCAAAAGTATAATGTAATAGGTAATTTTCAATCTAATCGGTACAAGTATACCGGTTTTATGAGAGAATAGGTCTAATAATGTATCGACACTTTTGTAGTTTGTGTCGATATTTTTGGTCCAGAATGAATGGCAAACAGGGTGCAACAATAAAGTGTCGATCCATATATAAAAAGTGTCGATCCGATAAACATCGAAACCCATAAGTATAACGTAATAGGTAATTTTTCAATCTAATCGGTACAAGTATACCGGTTTTATGAGAGAATAGGTCTAAATAATGTATCGACACTTTTGTAGTTTGTGTCAATATTTTTGGTCCAGAAAGAATGGCAAACAGGGTGCAACAATAAAGTATCGATCCATATATAAAAAATGTCGATCCGATAAACATCGAAACCCATAAGTATAATGTAATAGGTAATTTTTCAATCTAACCGGTACAAGTATACCGGTTTTATGAGATGATAGGTCTAAATAATGTATCGACACTTTTGTAGTTTGTGTCGATATTTTTGGTCCAGAATGAATGGCAAACAGGGTGCAACAATAAAGTGTCGATCCATATATAAAAAGTGTCAATCCTATAAACATCGAAACCCAAAAGTATAATGTAATAGGTAGTTTTTCAATCTAACCGGTACAAGTATACCGGTTTTATGAGAGAATAGGTCTAAATAATGTGTCGACACTTTTGTAGTTTGTGTCGATATTTTTGGTCCATAATGAATGGCAAACATGGTGCAATAATAAAGTGTCGATCCATATATAAAAAGTGTCGATCCCATAAACATCGAAACCCATAAGTATAATGTAATAGGTAATTTTTCAATATAACCGGTATAAGTATATCGATTTTATGAGAGAATAGGTCTAAATAATGTGTCGACACTTTTGTAGTTTGTGTCGATATTTTTGGTCCAGAATGAATGACAAACAGGGTGCAACCATAAAGTGTCGATACATATATAAAAAGTGTCGATCCCATAAACATCAAAACCCAAAAGTATAATGTATTAGGTAATTTTTCAATCTAACTGGTATAAGTATACCTGTTTTATGGGAGAATTGGTATATAATATGTATCGACACTGTTTAATGTTTTGTCGATAATAATTTATATATCAAGTGTTTTTCCACCGTTCATTATATATAGTACTCTAAATCGAAAAACCCTAAACATAAAGGCAAGCAGGCAGAAGATAACTCTTCCTCTCCGAAGAATACTAGCATTATCATAACAGTGACGATCAGATATTCAGGTAAATTTATCGATATTTTATGGGTTTGATTGATTTCTATATTGGAGTTTTTTTCCTGAATGTGTTTGTGTTCCATTGTAATAGCATCCAACCAAAATGGCTCCAAACGTCAGCGTCAGAAGCGCGGTCTTTCTCAAAGCTCTTCTCAACCCAGTTCTTCTCAACCACAACCTCCTTCTGAAACAAACGATTCTTCTAAGGAAATCAGGTCCTTCGAAACTCTGAACTTTAGATCCTATATGGAGAAACAAAGATGGCAGACGAGTTTTAAAGTAAGGAAGATTCGTCCCGAACGTGTCATTAACCTGGGTTTCTTGTTTGATGATAAATATGCATTTAGTTTTAAATCCACATTTATATCTTGGGGTTGGCTTGAATTCCTTGGTGTAGAACCAAGATATTATCCCAACCTAGTTAGAGTCTTCTACAACAATGCTTCCTTACAGCACGAGCCTAATAAGACTAATATAATAGGAATTAATACACATGTCATGGGGAAGGATATATATATATCTCTGGAAACTATTGCGGAGGGTTTAGGTGTAGCGAATAAAGGGGATTCAGATGAAAATGGTATAGATTGGTCTACAATTAAACGGGTTGCTAGAAATAGCCCAATTCACCTCGATGTAGAGTCGAGAGTGTTTCACAAAATGCTCACATGGTATATCCGGCCTAGTGGGGGAAAACATTCAACGCTTCGAGACAGCGATTATTGGTGGATAACAAAGTATAAATCCAAATCCAAAACGGCTCCAAACATTGCAAAACTCATATTTAATACAATTGTATATATGGTCACAAAGGGAGCAACAAATTCAACTACACTACCATATGGATGTGTCATCACCCATCTGTTGAAGAATAATGAAGTTGATTTTTCGCATGACGCCCCTGTTCGATTAACCCGCAAGATTGACATGGTATTTATTAAAAAAGTGGGATATGATTTTGTTGAAAAACTAGGTTGGAAGCGTGTCAAAGAGGTCGGATTAGATCAAGAGAGGAAGGAAATGGACCCCGTTGGCCATGAAGAAGCAACCAAGTGGAGACGCAATGATGGAAGAAGCTCCAGTTGCAGAGGATGTCACAATTAAGACCGTGATGGAATACATGGTCAATTTTCGAGAGCATATTGATTCCCTTGTGAGTGGAATGCGATCTGATATTTCATCATTGCAACATGAAGTCTCCATGTTGCGTGACGAATTACATCAACGACATCAAACGAGTTAGGTAATTCATTATTTATGTTTCTAAACATTTACACGTTCTGAACTGTATTTTAATTTCTTTTAACAGATGTGGACAACCAAGCGGTCAATGAAGATGAAGCTGACGATGAAGATGACGATGAAGATGACGATGATGATGATGATCCAAACAAGTATATCGTGTCTGCAACGCCGCCTTCAAGAAAACTTTTAATTTTTGATCTCAATGGTGTCCTTGCCTACATCCCAAGACTGCCTGCAGGTTTTAATTCTATTCTTTTGTATCCATTATTTTAACATATAAGCATAGAACTTTAATCTCATTTTCTTCATGTTGTAGATGTTGTCCTCAGAACAGGATTATTTGAATTTATGCAATTTTGTGTCGACAATTTTGTTGTTGCCCTTTGGTCTTCAAAGATGAGGTTATAACATGTTTGGAGCAATTGAATTACTGTAGTCAAAATCGTTAATATACATTTGAATGTTAACATTCAAACTTGATTACAATCTCAGGCATAACGTCAACCGTGTACTTGAGAAACTACCTTTATTTTCTGAGCATTTTCTATTCGTGTGGGTAAGATGAATGTCATTACAGTTTGCTGACTTTTCGTTGTATATGATTCCTACATATTTATGTTCGACTGTTTGTGAACAGGATCAAGCAAAATGCAAAACATACGATATTGTTACCTACTGTAAAGATCTCAATGATGTTTGGAACGCGTGTTCAGATTTTAACGAGCTAAATACACTTTTGGTCGATGATTCAGCGGAAAAAATGATTTATAATCCGGTAAGTTGCATTTATGCAATATGTTTTTCCAGTTGAACAGGTGTTCAGACATTGATTATTTTAACAACTTATGTGTTTATATAGAAATACAATTACATATGTCCACATACCTTTGACGCTGCTTCCCATTCGAACGACAATGCTCTAGGTATGACACAAATTTATTCATGCTTATGCGAATTTAGTTTATTGTTAGTAAAATTGCACCTCATTAGTTTGATAATTGAAATTATTTATGTATGTCCTCAGAAAAAGGCAGAAACATACGAGAGTATTTGGAAAATTTGTTGAAGGCCTCTAATGTTCCGGACTTCGTTAGAAATAACCCTTTTTCATCGGATTAATTTCGTTTGTCGGTACATTATTGAACATTCTTGGTATGTATATTTGTGTGATTATATTGTGTGTATATTTTCATTAATTATTCCATATTTGCTTCTCTGTATACATATACATTTGAGGATTGTTGAAATATCAATACTAGTTATTAATGTATTTTACATCTACTTGCAAATGTATTGTTGAGTTAATCGACTGACGGAATTGGCCAAGAGGGGGGTGAATTGGCAATTAAAATTTTGGTGGAAGCTTTTGCAGAAAATTGAAAGTAATTGCACAGCGATTTAGAGTGGTTCGACTTTCTCAATCAAAGTCTACATCCACTACCTTAGCTATCCACACTAAGGATTTTCCAACAAATTCACTAATTTGTTATTTCTTTGAGGCCAAAGAGATAACCTTACACACCCAAGAGCCAAAGAGATAACCTTACACACCCTCAAGAATATACCCCAATTCTTGAGAACACTCTTTCCTAAATAGAATATTACAAATTTGCAAACTTACAAGGAAAACCTCACAAGGTAAGATGTTTGCACAATTATAGAACAAGAAAAGAACACTCAAAGATAATTACAAATGAGCACAAATGGTGTTCTTGAAAGCAAAATGAATATTGAAAGGAAAATTGGCTTGATTTGCACAAACTTGGTTTTTGATTCTTTTCTCTCTTGTTTCTCTATAATTTCTTATTGATCAAGGGCTTCAAAACTTGTTTAAATACACCTTGAATCACTTCTGAACATTGGGGATAATTAATGAAGATAATATAGCCGTCTTAGTGTGAAAACAATTAATGAAACAGCTTGGAGCGTGGAGGGAATCGGTTCTCCCTCATAAGGGATCGATTCCCTAAGTGTAAAATTCAAATATTTCGACCGTTGAACAGGGGGGAATCGGTACCCCCTATGGGGGAATCGGTTCCCTCCGAGCATTCTGGAAATCTCGGAGCCAAACCATTCAGGGGGAATCGGTACCCCTTGGGGGGGGGGATCGGTTCCCTCTGAGCAATCTGGAATTTTTGGCTTTGAAATCGTTCGAAATACTTTGAAAGATTATTTGAAATTGTTTTAAGATTAAAACTTAATTTTACACTTAAGTAAGGATTAAAAATGATTTTTGAAATATTTGGAGTAATGTTTTGATATTTGAATAATTTTATCGAATATACTTAGAAAATCATTTTGGAAAATCTTAAAATTCATTTAACTTAATTTGTTATACCGAAATATCAAAATGTTTTCAAAAATCTCCCCCTTTTTGATGTAACAAAAAACATTTTAATAATTTTAAGATTTTGAAATCAAGTTTTGAAATTACTCCCCCTTACTTTAACACTTCTCCCATTTATCATTTTAAAACACACTTAAAACACTTCTCCCATTTATCATTTTAAAAACAAACACTTCTCCCCCTTTTTGTTAAATCAAAAAGATTCAAAGAAACGTGAAAAACATTTAGCCAATTGATTAGGTATATGTATGCATAAGTTGCTAAGATCACAATCAAGAGAAACGTTAACCATTAGTTTCATAATCAATATTCATAAACAATGTGATATGGAAAAATTGGTCATATTGCTAATAATGATGTAAATGATGCAATAATGAATAAATCACACCATCCATAAATCCAAACAAATTCACAATCCACAAATTCAAACATTCCAAAATATTCAAAATGTTAAAACAATAAGTTTTGAGTTCAAAGTAAAACATTTAATCACATATCCGGATCAGGAGGAGGAAAACGAGCTCGCATAGCGGCCATTTCATTAGCGAGGTCATTAATACGTGCGTTGGTTGCTTCATTATTTGCACGCATTTCCCGAAGAATTTCTAATTGTTGATCTCCCATTGTGGATAAATGAGACTCTATAGAATTAAAGCCCGAATCCATGGTCGCATATCGGTAATCAAATGTTTCCATAAAAGATTGAAAATATGGAGGCATTTGAGTCGATTGTTGTGCTTGCTCTTTGGGCTGCTCCTCGGGCTTCTCAGGTTCATCTTCAGCTTCATCGATGTCTCCATTAATTGCTCAAGCTCGAGATCTTCGTCAGCTTCGGGTTGAGCTTGTGAAGAACTAGCTCCCGGAGTAGTTGCAGAAGATCGAACCCATTCACCGGTTTCTTTATTTTTGACCCATCCCGCTCTTGTTAAAGAAAGAAGATTGATTTGTTTCTTAAGAGGAAAAGCGGCATCTAGACCAACTCGAAGCTTGGCTTTAGAAAAGAGATTACTAAGGATACAACCGTAAACTAGTGAAGAACAGAGTTTCTTATTTGGCACTAGGTTAACGGTTTCAACGATCTCAACAAAGATAATCTCGGAAAGGTTTATTTTTATGTTGTGTTCAAAACAATGCAACAACCAAAGGTCTAAAGCTCTGAGAGTAGAATAACGACCCCCGGATGGTCAAAACCACCAAGTGATCATGAGATGAAGAAAACACTCATGAAGATCTAGAACACTTTCACTATCATTTCGTTTATATCGTGAGCCTAAAACTTGTTTTTCATTTGATAAACCTTCATTATCCAAGCCTAAGGCATTGGCTATGTAATCCGGATCAAGATGGAAATATTGACCTAGGAGGTAGGAACGTACTCCTATGGTTTTGGTTTTGTCACAATTTTTGATTCAAACGGCATTACAGTAGAAGATACGAACAAGTTGATGATAGACAACAGGTTCAAGTTCGAAAAGTTTATCAAATTTACATTCGTGCAAGATAGGGAGATATTCAAAGTTAATAGCAACCATAGCTTGAAGAGATGGGATATGTTCTTCCCTAATCTTATACGAGTCAAAATATTGGTAAAACCAATAACGATAATCTTTAAGACCCGGTTGATTGAAACAAGAATTTTGGATAGTCAAGTTAGGATCAAGATTTGGAATAGGATTTTGAGGAATAGGAGGAGGATTTGGAGGTGGATTTGGTTAACGACTAGAACGACTAGATGAAGACCTAGAACGTTTAGGATTAGACATGGTGAAGGAAATCGGAATAGATCGGATAACCTGCAATTTTAAAAACAAATGTATGCAATTCAATTAATCCCAAAACTCAATTGAGTCCTCAATATTTCAAGGTTCTCTAAATCAATCCTAATGGGCAAAGTTTTTGAAAAACTTTTTAAAAATATAGTTTTGAGAAACAATATATGTATAGTTTTCATAACAACAACATAATTTAATCAAAACACAATAATTTGAATTTTTTTATTTCGAAAATGTGAAAATTTTAGGGAAATTCTTGTGTTTTTGATGAAATTAATTGTAACATTTAGTTTCTAATCACTAAACAATCAATGCCCGATCACTATTTCAACCTAGAACTAAATAAAACTAATCCTATGTTCAAAATCAATGGAATAGAGAGTTTAGAAAAATTTACCTTGAAATATGAAGATTGAGGGGATTTAGATGTTGTTAGCACGATTTTAATGATGATTGCAAGTTTAGGAGATGATATTTGAAGTGAATTCCGTTTAAAATCAATGATTTGAGGCAAGAATGGAGATTTGAGTGTTTGAGGGTGAGAAACGGCTTGAAGAAGGGTTTTGGGAATTTTGGGGTGTTCTGCCCGATTTTAACAGAACCCCAGGGGGTATCGATTCCCCTGTGGGGGGAATCGGTTCCCATTCAAAGGGGGAATCGGTTCCCTCATGGGGGGGATCAATTCCCTCTGCACCAAAATGCTAAAATCTGACTTTTAAGCACATAAAATGCTAAATTAATCTTTTCTAGTGGTATAGGCAACTCATATATTGAAAAATAATTATGTTCAAACAATAAATTAATCTTTAATTTTTCATCAAGATTCATAAACTCCCCCTAACTAATAGCAATGAATGCAATCAAAAATTACTATTATGAGCATTTTTCAGTATTTATTAAAAGTGTTGAATTATTTTAAACACTAAGTGAAGATAGGTCAGTTAAACCTAATTCTCTCCTAAGTGTCCAAAACCTTTCCTTATCTAAGGGTTTTGTAAAAATATCCGCTAATTGATTCAAAGTATCAACAAATTCTAGAACTACATCTTCCTTAGTGACATGGTCTCTAATAAAGTGATGTCTAATTTTAATGTGTTTAGTTCTAGAGTGTTGGATGGGATTTTTAGTGAGACAAATAGCACTAGTATTGTCACACCTGATAGGAATAGTACCTACTTTAATTCCATAATCAAAAAGTTGTTGTTTCATCCATAAAACTTGTGCACAACAACTACCGGCTGAAATATATTCCGCTTCAGTGGTAGATAATGCAACACAATTTTGTTTCTTTGAAAACCAAGAAATCAGCATATTTCCAAGGAATTGGCAAGTACCGGAGGTGCTTTTCCTATCTAATTTACATCCTCCATAATCCGCATCAGAAAAAGCATGCAAGCTAAAGCTAGAGTCTCTAGGATACCAAAGTCCCTAAACTAGGAGTGTCCTTAAGGTATCTAAAGATTCTCTTAACAGCTAGTAAATGTGATTCCTTAGGGCATGATTGAAATCTAGCACATAAGCAAACACTAAACATAATGTCTGGTCTACTTGCAGTTAGATAAAGTAGAGATCCAATCATTGACCTATATAGTTTAACATCTACACATTTACCTCCTTCATCTAAGTCAAGCTTTGTTGAAGAGCTCATTAGAGTGTCATGAGGTTTCCCATTTTCCAGTCCAAACTTCTCGAGCATATCTTTGACGTACTTAGCTTGATTAATGAAGATGCCATCTTTTTTGCTTGATTTGGAGTCCCAAGAAAAATGAGAGCTCCCCCATCATGCTCATCTCAACTCACTTTGCATTAGCTTAGAAAATTCTTGGCAAAGAACATCATTAGTAGAACCCAAATATATCATCAACATAAATTTGAACTACTAATAAATCTTTACCTTTATGCTTTAAAAACAATGTAGTGCAACCTTTCCTTTTGAAAAACCTTTTTCAATTAAAATTTGACAATTTTTTCATACCAAGCTCTAGGAGCTTGTTTTAAACCATAAAGAGCTTTTGTCAATTTAAGAACATGATCTGGAATTTTGAATCTTCAAAACCTGGAGGTTGTTCAACATACACTTCTTCTTTTATAAACCATTTAAAAATGCACTTTTAACATCCATTTGATATAATTTAAATTCATGAAAACATGCAAATGCTAATAACATTCTAATTGCTTCCATCCTAGCTACGGGAGCGTATGTTTCATCATAATCTATGCCCTCTTCTTGAGTATACCCTTGAGCAACAAGTCTAGCCTTGTTTCTCACTATATTACCACTCTCATCAAGCTTATTCCTAAATACCCATCTAGTACCTACAGTAGATTTATTACTAGGCCTTTTACTAATGTCCATCTTTACTTCTCTCAAATTGATTTAACTCTTCTTGCATAGCCATAATCCAATGTTCATCATTTAATGCTTCTTTAATATTTTTTAGGCTCTATGCATGAGATAAATGCAACTATAATTACAAATATTTCTAAGAGAAGATCGAGTTGTTACCCCTTTTGATGATCACCTATAATTTCACCATCCTTGACATAGTTGTACTCTCTTGGATAAGATACTTCCCTTTCTTCAATGGTTGGATTCTCAAGAGGATCATGAGTTTCCTCATTTTTTCGTTTCTTCTTTTGATGATGGTTCTCTAACGTCATGTCTACGTCCTTTGTATTTATAACACCTATTACATCCAAATGGATGAAAATAACTAATGTTAGGCTTTTATTTTTGAAAATTTCATATGGAGTTTCTTTAAAATTGGCCTAATCATTACTCGATTTACAACATAACAAGCGGTATTTGTGGCTTCCGCCCAAAAATATTTTGGCAAATTATTTTCACAAAGCATGGTTCTAGCCATTTCTTCTAAAGTTCGATTTTTCCTCTCAACAACTCCATTTTGTTGAGGGGTTCTAGGTGCTGAAAAATTATGGCCAATACTGTTAGAGTTACAAAATTCAGTAAATCCAAGATTTTCAAATTCAGTTCCATGTTCACTCCTAACACTAGTTATAGAGTAACTTTTTTCATTTTGGATTACTTTTGAAAACGTGATGAAATGTTCTAATGCTTCATCTTTAGTATTTAAAAATATAACTCAAGTTGATACGTCATTAATGGATTTAAAAGAAACACGCTTTTGTTTTCCTTTAGCACAAGCATCACAGATTTTTCATTATCAAATTTAAGCTTAGGCAACCCTCGAACTAAATCACCTTGAATTAGCCGTTGCAAAACACTTATACTAGCATGTCCTAGTCTCCTATGCCATAGCCAACTATCATGTTCATCTTTAGCAACTTGGCATAAATTAGTCATATCAAAAGATCTAAATGCACCATGTAAATGTTCCTATTCTATGACCATAAGCATAATCCGATTAGATGCAAGTCAATGACTTTACAACAATTAATTTCAAATAAGACATTGAATCCTTTATCGCATAATTGACTAATACTCAATAGATTATGCTTAATCCATTCACATAAAACATTCTTAATTGTATGGAAGAGGTATACCTATTGTACCAATACCTTCAATGTGACCTTTTGAATTGTCTTCAAAAGTCACTTCCTCCATTTTTGGCGTTAAGCTCAATGAACCGGTTTTTGTCTCTGGTCATATGTCTTGAGCATCCACTATCAAGGTACCATGAATGAATTGTTTTCCGTGCCTTGTAGCAATGCTCCTTCCTACAAACATAGATTAATTTTTGATTTTTGGTACCAAATTCTTTTGGGTCCATATTCATTAGTTTCCAAAATCCTAGTCCCCTTAGGTATCCATTTGTGTAGGATATTTTATCTTTAGTAATGAGTTCTTTAGGAACCCACATACTTCTAACGATTTTCCATTAGAGGTTCTTTGGGGACCTCTATGATTGTAGTTTCTAAAACTTTTTCTAACAAAGTTGGATTTGAATTTCCACCTTTTTCAAAATGTTTTGTTTCAACTTTATCAAAGAAGTTTTAAGATCATCAATTTCTTTGATGATCATCATTGATCTTTGAAAGTAAATTTTGCAAATCTAAATTTTCTTTTCAAATTCTTCTAGTTTGATTTGCAAATCTTTGATTTACTTTCAAGATCGTTGTTGGTTTTGGATATGAGTTTGTTTTCATTTTTCAATTTTAAAACATCGTTTTTATATTTAAAAAATTCTCATAATCCGAAGCCAATTTATTCTCTAATAACTCATCATAGGATAAATCATCAAATCGGATGAGTAGAGGTTACCTTAGAATCTTCCCCAAATGCATCACAAGTAGCTACTCTTGTTCCTCTTCATCGGAACTTCTTCTCACTCCATGTAGCCACATGAGTCTTGTGCTTATTCTTGATTGACCCTTTTCTTCAATTATGGGCAATCATATTTAACATGCCCTGGCTTTTTGCATTCGTAGCAAATGATTGGGTCCTTCTCTTTCGGTTCATTTTGAGGCTTCATTTCATTTGAATTTTCTTCTCGATAAGGTTCATCATTTTTCTGAACCGTTTGGCAAACAATGCCATTTCCTCGTAATCGTCATCGTTATTCGAATCACTCTCATCTTTTGTGGATTTGAGAGCAACTCCAATGTTTTTCTTCTTCTCCTTCTCCTTTGGTGTCTCGTCAATTTTGTCGAGGTCCACCTCATCTTCGAGCATCATTTCATGAGTGAGGAGTGACCCAATTAGCTCTTCAAGAGTTAAGGACGTTAAGTCCTTAGACTCGATGATTATCGTCTTCTTTGATTGCCACGATTTTGGGAGGAAGTAGACTAACTTCCTCACAAGCTTTTCATTTGAAATGATCTCTCCATATGATTTGAGACCATTGAAAATCGTTGAAAATCTATCTGTCATAGCTTTGATATCTTCATTTGGTTTCATCCTGAAATTTTCATAGCTATGCGTTAGAATACTAATTTTAGATTTCTTTACCTCATCGGTACCTTCATGAGTGACTTGAAGTTTGTCCTATATTTCTTTGGCGGTTGTACACGATGAAACTCTTCCGTATTCATCTGGTCCAAGAGCACAAAAAATGATATGGATGGCTTTGGAGTTGAGCTGGAACATTCTTGTCTCTCCTTCACTCCACAACCTTGGATGAGTGATAGGTTTGATGTATTATTCTTCTACAGCATTCCATGCTCCCATGTCACTTGCTTGAATGAAGTACATCATTCTATTCTTCCAATAGGCATAGTTAGCTCCATTGAAGAAAGGAGGCTTGTTGACGGGCATCGAGTCGAGACCGGAGTCGAAGTTTGAAGTGGAGGCCATTGATGACTTTGATTATCGATATAAATCTTCCCGAATCGACTCAAGAGGCGATTAAACCTTCAAATAAGTTAGGCTCTGATGCCAATTGTTGAGTTAATCGATTGACGGAATTGGCCAAGAGGGGGGTGAATTGGCAATTAAAAATTTGGTGGAAGCTTTTGCAGAAAATTGAAAGTAATTGCACAGCGATTTAGAGTGGTTCGACTTTCTCAATCAAAGTCTACGTCCACTACCTTAGCTATCTACACTAAGGATTTTCCAACAAATTCACTAATTTGTTCTTTCTTTTGAGGCCAAAGAGATAACCTTATAACACCCTCAAGAATATACCCCAATTCTTGAGAACACTCTTTCCCAAAGAGAAGATTACAAATTTGCAAACTTCCAAGGAAAACCTCACAAGGTAAGATGTTTGCACAATTCTAGAACAAGAAAAGAACACTCAAAGATAATTACAAATGAGCACAAATGGTGTTCTTGAAAGCAAAATGAATATTGAAAGGAAAATTGGCTTGATTTGCACAAACTTGGTGTTTGATGCTTTCTCTCTTGTTTCTCTATAATTTCTTGTTGATCAAGGACTTCAGAACTTGTTTAAATACACCTTGAATCACTTCTGAACGTTGGGGATAATTAATGAAGATAATATAGCCGTTTTAGTGTGAAAACAATTAATAAAACAGCTTGGAGCGTGGGGGGAATCGGTTCTCCCTCATAGGGGATCGGTTCCCTAAGTGTAAAATTCAAATATTTCGACCGTTGAACAGGGGGGAATCGATTCCCTCCGAGCATTCTGGAAATCTCGGAGCCAAACCATTCAGGGGGAATCGGTACCCCCTGGGGGGGGATCGGTTCCCTCTGAGCAATCTGGAATTTTTTGCTTTCAAATGGTTCGAAATACTTTGAAAGATTATTTGAAATTGTTTTAAGATTAAAACTTAATTTTACACTTAAGTAAGGATTAAAAATGATTTTTGAAATATTTGGAGTAATGTTTTGATATTCGAATAATTTTATCGAATATACTTAGAAAATCATTTTGGAAAATCTTAAAATTCATTTAACTTAATTTGTTATATCGAAATATCAAAATGTTTTCAACATGTATCGAAACACATTACTACATCATTGTTTTACATGATATCCACAACAAAGTTTTCATACTTTTTAATATTGTGTCGGTACTTTATATCCAGAATGGAAGAAAAATGTGTCGATACCTTTTCAAAAAGTGTCGATTGTAAAAACATCGGAACCCATAATTATAATGTAATAGATAATTTTGTAATATAATCGGTATAAATATACCGGTTTTATGAGCGAATAGGTCTACAACCTATATCGACACTTTTTAATATTGTGTCGGTACTTTATGTCCAGAATGGAAGAAAAATGTTTCGATACCTTGTCAAAAAGTGTCGACATTTACACATCGGAACCCAGAATTATAATGTAATAGATAATTTTGTAATATAACCGGTATAAATATACCAGTTTTATGAGCGAATAGGTCTACAACCTATATCGACACTTTTTAATATTGTGTCGGTACTTTATGTCCAGAATGGAAGAAAAATGTGTCGATACCTTGTCAAAAAGTGTCGACATTTACACATCGGAACCCATAATTATAATGTAATAGATAATTTTGTAATATAACCGGTATAAATATACCGGTTTTATGAGCAAATAGGTCTACAACCTATATCGACACTTTTTAATATTGTGTCGGTACTTTATGTCCAGAATGGAAGAAAAATGTGTCGATACCTTGTCAAAAAGTGTCGAAATTTACACATCGGAACCCAGAATTATAATGTAATAGATAATTTGGTAATATAACCGGTATAAATATACCGGTTTTATGAGCGAATAGGTCTACAACCTATATCGACACTTTTTAATATTGTGTCGCTAATTTTAAGTAACGCGGTTTTTCTTCCTTCATTCAAAATATTTATATGTACATGTTTCTTATACACAATAGGAGTCATGTTGATACTTACGATATATTGAGATCGTTGTCATTCCATTCCGTCTTCGAAAAAATCAGTTGATGTAGGTTGTGTGCTTGTATTGAAACTGAGCTTGACTTGAGGACATGTTAGTTTGTTATGTCCCTCACCGTTGCAGTACCCACATCGCCTAATTTTCTTCTCGACCTTGTTCTTCGGCACTTCTTTTCTCTTGCGTTGTTTTCGTTGAGGGTCACGAACGTTGTTTACTACAATGCTCTGGTTGACTGAATCATTCAAACCAAACGAGTTTTCTAATTCTTCTATTAGTTTTTTCATCTCATCTCTTGCGGTTTTGAAAGACTCGTCTGTCTTTGATGCAATGTAGCATAACCTACTTGACGTTGAAGGTAGAGCAGCGAACCTTGCCATTTGCATCACTTCTGGAGACACATTCAAATCAACGTAACAGGGTGCAGAAGCCTTCGCATCATTAGTCCACCTACTTTGAATCAAAGTCTCGGGAAAATATGTGTAGTCCAAGTGCTTCAAAATGTGAAGTTGATGGCGACACGGAAGTCCAACGGTCTCGAATTTTTTGCAGGAGCAAATTAGAGTTTTCGTACGAGAATCAAAACTAATTTCAAATTTCCTATTTTTTTCTACGTACTTTGACAAAATATAATGTTGACATTCATTTGATAAGGACTTAATCTCTGCCTCAATCCGGTACAATGTCTCCCGTATAAGTTCATCTTGGAACACACGAAAAGATTCACGGGTAAAAATCGCAGCGACATGGCTTTCAAGGTCGACCAGTTTTGTGATCTGGAAGGGCTTCGTATGGGAACTTAAGTAATCCGCTTTCAACTAGTTCATACGCATTCTACTAATTCCATCTTCAATTGCACGAACAACAGCTAAATATGTCTTCTTGTGTTTCAGTGCAATAGCTAGTGAAGCATTCATAGACTCGCACCTTTGTGTTGAGCGAATATTGGCAAAGAAATGACCGGTTAGATATGCTTGTGCCCATAAGTGTCGTGTATTTCCCTTCTCAATCACCCATGGATGCTTTTGGACGTTGAATTCTGAAACAACCGAACGCCATTGAATATCAAATTCCTCGATTATCCACCAGGAAGCCATGCATTTTGAGAATGCTGCTGTAAACTTTGGGTCACCAATGTTAGCTTGTGCATTGCAAGAAAGATGCCAAGAACTTAATCTGTGCTTAGTATAAGGGATAACAGATTTGATAGCCCTCTGCATTGCCCTATCCCCATCGGTGACAACTGAAATAGGTGATTTATTCATCATGGCTTCTAAAACATTCTGTAGCACCTACTCGAAAGATTGAGACGTCTCGTCAGCGATTATGGCAGTGGCAAACACAATTGTGTTATGGTGATGATTGACACCAACAATAGGCATAATTGGTCGACCATACAAATTATCTTTGTACGTTGTGTCGAACGCAATTACATCACTGAAGAATGTGTAATCCGATCTCGATGTAGAATCCGACCAAATAAGATTATACAATGCCCCCGATTCGTCTACCGAGTATGTCATAAAAAACCCGGGATTATCATGTTTCTTATAATCAAAGTAGGCAATAAGCGCATTCACATCCCCATCGACGATTTCCTTTGCTTTACCTCTTTAAAGTGCATTGTAGAGGTCTTTATGTGTAAATCCAACATTATGATAGCCCCCTGCCTACTGCGTTAAATAGTTCATTACTTGTGACGTGCCAACACCGACCTCTTTCAATGTTGTTGCCTCATCGATATCAGCCTTGCTTACAGCTCTATTAGAACGCATAAATGGTGTCATAGCAGGTGTGCACAATGCATGATTATGTTTCTGATCAGACTTACTTATAACCCATTGATCGTTTGTATTTGTTGCTGTAACTACGACTCTAGCCTTACATCCTGTTCTTGTGACTGGCGTATGAGCACGTTGACGATCAACAGTATTGACTTTTGATACTCGAAACCCTTCTTTGGAAAAACAAAATTCTTGTGTCTTCACATTCCCTTCCACGTCAAGCCGTGTTGTTCCCTTACGTGCACTAAACCCATGTTCCCGTGCGAATCCCTTGTAAAAGTACCAAGCTTGATCACGTGAACAGAAGAGCTGACCAACCAATCTGTCAGATTCATCAATATTATGTACTTCATGGCATTCCTCGGTTGGCTTAACATTATCTACATCAGTATTATCCATGGCAAAAGTTTTGTTGTGCAAGTTCAGTGGTCAAGGAGTTGATGGAGATGTAAGCAAAGGTTCATTTTGAACATGTTTCAGTCGTGCTGCTTTCAATAGGATGTGGTATTGGTAGTGGTAGTTAAAGGGTGGGTACAACATTAAATTCGTAGTACATATTTAGGTATGTACAATAACTACAAGTATCGACCCAAAAAACATCAAAACCAATAATTATAATGTAATAGGTAAATTAACAATGTAACAAGTATCGACCCAAACGAGGTGCACGCATAATATATTAGGTCAACATAAAGTATCGACACTTATTAAAAGTATCGATCCCGAAAACATCGAAACCAATAATTATAATGTATTAGGTAAATTTACAATGTAACCGATATAAATATACCGGTTTTATGCTAAAATAGGTCAACATATAGTATCGACACTTGTTAAAGTTGTGTCGATACTTACGGTCTAGAATGAATGCCAAAAAAGGTGTACCCTTAAAGTGTCGATACATTTATTAAAAAAGTATCGATCCTTAAAACATCGAAACCCATAAGTATAATGTTCAATGAAACCGGTATAATTATACCGATTTTATGAGAGAATAGGTCTAAATCATGTATCGACACTTTTTTAGTTTGTGTCGATATTTTTGTCCAATATGAAATATTAAAACCAACGAGGTGCAAGCATAAAGTGTCGATACTTACGGTCTAGAATGAATGCCAAAAAAGGTGTACCCTTTAAAAAGTGTCGATACATTTATTAAAAAAATATCGATCCCTAAAACATCAAAACCCATAAGTATAATGTAATAGGTAAATGGTCAATGAAACCGGTATAATTATACCGGTTTTATGAGAGAATATGTCTAAATCATGTATCGACACTTTTTTAGTTGGTGTCGATATTTTTGTCCAGAATGAAATATTAATGCCCAACGAGGTGCAAGCATAAAGTGTCGATACTTTTATAAAACGTTTCGACACTTTATGAAATATCGAAACCGATAATTATAATGTAATAGGTAAATTTACAATGTTACCGGTATAAATATACCGATTTACTTATAAAATAGGTCAATATAAGCGCTACCTATTACATTATATAAACGCTACCTAATATGTTATTGTACTTGATAATATTTCCCGTTAAATACCTATTTTATTATATAAGCGCTATCTATTACATTATATAAGCGTTACCTAATATGTTATTGTACTTGATAATATTTCTGGTTAAATAATATAACATAACCGGTCTAAATTTTAATCGGTCACTTGTTTAACCGATCACGCCGTATATTAGCCGCTTTTTAGGCACCGCACCGCAGAACTACTCTTATTATATATTATTGGTTATTTATTTATATTATTATTAGTATAATTATATTACATATATTTATTTACTAGTATGTATTATATAAAATAAATGGTGTTTATTTATTTCTACAGGCTCAAATGATACAATCTCAAATAAAGGTGACCCAAACCATTACAAGGGAGCCCAACACAGCCCACAACATTAACAAGTAAGGGAAACCCTAGAGACAAGCTAAATCAGCTGACACCTCCATGGAATAATGCCTGCCAGTTGGGTGCGTGTACTCACGCACTGGCAATCTGTATTCTCTATGCGCGCCCACGTGCCGGTGGTCTCTCCATGCGTTGATGTTCTCTCCACGCATCGTTGCTCAGGATTTACGAGATGAAAATCTCCTGGGAAAGATTAAAAATATAGAATTTTCGGGATCCAAATCTCTTTCCAATTCAATGTAAAAATCAAGATCCTTGGTTTCATGGGATTTAATTGTAAAGGTTCACATGTATAAATGATAAAAAAAATCGAACAAATAGGGGGAAGCCAAACGAAAAAATAGTAAGAATGGAGGGATTCTAACAAAAAGGGAGCCATTGTAACTCAACATTTGAAATCAAATAAAGATTTTTTTACTTCCCTTTCTTTTTTTATGTTCGAGTGTATTTTGGTTAGATTTCCTACAAGTAATCTGCGAAAAAGAGAGAAATAAAGTGAGTGAAAAAAAAAAGAAAAAAAAAGAGAAGAAAAGGACTTCAACTCTCAATCAACGGCTTCATTGGCGATCGGAAAATCTATTTATAGATTTGAACAGTGAGAAAAGAGAAGAAGGGACAAAAAGCAACATATTTCATACCCAACTCGATCCAACGGTTGACAGAGGGAAGCTGATAAGTTTTTGGTTGTTTCGTGCTAAATGGAGTATTTTTAGGAGAAATGAACCCCAAATCAGATAACGATGACGACGGTAGCGGCTGTGACGATCGGGGTGGCGGCGGTAAACGACTGCCGGGCCCTAAATTTTCTAGAGAGCGGTTTCCTCAAATAGAATTTCAATTGTTATTTAAAAAAATAGTTTATTTTACGTTTTTTATTTATTAGGTTTGTAATCATTTTTTACTTTAATATTTATTCGTATTATTTTATTTATTTATTTTACGTTTCCTTTTTTTAGGGATTTTGAAGTTTGGATAGCTTTCCTCTCATCAGTCAGAGGTGTATTCGGTTTTGGTTCGATTTGATTCGATTTTTTTAATAAAAGTTGAATCGAACCACAATAATAGTTTTTTAAAATTAAAACCAAAATTGAATGGTATAAAAACTGAAATATGTGAAATCAAATTTTTCGGTTCAGTTTTGTTCGATTTGGTAATGCGGTTTTTGATAAACCGAAAGTATTATTAGACATACTTGAAAAAATCATTTGTTGCTTTGATTGTCAATGAAAAATTCACTTTTTCTCCTGATAAGATATTCAAAATATTAAACATATGAAAATTCATACAAAAACTATAATCCACATATATAACTCAATCATCCAAGTCAAATCAATCTATATAATCCAAGTTAAACAAAAATTTACTTGAAATAAAAAACAAAATCATATTATTCGGTTCACACTACAAATTAAACAACCAAATCAAACTATAATTCAACTATCAAAGTTAAACAAAAAGTTACTTGAAACTATAATCATATTGATTTATTAAATTTCAACCACAATTCAACTCTTGAACAAAAAGAATTTTTCTCCAAACAGTAGGCATTATGAATACACCCTACAAACAAATAAAAATAAATTATTGAACTTAAGATAAGAAAAATAAACTATTAGTGAAAAATTAAAATAAGAGCATAAAATTCTTATCAGGCTACTGCATACTGAAAACTAAAATAAAAGCATTAAACTAAGAGCAATAAACTAATTCGGGCATACTGCATTGAATGAGAATGGAACTATAAAGTTTATAAAAAAAATAAAATAAGAGCATAAATATTCTTATACGACTGCTGCATACTGAAAATTAAAATAAAAGCATTAAACTAAGAGCAATAAACTAATTCGGGCATACTGCATTGAATGAGAATGGAACTATAAAGTTTATAATCAGACTGTTGCATTTTATAAACTAAAAAGCATGCATTTCTTATAATCCTTGAAAACAGTAACACATATTCAATTATAAATTGAAACCTATTAAACAATAACACACATTCAATTATAATCCTTGAAAATAGTCTATAGTTAGGCTGTTGCATTTTATAAACAAAAAAGCATGCATTTCTTAATTACCTTGTAAGTGTTCCATTTTCAATCAATCATTAATGGTCATCATTGTTTCATTTAGCCTTAAATCTTCGAAACCTATTAAAAGTAAAAAAATATTTAGAAGTAAGAATATTTACAGAAATGAGAAAATATATTTACAAGTGTTTATAGAATTATTACTTACCACTCTCAATGTTCTCTATTTCTTCAACTTGTTCCACTTTTTGGATTGCTATAGGTGATGCTCTCAGCTAATTTTGTGCACAAATGAGACACTCAACAATTTTTGGAGTTAAAGAACTCCGAAATGAGTCAAGAACATGACCTCCAGCGCTGAAAGCAAATTCTGAAGCCACTGTAGATATAGGAATTGCCAAAATATCTCGAGCCATTAAAGAAATTATAGGATAGATCTTACTTTTGTTCTTCCACCAATTAAGCAAATCCAATTTCTTAACACCAGGTTTTACTTTGTCCTCCAAATACTTTTCAAGTTCAGGTTTTCTTTCACTAAACACACTTTCAACCCTCTTCATTTTGTACCTGGTCTTGGAATAAGCAAACAAATCAAGCATCTCATCATTCTCAACCCTAGGGACATTAGATTGAGAAGCAACACTTGGTTCCTCTTGGGATATACCACTTAACAAACTATAATGATCAAACAAATCATTTAAAGTTTGTTTTACAATTTCACTCAACTGTTCAGCTTTCTTAGCATCGTAAACTTCTTCAATCACAAAGATTACATAATCCATCTTATGTCCATGATCTAAAATCATAGAAATGAATAAGAGTGGATTAAGATTTTTCACATTCCCCCAATACTTGTGATATTTTCCCTTATATTTGCAGCCATAAATTTTATGCTTAAGTTTGGATCATTTAGCTTATCATTAGTTCTCATTCCAATACCAAACACAACATGAAAATAATAATTGATAGTAATATATGACGAACAATACAACTTCAATGTAGCATCATAAAAGGCTCTGAAAAATGGTAATAAAGCATGAGCATGCTCCCAATCTAAGGCAGTAGGTAGACCCTTCATTTTTGAACTTGAAAGCTCATCTCTATACTTAAAATCCTGCTCTCCCAACCTATCAAAAGTTGTTTCGAATTTCAAGGTAGCATCTAACATTAAAAATGTTGAGTTCCATCTAGTTTCAACACCCAAGCAAACTAAACCCCTGCTCTCAATTTTTTCTTGCTCAACACACAAGTTTAACCTTTGTATCCTAGCTGGTGATGACCTAAGATATCTAACAGCCGAACGAATTCTAAAAATCGAGTCATCCAAATTTTTCAAACCTTCTTTAACAATTAGATTTAATATGTGTGCACAACACATCATGTGAAGGTAATCACTCCCTAAAATGCTTTGTTTCCAATTGTTTAGCATTTTTTATATACATGATCGCAACATCATTAGAGCTAGCACTATCTAATGTGATTGTGAGCACCTTATCTATTCCCCCATTCAAGCAAGTGTTTTTCAATGCATTTCCCTATCACATCACCCGAATGACTAGGAATGGGTGTAAAATTTAAGACTAGTTTATGTAATTTCCATTCATCATCAACAAAATGAACAGTGAGACACAAGTAACTAAGGTTTTGCCTAGAAGTCCACATATCAGTAGTGAGAGAAATCCTTTGATTGAAACTCTTAAAAATACTTAAAAAGTTAATCTTTTTCTTCCAAGTAAATTTCCATGCAATCCTTTGTTATATTGAACCTAGAGGGAACTTGGAATCTAGGCTACATCATATTAAAATGCTCAACAACTCTAAAAGACAATTCATCCATGATAATCATCCTAGCACAACATTTCTACATAGTGTTTGGTCAAATTTCTAAATAACTGAACTTGAACTTTTCTACCCATCCTCCTATGATTTAAAACACAAATTTTATTGTTCTTCATCAAACTTGTTAAATGGGTACTTAGGACAACGTTTCATATGATTATGCATGACACTAGTTCCACTTTTAGTTTGACATTTAAGGGGTTTCCACAATAATTATAGTTACATTGTGGAATATCTCCAACTACACAAGGTAATTTTGTAAATGTTCCCAAATTATAGAACTTGTGGTACCTAACTTGCCTCATGTTTTTTAAGGATGCTGAAGATTCGATGGGATGCTTGAAGAAGCTGCAGCTGATAGATCAGTTTCGACAACATCATTTGAATTATTTGGAGGATTACAAGGAGTCTCAGCATTAGAGAGAAACATATGAGTAGCACTAGATGATGAAGATTTCATTTTCTGAAGAAAAAAAAAACAATTTACAAACTCAGAGAGCCATGACAGAATTAAGATTCAAAGTGTAAATATAAACAAAAAAATTAGTAATATTTTTAATTCTAACATGAATTTTAAAACTATTTTTAATACTATTTACCGTATGAAATCACAGTCAAGATGCCAAGATGAAGGGAAAGTGAGGATGAGAGAGCAATTGGTTGAAGTCATAAAGTTGGCTGAGTGTTAAAAGCTTGATCTTGAAGCTTTGTCGAAGAAAGGCACAAATGAAAATGGTGGAAAACGGCTGAAGCATAAATTGTAATATGAAACTAAAGGAAGAAAATATTTAATTTAGATTTAGGATTTTATCTTGTATTTACTTTAATTGGGCTAAATATTAAATAAATGGGCTGGACATTAGTTTGAATTTATTTATTCGGTTCAATATGAAATAAATGGGTTCCATATGAAAAATTCGAACCGAACGGAATTAAGGCAATTGAGTGTTTAAATCAGGGATAACTTTTATATCTTAGTTTACTTCAAATTTACCGTCATTAGTTCATTTGACTTCTTATTTCTTTCTTTAAATATCAATTATTTTTAATTAAATTTTAATTTGTTTTTATTTATGGCCAATTACTTTCCATATCTTCTAGTTTTGCTTAACTTGTAACATTTCCTCTGTTTAGAATTTTAGCTTAATTTTGCATTTAATATGTTTTGATTAATGCTTGAATATAGTAATATAATTTAATATGACTTACTTTATTTTTTTCTTTTCCTATTTTTTTCCTTGTTTAATTTATTTTAATTGTCTTTATTTTAAATGGTATTTCATCCAAGTCAGCCTTTACGTTTCCGTTACATTCCTGACTATTTATGTGGTTTTTCATTATTATTATTATTATTATTATTATTTTAATTCCTTTAATATGTTTCATTTTTATTTGCCTATATTTTGTATATATACCAACTAATTTTATCTTCAGGTGTAAGCCAAATTTATTCTTCAAAAGGGGATCTCAGATTAAATTAGTGATTGAATCGATAATTTTCAAGACAACATCGTAATCGACTAGGTACCAAAAGGGTGTTGTTGGGGTGCTAATACTTCCCAACACGTAATTGACTTCCTGATCCATCTTTTTGGTAAGCAAGCCGACCTTTGTTATTTTAATTTTATGAAGCTATCAAGTTTACGGGTGATCCATTCACACCCTAAAAAAGATTGGTGGCAATTCCCTCAAACCACAATTCAATATTATTTGAAGCAAAACTTTAGAGTGGGGTCCACCTCCTCGATCTTAAAGACGTTTCGACAGCTTGGAAACTCTGTTGAGGACATTAGAGAGTCCAGCCATGGTCGGCTAGTTGTTGTCTTTTAAATTTATTCTTATTTAATTTTTGATCCCATTTGACTTAAATTTATTATACATATAAATAGTTTTACTGACGTGTGCTTTCAGTCATTTTAGATTTTTCAAAAAATTCATCTCAAGCTCTATACCCAAGCTCTAAACCCTTTTAAGTGGGGTGAAAACAAAGCCTTCGTAGGAATTTATTCCTTGCATGGGCCTAGCAATTAGCCTCCGGGGTTCATATACTCTATGTCTTCGTATGAATTTATTCTTCACATAGACATAGAAAAATGTATCCCCTCAATTTTAAGTCAGTCTGCTAAAGCCTGTGATGGGTTCAGGATCGATGGTCTGGCAATCCGAAGGGGGCACCAACAAGGAGAACTTGGGTCCTTTTTATTGAACCAAACCATGTTGCCGTGAGAGACTAGAGCCTACCCCTAAATCTCATACAGACTCTAGGATGCTTGTTTCTTTATTTATTGCTTTATTTTACTGTTCAAAGTATGCGAACTAGAAATATATGCGGTTAGGATTTGTTTCCAACGAAAAACATGCGGGATTAGAAATCATAATTAGGTAAGAATGAAAGCATGTGGGTCTATATCATACGGGGTAGGAACTTTTGCAATATTTTCTTTAATTATCAAATCACAGTATTAACTTGTTTCCTTTTTTCTTTTTTATTCCCTTTTTCTTTTTTATCTATTGATATATGTATCATTTCATAAGAGATGTTGATCCACGAAGTGTTCATTAATCTCAGATAGGCTTCATTAATGGATAAAAGGGTTGTGATGCAAGAGGCTGAAAATAAAGGGGCACAATTATAATCTAACAAGACTTGAAAAGAAAGAGACTACAAGATGGCTAAATTAACTGGTTACGAATCAAGGAGCTGCAAAGCATGTGGGGCAAGAAGAAGTAAAAAAAAGCAAAATTTCTCATTATCTGTTTTATGTACGAGCATATAAGGCTTTAATTTGAGCATTGGCATAATTTTGAAATTAGTGGTACAACCAAAAAATGAAGTCCACTACTGAGGGGCACGAGACCTTTATTGTATTATGAAAGAGTCTAAACAGATCGGGTCCATTTCAAACCTAGAAAAGGTTGTAGGAGTTGATCAAGTCAAACAAAAGACGATGAGATTAAAGATGATTCTCCAAAGAATTAAACGTGGAGAACACAGAGAGTCAATGAAAGGAGACAAGAGGAAAACAAGTGAGCTCCAGATAGTTCCTTATGATAGGGGCTACAGTGGTGATGTCAATAGGAACAAACCACATGAAATAAAGGTAAGAGATGCATCTGTTTGAGAGTTCATGGGGAAGTTAACGAAATGACTCATCACTTGTAAGGTTTGATGAAAGAAGCTGGGGCAGTGAGGCAGAGTATCCAACCAGTGACCAACAAAACGAGAAGACTTGTCGACCTGCTTGAAGTTGTCCAGAGTTTAGAAGATATAGCTCGAGTGTACGTCTAAAATGTTTTTGGTCTCATTGTAATAACACTTTTGTCTAAATGAAGGTTATTTATTATGACATACACTTTTGGGATCAACAATTATCCTTTACATCTTGAATTTTAATTTATGTACAACATTAATCATTTTGCATACGTTTATCATGAAGACATTGTATATATGGCCTGAACTTATTAAGGATGTATGATCGATTGAAGAGGTTCTAAGATGAATTGTTGGATCAAAATTCACAAGCATGTTCCAAAAAGATTCTCATTAGTCAAATTCCCATGACATATGAAGAGTTACTCTTAACACTTGTTGAGAAGAATCTTCTAACTCATGTTCAATCCAAACCATAAAAGCTCTCGTATCTTGGAGGGTATAATGTTAATGCCATATGTAACTGCCACGTAGGGAGTTCTGGACATACTATAGAGAATTGTGAGGCACTGAAATGTAATGTCCAAGATTTAATAGATTAAGGGGCATGAACATTCGAAAAATAATAAGACATTCTTATGAATTCCCCATGATACACTTGCATTCTATCTTGTTCGAAATTTTGTGTTGTTTTTTTAAAAGTCTCTTGACGTTTAACATACCGAATAAAATGCTACCTTTTGAGGTTATGAGCAATGTGTAAATTTCAACCTTGAAGTTCTTTAAATATCAATTGAATTAAATCTAAGAATTGAGATTATAGACCTTTGAAAAATCACAAGATTACACCATTCTTACTCCTCCCCTAGCAAAAAAAAAAAAAAAAAGAGAATCTCTTGATTTTTCTATTATCAAAGCATACAACCTTGATATCCTCAACATAAGATTACCCTTCTTCAAAATAATCACACCCTAGTCTTCTCAAGCACGAATGAGTTATTCTTCCAATACAAATTGTAAGTAAAATATGGTTATTCCCGTAAACAGGTAAGATGGGGCATTCAACATATGTGATATTGCTAGACCATTTAGGTTGTAGTTCTATTTAGGATGTTCAATGATGATTCATAATCTACAAGTTGGAATGGTGGAGTAGACAAATTTAGCTTAGCCAATTGCTTGGAAATTGAGCTCTAAAAAAGAAATTTCTTGACTTTCAATAACACTCAGAATATAATAGGTTCTTATTGATGAACTTAAGAAATCTTGAAATAAAAAACTCAGGGAATTAATGTGGTATTAATGCTAATTCTAATATTGCTGGGGGCACTCCACTGAAAGTAGTATGATGTTAATCTTAGGAGGTAATGTTTGAAGTAGCTATGAAGGTAATGTTCAAGCTTTATGAAGTGAGTACTGTTGAGTTGTCGAGTCGAAGATTTTTTGACACATGAATCCTCTAATTAGGGGTATTCCATTAAAGTAATGGGCCACACCAATAGCCCTAACTTTATGAATAGGATTACACTCAGATCAAACAGTAGTCTCCATGTGTCGAGATGAATCTCCCAGTAAAAACAAAAGTGACGACATCAAATTTAACGAAGTATAATTTAAAGAAAGGCGATAAGGACTAAAATAAATTTGAATTGAGAATGAGTTTTGATGGAAGATAGACTAAGGGAATTGAGAAACATCCGTTATAGTCGACTACACACAAACACTCGGAATTATATTTTCAGATCAATATTTCCGTACTACTTTTTCTAAAGGAGTCTACGAAATCTAAAAAAATAGAAGATTTTTAGAGAATTGAAATATGAACATTGTATATAATGTCTAGCACTACAATAATGAATGTACCCACAGGGGCATTTCAAGCAATCGCTGGAAATTTGCACGATCTCACTAGAGGTCAAGGGACATCTCAAAAGTGTATGATCTCCAAACAAATAGACCCTCAAAAACTGAAACCAATCCAAACCTTTCCAAAATTAACCTTTACCGTTAGTTTTGGCACTTGTCAAAGAACTATAATTTTGAAAGATTGAAAGAGCATTTGATTCTTTTGATATCTAATGAACTCATGTTTTAAAATTTTCTTCAATTGTGAGCCTAAAACAAGGGCATAATATTGTATTTTCAAATAAAATTCACATTTTAAAAAACAAAAGAAGGAAAAAATATTTTCGAACAAAATAATCTCTCTAGGAAATGCATCTTGAAAAGTAAAATGTCTCTTAGACTTGGAATCTCAAGATCAATGGTGGGGCAAGAATTTGTTGAAGCATGAAGAACAACTTTTTTTTTTTGCAAGCTAAGAATTATGATGATAGACTTAAATGAAATAATGAGGGAGATTGAAGAGTTCAATATTGAAGAGTTCCCACACACCTCTGCATCATTATCATTCATGAAAGCATGCACTTGCATCAATGACATATTTGCATCAAACATTATCATTCACTCCTTAAGATCATTTTTCTCTCATGAGAATAGCTTCATGTTTTGTCTCTTTTAAGATAATTTCTTTTCCTATCTTGAGGATTCCATTGAAAAACTTAAAAAATGTGTCTTTCTTAAGACTGTAAGACTATTTTCCCTCCATTGAGCCTCGTAAAATATTTTCCAAAAAATATTTATTCATCAAGAACAATTCCCTTTTTCCTGAGGACATCTTTCAATTCTTAATGAGCCCCACTTTCTTAAGAAAAAAACATTTTTCCTCTCTTGAGGATATCTTTAAATCTTTCAAAAAAATCTTTGTCTTCAAATTTTTGTCTCACTCAAGACAGTTTCTTTCAAAATAGAATTCTATCTCACTGGAAATAGTTTTTCCTCAAAAACAATTTTTTGTCTCACTCGAGACAGTTTCTTTCAGAAAATTTTTATCTCACTCGAAATAGTTTCCCTTGATTTTTTGTCTGATTCGATACAATTTTTCTTGAAACAAATTGCATCTCCCTTAAGACATTTTCCCTTGAAAGCTTCCCGTCTCACTCGAGACAATTTCACTCGAATTTTTTTTATCTCACTTGAGATATTTTCCCTTGAACTCTTTTATGTCTCACTCGAGACAATTTCTCTTGAAACGAAAATTCATCTACCTTGAGATATTTTTTCTTGAAAATTCTTTGTCTCACTTGAGGCAAAATTTAATATCCCTTGAGATATTTTCCCTTCAAAATTTTTTGTCTCACTAGAGACAGTTTCTCTCGAAAAAAAATTGTATATCCCTTGAGATATTTTCGTTGAAAAGTTTTCATCTTACTTAAGACAGTTTCCCTCGAAAACAAATTTTTATCTAACTTGAGTATTTTATATTGAAAAATTTCATCCCACTCGAGATATTTTCTTGACATGACTCAATTATTTTTCTACATTTCAGGCATGTTTAGGAGCATTGCTTTCATGACTTTACACGTGTATTATTTTGTAAATTATCATTTTGAAATTTTTCAAGTCTGTTTCAACTTCATAATGAAGAATATTGCACTTGAAGCATCTAGGATTGACTTAGACCCATGAAAGGGAGTCATCTATAGAATCAAGTTTGGCTTAAACCGCGAAAGGGGGTAATCTTGTTTGGCCTAAATCACCAAAGGGAAGTCAGCCAAAGAATCCTTCACTTGGAGGAATCATTTACAGCATAACTTAAGTCGAGAAGAGCTATATATTCAAGAGCGCATTAATCTTATGGTAGCAACGAGGAACTACCTTTTGGTCAAAATTCAAGCTGAGGCCTTTAAGTCAAGAAAAATACCTAAGTTGGTTGCGATTTAGCAAAAGGAAACTACATCACCAGATTTCGACAAAGCTCAAATTGAGAAGAGCTACCCGTACAAAGCTTTTTGATTCTACTCAACTCAAGAGCATAACACACTGATCATATGGTAGTAATGAGGAACTACCTTCCAATCCAAATTCAAAATAAGTCCAAATCGGCTGCGATTTAACTACAAAAAACTATCTCCCAGCCCAGATTATAACATAGCTTAAGTCGAGAAGAGCTATCTATCGACTGAAGCTTTTGAGTTCGATTCCACTTAACTCAATAACATATTAACAGTAAGATAACAACAAGGAACTATCTTTCGGTTGAACTTTTAAGATCAACTGCAGTATAGCAACGAGGAACTAGTGTCTAGTCGAATCATTCACACTAAAATTTCAACTTCACAAAGATACTTAACCTAGAAACACATTCAGAATCGATTCTCAAAGTTAGATTTCAACCCAGAGATGGAGGATATTCAACTTAGAAGATGATCATTTACAGATTTCAAATCTGATTCTAGAAGAAGAGCCAAATATATCAACACTAGAAGAGCGAGCTTGCCTTCGTAATCTATTTACTCTAATAACGAGATGAAAATTCGTGTCTTTTTTTATATTTTTCATATTCTCATTGCACAAAAAATGGAAAAAGAGGGGTAGCTTTAAACACCTATTTTCATCCGGCCTAGTTTTTTTCCAAGGCCCAAACATTTTATTGAAGCTGATTTTGAAGCATGAAATACCAACCAACTTGAAACAATTTTTTGAGCAACATACAAACATTTCTAGGGCATGATGTCTTCTTGATATATGATGAACTTTCAGTTATCTTCCCAATGCACTTTGAAATGCTCCAATTGGACATCGAAAACACTAGATATGCTCACTTTAGCGAAGATAACAAGTGTATAAAATTTGAAACTGGCCCAATACGAGAATTTTAATTTATTCCAAATTTTCAATTATTTTATTGATTATTTATGAATAAATTCAGATTTAAACTTTCCATTATTTATTTAGAGCAATTTAGGATATTTTTATTATTTTAGTATATCTAGCATTAATAAAAGATGCTAGGGTTTTCTCTTTGAGGGTTTTTGGGAGCCTATAAACAGGCACTCTTATTTTGTAATGTAACCAAGTATTGTAACCTAGAAGGTCAAGCAATAAAAGAAAACTTTTGACCAAGGTAATTTTTTTGGTTTCTTTGTTCAATTTATTCTTATCTTTATTTTTTTCTTTTTCTTTCTAAAAAAAACTTTGTTGGAGGAGAGAAAACTGAGGAACGAGGAAAAAAGGCTCTTGAATTAATCTTTATAAATTTCTCCTTCCTTGAGGTTTCTCAGAGAAAACCAAATATATTTTGCTTTTATTTATTTATGTTGTTTCGACCAATTACATTCTTGAGTTTTTTACTCAAAAAACCACCGTTAAATGAGAGAAGACCGAGGGACAAGGGAAAAGGGGTATTTAGATACATCTTTATAGATTTAGCCCTCGTTAAGGTTTTTCACTGAAAATCAATGGTGGATCTTAACTGATTTTATTTATTTATTTATTTTGATACAATTTTACAATTTTTTGGGATTAATATTCAAATAAATGACTTGATGACCCAATTTGAATCCCCATGGGAATAGCGTGTTTTCACATGTGTAGGAGATGGTTGATATCGTAGTCCTACTATTTTCTTTAAAATTTCGATCTAATCTTTTATTAATTAATTCAATTTTAATCTCTCTTAAATTAGACTTTCAATTTTATTTTAATTCATTTTAATTCTTCAACTTTTTCCCTACTTATATTTCATTTTGAATTTAATATATTTAAAAATATTTCTTTGGTAACAAATAAGGACCACTAAAGCTAGTGGGTCAGCTTCCTACAGAAGGGTAAATCGTCATTTAAAATTTGATGCACTTCCAGAGGGGGATATTCGACGACATGGAGCTCCGGGCTCTTTGTGTGGCCAATTCGGGCTAGTTGTCGGTAAGTCGATTAGCTTCGCAGTGAGCGTGATGGATTGATACATGCCAAGGTCGCCAGAGAAGGTCTCAAATTTTCCTAGTAAGAGCTAAGTCGTGCAGTTGGGAGGGTGATGTAAGGTATTTCTACCTTTAATTGATTGTGGATCTAGAAAGGAAGCAAAACAACCTACATAAGTGAATGGCTCAAAGAGATGGCTTGGTGGTAGATGTAAAGGTGAAATGGAGGGCTATTTGTGTTATGAAGTTGGTAGCGGAAGTATGTTGATATGGATAAGGTATGGGCGATGAAATAATGGATGGTTGGTGAGGATAATATCTTAGAAAGACCAAGGAATAACTAGTGCTACAATGAGTAAAGACCCAACCTTATAAATCTCTCTAAGGGGTGGTAACAAAGGACTTGGACCCACTATCTATAAGGAGATAGTAACCACAAGTATTAATGAATAGGGGTTGACGTCACAATTAATTAACTTACTTGATAAGTCGATAAAAGTCACAAGGACTCGAGAAAAGAGAATAATCTCACTTATATTAAATGAAAGGTGTGTTTACAAATGAATAGGAGTAGCCTATTTATAGATTTTGAAGGGATATGGCCGAATGGATACCTGGTGGTTCAGTCAGCCCTTGTGTCTCTCTAAAATGACATAATTAATTAAATAAATAACATGAAAACATAGGTGTTGGTTCGTCTAAATGGAGTGGGAATGTCTCTTGGTCAAATAGTGCATGAGTCCTTTCAAGTTGGCGCCAATTGGGAGGAGAAAGGATGCTTGGCTGAATGGTTCTGTAGCCATTTATCTTGGCGCCTAAAAGAGGCACACGTATAGCTCATGGATTGCCTGGTCACAAGGTGTGCACGTGGTTCTTTAGGAGGCTTATGGTGTAGCCTTATGGATAGGATGAAGACCAAGCATGTGCAACAGCCTTGGGCGTGAGTTGAGCTATCTTCAAGCTTGCATGTGTCTAGCTAGCTAGTAAGGTGAATGATCTTCTTAGCTATGATCTCCCAAGCTTCCTAGCATCACATTCAGCTATGTTCAACTACATTTGATGTCACTTTCAACAACTTGTCTTCAAATAGTTCAACTAGATGAGATTAACTAGCCTTGAGATCCTCCAACTTAGTTGAGCATCCCATTGCTACCATGATGTTTGTGAGCTAATTGTGAGCTGCATATGGATCCCAAATACTCCAACAAGCTTCCCCAATGTGTTCCATGCTCCTATGTACCTACATGTGCAAAGAAAACAAGGTAAATCAAAGGCTTTGAGCTTGTAAGATCCAATTACCTTGTTGTCGTGCATGAACATGACCTTGTGATCTATGAATGCATAACATGAGCTAAGTATATCATTATATAACATACGTAAACTAATGTATAAGACCTAGGAACTAAAATGAATGCACATGAGCTAACAAATGAATGATTAAGCATGCTTCCATTTCATGAATGTAATGAATCATGCTTAAATGAATACACAATTATTCTAACATACTTAAAAATAATAATGTGCATCAATTATAAAGATGTGTATATGCTAAGGCATTCTATTAAATCACATAACTAATAACCTTAAGATGATATGTATTATTATGGCATAAATGATCAAAATAATATAAAGTAAGTAAAATATTAAGATGTTCAAGAATACTCCCTTTGCATGTGTTGAAAATGTGCTTGCATCATCCCCCTTCTTTAGGGTGATTTATCCTCAAATCGAAGCCCTTGAAGTTTTTATCATTCCGTTCTTGCATAGCTTTACGTTCTTTTGGTAAAAGAAAGAATCCTTTGGACGAATATGTTCTTCCAATAGGTACCCTTTCACAAGATCTCCTTTTAGACCTTTCTTTAGAATATAAATTATCAACAGGTACCTTTTTGGAATGATCTTCTTCTAAGGATATCCTTTTTGGAAATGGCCTTCCATTTAGCTTGTCCTGAAAAGTGAAGAGACATGATGTTTCAAATGAAGGGTACTTACCTTTTGAAGACATGAATCATAACCCTTGATGAAGAGTTGTGGCTTTGAATCCCAACCATCACCATTATTCATAGGAGTTCTTCTATTTTCCAGCAATGAATCATCATGCTTCTTCATGAAGAAGTTTGGTTTCATGTTTCGTTCATCTTCATTCTTCATTGGTAGTTTATCTTTTCGCAAGACTTGGATACTTTTTCACATATGCATTTGATCTTGTTGGACTTCTTTAGGCGTCAAAGGCACCAAAATTACCTCTCGTCCATCATGATTAAAGGAGTATTGGTTGTGATAACAATCATGAATGAGGCTTTTGTTATACTGCCATGGCCTCCCAAGTAGAATGTGGCTAGCATGTATAGGGACAATGTCACAAAGTACCTCATCCTTGTACCTACCAATTGAAAAAGGAATTAGGACCTGTTTAGTAACGTTTAACTCACCTCCTTCATTGAGCCATTAGAGTCTATATGGAGTTGGATGCTTTAAGGTTGTCAAACTGAGTTTTTTTCACCATAATAGTGCTGGCTACGTTTGTGCAACTCCATCTATCAATAATCATTGTACAAACTTTGTCCCTGACATGGCACCTTGTATGAAAAATGTTGTTTCTTTGCAGTTCTCCTTAATTGATTGTAATTGGAGGCATCTCTTTGAAACAAGCATTTCTCCATAATCAACATTCTCTATTGGTTCTTCTACATGGATTGCTTCATGTTCCTCATCATGGACAGGATCTTCGGAATCTGAAATAACATCTTCATTGTCTAGTAATATCATAGTATTTTGGTTGGCACATTGGCTTGCAACATGTCATTTTCCAAAACACTTAATGTCTCTGAACCACTCGAAAGTGTTTGTTTGCCTTTCTTTATGCTTCCTAAATTCACTCACTTTTATGGTTTTGGATACCTCAACATTATCCTTTGCTTGGACTGGGGTTGGCTTTCGAAAAGTATTAGGCTCTTGTTTCCATTCGGTGGCCAAATTTGGGCTACTCCGATTAAAGACCTTCCTTTTAATTTATCGTTCGATTTTCATGGTCATATGTACCATCTCCTCAATCTCTACATAATGCTACAGTTCAACAAGGTTAGGAATTTCAGGATTTAAGTTAGATAAAAACCTTGCCATGGTTGTTTCCCTATCTTCATCAACATTGGCTCGAATCATGGCTATCTTCATTTCCTTGAAATAATCTTCAACGCTCCAGTTTCCTTTTTTAAGAATTTGAAGCTTATGATAAAGATATCGGAGATAGTGAGTAGGCACAAACATTTTCCTCATAATGGACTTCATTTCTTCCCAAGTATTGATTGGGCGTTCACCATATCTTCTTCTTGAACTTACTAATTGATCCCACCAAATGATGGCGTAGTCCAAAAACTCCATAGTAGCAAGCCTCACTTTCTTTTGCTCCGTGTAGTTTTGGCATTCAAAAATATGCTCAATTTTGATTACCCAGTCAAGATAGGCTTCTGGATCAGTTTGTCCTTAAAATGGAGGAAATGTTACCTTGATGTTGTCGAAATTATCATTTTGGTACCTTTCCCCTTGATTTCTATTGACATCTCTTCTTACTTCTTGGGTTATTTGCTCTACTTCAGCCTCCTCTTCACATTCTTCTTCCATTCTAGGGTGAATTATCCTTCGGTTACCCAAAGATGCTTTAACTTGATCCATCATTTCATGTAAGGGCTCCAACTCTAGTTTCAACAATATTGCCATCTCATGCATAATTGCTTGATTTTGCAAGTTAAGGGCTTCTCTTTTAGGTGTTAGTCCTGGACTCCGAGACATAATTAGTGAAATAAAGAAAAGAAAATGTGTAAAAGACCTTACCAAATAACGCTCTCATAAAGCCTCACGAGTTCACTCCAAGGAAACTTGAATGTTACTCAATCCACTCGTGTTTGCACTCTAGAACTTCAAGGCTTTTACTAGTCCTCTTCTAGTCTCCCAAGCTCAAGCGTTTTTCCTCTCAATCTCTTTATCTCAAGTTCTAAGTAACTTTACTCAAAACTATACCAAGTAAAGTTTACTTGTTGTGTGTCGGCTACAAAAGGGTTAGTAGGAATGAAAAGAAAAATATAATGAAAAGGGTGGCTTAGAAATAAGAAATAAGAGAATAAAGGGTTACTTACACAAAGTCACTTCACAACCTTTCTATCACCACAATCAATTTTAGATGCTTACATGAAATGGCTTGGTGATGAGACTTGTTGTTGTGTGCTTTCAACTTTCTTTGTAATTTTCTTTTCTTTTCTTCTTTTGAGTGCTTGCAATTTATTTGTTGATTTTTTATTTCTTTCACTTGCACTTCTCTTCTCTTTTATTTTATTTATTTTATTTTTATTGTTGTTCGCTGCTTCTTCCACCAAAGCTCTGAATACCACTTGATGTAAGGTATTTCTACCTTTAAATGATTGTGGATCTAGGAAGGAAGCAAAACAACTTGCATAAGTGAATGGCTTAAAGAGATGGCTTGGTGGTAGATGTAAAGGTGAAATGGAGGGCTATTTATGTTATGAAGTTGGTATCGGAAGTATGTTGATATGGATAAGGCATGGGCGATGAAACAAAGGATGGTTGGTGAGGATAGTATCTTAGAAAGACCAAGGAAGAACCAATGCTACAATGAGTAAAGACCCAGCCTTATAAATCTCTCTAAGGGTGGGTAACAAAGGACCTGGACCCTCTATATATAAGGAGATATGAACCATAAGTATCAATGAATAAGGGTTGACGCCACAATTAATTAACTTACTTGATAAGTCGATAAAAGTCACAAGGACTTGAGCAAAGAGAATAATCTCACTTATATTAAATGAAGTGTGTGTTTACAAATGAATAGGAGTAGCCTATTTATAGATTTTGAAGGGATATGGCCGAATGGATACATGGTGGTTCGACCAGCCCTTGTTTCCCTCTAAAATGAAATAATTAATTAAATAAATAACATGAAAACATAGGTGCTGGTTCGCTGAATGGAGGGGGCATGTCTCTTGGTTGAATAGTGCTTGATTCCTTTCAAGTTGGCGCCAATTTGGAGGAGAAATGATACTTGGCGAATGGTTATGTAGCCATTCATCTTGGCGCCTAAAAGAGGCACACGCATTGCACATAGCTTGGCTAGTCACAAGGCGTGCACATGGTTCTTTAGGAGGCTTATGGTGTAGCCTTATGCATAAGATGAAGACCAAGCATGTGCAGCAACCTTAGGCGTGAGTTGAGCTATCTTCAAGCTTGCATGTGTCTAGCTAGCTAGCAATGCAAGGGCTAGTGGTGAAGGATCTTCTTAACTATGATCTCCCAAGCTTCCTAGCATCATATTCAGCTTTGTTCAGCTACATTTGATGTCACTTTCAGTAACTTGTCTTCAAATAGTTCAACTAGCAGAGATTAGATAGCCTTGAGCTCCTCTAGCTAAGTTGAGCTTCCCATTGTGTTCCATGAGCTGCCATGATGTTTGTGAGCTACTTGTGAGCTGCATATGGATCCCAAATACTCTAACAAGCTTCCCCAATGTGTGTCATGCTCCCATGTACCTACGTGTGCAAAGAAAACAAGGTAAATCAAAGGCTTTGAGCTTGTAGGATCTAATTACCTTGTTTTTGTGTATGACTATGACCTTGTGAGCTATGAATGCATAACATGAGCTACGTATATCACTATATAATATATGTAAACTAATGTATAAGACCAAGAAGCTAAAATGAATGCACACGAGCTAATAAATAAATGATTAATCATGCTTCCATTTCATGAATGTAATAAATCATGCTTAATTGAATGCAAGATTATTCTAACATACTTTAAAATAACAATGTGAATCGATTATAAAGATGTGTATATACTAAGTTATTCAATTAAATCACATAACTAATAACCTTAACATGGTATGTACTATTATAGCATAGATGATCAAAATAATTTAAAATAAGTAAAATATTAAGATGTTCAAGAATACTCCCTTTGCATGTGTTGAAAATGTGCTTGCATCAGAGGAAGAAAAAAGCAAACGTACCACTTCAATGTTATCAAATTTCACTTCAATGTGCTGGTAATTATAATTCTAGGCAAGCTACAGTCCATCCAAAATCGCCCAAGACTCAAGCTTGGACCACCGAGTAGGCCTCGATATTCCTGCAGAATCGAAGGATCCAACTTCTATCACTTTTACAGAATACACCGCCGCTGGCAGCCTCCAAGGTTCTGGGTTAGACGGTTTCATCCATATTCAATTTGATGCAGTCACTCAAGGGGGCAGCCAACTCTGGTTCCTGTTGGTGAGAGTTTGTTTCTTCATGGGTGTTTTAATGCTTTAGTTTCTATCAAACGTTTTTAATATTTTATATTATTATTTCATCTTGATTTGATTATTTCCATTTTTGTTATGCTTAATTAATTTATTTTTTTTATCTTTGAAACTTTTGTTTGATTCATTCCTTTTTATCTTTACATCCTAAAAAATGTTTTTAAGTTCTTTCCTTTAATATTTCATTTGTTCTTTGTATTTATGTTTTGTTTATTTATTCATTGATTGAGAGTTGTATTTATGTCACATGACTTTTAATTTGTTTTCTCTATTTCACCATTATTTTTCTTACATATGTTTTGAGTTATTTTCTTTATTTTCGTACCCATGACTCCTTTGCTTCATTTTTGTATATTAGATTCAATTTCATTTTTTTATTTTTCACATCATTCTTGTTTTATTTTATTGTGTGATATAATCTTCAAAGGTAAATAAATTTGAATTGATTTTAAATTTTTATTTAAAATTATTAATTTTCACAATTAAAACGTTCAGGTAATCGTGTGGTACCGAAAGGGTAACTCGGGGGTGCTCATCCTTCCCTGATTATAGTCGACTCCCAAATCCAAAATTATATAGTAAGATACAGATTTGGTAAATGGGAATAATCGAGGTGTTCGATCTACGTAATTCCAAAATGATCAGTGACAACTCCATCATCAATTTCATGTCGGAATATGAACCTGGAACCACCAAAAGGACCATTGCGACAGGACCCGTAACCTATCGTTTAGTCTTACCCCTAGAGTGAAAGCACATTCATAAAGTTTTCCATATATCCATGCTTAGAAGGTACCATTCATATCCTTTTCACGTTATACCCTTAGAGCAGGTCGAGGTGAGTCAGGACATGAGTTATGAAGAAGAACTAATCATCATCTTGGTTAAAGAGGTAAAATAGTAAAGGAACAAGAGAATTCCTTTTGTAAAGGTGGTTTAGAGGGATCATGATGTCAAGGAAGCTACTTGGGAAACCGAGGAAGACGTGCAACTTCAATACCCACATCTCTTCTACACAGGTAAATTTTGAGGATGAAATTTCTCATTAGGAGGGGAGAGTTGTAATGCCCCAAATCCTAGTTAGTAGATTCGGGTTGACCCGAGATGTTTAGATCAGCTTATTCACTTTGTGGGGGGAATTTGACCCATTTAAATTTGCAGTTGGGCCTTTTTTTGAGCCCAATTCAATATGAGAAATGATAGTTTTATTAATGAGATAAAAAATAAGGGACTAAAAGAGAAATTATACCCTTGTTTGAATTTAGAGTTGAAAACCATTAACTGGTATGGGTTTCACGTTGGTTTTCACCCTTAACTCACTAAACATTCTTTATTTTTCTTCTTATTTTCTCTAATCCTCTTCATCTCCAAAGTTAGGCAAAAGAGGAAGTTTTAAGAATTTCCAAGATCAGTGGGTTTAGCAAAGGTAAGAATGTTAATACTCATCCTTCAAGCTTCAATTTAAGTCGCACATTGCAAGTTTTAGTTATAGACTCCAAAAATGGGTTTTAGGGAGGCTTAAGAAAATCAAGTGGTTCTAGCCTTTTTTCCAGTGGATTCAAGTTATAGGAAGTGTTCTACCTTAAATCCAAGCACCTAGTTGAGTGAATAATTCATTTTTCTTACTTTGTAGTGAAAGAAGTGGGGGAGAGTTCTAAAGCTAGAGGAAAGAGAAATTGACCCTTGGTTGATTTTGAGAACGTTTTCATCAGCTAGAACACCAAGGTAACACATTTACAACTTTCTCATACCATTTGTGAGTCATTTAAATGTCTTATAGCTAGAGAGTTACTTTATGGAGCATGGTATAACATTTCATGGTAAATTCCATGTTTTGTTGTTTAACCATGTTCTATAGCCTTTATTATGACCTTTTCTTATCACAAAAAACATTAATAATGATCGTGGAACTCAATAGAACAATTTGGGAAAGTTTGATTGTCAATTTCGTGCCCAAACAAGACATGTTTGAGCCTGAGTATCGATACTGGAACAACAATACCAATACTGTTCTTATGAGAGACATAAAATTAAGGGAATTTTATGAAGGAGTATCGATATTCATTACAGGAGTATCGATATTCATTACAGGAGTATCGATACTTGGGACTCGATTTTGAGACCCATAGGTTGGTATCGAGACCGTTTTTACATTAGATATTTTTAGTATCGATACTCAAAGGGGTATCGATATCCAGAGTAGAGTATCGATACTCCCCATAGGTTTATAGATATCAAGGCAAATTTTCAAAACATCAAACCAAAAGTTGGTATCGATACTTTTTCAATATGATACCTTGGCTTAGGAGTATCGTAATGATATGAGAGTATCAATACTACCCTTTTTTCCCTCAGTTAAAAATAGTAGTAGAATATCGACACACTAGGTGGAATATATATACTCAAAAGTTAGTATCGATATTGAGAGGCCAACATTGGTACTAGCATACATTATTGGGGAAATATTTTCAAGGGAATTTAAAAGGCAATAAGGTTTCCCAACAACTCTAAAATTACTCTCGAATAATATTTAAAGTGAGAACAAGAATAATGCTCGAATACAATAGAAAAGAGATCTATTAGGGAGACATAAAAATTTACCTTGATTGATGCGACGGAAACGATCAAGACGCCCGAGTTTCTTTTGGAAAGATATTGGTGTCGTGAAATAGTATTTGTCCGGATATCCTTAGTCCGCGAGGCATTTAAAATTGACTAACTAGGGTTGAGTCCAGACACTCGTGTGGGGTGAGTTAGTCGAGGATGTTGTATTCGATGTAGAGATTTTGAACCTTATCCTCGGTAGACTAGAAGGGTATATGAGCTCTTAGATACAGAATCCTCTGACGTAAAATAATGTCTACCATAGAGTATATAGTGATGAATATGAGTATACTCACTATTGCATTGCAATTGATAGTTTGAGCATTTGATGAACACTTCTAGTATAGTTTAGTTGTTAGTGTGGCACTGAGTTATGACCAGTGTTTGAAATTTGTTTCCATGTGAAGTAACTTAGGAGGAGTAGTTAAGGAGCCTTTATGAGAAACATCTTCTAGACCGAGTGCAGAGCAAAGTATGTCTTGAGTTATCTCTTAGAGGGCATGTATTATTTGTAGACCTTGTATATTTTAAGTCGTAAATTATTTTAAAACATTGGGTTGTATTATTTTGATATACTTATTTTGGGAGCTCCCTGATAGAGCTATATGTAAAAGTATCTCTCGTTAAATTATTTATTTTAAATAGCTTTAAATCATTTTTTAAAGGAGTAATAAAAGAAATTTTTTGGGTTAGCCACTCTGGTGGTGTTGTGTGGCATTCTAACTGGTGAAATATTGTATCGGTTTAGGATATTACATTTAGTGAGCTTAATTTGTAAACACCTACCTTTGAGGGGTTTTTCTGATTTACATCTTTTACCTTTTGTAAAAGGGGAGTGGTTTCTAGTTTAGCAATTCAAAACTAGGAATTTGTAAAGGAAACTCTTGAACCTAAAAAAGAAAAAAATAGTGAATATGTTGGAAATTCCTTAGTGTGGAATTAAAACAGTGAATGTAAACTTCATTGAGGAAGTTAAAACACTATAAATCATTGTGCTTAATTTTCTTATCCTTTCTCCACAATTCCTAAATTTTCAAAAAGCCAATTTACCCCGTGTTGGTTATATTTTCGGTTGTTCATGGAGCCTAAAATCCCACCATTGCTGAACAATATGACTTGTATGTTTCTTCTCAAGAAACTAGGACATCATCTTAACCTACTCAAAGAAGTGCTTCTAATGCAACACTTTCTGAGAGACCATCAACACAATTGGATGTATGCTATGAAATATTACAACTTCTTAATTTTAATTATTTGGTTATAATTGTTTTAGGGATTAATGCAAAAATAAGTTTTTATACCATATTCTAAATTAATTTTAGGTGCTTAAAGATTTTATCGTTAAAAGTAGGTGTCAAACATTTTCTTCGTTATACTTTGAGGTACATATCCTGTAATAGTTATTAATTTCATTAATTATCTTACACATGTCACTGCTATATTTTTCTAAAAATATTTTCAATTTTTTTGAAAAAATCCCTCATCTTCCTCTTATCCCTTGTATTTTCGTGTTAAAAAATCCTTCAATTTATTTAAAAACGACATGTGCTCACTCTTTGTCTTTAATCTCATTACCATAAAGATGCACACAATCAATGCGGTGGTAATTGATAACTCTATAAAATAGTTATATTTTAGATCCTTTTTACTTTGGTAAAGTTTGCACTCTAGCATTTTTAGGATCATATTTAGATTTAATTAACATATTTTACATAATTTGCATATTGGGAGTGAATTGTTGGTACTTAGGCTGATTTTAATGTTTTTGTTGCAAAACTGATGCTGTGACATTGTTAAGGATGCAGTCGTTGCTTTGTACCAATACTAGACCGGTTTTCTAAGATGATTCTACAATAACTGCTGATTCACAAGGTGGTTGGAGAAATTTTAGAAATTGATCAAACTACGAGATAAAGGCTAGAATTTAAATTTAAAGAATGATTTTTCATAAAAATGGGAATTATTGGTGGAAAGTTTAGCCTTGATGGGCTATAAATATAAATTTTTCTACACACTTTTCCCATCATCAGAAAACCCTACCTGTAATTTATTTTTCTATGCTACTAACAACATGGCCAATTAAGCCATTCATCGGGGAGTGTACCTGTAACGCTCATAACCCGTATACGTGAATCAATACGAGTTACAGATGTCACATCAGAAATTCAAAACATTTCTTTAGAATTTAACAGAGTAAAATTTCGGTTTCATTCAAACATCAATAGTTTCATAACTTGAAAAATTATTATAAAATATTTATTCAGAGAAAAATTGTAATATAATATTTTTGTTTGCCAATTCAAAACCAGTGTCAAGCAGTGATAAACAGTTTTGTTCTGTTTCATAGAATAAATAAGATTGTCTAACACGTTTGATTTAAAACCCAAATTAATTTTTTAATCATAGTTTAATATCATAATATTAATTATAATTAATAATAACTATATTAAGAAATTGTAGACGCTTCATTCTCGTATACATCCTAGCTAGAACTTTTATAACACAGTAGGATGCCATCATTGTTACCTGTAAATATTTCCTTGGTGATTGATGTCAAACTCAGCTCGTTACTCCTTTTCATCCTTTTTCCTACACGTGAAAATCATCACACGCTAAGCATACACTTACTGAGGCAATCATATGAATATTTAAAGCATACAACACATAAATTTAAATGATTAACCATATTCAATACAATATGATCACTTACCTGTATTTCAACCATGTTACCATATATTAACATGATATAAACGGATATCAAGTTTCTTACCAATATACTTTCCATTCATTCCACAAGCTCGTAAGTTTATTTGTCTGCTTACCATTTATTAACCAATAAACCATACCCCAATGTAACCTTGAGAACCCTGGGTATTCGAGTCAAATACATGCACCGTAGTGCTAAACCTACACTAAGCTTACGCTCTAGTGATAATTTGTATATGACACATAAGGTCGTGCCCATCACCTGCACTAGGTTTACACTCTAGTGCTGATCCGGATATGACAAATAAGGATGTGCCCACCACCTGCACCTAGTGTCCTTATGCACTAGTGCTAATATAAACTTGCAGTTGCTATACTCTATGGCATGCCAACTATACCCTGTCCTTCAATGACATGCTTGGGAATATATTTTACTTTATTTGATCCATCCATGGCAAAGTATATTATCATAATTTAACATTGGATAGTTCATACCCGAAATAACATTCACAATAAATATCATATATATTCATGTTAAACATCATGTATAATAAGAAGTGATCAATGCTTTTTATAGTAAACCTTTAACATATTTAGAATATGTCAAATATATGATAAATGGCATAAATATTATGTCAATATAAACAAGGTAGGCTCATCGCAAGTCCTACCCGATGATGTATAAAACATCCATGTATAATGTTATACTTGCATTGAACTTATTTTGTCGTTATATTTAAGTATAACCATAAGCCTCACTAAGCTTTAACTTCATCCTTTGTTTTTATAATTTGGTCAAATCCCAAAATTTGTCATAATTTCATGTTCCGATAGTTTTCACTACCTTTAAAAAATATTATTATGTATTAATCTACGCATTTAAAAAATATTATGTTTATACCACTTGAAAATCTACTCTCAAATACGAATCTATCCATATAAGGAAATCTTTCTAGTTCAATTTGTACAATATTCAAAGTTGAGCGACAAAATCTGTTTTGAACATAATCTGCAGCCCTGTTTTCTGACCTATCCTTGATTAAAAATTCATGTATTTTTGTATATACCTCCAGATCAATTTCCATTTGTTCTAAACAAAACTAGACTGATATATGAATCCAACAATATAAAAATCATCTTCTAATCATTTTTTTTAGAATTTATGGTGATTTTCTAAACTTGCTGTCCAGAACTAAATTTCTAAGCAGACTTCACCAATTTGCATTTTCAACTTGTCACTAATTCTATTAGCTCACCAAATACGCATATGTGCATGCGCTACAATTCACATAAAAATTAGGAGTCACTTCTTACCATAGTAACTATGTCACTGGCTCATTGCAAGTCAATGTTTATTTGATAACATAAGTACAAATTAAATTTGCACTCACCTGGTGTTCTTCGCTTGCAACCTTCCTTAGAATTTCCCATTTCATCCTTAAGCTTCTCCTTAGCTTTAATAATATTTGATCTTTCTTTCAAACACTCAATCTCTAAATGAACATCATTACCAAAAATATACAAATTCAAACCAAATGTTAGAATCTTACTAACATAGACATATTTTGGAAAATAAATTCCTAACAAATTTTTCGATGCTTATTCGATACAATTTCCATGTCACAACATAAATGTTGACCTTAATACTTCTAATTAACCCCTCAAGTTCCTTTTATCCCAAATTCACACAACATTTTCACTTAAGCTCCCAACCATTTCATATTTTTATTTAAACCTCAACTTTTACAAGCTTTCCAAAATAATCCAGTTTTACATCCTAACTTCAATATCAACACTCAAACATTAATTTCCAGTATAGTACATAAAAGATTGAACAATTACACAACATCCCACAACTTTTTCTAAAATTACCAATTTGGTTCCCTAACTTTTCAAAAATTACATAATGGTCCTCCAAATTTTTCTACGGCTTATAGAATACTTCCTATATCATTTCCAGACCGTACATAATTTTCCCATAATTTTCCCATCATCTATAGTCAAGGCCGAATGCTTTGTATGTTCAAGATTTGGGTTTCATGATTTTACTTGATTTTGATTCAATTCAAACGTGAAATCAACGTTGATTCAACCTTATAAAATCTCTACAATCAAATCCTAACTTTATTTCATCAAAACACATATTTATCCAAATATTAGGTTTAGGCCGAAAGTTCATATGTTCATATGATCATGTATAAGTGATTTTAATCATCAATCATGCATGGAAATGATTCTACAACTTCAATAACATCAAAATCCTTCATCTATTCCATAAACCCTAATATGAACATAAACCCTAGAATTTGGGATCTTCAAAGACAAACCAAATTAGAGAGCAATATTGGTACCAAATGATAGTTTTTTTTAATATAACAATTTTCTATTTCACTCCATGATCCAAAAACCAAAGGCAATTGTTGAAAAATTAAAAATAAAATTTCTCTTACCTTGGTATAAAGGATCACGAAATGTTGATTGAAAAAAGCCTTGGTTTCATGAAATTTTGGTTAATTGCACATTAATTTAGCCTTTATTTAAGTTTAAAAGAATAAAATATTCATTTAGTGAAAAATATCCATTTTACCCTTAATGAAACTTGATATTTACCTTAATACAAAACCACTTAAACCTTATCATCTTTCAAAGTCCAAGATGGACAAAATATTTTCCCTTTACAACTTTGCCCATGCCATTTTCCAAAAAATTCAATCTTGCCATTTTTCATCAAATGGTCCAAATTGAACATGGAAATAAATTCTCAAATCCAATGCTCCATATTATATTCCATCTTTTAAAAATGTGGAAAAAATATTTCTAAGATTAATTTATCATCCTTCAAAATTTATAAAAATTTCTATTCGATTCGATTTACCGAATTTTTACCTGACTTTAACACAATCTAGTTTTTAACATGATCTAGTTTTTAACACAATTTCCAGATCAAGAATCTGATTTTAATAAAAACACACTTTTAAGAGTAAACTATCCATTTATGGAATAAATTTTTTTTTTGGGAAAATTACCACTTAGGTTTCTAAACTTTTCCCAATTTTCTACTTTGGCCACCAAACTTTCAAAACTCATATTTTTGTCACTAACAAAAATTTGGGGTATTACATTACCAGCAGTGTGGAGCAGCTGTGTAGTAGCGATGACTAATCAATGTTCATTTTTTCTTGGTGTATTTGACTTGAGAAGGATAAAACATTACTGTGAAGTTGAATGTTTAATTTCTTTATTTTTTGGTATTGAACGTAAGGTGTTCGGTTAAATGCTTGAATGCTGATTTTTGTTTTAAACTATATTTTATTATCTCTGTTCTTAATAGATTTTTTATTAGAGATAAGTTCATATTATTGCATGCTAATCTTAGTTATTTTTAGAGATAAAAGTAAATGAGATTGCATGTTGCATTTGCCCTAACATTGGTGTTTTACGAAAGTAAACAATTCCATATAGAGATATAGGAAACAAATGTTATGTCTTGTTAACCTTTAATCTATGACTTTAATGAGAGTTAAAATCCAGTAGATTAAGTGTTAATCGTTTCATGACTCATAGTATATAGTGCTACTACATAATCATTTTGTTAGCAACCAAGTAGAACAACTTCTTAAGTCCATTGGTTTGATTGCTCCACTGCTTGCTATAACATTCACGTTGTATTATCACTCTGATTTTATTACTTTGTTTTCTTTTTGTTACCTACTTAAAATACACAATTACTTATCTTTTATTTTTCCAATAACAACTCTTTTGTAACATACGCTCTCTGTAGGTTCGATATCTGAAGCTTTTATAGCTTACACTTTATTAATTGGATATGATAGTGTATGCTTGAACTTTGCTGCATCATCTTATGTAGCATCAATTTTTTGGCATTATTGTCGGGGAGGAATTATTTTACTTTATAGTTGTTTCTTTGTTTATTAACTTTGTTTATTTTCTTTTTGTAGGTACATTTTTTTCTCTAGCACAATTTTGCTAGTGCATGACCCGTAGCAACAATCAAGATCTAAAGCCTTTTGATCCCAAAATCAAACATGCACTACTAGAACACTGTAGACAAGTAGCCCATGATCAAGCAAACATAGCCCAGCATGGTGATGGTAACAATGTTTTGCCATTAGTGCCAAATGGTGAGGATGGATTTCCGGCTGGCAATAGTTAACCATAAGCATTATTACAACATGGATGATCGAGATCAGCCTATTAGGGAGCACATGGTGCCAACACTCGATGATTTAGATCCTGACATTGTGTGACCAGGAATACATTCTGCCAATTTTGAGTTAAAACCTGTAACACCCTTTTCCCGTATATGACCCCGAACACGAGTCAGAAATATCACATGCGTTTTAAAACATTTTCCTTATTAAAAAACTAGTAAAATTTTGTTTCTTTAAATAATACAATTTAATAATAATATATATAAAAAATCATTTAACTATTAATATATAAAATACCATTTTTGTCTATGTAGTTTAATTATATATGTAATACTATATAACATAACCATCGTAACATAAATAAGTATGTGCCAACTAGTAATATCAAAAGAACATTTAGTGATGTCATATTTTTACTGATGAGGCGACCCTTGACAGATGATATCAGTTGCACTTCTCACTCTAAACGTTCTCTATGACCTACGCGTGAAATAATCACACGCTAAGTATTCACTTAATTAGGCATTATAACAAATCAAGGTGAGATAAAATATAAAACAACTTAATAAAATCAAAAGAGTATAATTGTCAATCTAAGTACTCAAAACCCATTCACAACCCAATGTATGACATATGAGAATTCAAGGTATGTTAACCTCAATGACTGTATATAACATTCACCTAAGTGCTCAGCATGAGTATAGGTACTATAGTACATAACAACACTATACTAATAAATCAAGATGATTATTCATAACGTCTAAACATTATGAACACCATGACTACGCACATAGTACAAGAGTACACATATGTACTATTACATGAATGCAAGAATGCACTAAACAGGATCGATCGATAACCACTGTACTTAAGGTATATCAAGTGTAGCTATGACTTTCAATGTATATACAACATGCTTTTATATCCAAATTGTATATTAAACATTTATTTAAGAACATCAATAGATGTTAAAATATTATAAAACACATCCATTTGTTTTAGGGCAGTTCATACCCTAAAACCATTTTCATAAAACTTTATGAAAATATACCATAACACGATTCAAAACTTATCATTTTAAAATCACTAGAGGTTGACTCATAGCAAGTCCTCCTCACATCATATACATTTATAATAAAAATAACGCATTCACCTGGTATGCCTCACAATTAAGCCTTACTATCGATCTCTGCTTACTATTGTACTTTTTTCTTGCCTTTAGATTTTCTTGTATCACGAGTTTGGTCACTATCTACTGAAGCACCAATATACAATATATACAATTATAAAATACATGGTAGTATTTCTACTAACATTTTATGCACATAATAATACAAAAAGTACTACAATTTATGAATTCTTTTAGAATTCATCTTAAATTTTCATTTTCACTCAAAATGGTCCCTTGCCATTTTTCTTCAATTCAAGCCTCAAATAACTTAATTAAAATTTCAGCATTTAATTCCAGCCCAATACTCAATAGTTACACCAATTCCACTTAAGTCACTAACTTTCCCATAATTACAATTTGGTGCTTAAACTTTGCCAACTTTCCAAAATAGTGAAATTTCACATTCTAACACCGATTTCAACACTCTAACATTAAATTCCAGCATGATACAACAACTATTGAATAGTTACACTTTAACCCTAAATCTTTCCTAAATTATTAAATAAGTCCCCAACTTTCACAAAATTATAAAATGGTCCTAAACATTTTCTAAGGTTTGTATAACCTTCCAAACATCTTTTATAAGACTAGGGAAATTTTCACAATTTTTTATTTACTTAGGGATGAAAACTGTAGGGGTTGGGGTTTCTTGATTTTCACTTGATTCAATCATGGATTCCACCTCTAAACAACATTTCAAGGCTTCTATAATCAAACCCTAACCTATTTTAACCAAATCATAAACTTCTCTAAACCTAGGGTTTAGGTTGAATGCAATAGATTAAATTCTAGGTGGTTTTAAACATCAATCAAGCTTGGAAATGATTCTACAACATCAATACCTCAAAATCCATCATCAATTCATAAAACCCTAACATCTTCTTCATCCACCAAAATTGGTAACTAAACATTCAAGAAAGATTATCATGCATAATTGGTACCAAATGGTAGAGCTCTTAGAATAGATCAATTTTATATTTCATGCTTTAATCCAAAAACCAAAGGAAATTTCTCAAAATGAAAAATAAAATTTCTCTTACCTAGGGTTGGGACTCACGACCAAGAAAGATAAAAATAAACATGTATCATGAAATTTCTAGTTAATTTGTAATTTATTAAGATTAAATGAATTTAAAATTTATTTAATGGGAAATTATAATTTTACCCTTAATGAAACTTGATAATTACAACCATACCTTTTTACATGTTAATTATCATCTCCCCAAACTCAAAGATAAACAAATTATTTTTCCCTTTACAACTTTACCCATGAATTTTTCAAAAAATTCGAATCTAGCTTTTTTCATCTAACGATCCAAAATGATCATGGAAATAAATTCTCAAATCCAATGATCTATATTATTTTTCATCATTTTAAAATTTGGAATTAATATTTCAAAGCTTAATTTATCATCCTTAAAATTTCTCAAAATTTAAATTCAATCTGATTAACCGAATTTTTACCAGACTTTAATATTTTAAAACTTTTAACATAAATTCCATATTAAAAATATAATTCCCATGAAAACATCACTCTTGGGGTTGAATTATTCATTTACAAAATAAAATTTCGTTTTGGGAAAGTTACCACTTTTGTCCCTACACTTTCCCTAATTTATACTTTGGTTACTTAACTTTCAAAACTTATATTTTTGTCACTAACCAAATTTTGGGGGCATTAAAAAACTAGTGACGTTTCAAATGCTTTAGTCAATGGAGTAGTATAGTGGTTCATTTGTTGAAGACCTTAGAGCACACTTTAGAGCATTCTTGGAGGTGTGTGACTTATTTATACATCAAGAAGTACCTGAAGAAACGTTGAAGGTTAAGCTATTTCATACTCTATAACACCCCAGAAATCGGGTTAGTAATTTTGGGTGTATTATTGGGCTTCAAATTCTCGTGGTAAGACTAACATAAATCAATTGGGTCAAGAATAAAGAAAATTGGGCTTGTGGGAAGCCCACAAAGTGTGAAAAATGGTATTTTTGATTTGGTCTTAAAAGAGGAATGATCAAAGGAGTAATTAGACCCTTGTTTGAAAATAAGGTTGATTGACATTAAAATTGGATGATGTAATCGGGGATGAAAAACTAGAAACTCTTCCTTATTTTCCCTACATCTTATCTTCTTCCTCTCAATCACCATTTCAGATTTAAGAAGGTAAGAAAGGTGAGAACATTATTGTTCTACACAACTATTTCATATTTAAGAAGGTAAGAAAGGTGATCTACACCCTTAGAGCTTCAATTCAAACCCAAAATTATGAGGTTTGGCTATGGTGCAAAAATTTTGGGTTTTTTAGAGGTTTTTATTTTAGGGCTTAAGAGTGTTATAAATTGTTTATAAGTACTTAGAAACATGTTTCTAAACACTTAAGAGCTTTAGAACCAGATGTTAATTTCTTTGTTTGCTTGGTTAGTGAGAGAATTTGGGAGACATCAAAGAACAATAACAAGGAGAAGCTTGTGCTAGGGTGACTCTTGGTGGACTCCTTCATCAGTTAAAGTTAAGGTAACACATAAATAACTTCCCTCTACCATATGGAGGTCATGAAACTATGTTTTGTTTGCTTGTGATGTTCATGTTTGCAAAGTGGGTTTTAATGTTAATATGCTCATGTGATGTTTTTGTTGTGTTAAAATGACTCTTTCTGATGTTAATAAATGCCATAATACTTAACAAACACTTGGTATCCTTTAAAGGTCTTATGAGGGACATTAGGAGGTCATTTTTGTGCCTAAACAGAGCAAGTTTAGGCAGAGATATCGGTACTCGAAGAATAATATCGCTATTTTCCTTTTGAATAGGGTAAAATGTGGAAATTATAAAGGAGGTATCGATTCTCCTTCAAGAGGTATCGATACTCGGGGCCCAGTGTCAATACTCATAGGGTAGTATCGATACCAGTAATAATTTAAATATTTTAGTAGCCAATTTTGGTACCGATACTCGTGAGAGTATCAATTCCAAGGGGAGGGTATCAATACTCTCCATCAGGATATCAATATTGACATCCTGTTTTCGATAGAAAACTTTGCTAACTTTATATGCTTTAAAAGAGGATTATGAGGGCATCGAGGCTTCTTAAATAAGACTACAAGTGAGAATATTATTCGAAACCCTTATGAACAACAACATTAAATTATGTGGCATTAAATTAGTCTTTTCTTGACTCTCAGAAATAATAAGGATAGTCGGGTTACTTGACCGAATACATGTACTATTTGAATATGTAAGTAGAGATTTTCTGATTCTATTTTCAGTGTTATGACACTTTTGTATCAGTGCGAATGTACTTTTATATCAGTGTTAAGGCACTTTAGTATTAGTACTAAGGTACTTCCGTGGTTTAATGGCAAGCCCATACTTTGTTCATATGATATATTGTTACATATTTGTATGCTATGACTCATGCTTAATTCTTTTTGTTGCAACATGATTTAGCATGCTAAGCATGATTGGTTAAATGGATGCATGTAGTATGACAAAGTCATTTATGTGGCACTGAGCTCAAAGCTCATTGGTCGAAATTGTTTTGGTTCACAGGTTAGTAATGTGGCAGACTCGGGAGCTTATCGCTAGCATGTCAGACTTCCAGATACCAGCAGTTGTAGAGTATGTTTGATTATTTAGTGGGCATGTATTTCATAGACCCTTATGTAATTGAGTTATAACTCTTGTATTACTATATTTTGATATTTATTTTGTGAGCTCCTCGGTTTGCAAACTTAACTATTATTATGTTATTTTGCTTAAATGCAATCGATATGTTTTGGAAAAAGAAATGTTGACGTGAACCAATTCAACATCATGTTTACAATGGCTATTCAAACCTTTCAAGGGAATAAACTTTCTAACTTTATATATAAAGATGCTTATTTCATATGTAATAATATAATTATTTTACTATATATATATTATATCTATAGTTATTATGATAATAACTTATTCATTAATATGTGAGATATAAGTTATTATTATATACTACATTATACATTTATATCTTATACACATTAAATAAGTTCATATACTTAACTTATTTTCTTATGATATGTATGTAGGCATATTCGGCCAACACTTGGGAGCTATATTGGAGCTAAATGGAGCATGTAAAAGCAAGGAAACTTACATGGGGACGTTTATGATAGCATAAGGAATCATTGGTGAAAAGTTATCCGGAAACCCGTGAGCTCATAGCTGGATTGAGCTACAAGATGACCTCATTTCAGCTAGGGAGTTGCACCATCTTCATCACCACTTAGGACATTTCAAATATGTCCTAAGTCAAAATTTGTGAAATCATACCTTTTCGGGAATAGCTGCCACCTCAAGAGGTACCTTTTCTCAAGGAGTTGCCATAACGTTCACTATGTTACAAGTCACCTATGGCCAGCTCACCTCCAGCTCATTCACCTCTAAACTAGCTCAAACATGAAAGGTTACCTTTCCAAACATTGTGACCTTTCATGAATCATGCTGCCTACGAAGATGCCCTTTTATTTATGAGCACGTAGGTGAAGATAACAAAACCATTGGAGGCCTAAATCATCAATGGACATGAGGTAGAGCTCTATACCTATTCGGCCACAACACATGCCTTGCACATGAGAGCGTTTGGTGCCAAACATGAGGAGGCACATCACCATTCGACCAAGGAGAGGAAATTGGTGCCAAGATGAACAAGCATGCACCATTCAGCCAAGGGAGATGTCTCCCCACCCTTTGGTCGAAACATTAAGCCCCTTCATAAAGGGTTAGTCGAATCGACACCAAGCTAAGGGACTTATCCTTTCATCTTGAATCATCATGTACTTCCATAGAGACATGTACCTAGCCGAATCCCTATGTAACCATTCGACCAAGCCATCTCATTCCCTATAAATTGAGAGGCTTGCCTTCATATGTACTCGTCTCATCTCATATATAAAACATACTCTTGTGAGTTAATTTCTCTTCAAAGTTCTTTACGAACTTTATCGATTAAGCAAGTATAATTCATATACTTGTGGCGTCATTCCTTACATTTTGATTCTTAAATTCCTAGATTGATATCTAGTGGGTTGAAGGCACTTCTACCACCCCCTAAGCAAGTTTGTGAATATCGGGATTGTGTTTCCTAGCATTGTTTCCTCTTTGGCGTGCTTGAGATACAATAACGCCACCATCTCTATTTCATCATCAACACCATCAACTACATCCATCAAGACCATCAATTTCACAACCATCTCTATCCCTATTCTTTTATTTCATCATTTATCTTATTATTCCATTTATTATTCCAATATTAATCATATTTCTTTCTTACCTTTATTGCAGTCCAAGCTTATAATTCAAGGACATCAGTACTTGTCAATCCTAGATCGGGATACAATAAGGCTATCTACTCTCTTCTACCAAAGCGTATAGATCAACCTACATCAAGCGATAATTAGAGCATAGTTGGATTAACAACAAAAATGTCATTGGCATGCAAATCAAAAGAAAAAAAACTCCTACATCAAAATTGGAGTACACAAAAAGAAAGAAAAGACAAAAAGAAGAAAAATTCAAAAAAAGAAGAAAAGAAAAAGAAGAAATTCAAAAAGAAAGCAAAGCTAATGAAAGTGCTCCACCATTGCAAGTATATCAAAGAGGCCTATCTAAACTAAGAGAAGATAACCTTATTGTTTTTTGAGAAAGGTTGCAGTAAGTGTTGTTTCTTGAATTGTAAGTCACCTCTTCCTTTTTCATCCTTTCATTTTCCTTGTCTTCAACCATTTCCTTCTTTTTAATACCTTAAATACTTTCTTCTACCTTTACATTTCTTCTATTCCTTTATACTCTAACCTTATTTGCAGCCGACACACACAAGGAAAGAATTAACTTGTTCTAATCTTGAGTAAGTTCTTCGAAGGAATTAGCAAGAGAAATGTGGAAAAGGCAAATTGAGAGAGTGATATTAGAAGGGAAATTGTTAAAAGCAAAAATTATATTCCCAAGAGTAAACACGAGTGTTGTGTGGAGTGATTTTATCATTTCTTTGGAGTGAACTTGAGAGGCTTTGTGAGTGTGCTGGTAAGGTTTACTTTTGTTTTATTTATTTACTAACCATGTCTCAAAGTCCTAAAGGAAATGATGGTCAACCAAATTTGCAAATGCAAGCATTGATTGGAGAAATGATGAGAATGTTTTAGACAAAAATTGATGCTCTTCATGAAAAACTCGACCAAAGACAAGATCAACCCCACGCTCGGAACAATGATACTCCTTGGAGGCAATAACCTCTTCCATAAAATGATGTCCTAGACCAATATGATGAAAAAGAACCAACATTGATACAAGGACCTAGGCGTGCCAATGTTGATGATAATATGAGCAACATTAAAATCAAAATTCCTCAATTCCAAGGAAAAACTAATCCTGAAGCCTATCTTGAATGGGAAAGCAAGGTGGAACATGTTTTTAGTTGCCACAACTGTTCCGAACTCAAGAAAGTGAGATTGAGAACCATGGAGTTAGTTGATTATTCTTTGATATGGCGGGATCAATTTATTATTACCAAAAGGAGAAATGGAGAAAGACCAATCTCAACATGGCTTGAAATGAAAGGTATCATGCGTAAACGTTTCATTCCTACTCATTATCACCGAGACATGTTTCAGAAATTGTATAACCTTAAACAAGGCCAACGAACTGTGGAGGATTACTATAAGGAGATGGAAGTGGAAATGATCCGAGTCAATATTGAGGAGGATCGTGAAGCAACCATGGCTAGATTTCTTGTCAGACTCAATCCCGAAATTGGCAACACATTGGAGTTGTATCATTACATAGAGATTGATGAAATGGTACAAATGGCTATGAAAATAGAGAGGCAATTACGGAGAAGATCTATATCTCGTACTACCATGCCTACACCTTCAAGATGGAGCCCTAACAATTTGAAGAAGTCTACTCCTACTCTTACCAAGGAAAAGGCCGAAACATCAAGTGCTCCCAAACTCAACAAGGATAGTCAAGGAAAAGAGACTCCTGAACGATCAAGAGACATCCAGTATTTTAAATGTCTTGGGAGGGGGCATGTATCCACACAATGTCCCAACCGAAACACTATATTACTACTTGGAAATGGTGAAATTGAATTTGATCATGAAGAAGAAGAAGAACCACTAACAGAAGTTAAGGAAGGAGCCAAAATTGGTGCTCCCGTGGAAGGCGAAGCCCTGGTGGTTAAAAGAAGTCTGAGTACTCAAGTAGTAGAGGACAATGCACAACGGGAAAACATCTTTCATACCTGATGCCATGTGAATGAAAAAGTGTGTTTCATGATCATAGACGGAAAGAGTTGTACCAATGTGGCAAGTACCATCATAGTGGAGAAATTGGGCTTGAAAACGTTGAAGCATCCAAATCCTTACAAACTACAATGTATTAATGAACGAGGAGAACTTATTGTTAACAAGCAGGTTATGGTTCCTTTTTTAATTGGAAAGTACAAGGACGAGGTTATGTACGATGTTGTTCCTATTCATGCTAGCTATTTACTCCTTGGAAGACCATGGCAATATGATAGAAGGATCATCGATGATTGTTTTACCAATCAATATTCGTTCAACCATGGAGGGAAGAAGATTATCCTAATACCTTTAACGCCTAAACAAGTCCAAATTGATCAAATCAAGATGCAATAAAGTGTTGAGGCCATGAGAAAAGGAAAATCGAAGCCAAGCAAAGAGAAAACTAGTACCAAAACAAGTTCTTATACATCTAAGTGCTTGTTACATAAATGTTTACTGTCAAGATGGAAGATTGATGACGATTTTTCTAACCTTTACAATGAAAAAATTTCATTTGACTTGAAGGATGATCCAAGTGACACAATTCATCAATTTGGGGAACTAAAGGACATGACCTTTCAAGGTCCAAGAGGTGCGAATAATGACAAGCAAAGCGAGGAGATTCTTCATCTAAGGGACATGACTTATGAAGACTATAAGGACATCACCATTCAAAGATTCATTACCTTTCATGAATCCATGCATACATATATTGAAGAACAAAGGGACATGATTTTTGGAATGCAAAAGGGCACAAACGTTCAAAGAAAAATGTCTTAAATAGACATGAGCTTTGAACATACATTTAACAGGAAGTATTTCTTAACTTTGATTATGTTTGATCACATTTTTACTTATGAAAGTTTTCTTTCTTTTCAAATCAAGAACTTCCAAAGCATTCTTTCAACGGATATAAACCTTTTCATTAAGGTACTTATTGAATGGAAGGACACTAAGAAAATAAGACCTTTCGATTTGAGGAAAAATCGATTAAAAGAAGGGGAGGATGATGTGAACCACTTCAGCATCATGTAATGGCAATTCCAACCTTTCAACGGAAGAAACATTCTAACTTTATACATAAAGATGCTTATTTCATATGTTATAAAATAGTTATTTTCATATATATATATATATATATATATATATATATATATATCTATAGTTATTATGATAATAACTTATTCATTAATATATGAGATATAAGTTATTATTCTATACTATAGTACATATTTCTATCTTATACACATTATATAAGTTCATATACTTAACTTATTTTCTTATGATATGTATGTAGGCATATTCGACCAAAACTTGGGAGCTATATTAGAGCTAAATGGAGCATGTTACAACAAGGAAACTTACATGGGGACGTTTAGGAGAGCATAAGGAATCATTGGTGAAAAGTTGTCCGGAGGCCTGTGAGCTCAAAGCTGGATTGAGCTGAAGATTTGAGCTACAAGATGACCTCATTTCAGCTGGGGAGCTGCACCATCATCATCACCACTTAGGACACTTCAAATATGTCCTAAGTCAAAATTTGTGAAATCGTACCTTTTTGCGAATAGTTGCCACCTCAAGAGGTATATTTTCACAAGGAGCTGCCATAACATTCACTTTGCTCCAAGTGACCTATGGCTAGCTCACCTCCAACTCATTTACCTCCAAACTAGCTTAAACATGAAAGGTTACCTTACCAAATATTGTGACCTTTCATGAATGATGTTGTCCATGAAAATTCCCTTTCATTTATGAGCACGTAGGTGAAGAGAACACAACCATTGGAGGCCTAAATCATCAAGGGACGTGAGATAGAGCTCCATACCTATTCGACCACAACACATGCCTTCCACATAAGAGAATTTGGCGCTAAACATGAGGTGGCACATCACCATTCGGCCAAGGAGAGGAAATTAGCGCCAAGATGAACAAGCATGCCCCATTCGGCCAAGGAAAATATCTCCCCACCCTTTGGCCAAAACATTAAGCCCCTTCATGAAGGGTTAGCCGAACTGACACCAGGCCAAGGGACTTCTCCTTTCATCTTGAATCGTCATGTACTTCCATAGAGACATGTACCTAGCCGAATCCTTATTTAACCATTCGGCCAAGCCATCTCATTCCCTATAAATTGAGAGGCTTGCCTTCATTTGTACTCATCCCATCTCATATATAATACATACTCTTGTGAGTTAATTTCTCTTCAAAGTTCTTTGTGAACTTTATCGATTAAGAAAGTATAATTCATATACTTGTGGCGTCATTCCTTCCATTTTGATTCTTAAATTCCTAGATTGATATTTAGTGGGTTGAAGACACTTCTACCACCCTTCAAGCAAGTTTGTGAAGATTAGGATTGTGCTTCCTAGCATTGTTTCCTCATTGGCGTGCTTGAGATATAACAACACCACCATCTCCATTTCATCACCAACACCATCAACTAAATCCATCAAGACCATCAATTCCTCAGCCATCTCTATCCCTATTCTTTCATTTTATCATTTATCTTATTATTCCAATATTAATCATATTTATTTCTTATCTTTATTGTAGCCCAAGCTTATAATTCAAGGACATCAGTAATTGTCAATCCTAGATCGGGACACAAAAAGTCTACCTACTCTCTTCCACCAAGCGTATAGATCAGCCTACATCAGATGTTTTTTTTAAAAATTAGATTAGACATTTTGGTAGTCCCGTGTAATGCCCAAACCCATCGAGTTTCAGTAAAAATCAGATTTGAGTGTTACATTTAGAGTTATCAGAGTGTCAGGTTCAATCATTCTTAGGACCTGCGAGATAGAGTCAGTAAGAGTCAATGATGAACTATAACACCCTTAACTTGTATACATGAACTATTACGAGTTAAAGATGTCACATTAATTATTCAAAATATTACTTAACCTAGAATGGGTAAAATTTTGTTTCTTTTAAAAAAATTCTAATTTTTTTACATTTATTATAAAATAATTAATCACATAAAATAAAAATATAATATTTCGTCTTCTAATTCCAAATTCAGTTTCAGACAGTAACATGCAGTTCTACTCTGTTTCATATAATAAATAAAATTATCAAATTTTAAAATCTAATTAATTAATACATAAACATAATTTACTATAATAATATTTATTCATACGATTAATTTTATGTTGTACACATTTCTTAATCGTATACAAGCCAACTAGAAAATTTAGAACATAATAGGATGTCATTATTGTTACCTGTAAATATTCCTTGATTATTGATGCCAGGATCAACTCCTTACTACTCTCGCTTTCTTTTACCTATATGTGAAAATCATCACACGCTAAGTATACACATAGATATAAATAAATAATAGTATCAATGGCATTATGATCACTTTACCTGTACTTCAACCATGTTACCATATGTTAACATGATATAAACCACATAAAATTTTTTACTAATGTACTTTCCATTCATTCCAAAAGCTCATAAGCTTGTTCACCTTTATATCATTTATTAAACAATAAACCATAGCCCAAATATAAGCCTATGAGAACCCTATGTACGAGTTAAATATGCATCAAAGTATTAATACACATAAGGTTATGCCCATCATATGCACTAAGTGTCCTTTATACACTATAGTGATAAACCGAATATGCAGCTTGCTGCAGGACTCTATGGCATGCCAACTATATCACTGTCCCTCAATGACATACTTGGGCATATAGTTTTTATTTATTTCATCCATTGCAATGTACATCAATATAATTCAATATTGGGCAGTTCATACCCGAATTAACCTTCATGATAAACATCATATATATAAGCTAGTGATCAATGCTTTTTATATTAACCTTTGACATATTTAGAATATGTCAAATATATGATAAATGACATCAATATCATGTCAATATAAATAAGGTAGACTCATCGTAAGTCTTCCTAATGGCGTATGAAACATGCATGTATAATATTATGCATGCTTTGCAATCACATTAACACTATATATACAAGTCAAAATATAAGACTCACTAAGCTTTAAGATTGATCCTTTGCTTTAGATTGGTTCGATAAATATTTTTATCACAATTTCTTATTCTAATAGTTTACACCACCTTCGAAGAAATATTATTATGTATTAATCTACACTTAAAAATTAGTTTTTAAACCAATAGAAACTAGACTCGAATACGAAACTAACCTATAAGGAACTTCTTCTAGTTCAATTTATACAATTTATAATGAATTTTCAAATCTGACTTACGGAAATTGTTTTTAAGCAAAATCTGTTGCCTTGTTTTCTGACCTATCATTAATTAAAAATTCATATCTTTTTGTATACTCCTCAAAATTAGTATGCGTTTGTGTTAAACAAAACTAGACTGATATAAAAATGAACAATATAAAAATCATCATATAATCATTTTTTTAGAATCTATGGTGAATTTCTAAACTTACTACTTAGATCTAAAATTAGGCAGATTTCACTAATTTGCATCCTAAGCTTGTTCACTAATTCTATTAGCTTACCAAATGAACATTTACGCATGAATCACAATTCACATAACATTTAGCAATCACTTTTTACAATAGCAACTCTGTCACTGTGTCATCGTAAGTTAATGTTTGCACGATATCGTAAATACAAATTAAATATGCACTCTCCTGGTGTCCTTAGCTCACAAACTTTCCTTAGAAATTCATATTCATCCTTAAGTTTCTCCTTAGATTTAATATTATTTGATATTGAATCCAAGCATACAATCTAAATGAGCATCATTTGAATAGCATATACAATTTAACCACGTTAGAATCTTACTAACACATGCATACAATAGAAAATAATTTTCTAAAAATCTTTCGATGCTCATTCGATACTAATTTCATGTCACAAAATCTATGTTGACCTTAATACTTCAAGTTGACCAATCAATTCCCTTTTTATTCAAATACATCAAAACTGCACATGACATTTTCAACTTTACATTTTAATCACAAATTAAAATTCTTTTAGAATTCATCTTAACTTTTCCATCTTAGTCAAAATGGTCATTTACCATTTAACTTCCATTCAAGCTTTAAATAACATAATAATAAATTCCAACATAATACCTCAACAATTACACCATTTTCACTTAAGTCACTAACTTTCTCATATTTATGATTTCATCCTCAAACTTTACCAACTATCCAACAAAATATCCAATTTCCACCTTCTACCATCAGATTCAACATTCTAACATTAAGTTCCAACATGAAACCTCACATATTTAACAAATGCACATCAATCCCATAATTTTTCATAATTCATGAATAGGTCCCTTAACTTTTACAAAATTACAAAATGGTCTCAACAACTTTCTAGAGCTTTTAGAACCTTCCAAAATATCATTTCTAAGACTAGGGATTTTTTTCCATATTTTCCCCATTTTTTTCATCATGGCTGAAATTCTAGGCTTAGGGATTCTTATGTTTTCAAATTCATTCAAGCATGAATTTAACCTCTATACAACATTTCAAAACTTCTACAATCAAACCCCTAACATAAATTATCAAATCATATATTCCTCAAAACCCTAGGATTTGGCCAAACCTATTAGAGCTTGATTTCAAGTGTTTTAATATACATACAAGTTTGGAAACAACTTTACAACATTAAGAACATCAAAATCTATAATCAATTCATAAAACCCTAACTTCATATTCATCCCCCAAATTTAGGAACTAAGCATTTCAAGAAAGATTAGCATGCAAAATTGGTACCAAATGATAGAGCTCTTCGAATAAATCAATTTCCTATTTCAGGCTTTAATCCAAAAACCTAAGGAAATTGCTTGAAAATGAACAATAAATAAAATTTATCTTACCTTAGGATGGAGTACACGCTCATGGAGATTGAAGATGAACAAATATTCATGAAATATCTAATTAATTCCATGTTAATTTGTCATTTATAAAGCTTAAATGAATTTATAATTCATTTATTAAGCTTAAATAAATTTATAATTCATTTAATGGGAAATGACATTTTCACCCATAATGAAACTTGATAATTTATACCACACAGTGCCACTTTTTAATTATCATCTTCGAAAGTCAAAGATGAACAAATTTTACCAATGCTATTTTCCAAAAATTTCAATATTGTCATTTTCATCAAACGGTCTAAAATAAAAATGGAAATTAATTCTCAAATCCAGTTATCTATATTACTTTCCATCATTTTAAAATATGGAAATAATATTTTTAATCTTAATTTATCACCCTTTAAAATTTCTCAAAATTTATATTCGAACCGATTTGCCGAATTTTTATCGGACTTTAACCCATTTTAGCTTTTAACACAAATTCTAGATCAAAAATATTATTTCCACGAAAACGTCATTCTTGAGGGTGAAATATTCATTTATGAGATAAAATGTTTTTGGGAAATTACAACTTTGGTCCTTAAACTTTTCTTAAATTTATAATTTAGCCACTAAACTTTTAACATTTATTCCTTGGTCACTAACCAAATTTTTGGGGAGCTAGTGTACTTGGTTATCTGGAATGGTGATAATAACATCATTTTTTTAACTTTTTAGCATGCAGTTGATGACCCGACTCATAGTCAAGAGGTTCACAATGAGAGTCGCGCCTCACTTGCCGGAGATACTGGCGATGATTACATTATAAACTCTAAGGAAATACGTATCCCTAAGGATGCAGGGATTGATGAGGCCATCTTGTTTAGGGACCTCAATGCTACTCTTAGGAATATTGTACGAGATATCCTAAGAGCACCTGTCGCACCTACCTCACTCGCTCTACCACCTGTAGCACCTCAGGAGTATCTCGTAGAGCGACTCCAATGTTATAAGACCATAGACTTCTATGTAACTGGCGGTGATGACCCGATAGCAGCCGACTCATAGATCCTTGATACCTTTCGTACTTTGAGGCAGCTATATCTTACCCAGAGGATAAGCTCGAGTGCATCACCTCCCTGTTGAAGGGTGATGTAATCGACTAGTGAGAGACTGTCGAGCTAGTCTTAGAGTATATGAGGTCGACTTGGGAGTCCTAAAGGAGTTCAGGCATAAATATATTGGGGAGGCACACATTGAAGACCTGAGAGACTAGTTCACCTGTCTCATTCAGGAAGACTAATTGGTGATGAAGTACAAGTGCGACTTCCTCCATTTAAGTCGTTATGTACCCGAGTTAGTGGTGACTGAGGATCACTGCTATAAGAAGTTTAGAGAGGGACTCCATATTAACATCCTCATGTAGTTTTTCGTTGATTCCCCATGAGTTTACGTAGAGTTGACCTTCTAGGCTAACTTGATTGAGAGAGTCTTTTGAGGAAGGCCAGTTTGATGAGTGGCTCAAGAGACCAGAGGTAGAGAGCACCAAATTCTTCAGGGCCATCCCAGTATACTGCCAGAGGGATAAGAACTTCCGTAGAGGATAAAGGTCTCATCCATCGCAGTCCTAAAGGATTTGACAGAGTTTTGGGCACCATCAGGGATTAGAGCAGCTTAAGAGACCATTGGCATCAATCTCGATAGCAAGCACTGGAGGTTCTTATAGATGAGTATAACTTATACAGTGCAAGCATTGTAACAAATGGCATTCATGAGAGTGTTTTTCGGTTACAATGACTTTCTTAGGTTGTGGGTCATTGGAGCACTTTATCTTATACTACCTTGAAACATGTAGTGCAGCACCACTGACTTCTCAGAGATCAGCCTAATCAGTTCATATAGGCCGAAGATCTATCTATAGGGGTAGTAGATTTGTAACAGATAGCATAGTAGGGGTATTACCTGATCCATTGCCGATCCTGAGGATAAAATCACTTCGAGGTAGTACGCTGTGAGGCCCCAAGAGGACTACAAGCCAACAGATGTCATTTCAAGTATCTTTACTATTTATGACACTCTAATTAAAACATTGATTGATCCCGGTTCAACCCATTCATATTTTTTCCATGAACTTGTCCAAGAGTGGGGTATTCTGTTAGATGATCTCAAAGTTAAGATAAGAGTTTTGAGTCCCTTAGGACTAGATGTGCATGTGGACAAGGTCCACTGTAAAAGTCATATGGAAATTCAAGGTCAAGTCCTTTCCATTAACCTTATAGTGCTACCCTTCCAAGAGTTCGATGCAATCCAAAGGATGGGTTGATTGACCGAGCATGATGTGGGTTAAAGTACAAGGCTAGACAACTCAAACTTAAACACAATGATGGTACCAAAGTGGTGATAGATAGTTTCGAGTACCATGACACCTCCAGAATCATCTCAGTGCTGCTCATAGATTTGTTGGTCAGGGATATGATATATTTCAAGTTCATTTGATAGTCATTCGAGTTTTGAGCCCAACACTCAAAGACATCTATATTGTGAGGGACTCCCTTGAGGTATTTCCAGAGAAGTTACTCGGACTACCGTCATATTATGAGTTGGAGTTTAGTGTTGAAGAGTTACACAGATCAACGCTGGTGTCCATTGCCTTGCATCGTATGGCACTGACCAAGTTAAAAGAGCTTAAGTCATAAATTAAGAGCTATTGGATCGAGGGTTCATTCGCCCAAGTATATCACTCTGGGGAGCACCGATGTTATTTGTAAAGAAAAAGGATGGGTCGATCAGGCTATGCATCGACCATCAACTACTGTCAACTAAACAAGTTAACTCCCAAGAACCAATATCCACTTCTGATGATTGATGAATTTTTTGATCAGCTTAGAGGATCCAAAGTATTCTCTAAGATAAATTTGAGGTCGAGTTACTACCAATTGATGGTTAAGGATAAGGACGTGACCAAGACAGTGTTCTTGTAATACCCCAACCTGAATCGAGGATTGGGAGCATTGCCGAGATCAAAAGCAACAACTAGATCATTGAATGTTGAATCAGACATACGCAATAAACAACACAATTAAAGAGCCATTTTTTCTTGAATACAAGATTACAAATCTTTATCAATTTACTCATCAATTAATTCGATTAAGATATGACTCCCAAATTATCACATATAATTTGATTTAAATTGCATTCTTAATACACTAAACCGAATAATAGCATTTAAACCACATATATTCTACAAGAGTTTAGTGAACTTAATATAATATGACATTTATAAATAATCCATCTTATATTTATATTCCAAAAAGGAACCCTTATTGGCTTACACAAAAGAACATACTTGTAAGCTATTTATACACCAAAAACCCATTGACGTTATATATATTAGGGGTCCATTAACTCTATAGACTATAATATTTCATTAGGTTATTAGGTACATTTCATAAACAACTTAATTACCCACTATATGCATGAGATTTGAACCATTATAGTTAAAGCTAAGCAACCAATTAGAAGTATAAGGATAAAAAACCAAACCATACTTGAAATCTTCCTTTGAGTTCATTAGCTATGGAGGTCGGTCTTCAAATATTCTAGAACATGTGGTTTGAGAAAGAAATAAACAAGATCAATAAATACTTATAGTACTTGGCTAGGTAACACTTAAAGTTCATTGAGTCTTTACTTATAGTACATGTGGTTAACCTTTGTACTATTTTTAAGGCCAAATAACGTACCCTCCGTGTGTCGCCAATAAGCACCGTAGTGCTAGACCGTAGTCCTCACACACAATTGAGCTCTAGACTCTATGGTACACCTTCATATCTTGGACTAACTATTAACCAAGGACATTAATCTTATTTGCTATAAAATCATTATTGTTTTGTAACACAACCATCAAGGATTATTCCATTTCAAGACTTTTTCTTCAAATTCAAATTTCTCATCGAAGTTAGCAATAATTTGTTCATTCAAGATTTCATTTCAATCGAGTTTGATCTTGGCATCATGAAATAGCTTATCATTCAACTTGATTCGATCATGGTAGCATGCAATAATTCACCATTGGATTCAGTTCAATCATGGCAGCATGCAATAGTTTATCATTAATCTTGATTCGATCATGGTATCATGCAATAATTCACCATTCGATTCAATTTAATCAAGGCAGCCTATAATAGATCATCATTCAATTTTATTTGATCGTGGTAGCATACAATAATTCATCATTCGATTCAATTCAATCATGCTAGCATACAATAGTTCATCAGTCAACTTGATTCGATCATGGTAGCATGCAATAATTCACCATTCGATTCAATTCAATCAAGGCATCATATATTAGTTCGTCATTCAATTTGATTCGATCATGGTAGCATGTAATAATTCACTATTCGATTCAATTCAATCAAGGTAGCATATAATAGTTTATCATTCAATTTGATTTTATCATGGTAGCATGAAATAACCAATTTATCAATTAATTTCTTATGTCACTCAATAACTTATAACCTTTAATTAATCTTTCTTTCCCTTAATCATAAGCTCTAATATGACTTAATTTAATTATTAACATACTGATTTCATAAGCAATTGAACATAAAAATAAAAATAAAATGTGGTCAGGACTTAATTCCTAACCTTAATATAGTTACACTCACAATACTCCAAGTTAACCTTGAATTACTATCCCTTTTTGCCTATCATTGGTGGATCTTCCCTTAGTTCCTTTAGCCACTTCCTCAATTTCTTGCTCTATCAATTTATACACAACATAGGGAAGATATTATAACCAATAGTAAATTCCAGCTCAATTAGCTAGTTGACACTAAATATATTCTCTTTTGGAAGATTGCACACCTTATAGTAATCTGACAATAACTTTTAATTTACACATTGGATTTTCAATTTCTTTATACTTCCAACCATGTATGGATTGTATTTTTATTTTCTTATATACAATTAAAGTTTTGCATTTGAATTTAGATAATTTTCCAGTGACCAATCTATCACTATTGCAATTCGATGCACTTTGGTGAACTAATTCACCTAGAATTCTTATCAATTTATTTTAACCCTTCTTACCATTGCTTATTTTTATCCTTTCCATGTATTTTCATACCAACCTTAGCCATTAATATTTCATTAAGTCCTCCAATTAACAGATTTTCCAGAACATCCCAGTTTTACCTGTTTTGCTAATTTACCATTTACAAACTACCAATTCCTCTATAATTTAATCCTTACAATTTATTTTACATTATTTTCAGTCTCTACCATATTTTTATCTAGATTACCAATATTTAATTTTGTCCAATTGGATTCCAAATTTCCTTAATTTGTTCAAAACAATCCTTAATTGATCTATAACAACAATTGTGACCAGTTTCACTCTAAGGTCAAATTCCTAAAATTTTACAGCATTTCCTCTTGTTTGAAGATTAAATCTTCAATAAATTTAAATTTCCAACAACCTTATCCTATATATATTTTTCAATTTAGTACAAAACCTTTCGAATTTCTTAATTTGGTCACAAGCATGCACAATTATATATGTTATCACCCTTAAGGTGATAACTCATCATTTACCCAACTTAACAGGGTTCTTGATCAGTTAAATCTAACTTAACATGACCACCAAAATCTCTAGTATCATAATAGCCAACACTTTAAATTTATTCAAAGATCAATCTTAGCAATTTCTCAAGGATTAACTCAATTAAATCCTTACATTTCGAATGGAAATAGAGAATAAAAGACTTGCTTGTTAGGCTATGTAATTTCCTAGTTAATTCAACCTTGAACTAAGCTTGCATGAACGGTCTCCTTTGTTTTCTCTCATTGTTTTTCTCTCTTAATTCTCTCTATTTTTCTTTCTTAGGCCAATCACAAAATGAGATGGGAAGGATGATATCTTTCATCTTTAATGGAGGTGGAAATGCCCAATTTAGCATCTCTTAGTACTTAAGTAACCAACTATTCAAGGGTAAATTTAGGAATTCATGTATTTGACATGCAATTTTATTATTTGTTACCTATTTCAATTGGATCACTCTAATTTGGTTAGCATTTCTTCAATCACTTCGATTAGGTCTTTGTTTAATTCAACTAATTTAAATTCCAATTCAACTTGGTGGTTATCCTAGGCAATTCGATTGGGTCCTTTTCCCAATTCAATTAATTTAGATTTTCAATTCAATTAGATCTTTATTTAATTCCATTAATTGAAATGATTTCAATTTGGTTTTTATCATAGTAAATGTAACTTTATTCTCCTAGGATTGGATTTTGGGGTGTTACAATTCTCCCCCTTAAAAGAGAATTCATCCTCGAATTCTTACCTGGATTAAACAGGTGAGGATATTGCTTTTTCATTGTATAATTGGGTTCCCATGTCGCTCCTGCCATCTTGTGATTTCTCCATAAGACTTTCACCAATGGAACGTTCTTGTTTTAAAGTTTTTTAACTTCTCTTTCAAAGATTTGAATTGGTTCCTCTTCATAGGATAGGTATGGGTTTAATTCAACTTCTTCATGTTCAAGAATGTGAGTTGGATCTGATCAGTACATCTGGAGCATCGAAACATGAAAATAAAATTATGAATCTTATCAAAATCACTAAGGAGTGATTGTCGATAAGCCACTGGACCAATTCTTTCCGCAACATCGAATGGTTTGATGAATCGAGGGCTAAGCATTCCCCTTTTTCCAAACCTAAAAACTTTCTTCAGGGGAGATACTTTGAGAAACGCCTTATCTCCTACATCATACTGGATATCTCTTTTTTTCAAATCTGAATAGAACTTTTGCCTATCAAAGGCTTACTTCAATAAATCATGGATAATTTGAACTTGTTCTTTAGCTTCCCTGAGAAATTAAGACAAATGACTTTGTTTTCACCCAGTTTAGACCAACATATGGGTGTTCTGCCTATACAAAGCATCGAAAGGAGCCATTTGAATCCATGCTTGATAACTATTGTTATAGGTGAATTCTATAAGGGGTATGGATTTCTCTCAGTTCTTTCCAAAATCATTAACACAAGCTCTAAGCATGTCTTCGAGTAATTATATTACTCTCTTGGATTGGCCATCACTTTGAGGAAGAAAGGTAATACTCAGTTTGACTTTAGTGCCAATAGCTCACTATAAGGATTTATAAAATCGAGCTGTGAATCAAGGATCTCGATCGAAAATGAAAGAAGTATAGACCCCTTGTAATTGAATTACTTCAGAAATATAAAATTCGGCTAGAGTATCCAAACTATAGCTTATTCAAATAGGGATGAAATGAGCTAATTTGGTGAAACAATCTACAATTACCCACATAACATGACATTTTATTGGTGAACAAGGTAGACCACTTACAAAGTTCATATTTATTTGATCCCATTTCAACTGAAGAAATTCAATAGGGTGGAGGATTCCAATAGGAGCTCGATGTTCGACTTTGATTCTTCGATAATTCAGGCATCTAGACACAAAATCTATAATGACATACTTCATATGAGGTCACCAATATATGGATTTAAGGTCTTTATACATCTTGATAGATCCGGGATGAATTGAGAATGTACTTTTATGAGCTTCCTGTAAAATTTCCTTCTTCAAATCATCGTTGTTCGAAATACACACCCTATTCTTAAAATAGAGATGCCATTCGAATGAATGGAAAAATCTTGATTGGCTTTCAAGTATAGCTTTCAAATAATAACTTGAAGTTTAAGATCAATTTTCTACAAGTCTCTGATCCTCGAGATTAAGCTAGATCGAACTTGTAATTCACATATGAATCCACTTTTTTGATACATTTAAAGATGGACATTAATAACATTTGAGGTCAAGATCGGTTTACGACTAAGAGCATCCGCAACCATGTTGGCTCTTCCAAGATGATAGTCGATGACTAAATCATAATGCTTGAGTATTGCAAGCCATCTTCTTTGCCTCAAATTGAGATCCTTTTGAGTCAGGAGTTATTTGAGACTTTTATGATTGGCAAATAGATAGTGTTTTTCACCGTACAGGTAATACCTCCAAATTTTGAGGGTGAATACAATAGCAACAAGTTCTAAGTCATGCATTAAATAATTGAGCTCTTAAGGCTTTAATTGGAGAGATGCATAAGAAATTTCATTATCACCTTGCATTAAGACACATCCAAGCACCAAATATGAAGAATCAATACAAATAATGAATTCATTGACTGATTCTGGTTGGATAAGGACCGAGGCATAAGTAAGAGATTGCTTGAGCTAATCAACCCTTTATTACTGCTTCTCTATCCATTTAAAGGATACATCTATTCGAACAAGTTTAGTTAGGGGTAAGCCAATAGTACAAAATCCCTTAAGGAATCTTTTATAATACTCGGCTAAACCAAGAAAGCTTCGAACTTCACTCACATTCCTTGGAGGGCTCTAATCCATAATAGCTTGTATCATTTTTTGATCTACTTTGATTCCCTGTGCTGATATAACATGACCAAGGAATGAGACTTCCAATAGCCATAATTCAGATTTGGAGAATTTTGTGAACAACTGACATTCTCGAAGTGTTTGCAAGACAATCCGAAGGTGTTCGATATGTTCCTTCTTGTTATGGGAATATACGAAAATGTTATCGATAAATACAACCATGAACTTGTTGACATAAAGCTTAAATACATGATTCATGACATCCATAAATGTGGCATGGCATTAGTTAATCCAAATGGCAGAAAAAGAAATTTAATGTGGTCTTCACGAGTTCAAAAAACTATTCTTGGCACATCTTCCTCTTTAACCCTTATTTTATAATAACCCGATCAAAGATCCATCTTTGAAAAAACTTAATCATCCCTAAGATGTTCGAAGAGATCTTCTATTATTGGAAGTGGGTGTCGATTCTTGATAGTGATCTTGTTCAACTAGCAACAATTAATACAAAGACGCATCGTACTACCATTTTTCTTTACAAACAAGAAAGTTACACCCCATTGAGAAAAACTAGGCCGAATAAAACCCTTTTCTTGAAGCTCTTAAAGTTGCTTCTATGGCTCTTTTAGTTTAAGTGGTGTCATTCGATATGGTGTAATGAACACCAAATTCTTTCCAGGTTGTACTTCAATCCCGAACTCTTCTTCTCGAGTTAGAGGTATGCCAGGAATTTCCTCATGAAAAACATCTGCAAATTCAGAAACAACAAGTGTATCAATGAAGCTAAATTCAATTTGATCTTGTAAGACCATATAAGCAAAAGGATAAGTAGGCTTTTTATCAATTAGGAGTATAGATTCTTTCCCTAATACTCAGAGTTACAATTTTTTATTTTGGAAAGCTTCATGTTTGTTTAACCAATCTAAGCCTAGTATTAAATCAAACTCACGAAATGGCAGAATGTATAGATTGGTAAAAAGGGCACATTTCGAATAGTCAAGAGGCAATTTATACAAATCAAATTAATGTTCGAAATTCCTCCTAACGGGTTAAGACTACAAGACCGATTTTAGCAAGTTCAGGCTTTAGTTTTAATTTTCTATTAAGTTTGAGCATACAAATGAATGAGTAGATCCCGAGTCTATAAAAGCATAAATAGTAAATAAGTTTAACTCGATGGTACATGTGATAACATCGAGAGTTTATTCATCATCATTTTCTCGAATATGATAGATACAAGCAGGGGTTCGAGATTCCTAGTTAGTGTGAGTAGGGGCATTCGAATGAATTGTCTTTTCTTTGACATGGTGGCTCGATTAGGTTATGTTAGGGATTTTTTTTCGAATTAAAGAATTAGAACTTGCAATAGATGAATTTTTGTTCATACTTTATTTGGATTCTACGGACAATACCAGATGTAGTGGTCTAAGGATCCACATAAGTAGCATAAGTTCCGTTGAGTCCTACATTAACTGAGATGATGTTTTTGGCAAAATTTGTAGGTAGGATACTGGACAACCTTCCTGGAATTCCCTATACTATCCATAGAGACCATCAAAACTGTAGGCTTAGAAACTGACTAAGGCTTCAAAATATAGTTGCTCTTATGAGTAGAATTATGATTGGACGAATTTTCCCAGATGTGTTTAGACTTCTTGGACTACCAATGGGGTTTGTCATCACTTTGGATCGTTTATCCTTCCAGGAACAACCACTCCTGCATTTCTCAAAAGCTTTCATTTTTGCCTCCTTAGTGATAACCATATTCACCAAGCTCTAAAAGTCAGTAGTATCTAGGAAAATAAATATCAGACTTCACTCATCATTCAATTCGTCGATAAAATATTCGACATTTGTCCTTCTCATTCTGGATGTATTCTGACCCGTACTTACAATATCGGCAGAAGTTACTCACATATTACTTGATGGGTCGGCCACCTTATTTGAGGTACAAGAAACACTTCTCGTGTTCAACCAGATATTGCTCACTAATATACTTCTTGTTGAACTCTTCTAAAAGAACTTCTAAGTAACAGATTCAGCAAGAGCATTCAGAATAGTAGTTTCCCACCAACTCATTGCTTCGTCTATCAACAAGGCCACAACACACTCTAGTTTATGCTAGTTTGAGCATTGCAATTGCTTGCTCAGAATTCGTATGGTGTTCTCAAACCAATACTCAACCTCTTTAGGTTTATCATTATTGGCACCCATGAAAGTATATACCCGGTGTTGGGCCAGCTTATCGATAGAGGCCTTGTTTGGTACAAAAGGAGAAATAACAGGCTGATCACATCTAAGGTTGACTACAGGTTGAACGAACATCTCCTTCATGCTAAGGAGACATTCTTGTTAGATTGAATTTACTGAATGATTTCCTTGTTGATTAGAAACTTGGGGTCGTTGCTGGGCTTGTTGTGTATGATTCTGATCCATCCCTACGCTATCTCATTCATTTAAGGACTTGGGACTTTCACTATCTCGATCCATTATTGTTTCTGATATTCTATGATAGAACAAGAAGAGAAATTTTTAGGTTAGGCAAGAATACAAGTTATGCTTGAATACAACTCCTAGGTGGCTCAATGTAATCCTATATGATGCATGAGACTCGATTTAATCCTAGACTTGACCAAAAGCTCTGATACCAATTAATTAGTAACACCCCAAATAGAATTGAGGATTGAGAACATTACCGAGACCGAAAGCAATAACAAGGTCATCGAACGTTTAAATAGATATACACAATAGAAAATTCAATTGAAGAGCCATTTTTTTAATACAAGATTAAAATCTCGAACAATTTACTCATCAATTAATTTGATTAAGTAATGAATCCCAATTTATCACATGTAATTTCATTTAACTTGCATTTTTAGTACACTTAACTGAATACTAGCAATTAAACCACATACATTCTATAAGATTTTAATGAACTTAACATAATATGACATTTATACATAATCCATCTTATATATATATATATTCCAAAAAGGAACCCTTAATGGCTTACACAAAATAACATACTTGCCAGCTATTTACATACCAAAAATCTATTGACGTTATATATATTAGGGGTTCATTAACTCCAGAGATTATACTATTTCTTTAGGTTCTTAGTTACATTTCATAAACAACATAATTACCAACCATATGCATGAGATTTGAATCACTATACTTAAAGCTAAGCCACCAACTAGGAGTATAAGGATAAAGAAACAAGCCATACATGAAATCTTCCTTTGAGTTGATTAACTATGGAGATTGAGCTTCAAATACTCTAGAATTTGTAGTTTGGGAAATAAATGAACAAGAGGTCTAAGTAGTTATAGTACTTAGTGAGGTAACACTTAAGTTGATTGAGTTTTTACTATTTAATGATCTCCATAATCAACTAATATATTGATTTCATGCAATTAATACATACTCTAATAGTATAGCAATCAATTTAAACAAACTACCTGATCTGGCTTCAATTTCGAACATGGAGAGAGTACACAATTGTACACATCTAATTTAACAATTAACTAAATTAACCAATTAACATTTCAAATCTTCTTCCATTCAATCAATGCATAATTAACAATACATGCAACACACAATCTACATGACACTTTAAATTAAGCAATTAAATCTGCATAACAATTCAATTTGAACAATTCATGCTTATAAAAGCACTTTTCTGATTTAATCTTATCAATTAATTTAAGCCTTCATTTCTAATTTAGCATAGATAAGAAAGTCTCCAACTAACTATCGACATACACTGTAATTACATCGTAGTCTTGCACCATAGTGCTAGACCGTAGTCCCTCATACACAATTAAGCTCTAGACTCTAATAGATGCCCTCATATCTTGGATTGACTATTAACCATGGACATTGAATCTTATTTTCCAAGAAATCTTTATTATCTTTTTGTAACATATCCATAAAGGACTATTCCATGGCAAGACTATTCATTCAATTTCATATTGCTCATGGTAACAATCAATCATTTGTTCATTCAAGATTTCATTTCAATCATTTTCAATCTTGGTAGAATGCAATACTTCATCATTTAACTCGGTTCAATCATGGTAGCATGCAATATTTCACCATTCAATTTAATTCAATCATGGTAACATGAAGTAGTTTATCATTCAACTTTTTTGATCATGGTAGCATGCAATAATTCAACATTCAATTCAATTCAATCAAGGCAACATATAATATTTCATCATTCAATTTGATTTGATCATGGTAGCATGCAATAATCACCATTCAATTCAATTCAATCATGGCAATATACAATAGCACATCATTCAACTTGATTATATCATTGTAGCATGCAATAATTCACCATTTGATTCAATTCAATCAAGGTAGCATATAATAGTTCATTATTCAATTTGATTCGATCATGGTAGCAAGTAAGAATTTACCATTTGATTCAATTCAATCAGGGCAACATATAATAGTTCATCATTCAATTTGATTCGATCATGGGAGCATGCAATAACCATCAGCATCTATGTCATTGATATTTGAGTTCCTGAAAGAAAAATAAACAAGAGTATATATATATATATATATAATCATGAAAATGCACTTAAAAATGATTGTCGTTTGGAACTAATGCATCTTTTATTGAAAAAGAAAAACTCATAGCTTAAACCTTTAGACGAAATCAAACTATTGCCCCAGGCATAAGCAACAGTGAAAGTTCTAGTGTATTACTCTGAAAAAGACTTGAAACTTACAGGTAATTCTTCCGCAGTCCAATTATTTAACTCGAAGTCTGATGATGTGGGGTAAATGCCCATAGCTTCATTCTCTACAAATTCATCATTTGATATGACATTGATACTCATTTCCTTTAAAGCATCTTCAACAATCAGCCCTTTGCTTTGCTGATTCTCTTGAAAAACATGTCCTCCAAGCACAAAAGTATTACTCAATGGTGGAAAAATCATTGGTTCCCGTGTGAGATCCTCTCCACCTAACTTTGCCTTTCTCAGTTCCTGACTATTTCTAATGCCCCTCTGTTTCTCTTTTATAGTCGGTTGATATCCCAAACCAAATTGATCTTTCTTAGAGATAGGAAGAACTAGATTAACTGGTCATTGCAAATAACTTTCTAATCATTTTCCAGCTTTTACTCATTTTCCTAGGGTTAATAGGAGTCCCATTTTAGTGCAGTTCGAAATTTTGGGTTTAGACATTCTTTTGCCCTTGGCTACAAATGTGGCGTTAACAAATTCTAATGATCTGAAAGAGCACTCAATAACTTCTTCATCCAATTCACATATTGACCAATGGTAGAGACTGAATCAATGATGTCTTCTTCAGCATTAAGACATATCAGCCTACCATCTATTACAAATTTCACCTTTTAGTGTAGTGTGGATGGAACTGCCCCTGCTTGGTGAATCTAGTGTCTTCCCAGTAAACAATTATAGGTGGGTATAATATACATTACAAGGAATTCTATATTATATGTAGTTGGACCAATGGTTAAAGGAATGTCGATTTTTCCCAATACTTCTTTCTTGATTCCATCAAAAGCTCGGATAATACTCTGACTATTTCTCATAAATGTGCTGTCAATTGGTAATTTCTTCAAAGTCACCAATGGCATTACATTCAAAGCTGAGCCATTATCTACTAACACTTGAGTTAGAATATGTCCCTTGCACTTAACCGTGATGTGCAGAGCTTTAGGGCTACCACTCGTCTCAGAAGGAATTTCATCTTTAGAGAAAGAAAGGAAATTGTCAGCCTGTTTGTTTGTAATCAACCTATTCAATTTGTTAACATGCAATTCCTTTGGCACAAAAGCTTGATTTAACATTTTTAACAAAGCATTTCTATGTACTTCGGAGCTTAATACAAGTGCTAAAACTGATATACAAGCAGGCAATTTGTGCAACAGTTCAACAATATTGTATTCACTATGTTTAAGAAACTTCAAGAATTCTTCAACTTCCTTTTCAGTTACAGGTTCATTGACGACAGTTTCATCCTCTTTCAGTTGTAATTCAACCTTTTCCCTTTATCAACCGGACCTTGCTTCTCATGTTCCTTATAATAACACCTTCCACTTCTGGTAAAATGTCTAACTTCATTTACCTCTTCATTTCCTCCCATTATTTTCTTCATTTTGCAATCATAATTTCATGGTACTTACTTGTCACCTTTATAAATGAACAGGGATGGAGAAGTGATAACCACCTTTGGAGATATTTTATCTGATACACGAGTCCTTGGTGTGATAATTAGAGTTATAGACTACTCTAGATGATCCTTCGGAGGCACAATTATCCATTTCCTTCTCTTTTGGTATTTCCTTGAAAAATTCCATTTCTTTATCATCCACCATTTTTTGTACCAAAGCCCAAAAATCTGGACATTGTTGTATAACATGTCCTTTGCAACCATGATAATGGCATACATTTTCACAGTTTAATTGTTCTGCTGGCAGATTGGATATCAGCAAACCAACTTTGATCATTTGAGCCCATACCCAAAACATCAGTGATTTAACTTCACTGACTTGCCTTATCACCTGCTTTCCTTTTTCCTCAACAACTGCATTGATTCCTACTCCTGTGTGATTTGGCAACAGATTTTGAGCCATATTTGGTTGGTCTTTATCACCAAAATTTATGATATTCTTTGTTCTCAGGCTTTGAACAATTCTTTTTGAATGTGATGCAGTTTTCAATTGAATATCCTTAGCCTCTGCATGATTTTCGCATTGCAAGTTTTCATTGTACCACTTAGGATATGGAGGTTGTATGGGTGATACATGATAGGGTGATATTATAAGCTTGTCATATAATATCTAGTATAACTCTTTGTATGTCATTGGAATTGGGTCAAACTAAGGTCTCTCTTTTTCCATCCTTGGTTCCCTTGTCCCTTGTTTGGCGCAGTTTTATGTTGAAGATCCAATGTCTTGAGGTCGAGACACCGTAATATTATTGGTCGCATATTTCCTTGCGTTATTTACCTCACTTTCTTTCTTTTTCATTAATGACTTCTTGCTAGGTTCACCACTTTAAACTGCCATTTCAATTATCTCACCTGTTGTGATTATGTCAGCAAAACTCTTAAAAGAATTTCGTATGCGGTGAGTAAAGAAAGGAGCTTTTAAAGTATTCACAAAAAGCACATTTGTCTCATCTTCTTCAATGGGTAGATGTACCTGCATGGCTATGTCCCTCCATCTTTAGGCATAATGCCTGAAACTTTCATTGAATTTCTTTTCCATGTTCTATAGTACCATTTGATTAGGTCTTATATCCTTCACATACTTATATTGTTCCATAAAAGATTTAGCCAAATTTTTCCAAGATTTAATATGAGCTCTACTTAATTGGTTCTACCATCGGATGGTCGAACCTGTCAAACTTTCTTGGAAACAATGGATCAGTAATTGATCATTTCCTATATAGCCTGTCATTTTCCTGCAAAACATTGTGATATGGGTAGAACGACATTTCATTCCATTAAATTTTTCAAAATCTGGGATCTTGAACTTGGGTGCTAATACCAAATCAGTTACCAAACTCAACTCTTTTGCTTCAATTCCATATACATTGAAGCCCTCTTTCATGACCCTAACTTTCTTCCATTAGTTGTTCTAATTGTTTTTTTGATTCATTCTTTTCTTCCTGAATGAAAATTTGAAAGATTTTCAACTTGTTGATGGTTTATAGAAGCACTAGGTAAGTTTATGTTTACTTTTACTGACTGGACCTTAACATGAGATGTACAAGTTCTGGGGGATACAAAGGTTCCTCAGCTACTTTAGATTTTTGGCGATCTGCTCTTGGTGTAAAGCCTGGAGGATATAAAGGTTCTTCAGTGAAAGTACCAATAACTGGAGTATTTATTTAGTCCACACTTCTCCATTGTAACATACTTGCAAATATTTCCATCATATCATTATGGGATTTTATCAACTGTTCATGTATTTATTCCTGAGCTTTATTAAAATTCTCTTGCATCTCAAGCTGATTCTTTTCAATTTGAGCGATTTTATCGTCCATTACCCTTTTTTTGGTATTGTATGGATGCTTAGAGGTGTCCAGAATTCTTCGAAAAAGAAAAAACCCCTTTTAATGAATATGGATGTTTATTAACAAGTATAAAAAATATAATGTTAAATGCTTAAAAATGTTTATGCACAATATGTAAAATGCAAGGTGTTGATATTGAGATGATTCCTTTAGAACAACTTTTATACTAAAACAAAGTTATATTATAAAGCTTTAAAATATATTACATATACAACATCACAGATACATCTGAGCAACTTCTCGTAACTGATGTATGTGCTCAAGTAACTCAATGACATTATGAGCTTCTTCGGTTTCTAGCTCTAATTCTTCACTCAAAGTGGTAGCCTCGTATGCCAAGTCCATCAAATATTGTGTCACTCCCTGAGCTTTCTCCAAATATTTTACAATAAGATCATCTCTTTGCTTGACTTTCCATTGGGCACGTTCTCAACGATAGCGCCATTGCAAAACTCCTTAATAAGGGACAATAGGGAGTTGATTCGCCTTTCTCTGAAGATCTTGAACCTTAGCCTCCAGTTCATTTACTTGCTATCTCAGGCTTCTAACTTCCTAATTACTTTGCAATGCAGTTTTCAACCTTACAATCTTGTTTTTTAGTTTTTGGTTTTGAGCTTGATTTTCCAGTAACCGATGCTCTAATGCCTTTTTTTCTTTGGGAAGTATCTTGGCATGGTGTTTACTTTGTTTGAGCTCCTCTTTACCTTTTTCAACTTTTCTTTTCAAACTCGTCGATGCTTATTTTCTTGAACCTTCTGCAATTTGAGTCTTTAGCATCCGCTGATAAGATGACTGGAGATTGTCAAAGTCTACCTTGAGCTATTTTTCAAGCTTGCTAACTTGATATGCTCATCCTTTATGAATGTCTATTTCGGTTTCTTTATGGTATACTTCCTCTTCCATCTTTTGTAGAGTTTTCCTCCATTGTTTTCTTTCAATCTCAAAGTCTTGCTTTGCCAATTCTAATGGAGATGGTTAAATTCTCAAATGTTCTTTGATAGGTTGAACATTCTCAAAATTAATCATTGGAATGTTGTCGTTGAGTCGGCTAATTCTCCATTGCTTGTATTTGAGTGGAAGCTTTTGACTGAAAATGAATAAATTTACTCGATGAATCCATTTCTAAGCCTCAGCAACCTTTCTGATCTTATCCGTGTACTGGTCACTTCTAAATGCAAACTTTGATTCAGACAAACCAGATGTCGCAGGAACAAACTGCCTTGAACTATATTGTCTAAAAACCATCAAAGGTGCATATCCTACGGATCCCCAAATATCAAGCAGAGGAACCCAATCATGCTCTCCACGCTTATATAGTATATTTGAAGAAATATTCCATGAGGCTCGCCATAACATGTAACTGTCTTTGAGATTTTGGAAGATGCTCATCCATTTTTCTTCATCATAACCTCCGGACCATTTTCGAGTAAGGAAATCTTGTAAAGGTGAAAAATCTTCCAAAAATACTCGATCAGGTGCTCTTTTCTCGCGCTTAAGATGATTATGAATCCATACCAACAGCAGAGGTGCACAGCCTATAAAACGTCCATCTCTTTAACGTCTGCAGGAATTCAAGGAACAAAATGTTTCAACTAACATAACAGGAACTGGATCTGGATTCTTGTTCAATCTTTCAAACATGTCTACAATCGATATATCCACATGCCCTAGGATCTTTGGAAAAATGACTAATCCATATATACCTAAAGCCAACATATCAATCTTTGTTCTTTTGTCTGGATGGCGGTAGATCACTTCTCTCAAGGCAGTCCAAGTGATTCATTCACTATCACCCTTCTTTTTGATGTTTCTTGTAGCCCACTCTTCACTCATCCCAGTCAATAATATCACTTTCTTCTTAAAAGGAGCAGTATTAGGTGGCTTGATATACACCTGTCTTTATAGGATCTCAGACAGCGAATAAGAGCTCGATATTGTTTCACAGTAGGTGTCAAATCTACTTTGCCAATGGTGAAGCAATTGTAGGCAGGGTTCCAAAATTATGATAAAGCTCCAAACAAATGCCAGTAAATAGGAATGTCTAAAAGATAAGCAATGTCTCCATATAGTTGATAGAATAGCTGCTTGTCAATTATTTCCCATTTTCTCCAGATTTCTTTCAACTCACTTAGATTGTTCTGGTGGACATTAATATGTGTATATCTGACCAAGTATGACACGTACCCTGGTGATAAGCTATTTCCATTGTGAGTTGAGATTGCTCAGACCATCTTAAAACAATTGCATTGTCTTCTACTTCATGTTGGACTCTTTGTTCCATATTTCCAGTTTTTTATATGAAATCAATCATGAATCAACACCATGATAAGAAAATGTAGAATGTAGAATAAAAATGCGGCATAAAATTAATCAAGAATAATTATTCAAGAAATCCTAATTTTCATGCAATCTAGTTCCATGCTTTGTTCAGAACAACAAACTTAACCTCATGATTTCTAGTTCAAATGCATTTATTAAAGATGAAGTAACAATTAAAAGAACCAACAAGTTTTTCCTTGTATGCTAATTCTTAAAATACTTAATCGGGTTAGGTTCTACTTAGATTCAAGTTCTAGGTTTACTATATATTGGGTTTTGGCTCTATGGTAAAAGGGTCAACGAATTGTTCTTTGTTGTTGTCCCCTTGGACTGCCAAGCCCTCAATCCTGGTCCATTACAGACTTTCAGATTAAGTTCAATTCGAAGGAACACACTTCCTTATGTTCATACGGAGGTGAAAACCACACGAGGAACATAAGGTGTGAGCTCAAGAAATGGTCCCCTATCCCATACGGAGGTGAAATCCACACAAGGGAGTAGTTTCTCATTCGAACTAAATAGGATAAGAGCGGGGTTTTAGCTCATGTCCTGAATGCAGTGCACAGTAGGTGAGGAAAAGCATAAAAATAATAAAATAATGTATACCCTACTATTCTATTCTAAAGACTTTAATTAAATATGTACACACGCAAAACAAAAGTTAATATAATTAATAAAAATAATTAAGGGATAAAAAACAAATTTAAAATTTAATTGCAAAGACAATTATTAATAAATTGGTGGCTTGACTCTCTTTTTAAAAAAAATCCCCAGTGGAGTCACCAAGCTGTCGAGACGTTTCTCTGCCCGGCCATGGAGAGTGCAAATAGTACACCCAAGGTCTAACTAGTCTCGAAAAAGTGAGTGTTTATCTTCCTTGATTTAGATGAAATACTTAGTTGTAGAGTCGCCACCAACCTTTTAATATGGTGATATTGGTCACCAAAATGTTATATTATTCTAATAAAATTCCTAAGAATAATATTAAAATAATACAACACAGGGTCTACTTACCAGAAAAATGAGTTTGGGAGTCAGTTACGTGTAGGGAAGGATTAGCACCCTCACAACGCCCAAAATTGGTACCGGTGTTTATTAATTAGTGTCTTTGCAATAAATTATAAATTTATTTTTAAATTTAAATTTACAAATAACTTAAAATAAATAAATACTAAATAATGTCTAATATAAATATTAATAGTCCTATTATAGTATTTAATAATAAAACTATATAGATAAATTATAAAGTTATCCTAATATATATAATTATACTAATATTATAATTAGTCTTATAATAATAATTAATAATTATAAAAATATTAAAATTACTTAACATAATTCGAAATACTATTAAAACTGTGTACTAATAGTGTAATTTACCCTAAATTATCATATAGGTCAAAATATAAATTATTAAAGATATTAAGGACTAAAGAGGTATTTTACCCTAAAGTATATATACACGTGGCAGTGACCAAAATATAAATAAAAAAAACTTGAAAACTAAATTAAAATATACGAAAACATGCTTTCAGTGACTAAATTAAGTGTTTACAATGTTACAAGGACCCCGTTCAGCTGCGGATCGTCGCCGTATTCCGCTGTCGTATTCCGTCGCCACCGACCACCACCAACGATGACCGAAACATAAAATACCCCTAAAATATTCCTCTATTTCCCCTAAAGCGTAAACCGAAATCTATTTACCCTAAAAAGTCATCAATCAGAGTATATCTAAGGTTTATACCTTCGGAGTTTCGTCTACTCTGGTGGCGCGTGGAGGCGCGTAAATGCTCCGTTGATGGTAAGGCTTCCTTCGCTCTCTTCTCACTGTTTTTCTGGTCTGTTTGTTGTGTATTAGGTGCTTGCTTGCTCTCTTCTTCGTTTGTCTTGTAGGTTCATCCCTATTTATAAGGGTATTTGGTGCTCCCTTTGGACCGGTTAAGAGACTGGACCCCGGTGAGTCACCGGAGCTACGGTGGTGACTCACCCTAGGGGCTGTGAGATGTGCGGTGGAGGGGCTAGGTTCATTAAATGCACCCAAATCTCACGGATCCGACAAGGACATGGCAGTGTCGTGGCATCTGCTGGTTGGAACGTTTGGCGACGGAGACATCATCATCTCTATGGCGGCGGCCGAAATAGCCCTAGGGTGTAATGATAACCCTAGGGTTCCTGCAGGTCACGTTTATAACCGTTGAATCTCTCCAGATCCAACGGTTGAGATCTGTGCAACGCTGGAGATGCATGTGGGAAACCTTAGCTGAACTTGGATCTGCTTCTGGGCCTATTGGGCTGTTCGGGTTTAGTCTAAGCCTGAACCGGGTTTGGATCTGCATTAGGTCTGATTGTAATTGGGCTTCGGGTTGTAGTTTTCATTTTTCCCTTCGAGTTGTAATTTGGGCCTGTAAAATTGTAATAATTAATATAATAATAATAATAATAATAATAATAATATATATAATAATAATATTATAACAAATCGGACTCGAACGAAAACCACTGTCGACATATATTTTATACATTGCTTTTGTATTTTGGCACTTCCTTTTATTTGAATTATATGCCTCGCTGTCTGATAATTTTCTCTGTGAGCCGGTAGTTTTGGATGGAGCTTTGCTTGCTAACCCAACTCTCTTATATAATACAAAATAAAATATAATTAGTCGGTATAGGGATGAATATTTGGTCGAGTCAAGTTTAAAATTTTTTAGTTGGTCAAGTTGTTGAATCATATTTTATAATTAAATTTTATTTAGATTTTTTTTAGTTAGGTTGTTTCTGTTTATATTTAAATTTATTAATAAATATTTGTAATATTATGGTACTAATTGATTCTAATTTAAAAGTCTCTCTCTCTCTATATATATATACATATATCATCACGAAGAGTTGAGAGACTAGACTTAAACTTAAAAACCAATCCACCAATTATTAAAAAATTCGAGTTAGTTGAGTTATCCGAGTTCTATTTTATAACACAAACTAAATTTAAAAATTTTCGAGTTGAATTTATAAAATTATAAGTAGAGTTAAGCCAAATTGAATTTTTTAACACATAATCAAATCGACAAATTTTAATTTTCTAAATTGGATCTAATTTTTCTCACTCCTAATAGGTGAAACCTTAGCAGTTCCTCTTTTTTTTTATTGTACACCCCCTAATTGTGAAAGTAACATTAAACGCACGACATCAATAGTAAAGGAATTACTGTTATTATTTGAGGTTTCGGATTCGAACACTAGAAATGCTAAGAGTGTGAACGTTTAATGTAAAATAATTAAGAGTATTTTTTGAACAACTACTGCATTGAACTTACCTAGATTAATAAAAAAACATCAAACACCAAAATGTGGGTATGAGCAATGAAGCACTAAATTAAGAATAGCAACTATAATAGTATTTTTATTTATTTATTTTTTATTAGAATCATATTTGCTAGCTATTCATACTACAGACAATAAACCTAAAACAAAACCACTAATAAATGAGGTTAGAAAAATCAACTCAGCCACTTTCATAGTTCATGTCACACCTTAATTACAATTAATAAGTGAGGTTAGAAAAATCAACTCAGCCTTTTTCATAGTTCATGTCACACCTTAACTTTCCCCAAGTACTAAACTCTAAAATTTGGGATTCATTTAAAATCTAGATTTATATTTTAGTCTTGATAATTCAATTTTTTTAATTTTGGATTTGTGACTAAATTGAATAAATATCAATTTTAAAGATATTTTTAAAACCTCATGAAGTTTGAGGACTTGTCTCGTCATTTTACCAAAGCAGTCATATTAGATTTGATTTTTTTTCGGTCAGCCATAAAATTTAATTTTCAATAAATTTCTATTTTTTCTTGTTTATTTTATATTATCTAGTATATTATTTATTTATTTTAGTTCTAAAATATATTCATTAAACTACCTATTTTAAAGTTGATTTTTAAATAAGACTTCTATTTTTGTCTCTATCTTAGTTAAATTTGATCTTCTCAATCTATAAAATATTTTTATTTTCTTTACAAAGAGAAAAATTTCATGTTCTCTCTCGTTGGATTCAAATTCTACCACTATTAATTTAGTTAGTTTTTCTAAAATCGTGTGATTTCTCTCCATTAAGCCTTCGACTCAAGATTCCGACCACGAAAGTCTTTACTCTTTTGTATATTTAGTGTTGTACGATTTAAGGTGTGTGTCTTACAGTGCTACAATTGTTTTAATTTCGTTTAATAATTTTTTTGTTGACGTTGGATTAATTAAATTCTGATCAATGTCGTGATGATGTATTTGAATCTCTGCGTGACTCAATCTGGTGCTATAATTATTTTTATGTTAATTGATTGATTGATATTTGAATTAAAAAGCATGGTTGTTCTATGAAATTGATAGCACTAAATGTTGTTCAGAAAAATACTGCATGACTCTTGTTGATTTATCAAATTCAGATTTACGTTATATATTCTGATTATGTGAATATGTAATTTTACATACGGATTAGATTAGAATTTGGATTAACTATGTTATCATGTCATACTGGGTTGAGATTGATAGGGAAGATTCAGTGTATTCACCCAATGGGGTGAATTTCATTTCAGATTATTAATGGCTCCTCCCTTCAAGACAAACTCCACTTCGGATGGTGTGTAGTAGAGAGTGGTTCTAGGGACCTACTCTCTGGATGGTTTAAGGTGATAGGGTGGATTTATATTTGCATATTTATTCGTACCATGAATATTATGACTCATACTGTGATTGTGCTTGCTTGATTTTCTAAATACTTTGTTTATCTGCACATTTTGACCGCAATGAGATCAATAGTTCACCCCTTTTATTTCTCCCTTTAAGATATATCAGATTGTTAGGATCAAATTGATAACCCGAGAATCGGAGTCTCAGATTTAAATTATTATTTTTAAATATTTTTTATAAAGTGATAATAACTATATAAATTATTTGAAAAAATGATTTGATATTTTTAAAATTATTGAATTAATTTTTAAATCACTTTAATGATGAATGTAGTTTTTTAGATTTAATGCCAATTAGGAGTTACAGTTCATCTTTTGAATTCACACATTCAAGCATTATTGGTTATTCTTCATCAAGTTCTAACCTTGCAAAACCAAAAATTGTGAATTCCAGAACAACTTTATTCTACAAAATGAATATGCATATTCCATTTAATTACCTTGTAACAGTGGAAAAAGTCCCAACTATTTACATTCCATAACTTGAGCTTCTTTGAGATCTAAACAAATAAAATTGTAGTTTCTGGAAAAAATGGAATAATACCAAAATTACCTCTAATTTTTTATTAAAATGGTTATTTTGGCCCAAATTCTTTTTTTAGAGATTTTTGTTTCCAACATTTCATTTTGGGTAAAAAGTCCCCTAAATAGATGGAGGCCAATCATCATAACATGATTAACACATAAAATAAGGGCTTTTTTATCCTAAAATTAAACGTTTAGGGGTGAAATGCTACAGAAAAAATAATAAGGGCCAATGTGATAATTTTATTAAATGTTATGGGTCTTTTTATCCGAAAATGAAACATTGTGGGCCAAAATATTCAAAAAAAAATATAGTTCAAAATGACCATTTTAGTAAACATTGGGGATAGTTTTGACATTATGCCAAAAATTCATTCCTTTTTCTCAAACTGTATGTACCATAACTAAGAATAAAGAGAGGAAACGAAACGACTGCACTATAATTACACTGCCAAAAAGAAACAAAAAAGACCAATCAGTTGTGGAGAGGGTTTGGTCCTCCTGGAACTGTTCGGTAGGAAACTTCATGAACTGCTTCACTCTCTTTTGCTCTACATTTCTCAGAAGAATTTGCTGGGAAATTCCATGTAGAGAAACCTCTCTTGCTTGGACTTGTATGGATGTATCTGCAACTTGAGAGGTGGATGCTGGATAGTGTGATCATGAACAAGATAAATGAGAATTTGGGATTCCAAATCCTCATCATTTTAATTTGGAGAAAAAGGGAAGAACTGCAAGATGATGAATTCAAGGATGGTGGGAAGTCTATATTAATATGAGATTAAGAAACCAATGGTGATAGTGTCATCAGAAACTAGCAATTAATTCTGCTTTTGCAAATGGCAGAAATACCCTTGAAGCTTTGGCTATTTCTGCCACCATGTCCTTAATTACTCCCTGTCAAAACAACAACAGTATGGAACTAGAAATCAGTGATGCAACTTTCTAAAGGAGGCATCGATGCCTTTAGGATGGCTTAAAAGCTCAAGATTGTGAAAGATAAAAGCGATCCCAAGCGGAGAGATTTTTCAGCAAAGATGACAGGTTATGGATGTGGTTGGGATTCGAATTCTACGCTCAGATTATGTTTATTTCACTGCATTGATTTTTTGAAAAATGTTTTCTTCATCTGTGTGTTAACTTGAGAAATCCTCTTTCCTAGGCTACGTTGCACGGGTATGGTAATCTAATGTCGTTTCAAGTACCCAATACATTCCCAAGATGGGTATGAGACTAGTATGACTTGAGTATGCACCGAGGACATCTCATGCTAAAGGAGTACAATTAGAATTAGTTGGATATGTCGAAGACATTTTTGAAGACGTATTAGGGACGATGTTTGACCTTCACGCGAGTAAAAAAAATAGTGCAGGTAAAAAAAATGGTTACAAGTCTAATACATAATTTTATAGTAATTATAAATTATATATTATATATTTATATTTATTGTAACCTTATTGTATCACACCATATAATTTAAAATTTATCGTCACACTTCCTCGTATCCATCATTAGTAGAACCAGGGACCGGACCAATATTTTAGTTTAAACATAGCAAAGTATAATTAATAATAGAAAATGAGGGACAGAATTAAAATAAATCAAAATTTAAAGGCCTAAATAAATATTTATCTCTTTATTTTTTAATGATAAAAAAATTTGGGATGCAGTAGGCCCCAGGGGCCCACATGATTCTATCCCTAACTACAACATAGGGTCTAGGTGTTGACATAATTTTGGATTAATTTAAATTTCATAAATTTTAATATCGTAATCTAGATTTTTTTAGCTCCGTCACTGTTCAAGAGATGATGAATTCCTTAACTACGTCTGAAACCCAGATTAATAATTTGGATCAATTATTGATGCTTGATTTTTGAGGTGAAGGAACATGGAGCATAGTTTTCTTCATGAAATGAAGTGCTTCTCTATGTTTTTTTTGTAGTATTTCAGTTGTATCTAGAAAGGCTAGGCATAGAATAATTAAAGAAGGGTCCAGTTGGGTTAAGTTGTATACGACAGGGAGTGTTCTGTTTAGACATATTGCTGTTATGGGCTCCATTTTTAAGCATTTTTTAAGCTTGTCCCTATGATGAGTAGTAGCAGGTCGAGAATAAGAGCAAAGCATATAATTAGAATATATATTATGTGAGGTTTTATGGATCCTGAGGGAATATAAATTGATAGTGTGAAAGTCGTAGTTACGCGTCAGCTGGGGTGGTGACAATTTTCCTGGAAAGAGAAAGTGAAAATATTTATGAGGTTTAAATTTGAGCAAGTGTATGATTTTAGATGATATTGACTGATTGTGATTTTGAAGATTGCTACTTCAATTTCTCACTTTTGTTTTCTTAGTAAAATTACATCAATTGATTTTATCTATAAAAATTATTAGAGTGAAAAAAATTAATCATTAAAAATATGATTATATAAAAAAAGGGTTAAAATTCAGTCGAATACTTTAGAATTGTAATAGATTCAAACACACATCGTTATTAATATATTGAAAAATATACCACTGTAAAATGAGACGTTAACATTAACTGGATAAAAATAAAATAAATAAACAAGAAATCAATAAACTATGTAACCGCTTCTTTAAAAGCGAATTCGTAGCGATGTGTGAAATCGCTACAATGGACGAACACCCCCTAAGGTTAGCATGACTCTCCAAATTTCACACTAGAAAAAGTTGTAGACTTAGGTGGTATTGCTCTTCTATAAGAAACAAAACTTGGAAATAGTTAGAGAGCTTTTGAAAGTGAAACATTTAAGATAAATCATATTTCAAAAGCTAAAAATGAGCTCTCTATTTATAGGCTTAAATTAGCAGTGAAGTGGTAAAAAGTTCAATAATAGTTACAAAATAATTAATCAAAATGAACACAATTTTGATGATCATAAATATTATTTTGTAACATCTAGAAATCTTAAAATATAAGCCCTAATCAATAATATTTTATCGGGGGAATCTGTAAAGAAACATGCACAAATCAAACTGAACCATGCTAAAAAATTCCTACTCAATGTGGAATTCTTTGTATTACCAACGTTTCCCCACTAAAAAATGAAGAATTTGATGTTAAAACATGAGAATAGCAATATCGAGATTAGTTGCTTAAGCACTAGTGAACGAATATTGTTGGTTAGCAATTCAAAACCAGTTTCAAGTAGTGATAGATGGTTCTATTATATTTTCATAAAATAAATAAGATTGTCTAACACGTTTGATTTAAAACCTAAATTGTTTTTTGCTAAGCATAGTTTAATATCATAATATTTATTCAAACTATTAATTTTATTTAATACTAACTATATTAAGAAATTAAAGACATTTCATTCTCATATACATACCAGCTAAGACTTTTAGAACACAGTAAGATGTCATCGTTGTTACCTGTAAATATTTCCTTGGTGATTGATGCCAAGCTCAGCTCCTTACTCTTTTTCTTCCTTTTTCTATCCGTGAAAATCATCACACGCTAAGTATACATTTAGTGAGGAAATCATTTAAAGCAATGAAACATATAAATTTAAATTAATAACTATATCTAATGCAATATGATCACTTACATGTATTCCAACCATGTTACCATATATTAACATGATATAACCGAAATCAAGTTTCTTTCCAATATACTTGTCATTCATTCCACAAGCTCGTAAGCTTATTTGTCTGTTTACAATTTATTAACCAATAAGCCATAGCCCAATCTAACCTTGAAGACCCTGGATATTCGAGTCAAATACATGCACCGTAGTTCTAAACTTGCACTAAGCTTACGCTCTAGTGCTAATCTGGATATGACACAAAAGGTTGTGCCCACCACCTACACTAGGTTTATACTCTAGTGTTGATCCGGATATGACACATAAGGTTGTGCCCACCACTTGCTCCTAGTGTCCTTACACACTAGTGCTAATATAAACCTGTAGCCGCTATACTCTATGGTATGCCAACTATACCTTTTCCTTCAATTACTTACTTGGGCATATAGTGTATTTTATTTGATCCATCCATGGCAAAGTATATTATCATAATTTAAACATTAGGTAGTTAATACCCAAAATAACATTCGCAATAAACATCATATATATTCATGATAAACATCATATATAATAACCAGTGACTGATGAGAGTTCAGAATCGTTAATATTTGCTCGTTATTTCTTCGATCTTGTGGATTTATTGCTGCTGATTTGGTTGTGTTATGCTTATTTTCGTGCAGGGTCTTACTTTCCAGTATTAGTGATAAAACGGGCGCATTCTGCATTTTTTTATTATTTGGTCACGGCTGGAGATATGGGCACGACATGATCTGATGTGGCAGTTTCTAGATGGTCTGGTCAGCGGCAGTTTCTAGAAGATCTACTCAGTGCGTCTTCAGGAAGATAGACGAGCAGAGTTGCATTATGAGACTTGTTTAGAGTTTGAATTTAGAAAAAAAACAATTATCTTTAGGATTAGTTTATTTTAATTTCTTTGTTTATCATTAGGCTTTGAGAGGCTATAAATACCCTCTTAGGGTAAGCCTAATAACACATCTCATATTACAATTCTCTTTTTCTTTCAAGTTTTATAAAAGTTCTCCCATTTTATTTTTCAAGTTTTTGATTTTTACTTTATTTTTAAAGTTTTGTTTTTAAATATACTAAGTATGACTTTTGTCATGCTTAGCTAATTTTTTCATAAACCAAGAGCTGAAGCGATGACTCAATTCCAACGGGAGAATTGAAACATGCCCTTAATATCTTCGGAATATCTCCCTCAATCTCTATGCTTATTTTTCAAAATCAAAGATAGACTTTGGTTTAGATTATTGTTGCGATTAACGAGTGGGAGGATGATTCGGTTTATAGAAAGCACATTCGACTTCCTAGGAACACACTTGGTGAGATAGCTTCGCCAAAAGGGAATTGAGATCGGAATTGACTGTTATAGAAGCAACAATCTGAGTCGGTCGCCATGAACTTAAACGGTGATTAATCTATGAAAATTGATGTTGGTAAGATCAATTCCCGAAGCCGGAATCAAAGATTGCCTTGGGTATTTGGTATACAAAATAGAGCCACGGGGATTGCCCTTGTAGACAAAGTAACTGACGTGAATCACAAAGGGAAAATCTAATTGGATGATCTAAAGGAAACTAAGTCAAAGTGAAGCTTGAGGCTGTTTTTACCACATTCATTTTCAACGTTTAATTCTTGAATTTATTTATTCTTATTTTAAAGCACTTTCACTATTTAATATATTTTTACCAAACCCCCCCATTTCACTACTTATCTCCTGGTAAAATCATTCAAACAGAAATTTATAATTTTCTAAGTCCCTGTGGAATCGACCCTTACTTCTTTATACTACGTATTCCCTTTATTTTTTAATTAAGAAGAAGGATTTTTAATTTGACATCGAAATGAAAGTTGTCAAATTGGTGTCGTTGCCGGGGACTTCGCCAAATTTACTAATTTTTTGTTTCCTTTTGATTTAAGACCAGGACTAATCCGGGTGCATTAGTGGAGTACGACCCGGAGATCGAAGCCAGAGCTAGGACACTTCACGCATAGACACTTCGGGAGAGAAGGAGACAACAATCAAATACAGAATCCGAATTAAATTCACATGAATCTGTTGATACAAAACCAATTCCAATGGCCGATCATACTATCAGAGAGTTAGTCGCGACACCTACTGAACAAGAGCCTTTGTGCATTGATTTTCCCAAAGATGAAACTTCATACCAGTTAAAAACTGGCCTTATTCATCTCCTCCCTACATTCCTCAGATTGCCAAACGAGAATCCACATAAATATCTCACGAAATTTCACATGGTCTGCTCCAGTATGAGACCACAGGGAGTATCTGAGGATCAAATCAAACTTAGAGGTTTTCTTTTTTTCCTTAGTCGAATCGGCTAAGGAAGGGTTATTTTATTTATCCCCTAATTCTATTACTACATGGGCTCAAATGACTCGTCTTTTTCTTGACAGGTTTTTCCCTGTGACGAAAGTAAGTGAACTACGAAGGAGAATACTTGGAATCAAGCAACTTGATAGAAATTCACTTTATGACTACTGGGAGTGGTTTAAGAAATTATTCGCTAGTTGCCCACAACATGAGTTAACTGAACAAACACTCATTCAATACTTTTATGAAGGATTAACTCCCCTGGAAATGAAGATGATCGATGCTGCCAATGGCAGAGCCTTGGTGAATATGACTCCTACTGAGGCTAGGTACTTAATTTCCACGATGGTTGTAAATTCCCAACAATTTCGTACAAATAATGAACCTCCTCGAAGGGTTCATGAGATAAGTTCATCTTCCTTAGAAAATAAGATAGATAAGTTAATTGAAGTCGTCAACTCTCTTGTTACAGGAAAGACATGACCAAACAGATTATGTGGAATATGTTCATTACTTGATCATCCAACAGAAAATTGTCCACTGATCCAAGATGACACATCAACCCAAGTCAAGCAGTCGAAAACTTTCCAAGACCTCCCCAAAGAGATTACAATCCCTACGGTAATACATACAACCCAGGATGGAGGGATCATCTGAACTTTAGTTATGCTCAGAACTCAAGACTGAATCAAGGTTATCAAGCGAGACCACCTCCACCACCACAACAACCATAAAAGACAACATTAGAGTCGATTTTCGAGAGGTTAACACTTTCCCAGGAACTATTACAGAAGAGATAGACAAGCAGATGAGCAAACTAGCTCAAACCAAGTCACAAGGTAAACTTCCATCTCAAACCGAGGTAAAACCGAGGGAGAATATCAGCGCCATCACTCTTCAGAGTGGTACAGTAGTGGCGTCACCTGTTCCATCCAATGAAGCAATCCAAAAAAGAGAAGAAGACTGATGATTCAGGATCCCAGAAAAAGAATGACAAAGATCAAATGGACGATCAAACGCCATCTCCCTATGACGTGCCACCACCTTTTCCATCGAGGTTAGTTAAAAGTGATAAACAAGCTGAGGAAAAGGAAATACTAGACGTACTTTGGAAGGTGGAAATAACATACCTCTCCTTGAGGTTATCCGGAAGGTTCCAAGGTATGCCCAGTTTTTAAAGAATCTTTGTACAACAAAAAAGAAGCTTACTGGGGTCGAGAAAGTAAATTTGGGAGAATACATCTCAGCCGTTTTCCAACGAAAGTTACCACATAAACTAAAAAACCAAGGTATGTTCACAATACCTTGTAAAATTAGTAAAGTTGAGATAAAACGAGCCATGTGCAATCTTGGCACATCTATTAATGTAATGTCTCTATCTGTTTACAAAATGATTACTAACGAGCCTTTGAAGGACATAAAGATCTCAATACAACTTGCCGACATATCGGTGATCTATCCAGAAGGACTCTTAGAGAATGTACTGGTGGAGGTAAACGACTTAATATTTCCCGTCGATTTTTATATAATCGATATGGAGAATATTTGTACAAGCACATCCTCTAATATCTTGTTGGACGCCCTTTCTTAAGTACTGCACACACAAAAATTAAAGAACCATAATTTTAACTATGGAATTTGACGGTGAAATCGTTAAATTTGAAGTGTATAAGGCAATGAGATATCCTGATAAAGTGGAAAGCATAAATTTTGTTGATATAATTGATTCTTTGGCTAATAAATTTTTAAGGACTAATTTTTCCTTTGATCTATGCAGGGAACTAGTAGATCATGATGAGAACATGTATTCTGATTATGCTGAATTGAATTTGATTTATTCTAAGGCTAAAGTTTTACCCTCTGTTTTGGGCGCCCAAAGTTAAACTGAAACCGTTGTTGGATCACTTGAAATATGCCTTCCTCAGAGGAAATAAGACTCTGCCAGTAATCATATCAAAAGAATTATCTGAGAAGGAAGAAAAGGACTTAATCACGGTTTTGTGCCAACAAAAGGAGGCTATAGGATGGACTATTGCCAACATAAAAGGGTTGAGTCCATCTACTTGTATGCATAAAATTAAAACTGAAGAAGGCACAAAACTGACACGTGAAGGTCAACGCTGACTAAATCCACCAATGATGGAAGTGGTAAAAAAGGAAATACAAAAACTCCTTGATGCAAATATTATATATCCAATTTGGAATAGTAAATGAGCAAGTCCGATACATGTAGTTCCTAAAAAAACATGAGTTAAAGTGATCAAAAATTCTGATGGAGAATTTGTACCAACACGAATTCAGAATGGATGGAGAGTCTACATCGATTACAGGAAGTTGAATTCTTTAACCCGAAAAGACCATTTTCCTCTTCCATTCATAGATCAAATGATATAACGATTAGCCGTTAAATCTCACTATTGTTGTCTTGATGGATTTTTTGGTTTTTTCCAAATTCCAGTGGCATCTGAAGATCAAGAAATCACGACATTTACATGCCTTTTCGGCACCTTCGCTTACTGACGAATGCCTTTCAGACTTTGCAATGCACCTGTCACATTCCAAAGGTGTATGATTAGTATTTTTCTGATTATATTGAGAAAGGTATCGAAGTCTTCATGGACAACTTCAATGTTTACGGTATTTATTCAATGAGTGTCTATTAAATCTGAAAAATTTGTTATGTCGGTGCCTAGAATTTAACCTTGTTTTGAATTATAAAAAGTGTCACTTTATGGTTGATAAAGGTTTAATTCTAGGCCATATTGTTTCTTCTAAAAAAATTGTGGTATACAATGCAAAAACCAATATAATACGTTCACTTCCTTACCCAACTACGGTGAGGGAAATTCATTCTTTCCGTGGTCAGTAGGTTTTTACCATATATTCATTAAGGATTTTTCCAAGATGGTACAACCATTATGCGAGTTATTATAGAAGGATAAAGCCTTCAATTTCAACCAACAATACAGAGAATCATTCGACATTTTAAAGGAAAAATTAGCTTCGGCACCCATAGTGCAACCGCCAAATTGGGATTTTCCCTTTGAAGTTATGTGTGATGCTTCGGATGGAAGTGTTGTAGCCGTTCTCAGAAAAAAGATTGGGAAACAGCCTCATTTTATCGCCTATGCTTCATGTACCTTAGATTTCGCATAACGGAACTATTCAACAACCAAAAAATAATTATTTGCTATTATTGTTGCATTAGATAAGTTTAGATCATATCTTCTTGGCACTAAAGTTATTGTTTTTTCTGATCATGCAGCCTTGAAATACTTGCTTAGCAAAAAAGAGGCGAAACCATGACTAATCCGCTGGATCTTACTCCTCCAAGAGTTTGATTTGGAAATCAAGGATAAGAAGGGATGTGAGAACTTGGTGGCTGATCACTTGAGTTGGCTTCCAATCACTATAGTTGATCCTCCCATTCGTGAGGAATTCCCAGGGGAAAGCTTGATGATGGCGCAGAAGTCAATGCCATGGTTCGCAGATATAGTTAATTACTTAGCTACAGATAAATTATCATCTAATTTGACAAAATTCGAAATAAAATGTATTAAAGGAGAATCTCGTTTCTTCATTTGGGATGATCCGTATCTTTGGAAGCATTGTTCGGACCAGGTAATTCGACGATCTGTTCCTGAAAGCGAGGTAAGCTTAATTTTAAAATTTTGTCATTCTTATTCATGTTGTGGACATTTCACACCAAAGCGGACTACTCATAAAATTTTGGAATACGGATTCTTTTGGCCTCATATTTTCTGTGATGATTACTTATTTTGCAAGTCCTGTGATAATTGTCAACGTGCAAGTAATTTGACTCGAAAAAACGAAATGCCTCTTAATCCTATTCATATATACGAAATATTTGATGTTTAGGACTTGACTATATGGGTCCTTTTGTTTCTTCTTTTGGCAATTATTTTATAATTCTTGCGGTTGACTATGTTTCGAAGTGGGTAGAAACTAAAGCTCAAAATAACGATGCCAAAACTACTGTTCAATTTCTAAAGATTTGTATTTTTTCTAGGTTTGGTACACCAAGAGCGATAATAAGCGACCACGGTACACACTTAATTAATCATGTAATTGATGCGCTTATGAAAAAGCATGGAGTAAATCACAGGATTGCCACTACTTATCATCCGCAAACGAACGGACAACCAGAAATTTCAAACCGTCAAGTAAAGACGATTCTTGAGAAAATAGTTAAGCAAAATCGTAAGGATTGGAGCTTGAAATTGATTAAAGCTTTGTGGGCTTATCGAACCGCATATAAAGGACCTATCGTCATGTCGCCATATCGCCTTGTATTCGGTAAGCCATGTCATTTACCAGTTGAGCTGGAATACAAGGCATATTGGGCTGCAAAGCAATGCAATATGGAGTTAAAAACAGTTGGCGAAACACGAAAGTTACATATAGAAGAGCTTGAGGAAATCCAGAGAGATGCTTACGACAAAGCCAAAACATATAAGGACAAACAAAAGAATTCCATGATCAAAAAATAACTTTTAAATCTTTTTCTATCAGACAAAAAGTTATTCTTTTTAATTCAAAGTTAAAACTTTTAGCAGGTAAACTTCGATCGAAGTAGAGCAGGCCTTATACAATAACTGAAATATTTTCTCATAGTGCAATCGAACTTTAAGATGCTTCGGGTACTCGATTAAAAGTAAATAGACACAAGATTAAACCGTATTATGTGAATAGCCAAGCTTGCCTAATTGAAGATCTCAACTTAGAAGCACCTGTAGTCTGAATCAGATCGTTGAGCTAACGATGTTAAACAAAAATGCTTCGTGGGAGGAATCAAATGTTTTTCAAACTTAAACAACGAAGAATTGAGAGATTATCATCCGAACAATGCCAAATTTAGACCCCAAGAGCATGTAATGGCATGCAAGGTAGTGTAGTACTGATACCACTCAGGTAGTATCGGTACCGTGGAAACAAAATCGAAATATGGTACCGATACCATAAAATAATACCGATACTGCTATATAAAAGTATCAATACCCCTCTGACGGTATGGATACCATTGACTCCGTACGATGCACGTTAGCAAGCTACAATGGAGCCCGGCGCATGTTAGCAAAACCCAAAACAAATTCCCCATTTTTGTTATATTTATGCCGCCCCCACTCCCCAATCCTTTTCGCCTCCCTTTGACCATAGACCCCACCCCATCCATGTCTCTATCACTTTTTCACTTTAAACTCCCTTTCTATCATCCCCATCAAAAACAAATTTCATTCAAACTTAAACACACCCCACACGCACGGAATAGAATTAGAAAAACCCCAATCTCTTCTTCTTCACAACAATTCTTTCCTTCCCAAAAAAACACCATCGTTTCTTCTTCTTCTTACCATCGTTGACCTTACCGAACCCGCTAACGTGTTTTCATGCCATCTATTCCTCCCTACTTCATGATGGTGCATACAAGAAATCGACCTGACAACGCCAACGCTCCTCAGCCCACCATCCTTGGAGGACGTCGCCGTTCTAATGCACCGACGTTCGTTGAGTTACCCAGTGACTCTGATTCAATTCCATCGCCACCCCCTATTCCCCTGATACAAGGTCATGGCCAAACTTCAACGTCACTATATCATTTGGTGTTTGCGTCGACCGCTTTATTTTACCCCGGCTGAGCACGTCTCGCTGTCCGTCACCACCACGGTCCCCATCTCCATCATTCCACTCAATGTCGATAGTAGCAACGTCATTATCTAGACCGCAACCGATGGGCTTCCCGTCGTATTCAATGCATTTGGCAGCGTCGGAAAACGCTCCAAAGGTAAACTCTAGTCTCGTTTCGGTTCAACCTTTGCTAATGTACCATCCTATTTATGGTTTTATAGAGGACTTTACTGATAGTTTTCCACCCCTGGATCCCTCACCTGCGACATCGAGTTCTTGGCTGTAACCCAAGCGTAATGCTTTGTCGAACCGTTCCCCTAGCCCTGATGATGCCCCTGCTTCAGATAGTCAACCGCCTGCCCATAAAAATCCCGAGCGAAACCAAAGGGGTCGGTCATACGCTGTCCCTACCGAAGAGATGCTACACAAGTATTTGCAATTTTTGGATGATGAACTGGTACGTTTTGAGTCGGTAAGACATCGTCATTTCCGTGTAGGTAAATACATTCCGACTCGAACTTTAGAAACCTTGCATTTATGTGAGTCTGTTCATGCATATTTTGCTGCCATTGGTTGGAATTTATATCTGATGATTAACTCTGGAACGTTTTATGAACTTGTGTTTGAATTCTATGGCATCTTCAAATTTTCCCCACATCGTTTTCTCAATGTTAATTCACCCGATGTTGTTACATTCCAACTATGTGGAAGTTATTTTTCAATGTCTATATCGGAATTTAATCTTTCTATGGGGTTCATGAATCATGAGTATTTAACTAATTTACTTGAGATTTCGCAGGATTTCGATGCCGATATGACCTATGAGACTCTTACCGGCTTGGCTGGCCACACGTTCAACGCTCGATCAACTCGAGCTCATCTTATCCACGACCTGGCTTTGCGTTACATCCACTGCTTCCTCGCATACAATTACTCTGGCCGGAATGACTCGTCCTCCTCCTTGAGCCGAGTTGAACTATTTTTCTTATGGTGCATGTCATCCGACCAATGGGTTAACTTGGGATTTTGGTTTGCTCGGGCCTTTGAGATCATTATTCGATCCAATCGCCCACTTTTCCTTGGCTCTTACATTACTCATTTAGCCTCTCGCATCGCTAATACACGGTTTACTTATGTTTTTTCTACATATGCTTTGGATGAACGATGTTTGGATTCGATGGGCCTACTTACTAGAACCCCGAGCGCACCATACTTCGTTCCACTAGATGTCCTCACTCCTCGCCGCGAACAAGTCTTCGTTCATTATAATACGCCACAACTAAAGCCTGCAGCACCTCGACCGGATATGCAATCTCAAATGGATGAAGTCCATAGCCGCCTCCATTCCATTGAGACGAACATTACTGAGATTCTTTCCTATCTCCGTCCCAGCGCCTCCCACCGCAGCCGAGGCCGTGGCTTGGTCGGCATTAAATCTGGGGAGTACTCTATCCCTTCTCTTGCACTTTAATTTTACGTTTTGAGGCAAAACGCTTTAAGTAAGGGGGAGTAGAGTGTAGGTTGAATTTACCTTTTTCTTATCTTTATGTTTTGATGCTAGTATGTGTTGGTTAAATTTACAGAAATTTCATTGAATTTCTTTGTCTTGTTGAAAATTTTTGGAATGATATGTTTGTTTGGGAACACATTATTTTTTAGGTTAGGATGTTCTTGATAGCAAATAGCATGAATTGTGATCAAGTTGGTATTTTTGTGATATTTCATGATTTTGTTGATTGAAATGTGATTAGCTCAATACATGAAAACAATTTGGTAAGATTTGAGCCTTTACAAGCATATCATTTTCGCTCTCATTTTGTTGAATTGAGTGTGTCGAATTTGGCATTGGTATTCTAGAACATGCATGTTAAATACTGTCGAGATTACACATGAACATGATGCTTAAAAATGATTTGGGCACCTTATGATTAACCTCCGTTTCCCCCCACTAAATTGCCTACCCATGCATTTTCCCTAGTTAACCACTTTTGAGCCTATTCCCATTTCTTTGTTTTCACCATATTCATAAACTCGATCCTTTTTATTTATCCCTCTTTTTTACCCTTTTTAGGGCAAGTGAATAATTTAACCATTGTATGCTCCATCGAAAAAGAAAGAAAAAAACATCAGTTCGAAAAAGAAAAAAAGAAAAAAAGATGTTAAAAAAAGAGTGAAAAAAGGACAAGAAAAAAATGAAAAACAAAACAACATAAATGTGAAAAAGAAAAAAAAATCAAATGCATTCCGAAAAGAATTTTGTTGTTTGATAGTTTGTCTTTTTATCTTGTTGTTCTTAATGTTTCGATGGAGTTGAACTTGTTATTTGTTAGTTCCTTGCCTTGAATTCTAGCAATATTAATTAGCCTTTTCCCTACCTTTACCTAAGCCCCGTTACAACCAATAAAAGACCCTTTGATTTATACATCTTGTTCATATTAGTAGTGGAGGTTTGATCTACTTATAGGCCTATTTTAATATCTTGTCGATTCTAACATTGAGCGTTTCTATACCCCAAACACATTGAGTGATTTGAGTGAATCCCGGTAAGGTGTTGAGTTATGGGCATTGAGACTAATGAATGAATGGATGTTATAATTGCATTTAACTTGTGGATTTTGGTGATATTCAGATGATTGATGTCTTGACTTGAATAATTCTTGTAGTCTCTACCTTGCTTCCTTGAATATGAAACTTGACAAAGAACAATAAATGAAATTTTTGACTATTTTGATTATAGCATACTTGAGGACAATCATGAGATAAGTGAGAGGGAATTTGATGAATGTTCAGAATTGTTAATATTTTCTCGTTATTTATTCAATCTTGTGGATTTATTGCTGCTGATTTGGTTGTGTTATGCTTATTTTCGTGCAGGGTCTTACTTTCCAGAATTAGTGATAAAACGAGCGCATTCTATATTTTTTTATTATTTGGTCATGACTAGAGACATGGGCATGACTCTGGGCACAACACAGTCTGATGTGGTAGTTTTTAGAGGGTCCAGTCAGAGGCAGCTTCTAGAAGATCTACTCAGCGTGCCTTCTGGAAGATTTACAAGCAGAGTTGCTTTAGGAGACTTGTTTAGAGTTTGAGTTTAGAAAAAACCCAATTATCATTAGGATTATTTTTATTTTATTTTCTTTGTTTTTCCTTAGGCTTTACGAGGCTATAAATACCCTCTTGGGGTAAGCCTAAACACACATCTCAGATTACAATTCTCTTTTTCTTTATAGTTTTATAAAAGTTCTCTCATTTTATTTTTCAAGTTTTTAATTTTTACTTTATTTTTAAAGCTTTGTTTTTAAATATGCTAAGTATGACTTTTGTCGTGCTTAGCTAAATTTCTTATAAGTCGAGAGTTGAAACGATGACACAATTCCAACGGGAGAATTGAAACATGCCCTTAATATCTTTGGAATATCTCTCTCAATCACTGCGCTTATTTTTTAAAATCAAAATAGTTTTTCAAAATCAACGATAGACTTTGGTCTAGATTGTTGTTTCGATTAACGTGTGGGAGGAAGATTTGGCTTATAGAATGCACATTCGACTTCCTGGGAACAAACTTGGCGAGATAGCTTCGCCAAGAGGGAATTGAGATCGAAATTGACGGTTATAGAAGCAACAATACGAGTCGGTCGCCATGAACTTAAAAGGTGATTGATCTATGACAATTGACGTTGATTAGATCAATTCGTGAAGCCGGAATCAAAGATTGCCTTGGGTATTCGATATACAGAATAGAGTCTCAGGGATTGCCCTTGTAGAAAAAGTAACCGACGTGAATCTCGAAGGAAAAATCTAATTCGATAATCTAAAGGAAATTGAGTCAGAGCGAAACTTGAGGTTGTTTTTACCACATTCATTTTCAACGTTTAATTCTTGAATTTCTTTATTCTTATTTTAAAGCACTTTTTTCTATTTAATATATTTTTACCAAACCCCCTATTTCACTAATTATCTCTTGGTAAAATCATTCAAACAAACATTTATAATTTTCTAAGGCCCTGTGGAATCGACCCTTACTTCTCTATACTACGTATTTCCTTTATTTATTAATTAAGAAGAAGGATTTTTATTTGACAGTGAAACGAAAGTTGTCAGCGATCAATGCATTTTATATTCAACCTTTAAAATATTTAGAATATGTCAAATATATGATAAATGACATAATTATCATGCCAACATAAATAAGATAGACTCATCGCAACCCGATGATGTATAAAACATTCATGTATAATGTTATTCATGCATTTTACTCATTTTGATATTATACAAAATATAAGTCTCAATAAGATTTAACTTGATCCTTTGTTTCTAACTTGGTTAAATCCCAAAAATTGGTTAATTTCATGTCATGGCAATTTGCATTACCTTTAAAGAAATATTATTTTGTATTAATATACAGATTTTAAAATTATTCAGTTTATACCACTGGAAACTAGACTAAAATACAAATCTATCCATATAAGTCATTCCTTCTAGTTCAAATTGTACAATTTATGGTCAATTTTCAAAATTGACCGATAGAATCTATTTTGAGCAGAATCTGCTGCCCCATTTTCTGACCTATCATTGATTAAAAAATCATATCTTTTTGTATACACCTCAAAATCAATTTCCATTTATTCTAAATAAAACTAGACTTGTATACTAGTCCAACAGTATACAAATAATCCTCTAATCATATTTTTAGAATTTATGGTGATTTTCTAAATTTACTGTCCACAACATAAAATCTACGCATGTTTCACCAAATTGCATTTTCAACTTGTTCACTAATTCTATTAGCTAACAAAATGCACATTGCATGCATCACAAATCACATAAAATTTTAGGGGTCACTCCTTACCATAGGAACTCTGTCAGTAGCTCATTGCAAGCCAATGTTTGTTTGATAACATAAATACAAATTAGATTTGCACTCACCTGATGTCCTTAGCTTGCAAACTTCCCTTAGGATTTCACATTCCATCCTTATGCTTTTCCTTAGATTTGATATTACTTGATATTGATTTCAAGCACACAATCTAAATAAGCATCATTACCAAACATATACAAATTCAAACCAAATTTTAGAATCTTCCTAACATAGGCATGCTTTGGAAAATAAATTCCTAACAATTTTTTGGATGCTTATTTGATATAATTTCCATGTCACAACATAAATATTGACCTTAATACTTCTAATGGACCACTCAAGTTCCCTTTTATCCCAAATTCACAAAATATTTTCAATTAAGCTCCCAACCTTTCCATATTTGTGATTTAAACCTCAACTTTTACAAGCTTTCCAAAATAATCCAATTTCACATCCTAACTTCAATTTCAACACTAAAACATTAATTTCCAGCATAGCACATCAACTATTGAATAATTACACAACAACCTATTACTTTTCCAAAATTGTTGATTAGGTCCCCCAACTTTCATAAAATTATAGAATGGTCCCTAATTTTTTTCTAAGGCTTTTAGAATACTTCCTACATCATTTCCAGCCCCTACCTAGTTTTTCCATAATTTTATCATCCTCTATATTCATGGTCGAATGCTTCAAAGTTCCAAGACTAGGGTTTTCATGATTTTGCTCGTTTTGATTCGGTTCAAGCATGAAATCAACTTTGATTCAACCTTATGCAATATATACAATCAAACCACATATTTCTCCCAAGATTAGGGTTAGTTCATATGTTCATATGATCACGTACAAGTGATTTTAATCATCAATCATGATTGGAAATGATTATACAACCTTAATAACATCAAAATCCTTCATCAATTCCTTAAACCATAATGTAACCATAAAACCTAAAATTTAGGATCTTTGAACACAAACCAAATTAGAAAACAATAATGGTACCAAATGATAGCGTTTTTCGAATAGAACAATTTTCTATTTCATGGCATGATCCAAAATCCAAAGGATATTGCTCAAAAATAAAAAATAAAAAATAAAAATTATCTTACATTGTTAATGGGGAGCAAGAAATGTTGGATGAAAATGGCTAAGTTTTCATGAAATTTCTAATGAATTTCATGTTAATTTGGCCTTAATTTAAGCTTTAAATCCAACGGTTCAAATTAAACATGGAAATAAATTCTCAAATCAGACTTTAACACTTTCTAGTTTTTAGCATAATTTCCAGATCAAGAATATGATTTCAATAAAACCAAACTCTTAAGATTAAACTATCTATTTATTGAATAAAAAGTACTTTTTTTTTGGGAAAATAACCACTTAGGTCCCTAAACTTTTCCCAATTTTATAATTTGGTAACCAAACTTTCAAAATTTACATTTTGGTCACTAACCAAAATTTGGGGTATTAAAATTCTCCCCCTTTAAAAATTCATCCCCAAAATTTCAATACATACTTTATATAAATAGATAAGGATATTGCTTTTTCATTTCGTGTTCTTCTTCTTTTTCTTTCAATGAGCTTTTTCAACCTTTAATTTCTCTGTCGAACTTTATAAAGCACTGGCTCTTTTTTATAAGTCAAATCTGGCCAAATCTCTATTTCCCTCGGGGTTATAATACGTGAAGGATTTGATTGATACTTTTTGAGCATCGACATATGAAAAATATTATGGATCTTGTCAATTTTCGCAGGTAATTCCAGCTGATAAGTAATTGGTATGCCTCTTTTTTTATGATCTTATAAGGTCCAATAAATATCGGACTCAACTTTACTTTGCGTTTGAACCGCAATACTTTTTTCCAAGGTGATAATTTAAGAAATATTTCTTTATCACCTTCCTGGTATTCAATCTCTTTTCTCTTCAAGTCTGCATAAGACTTTTGTCAACATTTTAATGATATTTTCCCATTACATAGTCCATTGAAACTCGTTCCTACTACGACTATGTAATACCCCAAATATCATGTCAGTGAATTTATTGAAAAGATTTAAAATTGGAGGATTGGTCTTTTAGAGGATAGATGGTTTTAAATTTATTTTAAATAGGGTATTTAAGAAGATGAAAAAGGGAAAGTTGAAAAAGAAGCCAAGTTATCTTCTCTTCTCCTTCTCCCCGCGTGCTTGTTCTCTCCATAGCCAAAGGTGAGTTTCCTCCAAGTTGGTTTTTCCTTTAGTTTAATGGCTGATTTTGAAACTTTAAGTGATATACAGGTTTAAGGAAAGTTTAAGGATGATTAAAACTAAGTGATTAGTGAATTATTTGAGATTGAATAAAATGGGTTTTTGAGTGATAAGATGAAATATGATTTTTTATTGAATTTTAAAGGTATATTTGACTTTTCAAAGATATAACTAAGAGATTAGAAGCTTTGGAAGTGATTAAAAACATGTTTGAGATTAGGGTGTGATTTTAGTTTTAAAGGGTTATTTGGAGTTATTGGATGTTATAGAGAGATTTATGAATGTAAAACAATTGGTTTGAATAATGATGAGTTTAATGGTATTATTGGAGGTATAAATAAGAGATTTAATAGAAATTTGGACAAAAATCGAGTTGAAAATTTGAAAATTTGGGTAAGGGTATAGGTATTGGAAGAACAGTAACGATTCTATAGATTTAAATTTGAAGAAATATGATGAACAATATTGATACTGATGCAATTAGTATCGATACTGATGTGGGAATCGATACCATAGATTTTAGAATGTAGAAATGGTATCGATACTAAAAAGGAGTATCAGTACCATAGTATAGAAGTATTGATACCATGGTAGTGTTACCAATACTATTAAGCCTGGAATTTTAAGATAGGATGAATTTTAATTGAAATTGAAAATAATAGTACTTTTTAAGTATTATTAAAAGAATAAATGTTAGAAAGTATACTAACAATTGTATGGTATGTGTAATAATGGATGCTTGTGTAGATCATAACCAAGATCAAGAGTCAAGCAAGAAAAAAAGCAAATATAAAGTTACCGAATAGCTGGGCATATCAAGTGAGTGCATTTATTGTATTTATATAAGATGAGGAAGACTCGCAATGAGTCAACCTCGAATGTTTTGATTTAATGTATGTTTTATAGTATTTGATATATTTATATAATGTGTATGGAAATGATATTATGAATAAGTTTTAGAGTATGAACTGCTCTAAAATGAATGGATGAATATTGATGTTGTTCAATGGTTATCAAGGGTGCTAAAATAAATGCATAACGGTGCATTTAGGCATAAAAGGTGCCATTAATGAAAGTTAAATGCATAACGGTGCATTTAGGCATAATAGGTGCCACTAATGAAAGTTAAATGGATACCGGTGCATTTCGGCATAAAAGGTGCCACTAATGAAAGTTAAATGCATAATGGTGCATTTCGGCATAAAAAGTGCCACTAATGAAAGTTAAATGCATAACGGGGTATTTCGGCATAAAAGGTGTCACTAATGAAAGTTAAATGCATAATGGTGCATTTCAGCATAAAAGGTGTCACTCATGGTAGTCATAAAGTTGAATGATCATTTTAGCACTTCGGTGCGGTGCATGTAGTTTACATTTCTTATTTGACATACATTGGGCAAAATAAAAGATAATTGGGAAAAATATACAGAAAAATAGGTATGCTTGGCATACTAAGAATAATTTTGATGACTATATGAAAGAAAGTTGGTTTAATTGAGATGGTTAACTAATTTTTATAAAGTATACGATTTAGTTTGTATTTCAATAGCCATGATATGTTTATGTATGAAATTCAGTTCATTTACATTATTATGCCTCACTAAGTAAATACTTAGCGTGTTTTAAATTAGCCAATACTAGCAGAGTAAGGAGTGTTGCAGGGATCATCAATCAAAGGTTGACTCATCAGTAATTGTAGGACAATTATGTCTTTTTGAAATATATGGCATGTATATGAACTTAAGAAAATGCTCTAGAATGTATTAAAGTTATAATTTTTGTAATATGTTTAACAAATGTTTTATTATTGTAGTAAAATGTTTTGTTTTATTTTCTAAACAAATTTTTTTATGTGTTTTACAAATAAGTAAATGTTTTTTTAAAAGTCATGTGACACTTATGACTTGTGTACGGAAACGTATACGGGAAATGGGTGTTACAAGATTCATCTCTTTCAAGATTTGATAATCCTTGAGTAACAGTGGAACAAGTCTGCCTTGATTCAATCTTCCCTAAAGAACATTGGAATGAATCAATGCCCCCAGATCTGATTTTCCGTCAGGAAGAAGAGAAACAAATTCCTCTCTTTCATGATTTAATATTCCCTGAATAATGATGGAACAAGTCTTCCTCGATTCAATCTTCCCTGAAGAATAGTAGAATAAGTCAATGTTTATTGACCTTATCTACCCTGAAGAAACTGTGAAGCAGATCCCTCATTATATTTCAGAGCACAGAGTCAACCGGACGAAAACTCATTGTCTCTTCGTCTTTGCCCTATTCTTGTTGACACAAGAATAGGCAAAGAGGGGCAGTTGTCGACACCTGTTTTCATCCGGTTATTATTATTATTATTATTTCTAATAAAAAAATAAAAAGAAGGAACAAAAATCCCTTAATATCAAGGGCATTCAATGCCCCTATTTTAGCTGCACCAACCACCGTCACTATGCTACCATTGCTATGCCACGGTCATTGTGCCTTCATTAACAAGCTCCCTGCTCCACGTCGATCACTGTGCCACCAACTATCTGCACGTCTAACAACCACAACAACAAAATTTTTCCATTTATTTTGAAAATGTAAAAGGGTTTATAAAAACCCCCACAAAATAATGTAAAAGGGGTCTCTCCCCCATTTTTTCGAAGAGGAATAAAAAAACAGTTCAGAGCAAATTTTTCTGGTTTTTCCCTTTTCATTCGAAGTAGTTTTCTTTGCAATAATAGAGTAAAAAAAGTGAAAAGGGGGAAATATTTCCTTAAATTGAGCACGTTGTTAGCGTTCGAGGGTTGTCTCGCAAATCTGAACAGTAAGGAGGAGCACCTGAGGGAGGAGAGAAACGTAGTTTGGGATTGACCCTATCCATTGGCGGACAGTGGCGATCAGAACCTGGGAAAGTCGAAGGGTATCAGTTCTATTTCATGCCATTGGGGGCGGTTTTTGCAAAGCCAAGCCCATATATGACACGAGGAGGTCGAGGAATATCTCCAGTTAAAATTTGGTGGCTAATGGCCACCGGCGACAGCGAAACGGCTGGCGAGGGGCCGACTTTCTAGAGAGAAGTGAGAGCTTCTCTCTCTAAAAACAAAAAACAATAAACAATAAAGAAAATTAAAAAAAGAAAAGTTTGTATTTATAGAAAACTTTAGGGGGAAATTACACTTAGGTCCCCCTAAGTTATGTGTGTTTTTGCAAAAGGGTCGCCTGTAGGGACCAATTTTATAATTTACCTATTTCTTATTCATGTTATATATTTTTAGGGTTATTTGTTATTTAGTCATTGTATATTTATGCACGTTTTGCATTTTGGTCATGTGTGGTGATTGTTTAATTTTTTTAAATATATGTGGATTGATTTAGTGATTTTCCATTTTTTATTTGAATGTATATTTTAGGCTAGAAAAAAGGAGTATTTAGGAAATAACCCCTCTAATTTTTGCATGATTATATTTTGAACCATAATATGTTTTATTTATTTATTTTAATAAGGCCATGCAATTTTAATTTATTTTAATTTAGCCCCACATTTTACCTATTTTTATATTTTGTAATTTTAACACTCAATTTTAAAAAACTCATTTTAGTCCCTTTCTTCTTGTTATCTTATTTTTAGGATTAATTTAATTTGAGTTCCTTACTTTAATAATTTGCATTTTAGTCCTGAATGATTGAAGTTGGTTTATTTACAATCACAGTGCTTAGTTTGTAAAATATTTGCAATGGTTGCCTTGATTTGTTGTTGGTTGTATAGTTTAATCCCTAAAGTCACCATATTTATTATTTCAATACATCATTAACATATTTGTTAATTTCCTGTTATTTGCAATATTTTCAAATATTATTAAACGTGCCTTAACTGATAAGGAGTGCGTTTTCAGGGATTGTTTGAACAAAATAATACCTTTTATATTCAAATAAATTTGTTTTTTAAAATATATTGTATATATATAATTTATTAAAAATTAGGGCAACATTATTTTGTATGGGGAATCCATGGAAATACCCCCTTAACTAACAAGGAAGGTATTTTCGAGAATTGTTCGTGTAAATAATACCCCTCATTTTTTCTAAAAAGGATCATAATTTAAATGTATATTACAATTTACAAATTTCAATATTTAGATGGCGTACAATCGTTTAGGTACCGATTTTGGGCGTTGTGGGGGTGTTAATCATTCCCCACGCGTAATCGACTCCCAAACCCGTTTTTCAAAACGAATTTCTGGTTAAACACATACCATTTTTATCTTTTAACATTATCTTTCTTAAAATTATTTTAAAGTATATTTTTTAGGTATTCGACCTACCTAACTCAAAGGTCGATGGTGACTCCAAATATTTTTTATTTTACATTTATTTTAAAACCCAACCTTTTCCAAGATTATATTGGATCGCTCCCCGAAATAGCACCAAAAAGCTTAAGGACCATTCCAACAATACATATATTAGGGGCAATTTAATAATGGTCATCAATTAGTATTTAATAGGTTACGAATCATTTTGATGCACGGAGTGAATCCAAATTGCCTCGACGTCAATCGAATCACATTGGACCTAGTACCTCGTCGGGACATGGAAAGAGTATTGCTCGTTAAATAAGCAGCTTTTGACATTTTCTAGGCGTGTGTATTTCCCCGTAGACGCATAAATATTATCAATTTACATTTGTCGAATATTATTATGTACGTGTGTGTTTCCCATGTTAGCGTTTCATAAATTATTAAAAATAAGAGTTGTTATGTTTGGCGATTGTGTGTAAATGTGAACTTCAAGTAAATTCATATGCATGATTAATTATTTATATGTCCGTAGAGTCATGTGGTGTTGATTGTTGTTGTGTGAAATTCTAAAATGTTAAGGCATGTTATTTCTTGTGGTGAATATATTAATATATGTTGAAACTTGGAATGCATAATTAAATATATATCGAAATTTATGGGTTGGGGATTGGAGTTTTAATTATTGGAGTTGCTGTTAATGGATTATCGGGGTTAGGGGTTATATTTTTATTATCAGAGTCATTGTTGTTGGAGTATCAGGGGTTAGGGGATTGTATTATATTTCCGGGGTCGCTGTTACTGGAGTTGCTGTTATTAGAGATGTTACATGCTGATATTGATAAATTTTAAATACATAAGTGATTGGATGTGGTGCTTTGGTAATGGTTATTAAATGCATAATTGCTCATATATGATGTTCATTATATATTTCTTATACGCTATTATAAATAAATGTGTGTGTTTTATTTGTAAATTTTATTACTTGTTGGTATTAGTTTCAAACCACACTGGGCTTTAGCTCACCCAGTTTCTTTCTTCCCTTTCAGACGGTTCGAGACATTAGGATCGGATCAGTATCTAGAGGATCAAGTCTCAATTACCAGTATTTTACTTGTATAATTTCCATCAATAATAGACAAACTGTGTCATTTGGTTTTATTTTTAATTACACCAAAATCGTGTTTAAAATTATCAGACTTTTACAAATTTTTAAGTATTTGGACATATTTTATCTTATATTAAAATGTTATTTTATATTACTATGACATATTTATTTTAATCATATAAAATTTCTAAGTTACTCTATGGATCGCCGTAACATCCGATATTTGATCAAAATATCTAGGTCGGGTAACAGGTTTTACAGGGACAAATGGTATGACATGCACAACTTGGGACAAAATAAACTTATAGTATGGGTAAAATTGCATTCTATTTACAGTATTATCACCCTCACAATAGAGATAGTAAATCATATTTACCTTACAAACTTTTACAAAAGTTGCTCAATTCAAAATAAACACATACCCACTAGTATTGTCTTATCACTACATTATTGATTATTTAATTTATATCATAATTTTGGGTGTATCCAATAAACTAAAAATCCAAGTTTATAATTCTTTTTAAACTCTTAATTGAACACTTATGATTTTCATATTCAATACTTGAATTATGGGTAGGTCTACTGTAATCAGATTTTAAGTTGAATAAAACTCTTCGAATTTTAGTATTATCACAATATAAAACATTGCTTCATTTAACTCAAATTGTATGTTAAATTCAAAGTGAGTTATTTGAGAAATCCCTTCATTACTAAAATTTATCTGAAAAAACTTCACTTAATTAATGTCTTTATTAGTTTTAGTAAAATTTTTATTTTTAGGATAACTAGCTAATTCGAGTTTTTGTTCATTACAAACTAAGAGTACAAAAATTCTTAATTTCGTACAATTACTCAAAATAGCACACTTATACGTATAATGTATAAGTTTCTATGTTTTTTTTTTAATTGAAAAGCGACAAGATTACATTAAGCTCTCAAGTGGGGAGGGCTATGTAGATCACGATCTAGGTATTGCAGGAGCTCTAGCGGGGGAACATCATAAAGAGTGGTACCAACTGCAGGAGAACAACCGGTTTTGATAAGGCATCAGCTACCGAATTTGCCTCATGGGGAATCCATTTAACGTCAGTTATCCACTGACGCTGCCGGAGGGAAAGAATCGAACGAACCAGGGGCTGACTTCTCGTGTCACCTGCGTTGCTTGAGCTAATAAGCTTGACAGCTTCAAGGCTATCTGATTGGATTAGAACAAGGGAGAAGTTTCGGTTGCAAGCAATTGTCAAGCCAGAAAGTTCAGCTTGAAGTGGCGAACAATGGCCAGTGAAACGCGTGAACCCTAATAGCCATCTCCCATTGCTGTCGCGCAGCACTCCACCAGCGATGCTGAGCCCATTGGTTTTCGAAACAACACCATCACAATTAATGCAGATCCAACCTGGTGGAGGTCTTTCCCAATGAATCAGCCTTGGAGCACTTCGGGTTTGAGGTAGCCTCAAGCAATAAGTTGAGGAAAAGTGTCTTGCCCAGGCGAGAGAGTTTCGCCTTTTCCAAAGTTGCCACATAACTGAGGAGAAAATATGGAACCAAGAACAATTCCAAGTATCATAACCAGTAGACTGCTGCAAATTTTTAAATAGGCACTCGTCAAGTCCAGAAGAGAAGAAAGATCCATGCCAAGCTGCAGGAATGATGCGCAACCATGGATTCTTTGCGTCACGGCAGTCACGCAGGATATGGATTACCGATTCAGGCTCTCGGCATATGGGGTAGCTTGGGTCGTAGGTAAGACTCCTTCTTGAGCGTTCAAGGTTCGTCAGAATACGTCGATGGTGAACAAGCCAAATGAAGACCCGAATGCGTTGAGCGCGCTGGAGTTTCCATATGAAGGACCAAGTTTCTCTTTGCTGGGACCATGACACGTAGATATGGCCTCATAGGCTGTTGCAACAGAGAATTTTTTTCGCGGCCCTCAATTCCAAACACAATGATCATACTGCATGAAAATCATTTTTCAAAGATCCCATAATTTCAACTATTTTTAGGGTAAAAACAAATCTTTAAGTACAAATTTTCTTAATCCACTTTATATATAACACATGAATAAATCGACTCTAACTTATTCAATAATGTTTCAAACATCAAACTTTGTTTTAAACATAATAATGTTTTATTTTCATTTATTAATATTATCAGCTCTCTACTAATAAGTAAGACTAATATATATAATTTTTAATTATTATAAAATTTCTTTTATCTTACTCAAAGGAAATAATATATTTTCTTAATTTTTTAAAAAGTGTTTAAGAAATAATATTATTATGAAAAAGTTCATTAGGCGTTTTCAACTTTTCCAAGCAATAGAAAAATTATCTCACTTATTTCATAAAGAGATTATATCACAACTCCTTAGGATAATTAATTTTCCATTCCCTCTATATGAGAGTATAAAGGTTCACTACAACAAAACATGTATATAGCGTCGTTTGTCGCGGCATTTTCAAAGCAAACACCACTAAATTTATACATATCGCAGTGTTTATATCCGAAATACCACAAAATGATAACGTTAACGGCATTTTTCCATAAGCATTACTAAAACTCCTTTAGTGGAGTTTATTTCACAAACGCCGCTACATATAAGTACTAGAGTGGCGTTTTTAAACAAACGTCGCCACATAATCCTACTTTAGTGGAATTTTTAAATAGTTTATTGGTTTAATTTGTTAATAAAAAATTATAGATTAACGAATTACAAATAAAAAAATAAAATGACTTAGTATAAGGTATGCAATTAACATACAGATTAGCCCAGGAATCCAGCATCCGGTATCACATCCATGTATCGACAGGAACGTACTCATGAAGATTAAAGATCACTGTCTTGGATGTGCATCAACCGTTACTTATTCACCAGAATCCTTTTCTTTTACTACCAAATCCGTCGTTGGAATCATTAACATCGACTACAAGCGGTATGCATAACACATTTCCTTATCATCCCCTTGACCTCTATTGGTTCGCTTCTTCAGTTTTCTTTAAGTACTCATGTTCTATAATAACACATTTTCAGACATAGATATAGGGTATGATTGAGCATATGAGGCATTTATCTTATGTCCGAGTAAACTATGTGTATACTTTTATAACGGAAAATATTGTTAATTGTTTCCTCAAAAAGAAATTTCATAGGTAATTTCTGTTATAGTGTTCATTTTTCCTTTGCTTGAAGTATGTGGATTGGTGGCATAGTTTTAAGGATGTTATAATTTGTATCAATTTATGTTTAACTGTATTTCAATGAAGTATGTTAGTAAGTAATATTGTGTTAATTATTTGGAATTCAAATGTACGTGCGAACTCCTAAAGACATTTTGAATGCAGATTGCCTTATCTTTTCTGGTGTTGGGGAATTTGCCTCAGCCATGGATGTATTGACATAGACCATGTATTAATTTTTATGACTTTCTTCTTTTATAAAAAAAATATTTCGAGATGTTTTTTTTGGTCATTTGAACATACTTTTAGAACTATTTTTGTATACATGGATTTTTGACATGGAATAATAGAAGAACTAATATTAGAACTTACACTTTTTATGATAAGGGATAAGGTTCTGTAGTAACTATAAATTATTTTAATTAGAGGAATATTGTTAAGTTAGAACATCTTAACCTTTTTAAGTTCAGTTCCTAAAAGCAACCTCCTTAACTTCATCATGACATTTGTCGACCATAGTATGCTTTGTAGGAACCCTTCATTAACAATAACTACCTGACTACCCTTTTCATTAGAAATTATAAGTGTAGGGGTATAATATGTTAAGGTCTATTTATGAGACTAGATCAAGTTTAATGGCAAAGGCTTCATGAATTTCTTCATCTGCATTGTATATGCATCGAACCAAGCTACCAATTGTAGTATATAATTTTCATTTAGGTTTTAGACTTGTTTCTTTGTGCACTTGTTTGTTAGATGGGGATGGTAAATCTTTCTGAAGTGAAAGTTTAATTAAGAATAAAAGAAATCCCTGAAATTATTTTTTGGTTTTCTCTTGGTTTCAGAAGACATTTTGTTTACATTATAAATAAGTCTTTTATATTTGACATCTCTATTATTCTTGTAGCATATCCTTCTTCAAGGTCATGCCAATATGCTACTGTAATATCGATTTAAGCATTCATAATCATGTTTTTGTTTCAGATTCTACCATATCAACAGAGGTAAAGTAGCTAAGCAAAATAGCATCGGCAATGTCAAAAACGAAGGTTCTACAGACAAATGGTTGTTGACAATTGAAATCTAATCATCTAAATTTGAGTTTGAATGTAAATACTTGGATTGGGAAGTTGTATGGTGAGTTTGGTGAAACCATTGTTTTCTTGTAAATTTTAAGACATTTGAGTTGGTATCGAGGATGCTAAGTTATTTCACTTTATTGTTTATATAAACTTTGATTTATTTTTGTTGTTAAGTACTTTTATTTAATTCGCGTCATAAGTAAATTTCAAGTTTGTTATTATTATTGTATAATGCTACAAGATATTAAATTTGAGTAATAAAAACAAAAAATTATATTTGTCAAATCAATTATCTTTGCGGCGTTTATAAAAAATACCACTACAAGTCATGCTCTTTTGCGGTGTTTAGGCAACAAATGCCACTAAAGGAGTACACATTTTTGGCGTTTTTCTGACAAACGCCATTATATATATAGTCTATAGCGGCGTTTCTGGTCCAAAACATCACTAGATATCACATGTATAGTGACGTTTGGTCCTCCAAGCGCCAATATAAACATAGTAATTAGCGGTGTTTGACAATAAACGCCGCTATATGTCACAATAATTAGCGGCGTTTTGAAAAACAAACGCCGCTATATTACTCAATCTTTTGCGGCGTTTCTTGATCACAAACAACGCGAACTATTGCGATGCTTGTTTGGGCGACGCTTCTACTAGTGCTGGGAGGGTTTTTTGTAGCGCTTAAAAATGCCACTATAGAATTAATAAAACGCCGCAAATACAAGTTTTGCTGTAGTGGTTGCAAACCATTCTTTAGTACCACTATTTTCTATCACTTTCTCATTCATATTATACAACATATTAATCACTAAAGAGAACATCACATATTTTATTTAGTTTTAGTAAATCTGATATACTACTCAACCAAATTAATCCTTACTCTTTTAACTTCTACACTAAGTTTAAAGAGAGCTTAACTCATATAGTATTTTATTTTATAAAAGTGAGCACATTAAAAAACAATACACCATGTAAGTGACAACGCATCGTTTTTACTGTCAAATAAATTTATCCTTAATCTCATTAAAAATAAATATAATAGTATAGAGAGAGTAAGGGTCGATCCACATGGACTAAGGAATATGCTGAAACGATTGTTCTTGATCTCTGATCTACACGAAAAAATGCAAGTAAAGTAAAAAGGGGGGTTTATTGAGAATTTGAATAAGAAAATAATGATTCAAATGAAGGTAAAGAATCGAATAAAGTAAAATTAAAAACCAATATGATGAAATTAGCCTCAGGTTTTCGCGTGCCTCAAATCTTAATCAATCATTGAATAGGATTTTTCTTCCAGTTAAATATCAGTTTGAGTCCGCAAGGTTCAATCCTGGTAGCTCATTTTCCTCTTTGGTATTGACTTTCCCAAATCTATTTTAGGAATCACAATCCTTGTCCGGATTAACTTCGACTATCGTTGTTAACTCAAAACAATTTAAAAGCGCTTGGAAAAATACCCGACTCGAACTATGCTTTCTCTATGATAGTCGTACTCGATCCCAATTTCCCTTAGTGTAACATTTGCTAAGTGTGTTCAAGGGAATTCGAAACAATTGATTCTATAATCCCAACGGAAAACCATAACATCATCCAAGCCAAAATCTATTTTTGAAATATGATTTATGTGTTTAGGCTTGCCCCAAGAGGTTATTTATAACCTTTAAAACCCTATAGATAAACATAAAAATTAAAAGAAAAATAATCCTAAAGATAATTCTAAATGTTTTCTAAATTCAAACTTTAAAATAAAAAATAAATCTCCTAAGATATCTCTGTCCGTCCACCTTCCAGAAGGCGCTGATTAGATATTCTAGAAAACTACTGCTGATTGGACCTTCTAGAAACTGTCACGTCAGACCGTGTCATGCCCAGATTCGTGCCCATGTCTCCAACTGTGATTAAATAATAAAAAAATACAGAATGTGACCTTTTTACCACTAATTCTAGAAAGTAATATCCTGCACGAAAATAAGCATAACACAACTAAATCAGCAGCAATAAGTCCATAAGATCGAATATTTAACAAGCAAATAATATCGTTTTAGAACACTAATCAAATTCCCCCACTTATCTCATGCTTGTCCTCAAGTATGATATAGTCAACTCAGCCAAAAATTACATTTACCTTTCTTTGTCAAGTCTCGCATTCGAAGAATAAAGGTAGATACCACAATAATTATCCAAGTCAAGACACCAATAAATTGAACATCACCAATTGGAACAAGTTAATGCAATTTTAAAATCAATTCATTCATCAATCTCAATACCCATAACTCAACACCTTACCAGGATTCACTCAAATCACTCAATGTGTTTGGGGTATAGAAACGCTCAATGTCAGAACTGACACGATATTACCATAAGCCTGCAAGTAAATCAAATCTCCACTACTAATAAGAAAAGGATGCATAAATCAAAGGGTCTTTTATTGGTTGTAAAGGGGCTTAGGTAAAGATGGGGAAAAGGCTAAATATATGGTTAAAAATTTCAAGACAAGGAACTATAAATAATAAGTTCAACTCCATTAATTGACTAAGTTCAGCAAGAAGACAATAACCATCAAACAACACATTTTCCTTTCGAATTGAATTTGATTATTATGTAATTTTTTTGTTGTTTTATTTTTTGACTTTTTCTCATTTTTGTTTTTGTCTTCGAACAACTTCTATTTTTTCCTTTTTTTCAAGATTCTGATGTATTTGTTTCGAAACAAAGAATAATCTTTTTTTCTCATGTGACTTAATTTCTAACATATAAAAAATTTTCCTTTTTATGGAGCATGGTCATACAGTGATAAATTGTTCACTTGTCTTGAAAATGGTAGAAAATAGGGATAAAATTAAAAGGCTCAGGTTTATGAATATGGTGAAAACAAAGAATGGAAATAGGCTCAAGAGTGGTTAACTAGGGGATAATACATGGGTAGACAATTTAGTGGGGAAAACGATGTGGTTAATCCTAAGGTGCCCAAATCATTTTTAAGGATCATGTTCATGTGTAATCTCGAAAATATTTAAAATGGAGGTTCTAGAATACCAATGTCAAATTTGACACACTCAATCCAACAAAATGAGAGCAAAATGATATGTTCGTAAAGGCTCAAAACTCATCAAATTGTTTACATGCATTAAGCTAAGCACATTCCAACCAACAAAATCATGGAGTATCACAAGAAATCTAACTTGATCACAATTCATGCTATCCGCTATCAAGAATATCTTAACCTAAACAATTATGTGTTCCCAAACAATCATGGCATACCAAAAATATTCAACAAGACAAAGGAATTCAATTAAATTTTCCGCAAATCCAATCAACACATACTAGCATCAAAACATAATGATAAGCAAAGGGAAATTCAACCTAGACTCTACTCCCCCTCACTTAAAGCGTTTTGTCCCAAAACGTAAAATTAAATTATGAGAGAAAGAATAGATAAATCCCCAAATTTATTGTCGACCACGACCACGGTTGTGATGGGAGGCACTGGGACGGAAAAGTGGGCTACTCGGGTTGATGTCATGAACTGGAAACATTATCAAGTGGTTTGGTAGGTCAAAAATGGGCATCAAAATCCTCTGTAAAATCATAAATCGGATGTTACATTAGTAATGGTTGAATGGAAATAGGATCAAAATTTACCTCGGGAGTATGGTCATATGTCGCCAAATGTATTGAACACGACGGAAAATTCGACAGTCGTGGACTAGAAGGGTGGTGATGAAGAGCGCATCGGAGATGGACGAAGAATAGTGCTTGGTTCAATGCGGATAGAGGTGGTGGGTACGAATACCGAATTATACGGTACGGGCGGAGAGTTTCATGCGTGGCCTCGGAATCGCTGGGCACCTCAACAAAGGCCGGTGCACTGAGTAGGTGACGTCCACCGAGAACGGTTAGTGGCGATGCCACTTTATTGTTCTGCTGGTGTCACGTGCGGACTATTGTGGAGAGGACCAGTCGAATAAGAGCACGGTAGAGTGTTCGAACGGCGTGATGGACGGCGAGTGTGAGCATGGTACATGAAGGATACGATGGACTATTTTTCGGGGCTTAGAAATCAGGTTGGGGAAGAAAATAAACATGAAATGTGTTGATTTGTTTTCTTTTTTTTAGGTTAAAAAGCACGAGGTTGTGGTTTAATTTAAGTGAAATTGATTGGGATTGATAAAATAAAATAAAAATGTTTAAAATTTATAAAGAAAGTGATAAGGATGGAGGTGGTACGAAGGGAAAAGAAAAGGAAGAAGATGAGGGGATGGATGAAATGTGCGGCGAAAAAATGTCTAACAAAAGGGGGGGAAAGGTGATTTGGGATATGTTAACATGTGATGGCCATCAAGGGAAATGCTAACCTACGCCATCTTTAATGAAACGATGCGCATGGATTTGGAACGGATTTTTCCAATGCTTTGTGCGATTTGTACTACTCCCGGGGTTCCATTTTTGCACTGTTCGAATATAATTTGAGCGAACCTTCATCGTTTAAGCTTGATAAAATATTTGGTCCCTGAAAAATAAAAATTAAATAAAACTTACTTAGTTGAAATAAAATAATAAAAATAAAAATACAATGGAATTAAAATGGGTTGCCTCCCATAAAGCGCTTTATTTAACGTCGTTAGCTCGACGACCTGGTTCAAACTACAGGTTCCGTGACAAACACTTCCACTTCATTCGATTTTTTCAACTAAGAAATTCCTTATGAGAAATTTAAAAATTCTCATAAAGATTTCTTTGGATCTTTTCCATTTTTAAAATCTTGTTGAAACTAATGACCATCACCACATCTTTTTTAACAAAAATTAAGTTCTTCAAACGTTCCCATTAAGGTTTCGACTTTATTTTTGGTGCCTGCAAAAGGGAAAGTAAAACTTTAGACTTAGATGGAACTAGGAGCAATCAAATTCATCAGATAAAATATTTTTCAACTCCCTGGATTCGTGTTTTTTATCATATGATTTCTTACATAAATCATCAACAAAGTTAGATTCATCATCAACAGGTTCAATAGCGCCAACAAAATTAATACTATGCACATTTCATCAGAATACCGCTTCGAACGTCAATTTTTACATTTGTTGTGCTCAGAAAGGGACAATCGAGGAGGATTTCATAACTAGGGTTGCTATGATCATTTTCCATATCAATCACATAAAAATCAGCAGGAAAAATTAAGTCATTTACCTCTACCAGAACATTTTCTAGGAGTCCTTTAGGATAAATAATCGATTTATCGGCGAGCTAAAGTGTAACCCTCGTCTCTTTCAAAGCGTTGATGGAAATTAAATTGTAGATGAAGAGAGGCATTATATTGAAAAAGGCACCTAGATTACACATAGCTCGCTTGATTTTAACCTCACTAATTTTACAAGGTATTACAAACATACCTTGGCCCTTATACTTCTGTGGAAGCGGTCGTTGGAAAACTGCCGAGACATTTTCACCTAAATTCACCTTCTCGTTTTTGGTAAGTTGGCTTTTATTAGTGCAGAGATATTTAAGGTATATGGAATACCTCGGTACTTTTCAGATCACCTCAAGAAGCAGAATATTTATTTCTACTTTCCGGAATACATCCAAGATTTCTTTCTCCTCAGATTGTTTGTCTCTTTTTATGAATATTTCAGGAAAATGTGGCGGAACAACATACTTAGTTTACGATTAATCTTTCTTCTTTTCTCGGGATTCTACGTCAACTGGTTCTTCTTCCCTCTGGGAGTTTGACTTTTCTTTTTTCTTTGGAGATCTTGTGCTTACTTCCTTTAGGACTGGTTGTTCAACAACTGTATCGCTTCGGATGGCGATAGCGCTAACATTCTCTCTTGGATTTGGCTCAGTTTGTAATGATAGCCTCCCTTGTGACTATAATATCACCATGGTTTGAGTTAGTTGGCTTATTTGCTTCTCGAGCTCTTGAAGGCGAGCTTCAGTACTATTTTGAAATTTCTCCTAAGAAAGGGCCAACCGTTCGACAATTGATTCAAGCGATGATTTTTGCGACTGATAAGGTTGTTGTAGGGGTGTACTCGATTTATAAGCTTGATTTGGTCCATAGCTAAAGTTCAGATGATCTCTCCATCCTGGATTGGAATCATTGTCGTATGGGTTGTAAGGCCTTTGGAGAGGTCTCGAAAAATTGTCCATAGTATTTATTTGTGTGTCAACATCTCTTTGTAGCATGGGGAAGCAGTCTGTCGATTGATCTGGCATCGTGCATATTTCACATAGCTTCACTACTCCAATTTTTCCTACAATAAGAGAGTTAACTACGTTAGTTAATTTGTCAATTTTAGTTTCAAGTGAAATAGAACTTGTCTCATGAACTCATCGGTTGGGTTCACTTGAAAATTACTGTGAATTCACCGCCATCGTCGAAATTAACTCTCTTACTGTGTTTGGCATCATGTTGATTAGATCTCCTCCAGTGGCAGTATCAACCATTTTCATCTCTAAGGGACAAAGCCCTTCATAGAAATATTGAAGGTGTATTTGCTATGTTAATCCGTGTTCCGGACAACTTGCACAAAGTTTCTTAAATCTTTCCCAATAGTCATAAAATGACTCTCCGTCTTTTTGTTTAATTCCGAGAATGCTTCTCCTCAACTCGTTTGCTTTAACAGCTTGGAAAAACCTGTCAAGAAAGATTCGATTTAAATCAGCCTATGTATTTATTAATTTTGGAGGTAAGTAGAATAACCACTCTTTAGCTAAACTAGATAAAGAAAATGGAAAAGCTCTCAATTTAATTTGGTCGTAGGAAACTCCCTCTGGTTTCATGCTTGAACACACTTAGTGGAATTCTACCAAATGTTTATGTTGACTTTCACTTGGAAGACCCTTGAAGGTAGGAAGAAGATGAATGAACCTGTCTTAAGTTAAAACGGAGTTTGTCCTTGAAGAAAGGTGGTGCAAAGGGGTTGTTGGACCACGCGAGCTGTGGATAATTCGTGGATAGTGTAATTATCCATCGGTTTAACTGATGTTGGCATGAAATGCGATTCAACGTTTTCCTCGTTTCAGGGTATTGCCTCTTTATAGGTATTGGCGTTAGATGATGCTTCGGGATCTAGATCTAATTGTTATTGGAATTATACCTCTTTTTGTTTCCTCTTTTCCCAAATTGTTAGTCCATGTAGTCTCTAGGCTAGCGTTTTGATATGAGGTTCAAAATCTACTAGCTCTTCGGGATTTTGCCTAGTCATAAATAAAAAACAAACTAAATCAGTAACTTTTGCCGAAGACCCCATCAACGGTGCCAATTTGACAACGCGTCATTTTCACTGTCAAATAAATTTATCCTTAATCTCATTAAAAATAAATATAATAGTATAGAGAGAGTAAGGGTTGATCCACAGGGACTAAGTAAGATGCTGAAATGATTGTTCTTGATCTCTGATCTAGGCGAAAAAATACAAGTAAAATAAAAAAAAGGGTTTGTTGAGAAATTGAACAAGCAAATAATTATTCAAAGGAAGATAAAGAATCGAAGAAAGTAAAATTAATAATCAATATGATGAAATTAACCTCAGGCTTTCGCGTACCTTAAATTCCAATCAATCATTGAATAGGATTTTCCCTCCAGTTAAATGTCCATTTGAGTTCGCAATATTCAATCTTTGTAGCTCATTTTCCTCTTTAGTGATTAGCTTTCCCAAATCTATTTTAGGAATCACAATCCTTGTCCGGATTAACTTCGACTATCGTTGTTAATTCAAAACAGTTTAAAAGCGATTGGAAAAAAACCCAACTCAAATTTTGTTTTATCTATGAAAATCGAACTCGATCCCAATTTCCCTTAGCGTACCATTCGCTAAGTGTGTTCAAGGGAATTCGAATCAATTGATTCTATAATCCCAACGGTAAACCATAACATCATCCAAGCCAAAATCTATTTTTGAAGTGAAAGCGTTTTGATTTTAAGAAATCCTATCCGCCAATCTAGTTTCCTGAAAATTGATAATTTAACCCGAGAGGGTATGAGGTGCTTTTCAATTCTCACGATTCAAAATCGAGTCATTGCTTTCGCCTTTGGCTATGGAAAACTTAGCTAAGTATGATAGAAATCATACTTGGCATTTTAAAAAATAAAACTTAAAATAAAATAAAAATGAAAACTTACAAAGAGAAGAAAAGAAATAACTTTATAAAACTAGAAGTATGAAGAGGATTGAAATCTGAGTTGAGTGTTTAGGCTTACCCCAAGAAGATATTTATAGCCGCTAAAACCCTAGAGATAAACATAAAAATTAAAAGAAAAATAATCCTAAAGATAATTGCAAATGTTTTCTAAATTCAAAATTTAAAATAAATCTCCTAAGATATCTATGTTCGTCCACTTTCTAGAATGCGCTGACTAGATCTTCTAGAAAGGTGTTGCTGACTGGACCTTCTAGAAACTGCCACGTCAGACCGTGTAATGCCCAGAGTCATGGCCATGTCTCCAACCGTGATTAAATAATAATAAAAATACAGAATGCACCCTTTTTACCACTAATTCTGGAAAGTAAGATCCTACACGAAAATAAGCATAACACAAAGCATAAACAAGAAATCAATCAATTGTCTTGGGGTATTAACCACTGTCTTAGAAGTGAATTCTCCCTGATGTGTGAAATCTATACAATGGATGAACGACATCCTGAGGTTATCAATACTCTTCAAATTTCGCACATGAAAAATTAAGTGGTCTTAGGTGGTAGTGCTCTTCTCTAAGAAACATAACTTAAAAAAATTATAATTTTTTTTGAAAAGTGAATCAGTTGAGAGAAATATTTTTTTTTTTTGTAAAACTGAAAAGATGAAAATGAGTTCTTTATTTTTAGGCTTAATGTAAGAGTAAAGTGGAAAAAGATCCAATAAGTTACAAAATAATTTATTGTTATAAACATCATTTTAATGACCATAAACATTATTTTTTAACAACTAAAAATGATGAATATAAACTCTGATTAATAACATTTTACCAGGAGAATATATAAAGAAACACCCATAAATTGAATTGAATCACGTTAAACGGTTCCTACACAATGTAAAATTTTTTGTATTACCAATATAATCGTGAAGAATAAATATAATCAATAACAAAAAAATCATATAACAATAAAGTACATTAACAAAGTTTTCACAACTCAACTGTTATATTCTGTTATTAATTGCGAAAATGAAGACTTACTAAAATATGTAAAAGAAAAGTTAAATTGATGAAAAGAACGAGAATATAAAAGAGAAAATAACACTGGTTATGATAAAGTATTACTATATATGGGTGAGAGTCGTTAGGTCAAAGACCGATGATGTAATTATATTGGTGCTCCCATTCTATGCCCTCAAATTAATTGGGCATTAAATTCGTGGACCAATGCTCGTTTGAATATATGACTACGATGGGATACCTACCTAAAAATTCTTTATGATCGCCCTCTCCGGTCCTTATTCACCTGGTTAGGTTGTTTTTATCTAAAATGTATTATTAGAGGGTGTAAAACTAAAAGAAATTTACACAATATAAATGGATTCAAACCCATATATATATAATCTCAATCCTTAATTTTTCTTCAATCTAATGATACCAGAAACATGTAAAAATAAAAGAGTTTTACACAATGTAAATGGATCCTAATATATATATATATATATGTAAATTTCTTTTAGTTTTACACCGTTTTAGGACCATCTAATTGAGGGAAATCAAATGATGAGATTAACTCCTTATTTTTTCTCATTGAATATCTTCTCATTTTCTAATGTTAATATCAACATTTAATTTCTCACATCCGATAATACTAAAATTGTGTAAAACTAAAAGAGTTTTACGCAATGTAAGTAGATCCTAACCCTATATGTGTATATAATATAATATAATATAATATAATATAATATAATATAATATAATATAATATAATATAATATAATATAATATAATATGATATGATATGATATGATATGATATATATAATATAATATAATATAATATAATATAATATAATATAATATAATATAATATAATATAATATAATATAATATAATATAATATATAATATAATATTTTTTTGTATGTGTAACAGTGTAACATAAACAAAATTTTATGGTGGATACAATCAATAAAATAAATAATTATTTAAAAAAATTAAATTTAAAGGTGGACACTTACTCATCCTCACGCTTTAGTGGATTTGCCGCTAGGGATTTAGCTTGGCATAAGTTAAAACACCCCATTTAGAGAAAAAATATTTTCTCTTTATCATAAAATTTGTCCCTTTCAGATTTTAATATTATTCCATTCATTTTATCAAAAATAAATTATTCCATTTAAATTGTTCTAGTAGAAAAATCAACAAATAACATTATTTACATTTATTTTTTATCCTTATATATATATCATTATTTGCACCTATCAAAATAAATTTGGTAAATCTATCTTCTAAAACTATGTGCTTGATCAACATGAGACAAATATCATAGGACGAGGGAGTACCATATTGTTCGACTAGCATAGAATTATGTATATGTTTTTTTAATAATCTGGTGTAATTACAAGATAATATATGTGTAAAATTTTTCTTAGTCATTGATAATGCACACACATTACAAATACAATTATTCAAACTTAGATCTTATAGGGAGAACAACACTTTCTTTATCACTGAGACACTCCCTTTCTCATTGAAAAGACTCAATGGATTTCAGATTTGTTCTTATGATGAATAATGTTTCGTTGAAAATTAAGATTTGAATCTGACCAGAAATTTCTTTTAATTAGTGATTTGTCTTGCTATATATCACATTTGCTTAGGACATCAACATGATCTTCAAAAGGAAAGAAAAAATGCATTTGAGAAGCAATTTCTCATATAAACTTTGAACAATGTGTATCTCATAAAGATAACATGTGGAATAGGGACTGGGTTCATACCAATCAGAGTTGTCAAATCCTATTGTGTATCTTAGTTAGTAGAAAGATTACTCAGCTGCCTAACTTGACATTTCTTAAAATCACAAACTACCTAGTGAAATGTGAATTATTTATACTAAATATGAAACCAAAGTAATAATATTTAAGTTTTTCATTTCAACCAGTGTTAAAATTATTATATTTTTTTTAATATTTGTAATCCTGAATGTGTGATATTAAAATTTTATTTTATAGTAAGAACTAAGTGATCTCATCGATTAAAAGTGAAGACACTAAATTTCAATCATGCTCGTTTAATTAGTGTTATATAATATGTATTTACATTATTATCATTATTATAACACATATCCTTATTTATTTTATTTTTACACTTTGTACATGCCCAAAACCAGGTTACAAGACCAAGCACCAATCTGCTGGCCCAGACCACGACCCAGCAACACCACACTCCCAGACCCTAACAACCCTAACCCCATCTTCTACTCCAAGACAGCACCGCCAGTCCTTGCTCGAGGAGCTCTCACACCGCACGTCTCCCTCGGCTGCGTTTCACGGTGCCCTCCAATAACCCACATCCACGCCGGTTTCCTCGAAACAGTCCAACGCACCAACAAACACGAAGTATTAGTATTTTAGTAGGATTTAAACACCCCAAAATAGGGGTTCTCAGGCCCTATAAAATCCCTTGTAGTCAACAAAAAGCACACATGAATTATACGCAAAAATACCAGAAAAATACTAGCAGAGAATGAGTGATTCCAAAAGCATTTGTAACAAGTTCGAGAGGAAATAAAAGAAAGGTATCTTTTTTTACCTTTTTGTTTGTTAATTCCCCTTTGCATGTTGTTGTGGCTTGATATTTGGCTCGGAAACGATCAAAAACCATATGGTCGAGGATCCATAGGGGGCTATTCGAGACTTGTTTTCAAGATCTACACCCCAGGAGGCCTTTTGATTTTCTAAAAGAAAGGAGAAGAGAAGTTTTTTTTTAAAAATAAATAAATTTTTTCGCCGCCAGCCGGCGAGGCGGCGCCACGGCCGTGTTTTGGAAATCACGGCGGTGTTCTTCAAAAAATGAAGAACACCCATTAAGCTTTGAGAGAAAACCATTGTTTTTGGTTTGATCCATTTTGAATTTTATGAAAATAATGAAGTGTGTTTGTGTAAAATATGCTTTATACCTAACCCAAATTTCGACCCGTAACCCGGCCCGTTGCACATCAGATCTGCGTGTTTCCACGCAAAATTGGGAAAATCCCATTTTAATCTTTTTGTTTTTTTAAAGGCCTATTTTGATCCCGAAACCGATTTTAAACCCTCGATTTTATTCTAATTTGGCCACTCAATTTATTTTTCTTTTCAATTTGGCCCCTGTTAAATTCAATCGTATATTTTTCAATCTTTTAATTGTTATTTTTTTATATATATTACATTTTATTATATATATATATATATATATATATATGAATCCTTTTATTATTTTTCTTATTATTTTTATTTGCTTTTATTTTATTTTTATTTGCTTTGTTCATACGTATATGTATATTTTATTTGTTATATATTTTATTTATTATTTTTGGTTTTTTAATTTATTACCATTATATTATATTATTTGTATTTTCTATTTTTTGTACTCTTTTATCTTTATTATTATTATTATATACATATTATATTATATAATAACCTAACATTTTGAATTATCACCCCTTTAGGCCCCACCCCCTCTTTTTTAGCTAACCAAACCTTTACACTTTTTTAAATCTGTACCCTTTTTGATTTTCGGTAGAGGGACATTTTTATTTTTATTTCTTTACCTATTTATTATTATTATTACCTAATAGTTATATATATTATCATTTTTAGTTTTTCATATTTTATTATTTTTTTCTATTTATTTTTTTATATTTGTATTTTCATTTTTTTTATTTTTTTATTTTCGCTTGTGATACGATCCAAACTAGCTCCAACTTTCTCCATGACTTGATCACACCATGGATGTTTTTCATTGCTGTTTCTAAGGGAGTTCTTCCTTACCCTATCTTATATTATATCATTCATACATTCTATTCTATCATAAGCATGCATTCACATTTTAGTATAAATTATCATATTAATTCCATCCTATGCCTAGTTGATCATGTCCTTCATATCATTCAAATATATGCTATGATTACATATCATTTCTTAGGATATTATTATTACATGTTTCCATTTATCATTTATTATGAATACCATGTTAAATGATATTCATGCATACAACATATATCCACAATGTTATTTCAAGCATGTTAAGTATGTTATATTAGTCTTGCATTCATTTAAGCATGATTATCACATATACATCAAGGCAGCATAATTATCATTCATTTTATCAGACCCTATGCATTCATTTTAGCACTTAGGCTTTATTCATTAATTCATACATATTAGAAGATGATATATTTAGCTTATGGCCTTTAATCATAGCTCACATTAACATATTCATGCATGGCAGCAAGGTATTTAGCTCATATCAGCTCAATGCCATGGACTTACCTTGTTTCCTTGCACATGCAGGTACATTGGATCATGGAACACATTGGGGTAGCTTGGTGGATTATTTGGACATCAAATGTAGCTCATAAACAGCTCACAAGGAACATGGCAGCTCATGGAACACTAAGGAAAACTCAATTCAGCTGGAGGAGCTCAAGGCTAGCTAAACTCAGCTAGTTGGACTATTTGGAGCTGAGTTGTCAAAAATTATATCAATGGTAGCTGAATGTAGCTGAGCATGCTATTATGGAGCTCACAAGGATTCGGCTAGGAAGCTTGTTCATAAACAGCCCCATGCTTGCTAAGCTAGCTCCACATTCAAACTAGCTAGGAGGAGACACATGCACGCCCAAGATGGAGCACATGACCAGCCATCATCCCATTCACAAGGCTGCACCACAAGGCTCCCTAGATCACCCATGTGCATTCAAGTAGGCTGCCATGTGCATCATTCAAGCATGTGCACTCACGTGACATCAAATTAGTGCCAAAACACTAAGGGATGCTTCCTATTCGGCCAAAGACTCTTTCCTCTTCATTTTGGCGCCCAAATAACTTCCAAATGCCTTTAAATCTTCCTTAGGGCTGAACCAACACATAACCATTCGGCCAAGAGCATGTATCTTCATTTAAATCATGTATTTTCATCAAAAATCATGTATTTTCAAAGGGGTTTCAACCTTGGCCGAACCATCAAGTGTTTATTCGGCCTAAACCCTTTGAAAACTATAAATAGGCCATCATATTTCATTTGTAATGAGACCTTTTTGATTAATATAAGTGAGATTATTCTCTTCCTTAAGTCCTGGTGACTTTTATCGACTTATCAAGTATTTTATACTTGTGGTGTCAACCCCTTTCTTTTCATCTTGATACTTCTGGTTCCTTGTTCATATAACTAGTGGGTCAAAGTACTTAATACCACCCCTTGAAGAAGCAATATAAAGTCTGGGTCTTTGCTCTCTATAGCGTTGGTTCTTCTTTGAGACTTCTTCAAGATACTATCCTCACTATTATCCCTTTGTTTCAAAGACATAACCATATCCTTATTAACCATCTTTCGCTTCCATCTCTCATCTTAAACATCCCACCTATTCACCATACGCCTACCACCCTTAACCCTCTCTTTTTGATCCATTCACTTGTGCAGGTTGTTTGCTTCCTTCCTAGATCCACAATCAATTTGTTAAGGTACAAATGGCATACATCAACTTGGTTTTTCTAATTTATTTTATTTATTTATTTATTCTTTTATTTTATTCGTTTATTATCTTATTTATTTATTTTTTTGTTTGTTTTATTTTTTTACTTCATGTTTTTAAGACATTTATTTACCAAGTTTTTCTTCCTTTTTGCTTGGGTTTATTTTATTCATTTATTCCTTACCTTTTCATCTAACATTTTTTGATTTTTTAAGGGCACGATTTAAATCCGTCATAGGTAAATAATTTGGATCATATGTTACCTTTAAATTTTAACTTTAGATTATCTTAATTAAAGACAATTGGAAATTACAAAGTACCGAAAGGGAAGTTTAAGGGTGCTAACCTTTCCTTGACTGTAACCGACTCCCGAATTTGACACATTTTTGGTAAAATGTAGATCAAGTAAGAAATAAGGTATCCGATCTACCTATTTGTTTTAAAATAAAAGATCGGTGGCGACTCCTAATAAAGTTTCTTAAGCTGAAGCCCAATTCCGGGCCCACCTGAAAGACGGTTCCGACAGCTTGGCGACTCCGCTGAGGACACAAGTAAGTGAGTCAGGCTAAGGTAATTTCCAGTTGTCTTTTTAACGAAAAGGGTAAGTTTAAATTTTAAGGTAACATTTCGATCCTTATTACTTACTTTTGATTATATTTTCGGGTAAATAGTTATACTAATCATTTTCTAATGATTTCAGCCTTCAAAGTTTATTTTTCACTTAAGACTCTAAGCTCGAGCTCTGAACCCTATTTTAAGTTAGGGTAAAAGCAACGCCTTCGTGTGAATTTATTCACCGTGCGGGCCTATAAAGTAGCCTTCGAGATTCATATACCTTATGTCTTCTTGTGAATTTATTCACCATGCAGGCATAAGGGAATGTGTCCTCTCGAGTTTAACTTAGTCCACACAAGCCTGTGATGGGTTTAGGACTAAGGGTCTGGAAAGCCCAAGGGGGCACCGGCAAGGAGAACTCAGGTACCGTTTTTTAGAACCTAAATCGGGAGACTATAGAGAATTAGAGCCTACCCCGAAACCATATTTAAAACCTAGGATATTTTTACCCTAACCATGTCATTGTTCTTTTCCTTTTGTCATATTTATTTATTTATTTATTTTTATTTTACTAACTTTTTCCATTTGTGTTTGTTTTTTAGCATTTGCATCATAACAAGAGGCTATTGATCCCTAAAGAGCATTTGTTACACACAAAATAATCTGAATTAATTGAAAAAGGTGTTGTAATACAAGAGATTGAAAACGTCGAGGCACGACTATGGTCTGAGAAGACTCAGAAAGAGAAGGGAGACAGACTTTAGGGGAACTATGTGTCAGAGCTGGTTAGCTACGCCTCTATCAGCCTGAAACAAAATGATGTCCAACAGCTGCGGAACATTTGGGACAGTTGGAAGAATAACAGAAAGCCAACGATAAGGTGATATTTCCCTCTTACTTCATGTCAAGATTGATGAGCCCCTGCTCCGAGCATTGATTCAGTTATGGAACCCGAGATATAGTTGCTTAACCTTTAACCGAGAGGACATGGTGACCACCATTGAAGATTACACATCTTAGCCGAAACCTTCCGATCTCTCAACCATTTCAGAAGACCTAGTGGAGGAAGTTTCATTGGGTGTGTTCAGCTCCTTCAAGTCTGGATTCACAACCACTTCTCGAAGACTAACAGGGTTGCCTACCGTCGATTTAGCACCACCTATTCACCTTTGGGAGAGTTCATCACTATGAAAAGGCATGAAGGCACTATAAAGGAAAAGTGGATGAAAGGCTTTACACATCTTCAGGATCGGGATATTACCTGGAGAGCCCCCTGGATGTTCCTCGACGACGTTCTTTTCCGGTGTGGGGATTCTGACACTATGACCTTACTTTGACTTTGGGGTGCAGTTGGGTATGCTCCATTGTTAGCACTTAGACAGTATGGGGCATGCCAGTTTTTCCCAACAACATGCGTACTAGCTAGATCAGAGTTTGGGTATCACGGTGACAGTTATAAGAAGATGATCAAGGAAGCAGGCGATTCATGGAAGAAAGTATTCCGGATGGATGTTGTAGCGGCCAGAAACATGCTTACTCCGGATTATGTGGAGTGGTGAAGATTGAGAAGAAATGATAATATCTCGATGCCAGACTGTGAGGATACCCGGACCATGGAGGAACATCTCAGGCCTGTCCCTTCTAAACTTGAGATAGCCAAGGCAAATTTCAAAGCTATGAACAATGAGCTGAAGTAGAGGGTAAAAGAACTTGAAGTTGAATACTATCAGTGGAAGCTAAATGTTGATTCTCAGAAAGATAGAGTAGACAAACTGGAAAGAGAACAGAAAAGAGTCCCTTTTGAGCTCGAAGACTTGAGAAAGGGGTATCAAGATAAAGTCAAGGATAACTCCAAGTTGAAAGTAACCTCTGAATACTGGAAAGACGAAGCTCACAGTCTGAAAATGAAGTTCGAGGGGTCGGATGAAAGAGCTTGGAAGGAACAGTTGAAAACTGCTCAAAGGAACTTAGCAGACATTCAACATCAGAACCAACGCTTGAGAATCCGGGTGGCTGATCTAGAGAAGCAACATGAAAGGATGGAAAGAGAATAGCTAAGTTAGGATCTATTGTAGATGGGTTCAAGAAACAAGTGAATGAACTTCAGATAGTGCTTTTCGATGGAGGTCTACAGTGGGGTTTCCGTTGGGAGCAAGCACAGCGAAGGGTGAAGGCCAGAGACGCAGTCATCCTAGACTTCCTGGAGCAAGTATAGAAGGAAGCCCGTCATCTTCATGGCCTGGCAAGGGAAGCTGGAGTGGTTCGACAAGGCATTCAACCAGTGACAGATGAAGGTAGAAGACTTATCAACCTACTAGAAGCTGTACGGGGTCTAGAGGATTTAGTCTGGATGTACCTTTGATTATTTTTTGTCTCTTAAAAGATAAAACATTTTTGTCTAAATAAGGATTATTTATAATAATAGACACTTTTTTGGATCAATGCCTCTAAATTGCATACATCTTGCATTGCATTCGTTGTATTTTATATTTCATGTTTATTTTTATATTTTCCATGTTTTTACATTCATATTAACTAACAAAACATGTCTCAGAAAGAGAAAGAGCAAACACCAAGTTTACCACTGCAAGTATTAGATACGCATCATCCACACAATACTCAAGTAAATAAGAGACAAATGAAAGCCAGAATTAAGGAGATTGAGGAGAACATGGCCAAGTTGCATAAAGAATGGGAGGACAGAATGGTTCAGAGTAGTCAAAGTACCATGGAGTCCATCAAGAAAAACCAGGAGTCCTTAGTCAACCAAATTTTGCTAAGTTATCTGGTTTACAACAATAAGCAAGTGCACCAGAAATAGGTGCGTATGAGGGGGTAACTATACCACCACAGGTGGTTATTTCACCCGGACTGCAAGAGGACTCATCTGCTACCTAAGGGAAAGCTGTATTGGGTGTAAATATAAAACTTCTAGAACTAATCATGACATTCATCCGGACGACTGTCCTATCTGAGATTTTGACGAAGAGGATAAGGCAAAGAAGATGGAAGAGAAGATCAGGATGTTAGAATATCAAATAAAGATGGTCCAAGTGGACCATGATTATTATGGAGTGGACACAATGGAGCTGAGCCTGGTTCCAAATTTGGTGCTTCTATCTAAGTTTAAAATTCCTGAGTTTGAGAAGTTCGACGGGAACAGCTGCCATTCAGCTCATATCACTATGTTATGTCGGAAGATGATAGGATATGGGGGAAATGACCAACTTCTAATCCACTACTTCTAGGAGAGCCTGTCCAGTTCAACTATTCGGTGGTACAACCAGCTCATCTGAACTTATATCAAGACGTGGAAAGACTTAGCCAAATCTTTCTTAGAGCAGTACAAGCATATCAATGATATGAGACCAGACTGAGTTATGCTGCATAGCCTGGAGAAGAGGCATAAGGAGAGTTTCTGACAGTACGCACAGAGATAGAGGGATTTATCTGTGCAAGTTCATCCACCCTTGGATCAAAAGGAAACTAGAAAGTTGTTTGTACAAACCTTAAAGACACCTTACTTCAGGCATCTAGTGGCGATCACATCGGAAAGTTTCTTAGATTTAGTTATGGCTGGTGAGATGGTCGAGCTAGTTATAAAACAAGGAAAAATAGAGGGAGGGGACTCCAGTAAGAAGCCTCCTATTAAGAGCAAAGAGCGAGAGATCAATAATGTCAACACCTACAACACCAACAAAGGTGTTACGATCTCAAAAATAATTGCATCTGTACCATCCAGTACTTCTAACCAAGCTCAGAGAGAACTAAGGAAGGAGAGGGAAAGGGAGCAGTTCGATCCCATTCGCATGATGTATAAAGAGTTGTACCAATAGCTTTTCGAAACTCACGCGGTGTTACCCTACCATATGGATCCGATAAAGCCCCCATATCCGAGTTGGTTTGACGAGAATGTCCACTTTGAATATCATGGCGGTGTACAGGGGCAATCAATTGAAAACTGTCTCGCATTCAAGAGGCTTGTACAATGAATGCAGAACAAGAATTGGATCCATTTCAACTCCTGAGCACCGAACGTCGCCCAGAATCCCTTGCCTAATCATCCAGCGGCTAGAATCAATGCAGTCACCGCTGAGAACGACAAGAGAATCAGACTTGTCTTTCAGAAGTTAAAGCTCCTTTGGCTTGGGTTTGGAGCCAAATGGTAAAAGCGAGGCTTCTTGCACCCCAGTCATGTGCAACAAGGATTGAATATGGTAACCATTACTGTTACCACAACGAAGAAGGCATAAGGTACAAGATTGCCCAGAATTCAAGTCATTAGTCCAACTCATAATGGACAAGAAAGAGCTGGAGTTTTATGAAGAAATTCAGGTTCCCCAGAAGCAGTCATCAGACAAAAGACTCGGTAGGGGTAGTCCTTTGATAATCACCCCTAAGGCAATGATGACAACAACAACACCATCCAAGGTGGTAATCAGAACACCTCGGCCTTTTCAATACAGGGACAATCGACAAGTGCCATGGAAGTATGAATGTCAGGTGAGTGCTTCCAAATGATGTGAAAGCAAAGTGGGGCAAAGACCACTTTATCCATTCAAAGAAGATGTGCTAGCTGTCAACGAGCCTATAAAAGAGGAAGAGGCTAAGGAGTTTCTCAAGATCTTGAAGCACAGAAAGTACAACATTGTAGAACAGCTCCACAACTTACCTATGCGTACTTCAATGCAAGCATTATTATTGAACTCGGAGGCACATCGAGAAGCACTATTGAAAGTCCTAAATCAAACGTTCGTACCGTAAAATATATCAGTCAACAAGATGGATCGACTGGTGAATAATATTCAAGCTGATAATCTCATATCATTTTCAGATGATGAGATTTCATCCGGAGGAATAGGCCGAACAAAGGCGTTACACATTACTACCTATTGTAAGGTGCATACCTTACCAAGTGTCTTAATCGACAACGGCTCAGCCCTGAACGTAATGCCTTTAGTCACATTGAAAAGGCTGCAAATAGATACCTCACATATGAGAACCTGCTAGAATATGGTCCAAGCATTTTTTGGGACCAAGAGAGAGGTTATTGGTAAGATCGAGGTACCATTGACAATCGGACCTACCACCTATGATGTCAAATTCCTAGTGATGGATATCATGCCTTCTTACAACTGTCTTTTGGGGAGGCCATGGATTCATCAAGCAGGTGCAGTACCATCCACGCTACACCAAAATGTTAAATTTGTTATTGACGAGGCCTTAGTAATTATCAATGCTGACTAAGATATCGTGGCAAGTGTGACCACGAAGGCCCCATACAATGAAGTATACGAGGAAGCGGTAGAATGTTCATTCCACTCATTGGAGTTTGTGAATGCCACATTCGTGGCAAAAGGAAAGAAGGTTGCAAGACCTCGACTCTCCAAAAGCACAAAGATGGAGATCAAGCAAACCCTGGGCCGATGTGCCAAAACCGCAAAGGGTTTTGGGCAGCAGCTATAAGGAAGGATTAGTCCAGTCCTTTCCATTTCAAAATTAGACCAGTTTGAGCTCAGTTTTAAGCCCATTTACTATGAAAAGAGGAAGGAAGTCCAGAAGAACCGAGAAAGAAGACTAGCCAAGTTAACTGGAGGTGAACTTCAACGGGAACCCATGGTATTCCCGCCTCTTTACCATACATTCAAGTCAGGTGGTTATGTGTTTGAGACCACCTCATCCGATCTAGAAGTGGCTCTGGAAGATCTGAATATTAATGTCATGACTACAGAAGATGTTAACAATGAAGGTAGATCTGGGATATGCCCTCTGCCACCTGGGTTCGTGCCTAGCAGTTGGTCGGTGGAAGAACTACCTATGGTTTACAAAAATCTTTCAGACTAATATTCGAACTATCCCTATTTACCCATACTCGGGGCAATAGGTGATCTTTTGTAAGGGTGAATAAACATTTTGTTTAAGTTCAATAAAAGATGCATTTTTTCCTTTTCCATGGCAAATAAATTTTCTTTCTTTTTTTATTATATATCTTCTTCATTTCAGTGTGTTATTTCCATTCTCTTTCGAATTTAATTCTTGACTGTTCCGTGTGGGATATTTTCCTTTCACACATACACATTTATCTCTTTCTTCAGGTCCCTAGGTGACGATAATGTAGGCACTGATGATTCTGATCCGGAGGTGGATTTTGAATCGGTCATTTGTCTTGGGGAATTCGATGAATGCGACAATGAAGAGGAGTGCAACTTGCCTACCGAATTGTTGAGAATGGTAGAAAGAGAAGAAAAACAAATACTACCACATGAGGAGGCGATCAAAATCTTGAATCTGGGCACTGAAGATGACAGAAAGTAGGTTAAAATCGGCACAACTCTCTCGACTGAAGCAAGACAAAACCTGATAGTCTTACTTCAGGATTACAGAGATGTGTTTTCCTGGTCATATCAAGATATGTCGGGACTAGACACAGATATGGTAGTTCACAAACTATCGATCAAGCCAGAATTCAAACCCGTGCAACAAAAGCTAAGGAGAATGCGACTAGAAATGCTCCTTAACATCAAAGAAGAGGTCAAGAAGCAATTTGATGTTGGTTTTCTTCAAGTGGCCAAGTATCCGGAGTGGGTGGCCAACATAGTGCCTGTTCCGAAGAAAGATGATAAGGTTTGTATGTGCGTCCATTACCGGGACCTTAACAAGGCGAGCCCGAAAGATAACTTTCCTCTGCCTAACATTGACACGTTGGTAGACAATACAGCTGGGAATGCTTTCTTTTCTTCCATGGATGGATTCTCGGGATATAACCAGATCAAGATACAATCTGAGGACATGGAGAAGACCACGTTCATCACAATGTGAGGAGCTTTATGCTACAAGGTGATTCCCTTCGGATTGAAGAATTATGGGGAAACATATCATAGAGCTATAGTGACCTTGTTCCATGACATAATGCACAAAAAAATTGAGGTTTATGTCGGCGACATGATTGTCAAGGCACAAACTGAGAATGAACATGTCGAGAACTTAAGAAAGCTCTTCCAGAGATTGAGGAAGTTCCAACTATGATTGAACCCTAGAAAGTGTACCTAAGGGGTAACATCTGGAAAGCTATTAGGCTTTGTAGTTAGCAGGAAAAGTATCGAGGTTGATCCTGATAAAGTTAAGGCTATCCCAAATCTACCTCCACCATGAACGTAAAAAGAGGTCCAAGGTTTTCTGGGCAGATTGAACTACATAGCACGATTCATATCTCAGTTAACCGAAAAGTGTGACCCAATCTTCCGTCTTCTCCGAAAGAACAACCCAGAAGCATGGGATGAAAACTTCCAGATTGCATTCGAGAAAGTAAAGAAGTATTTATCTCACACTCATATCCTGATGTCCCCTATCCCGGGCAAACCTCTGTTCTTGTATCTCTCTATATTCGAGAACTCCATGGGGTGTGTCCTGGGTCAACATGATGAATCCGGGAAAAAGGAAAGAGTCATCTACTATTTAAGTAAGAAGTTCACTGATTGCGAGGCCATATATCCTCATATCGAGAAGGTTTGTTGTGCTTTAGTCTGGGCTACAAAAAGACTCTGACAATATATGTTGTATCACACTGCTTGGTTGATTTCCAAGTTAGATCCCCTGAAGTACATAATGAGAGTACCTACTTTATCTGGAAGGTTTACCCAATGGCAGATGCTCTTGTCAGAATTTGACATCGAGTACATAAACCAGAAAGCAGTAAAAGGAAGTGTCATATCAGAGTTCTTGGCAAGTAAAACCGATGGCTATATCCTTAGAAGAGGCAAGTATTTCTATCGACGGTTCCTGGAGAATACATTTTGATGGTGCATCAAATGCATTAGGATATGGCTTCGGGGTAATCCTGATCTCTCCATAAGGGAATCACTACCCGTTTACAAGCAGACTGGACTTCGATTGCACCAATAATATGGCAGAATATGAAGCCTGTGTCTTGGGAATCCGAGCTGCACTTGGGCAAAGCATAAAGACCATGCAGATATACGGAGATTCAACATTAGTGATCTATCAGCTCCGCGGAGAATGGGATACCAAGGATATAAAGCTGGTAGAATATCAGTACTGGATCTGCTCGAAGAGTTTGATGAAGTCACCTTTCACTATGTGCCAATAGAAGACAATCAATTGGCTGATACTTTAGCTACCTTGGCAGCCGCATTCAAGGCCGGTGGGGAGTCTGAAATGATGCCAATTAACATACAGTCGTATGAATACCCGGCTCATTGTTACCAAATTGAAGAAGTGAAATACACTAAACCTTGGTACCACAACATTTTGCAATACCTAAAGCAGTGAAGTTATCCAGAAGAAGCCACCGAAATCGATAAAAGAACCATTATAAGGATGGCAACTGGATACGTCCTTGATGGGGAGGTCTTGTATAAGAAAAGCCATTATCAAGTCATGTTAAGGTGATTCGATGCTGAAGAGGCAAAAATGATAGTGGAAGAATTACATGATGGAGTTTGTGGAGCATATGCAAATGAACATATGATGTCAAGACAAAAAATGAGATGCGGATATTTTTGGTATACACTGGAAAGTGATTGCATCAATTATGCTAGAAGATGTCATAAATGTCAAATTTACGGAGATAAAATCAATGTTCCACCTCATCCACTTCATGTAATGACGTCTCTATGTCCCTTCTCTGTGTGGGGCATGGATGACATCGGGAAAATACATCCGAAGGCTTCAAATGGTCACCGGTTCATCCTTGTAGCCATCGATTACTTTACCAAATGGGTAGAAGCTGCATCATACGCCAATGTCACTTAGTCCACTATTTATAAATTTTTGAAAAAAGAGATCATATGTCAGTATGGTCTACCTGAAAGGATTATTACCGATAACGCTACAAACTTGAACAACAAGATGATGGATGCTGCTTGTGAATAATTCAACATAAAGCATCACAATTCAGCTGCTTACAGACCAAAGAAGAACGGCGCAGTAGAAGCAACAAACAAAAATATTAAAAAGGATAGTGAAGAAAACGACCGAGACTTACAAAGACTGGCATGAGAAGTTGCCTTTTGCTTTATTCGCTTACCGAACCTCGGTACGAACCTCAACTGGGGCAACTCCATTTTCACTCACTTATGGAATGGAAGTAGTGCTGCCCATTGAAGTAGAGATTTCGTCACTCCGGGTCTTGACAGGAGTCAAACTGGACGATGCAGAGTGGGTGCAATCCCGATATAATCAATTGAACCTGATAGATGAAAAGAGATTGAAAGCCATTTATCATGGTCAAATCTATCAGAAACGAATGATCTGAGCACATGACAAAAAGGTGCGCCCGAGAATATTTCGTGAAGGAGACCTGGTGCTAAAGAGAATTTGGCCAGTCCAGAAAGATTTCTGAGGAAAATGGATGCCAAATTGAGAAGGACCTTATGTCGTGAAAAAGGCCTTTTCCGGAGGAGCCCTTGTCCTGGCTGAAATGGACGGGCCTGAACTGCCACATCCCATCAATTCGGATGCAGTCAAGAAATACTTTGCTTAGGATGAAAACCCGAAAGGATGCCCTAAATTAAAAAAAACAAAAAAAAAAATAAAAAATAAAAAAAAACCAAAAAAGGGAAAAATGTTTAAGGTGAAAACCTGAAAGAGCACCCTAAATTGAAAAAAAAGAAAAAGAAAAATAAAAAGAAAAAAGTGGGTTCAAGATGAAAACCTGCAAAGGGTGTCTTGCAACCAAGGATGGGTCCAGATTGAAAACCCGAAAGGGCAATTTGGATAATTCAAGAAATCCAGATAGTGGAAACATCCCGGTATCTGAATCTTCTACAAACTTAACGAGTCGGAGAAAGGTTGCACTCTCCAGAACGTTGTCACATTTTCAAAGATTCCTTGACAAAGGCTGCATTCAAAGTCACCTAACGACTTTTTTAGCTCAAAATTGCCCACATTATCGAGATCTAAGACACTCATACACACTTCATCATGTATTCATTTTCCAAAATGTTTGTCATGTATTATTTGTTCTTTTCCCCCTTATGAATAAAGGTAATATTTTCTCTAAATCAATTCCTTTTGAGCATCTTGAATTGAACCTAAACCTAATGATTTGTTTACTTCTGCAAAAGATAATCGCATATTACTGTACAAAGATTCAGTGAAAAGTATAGGTACCCGGAAGCCGATCAAGGCTCAAGCACATACTTGAGATGGTTGAGAAAGCATTTCCCAAATCAAGAAACACATAACATCATATTTACATATTTGAAGGATTCAAGATCGGGAATCAGAACTTCCAGATTCCAAAATCAATAGTCAACACGGCAGGCAACCGGAGATCGAGATTTCTCTCCAAAGCCTAGAATAACATATGTTTCATATGCATTTTAGGCATACCTAAGAGCATTACATCCATAACATCACATATATGCATATCTTTGCAAGTTTTAGAGCCAATTTCAACTTCGCAGCGAAGGATATTGGACTCAAAACAACACAATTTGCTCGAGAGTAGATTTCAACTTCACGACGAATAATATCCGACTCGAAGCCAAACTTTACAATGAATGGGTCATCCACGGTTTCAACTTCACTACGAAGGGAATCGTGTCCACCCGCAACATACAATACTTGGATTTCAACTTCACGACGAAGGATATTCAAGTCAAGGCTCAACTTCATGACGAAGGGGCCATCCGTGATTTCAACTCCACGATGGAGGATATCGTACCCACACATCCACAATTTCAACTCCACGATGGAGGATATTGTGCCGTTTGAGGCTCAACTTCACGACGAAGGGGCTTCCCAATTTGAGAGCCAATTTCAACTGCACAGTGAAGGATATTGGACTCAAGACAACACAAGCTCAACTTCACAACGAAGGGGTGACTGATTGTCAACAAACAACTTTTCAGTTTCATTTAGAGTCAATTTCAACTTCACAACGAAGGATATTGGACTCAAGACAACACAAGCTCAACTTCACAATGAAGGGGCGACTGATTGTCAACAAACAACTTTTCAGTTTCATTCAGAGTTAATTTCAACTTCACAACAAAGGATATTGGACTCGAGACAACACAAGCTCAACTTCACAGCGAAGGGGTGGCTGGCTGTTAATAAACAATTTCCCAGTTCCAGAGTCAATTTCAACTTCACGGCGGAGGATATTGGACTCGGAGCAATACAACTTACCCGCGGTTTCAACTTCACGACGAAGGGAATCGTGCACACGAGCAGCATCCATCTCTAGATTGGATTTCAACTTCACGACGAATGATATCCAACTGAAAGAAGGAGTCTCTGTCAACAAACTTTCCAGTTTCAAAGACAATTTCAACTTCACAGCGAAGGATATTGGCCTTGAAACAATGCAACTTACATTGGATTTCAACTTCACGACGAAGGATATCCGATTCCTGGGCTCAGCTTCACGACGAAGGGGCCATATACGGTTCCAACTTCACAATGAAGGGTATCGTACTCCAACAGATCAACCAAACTTCACGACGAAGGACTCATCTGCAATATAGTAACACCAAAGCCTTTGGGTCAATCTTCAGCTTCACAGTTCATAGGCTACTTGCCAAGAGCTTTGAGTTCGATTTCAACTCCACGACGAATGATATCGTGCTCAGAAGCTTCCAAGGAGTCATTTCATATTTCAGTTCAATTTGACAAACCAGTTTCAACATCATATTTCAACTCTACGATAGAGGATATTCGATCTGGCTGAAATTTGTATCTTTTAATCTTTGTTCCATTTTCGTTACACGATAATAAGCAAAGAGGGGAAGCTGAAGATACTTAATTTCAGCCATGCTCGTTTAATTAGTGTTATATAATATGTATTTACATTATTATCATTATTATAACACATATCCTTATTTATTTTATTTTTACACTTTGTATATTCCCAAAACCATGTTACAAGACCAAGCACCAATCTACTGGCCCAGACCACGACCCAACAACACAACACTCCGAGAAACCCTAATAACCCTAACCCTATCTTCTTCTCCAAGACAACGCCACCAGTCCTTGCTCGAGGAGCCCTCACACCGCACGTCTCCATCGGCCACATTTCACGGTGCCCTCCAACAACCCGCATCCACGCCGGTTTCCTCGGAACAATCCAACGCACCAACAAACATGAAGTATTAGTATTTTAGTAGGATTTAAACACCCCAAAATGGGGGTTCTCAGGCCCTATAAAATCCCTTGTAGTCAACACAAATCACACACGAGTTATATGCAAAAATACCAGAAAAATACGAGCAGAGAAAAAGTGATTGCAAAAGCATTTGTAACAAGTTCGAGAGGAAATAAAAGAAAGGTATATTTTTTCCCTTTTCGTTTGTTAATTCCCCTTTGCATGTTGTTGTGGCTTGATATTTGGCTCAGAAAAGATCAAAACCATACGGTCGAGGATCCATAGGGGGCTATTCGAGACCTGTTTTCAAGATCTACTCCCCAGGAGGCTTTTTTTTTTAAAAAAACCTTTTGATTTTCTAAAAGAAAGGAGAAGAGAAGATTTTTTTAAAAAAAATACATTTTTTCGCCACCGACCGGTGAGGCGGCGCCACGACCGTGTTTTGGAAATCACGGCGGTGCTCTTTGAAAAATGAAGAAGACCCATGAAGCTTTGAGAGAACTATGGTTTTTGCTTTGATCCATTTTGAATCTTATGAAAATAATGAAGTGTGTTTGTGTAAAATAGGCTTTATACCTAGCCCAAATTTCGACCCGTAACCTGGCCCGTTGCACATCAGATCCGCGTGTTTCCACGCAAAATTAGGAAAATCCCATTTTAATCCTTTTGGTTTTTTTAAAGGCCTATTTTGATCCCGAAACCGATTTTAAACCCCCGATTTTGTTCTAATTTGGCCACTCAATTTATTTTTCTTTTCAATTTGGCCCCTGTTAAATTCAATCGTATATTTTTCAATATTTTAATTGTTAATTTTTTATATTTATTACATTTTATTAAATATTATTATTATTATTTATTTATTTTTTTTTGAATCCTTTTATTATTTTTGTTTGATTTTATTTTATTTTTATATGCTTTGTTCATACGTATATGTATATTTTATTTGTTATATATTTGTTATTATTTTTGGTTTTTTAATTTGATACTATTATATTATATTATTTATATTTTCTATTTTTTGTACTTTTTTATCTTTATTATTATTATTATATACATATTATATTATATATATAACCTAACATTTTGAATTATCACCCCTTTAAGCCCCACTTCCCTCTTTTTAAGCTAACCAAACCTTTACCCTTTTTTTTAATTATGTACCCTTTTTCTATTTTCGGTAGAGTGACGTTTTTGTTTTTATTTATTTTTCTATTTATTATTATTATTACCTAATAGTTATATATATTATCATTTTTAGTTTTTCATATTTTATTATTTTATTACTATTTTTTCTATTTAATTTTTTTTGTATTTTTATTTTCATTCTTTTTATTTTTTATTTTCGCTTGGTTTTTCTAATTTATTTTATTTAGTTATTGTTTCTTTTATTTTATTATTTTATTATCTTATTTATTTATTTTTTTATTTTTTTACTTCATGTTTTTAAGACATTTATTTACCAATTTTTCTTCCTTTTTGTTTCGGTTTATTTATTTTATTCATTTATTCCTTACCTTTTCATCTAACAATTTTTTATTTTTTAATGGCACGATTTAAATCCGTCAAAGGTAAATAATTTGAATAATATGTTACCTTTAAATTTTAACTTTCGATTTTCTTAATTAAAGACAACTAGAAATTACATAGTACCGAAAGAGAAGTTCAAGGGTGCTAACCTTTCCTTGACTGTAACTGTCTTCCGAATCCGACACATCTTTGGTAAGAAGCAGATCATGTAATAAATAAGGTATCTGATCTACCTATTTGTTTTAAAATAAAAGATCGGTGGTGACTCCTAATCAATTTTCTTAAGTCGAAGCCTAATTCCGGACTCACCCGAAAGACGGTTCCAACAAAAAAGATGATTGTTATTGTTAGAGGTTAAAGGTTTGCATACCAACAATGAGATATTTGAGCATTTATTATCAAATGATTAGGCTCTTTAGATTAATATTAAATAAATTACTTTATATAAATTTTTAACAAAAATATTAAATATAATAAATATGTAGATAATTATTTATCGCTTAATGTTTATCGTTTAATGGTTAAGTTGAATTTCTTTATATATAAAATAAATTTTATCTACATTTTTGTTAAATATTTAATATTAGAATTTATATATTTAATTTCCAGGACATGTCTAAGCACCATATAATAATCACGGACAGAGGTATGTAGGAGTTTGGGGGTCACTGCTCCCAATTTCTTCTATTATTAAAGAATATAGGGATAATTTCTTATTTAGGCTTTTAAATTTTGATTTATTTTGATTTTACCCTCATTTTTATTGTTAATTATATTTTATCCCTTTGAACTAAAATCCTGATTGCGTCCATGATAATAATTACAAGAAAGTGTAGTAACCATCCTAATAATTACATCCTTAATTAAAATAAATTTTAATTTCTTTGAAGTTTAGTGTGATAAATTGTATTTTTTTTACATTCATAAATTGTAAATACATGTTATTCTTTTGCATCACATTTGATATTAAAATTATAATAACGTAATTTATAAATTTAAATTATAAAATAATATTGAAATATGTTATTTGTTTTAGATGTGGGTAGTAATTCACAATAAATTAAATTGAGGGTTTGAGCCACAAACTTGACAACGATGTATGAATTTGCATGGAAAATTTAAAATGTTAGTAATCATAATAAAAGATCATAATTTATTTATTTTTGCTAAAAAAATCCTAATGTGGTGAAGAATGAAAGGATATATTTTTAGGTATAAATTTTATATTATTATTTTTTATTAAAATTTAAATGTTTTAGCATTAACTTTTGTACTATATCTTTTTAGCTAATAAAAAATTATTTTGACCTTTTTTATACTTTTTTACTCCAATTTTTGTTTTTATAGAAGTTGCTAATTTTTATTAAAATTTAAATGAAGGTTTATAACTATAATCGTAAATTAAATACGTAATTAAAATATTTTTCTATAATTATTGACACAAAATTTAGCCACTTAACATAATATAAGGACCATATCTCGAACAAAAGGTAGATACAAACATATCTGATTATATCAATAAATGAACCATAAAAGGAGATCAAGCTACCGAAAGACTACCGACAAATCGTAAATTAGAGTCAGGTGATATGGTAAAACTATCCACGAATGCAAATGTTACAAGTATACCAATTCGAGAAGAAAAGAGAAAAAAATAAAGAGATTTTTATTAATAAATAAAGAGTACAATTTAGATTAAAAACCCGAATTTTGAGAGAATAATAATATAGAAGATAGTTGAGGCCTATAACTACAAGATTTCTTTAAGACATATTTTCGGTTACTCATTGGTGCTCGAGATCTTTGGATGTTTGTCTTCCAAGGTACAACATCGAGATGATCAACGTATAGTAGCACAACTGCAGAGATCATAAACTATATTTTTCCATAGGCTATCACCGGAGACTAAAGAAGAAGAAGAGTTTTTGAGTTAAGTTTAACCTAACAGGTTTACACGTTATTTATAGACTTTTTCATAGAAGAAAAATTGAAAAAACATATTCTGAAAAGTAACGTCATTGATGAGTATCTAAATAAATTGGGCAATAATCAATTAATACAATATTCAAGAGAACATATATGTGAGATACATTAGGTTGCCTATGACCCTTGCATATTCCACTTTGTGAACACTTTCACCATGGTTTTTAGATAAATGTGAACAAGAATCTATTGAAGTTATGGCTATACCAGAATTATTATTGTTAAATTTTTAAAAAATCTTGTCCATATAGTATGACTAAGTCAGTATGAGGCCTTTAATCGAGCTATCGGTCAATTCTATATCTTTCATGTCAAATATTGAATTTAACATGACTTTGGTACGTTTTACAATTTTACTACTTCCAACAATGAGTATGTCATCGACATACAAATATAGAACCACATATCTAATGTTCGTGGTTTTGACATATACAAATTTGTCACAATCAATTATCTTGAGGTCGTTTGTCATCATGACACTTTCGAATTTCTCATGCCCTGGTTTGATGTTTGTTTAAGTCCATACAAAGACTTCACCAATCTATTGACTTTCCTTTCTTGGCCTGAAACTATATGACCTTCAAATTGTTCCATGTATATTTCTTTCGCAAAATATACATTTATGAAAGCAGTTTTAACATCCATTTGATATACTTCTATATTTGGCAAAGCAACAATTGCAAGTATTATTCTTATAGATGTTATTCTTGATACAGAGAGTATGTATCAAAATAATCAATACCTTCATTTTTCCAGTAACCTTTTATAGCAAATCTATCCTTATACTTATCATTTGGACAATGGTAAGTGATTTCCAAATATCGAGGCATGTAGTGAATTAAAATATTCATATAGTTAGTTGTATGGGATAAGCTACTTATAAATAGCAAACACGCAAAATGACACATGGGAACGCAACAAAATTGTGAGATGTGTAATTTTAACGAGGAAATGTCGAGACAACTGCTTTGTGAGTGCCACCTACTATGGCAGTATGGAAACAACTGATCAAGCTGGCGAAACTACAAGAATTCTGGCAACAAGAATTAGATCTTGATTAACATCGAAAAACCAAAATACTTTGCGGAGGAAGAGGATAATTGAGACCTGCTATTTAGAGCTCTAATCTGGTCCCTATAGAAACACCGAAATTTGGGTGTGTTCGATCTGGGACAGGAAACCATCTTAGAAAGTGGTAAAAGACTATAATTAGAAGGTGCTCAATCTTTAGAATCAGTGATTAATGGGAACAAATCTGGGTTGCCAAACCCTATTGCGTCTAATCAATGGGAGAAACCTCCAAATTAGTGGATTAAAGTTAACACGGATGGAGCGCGAGGGCTACATGGCTATGCAACGTGTGGGGGAGTGATCAGGAATAATGATGGAGAATGGATGCTAGGTTTCACTAAAGCTGTGGGGATATGTTCAGTAATTGAAGTTTAACTCTGGGGAATCTTTGAAGGCAAAAAGAATGCTTGGGACATAGGTGCGAGGAAGGTAATATAAAAAAAATCGATAGCGAGGAAGCATTCAATCTATGCTCGAGGAATAGGAAAGAGTTGATAGCGTCCAACATCATGCAACATATAAAGATCTTAAAGAAAAGGGACTGGACGATGAAATTCGCGCAAGTCCGAAGAGTTATGAATAAAATAGATGATATCCTGGCAAAGAAAGTATGAAGGGATGACTTTGAAGGGGTAATAGTCATGGAGCCTCCTAGAGATGCATTCGCAAGCCTTCAGGGACGTAGGACTACATGAGCGTTTAGTTAACCTATACTAGTGTTTCTTTCATTTGTTTACCAAAAAAAAAAAAGTTTCAGCTTTTCCGAAGTTTTATTGATAGAATTCTTTCTTTGTTTAAGTTTTATTCTATTTCGTTCTTATTTTGGATTTGCGCCTTGTTCGATTATTTAGATTAATTGCTACGTTGAATCTCGTTGGTTTATTTTGTTTTAGTTTTAATTTCGTATGGATTAATATTGATTCTTCTTCTCATTCTTATCTCTTTTAATTTTTTTCTTATGTTAAAAATATATTATTTATATTATATTTATATACAACTTTTACGTATCCATTATATATATATATTATAAATATGTAAATATATTTTTACTATTATATTATATATATATATATATATATATAACTTTTACGAATCTATTATATATATATATTGCATCTCTTGTCTCGACATTCAAACCCAATTTTTCGGCCTTATCCCTACCCCAACCCAAACCCCATTACAACCTTGTTAAAGATCCGTTGATTTTCTTACTAGCCTATGGTAATGTCTTTATTGATCATGGCTTTGAGCGATATGTTTTACCCCAAACACTTTGAGCAATAATGAGTGAATCCTTGTGAGGTATTGAGTCTTGTTACATTGAAATTAATGGACAATTGGTATATCTTGGCTTTTACTTAAAATTCTTACTAGTCATGCCTATTTGCTTGGTTATCACCTTATTTCCGATAGTTGATGTGATCATTGACTTGTTTCATCTTTCTTTGATATATTGTGGGATGAAAGATTGGTGATTTGAAATTTTAATAATCGATTAAGGTATGCTTGAGAACAAGCGTTAAATAAGTAAGTGAGAATTTGATGAGTTTTATATTTGGTTAATATTTTGTTATTAATTAATTTGTGGTATCTCTTTTTATGATGCCGTTTTGGGTTATTTATGTTCGAATTTGTGCATGACTTTTTTTTCCAATAAACTACAATAAAGGACAAATTAAATAGATTTTCTCATTTTTCCTGGAGAAGTCAGCGCCAACTCTGATTAGAAGACCAAAGTATGCGTAAACTCTGATTAAATAATCCAGTCAGCAAGATCAAATGAAAAAAGCAATGCGAACCATAATTCTATAGAAATTAAAAGTTGTAATTAAATTCAAACATCTTAGATTTTATTATTTATTTATTTAGGATTTTAGTTTGCTTAGAATTTCAATTAGATTTTTAAATATTTATTAATTATGATTTTTAATTTGTTAGAATTAAGAGTTTGAATACTCTTAAGAGTTAGTATTTTATTTTCATTAGGTTAATTCGAAGCTATAAATACCCTCTAGGGGTGAAACTTAAGAGATGTACAAGTTTAAAATTCAGTATAGAATTGGTTTTGGCTTTTCTTTTGGTTTAGGTTTTCAGTTTAATAAAAATATTTTTCTTCTTCATCTTCTTTCTTTCTACAGGCCAAGCATGACCTCTACTATGATTGGCTAAACTTTTCTTTAGCTGACAGCTAAGCGAAGACTCGATCCATTCTCGTAAGAATTGTAAAAGAACTTCATATCTTTAGATTTCTTTCTTGATTTTCGGCAAATAAGGGGAGGTAATCTGCCTTCCTACGATCATCTCAACACTTTAAAACCAAAGAGTGCGCATGGATTTGATCGAAGTTTTAATCTATAATTGGGGAGGAAAATCATCTTGTAGCAAGTTCAATTCCCAAAGAATGAACTTTTCGGCGGTCCGGTTAGGGAAATCAAGATCGAATTCGATTCTCATTGAGACACCATAATCCGAGTATGTGCTTTCTAGTTTTAACCAGCATTGGCGTTAACATTGATAAGCATTTTTAACCCAAACACGGGCTAAATTTTAAGCATTGGCTTTGGAAATTAGTCAACTAAAGAGAAGAGCAAGTTACCAGGGATGGGCCTTGTAGACTGTAACCAACAAGTTTCTGAAGTAAAATCTATTTCAGTGGTAGAGACGAATTGAGGCAAAGCGAAGGTGGAGGCTATCTCTCATCTTACTTAATTTTTTATAATTTACTTTTCTTAGTGTTTTATTGGTTGCACTTTAGTTTTATTTTATTCATTTAGTTTTATTCTTTGTTTTTATCTACTTATTTGAGAAAAATGACTTATTTATTTGACAATTACGATGCTTGTCAATTTTACCAATTTTTATTTCAAAAGCTAAATTCCCTTAATTGTGGATATGTCACTTGTTGATACCTATTTTTCCTCCCATTTCATTTTCTCATTTTCTTCATCTTCTCAAACTCTTTCATTCTTTTTGAGTTATATTAAAGGTAGAAACTTTAGTGGTTTTCTCAACTAGTCCTACCAAGACAAGGTAAGAATAAAAAACGTCATTACTAGAGCTTTCTTTCAAGCCATTAATATCAAGTTTTGGCTATGGTTTTCAAAACATTGGTTTTTGCAGGGTTTATAAAACCTTAGCTAACAAACTCAATTTTGAAGGATTTCAGTCCTAAGTAGCGTTATCAATAACCCAATAAAAAAATTATATTTCGTGCATTTTTACTAAGGTTATTGTTTGTTATAAAGCCCATGCCATAGCATTTAGAGTGCATTTAGGTTATATAGTTGCATTTGGTGGTAAAGTCTTGTTGCAACACAAATTTATTGAAAACTGGTGCTGTTGAGGGAAAGGTCTTGCTTTTGTGGTGTTGTACGTGCGATTGAAGCTTAAGGATAAGATGTGTCCGCTGTAGCATGCTAGAAAAATTGATGCTGTAACATTCTAGAGATGGAAAGTTGAATGATTTGCCACAATAAAAGATGAATAGTAGATATAGAGCAGAAAAGGCAAAATAGAAAAATATATTTCCTAAGCTGTCCAACCACACGTGACTCACCACCCCTATTACAAATGTTGAGACCACCTACCACAATAACCACCTATTCATGTGAGAAAGGTGTCACCTAGGGTAAAAAGGGAATTTTGGGCCCAAAACCATAGAAATATTATCTCTATAAATACCTAAGGTACCCTACGTTTAAAGAGCACTTTGAGAGCTTTTTAGGAGGGAGCTAAGAGAGAGGCGACTGCACATTTCCTCTTCTTTTTCAATTTTCATCCCTTTTTCTTGTTGCCCTCCATATCCGAGCTTGAAGGAGGTAGCAACTAGACCTCAAAAGAGGCTAGCTTTCTAGGGTGATGCATGGTAGATAGATGAGCAAGGTCATGACAATAGCTCATTCGAGAGTTTCTCTTATCCTTGTGCTTTATTTTCTATCTTCTTGGTCTCGTACTAAACTTGAATATTTTTGGATGAACTTAGCCACACCATGTATTACCTTATTTGGTGTTGGATTTACGTTGGATGATTTTATTTTATGTTAATGGATGGATTTGATGTTTTTATGTTTAAATGTTGTTTTGCTCACTTTTTTTTACCTTTATTCGTTGAAGCATTGTAAGAGCTTTTGATAGATTTCTATTTACTATAGATGTTTAGTCTTGTGAGAGTTTTTTGAGAGATTATATTTTCTAAGTTTATATACTTAGCATTGAGAGAGCAAGGTTAGATCTACGTAACCAAGAGATCCAAACTGGGATGGGGAGGTTCTTACCCACCTTAGAGATAAGGAGAGGGTTTCATTTGACTAAAAGGGCCAAGACTTAGTTGATAGGCTAGTATTGCAGTTTACCCTGAGAGGTATTGATGTAGCATTAGCTTTATCAGGTTCATTGCTTGAGAGAGTTTAGGAGCATTTATAGCAAATCCTGTTGGGTAGCATACTCATAGAAGCATATATCATCCTTACCATAGAATATTATTGCCATAGAAAATCCATACCATTTACCTCTAGAGAGCTTCATTGTGTGAGGTTGTCAGTCTTATCTCATTTCCCAGAGTTCAATTTTTTTATTGCTTTAGCATATTTTTTCAATTTACTTAAATCCTTGTCTTGTCATACTTTCACAATTTCATAAATGTTTCCCATAACAATTTCACTCCATTATTGCCACAACATTCCATCACCATTTATACATACCATTTGCCACAATTATATTTTCATCTGTTTATATCATTGTAAATATATACTTAGACTTAGTTAGTTTTAGATTGTTTGTAACGACCCTTGTTTGTTATAGCTTGCTTTTAAAATACCTACAATCCATGTGGAGACGATACTCACTCACTACTATATTACTTGCTTCGATTCTGTATACTTGCACAAAATTACATGCCATAGCATAATAAATTTACCAACAATCAAGTTTTTGGTGTTGTTACCGATGATTGGCAACTGGTTAATTTTTAAAAGTTTTGTTATAGAAAAAGTTTTTAGGTACTTTTTCTTTTCAGTTTTACTTGTTATTTTTGTTTATTTCTTTTTCATGTTTTTGTATTGCATGACCTGAAGGACTGTCGAGGAACGACTTTATCCTCTAGTCCTAGAAATTGAACATCTATTCAATCGAAGATGATGTGCTAACGTTCTAATCGAGTCATGAACAATCAACCAAACTAAGGTGTTCAGCCAGTTCAAGATCCTACAGATTCGTATACTCCAATATTTAAGAATAGAGGACTTGTATCGAGACAGAGAGCTATTCGAGATCACTTAGCTCATATTTTAGATGTTCTTAACCCTAGGATTGTAGCACCCGAGATATAGGCAGCTCATTTTGAGCTTAAATCAATCATGTTCAACGTGCTAAATTCAATTGGACAATTTGGTGGTATGCCTAATGAAGATGCAAGGTAACACATCTGTGTTTTCTTAGAAGTTTGTGACTCATTCAGGAAGCAAGGAGTGCACAAAGTTGTGCTAAAGCTAAAGTTGTTTCCCTACTCATTGTGTGACCGAGCAAGAGTTTGGTTTAGTGGAGTTCCATCCGACTTGATCGAGACTTGGGCTGATATTTGTAAAAGCTTTTTGTTGTGTTATATTCAACCCAACATGCACACTCAACTTCGAAATGACATAGCAAGTTTTCGTCAAGATGATGATGAATCAATGTGTGGGTGTTGGGACCATTACAAAAGTTTTCTTCGCAAGTATACCAATCACGGATTCCATGACTGGATCCAAGTCGTGAAGATCTACAACGTAGTGAATGCACCCACACATATGATGTTAGATGCTTTAGTAAATGGTACTTTGCTTGACAAATCACCTGAAGAGGCCTTTCACACATATTAGATAGGATAACCAACAATGATTATCAATTTCCCTCTTCAAGGCTTGGAACTAGAAAATAGGCAACTGGGACATTTCAGTTAGATGCTAAGGATTTAATGTCTACCCAACTTTTTCCCATAACAAATATGTTGAAAAATCTACAACGTTCCAGCAAGGTGAAGGATGTAAATATGGCCAGTTCTACATGTTTCTTATGATGTGGCAATCACCATCAGAGTGAATGCCCAAAAAATCATAAATCTATCAACTACTTGAGAAAGTTTAATCGAAGCAACAACAACCCTTATTCTAACACCTATAACCCAAGATGGTGGTAGCATCCTAACTTCTTATGGGGTAATCAAGGGGAAACAACAACAACAATGCTAGCAACTTGAACATGCCACAATAGAATATTACTGAACCTACAGGATTTCAACAACAGCATACGCCATGGTAGAATGTTAATAAGGGTTCAACTTCTACTTCAAATTCTAATTCTCTTGAAGCTACTCTTCAAGATTTTATGGCTTCAATAAAAACTTTATTGCATAAGCACTCATTGAAAATTAAAAGTCAGGGAACACTTTTCCAGAATCAAGCTGCTTTGTTGCAAAGTCGCAGCTCATCTGTGAGAGAATTGGAGAACCAAGTGGGCTAAATTGCTACAACATTACATGCTCTATAACACCCATAACTCGTATTCGAAAACCAATACGAGTTATAGATGTCACATAAAAAATTCAAAACATTTCTTTATGTGAACTGAGTAAAATTTTGTTTCATTCAAACATCTAAAGTTTCATAACTTGAACAATTATTATAAACTAATTATTCAGAGAAAAATTGTAATATAATATTTTTGGTTACCAATTCAAAACCAGTTTCAAGCAGTGATAGACATTTCAGTTTTGTTTCATAAAATGAATAATATTGTCTAACACGTTTTATTTAAAACCCAAATAATTTTTTAAGCATAGTTTAATATCATAATATTTATTCATACTATTAATTATATTTAATATTAGCTATATTAAGAAATTACAGACATTTCATTCTTATATACATGCCAGCTAGAACTTTTAGAACATAGTATGATGTCATCATTGTTACATGTAAATATTTCGTTAGTGATTCATGCCAAGCTCAGCTCCTTACTCAAATCCTTTCATTTGTACTTAGTGAGGCAATCATATGAATATTTAAAATAATACAACACATAAATTTAAATGAATAACCATATTCAAAGCAATATGATCACTTTACTTGTATTCCAACCATGTTAACATATATTAACATAATATAACCGGATATAAAGTTTCTTACCAATATATTTGCCATTTATCCTATAAGCTCGTAAGGTTATTTTCATGTTTACCATTTATTAATCAATATACCATAGCCCAAAGTATAATTGTATGAGGACCCCAGTATAGGAGTCAAATATTCCACAACATTGTTGAGGTCGAGCCTTGCTCACATAATAATGCACTGTAGTGCTGAGGTCGGGCTTTACCAACCTTATACAATGTAGTATTTTTTACCTTGTGTCTTTGCTAGACACTTTCAGGTCTGCACTATGTGCCTTCTCTAGACACTCTAGTGCTACCTAATATGCAACTGCTAGACTCTATGGCATGCCATTAATACCACTGACCCTCAATAACATACTTGGGGCATACATTATATTTTTGTTTGATCCATCCATGGCAAAGTATATCAATACCATTTAACATTGGGTAGTTTATACCCGAAATATCATTCATGATAAATATCATATATTCATAATAACATCATGTATAATGATCAGTGATCAATGAATTTTATATTCAACCTTCGACATATTTAGAATATGTCAAATATATGATAAATGACATAAATATCATGCCAATATAAACAAGGTAGACTTATCGCAAGTCCTACCCAATAATGTATAAAACATCCATGTATAATGTTATGTATGCATTGCACTTACATTGACATTTTATAATAGTTAAAATATAAGTCTCACTAAGCTTTAACATGATCATTTGCTTTTAATTTGGTTAAAACCAAAATTTCTCATAATTTCATATCCTGACAGTTTACACTAGCTTTAAAGAAATATTATTTTGTATTAATATACAAATTTAAAAATTATTCTGCTTATACCACTCTAAACTATCTCAAATATGAATCCATCCATATAAGGTACTCATTCTAGTTCAATTTGTACAATTTATGGTGAATTTTCAAAGTTGACTAACATAATTTGTTTTGAGTAGAATCTACTGCCCCATTTTCTGACCTATCATCGGTTAAAATTTCATAACTTTTTGTATACACCTTGAAACCAATTTCCATTTTTTCTAAACAAAACTAGACTGATATAATAATCCAAAGGTATATAATTAATCCTCTAATCATTTTTTTAGAATTTATGGAAATTTTCTAAACTTACTGTCCAGAACATAAATTCTAAGCAGATTTCACCAATTTGCATTTTCAACTTGTTCACTAATTCTATTAGCTCACCAAATGCACATATATGCAAGCATCACAAATCAAATAACATTTTAGGAGTCACTCCTTAACACAGTAACTCTGTCACTGGCTCATCGCAAGCCAATGTTTATTCAATAATATAAATACAAATTAAATTTGCACTCACCTGGTATCCTTAGCTTGCAAATTTCTCTTAGAATTTCACCTTCCATCCTTAAGCTTTTCCTTAGATTTAATATTTCTTGATCTTGATTTCAAGAACTCAATCTAAATGGACATCATTACCAAACATATATAAATTCAAACCAAATGTTAGAATCTTACTAACATAAGTATACTTTGGAAAATAAATTCCTAACACATTTTTCGATGTTTATTTGATATAATTTCTGTGTCACAACATATATGTTGACATTAATACTTATAATTGATCAATAAAATTCCATTTAATCCAAGTTCACATAACATTTTCACTTAAGCTCCCAACCTTTCCATATTTGTGATTTAAAGCTCAACTTTTACAAGTTTTTTAAAATAATCCAATTTCACATCCCAACTTTAATTTCAACAATCAAACATTAATTTCCAGCATAGTACATCAAATATTGAAAAATTACACAAAAATCCATAACTTTTCTAAAATTACCAATTAGGTCACCCAACATTTTAAAAATTATAGAATGGTCCCCAAACTTTTCTAAGGCTTGTAGAATACTTCCTACATCATTTCCAGCCCTTACATAATTTTTGCATCCTTTAAGACCAGGGCTGAATGGTTCAAAGTTCAAAAACTAGGTTTTTCATGATTTTGTTCGCTTTTGATTCGATTCAAGCATGAAATAAACTTTCATCCAACCTTACATCATCTCTAAAATCAAAGCCCTAATCAAATTTCATCAAAACACAAAGTTTCTCTAACTTATAATTTGGTCGAATATCAAAGAAACATTTCTAGGAAGATTGAACATGTTTTAATCATCGAACAAGCTTGAAAATGAATCTATAACCTCAAAAAATTAAGATTCATCATCAATTCCATAAACCCTAATGTGAACATAAATCCTACAATTTGAGATCTTTGAACACCAACCAAATTAGCAAGCAATAATGGTACCAAATGATAGCGTTTTTCGAATCGAACAATTTTCTATTTCACAGCATGATCCAAATTCCTAATAAATTGGCTTGAAAAATCAAAAGAAATTTTTTTTCTTACCTTGGTAAGGTTCACGACAAAGCTTGAGAAAATGAAGAAATTCTCTTGAAAATTCTTCATATTTCTTTATTAAATAATGAATTAAAAATTTATTAAATGCTAAATTAGCAATTTACCCTTAAAATTAAAATATATTTACTAATTTACCCTTAATGAAAATTGATATTTACCTTAATACCAAGCCTCATAAACCTTATCATCTTTCAAAGTCAAAGATGAACAAAAATTATAATCTTGCCACTTTAATCCAACGGTCTATATTTAACATGGAATTAAATCCTCAAATTCAATTCTTTATATTATTTTCCATCATTTTAAAATTTGGAAATAATATTTCTAATCTTAAATTATCATCCTTCAAATTTTCCCAAAATTTCTATTCAATCTGATTTACCGATGTTTTATCGGACTTTATCACTTTATAACTTTTAATACCAAATTCGTACGATAAATCTGATTCCCACAGTGATGTCATTTTCGGGGGGTAAACTATTCATTTACAGGTCGGATTACATAACTTTTTAAAATTAAACTTTAATTCCTAAAATTTTGCAAAGTTTATAATTTGGCCACTTAACTTTCAAAATTTACATTTTGGTCACTAACCAAATCAATTTATGGAATAAAATTTATTTTTGGAAAAAGTTCCACTTAGGTCCTTAAACCTTTTTTTCCTATTTTCCACTTTGGCCATCAAACTTTAAAAATTTACATTTTGGTCACTAACCAAAATTTTTGTGTATTGTAATTCTCCCCCTTAAGAAAATTTGTCCTCGAATTTTCAATACGTACCTGATGTAAATAGACAAGGATGCTTCTTTTTCACTCTTTGATTTTTTTCCAAGGTGATAATTTAATAAATATTTTTTTATCTCCTTCCTGGTATTCAGTCTATTTTCTTTTCAAGTATGCGCAAGACTTTTGTCGATCAGTAACTATCTTGAGATTATCTTAAATGATCTTTTCCCCTTAGTTGAGTCCACTAGGCCAAGGAATACAACCTTAGACAACCAACATTTACACTTGGTCAACTTAGCATGAAATTTTTCTCCTGAATAGTTGGAAGAGCTATACAAAAACAGACATTGTGTTATTCCCTGGTCTTACAACATATCAGAATAACATCTATGAACACTACCACCAATTAATCCAAACATAATTGAAATACTTGATTTATTCAATCTACAAGTGTAGCATGAACATTCGTTAAACTAAACGACATTATCGCAAACTCGTAGTGTTCATATCTAATTTTGAAAGTTGTCTTATGAAGATCTTCTTCCTCATATTTAACTAATAATATCACGATAGGAGATCCGACTTGGGAGACACCAGTGCACTTTTTTAACTGATCAAAAGATTATCAATCCTCGGAAGAGAATACTTGTTCTTATTTGTTACCTTATTTAACGGTTGATAATCCATGCATAATTGCATAAACTAATATTTCTTTTTCATAACAACATTGGTGCATCCCAGTTGACACGCTTAGTTTTGTAATTTCATCCAGAGCCATTCGATACGGGGTTATGGAGATAAACACAATATCTAATAACATCTTTATTTTAATTTCTACGTCTAAATCTAGAGGTAATCCATATAACTTTTGCAGATACACAATTGGATACCCTCAATCAGTTGGAAAATCTTCTAACTTAACTACGAAAGTTTAAGTATCCACCTCATCTAATAAGAAGGCTTAACAACCTTATAGTAATAACTCATAATAGTTACTACCAAAACCCTCGTAGAGAACATGTTTACTCGCTTTACCTACCAATAATATCTCAAAACTTTTCAAATTCTTTAAAATCAATCGCTTTAAACGATAATTCATCACGACATAATAGGGGAAATCAATCCATTTCAAAAAAAAAAAACCTTCGAAAAGTAATTCTTTCAAGTCTATTATAAATTAACACGTTGAATCCTTACCAAGAAATTATTCTCTACAAATACTACTCACCCTCACCTTCAAGTCAAAAGGGTTAGGTGCACACGTAACACTTAGGATCAATTTTATCATAATGTTTCATTATTTAATAAATATTGTACTTATGCATGAATGAGGGGTTTCCTTAAAATTACATTGACACTTCCTGTTGTGCCAAAGCATCAACTTATTTATACTAAATAGGAGGAGGATGGTTAACATCATTACTATCACTATATTTTTGAACCTCCTGCTCAATCACGTTCTTCAAACCCTCGAATACACACATCTTTTTCATATATTATATTTATTCACCCTTATAAGTAATGAGTGGCATCAATCGAACCATATAATCACCAAATCAGTAACAATGACACCCTAGTTTCATGCATACACATTTTAACACAACACAAGCTCGGTTTAGACTTAAAATTGGCTAAACCTAGCTTTGATACCAATAAATGTAACATCTATAACTTGTATACACGAACCAATACAAGTTCCAAAGGCCACATCAAAAATTCAAAACATTTCTTTAAGTGAACTAGGTAAAATTTTGTTTCATTCAAACATCTCAAGTTTCATAACTTGAACAATTACTATAAACTAATTACTCAGAGAAAAATCGTAATATAATATTTTTGGTTACCAATTAAAAACTAGTTTTCAAGTAGTGATATATATTTATGTTCCGTTTCATAAAATGAATAGGACTGTCTAACACGTTTGATTCAAAAGCAAATAATTTTTTAAGCATAGTTTAATATCATAATATTTATTCATACTATTAATTTTATTTAATGCATGTTAATTAAGAAATCACAGACATTTCATTCTTATATACATGCCAACTAGACTTTTAGAACACAGTAGGATGTCATCATTGTTACCTGTAAATATTTCCTTGGTGATTGATGCCAAGCTCAGCTCCTTACTCCACTTCTTCCATTTTTCCTACGCGTGAAAATCATCACACGCTAAGTATACACTTAATGAAGCAATCATATGAATATTAAAAATAATGCAACACATAAATTTAAATGAATAACCATATTCAATGCAATATAATCATTGTACCTGTATTCTAACCATGTTACCATATATTAACATGATATAATCGGATATCGTGAAAATCATCACACGCTAAGAATACACTTAATGAACAATCATATGAATATTTAAAATAATGCAACACATAAATTTAAATGAATAACCATATTCAATGCAATATGGTCACTATACCTGTATTCCAACCATGTTAACATATATTAACATGATATAATCGTATATCAAGTTTCTTACCAATATACTTTCCATTTATCCCATAAGCTCGTAAGCTTATTTGCATGTTTACCATTTATTAACCAATATGCCATAGCCCAAATTATAACTGTATGAGGACCCTAGTATTGGAGTCAAATATTGCACAATAATGCTGAGGTCGAGCCTTGCTAACCTAATAATGCACCGTAGTGCTTAGGTCGGTCTTTACCCACCTTGTACACCTTAGTATTTTGTACCGTGTGTCTTCGTTAGACACTTTGAGGCATACACTATCTGACTTCTATAGACACTCGTGTGTTACCTAATATGCAGCTGCTAGACTTTATGACATGTCATTAATACCACTGACCCTCAATAAATACATGGGCTTATACTATATTTTTATTTGATCCATCCATGGAAAAGTATATCAATACCATTTAACATTGGGCAGTTCATACCCAAAATAGCATTCATGATAAATATCATATGTGTCGAGACGTTTCTCTACCCTGGCGACGGAGAGTGCAAATAGTACACCCCGAATGGTGTAACTAGTCTTGAAAAAGTATGTGTTTATCTTCCTTGAATTAAATGAAACACCAAATTGTAGAGTTACACCAATCTTTTAATTCGGTGAGATTGGTCACCAAAATTTCAGATTATTCTAAAACAATTTCTAGGAATAATATTAAAATAATACAACTCGAGTCTGTTTACCAGAGAAATGAGTTCGGGAGTCGATTACGTATGGGGAAGGATTAGCACCCCCAAAATGCCCAAAATTGGTACCGTTATTTATTAATTAGTATCTTTACAATAAATTATCAAATTTGTTTAAATAATTTAAATTAACAAATAATTTAATATAGATAATTACTATTTTAATACAAATATTAATAATCCTACTATAATATTTAATATTAAAACTATATGAATTAACTTATAAAGTTATCCTAATATATATAATTATACTAATATTATAATTAGTTTTAAAATAATAATTAATGATGAAAATATAGAATAGTAAAATGAACTAACATAATTAAAAATACTAATAAAATAATGTACTAATAGTGTAATTTACCCTAAATTATTATTTGGGATTAAAATATAAATAAACAAAATATAAGAACGAAATTAAAAAATGCAAGAACCTGTTTTAATGACCGAATTGGAAGGTTACAAACTCATAGATATTGCGGACAAAATTTACCCTTTTTCCTAAATTACAGAAACACCCCATCCAAAAAATGTTGTTGTTTGGGGATGGATTATATAGCCCAAAACTAAACATTTGAGGCCAAGCCCTCTCATTTTTCCCTTTTCTTTTCTCTCTCTAAGAGAGATTTTTAATTCTCTCTTGCCTCTCTCTAGACATCCTCCATCGGAGGATGACCGACCACTATCTGACAGCCGAGTACCACTGTCAACCGCCACCGGTGGCCACCACCCATGGTGGCCAGAATTTGCAACACCCTACTAAAATAAATCCCTCGACCCTATAAACACAAATCCGAGCCCTTTTTATCCTAAAGACCTCTTAATCACCCTAGGCAGTGAGCTATGTGGTTCTTGTTGATATTCTAAAACCTTCAAAATAGCTCAGGAGAGATATGGAGAGGTGGCAATCGTCGTGGCAATCTTCGGTTAGATCTGCTGGAGGCGGTGATCGGAATAGACCTTAGGGTTGTAATGAGCTCCCTAAGGTTTTGCTGGTTCACTTCTGGCCCTTTGATATGTCTTTGATCGTACGGTTGAGCTACTGGCAGTGCTGGAATAGCTGATGGAAACCCTAGCTACTGATGGAAATTCTCGTGGCTTGTTGAATATGGGCCTGGATGTGTCTGGGCCGAATCTGGTTGTAGACTAATTAGGCCTGTGAGCCTACTTTGTAACCGGGTTGTCCTCTTATAAATGGGCATCCATTTGTAATTATAAATAATATAATAATTTATTAATACATATATAATATTATATATATATATATATTAATATAACACTCGGATGAAAACTACTATCGACAGCTGCCCCTCTTTGCTTATTTTTATGTAAACAAGAATAAAGAAAAGATAAAAAGATAAGTTTTCGTTGAGTGAACTTCTTGCTTTGCTGAGAAATTCGTTCCACTACTCTTTCGTGGAGATCGAATTTTGATCTGATCGTGCTCCTACTTCACTACTCTTCTGTGAACGCTGAGGATTGACTTTGCAAATGATTTGCTTCACTACTCTTCTGTTAAGGCTGAATTTGCATGACTTCGTTACTCTTTTATGAAGACTTCATACTTTGCTGAAAAATCTGTTCCACTACTCTTCCGTGGAGATCAAATCTAAGGTTGGATTGCTTGACTACTCTTCCGTGAAGGTTTCATACTTTGCTGAAAATATGTTCCACTACTCTTCCTTGGAGAACGAATTTGGATCTTGCTTATGCTCTCGCTTCACTACTCTTCCGTGAAGACTGAAAATTATTGACTTGACAAAAATCTAATTTCACTACTCTTCCACAAATATCAGATTGATTTGATTCCACTACTCTTTCGTGGAGATTTTACAAATGACTTTAAGGATTCACCATATTGCTCGAAAGACTTACAAATGACCCAAAGGATTTAAAATTTACTAGGAGGCTTTAATTTTCTAAAACATTGAATGAGAAACTTTGAAAATCGCTTTCTCATTTTCATGCGAAAACAACCTACGCTGAGGCTTTACAAATGACTTGGAGGTTTTACAAATCACCTAGAGGATTTAATTTTATAGAACATTAAATGAGAAACTTTGAAAATCACTTTCTCATTTTCATGTGAAAACATCCTACCTTGAGGTTTTACAGATGACTCGGAGGCTTTACAAATCACCCGGAGGATTTATTTTCTAGAACATTAAATGAGAAACTTTGAAGATCGCTTTCTTATTTTCATGAGAAAATCATATGTAAGCATCATACCCAATGGTTTGATTGATGGCCCTAAGGACTTATCATCTTGCTCGAAAGACTGAAAGATGACTTGAAGGATTTAAACATATGCTCGAAAGACTGAGAGATGACCCGAAGGATTTACAAATTCGTGATAAATATTTTACTGGGTAAGAAACTTCTTACTTTTCAAAAATTTCATTTTTAGCAAAGATTAAATGAGAAACGTTGAAAATCATGTTCTCATTTTTCAAAACAACTTATTGGTTGGGCATGCCCCAAAATTACTTCTTCCTCTATATGGATTGTGTTCATCTTTTCTTCAAATGTCTGCCTCTTCAAACATAATTCCTGTATTTGGATTCTACCTTATACTCGTAAGGTATTTGTCCCTGCATCTTTTATGTGAAAAATGTATTTATGCAAATGTAATCAAACATAGCAATGAAATGCATGATCTTTATGCAAATGATGTCCTTATGAATGCAAAATGTCAATTCAATCCTCAATTGACTTTGAAGTTCACTCTTTTTCCACTCAATTATTCCTTTCATTTTTGAATAACCATCTGGTCAACTTGTATCTTTGTATCTTCTTTTACCTTCAGAAGAAACGTTTCATTTATGGGACTCTTGATAACACCAACTGTCCTTACCTGAACTTGTGTAGGAATCCAATAAAGCTTTCGGTCTTTGAAAAGAGAATCTATCATCCTTGAAAAGAATCTATCATCCTTGCAGAATGTAGATATGAATATGCTAAACTCAATAGAGATTAATCAAGATATCAACCACTTATATTCTAATTTGACTCTTGAAACACATCACAAGAAAGATTTATTCTGATTTCTTTCATGTCTCTACATCTAATCAAATCTCGAACAAAATTATTCAGATCTTATCATGTCAAGATGTTTAACAAAAACCCATTGTTCAATCTTAGTTGGCTCCACTAGTTTCTTGTTGTTAAAGTTCCAACATTCTTTCGTGGAAAGAAATCTTCATCATTTCTCATTTCTGATTATTAGGATTAAAAAAGAAAACTTCATGTTAAGTCAACCACATGATCGCAACATTGGTTCAACACCACAATTACTGGTTCGTCAAACATTTGACAACACATTCATCCTTTCCTGTGGTTTCTGCCTAGATTTCTCAACCAGGGAATTCATTGCATGATGTTCGAAACTTTTATATGATGTCACAATGATACTTCAATAAGAATACAAGTGAGATGATATCAGGTAACATTAGATAACACATTCATCCTTTATTGTGACTAATGTGGGGATAATGTGATCACATAGTGGACAAAACATCTATGTATGATCAACTTGACTGTCATTGTTTCATCCTTTTCATTCTTCACACCTTTCTAATTTATTGGATATATTTGCTCAAATTGATAATCTTTCCATAGGATGATAAGGGTCCATCATTCCCCAGCATTTGTTTCTTGTTGGTGTGAGCCTTCAAAAATGCTCCAACATTGATGTGATCATTCAAAATATCCTACTTGAATCATTTTTATCTGAAACAGGCCTTCAAAATGCTCTCACCATTCTTCCTACTGATGTGATTGTTCAAAATACCCTGTTGAGATTATTTTTGTCTTAAATGGGCCTTTAAAATTTCCCACATAAATTGTTTTTGACTTAAATGGGCCTTCAGGATGCTCCAACATTCCAAGTTGTAAGGTTCACTCTTAATGTCCATTTGATTAGAATCTCGTGATTCCCTCGTGATCGAACTTTGATAATGCTCCATCGTGGATACTCATGTGGCTTCCTTGGTGCCAAATTTCTTAATCTTGAATGCTTTCATTCTAGTGTTACTAAACAACAATGTTGTTTAAGTAACTTGAGTGATTATTTTCATGTTGTCACAAACTTAAGAGAAGATCAATCCTTCTGATAGAAATGTTTAAGATATATGCCTCTTCTAAATGAGGTAATCACCTTCTTCTTAACTGTTTGCCCCAAAGGGAACGTTATAAGTTTGATTCTTCAAATTTTTTATCTTTTGGGCCACTTAAATTCAATGAGGGTAAAATCAACTTGACTCAAGATTTTTTCTCATTTGAGACCATCCTGTTTGAAAATGTTTTTCCTCCTTTATTATCAAAGAATGAAAGAATTTTTTAAAATATTGCCCCTTCAGGTTCACAATAGAATCAAATCATAAGTATGAATTCAAAGAATATCAAAAGAATCAATAACTTTTACTATTTCAGAGTTATAGTTCTTTGAAAAGTATCAAGATTGAGAGGTTGGTTTTAGGTTGGCTTCCCTATTTTCTATGGTTACATCTTAGTGAAGATGTCACTCCTCTCTTGCTCTTTTGTGAACATTGTTACATGCCTCACTTTCTTGACTTGGTATCTTTAACCAGATGCATACAAAATGACACAATCTAATATAACAATTGCGAGACCTTATAGATTACCTCTATTTCAGTTCTCTAAAATCTTTGAGATTTTTGTGTGCATGTGTGTGAATTAGACTATAATAGGCATTTATTTCACTTTCTTACAACAACTTCTTTTGCCATTTTGGCTAGCTGAATTCAGCTCTATTGACATTAGCCATCATTGGACTAATTGAAACTTATCTATACCGCCAGGGATATAAATAAATTGCTCTAGAGGGACAGCTTTTTCTACTTACGACTCTCTTTTTTAAAAGAACCTGTTATAGACTATGTGATTTAGTGAAAGTCAGAAAATCTCATTACAAAATTTCAATTCCCAAGCAAGGACTTTAAACTATAAAAAGTTTTATCATCGAACCTCATTAATAAAAGGGTAATCTTAGTCAGCTTCGCAATGTCAGAAAAGATGCCCCACGTTGTATGCTTTTAAATATCAATACCAAGCCCTTTATTTAATTCCTTGCATTGGAGAAGACTATCTCATTTTTGTGGAAAGGATAGTATTTGGGGGACATATTTTTTTTCTGAGGTAAGGTCAGGGTCTTTTTTTCTGCTTTTCAATCTTGATACTTTTGTCAAAAATGTATAACTCTAATTGTAAAGAGCTTTTAATCTAATAATACTCAAAGAGTTTCAAGATTGCGAAATTAATTCAATGCTCATAACCTTAAAAGCAACACATTTTTATTTCAAAAGGTGCAGAGAAAGGAACAAAAACATATCCAAACAATATGCTACAAAATGAAAGGTACAATAGTGGTAGATAACAGCTTTCAGTATCCCATTATTCGTTGGATGTCGGGTGTATGATCAGACCAGGACCTTTGTATATATTTTCCCCCATATCTTCTTTTTCTTGAGCTATTTCTTGATCCAATCTTACCATCATCTTCTCTAATTGGTAATTGGGCTCAGTTTGAATTTCATAACCAATCTCTTTGGTGGTAATAGTTATATCCTGGTTCTGGATGTTTCTTACAGTTGTATTTGGAGTAGTAATCACTAAATCACCCCCTGCATCTCTTGATTTCAAAAGATCTGATATGGGTGTCTCAAAGGTTGTATCTACATTGATTCTTTTTAAACCTGTAGGCCAATCTCGAATTACCTTTTCTTTCGTTTTTTCATTTCCCATGTTTACATCATCTTTTAGCTTAAGAGAAGTACCGAGAGTTAAATCTACTATACAAACTTTATCTTCCTTGGCTTTACCTTGTCTTTCATTTGTTTTGACACTATCAAGTTCATTCTTGGGGTTGACTCCCAAACTTTTGATCAAAATGGATTGACTGTCGGCATCTACTTCTATAATTCCATGAGTCAGAAGATCTTGAACTCATCTTTTCAAATTACCACAATTTTCAATAGAGTGTCCTCAGATTCTAGCATGATACTCACAAAAGATCTTTTTATTATACCATCTTAGGTAAGGAGGTACCAAAGGTTTAGCCAGACATGGAGCAATAAGTTGGGCTTTTTTGTAATTTGGCATATAACTTGCTCAATGAGACTAAAGGAAAATAGGACAGAGATTCCCTTGATATGATTGTTTCTTTACTATTGCTTTCCTGAAAATGTTTACTTTGAATGTCTGAATTTTGACCATCATCTTGAGAGAGGTGATGACTTGAAAATTTCTCCTCCTCAACCAGCTTTGAATTTATGAGGAGCTTAGGTTTCCTATTTTCGAAACATAACAACCTTTCTACCATAAGGTCTTGGACTTTTAAATTTAACATTATGCAATTTTCTGTAGAATGATCAAAATCTCCAGAATGATAATTGTATGGATTTTTAATATTTTTCCAATTTGGATGCAAATAATTACTATGAGGGATGGGTGTTACAAGACCACTTTCAAAGAGAAAGGGTAACAAATTTGAATACAAAATTGGAATTGGAAAGAGATGTGCCATCCTTTTTTCTTTCTTTCCCTTTTTATCCATTTTCAATGGGACTTGTTCCATGTTTCTCTTCTTTGAACCAACTTCGATGTCCATGTTCTCTGTCATATTTCCTGATCTGTGAAGATGAGTTAGATTTCTATATTCCACAACAAGTTCTTGGTCATTTGTCATCATATTATTGAAATCCATACTTTTTCCTAAGACTTTCATCTTTTCATGCTCCATAAGGTCTTCTAATATTTTCCCCCATATAGCAGAGTAACCATCATACCCATCATTTTAGACATTTGTTCCCTAGACTTAACTTGGAACCTTCTTGTTTCTTCAAGCATTTCTCGTTGGATTTCCACAAGTTGTTCTTGGATTTTTTTTCAATCTTTCCAACTCGAGCTAATATTCCATTCATTGCTTTCAATCTTTTTTAAGACCTGCCCCTGATTTTCAGAACAATTGATTCCAAAATCTTTCACTGATTACTCTCATGTGATATTATGGAAAGCATGAATGTAAATATAATTGTAAATGTAAATGCATGTATGAAAAGTGTAATTCAAAAGTAATTATCTTAAGACAGCTTCCACTAAACACAAAAAGGGCTTTTCAATACATCCAAAAGATCATTACATATAAAGGATAACTTTCCCTCCTAATTTCTCTATTTCCTTAAAAATCCAAGTTAATTTCCATTTATTCTCAGAAAGTTTATTCGTCATTCTGATTTAGCTCTTTTGTAAAACCAACTATGTCCACCAGCTTGTGGGCTACCTTGCTTGCTTGAGCAACAGTTTTTTTCATGTCATCTTTTTTTTCTTGAATCTTACCTGCCATTTCTCGAATTTACATAAAATATTGCTCATTTTCCTTTATCAAAGAACCTTTATGTTCAAGAATTTCTTGTACCAAATCTCCATAATCATCCACCATTTTTATCAATGTGTGGTTCTGAGCTCTAGTGGATTTTAATTCAATATTAATCTCACATTGATGAATCAGGTATAAAGTTTCCATGTTGGCTATATCCTTCTTCAATATCTGGTTTTCAGCTTGACATTTTTCCAAATTGGTGATGGTTGGATTATATATTTCTTCAGAAATTTGAAAGTCATAGGAGAATTTCTTTGCTTGATCCTCAGGTATCTTTCTTCAGTAGCCAACATTAGTCTTCAGTTTAATTATTTATGTCAACCATTCTTCAGGGGTATTTCCTAATCCAACATCTTTGAAGGTTTGACTGACTTTACGAAAATCATTAAGTATGGCTTCAACCTCTGTTCTTAATTTATTATTTTCGTCGTTCCAAAAACGGGCTTGAGCTTCATAAAAATTATCTCCCTTGTTACTGCTTCTATTGATGCTCTTACCATAAAAAGATTTTGGTACCAATCTACCAGGATTTTTATGTGCATATCCCTTCATTATTTTAAAAGCTTCCTCAAGATGCCCTTCTTTGGCCACTTCACAGTTTACTTGATCATGAAACCCTTTGTCCATAATGAAAGCCTTTGATTTTGATAATTACTCTTGAATCAACATCATTGATTATGTCATGATTATGAAAATGAAAACAAAATAATTAATATATGCATTTTAAGAATATATAAAAAACTGGTTAGTAGGAAAAATCATATCCTATTCTCATGCTTTCTAGTCCCATGCTTTGTTTGGAAAAATAACCTAACCGCATGATTTCTAGTTTGCATGTATTTGTTCAGAAAATAAGATAATATTAAGTAAAAGACTAACATGTTTTTCCTTGTGTACTTAATCTTACAAGACTCAATCAGGTTAGGCTCAACCTAGACTTCAGTTCTAAGTTTATTATATGTTGGTTTTGGCTCTAAAATAAAAAGGGTCAACGAATTGTCCTTTGTTGGTGTCCCCTTGGACTGCCAAGCCCTCAATCCTGGTCCATTACATAATTTCAGGTTAAGTTCAATTCGAAGAAACAAACTTCCTTATATCCTTACGGAGGTGAAAAACATACGAGGAAGATAAGGTGTAAGCTCAAAGAATGATCCCCTAGCCCATACGGACGTGAAAACCTCACGAGGGAGTAGTTTTTAATTCACTTAAACAGGATAAGAGCAATGTTTTAGCTCATGTCATGAATGTAGTGCATAGTGGGTGAGGAAAAGAATAAAATAAAAATAATCTATTATTTTATCCTAATGACCCAAAATTTAATTTGTTTACACGTAAATTTTTTTTAGTAAAATAATAAAAATAATTAAAGCAAAATTAAAACTAATTTATTATTTACTACAAAGACAACTAATTAATAAATTGGTGGTTGGATTCTCATTTTAAAAAAATTTCCCAGCGGAGTCGCCAAGCTGTCGAGACGTTTCTCTGCCCTGGCGACAGGGAGTGCAAATAGTACATCCCGAATGGTGTAACTAGTCTCGAAAAAGTAAGTGTTTATCATCCTTGAATCAGATGAAACACCAAATTGTAGAGTCACCACCAATCTTTTAATTTGGTGAGATTGGTCACCAAAATGTCATATTATTCTAATAAAATTCCTAGGAATAATATTAAAATAATACAACTCGGGCCTGCTTACCAGAAAAATGAGTTCAGGAGTCGGTTACATATGGGGAAGGATTAGCACCCCCAAAATGTCCAAAATTGGTACGGTTATTTATTAATTAGTTTCTTTGCAATAAATTATCAAATTTGTTTAAATAATTTAAATTTACAAATAATTAAATATATATAATTACTATTTTAATACAAATATTAATAATCCTACTATAATATTTAATATTAAAACTATATGAATTAACTTATAAAGTTATCCTAATATATATAATTATACTAATATTATAATTAGTTTTAAAATAATAATTAATGATGAAAACATAGAATAGTAAAATGAACTAACATAATTCAAAATACTATTAAAATAGTGTACTAAAAGTGTAATTTACCCTAAATTATTATTTGGGATTAAAATATAAGTAAACAAAATATAAGAACCAAATTAAAAAATGTAGGAACCTAATTTTGTGACTGAATTAGATAATTACAAACTCATAGGGACTACAGAAAAAATTTACTCATTTTCCTAAATTACACAAACACGCCTCCCCAAAATGATGTTGTTCGGGGAGAGTTTATATAGCCCAAAATTTGCCTTTTGAGGCCTAGCTCTCTCATTTTCCCCCTTTTCATTTATCTCTCTAAGAGATATAATTTTAATTCTCTCTTGCCTCTCTCTAGACATCCTCCATCGGAGGATGACCGACCACTGGCCGAAAGCCGAGTGCCACCACTCATGGTGGCTAAAATTTACAACACCCTACTAAAATAAAGCCCTCGACACTATAAATACAAATTCGAGCCCCTTTTATCCTAAAGACCTCTTAATCGGCCTAGATCTGAAATTTTACCTTCGGTAAAATTATGTTTCCGATGACTTTTAGCCTCCGACAAGGGTAAGTGTCCTAAGACTCTCTTCTCTATGCTTTTATTGTTGCTGTGGATAGTTGTGGTAGCCTTCTGTTTGCTCTCTATGTTATTCTCATTTTTGTGGATTCTTGCTTGATGTGTTCTTGCTCTCTTGTTCTTGTTTCTTGGCAGGGTCGAGGCAATTTATAGCCGTCGAAGATTTGGTGCAATGATAACAAGATCCAGTCAGTCACCGGACCTACGATGGTGACTCACCCTAGGCAGTGAGCTGTGTGGTTCTTGTTGATCTTCTGGAACCTTCAAGATAGCTCGGGAGAGATCTGGAGAGGCGGTAATGGTCGTGGCAATCTTCTGTTGGATCTGTTAGAGGCGGTGGCCGAAATAGACCTTAGGGTTGCAATGAGCACCCTAAGGTTTTGCTGGTTCACTTCTGGCCCTTAGATCTGCCTTTGATCGTACGGTTGAGCTGTTGGAGATGCTGGAATGGCTGGTGGAAACCCTAGCTATTGATGGATATTCTCGCGGGCTTGTTGGATATGGGCCTAGATAGGTCTAGGCTGAATTTGATTGTAGACTAATTGGGCATGTGAGCCTACTTTGTAACTGGGATGTCCTCTTGTAAATGGGCCTCCATTTGTAATAATAAATAATATAATAATATATTAATACATATAATATATGTATATATATATTAATATAACACTCAGACGAAAACTACTGTCGACAATATGTTCATAATAACATCATATGTAATGATCAGTGATCAATTCATTTTATATTCAGCCTTAATACTTTGAATTTCACATCCTAACTTCAATTTCAACACTCAAACATTAATTTTCAACATAGTACATCAAATATTGAACAATTACACAACAATCCATAACTTTTCTAAAATTATTGATTAGGTCCCCTAAATTTTCAAAAATTACAAAATGGTACCCAAAATTTTCTAAGGATTTTAGAATACTTCCAACATCATTTCCATCCCTTACATAATTTTTCATTATTTTCCTCATCCTTTAAGACCAAGGCCGAATGGTTCAAAGTTCTAAAACTAGGTTTTTCATGATTTTGTCCGATTTTGACTCGATTCATGCATGAAATCGACTTCCATCCAACCTTATATCATCTATAAAATCAAATCCCTAATCAAATTTCATCGAAACACAAAGTTTCCCCAATTTATATTTTGGGTAAATATCAAAGAAACATTTATAGGAAGTTTGAACATGTTTTAATCATCAAACAAGCTTGAAAATGAATCTACAACCTCAAAAACATCAAGCTTCATAATCAATATCATAAAACCTAATGTGAACATAAACCATAGAATTTGAGATCTTTGAACACAAACCAAATTATAAAGGAATAATGGTACCAAATAATATCGTTTTTCGAATAGAACAATTTTTTATTTCACGGCATGATCCAAATTCCTAATAAATTGGCTTGAAAAATAAAAAGAATTTTTTTCTTACCTTGGAAAGGCTCATGAGAAATATTGACAAGATGAAGAAATTCTCTTGAAAATTCTTCATCTTTCTTTATTAAATAATGAATTAAAAATCCATTAAATGTTAAATTACCAATTTACCCTTAAAATTAAAATATCTTTACTTATTTACATTAATGAAAATTGATATTTAACTTAATACCAAGCCTCATAAACCATATCATCTTTCAAAGTCAATTAAGAAACAAAATATTTCCCAGTTTACCATTTTGCCCTTGTAATTTCCCAAAAATTACAATCTTTCCACTTTAATCTAACATTCCAAATTTAACATGGAATTAAATCCTCAAATCTAATTCTCCATATTATTTTCCATCATTTTAAAATGTGGAAATAATATTTCTAAGCTTAATTTATCATCCTTCGAATTTTTCCAATTTTTCTATTCGATCTGATTTACCAATTTTTTACCGAATTTAGCACTTTATAACTTTTAATACCAAATCTGTTCGAAAAATATGATACCCACATAAATTTCATTATCATGGGTAAACTATTGATTTACAGGTTCGGATTACATAATTTTTTAAATTTATACTTTAGTCCCTAAACTTTTCCAAAGTTTATACTTTGGTCACTTAACTTTCAATATTTACATTTTGGTCACTAACCAAATCCATTTATGGAATAAAAAATATTTTTGAAAAAAATTCAACATAGGCCCTTAAAATTTCCCAATTTTATACTTTGGCCATAAAACTTAAAAATGTACTTTTTGGTACCTAACCAAAATTTCAGGGTATTACATGCTCACCCACAAGATAGTCTCCCTTGAAATAATGAGGTCACTAAGCCTCATGGAAAAGAGCAATACAGTTTGCTCACAGTGAGGAGTGGTAGCAAACTTAATCAAAGAGATAAGTTTGGGGGAAGAAGCAAGAACATTTCCGCCATAGCATTGTTCAACGAAAACCTAAAGTACAAAATGAATTACCTGTAGAGAAGGATAGTGATGAAGGTTCCACGAGTAAACCTGCTGATGGAGGACAAACAAATGTTACAGCAAAGTTGTTCCCCCACCTGCACTAAAAGAAATCAGACCCCCACCACCCTTTCCTCAAAGACTGAAGAATCAAAATGATGATATCCAATTCAAGACGTTTATTGACATACTTGATCAACTATATATCAATGTCCCTGTTTTGGAGGCCATTGATCAGATGCCTACTTATTCCAAATTTCTCAAGGAGATTTTCACAAAGAAGAGAAAGATGGAAAGGTTTAAAACTCTAGTTACATCAAAAGAATATTGTTATGCGCTGAGTAAACTTCTGCCGAAGTGAAAATATCATAGCAGCTTTGTCATTCCATGTTCTATCGGTGATAATATGTGGGGAGAGCCTTATGTGACCTTGGGTCAAGTGGAAATTTGATGTCCAAGTCTGTGTACTTAAATCTTGGAATCAGTAATGCTCCACCTACCACATTGATTCTACATGTAGCTGAAAGATCTCATGTCCATCCCAAGGGAAGAATTGAATATGTCATAGTGAAAGTGGACAAGTTTGTTTTTCCTGTTGATTTTCTTATTCTCGACTGTGAAGTTGATGATAATGAGCCCATCATTCTGGTGTGACCTTTTCTAGCTACCAATTGTATTCTAATCGATTGTGAGAAACGAGAGTTCATCATGTGATTGGCTGAATAGAGCGTCACCATCAATGTCTTCAAGACACTGAATTATGTGGATGACTGAGATGAATACTAACATGTATTGGATGTGGATTCAATAGTAGAGGATGAAGCTACAAATTTCTACTACAACAACTTTTTACAGCTTGAAGACTACGAAAGGCTCACTAAAGATGAAGGCGCTGAGGAGCCTGAGGATTTTTCTTCAAAGGTGCAAATATCTAGCGTGCTCTTAGCTAGACAAAGTACGCAATTTGAACCTTTATCCTTTGATGAATTTGTTCCTCCGAAACCTTCGCTACAACATGCACTTACCTTGGAAATCAAACATTTGCCATCATATTTAAAGTATGCATATCTAGGTAGTGATGATATTTTGCATGTTATAATATATGCAAGTCTAACCCCTGAACAAGAATGCGGCTTGATAAATATCTTGGTATAACATAAGAAAACTCTAGGATGGACTATGGTAGACTTGAAGGGAATAAGCCCTACAATTTGCATGCACAAAATTTAGTTAGAAGATTTATACAACAATTCTGTTGAACCACAACGAAGACTTAACCCAATTATGAAGAAAGTGGTGATGAAGGAAATCATCAAGTGGCTAGATGCTGGTGTGAATTACACTATTTCTACTAGTTCGTGGGTCACCCTGATTCAATACGTGCCCAAGAAAGAAGGCATGACTGTGGTAAACATCTAGGAGAATGAGCTATTGTCGATGACGATCGTTAATGGTTAACGATTTGTATGGATTACAGAAAGCTCAACAGGATGACAAAGAATGACCATTTCCCCTCCCATTCATCGATCATATGCTATATCCATTGGTGGCTAAGTCCTTTTGTTTCTTCCTTGATGGATACTCAGGGTACAATCAAATTATCATAGAACCAGAAGACTAGGAGAAGATAACCTTTACCTACCTTTCTGGCATGTATGCCTTCAGAAGGATGTCATTCATAGTATGTAATCCCAACAACATTTCAGAGGTTTATGCATGCCATTTTTCAGATATGGTAGAGGACTTCATGGAAATTTTTATGGATGTTTTTTTTGTCTCGATCAACAATTTTTACAAATGCCTTGGCAACTTGGCTAAGCTACTAAAGAGATGTGAGGAGGCGAACCTGATGCTTAACTAGGAAAAATGGCATGGTGACAGAAGGAATTGTGCTATGGAATAATATTTTACAAAAGGGAATCGAGGTCGAGAAAGCCAAGGTTGAGGTAATCGATAAATTTCCTCCACCTACCACCATGAAGGCTATAAGGAGTTTTTTGGGGGCATGTAGAATTCTATAGGCATTTTTTTAAAGACTTTCCAAAAATTTCTAAGCCTCTATGTCTTATGCTACAGTAGAATTAGCCATTCTTGTTTAACAAAGAGTACTACATCGCGTTTACAGAGTAGAAGGAAAGACTTGTTATAGCATCGATAATTGTCCTACCTGACTGGACGACTCCTTTTGAACTGATGTGCGATTCAAGTAACTATACTGTTGGAGTAGTGCTAGGGAAAAGAAGAGGTAAAATTTTTCATGTCATTTATTATGCTAGCCGCACACTGAATGTAGCATAAATAAACTATACAACCATTGAAAAAAATTACTTGCCGTGGTATTTTCTTTTGATAAGTTTAGGGAAAACTTAATAGGTACTAAGGTCATTGTGCACACCCATAACTCGACCATTAAGTACTTAGTGAATAAAAAAGTTGCCAAACCTAGACTTATTAGGTGGATACTTTTGTTGCAAGAATTTAATTTAGAGGTTAAGGATTGAAAAGGAACTGAAAATCAGGTTACTGATCATTTATCTAGGCTTGACAATGTAAATGAATGCCATGACAATCAAGAAATTAAGGAGGAATTCACTGAGAAGAAAATTTTATCTGCCACAGTATGTCTGTCGTACGCTGACATAGTTAACTTTGTTGTTAGTGGTGTTTTGCCTCCTAATTTAAATAGCAAGGTAGAAGAAATAGGTACACAAATTATTATCGTGGTAAGAATTGCGGATATAGTGACCTCGTTGTGAGAAACTAAGGAGCGAGTTGGTAAGTTGGAGACCAAGATGCACATCTTCTTCAGCTATGTGAGGTAAAGGGATGCAATTTTATCCTCATTTTCAAGGAGATGCTGCCTTTGAACATTGACAGATTCCCTCACTTCCTTAAATACATTTTGCAGGAGAAAAACATTGCCATAACATTTCCTGAACAAGCCCAACAAGACCTAGAACACCAGACTAAATAATCGATTGCCTCACCTGTTGAAGCTAAGACCTCTGATAAGGATAACCACTCCAATACTATCAAGCCCATAGAGTACTGTGACATTGAGCCGCTTGACACCCACCCCTCGTTTGAAGCTGAGGATGAGGGGATTATTTCACCAGTGCAATAAAGTCATGGCCATTCTAATGATGCTGATAAGACCAATGAAAAAGCAGTTTCTGAATCTACTGCTAAAAATGAGGAGATCCTACCCTCGCCTATGTAACCACAGCATACAGACCCACCCATGACTCGACATCGCTTGAAGAGATCAACTAGGTATACAGCTAAAACTTATGCTACATCATCTGAGGACACAACCCCAACCAAGACTACCCAGCAGACCGAGCTAGATGAATCTACCCCAAAGAGGAGACGCACCAGGTATACCAGTGACAAGACACCACCACAATGAGGTACATCTCGTAGTTTTTTCATTCATATAGTGCAGCTTAGATAATTTAGTTTTCATACATTGAGGATAATTCAACCTTTAAGTTTGGGGGAGATATTGTCCATATTTAAGCATTTGCATTGATAATATTAGTATATTTATGTTATGGCATTTGGTTAGGTTATGTTATTTTTTGTTGAAATAAATTAAGGATGCCCAATGATGAAATTTTTTGTTATGGCCGTGAATTGAATGTACATGGCTGTTAGGATTGATATGACCAACTTTAAAATTTGAAACTTTGTGAACTTTTGATACATGATTGTATGTTTTATGTGCTTGGGGGACTTAGAAATTTTTTTATGAAATAACTATTGCCCATTGCAACTTAAATTTGTGAATAATGGACTTAATGGGTTCATGTTTGAATGAAACTCCCTTCTGTGTATAAAGTTTGTTGAATTATGAATAAATGCTTTGGCATTACTGTAGAGGGTCATTCCTCTTTGCTATAGCAGTGTCTGGTGATCACTTGTAAACGTATATGATAAGGCAAGCAAATCTGTGCAAGTATACACAGTCGAACCAAGCAATAAAGGGTAAGTGAGTTATCGTATCCTCTGGGATTGGTAGGGGTTTTCATGTTTCACCATAATTAGAAATAGATGTCATGAGCTAGTTCCTGAATTCTTGTCAAAACAAAAAAACAATTAGCAATGGATTATACGAACAGGTGTAAAAGCGTTGCTAAAGCAAGAGATATTGTGAAGTATGATTGTAGAAAAGTTTGGTCGAGTTAAAGAAAATATACAAAAGTAAAAAATAAAAATACCAAGACAAAGAAAAACATTGACTCAAATATATTCAGAATAACCTGACATATTCATACTTTTCACATAACAATTAGGTTAGACTTTTGATATGCGAGAAATTATACTAAGTCTGGAAGGATTTGTTATGATAAGCTTAGGTTGCTCGATAGGATTACTGAGTATTCTAAAACGGTTGCTATGACAATACTACTCAGCGTTAACTACAACCCTTGGTTTGTCAGACTGTTGTTGTAGCAATACCCCTCAGCGTGAACTATAGTCGTTGTCTATCCTACTCAAGCATCTGTCCCTTTTAGTTGATTGAAACCCTCTCCTTATCTCTAAGGTAGGCAGGTTAGAACATCACCGTCCTATATTTATTCCATTGTTCACGTAGATCTATCTTAACTCTCTCAAATCTAATAATCAATTTCTATAAAAACGGTAATATCTCGAAAGCTCTTACAAGGTCTAGAAGTGTTTCACCTAGGAATCAGACCATCTCTCAAAAGATCTTACAATGAAAAGGCAAAATAATAAAACAATGAACAAAACAGACGTAAGCAAAATCATAATGCATCATTCATGAACCATAAAATAATATCGGCAAAACAAAAAACAACACCAAGTAAAGCAATTCATGGTGTTGCCAAAGTGTCATCCAAGAGTATCATCGTTTAATACAAACCCCAAAACATATTAAAGAAATTAAGAACAAAGGAAGAATGACTACGACTCCCAAAATAGGGGGCTCTACCGTGATAGCTCTAACCAGCACCGTGCCTGCTCTGGCAGCCAGCCTCTCTCGAGGCTTGACCACTTCTCTGCTATAGCCTGAATATGGAGGGCGCCAAGGATTGATAGGTTAGACAACTAGGGAAGGTAAGGTACTGCAGTTGCTTACTCCATGGCTCAGGTAAAATTTCTTATTCCTTGTCTCTCTCTTTTTTGGCGGTTGTGACTGGGTATTTATTAAGGGAATTTTCTTATGGTTTTGCGTAATTAAATATTCCATAAATACCCGTGTTAACTTGTCCATGATATAGATAGAAAGGCGGCTGGATATGGTCAGAATCTTGGGGGCTTGATTCCATGCGAGGTTAGTCGTACAACTAGAAAGTGACATCAGCAATTTGTCAGATCCGCTTCAGACTTACAAGAAAAATCTTGCCTTGGAAAGAAAAATTTGTTCCTCACTCTCTTTGTCTTCTGTGTTCCACTGGACCTTGCAAAATTGTCAAGGCTGAAATGTTCCTCCTAAGTCAATTCCTGTATACACACAACCCACAAAAACACTTTCTCCTCAGCAGAATTAGTTAAGCACTCGTAGTATTGGCACTTACTATATCGATACTGAAAAAATAGTATCGACATTGAATGGGTAATATCGATACTCTTCTTAGCAGTATCAATACTCCCTACTAGAAACCTTAATTTTTTCTTAGATTCAACCAGTATCGGTACTGTTCATCCAAATATCGATACTCAAACTTTGAAATGGGTATTTTAGGCTTTTGAAACACTTGAAAATCATCCTAAAGGTCATAGTTTATTCTAAATCATGCATTGAAGTTTTTGGGAGTTAACTAGGGTCCCTAGGTTTCATAAAACAGAATAATAACACCTAAAATACCCATAAATCTCAAAAACAAATTTAAACCCTAATATAATCAACTATACAAATCTTTGCAAATACTTGTGATTTATGAATCATTAATACTCCAAAGGATTATAAATAAACTACCATGATTTTAGAAATATGAAATGAACCTTCTTTATCTAGAAATTACCCTCATCAAGGCTTGGATGAAGAAAACCCCTCTTTTTCATGTAAAATAAAAAACTAAAGCTTGAATCTCCAAAATGACGTTGTTGGGGGTATTTAGGATGAAAATATAATAAGAAAAAGGTTCAATACCTTACCTTGGAATTATGGCTACTTGGAGAAAATAAAGAAAGAAGAAATGAAGAAGATGGAAAAGACAATAGGAACCTTACGTTAAATCTTGAAATAAAACCCCAATTTTAGCTGCAATTTACAGTAATGGTCTAATTGCTCTTTTAGTCCTTTACATTTTCCCTTAACTAAAAAGTCCCTTTTTATGACTAATTGGGCCTTAAAGCCAACCAAATTAAGCCCAACAACTTAACTAATTAAATTCACAAAGCCCACTTACCTCTCTAGTAATCTCGAAACTACTAACTCAGAATTTGGGGTGTTACAACTCTCCCCTCCTTAAAAGAAATTTTATCCTCAAAATTTACTCAATCCAAACAACGACTTATCCTTAAATCAAACACTTAGAAACCTTGAAGTATGTAACTTGTATCTACACTGATTCGGAGGGAAGAAGTCCCTACAAACTGATACATAGCTTGGAACTCACAGAATCAATCCACATTTTTTTAAGTGTTCTACCAACTCTGATCATCAAGTGAAAATCTTCGAGAGGCACGAAGATGAAGAAATCAAATATTTTATATCTGACACTGTACGATTAAATCATTCCACAAGGATGATATTTCTCTATGATTCATTGTTATCACTAAATCTCTTTTGTAGTTAACCTCCCTCAACTCAATTAACTCACTACATATCCCTCCAACCTCTTTTAGTTGTTGAACATAGGCAACTCATCATACCACACCCTGAGGTCTCACGGCACTTGCCAATACTGTCTCGATACTAACCACTGAAGATGTGACGGTAATTCTCGACCAACGTCAATCTCTATGCTTCTGTTATACAGCTCTGATTTAGCACTCATCCATAAACATGACTATTTTTCATACATTTTACAACCTGTATAAGCTTTGCTCACCTGATCGAGCCTCTAAGGTACTTACAACTAAAAATAGGTCACTCTTCTAATGAAACTTGTAACATTGACTCTCATGGATAGTACACAACATAAGGAGGATATCTTATATGGATGAACTCTGACTTAGGGGTTCCGATACTCTACATCTTGCACTCGCTAACGCTTACCATCTTGGAGGAAGTCACTGACAGCTAAAGTTAGTAACATATTGCTTAACGAACTTGATTTCCTTTAATCTGAAGTAACCAAAGTCTGCGATACTATACAACACTATATACTGCTATGTGTTGTATATAGCTTACGCTCATATTCTAATACGAAGACATAATTAACGAGGTCTGGCTCACTTAGGTAACTCATTTACTGTTCGCGCACGAATACATACTAATAAAATTAGGGGAATCTATATACCTCGATACTCACAAATCACTACATGATCTATTGTACTCTTGGAAATCAAGGAGGAATTTTTAAAACTACTGCATCGCAACATAAATCCTGCTAACATACTCATTGAGAGTACTTAGGGCATCTGCACCTAGTTAGCAACTATAGTGCCTTGTCACTAACTAAGATATATTTTGATGTTTATGGTAAACATATTGATCGACATATTAGTTAAAGTTATATGGGTATTCTCAATACTCACAGAGATCATTATCTTCAACGTAAAACTTGGGATTTCAGAATTTTTTGTGGGTCGACCACACAACCCTCAAAGAAAATCTAAGACGAACTATGCTTATTCTGCTAGGGTCTACCAACTTGACACTTAGATCCTCACATGAAGATTCTCCTTATCTAGTTCACTTAATACCATGAAACTATGCATGCAGTCGTTCCTACTGAAGCAATAGGAAAAATTGAGACATTTGAAAACATACATGGCATCTTAATCGCTTTATGGACATTCTAACCCTGCTATTTAAAATTTGACAAGTTGGATCAAATATATTCGAACCAGAAATAGGTCGATCAACTCCTCTACTATCCTATCCGAGCATAGAATTAGTGTTCGTCAAACTAGGCTAATCATTCACCATATATGCCGAGGATCCACATCCATAACACTCCATAGAAAGCTTAAAGCATCTCTTCGATGATTCTCACCATAATGCTCACACTCTGGGTACATCAAAACTTTATCAGAGCCTCTAGAGCTCTCACAGATGGTGAAACTGGCAGTATCCTATGAGGCCTTACGTTTGACCTCTTGCTCGACAAGAGTGAAAAAGTTGACATCACTGGCATATGCTCTCGCAGACCTCTATACCATTCTACCGCTGAGTGAGATCGATCTTCTGGCAAATGATCCCTCATACTTGGGCTATCTGACTTACTCAACAAAATGTTTCTCATATCTTAACCCTCTCTATAGCCTTAGCCTGCCGTGTCAACTCCAAAAATACCATAGGCGGGTTTATCGCCAATTAATAATGGATGTTCCACCTCAAGGGCTGAGTCACAACTAACATTGGAGCATAACAGCTCAACCAGAGAAAATTCCTCTTGTACTTAAACATTAAGCAGTCTTTCTAAATCAACCAAGAGAAGTGTATCCTCAAACCATCTATGTGCACCTCACTGATATGCATTCTTAGAAACTTATCTAATAATCGATCCCACGTAGGCACATATGGTTATAGAGCCATCCTTACAGTCTCCCATCAATCGATAGCATCACTCTTTAGCAAAGTGGTGATATACTCTAACTTACCCTCTAGGGTAAGATGAAGTTGTCTCAGTGTCCTCATGGTCTCACTCAACCATTGATCGGTTGACATCAGATCATCATCGCCTGAACCATAAAATTCAACTATTTTATACCCCATCATTCTCTCTACTAGGGAATATAACGGTGCTAATGCACTCTGGGTGATCGGTTGAACAATATGTACTCTCGAAATGGCGCTCATTATCTCTATAAGAGTAGATGTTAAACCTCAGAATTAGGTCACCTCTGTGACTCCTACGCCAAGCAAAACCCCCTGATCCCCTACCCTAGTAAGAACTTCTCACTGGCACAGTCTCAATAAGAGGCTCAACTCTCCATCAAATCCTCAAGACCATGCTCTGAACTATCAACGATCGGAAGGCTCTGTAACACATATTATGAAATGAAGCACCATCAGGATTCAAGACTTATACAAATACTTTTAGTACCTATAGGGATGTATTCACTGACACTTTACAAAAAATGATTGTTGGGTCCTAGAATCGACTCAACTTGACGCTTTCATACCACTAAACGTAACACACTAAACTCGATTATGCCTAAAACGTTACAATGGATTGCCGAGGTAACACTTGATTTTTAAAACCTGATCATTTTCTTTTCAAACATACTGAATGATATCATAATAAAACATAAATAACTAATATAAAGATATTTTCCAAAATTGGGGGCTCCATGACATATAATTTAAAACAAAATAATACATATTGAAGTTTACAACTCAAATACATAAGTAAGGTTTCATGAATACACATGCCAATAAACTACAATACAGTACTTTATCGGAGATACTGGAAGTCCTACCGCGACAATGCTCTGTGAACTGCCCAAGCTACTGACCTGCCAACGAAAAAATCTGAAGGTTGAGCTTACAAAGCCCATCAATATAATCCATAATCTAGAACATCATAATAATTTCATAAATATAGACATGTTGTGATGTGGTTCTAAGCAGTAGGTACATGCATGACCTAGACCAAGTGCTACCTGACTAAGGCTTACTACTCTATCACTGAAGTAGGGGTCTCACATTTCCCTTAATCATCTGCTAAGGGCCTCTCCATGAGTACAACTCTAAAGGGTCTCTAACCCTAATGACTAAACATGCTACGTATTATCTAAATGCGAACATGACATACTACGTATTATCTGAATGCAAACCTACCTAGTATCTTGTTTCACATGGCTCTTAAACACTAGTTCTGAGGAAACCCCAATAGCACACAACATTGGCATAATTCCCACAAAACATACTAAATAATCTCTTACTACCCACATATCCATCAAGTAGATCATTGAGGGGAACCCAGTGTCATATAGTATCGGTACAATTCACGCACATACTGAAACATTGGCTCGGTCTCACATAGCCTTCAAGCCAAGCTTTAATATATATGACATACTGACCTGATGGAACTACACATGCATAACAGACACAAACATACATGATTAACGGGTAGTAGTGTGGTCGGAGGAATTTACGTGCATCTCGTCGTAACGCCCAACCTACCTTGAATACTAAAAAACCTAAGGTTAAGAACCATAATTTATATGCATCCAAAGCTTAGCAAACTAAAATTAACATACATAATTACACATGCTTATCTAATGCCCAGAGGCCATACAACACTAACATCGCTAACCCATTCATAGCGAATGTCTGGTTCTCGCGCCCTAGTTAGATTTTGAAGTACTTCACGCACTGATAATATCGTACTAGGATAACTAAGTTAACTTGGGTACATTGTAACATGGTTTCACTCACTAAAGTGAAGCCAACATCAAACTAGTTGTTATCTCGCTCATTCTCTCATCGAGAACGCTATGCGATGGCATTTTTATTTTCTACGAAATTGGCTCAGATTAATTCTGAGTAGTAGTACACTATTAAAAATTATTTTACTTCCCTTCAAAACCTCTTAAACTGAAAAGGGTATTTTACTCTTCTTGGGTTCACTAATATTCTTAAAGCTCACATTTTCTCTATTAACGAATCTCGTATTTTCATCATACTGTTTATTAGATGTCTCACGTATCAATCCTTAGTCCCAACTATTCGTATGCATCCTCGATCGAAGATACTTCGGTATATTTTACCAAATATGGTTACATCTATTGTAACTACTCCTATGAGTGTTTTTTAGTATATTTGATAATATATGCCCATTGGACTAAGTTCCACTATTACGGATCATCCTTAACTCTTACTAGCTTATATTAACTTATTTACTTAGGCATATAAGGGTATTTTAGTATTTTTACATGGTACATAGATTTTCTATCACATTATTCGTATACTACACCACTTGCTTACAAGCATATCCTTCACAATAGTCCATCATTCATGAATATTCGATACTCATTCCCTTGAGGGTACTTTTAAGGTTTCTTACTCACTAAGGGTAGTTTGGTAATTTAAGCCCAACAACTTAACTAATTAAATTCACAAAGCCCACTTACCTATCAGGTAAACCCAAAACTACTAGCCCAAAATTTGGGGTGTTACAATTGATATGCTAAATGGATTTTAAATGGTTTTGGGTATGAACAACCCAATGCACTATTATATTAATATTTTGTTACATGGTTGACATATGATCTATATAAAGGCTCATTGTATATGCATTGAGATTTATTGTTAGAATTTGCATGCCATGAGGTGGATTGATTACTTATTACTAATTACTGAACTTGTGCATTTGTTTACATTATACTTGCACTATATGTGCATTATGGGTTTTACGATGATTTAACACAGTGAGATACTATATATGATTACTGATTGTTGGTACAATGTTGATGTGTTCTATAGTACATGTACATCCGACTAGCACTAAAATTACAATATGAAACTAGCAGTAAAATTGAATATTGCGCACACTCTTCTGACTCTCGTACAATACATTCTCATTTATTATACATTAGGTTGTGGTTTAAATGAATGTGAAAAATGTTAGTTTATTTGATTTATTGAAAGTAAAATTTCATAGAATATTATGATTTGGCATAAAGTGCCTTATATATGACTTGTTGAATTTAAACTTTTTATTTTGATCTATGGATTCTGAACCGTTGGTTTTTGAACTGTTGACTCTGCATTACTGAATATAAACTGTTGATTTTGTATTACTGAATCTAAACTGTTGATTTTAAACTGTCAATATTGAACTGCTGATTTTTTAGGTTACTTATATGAAAAGTGATGTAATAAGTCTATTTTTACATGTTTACATATTATTTTTTGCACTATGATTTATATAGTATTATATATATATTGGTATGCCTCAGTTTAGTTATAGAATGCTTCATTAAGTGAATACATAGCGTGTAATGGTTTCACGCGAGGTAAAAATAAAGTAAGTGGAATAAGTAGCTAAGTTTGGCATCATTAATTGAAGACTATTTACTATTATCAGTAATGGTATTCTATTATTGTTTGATTTCTAGTTAATATGCATACGTATAATAAGTGTTTATAATATTTTAGTACGATTATATTTTAAAATGGGTTAGCAAAGCTCTGATATGTCTATAATGTGTTGAATTATGTTTCAATATAACAAGTTTAAAGGCAAGATGTTTTTGGACTTGAATTGAATTTATTCAAAGTTTTAAAAAGGTTTCAAAAATAATTCAAAGTCCATTAAATTCGGATTTGAGCAAAAATGCTAAAGGGTGTCAAAGTGCATCCATGCACTCCTGCAATGCATCCATGCACCTGCCACTAGTGCATCGATGCACCATGCAATGCATCCATCCACTCCATTTCGAATGCACTTAGTGCATTGATGCATCCTGTTGTGCATCCATGCACGAAGGCTGCAACAACTTGTACCAACTAGTTTATTTGAATTTAATGAAGGGGTATCGATGCACCATGATAGTGCACCGATGCACCATGTTATAGTCATCCTTTTTTAGTAGAAAAATCATCCCCAAACAGCTCCAAAACATCCCCAACGGCTATATACAACATCAAACACATTCCAAGCTATAAATACAAGCTAAGGACACTTGAAGAAGAAAGAGAACAACTATCTAAGCAATCAAACACAAGAGAAGAGTTTTTCATTCTTATTTCATCTTTCTCTTGTAAGTATTTTGTTCTTGTGAGCTCAATCTTGTAAACACCTACCTTAGAGAGGTTTTATTGTTTACTTATTTTATCCTTTTGTAAATGGGAAAGGTTCTAGCTTATCACGTGTAAAAGCTAGGGAAAAGTTCTAGTTTAGTCCGGAAAAACTAGGGAGTTGTAAGGTTATCTCTTTTTCCTCAAAAGAAAGAACAAATTAGTGAATTTGTTGGAAAATCCTTGGTGAGGAGCTAAGATAGTGGATGTAGACTTGGTTGAGAAGTCGAACCACTCTAAATCACTATGCAATTCTCTATCTTTTAATCTCCTTACTCCCTAAACACAAAAACCAATCCCGACCCTCTTTGCAAGCAATTCCAATTATCGATTCGAGCTTCTGAAAATCCCAACAATTGTTATGAGAGCCTAACTCCTTAAGAAATTTTAACCACCTTGAGACGATCATCGAAGAAGCTCTACCAATTTTGACGCAACCGACAAAGAAATGACTTTTTCCTCCGGTGCTTATTATCTTGAAGAATATCCCATTATGGATTCATAACCGGTCAACAAGCCACCCTTATTCAATGGATCAAATTATGCACATTGGAAGAATAAGATGATGTACTTTATTCAATCCTACAATCTAGGAGCTTAGAACTTAATCATGGACGGTTACTCCTCTCCACCCGGCAAGTACAACGATTGGAGTAGAGAAGAGCAGAAAACTTTTCAGCTTAACTCTAAGGCTATACATATTCTATTATGTGCTTTAGGCCCAAATGAATATAAAAGAATCTCATCTTGTTCCAGTGCCAAAGAGATTTGGGATAAGCTCCAAGTCACTCATGAAGGAACCGATGAAGTGAGGGAATCAAAGAAAAATCTTCTCAACCATAGCTACGAGAACTTCAAGATGAAACCCGATGAAGACATCAAAGCTATGACGGATAGATTTTATATGATTTTCAACGGTCTTAAAGGATATGGAGAAGTAATCCCTAATGAGAAGCTTATGAGGAAGATGATCTACTCTCTTCCAAAGAAGTGGCAATCGAAGAAGACAGCTATTATCGAAGCAAGAAACTTAAGGTCTCTCACTCTCGATGAGCTAATTGGTTCCCTTCTCACTCATGAGATGATGGTGAAGGAAGATGAATAAAGGGAAGAGAAGAAAAATAAGAAGAAAAATGAGGTAGGCATTGCCTTCAAATCCACCGATGAAAGCTATCAAGATTCAAGTGATGAGGTGGATGAAGACGTGATGAACAAGAAAAAGATATGGTCAAGCTCTTGAAGGAACTCAAGAGATTCATGATTTCTAAGGAAGTGAAACATGAATCAACCAAGAATAAGAGTCCCTCGATATGTTTCAATTATCAAAGAAAGGGGCATGTCAAGTATGAATGTCATATTCTAAAGAAAAAGGGGAAGAAGGCATTTGTTGCATCTTGTAGTGATGAAGATGATTCCAATGATGAAGATGAAGTAATCAACCTATGCCTCATAACCACGCAAGAAGAATTCGAGGTATCTTCTAACTCAAATGAATTTAATTCATTTACTTTTGATGAGTTACAATATGCTTATAATACGTTGTATTTGGGATTTGAGACCATGAATTCCAAATATACGAAATTAATTTCAAAACTCAAAATTAATGATAATTTGATTTTGAAAGCAAAAGTTAATTTTGAAAATCAAAATGAAATTTTGAAAAAAAATTTAGAGCTTTCAAAAATCAAAATAAATGATTTAGAAAAAGAAAATTTTGAGTTAGGAGTTAAGCTTGAAGGCTTAACAAAAGAAAAAGAATTAATTTCTAAAAATAACCTATTATGTTTAAAAATGGCAAAATACTCACATTGTCTTTTTTATGGTCATTTGGGACATACTTGTACTTTAAAGAAAGGAAAACATTTCAAATTTAGACAAGTATGGGTTCCTAAGGGAACAAGGGGCATTGAAACTAACATCCAAGGATCCAAAGCAATTTGGATACCAAAATCGAAATGAATGTCTCTTGTAGGTGTGTGGGAGAAATGGTGATGAAGATGATGATATTCAAGATGCTCTAGCCACGCATGAAAAGGAATGAGTAACCTCTAAGCTTAATGTTTTTAATTTTAGTTATTTGGTTGCTCATAGGATTTATGCATGCATGAGTTTTGATTTTAAATGATTATGCATTGTTTTTAATCTTATGTATGTTTAAAAAAATGGTTATGATAAACATTTTAAATTTGTAATGTTTTTTTTATTTGTAGTTCATCATAACAAAATTTTGGCCAAAATTGGTTTTAATGCAAATGATATCTCTCTAACAATTGATATAAATTTTTCAAAAACTTTGATTTTACAAATTTTAATTTTTTTGTCCTAAATTTAAATGTATATGCATGTGATTTAAATGAAAATGATATCTCTCTAACAATTGATATCAAAATTTTCAAATGCATAACATTTTTGGAAAACTTTATGCATATGTACTTAATTTCAATAATTAATATTTCATAAAGTATTTTAGACTTGGATATATTGAATTTCATGTACTACAAACATGTTTGTTATTCTTTGTTGAAATTCAATTTTGTTTAAGTGTCATGATCGTAAAAGCTTAATTTTGTTTGTAATGCATTTATTGAGGGGGAGCTTTGATTTTTTAAATGATTTTTAAAAATTTCAAATTTACTGCTTACTCTCCAAAGTTCTTTTGAACTTCAAAGATTGAATTATTTTTGAAATAACAAAAAGGGGGAGAAGTTTTGGTTTGAAAAATTCAATTTCTTAATGAAAAAGGGGAAACTTAACATTTTCATATATTTTCAAACAATTGGTAACAATTGATATCATTTTGTTAACAATTGGTATCTTTTTCATTAAACATTTTATTAAGGGGGAGTTTTGCCAAAAATAATTTTTCAAATGTTTTGTTATATCAAAAATGGGGAGATTGTTGAATTATGTTTTGATATAACAAGTTTAAAGGCATAATGTTTTTTAACTTGAATTGAATTTATTCAAAATTTTAAAAAGGTTTCAAAAATAATTCAAAGTCCATTAAATTTGGATTTGAGCAAAAATGCTAAAGGGTGTCAAAGTGCATCCATGCACCTGCCACTAGTGCATCGATGCACCATGAAGTGCATCGATGCACCATGAAGTGCATCCATGCACTCCATTTCGAATGGACTTAGTGCATTGATGCATCCTGTTGTGCATCGATCCATCCTGCTGTGCATCCATGTACGAAGGCTGTAACGGCTAGTTTAATTGAATTTAATGAAGGGGTATCGATGCACCATGATAGTGCACCAATGCACCATGTTATGGGAAACCTTTTTGAGTAGAAAAATCTTCCCTAAACAGCTCCAAAACATCCCCAACAGCTATATACAACATCAAACACATTCCAAGCTATAAATACAAGCTAAGGACACTTGAAGAAGAAAGAGAACAACTATCCAAGCAATCAAACACAAGAGAAGAGTTTTTCATTCTTATTTCATCTTTCTCTTGTAAATATTTTGTTCTTGTGAGCTCAATCTTGTAAACACCTACCTTAGAGAGGTTTTCTTGTTTACTTATTTTATCCATTTGTAAAGGGGAAATATTCTAGCTTATTCCGTGTAAAAGCTAGGGAAAGGTTCTAGTTTAGCCTGTAAAAACTAGGGAGTTGTAAGGTTATCTCTTTGTCCTTAAAAGAAATAACAAATTAGTGAATTTGTTGGAAAATCCTTGGTGAGGAGCTAAGGTAGTGGATGTAGACTTGGTTGAGAAGTCGAACCACTCTAAATCGTTGTGCAATTCTCTATCTTTTAATCTCCTTACTCCTTAAACACAAAAACCGATCCCGACCCTTTTTGCAAGAAATTCCGATTGTCGATTCGAGCTTCCGAAAATCCCAACATAATGTCTTAATGTTTTGCAATAATTTACATGTGTAGATTTTAGTAAGTATTATTTATATAATTATGAATATGGACTTGAATATATGTCAAGGTAAATTTATATTTTTATGGCATAAAGATGAATTTTTATTTAGGCATTTTCAATTAGGATATGATATAGTATTAAACTGCAATATTGTTGCCTGAAATCGAACTTGATTTAAATGTTAAAATATTTTATTTCAGTTTTACGCGATTACATATTTTTAATGATTGATGGTAAATTTGAAGATTTTAAAAGAAACAAAATTTTATCGATTTTCATATAACTAGATTTTTAAATGTTTGATGTGACATCTCTGACTTGTTTTCGATGATAGATACGAAAAATGGGTGTTACACGAAACTTCCTTGAAGTTGTACCTCGACTGTAATTGCGTTCTTCAATATGTTTTCGAGACTTTCATAATCGTGTAGGTCAAGAAGATCAACGATGTTCGGATGCTAGCCGACAACAAATCTGTTCAATGTATATTTTCCACTTCGTGTATGCCTACACGATTCATTAAGGATGTCATCTCCTTGTACTAATCTTCCTTAGAGCTTTGACATTGTCATAGTCTTTGAAGGCTTTGTTTAACTTCAAGAATGTAGTGTTTCAAAAGAAAACATTTTCTCATTGTTTGTTTTAGTGTGCAACATGAATTGATTGTTAGAATTCTTCGTTCTTGTTATTTTCATTTTGTTTGCCTCCACCATGTGAGAATATAATATGTAAATTATGAGGTGATCAATGGTTCATGTTCTTCCATGAGACAATTGCAATGAAAGAATATGATGTCCACTCTAGTTTCCCAGTCAATGTAGTGATCTAGGTTAGTTGTTCCTTTAAATGATGGTGAAATGCCCTAAACTAGTACAACACACAGTCGACCGATCAAAGTGCCACACAGAACCATCGGAGTGGCTAACCAAATTTTTTTACATGATTAATTAAAAAAATAATTTATAAATATTTATAAAGGATTAAAATGGCAAATTTTATATAAAAAAGTTTGCATTAGGAGCTCTTGAAAATAATCATTCAATTTATACAAACCATCATTTTAAATAATTTATGACTTAAATATACAAAACAAGGATTTACAAATATACATTCTCTCTAAGAACAACTCGAGATGTACTCTGCTATGAATCTGGGTCTAGAATCAAGCTGGTCAAAAGGCTCTTCATTGCTCGTGTACAAATATGCGTAAGGAAACAAATTCCAAATACTGAGCTAACCAGCCCTGTGGCACACTAACAACTAAATCATACTAAAGTGTATCATAAAAATGCTCTAGCTATCATATCACATGCATCAGTAAGTATACTCATTTACTCACTCTCTACTCTAGGGTAGACATCATGGTATGACACACGGTTCTATATCTCGAAACTCAAGCACCCCTATAGTCTGCCAAGGATGTGGCCCGAAATCTCTACATCGGACACAACACCCTCGACTAACCCACCCCTCACAGGTGTCAGACCTTGAACCCTAGTTAGTCAATTTAAAGTGCCTCGTGCACTGCCTAAAGCTATCCATACTGATTCTATACATTGACATTGCTATCTTATTAAAGGAACTCTAGTTTCTAGATCGTTTCCCGAGCATCAATCAAGGCTAATTTTATGTCACCTTAATTGATCTCGTTTCTAAGTGTAATTTAGCATTATTATTATTTTCACTTGTAGTCTTATCTAATAATAATTAAAGAGTTCATGGGAACCTCATTCACCTCTGCAATCCCTTGAAAATTTATGATCTAAAATGTAAGATGGTATCGATACTGACCTTTTGGTATCAATATTGATCCCTTAGTATCACTACCTTTATTTTGGTACGATACTATACTCTATTTTCAACTGCTGGTGAAAGGGATAGTATCGCTACCTCTTGAATAGTATCAATACTTCTAACTGAGGTAACGATACTAACCAGGGTATCGATACCAAATTTTGATTCGAAGTTATGAAAACTTCCTCGGTATCGATAATCTACCTTTGGTATCGATACTCTCATGAGTATCGATACCAAATTTGGGTTCAATGGATTGAAAATACCCCAGTACCGATTCTTACCCTCTGAGTATAGATACTCCTTCAATAACTTAGGAAATTTTACACCGATGGTAGAACAATATCGGTATTGTTCTTATCGTATCGATACCACCTACTCAAAATGGCCTTGCTTAGGCTCAAATTCTACACTCAAACTCACTATATTTCTATTTTGAGGTTCTTAATTATTATTAGTCTCTTATGTGAGATAGAGGGTCATAAATAAGGCTTTAAAAGATTTCATAACTCTACATCATATAATCTACCATGGAAATAACTAAACATACTTCAAGGTCAACTCATAAGCTATCTCACATTTCTAATGACTCACTAAGGTATGAAGGAGTTGTGAGTGTGTTACCTTGAATATCTTGCCTGCTAGCAAAGTCTTCAACTCACTCAATAGGTACTTTATCTTTTCCCCTAGCTTTTGAACATTCTCCCACTTCTTTCTGTAATCAAGGGTAAGAAAAGTAAATTTCTAAGTTAACTATATGGTGGAAATAAAGATGAGTACATTTCCTAGAACTTGAATCTAGAAAAAACAACCTAGAATCCATAGATTCTCTTAAACCTCCCAAAACCCCATGTTTTTGTTCTATGGATAAAAATTGCAATATGGAGCTTAAATTGAAACTAAAATAATGAGGATTAATATTCTCACATTCGATTAACTAAAATAAACATGCAAAGCTTGAAAACTTCACTTAGGAGATGGAGAGGAAGAGGAAAAAATGGAAGAAGGAAGAAAGGTGTTTGGTGCGATATTTGGGGGGTAAGCAAGCATAAAAATATGGGAGTTTCAACTTTCAAGGAAAAAAGGGAAATTCGTACTTTTAGTCTCTCTACTATCTTTTCCATAAAATACTCATCACTCTCTATAAATCTTTTACTCCAATTAAGCCCAATTTCAAGTAAAGTTGGCCTAAGCTATTTTAATAAACCCTTTGGGCTTAGATTTATGGGTCTCGAGTTGACCCATACTAGTAACCCAAGATTCAAGACATTACAGGTGGGATTGTGATTGCTTTTATTGGATGATTGTTGACATTGTGCTTTTGTTGTCTTCTTCTTTATTCAAATCACTAACTTTATTTGGAATTGCTTACAATCGTCGTTGAATACCATTAAGTATGTTATTGTTTTGAGTAATAGGGTTCATGAGGCTTAATACCTCTACATCTTCTACTATAATGAAAGTCAAAACACTCAAGAAATAATGTAATGTGAAAAAAAGAAAACCAAATGAAACAAGAAACCTCAAAATTCACTCCAAGGAAGTAATACACCAAGTTGCAAGTAAGTCAATCTTTTACTCTTTAAAACTCTCTTATCACAAGTTTTTCAATGTTCATGTCGGAGTTCAATCGCTAGCAAAAAGGAGAAGAATCATTTTGAAAGCTTTAATAGGTCAAACAAATGTTATGACTCCAATTGATTGACAATGCAAGGAAGAAGCAGTATTGAAAATGCTTTTTATCCTACGAACAAAAGAATAAGAATGTGTCAAATGATGTAAAGGAAAAAATAAATGGTATGACAAAGGAACCAAAAGTCAAAAACCCTAAAAAATATGATCAAATTGAACTATATTTTCGGGGGGTTTCGATCTCAAAAAATTCAATTTTTTTGATTGGTTATTTAGATTAATTCTCAATTTTGAAAATTTTAGTGCAAAATACCTTCAATGTTATTCGATATAACTTGTTGAATGAGAAGCCCTAAAACTGCTTATTTTTCTTGATCACATCGTCTAAGGGGTTGTTGGTGTCAAAATGACCTAATTTTTTTATTGGAAGACACCATTGGTATGAGAAAGAAGCCTGTAAATATTCATATCAAAATTCCATCTGTTGAAGTTTTTGGCAATTTTCAACGAAGAACACTAAATTTGCCAAACAAAATTAAATGATAGTTTTGAAGGCTTTGTTGATGTCCAATTGACCTATATTTTGGATTGTAAATTGATATTGGAATGAAGAACGTACATGTAAAAAATTAACCTCAAATTCTTTTGTTTACAATTTTAGATTTTTATTATTATTTTTTTGACCTTTTTTTTTACCTTTTTCTCTTTTATTTTTGATGAAAATCAAGAAAAAAATCAAGAAAAAAATTAAAACTAGATTAGAATAATGTAACAATAACCTGAAAACTATTAATTGGTGCAAACTAGCTCCGTTAGAGGGTACCTTGGCGATTTTACTTGAAAAAACAATCATGAGTGCTTGATACATGATGGCATCAGAGTGATTAATGTTGTTCGTTGTTGAGAAATCAAACCTAGAAATCTCTAGACTTGATCAAAGAAAGACAACAAAAAGAGAATATGGTCAATGACAAAGATAGAGTTTTGAAAGAATTAAGGTTGCTAGAAGTTGAGACAAACAAGATTAGGACAAATGATATTGAGGATAAGATAAATAAATAAAAAGGAAAATAAAGACAATTGATACAATATAATAAGAATAACTTAGCCAAATTAAGGTTTTCGACAAAATTATAGAACCACAACTAGAAACTAAAACAGTCAAAGTAGCTGACGCTACAGGCCTAGGATTCATATCACCTCTCTGAGAAGACTCAAACCTACATCTACTGTTAGGATGTGCAGAACATTTACAGAACTAGGAAGCCTCCAAAATCAATATCGGTCTCTATCTTTATTTAGGTATTGACACTCTACTCTATTTTCAATTGATTGGGAAGGGGATAATATCGCTACCTCTTGGCTAGTATCGATACTTCTAAGTTGAGATGCTGATACTAACCAGGGTATTGATACCAAATTTTGATTCAATGTTATGAAAACTTCCTCGGTATCGATACTTTACCCACGGTATTGATACTCTACCCACGGTATCGATACTCTACCCACGATATCGATACTCCATAAGTATCGATACCAAATTTGGGTTCAATGTATTCCAAAATGCCCCAGTACTGATACTTACCCTTTGAGTATCGGTACTCCTTCAATAACTTAGGAAATTTTACATCGAGGGAAGAACAATATCAATATTGTTTTTATAGTACTGATACCCCCTAATCGAAATGGCCTCACTTAGGCTCAAATTCTACACTTAAACTCACCTACATTGTTATTTTGAGGCTCTCAATTATTATTAGTGTCTTATGTGAACATAGAGGGTCATAAATAAGGCTTTAAAACATTTCATAACTCTAGATCATATAATCTACCATGAAAATAACTCACCATGCTTCAATGTCAACCATAAGCTATCTTGCATTTCTAATGGCCCAATAAGGAATGAAGGAGTTGTGAGTGTGTTACCTTGAATTTCCTGCCTGCTAGCAAAGTCCTCAACTCACTCAAGAGGTATTTTCCCTTTTCCCCTAGCTTTTGAACTTTCTCCCACTTATTTCTCTAATCAAAGGTAAGAAAAGTAAATTTCTAAGTTAACTATATGGTGGAAATAAAGATAAGAACATTTCCTATAACTTGAATCTAGCAATAAACAACAAACAATCCATATATTCTCTTAAACCTCCCAAAAGCTCATTTTTTTCTATGGCTAAAAACTTGAAATATGGAGGTTAAACTGAAACTAGAAGAACGTGGATTAATATTCTCACTTTAGATTAACCAAACTAAACTTAAAAAGCTTGAAAACTTCACTTAGGAGTGGAATAGGAAGAGGAAAAGATGGAAGAAGGGAGTTTGGTGCGATATTTGGGGTTGTTAACGTAAACAAGCTTAAAAATATGGGGGTTTTCAGCTTTCAAAGCAAAAAAGGGAAATTCTCACTTTTAGTATGTCTACTATCTTTTTCGTAAAATACTCATCACCCTTTATAAAACTTTTGTACCAACTTAAGCTCAATTTCAACTAAACTTGGTCCAAGCTATTTTAATAAACCTTTTGGGCTTAGATTTATAGGTCTCGAGTTGACCCAAACTACTAACCTATGATTCGGGGCAATACATTCGGGGCTCAGATTACCTTAGATACTTCTACATCTTTTTCTATCACGAAAGTTACAACACTCAAGAAATAATATAAAGTGAAAAAAGAAAATCAATTGAAACAAGAAACCTCAAAATTCACTCCAAGGAAGTAATGAACCAAGTGGCAAGTAAGCCAATCTTTTACTCTTTAAAATTCTCTCGTGACAACTTTTTCAATGTTTGTGTCGAAGTTCAATCACTAGAAAAAAAAGCTTTAAAATGTCAAACAAATGTTATGACTCCAATTGATTGATAATGCAAGGAAGAAGAAGTATTGTAAACTCGTTTAATCATACGAACGCAAGGATAAGAATATGTTAGATGATGTAAATGAACAAATAAGTGGTAAGAGAAAGGAACCAAAAGTCAAAAAATCTAAAACATAGGATCAAATTGAGCTACATTTTTAGGGGGTTTCGATCTAAAAAAATTCCAATTTTTTTTATTTGGTTCTATGGATTAATTCTCGATTTAGAAAATTTTAGCGTAAAATACCTTCAGTAATTTTCGATTGAACCTGTTGAATGAGGAGCCCTAAATCTTCTTATTTTTCTTGATCACATTGTCCAAGGGGTTGTTGATGTCAAAATGTCGTAATTGTTTTATTGGAAGTCACCATTGGTATGAGAAAGAAGCTTGAAAGTTTTCAGATCAAAATTCCATATGTAGAAGTTTTTGGCAATTTTTAAATAAGAACCCTAAATTTGCCAAAAATATTAAATGATAGTTTTAAAGGCTCTGTTGATGTCCAATTGACCTAAATTTTGGATTTTAAATTGGCATTGGAATGAAGAATGTACATGTAAAAAATTAGCCTCAAATTATTTTTTTTACACTTTTAGTTTTTTCTTGTCTTTTCTGTTATTTTTTTATGAAAATTAGAAAAATAACAAGAAGAAATTAAAACTAGATCAGAAGAATGAAACAATAACTGAAAAGGATTAATTAGTGTGAACTATCTCTGTTGGAGGGTACATTGGCGATTTTGCTTGAAAGAACAATCATGAATGCTTGATTATCATCAGGAATCATCCCAATTTGATACCAATTGATATAGGATGGTATAAAAGTGATGAATGTTGTTCGTTGTTGATAAATCAAACCTATAAAGCTTTAGACTTGATCATAGAAAGAGAATAAAGAGAGAAGATGGCAATAACAAAGATATAGTTTTGAAATATTTAGGATTGCTAGAAGTTGAGAAAAACAAGATTAAGAAAAAGGATAACGAGGATAAGAAAAAGAAAAATAAATACAATTGATGTAATAGGATAAGAATAACTTAGCCAAATTAAGGCTTTCGACAAAATTATAGAACCAAAAGTATAAACTAAAACAGTCAAAGTAGTTGACGCTATAGGCCTATGACTCGTATCACCTCTCTGAGAAGACTCACCCATACCTCTCTTCCTAGGACGCTAAGAAGATTTACAAAACTAGAAAGCCTCCTAAATCGATCTCGATTTCTATCTCTCATATTCTCTATGCCTACTCGCTCGATCTCTTCAGTAGTATTGGTTATCCAACTTAGTGTCAATAAGCTTAGTAGCATAACGAATCATTCTAACAAACTCAATCTCATAATCCATAATGAACATGTCACACTATTCCATATTCTGAAACTCATAACATCACTTCTGTATGTATCTCCCTCCAACATAGCGACTCAAAAAACATTCCTTGAAAAGATTCCACGTCAAATAGTTTTTAGAATACTCCTAGAAATCGTCTGACACCACTTATAACATTCATTTCTCAACATGGCTAGTGCCCCCTTTAACTTTTTCTCAGGCCTCAGTTTCATCTCGTCCATAATTCAATCATTATCCTCCAACTAAAACTCAACATCAATTAGAGGTCCCCCGGTGATTTCCTCAAATAGGACTACTATAGCAGCCACTAAAGATTTCGATTTATCGAAAATATATATACTGCTATAAGCTCTAGCAGACCTCTGAAACATGCAAAAGACAACTCTATTTATGGTATCCTCATGCAACTTAGTGTGCTCTTCCTCAATTGCGGGAAGGTTTATCAGAAGTGTAATCAGATCATCAAGGGAAGTAGATGGATTGGCACACAAAGTAGGAGAATCTCGAGCTAGCATCAGATCCTCTATAGAAACAAAAATTCAAGTCTATCGCCTACGACCATGACCTGACCTACAACCTCGAGTGGTGCTCATATTTTCAGTTTACTAGGCTCTACATAAAATGATTTAAACTTAATTTACACTAGCGTTAGAAATTCTGAATTTACCAACTTAATATTGGAAAATATCGAGTTTTAAAATAAATACCTAAATAGACAAATTTGGAGTCGCCATCAAACTTTGGGTTAGGTAAGTCGAATACCTAAAATATATTTTAAAATAGTTTTAAGAAAAATAATTTTAAAATATAAAAATTGATCTGCGTATGACCATAAATTCATTTTGAAAAAGGTTTTGGGAGTTGGTTACATATAGGGAAAAATTAGCACCCCCCACAATGCCCAAAATTGGTATCTGAACGATTATACATCATCTAAATGTAAAAATTGGAAAATTTGAATAACATTTAAATTATGATACTTTTTTTAGAAAAATAAAAAAGGATACTATTTTATACGAATAATCCTCGAAAATACCTTCCTAGTAAATAAAGGGGATATTTTTATGGATTCCTCGTACAAAATAATAAAGTCAAAATTTTAGATAAAATACATACATTAATTATATTAAACAAATTTATTCGAATATTAAATATATTTTTTCGAATAATTCTTAAAAACACACTTATTATCAGTTATGGAGCATTTCTATAAATTCCTCGAGTAAAATAACATTTTAAAAATATTACAATTATCAAAAATTAACAAATAACTAAATGTTGGATTAAAAGAATAAATTATTAAATTTAGGGATTAAATTATAAAACTAACAAATTATGAAGGGAACCATTGCAAATATCTCACATATTATGCACTTTAAAAGTAAATAAAACCAATAATATTATTTTAGAATAAAAAAATTAAATTCGAGGATTAAATTGTAAAGAAAGTAAAATTATAGCCATAAATGGGACTAACATGCAAAATAGGTATTGTCAGTGTAATTTAACCTTATCATAATTCGGGATTAAAATAAAAACTATTAAAATCTAAGGATTAAATTAGATATTTTACCCAAAATACACATAAATTCGTTCAGTGACTAAAATAGAATCAAAGAAAAATTTGAAAACAAATTAAAATAAATAGAACTTAATTTCAATGACCAAAATAGAAATTTACAAAATACAGGGGTTGCGGGAATGATTACCCATGCGTTAAAACACATAAATTCCCTCCCCAAAACGTCGTCGTATGGGGAAGGGTATATATACCCTTAAACCACCCCTTAAGGACCTTAATCCACTAATTTTCCATTTTCATTTATCTCTCTAAAAAGAGAGAACTTTTTCTCTCGTTTCTCTCTACCTCCCCTCATCGGAGGGAGGCTGGCAACCATCGGTGATCGTTCGTCGGAGTTCTCCGCCGCTGTATATGGTGGCCGGAGTTAGAAAAACCACTCAAAATGACCTCTGAGATTCCCTAAACCTGAATCCGACCACTAATCCCCCTAATATTAAATCGATCGTAATAGATATAAGAAAAACGAAGGGGTTGCCTTCAGTTTCTGATGTTTCGTTTCTCTGGCGGCGAGGGCGTGACTTCGAACGGCAATATCATTTTTTCTCTCTACTTATTTTCCTTTTCTTTTTGCTTTCTAAAGATTGCTTATGATTGTGTTATCCTCTCATTACCTTTTTCTTGCAGGTTATAGGTTTTTTATAAGCCCCGTGGCTTTCCCTTCAGACTGGTCAAAGAGGATAAGCTTTGTAAGTCACTGGGGCTATAGTGGTGACACACCTAGGGGTGGTTGTGACTCAGTAGATGTGGCCATGAGTCACCAAGGGTGGTCGTGAGTTGGATGGGAGCATTAATTGCACCTATAAATTTAGATATGGCCAGTGTGATCAAAAAATGAAAGAGACGACGGCGGTTGATAATTCCTTAGGGTAAAACCCTAATTTTGGTCCCATCTAGATCGTTGGATATAAATCAAATCCAACGGTTAAGGATGAAGGTGGATGGGAGAATGATACAAAACCCTAACTAGGTTTGGGCCATATGACTGGGTCGGATCTTAGGCTTCGAGTCAGATCTTGGTAACTGGGTCTAGGTTTAGGTCATTCTGTTGGGCTGATTAATATAATTTTGTCCTGTAATAATGTAATTATTAATTAATAATAATAATAATAATAATAATAATAATTTAGGACGAAAATCATTGTCTACAGCTGCCCCTCTTTGCTCATTCTTGTGTCAACAAGAATAGGGAAAAGACGAAGAGATAATAAGTTTTCGTCCAGTCGACTTCATGCTTTGAATTTTGACGAGATATTTGCTCCACTATTTTTCCAGATAAAATCGAACTTGATATGTTCCTCTTTTTTGGGTAGTCGGATCAATTTTGGAAGACAGGTCTACTCCACTCTTCTTTTGGGGAGATCAGACTTGACATGTTCCTCTTTTTTGGGTAGTCAGATAAATTTTGGAAGATGGGTCTGCTCCACTCTTCTTTCAAGGGAGATCAAACTTTATTTGTTCCTCTTTTTTGGGTAGTCAGATCAATTTTGGAAGATGGATCTACTCCTCTCATCTTTCAGGGGAGAACATACTTGATTTGTTCCTGTTTTTCGGGTAATCAGATCAATTTTGGAAGATCAGTCTGCTCCTCTATTCTTTCATGGAAGATAATACTTGATATGTTCCTCTTTTTTAGGTAGTCAGGTCAATTTTGGAAGACGGTCTTCTCCACTCTTCTTTCAGGGAATATCATACTTGAGTTGTTCCTCTTTTTTGGGTAGTCAGATCAATTTTGGAAGACGGGTCTGCTCCTCTCTTCTTTCAGGGGAGATCAGACTTGATATTTTCCTCTTTTTTATGTAGTCAGATCAATTTTGGAAGACGTGTTTGCTCCTCTTTTCTTTCAAGGAAGATTATACTTGAGGATTAATTTGCTTCGCTACTTCTTTAGGAATACCAAATCTAACAGATTGACTCCTCTTCAGGAATAAAAAAGATTGACTTCTCTTCATGAGGAAGTCAAGGATTGGTTCCTCTTCAGGAGGGAGTCAAGACTAACAAAGATTTGCTTCTCTCCAGGAATAACAAAAATTGACTTCTTTTTACGAGGAAGTCAAGGATTGACTCCTCTTCAAGAATAACAAAGATTTACTTTTATTCATGAGGAAGTCAAGGATTGGTTCCTCTTCATGCGAGAGTCAGGAATAACAAAGATTGACTTCTCTTCACGATGAAGTTAATTTCAAGCTTAAAAAAATTATTTTTAGTAAGACAAGATTGAGTTCCTTAGGAAATATGTTAAAAAAAAACCACGATTAAAGTTTCTATAGAAACCATCTTCAAATAGACAAAATTTCTCAAAACAAATTTTATAAACATTATTATGAGAAATATCAGAATTTATCGTGTATATGTGAAATGATGTATGATGCAATGACATATATTCATGTATCATGTATGAATGCATGTTTTCTTGATCCGTGGAGGAGATGGCTGCAAAAGTGATCTTCATTCTTTTCGTGATTAAGTTATCTTCACTTTCGTTTGCACCAGCATGTACTCTCACAAGTCTTGAGTTGTGTCAATTTCTTCTTGCCCCATCTTTGGAGACTATACATATGACTATACCAAATTCGATAAAGATCAATAAAGATTAATGGGAGAGCAACGTTTGTTATAATTTGACTCTTAAAACACATCACAAGGAGGATTTATCCTAATTCCTTTCATGTCTCCATATCTAACTGGATCTCAAACAAGGCTATTTGTAACATATCATGTCGAGACGTTTAACAACATTCCATCGTTCAACCTTGGTTGGCTCCACTAGTTTCTTCCTGTTAAAATTCCATCGCTCATTTTGTGGAAAGAAATCTTCATCATTTCTCACATTTAACCTTGGTGTTGTAGAAGACAACCTTCATATTGGGTAAAAAAATGGAAACACCATATGATTGCAAAATTGGTTCAATGCCCTAGTTACTGGTTCGTAGAACACATTCATCATTTCCTGTGGATTCTGCTTAGATTTTCAATCAGAGAAGCTATTTCCATAGTGTTTAGATCTTTTGTATAGTGTTACAAGGACACCAAAACTCAGTGGGAATATATGTGAGACGCTTCAGCTTGCCAGCATCAATGCATTTAAAATCACCATAATGACATAATTGTATGTTATGATGACAAACCACATAGTCATATATAGCAAGTTCATTCTCTCTGTTTCACTATTCATTATTCATACCTTTTTATCTCAATAAATATCTGCTCAAATCAATGATCTTGTATTCCCGTTTGATATGGGCCTAAAAAATAACCCAACATTTATTATTTCTTGTTGTTATGAACCTTCAAAATGCCCCAACATTTATTAATTCTGGATGACACGAGCCTTGAAAAGTTCCCCACCATTCATCATTTCTTGCTCCAGCACTAAATCTGAACATGAGCTCAGTATTTGTTATATGCACGTCATCTATCAAGATCTACTCTAGAGAGATCATCTTGTTCAAAAATGTTTTTCTCATTTCTTTTAGTTTAATAAATCAAAGAATGAAATAATTTTGTAAAGTATTACTCCTTAATTCAGACTCACGATTGAATCAAATCATAAACATGAGTTCCCAGAATATCAAAAGAATCAACAGCTCTTTTAATATATTCAAAGTTATAGCTCTTTGACAAGTGTCAAAATTGATAGGTTAGATTCAGGTTGGCTTCCCTATTTTCTACGGTTTTAGTCATCAAAGACGTCTTTTCTTTCTCGGTCCTTGTAAACATTATAATATGCCCCTCTTTCTTGGCTTCGTATTTTACTTGAATGCGGAAAAAATGACCCAACTAGCATATTCAATTACTAGAATTTTTTGATTCTCTAAATTCTTAAATTTGTTCACGTTTCGCAAACATTTTAGTAGAGGTAGTGCAGAGACATCAATCTAAATATAAAATTCTTAAGCGCTTGTGTGAGGTTGACTATAACAGGTGTTCCTCAACTCCCTTAGTCCATTTTAGTGAAACTCATTATTATATAAATTTGATTTAAATTGCCATTTTTTAGCTAGCTGAATTCAACTTTATTGTAATTACCTTTATTGGGCTAGCTGAAGGGTTCATCTTATCAAAAAGTCTTCAACTTGAAAATCCAAGTGGAGCAAACACCTAACTGTAAAATTCTCGAGCAATATCATGGTCTGAATGTAATCTATTCATAAAGCTGATGCTTTTGAGTTTCCTCTACAACCAATTGTTTTAGTTGAATAGCTCAACTTTATTGTATAATCTTATAATAATAAATCTATCAACCTTTTGAGTATTCAAATTAGAATTTCTTAAGCTCATCTAGAAGAACCTGTTATAGTCTATGTCTCTTTCTTTTATGGTCAAACAATCACATATTTAGAATTCAATTCTCAAACAATTGACCTATACTAAATCCATCCACTCTACCATTCCATTTGTGAAGATTAGGATCATCATTGCATGTCTTTAATAGAAATATAGTATAGTTAGTTTTGTAATGTCATACACAAGAAATGCCATATGTTACCCGCTCCTTTGCATACCTAAATACCAAGCCTCTTGTTCATTTCCTTATAAAAGGAGAAGACTATATTCCTCCTTGTAAGAGAAGGGTATGGTGCTTGAGTGTATCTTCTGGGGTAAGGTCGAGGGTCCTTTTTTTATTAGTTTTCAATATTGTCTCTTTGTTAAAGATTTATAACTCTAATTATTTAAAAAGTTTTTAATTCAGTTGATATTCAAAGAACTACAAGATTGCCAATTTGAATCAATGCTCACCATCTTTAAAGTAACACAAATTTATTTAAATAACCTTGCAAAAAGGATGAGAAAGAAAAAAAGCATACTTAAACAAGATGCTTTCAATGTAAGGTACAACTATGGTGAATAATGACCTCCACTTGTTCATGTAGAATGCCCCATTACTCCTAGAATATTGGGTGTGTAATCGGACTAGGGTCTTTATCCTCATTTTCTCCCCATCTCTTGATCATTTCTTGTGTCAAGACTCCCTTTTCGACGAGTTTTTATATTTCTTCCATCAATTGTATGCACTTGTCAAATGATGGCCCAATTCCCCCACATGAATATCACAGGCACTATTCGGGTCATAGCCATAAGCAGATGGGCTAGTCTCCACTCTTAAAAGCCTTGGAGTGAGGTACTGACTCTTGATTAAATTCAAGTCATAAATGGGCACATGAAAAACTTTGAGGGTCATATTTTTCCAAGACATCTTTTGCGGCTAGTCTCAGATTACCTCTCCTCTAGCTTTTTTCTCATCATTTAGCATCAGAGAGGTATCGATAGTTGAATATTTTATCTATTCCTTAAATACCTCGCATTCCTTGATTTTGTTCTTTTCCCTTTTTATGCCTTCTTTCATATGCACTTCACTCATTTTGACCATATCAACTCTATTTTGGGGGTTGTCTCCCAATTATCTGATCGAAACAGACTGATTGCTATCATCCATCTCTATAAATCTATGAGCCAAATGATCTTTGACCTGTTGCTTGAAGTTGTTGCAATTATCAATGGAGTGTCATCGGGCTCCGGTGTGATATTTACAAGAAACTTTCTCATTATACTAACTTCAATAAGGGGGCAGCAGAGACTTAGCCAATCGTGGAGCAATCAACTAGACTTGGAGCAACTTGGGATATAACTTGTTGTACGAAAATGAAGGGAAGTTGGGTAAAAGCTCTTTTGACCTCATTTTCCCCTTTCCATTATTAAGACCATCTTAAAGACCTTGTGACTGATCATCGAGATGTTTTCTTCGAAGATTTAAATTTTGACCCACGTCTTGGAAGAGACATTGATTTACAGATCTCCCTTCATTGACAAGTTTTGAGCTTCTAGAGAGCATAGGTTTTCAATCTTTAAAGATAGCAACCCTTCCGTGATGAGGTTTTGAACTTTTAATTTCATTATTGCATAACTTTCAGTAGAGTTGCTAAATTCTCCTGAATGATAGCCACATTAATTTCTGACACCTTGCCAATCTGAACGTAAATACATATCAGGCCTTGGTGGAATGGGCGTTAAGAGGTCACTTTCAAAGATATAGGGTAACAAGTCTAAATATGAGATTGAAAATAGAACGAGAGGTATTTTCACTACAGCAAAACAGAGTTTTAGCGGCGTTTTTTTAGTCTTATAGAGGTGTTTTTAAGCACCGCTAAAAGCACTTGCGGCGATTGGAAAAACGTTGCAAGAAGCACCGGCATACCAGCGCCGCTAAAGTTAGCGGCGTTTGAGAACAAAAAATGCCGCAATAGGTCAAGATCTATCGCGGCGTTTTTGGAACAAACGCCGCAAAAGTTCGAGATCTATAGCAGCGTTTTTTCCAAAAACGCTACAAAAGGTCAATATCTATAGCGGCTTTTCAGAATAAACGCCGCAAAAGGTCAAGATATATAGTGACGTTTTCAGAATAAACGCCGTAAAAGGTCAGATCGATAGCGTCATTTTTGGAACAAATGCCGCAAAAGGTTAGATCTGTAGTGGTGTTTTTGGAAAACACACCGCAAAAGGTCTATATCTACAGCGGTGTTTTCAGAACAAACGCCACAAAAGGTCAATATATATAGCAGTGTTTTCAGAATAAGGGCCGCAAAAGGTCAGATCGATAGCGTCATTTTTGGAACAAACGCCGTAAAAGGTCAGATCTATAGCGGCGTTTTTGGATACAAATGCCGTAAAAATCCAGATCTATAGCGGTATTTTTGGAACAAACGCCACAAAAGGTCATATCTATAGCGGCATTTTTTATACAAACGCCGCGAATTAAAACTACTTTTTCAAATGTTGTTTTCTACTCTTTTGTTACCCAAATTTAAAATGTTAACATATAGCATTATTCAATAAACTTGACATCGATAACATCAAACTTGAAATTCATAACAAGAAACTTGAAATTTATATTAATAAATCAAAGTTTACATTAATGTAGTTCAACATTGTTAACTAGAATAAACAATAATATGAGCCATAACCACCAAAAAGTATAACAATACTCAAATCTGAAAACTCTTCACAAAATAGTTATCAATCCCAAAATTTTCCCCTCATCGATTCTACTTTCCGGAGCATTGAGTGAACTGTGTGGCCTTGCTGAAAGGTGAACTGTGTGTCATAGAACATTGAAGAACAACAAAATCACAAACATCAGAATAGACCCATTTTTCCAGAGGTGTCGCCTTAAATACAACTGGAAAATACCCACAGTTGTAAAGAATAAAGAAAACATTTTACAGTGAAAAACTAATTACAAAAAAAAACATTTTACAGTTGCAATGCATCATCAATTTGAATCCCCTTAGGAAGCATGAAACTTAGAGTTATGGACATAGTTAAACCATCAATGAACAACATTGTAATCGCATTTTATTAATAATTCATTTTAACATTCATAAAAACTAATCCTATCACAACTGCAAACTTAACTTCTCTTAAACAATTAACATTAAACAACTATGAGCTTAATGATTAACAACCAACTAGAAAATAAAACAAATATGCAAGGACATCCCAAAATTAAGAAGAAAATGAGGAAAGGTACCAGAAGTACAGCATACCAAACTTTAAAAAATTTGACATCATGCAATATCCCAATTACCAAATACAACATAGCAAGGCTGGATATATATGAATTATTTGTGATGAGAAAGCATATATGTTGGAAATAAAATTATATACACAAATTTGTATCAATACTTGCATTATTTGTAATCAAAAAGTCAGATTCAGATAAGAAATGAACTAAGAACAAAGGAGCAAATTCAGATCAGAAAAGCCGGATTGAGAATAAAAAAATCAAAAGAACCCTTTTTTCTTTTTTCTTATTTGTAATCAAACTCTAGATTTAAGAAAGAAACAAAAATAAAGCGAACATAGTGACATTTGCAATGCAAATATACAGGAATTGATCGTACCTTTTAGGAAAGACAAAACTAGGAACTGCACATGCGATGGAGTCTTCGGTTTGACATCTGAAAATCAGAACGAAAATCAAAATGAAAATGACTGAAACAGTTATTTGAAGTAACCATGATTATTTGGTGCCATTTAGAGTCTCATCAATACTCTAAATTCTAATGACAAGTAGGCTAAATAATGAAAGCAGTCCGGTAAAATAATGGTAGTAAACAACCACTGATGATTTGGGAAGTATTTTCTTACAGAATTTTAGAGTGGAGCTAGAGTTTGCTGGATTTTTCACCAAATAACGAATGTCGACCTTCATCAATTAACTCCCCTGTTGCTTTGTTTCTAACAAGAACAATTGTTCCATCATAGCCTCCTCTTTGTACTAAAGCCTTTGAGGTAATCTCCAACTCATCCTGCAAATGGACTCCGATCGTATTAAAAGCTGTATAACCAAACTCTCTTACAAACAGATTAACTAATGTGAAAGAAGAAAGACCAGTGAGAATATAATATGCAATGGATCATAATACACGACTAAAGAGAAACAACTACAGAAAAACTAATAGACAAATTTCTATTCATCAGTAAAACCTAAAAGAATGAGGATCAATAATCAGATTGTAAATCTTAATCCAAGTATTATAAGCATTTCAGCCAGTGAATTTTGTCTCAACTCTAAGCAAGAAAAGGTATTTGAGAAATGGAATGATATAAACATCTATATGAATGGAGTTGACATACTCCATAGCCTCTTCCTCCAAAACGTAGTGAGAAACTGTTAAATCCAACATGTTAGGTCAAACCAAAAATAAAACAAAGTAAAATCTCTACCGTCAAAAAAGTACATAACATGAACCAGCAGAATGAAGAATTGTTTCTCAAAGAATTTGTTATTTTTAATTTAAGACTTAAATGTGGAAATATACTACCAAAAAAGAAAGACTACAATACATTGTTTTCTTTATAAGCAGGCCAATTAAGGTCATAAGAAACTGCAAAGATCTAATTGAGAAACATTAAACTAGTTAAGTCTTTTTCCATCTTAATTCCTTGAATTTTTAGTCTTCCCCATTATCTGCACTTTGTAGGTCAACGTAGGTGAGTAAAGGAAAAAAAGAGTCGTCTGGTCACCAGACACTACCAACCTAGTTACAAGTGCATAAAACCATTACATGAAAACTTAAACATTAAAGCAACAGATGACCAGACAAAGTAAGCATGCACCGAATCATGTACATACAAGTTGAAAAATGGCATTTGTGCTCACAACCTTTTTAAATCAATTATGATTGCACACCAACTTCATCAACTAATAACATTAATAAAAGAATCAAACACAATAATCACCTTAAAACTTGTTCACTATTCTGCATATTTCATACTATAGGTTGTTTCCTATAGCACATTTTGCATGGATCCAGTCCAGAAGACCATAAAACAAATCTAACCTTGCTCATTTTCATAACCTGCTCTGTTTATCCCACCAAGAACCTTATATGCCTCTAAATGAACCGGATCTACCCTCAACAAGTAAATCTTAACACCAGCTTCTAGTGTATAACTGGAATGTACAAAGTATATTGCAAGTCTTTCATTAAACATGAAGAAACAATGGTAATATAATCAATTCATCATGCTATAATTTTATTAGCCTTTTTCTCCAAGCATTTCTTATAGTTTTGGCTTTCACAGTTACCACTAGACTTAGGAATATTATCCACAAACACGAATACACAAATATATGAAAACATATATAAACAAACTCATTAATGTATAAAAAATATTTATGCAAGTATACAATACTCTAAACATAATTATGGCACAACAAAATATGTGAACACGACAAGGATATAGGAGTTGCAAGGTGTAGTTATAAACAACTGGTTCAGCTCACATTTACACAACAAGTACTTAGTCTGACACATAGTCGAAAATGCAGATGCACTGATCCAGAACAACATAAGTAACTTCATATTTTTGACCTTCAGTCTAAGCATTGATTTACTTCCGTATTAGATGGTAAAAACACTATTAATAAATAAAAGGAAATGCCTTCTCTAATAAATAAGCCATAAAGGTGAAACATAATCCTAACTTGATCCACCTACTATAGTCCCCAGCATTAGCCTAGGAATTATTTTATTGATCTTGTAATTAGTGACAATTCCATATCTTGTTTATTCCACTTCCTACCATATTAAACATAAGAAAAACACTAAACATACCTTTTTAAAGTTCATCTCCACATCATTTTCTTCTTCAACCTTGATAATGTCACGAAGATGTTATATTAAATTCAGCCCCCAAGTATTCTTTCATTAATTTTCTGCACCACATAAAAAAAAGTAAAATAATAAATTAAATTCACATAAAATGACACTAGAACAATTCAACCACCAAAAATCAAAAGCTACCGATAACTGTTTTCTTAAATTGAAAAAAGAAAGGTAGAATGCATAAATTTTAAATATCATTTACTTAAATCTACAAAACAAAAACCCACATTGATGAGATAGACAGAGTGAACGGGAATTAGAGACATTTTCACTAGCCAATTTGATGCAATTTTGGAACAACTCAAGAATTTGTATTTATTGAGGCAAGGATCGGGATCAATAGGCGGCTGAGCATGGGAAGTTACGGGCTTGCGGCGGATAGCAACGGGTTGCACGGCTCGAGCCTGTGCACGCTCGAGTTTGTCGTCATTAGAGCCGAAGAAGAAGGGGCTTGTTAGGGACTGAATGCGAGCAGCCATAGGGATCCGTGGCCTAGGGTTATGGCTTAGCGCTTCTGCCATTGGCTTTAGAGGTTCCATTGGATATAGTGACACCATATCTATGTCAAAAATCTGTTGATAAAGCTCCTTATACATCTTGGGAATATGATCAAAACACTCATTTTCTCTTTCTCTCCTTAGTTCCCTCAAATCTTGTCTATAAGTAATTGACTGTACAACTGTAGTTATTTTGATTTGGACATCGTAATGTTTTTGTTGGTATTGAAAGTGTTGATGGTGTTTATCTATCCCTCTCTCTTATTCATGGGAGGTCTTCTGCTTGACTCACCTCCTTCTATCTTTCTTAACTTTATGGTCATTTCCACCATCTCTCTGACTATGACCAAATCAGAAAAATTCTCGGATGTAGTTACAACCAGATGCCCGAAGAAAGGAGGCTTCAGTGTATGTATGAAGAGCTTCCTTATTTTTCTTCATCCAAAGATGGATGAACCGGCACAGTTAAATCTATCCACCACTGTACATATCGTATAAGGCAATACGATCTCATTTCATTCAGGTGATTGTATTGCTCCAAGAATGATTTAACAAGATCTTTCCATGTCTTAATGTGTGAATGGTTCAGCTGATTGTACCATTGAATGGTTGAGCCCACCAGAATCTCTTGAAAACAGTGAATCAGGAGTTGGTCATTCCCGACATATCTTGTCATCTTTTGACAGAACATGGTAATATGGACCGAGGGGCAACTGTTCCCATCACACTTCTCGAAATCTGGGACTTTAAACTTAGGAGGAAAAATCAAATATGGTACCAAACTTAGTTCTAGAGCATCAACTCTGTAATATTTGTCCTCTTCTTTAACTGTCTTCATTTTATCTTTCAAATGCTTGATATTTTCCTCCATATTATTTGCTTTGTCCTCCTCATCAATTTCTTGAATACGATAATCATCCGAATTATTTTGAGGGTTTGTTACAGAAGCTTGTGCAGCAGATGAGTCCCCTTGAAGTCTTAGTAAGATTCCAGGTGAAATAACTAACTGCTGAGTAGGTGGTACAACCATCCCTTCAGATGCCCCTACCCTAGGGGCATTCATTGATTTAGGCAAGACAACTATGCAACGATCTGTTCAACCCATGAATCTTGGTTCCTAGTGATGAAATCCAAGATATTTTGTTGATTTTGACTTATTTTCTCCTCAAGCTCCTTTTGCAGTCTTAGCATGTTTTCCTCAAGTTGGGTAATCTTTGCTTCCATCTTCTTTTTCATTGCACGGGTATTGTGAGGATGAGTTGTATCCAGTGCTTGATGACGTGTGTCCAGTGTTTGTTCTGTTTTTTGATGAGACATCTTCTGTTAAGTAATTTGAATATAAAGAAATGAAAATACAAAGAAAAATATGAAAAATACATGATGGATGCAATTTTTGAGGCATTGATCCAAAACATGTCTGTCATTATAAATAGTCTTTATAAGGATAAAAGTGTTACTTCTAAGAGACCAAAAATAACTCAAAGTTACATTCTACCTAGATATTCTAGACCCCAAATGATTTCTAATAAGTTAACAAGTCTTCTTGCTTATTCTGTCACTGGCTGAATACATTGTCGAACCATCCCAGATTCTCTTGCCAAATCATGCAAGTGGCATGCCACTTTTTGTACCAACTCTAGGAAATCCTGAATGATTGCATCTATAGTTTTACCCTTTTTTGAGTTTGTTCCCAACGAAAACGCAACTGGTGTCCTTCGGGAACTATTTGGAGTTTATTTGTTTGCTTTTTGAATTTGTCCACGATGACCTCCAGTTCAGCTACAGTTTTGTCATCCTGTTCCTGTTGCCTTTGTGTTGAATTCGATCAATTACCCACCTTTCATCAACCCCTGCAACTTTTGTCAACCCATTTTTGAAAGGATGACTCTTGATGTATTTGATGAATACTCGATCCACATTATGATTCCTTCGTAATGTAATAGGGTAGTTTACTCTTCAATTGTGGGCACCATGTCTTCTTGATTGAATGTGAAGAAGATGTATCCCAGATTCCAAAATTGCACCAGGCCTCAAATTAGGTGTTCGTATAACTTGACATAGAGCAAGTGTGTGATATCACCGTATCGTTGGCAAAACTTTGTTCCCTGTCAGCTTTGCAACTGTCCCAAATGTTCCGTAACTCCTGGGTATCATTCTGTTTGAGGCTGATGGAAGCGTAGCCAGACAGATCTAACAAGTAGTTGTCTTGCAGACTGTCCCCTTTTACATCTGAGTCCTTTTTGACCATGTATGTACTTATACATTCTTGACCTCTTGCATTATAACCCCTTTGTTCATTAATGCCAACAATTCGGGTTTTAACGAACACTTTTGTAGATCAACACCTTTTTAAATGATGCAAATGATAAAAATAAAAAAATTTAATAAGACAAAAAGAAAGGAAATAAGTTAGTAAAATATAAATAATAATAAATAATAATAAAATCCTACCACGTACACATGTTTTTATTCCTACCCGAACTTGATCTCTATCCCACATGTTATTTTCTTAAACAAATCCTAACCGTATATGTTTCTAATTTGCATGCTTTGAATAGAAAATAAAGTAGTAAATAAATCAACCATCCTAGGTTTTCAAATGGGTGAACTATCCTCGTCTTTCCCATTCCATTTTATAGTTGAGCTTGATGACTAGTACAATTGATTCTCCATTTTCCATTATTAAACTATATTTGTATAAGGTTATAGGCAATCCGGGTAAATGAATCCATGCATTACCTTACTCGGGAAGGGGGTTGATGTTGTGAAATCCGGCGTCCGTGGCTCGACTGTCAGATAATGGCCAAAGTAAGTCCACGGTCCGCCGGCAAGGGCATGAAGGTAGTTAGAGTTAGAGCAAAAGGAGACTAGAAAGTATTCGTTTTCGATATCCATTAATTTTATGGCTTGCCTCGGCTTCCATAGTTCAGTGATCTTAGAGTGTTGAATTGTATAGCCTATACGGCGACGTAGGAGTTTGAGAAAAATTGTCTAATTGAGACTCTTTTCTTCTAGGGATTGAATTTTATCCAAGATAATTATTGCAATGATGACGTCAGTGATTGACATCACCTTCTTGTATCTCAATATCTTCGTCGTCGAAGAGTTCTTCAGCATCATTGGAACCATCGGGGATTGAAGTCAGCAGCAAGTCCTTGTATGAAAGGGTAGAATTACCAGTAGGTTTAGAGATCTCAGGAAGAGTTCCGTGAGGGAGGACAGGGGAAACGCAAATGTTGTCGGTCCTTTCATGATCAGGGGGTCGTCATCTAGCCGACGAATTTTCTTGGGGTTCCGCGAAGGTTGAAGGCCACTGTCAGGAGGGTTTACTTCCATATATCTTTAGTTTTTCATTCAAATAATAATTAAGATTATTGATTGATGTACTAACAATGGAAAAATAATTTCCCAAGCAACCTTAAGAATACAAATGTATTGTTTATCCATTTTTAAAATTTTTAATATATTTTAAAATATTTTTATTATATTAATAATACTTGTGAAATTGTTTGTTTTTTTTATTATCAACATATTAAATATAATTATTTTTATTAATTAAGAAAACAACACTAGATTATTTTTAAAAAAGATTTTGAAAAATTTAGACCTCGTTAAAAATTTCTCTAAATTCTAAAAGGGAAAATAAAACCCTAAACAATACATTATATTGAGAAAAATATCATTTGATATATCATATGCAATTGTCTCAAGATAAATAAGTCAAAAACATAGACTGTCCATAACGGGGGACCCACCATTATAAATTATGCGTGGCTGTATTACATGTTCTAGAAATAAATTTAACTTCAAAACCCATATTGCAATCTATTATATCATGGGCTTCCCGGAAATGGATGCCAAGGGTGGAAATGTCTTCATCTGTACGCTACATTTTGTTTATAACCAGTATGAAATTTGATTCAAAAACCACCTTTTGCCACATATTGTCCCTAGCAAACTGCAACCCCACAGTCAAAGCATGAATCTCCGCCAATCCAGCTTGCATACAATCAGAGAAGGGTAACACCCATAACTCATATAGGCTTGAGATGCAAGTTAAAAATATTACATCATCATTGCAGACATTATTTGATTATAGATGCTTAATTTTTTTCATTTTAAAACATCCTTTTATCGACTTTAAAACTATTTCATTAATCGTATAAAATCATAAAATAATATTTGTTCTTCCAAAACAAATCCAATTTTAGACAACTATTAGGCAATTTAATGCTATTTCATAAACTGTCTAAACACTGCTTATTTAGGAAACCATTTAAAACATAATTATATATATAAACTATTCATTCATAAATAAGGACATAAGTAGACTAGCCAAAATAAAATGGTCCTAGTTTACTAATACAAACTATTTAAATACAAATCTGATAAAACAACATACACATATAATATACATGCCACCAATAAGTGAGAGATAAGATGTCTTACTGATATTGTTATTATGTATGATTTCCAGAAAAGATGCTCAAGAGGCTCATCACTTCACGACCCTTTCTCTATCCGAATCTATGCATGAAAACCGTCACACGCTAAGTGACACTTAGTGAGGCATTAACATAGCTAAGGAGATATAAAACATAAATATCATAAAATATTTTAAAACAAATCCGTAATTTAATTAAAAAAACTAAAACTATCAAACGAGATATTCAAGTCGTTTTCCTCTTGAAAACCTGAAAATCATCATCTCATGATTTTTTTTTTCAAAAATCATGTAAACTAACATCAAATACAATAAACAATTTATATTCTTTTCATTCGTACTTATTTCTGAACTTTTATTTCATATTCCTTCCTTCCATATACTGATCATAACTTTCACATTTACCTTCATAACCCAATGTATATGTAAGAGAATGCATGATATGTGAGTCAAGCGAGTGTGGACAATAAACACTTCACGGTGCTATCATCGTAATTAGAATATACACTCTAAGTGCATTCATATCATTTGCACCAACGGTGCTACTTATAATATACACAAATGTACCATATCATAATCAAAATCACTTTAGCTCATGACATGCCAATTGTACATACGACTCTTAATGCAATATACAATGGGCTTTTAGATCATATATTATTAATTTGATAATCAATATTTCAAATTCAGAATCTTTTTTACTTCATCATCGTTAAAATTGAACGTGAATATTTCATACCCTAAGTCATCCATAAAACTTTATACAAACATTATGTAAATAATTCATTTTTAAAATAGAAAATATACTTTAAAATAATGCGAGGTTGACTTGTCACAAGTATTCCTCAATCAAATTAATTAAATAAACTAATTGTATTCATTTTGACATTTTATTTATAAATCAAAATATAAGTCTCAGTAAGCTTTAGGTTTAATCCTTCACTTTCAATTGTTTCGACTACAAAATTTATCAAAATTTCATACTCTAGAAGTTTACACTACATTCAAAGAAGTATTATTCAGTATTAATCTACATATTTAAAAATTATTTAATTAATACCACTGGAAAATATACTCGAATATGAATCTAACCATATAAGGAACTTCTTCTAGTTCAACTTGTACAATTTATAGCGAATTTTCAAAGCTAACTTATAAAAACTATTTTGAGCATAATCTGTTGCACTATTTTCTGACCTATCCTCAATTAAAAATTTATATATTTTTGTATATACCTTGAAATTTGTAACCATTTATTTTTAAACGAAACTAGACTGATATACAAATCTAAAGGTATAGAGATCATACTCTAATCAATTCCGTATAATTTATGGTGATTTCCTAAACTAGACTGATACTTAATCGATATAAAACTAAATCATATTTCCATCATAGATTTCAAACTTCACAAAATACTTATTCGATTCCATAAATATTTATTTTCATCATCAACCCCTTCAACTTTTACAAACTTTGCATTCAAGTTACTAATTATGAATTCTTTTTAGAATTAAAATCAACCTTTCCATTTAATTCATAATGATCCTTCACCATTATGATCGTTTCAAGCACTTTGATAATATACTCAATTCAATACCCCAACTTTCAAAAGCCTGCAATTCCATCCTCTATTTCCTTAGATTTTTCGAATTCAACCACCTCATTTAATAAATTTGCAATTTGATCCCAAACTAATATCTAAACTCTAAAAATTAGAATGCTAATAAATTTTCCAGCATTGTAATTTTCTTAACAAAATAATACCATCACTTTTAAAAACACACAATTAAGTCCCAACTATTGAGACTATTCGAATTCCATCACCATATTTATTATCCAAATTTGCACTTTGACCCTCAGTCATTAATCTAACTTAAAATTCCATCATTTCAAGATTAAAACTCAACATTGAACACCCCAATTAACACAATTATGCATTAATTTCCCACAATTTTTAAAACTTGTAAAATAGCCCTTTTTCTATTTCAAGCTTCCAAATTGATCTCTAAATCTTGTAGGACACATCTAATATCAATTCTAAATCATAGGAAAATTTTCAATATATTCCCCTAAATTTCCCCTTACGACCGAATATCCCAAATCATATAGGGCTTGTTTTCCATTCAATTTTAAGCATGAATTCAATTTCCTTACATCAAATTCATATTATTTCAATCATCACAACATCAAATTAAATCAAAATCCAATCATTATTAACAAACCCTAGTATGGTCGAATGACTTGTATAACTTTAAATGATTTTAATCATCACACATACTTGGAAACTAATCTACAACATCAAAAACATAATAATCTTCCATAAAATCTTAAAAATCAAACACGTTCTTCATAAACCCTAATCACCAAATTCATCATACACACATGATTTCCATGAAAGTTTTATACCAAATGATAGGAATTTCAATATGATTAATTCTTTATCTAATAGCTTAATCCAAAAATCAATCAAATAACCTTAAAAATGAAATTGAATTTTCTCTCTCTCTTTTAGCTATGGTTTTCACGGTTTTCTGGAGAAGAAGAAAACAATTCTTGAGTTTTCTATATTAATTAACTAATACACATGTCTTTATAATAATATAAATGAATTTAAAATTCATTTATAAATAGTTTACCATTTTGCTATTAATAAAACTATATAATTTCATCCATGCCTTTGCAATATCGTCCATTAAAATATTCTTTGGTCAAAGATGAATCAATTTAGATTTGACTTTCTACTTTGGCCATGTAATTTAAAAAAATGCATTTTGGTCACTAAATTTCCACTGTTAAGCCAATTATGACAAATTAACTTCAATTTCACTGATCCATACAAAATTTCACTGATCTAAAATATGAGAATATTATTTCCAACTTTATCTAGATTTTGGGGAAAATATATTTTGATGAAATTAAATTAGGGGTCTGATTTTAGAGGTCTTGAACTGTTGAATAGGGGTTGGTTTCATGCTTGAATAAAGTGAATATCATGAGGAGTGTAACACTAAAGCATTCGGCCCTGAGGTAAAAGGGTAGGAAAATTGTAGGAAAATTATCATGGCTTAGAAATGATATTTAGAAGGCTCTACAAGCCTTAGAAATTTTTTTAGGCCAAAGTGTAATTTTTCAAAAGTTGAGGGACCTATTTAGAAAATTTGAAATGTTATTGATTGATTGTGTAATTACTCAATAATTGAAGTACAATACGGGAAATTACTATTTGAGTGTTGCAACTGAATTTAGAATGTGAAATTAAGCCATTTTGGAAAGTTGACAAAGTTTGAGTACAAAATGGTGAATATTGAGAAAGTTAGTGGTTTAAGATGTAATTATGGTATTGTTGAGATATTAGGATGTAAGTTTAATGATGGAAATTTATTGGGATTATTTGGGATTGTATTGAAGAATTTATGATAAGGGCCCATTATGAATAAAAAGAAAAGTTAGGATGAATTTTAAAAAAAATAAAAAATAATAGTACTATTGAGTATTGTTATTTTGTATAAATATTAGTAAGGATACTAAGAGTTTATTTTATATTGGTATGTGTGATTATGGATGCTTGTGAAGATCGTAATCAAATTCTTGAGACAAGCAAACAAAAAGGCAAGGACAAAGTTCCGGAATTGTCGAACTACACTAAGGCATAATATTGAGGCATACAAGGTGAGTGTGTTTATTATATACTTATATGATATGAGGATGACTTGCGATGAGCCAACCTCAAATGTTTTTATAAAAGCATGTTTTACCGTGTTTTGAAATATTTTCATAAAATTTATGCAAATGATTTTTACGAATGATTTTAGGGTATAAACTGCCCAAAAACGAATGGATGTGTCTCATAAAAATTATTAGTTATTGATAGTTTGTAATAAATGTTTAAGCTACGATTTGGATTTTAAAGCTTTTTGTGTGTACATGGAGAGTCATATGTTTAATAATAATACCATAAATAAGGTGGTATTGTAGTTGTACTTTGTGTACTTTAGCACTATGTATGTAATTGGCATACTTGGTGTGAGATAGATATCTATCGATTTTAGAAAATGCATTATTGCATTTTCGTAAGAGTACTTTGTGTACTTGTAGTAGTACTTTGTGTACTATGGCACTTTGTGTGCAAGGATGGTAGTCATACGAGATTACTATTCAGAAAAATGGTTAGTATAATGTTGTTGTGTGCCTTGCATTATCATTTTTCATACATTAGGCTATGAATGAATATTTTGCAAGTTATTTGACGGAAACTTGGCTTATCAAGTCAGATTTTATATGTTTATGTATTTTATACGATAATTGTATTTTGATCTTATAATGGTTTACTCATTCTTTTAAAATGCTTTATTTGTTTTATTACGCCTCACTAAGTGTATACTTATCGTGTGTTGATTTTTACGCATAGGTTTAGGCATTTTGCTTCTTCAACAGTTCGACGGGGCCTCCTTGTTCAGAGCTTCTGTAGTCTGAAATTAGCGAAAAAAGAAAATGAAAAAAACAAAGGGGAAAAGGCAGTGTCTTCGCTATCTCGTTATAAGAAAATAATTAAAAAAATGAATAAATATTTTAATTTCCCTCTAATTTCATGGTTTGAATCTTTTGTGGTTCTAGTGGCATTTGTTGGAAAAAACGCTACAACAGATGAAACCTATTGCGGCATTTGTAAAAAAACGCTGCTAAAGCACTACACTATTTGCAGGGTTCATGAGAAAAACGCCACTATAGGTATCCTCTATTGCGACGTTTACGTAAAAACGCTGCTAAAGTTCTAATATGTTCGACATTTATTAAAAAAATGCCACTATAGGTTAATCCTATTACTACGTTTGTATAAAAATGCTGCTAAAGTACCAATGTATTGCGGCGTTTATTGAAAAATGCCACTACAGATGGACTTATTGTGGCGTTTCTATAAAAACGCCGCTAAAGTACTACTCTGTTGCGGCGTTTGTCAAAAAAACGCCACTAAAGATGCACCTATTATGGCGTTTATTGAAGAAACGACACTAACATTACCATTTGTGGCTTTTGGAATATAAACTCCGCTATATGTTTAAAATGGGTGGCGTTTACTCTCAAAACACCGCTAAACAACAATTTTGATGTAGTGTTTCTTCTTTTTCTTTCTGTTCTTTTTAGCCTTCTTTAATGGAACTTGAACCTCTTTCATGCCTCCCTTCTTTGAGTCAGGCTCAACTTTTGTTTTAGAAGTTTCACCCTCAATTTTTTCTTTTCTCAGCATGACATATGTCGTATTTTCTGGAATTATACCTGCTTTTTGGAGTTTAATTGGATTACCATATTCCCCAACAGGTTCTTGATCATTTATTATCATCACATTAGCCGCACCACTAACATTCAGATTCTCACTCGAAGTTTTCACCCTTTTTTGCTTAATAGGATCCTATAATGATTTCTCCCCATATATTACTATAACCATCATACTCATCAACTTGGACATCTGTTCCTTGGACTCAACTTGGAACTTTCTTGCTTCATACATATCTTGTTGTGTCTTTACGAGTTGCTCTTAGATTCTCTCGATCCTACTAGCACGTGCTAATATTTCATTCATTGCTTTTGATCCTTTTAGAGACATGCCTCGGGTAACTTTAATTTGTTTTCAAAACTTCTGTCATAATATCCTTCACAAGTTACTCTCACATTTTCATGATTGACGCATGTTAATATGCAATGTGTGTTATGCAATGTATGACGTGTAGATGTGAATGTAAAAAAAAATACAAATATGAAAATACAGAAATGAGAATACAAACTGTGCAATGTATAGGCATGTAGAAAGGCATTGATACATAAAAGTGATCAATCATATAACAACTTTCATTTAGAAAAAAAGCATCATCGTTACAAGATGATTCCATTACAGAAAAGGCCTAACTCTATTATTCAACCCCATTATCTCATTGACAAGCCAAGTGACCCTTTTTCCCAAATCTGATGTTGAATTTGTATAGCTCTCGATAACTCTTGCTTGGATATCCATCACTCCCATCTGTCTTGCAACACCACTTAATTGATTCATGGTTTCAATTATCACTTGATTCACATTTGTTTTCAAATCCTCAAAGTGATTACTTTTATTCTGCCACTACCGCATGGTGCTTCGAATAGTACGCTCAAGACCAGTGAACTATACTTGACAACTTCGTAATGCAACCTCTAGATTATGATCCTTTCTTTTCAAAGTGTTATTTTCTTCGAGGCTAGCCCTTAGATCTGTCGGCCCCTGTTGATTATTTTCTGTAAATAAGCAATTTTTGAGCTGCAGAATATATGTATTATACTCTTCATTCTTTGCATGAGCTTGAGCTAACTCTTCCTTGTGCATTGCTTCCATTTCTTACATCTCTTGATTGAGGACCTCTATTTGCTCATTCTTTTTCCCACATCTTTGTATCTAAAGGAAAACTTCATAATGCTTGCCTTGGAGCACATGATCTCAATATTTCCTTTCTAATTTCAATTCTTCAATGCTTCGCCTTTCCTCAGCTTCAAGTTCACCTATTCTTTGTTTTACTTCCTCTATCTCACTGAATCTGCTCTGGTTTTCAACTTTGAGCCTCAAAATCTCAACTTCCAAGCCCTATACTTAAAAGTGAGTTCATCTTCTCTTTTCTTGCTCAGGATATGCCTTTGTCTCAATTTTTTGGTCATTTCCTTTCACCACTCAATGTACGAGCCCAGGATTTCTTATCTATCTCAAGCTCTTGCTCTCTTTTCTTTTTTTCCCTATAATTCTTTAACCCAACGTTCTCTTTTATCTCTGACGTCCTTAACTTGAAGATCTTTTTCAGTCTTGAGTTCCAACTTCCACTATTCGGAAGTCTTTCCTAGCCGAACAATTTCCCAGGCTCGATTTATTTTTTGGTAATATTTCTGTAACTCTGTGAAGTTCGCCTCAACCTCATATATCATCTTTCGCATGAGCTCAAATTGATTACTATGGAATCCATTATCAAGGTCTAACATGAAATTCTCTTGCCCAAGACTTTCACACTCTTTTTCATTCTTGGTCATTTCATCATTCCTCATTATTTTCAACTCAGATGGCACGTATTTGAATTGCTCTTTTAAAGAAATAACTTGACCAAAGTTAGCTACATGAATGATTTCATTCTTTCTTACATCTCTCCAAGCCAGATAATCTGGTGTTAACATAACCTCAGCTGTTACAACATCGGTTCGACAAATTGACTTCCAAGCATCTGACATTAAACGAGCGGTATTCTTGTAATGATCTTCGTGGTACACAAATTCGAACTTACTTAGGCCTTAAGTGGCTAGGATGAATTGGCGGGCCTCATATTATCTTAACACCATTAGTGGAGCGTAACCTATTCCACACCATAATCTTAATAGAGTTACCCAATCAGAATCCCCACATTTGTATAATATATCAACAAAGGCTAACCAGGGGACGCGCCACACTATATCATGATCTTGTAAAATCCTCAAAAGTTAAAACCAATCTTTCCTTGTTAGATGCTCAGACCACTCTTTGGTAAGGAAATCCTTTAAGGGTAAATAGGCACTTGAGAATCGACGATTGTATTCTTGATCAATTTTCCAAAAATGGCTATGGATCCACATAGTAAGCAATTGAATGCACCCAAGCAAGACTGCAGGAACATGATTCACCTTTCTTTCCTCACGCTCAAATAAATCCACTACAGCATATTCTATATGGCAAAGAACTTTTGGGAAAATCACTAATCCATAAAATCCCAAAGCGAACATTTCAATGCTTTTCTTAATATCACTGTGTTTGAAAATTAGTTCTTTGATGCACAGCCAAGGAAAACAGTCAGACTCTCATTTCTTTTAGATTCGGTCAGCTACCCATTTCTCCCCCATTCTAGTAAACTTTGCAAGCTTTCTTTTGAAAGGTTGTACTCTTGTTTCCTTTGAGTAAATTCTGTCCAAGTACATTATTTTGAAATGAAATAGAAAGGTATACTCTTCTATTATGGGAATCATGTTCCCTTTGTTGAAAGTAAAACAAGTATATGATGGATTCCAAAACTGGATCAGAGCTTTAATCAAGGGTTCATTTACTTTTACATATAACAGAAGAGCTATGTAACCATACTTTTGCCAGAATACATGCCTCGTATCAGATTTCTAGCTTTCCCAGATTTTATATAGTCGTTGCATATCATTTTACTATAGATTGACTGAAGTGATCTCTGGTAGTACTGATATGTAGTCTTCAATCAAACTATCCCCATCTTCCTCTGAGTTTCTTCAGACCAAGACCACACTTTTGCATTCTTTATTTCCTTGTTATGAAAACTCTTAATCATTTTATGTCTGCTTTCTACTCTGATGACCACTTCGTGAACCAACACCATTATATATGAATGATCATGCAATGTAACACTACTAAAAAATAGAAACAATATTAAAATTGCGTTAGTATATACAATGAATAATCAAATAATTGAGAAAATATATCATAAACATTACCCTCATGTTTTTATTTGGTTAATAAATCTTAACCACATTTTTCTAGTTCACAGGCTTCGCATAGAGATATAAAACCTCATTGCATAATTTTCTAGTTCTCATACTTCTTGTAAAAGTGAATTTGAGGAAAAGGTTAAAATGAGTTTCCCCCACGGACAAAATTTTAGTATAAAACGGGTAGAAATTCGATAATACTAAAAGGGTACTCGAATTGTCCTTTGTTGGTACCCCTTGAGCCTGACAGACCCTCAATTCTCACCCATTACAGGGTTTAACGAATTGAGTTCCATTTGAGAGGATGCATTTCCCCATATCAATGTGAGGAAACGTGATGTCTCACTTGTAAACATTAGGCATATGTATAATAGATGCTACTTGCTAAAACTCATGCGGAGAAAAATAATTTTTATCACTTAAGCGTAGCGCTCACCCTTACCTAACGGGACAGAGCACAATTAAAAAGCTTTAAATATCAGTAGTTTTGGCCTGTGTGAGGGGAAACTCACAATCTTTTGCCTCGATCCAAGAACAATCAAACTAAAAAGGTTAGAAATCTGAAACATGTAAACCAATCAAATTAGTATGATTAAAAATGCAATAGGATGTAAACAGAAAATATTATTCATATTTGCCATTTTCAACTAAAAAGATGATGAATAATCGATTATAGCTTGACTCTCTAAAAAAATGTCTCCAACAGAGTCGCCAAGTTATCGAAACAGTTTCCGCCAACTTTTTAGGGCTATGGCAAGGATCGATCCAACTTAATATTGGAAAATATCGAGTTTTAAAATAAATACCTAAATAGACAAATTTGGAGTCTCCATATAACTTTGGGTTAGGTAGGTCGAATACCAAAAAATATCTTTTAAAATAATTTTAAAAGATAAAAATTGATCTGCGTTTAACCATAAATTTATTTTGAAAAATATTTCGGGAGACGGTTACGTATGGGGAAGGATTAGCACCCCTACAACACCCAAAATCGGTACCTAAACAATTATATGTCATCTAAATATTAAAATTGGCAAATTTGAATAACGTTTAAAATATGATACTTTTTTTAGAAAAATAAAAAATGATATTATTTTATACGAATAATCCTAGAAAATACCTTCATAGTAAATAAAATGGGCATTTTTATGGATTCCTCGTATAAAAGAATAAAGTCAAAATTTTATATAAAATACATACATTAATTATTTAAAAAAACTATTCGAATATAAAATATTTTATTTTATTCGAATAATTCTTGGAAACACACTCCTTTTCAGTTAAGGATCATTTTTATAAATTCCTCAAGTAAAATAACATTTTAAAAATATTACAATTATAAAAAATTAACAAATATGTAAATGTTTGATTAAAAGAATAAATTATTAAATTTAGGGATTAAATTATAAACCTAACAAATGTTCAATGCAACCATTGCAAATATCTCACATATTATGTACTTTAAATGTAAATAAACCAATAGTATTATTTTAGAATAAAAATTTTAAACCAAGGATTAAATTGTAAAGAAATTAAAATTATAGCCATAAATGAGACTAACATGCAAAATAGGTACTCGTAATTTATTTAACTATTATCACAATTCAGGATTAAAATGAAAACTATTAAAATCTAAGGATTAAATAGTATATTTTACCCAAAAACATATAAATACTAGTAACTAAAATAGAAACAAACTAAAATTTGAAATACAAATTAAAATAAACAAAAATTAATTTCGGTGACCAAAATGGAAATTTTTAAAATACATGGGTTGCGGGAATGATTTACCCATGCGCTAAAATGCAGAAATCCCCTCCCCAAAATGATGTCGTATAGGGAGGGGTATATATACCCTTAAACCAGCCATTAGTGGCCTTAATCCTTTCATTTTCCATTTTCACTTCCCTCTCTAAAAAGAGAGAAACTTTTTCTCTCGCTTCTCTCTATCTTCCTTCACCGGAGTGAGGCTGGCCACCGCAACGACCGTTCGACTAAGTTCTCTGTCGCCGCATATGGCAGTCGGAGTTAGAAAAACCACCCAAAATGACCTCTGACCTTCCGTAAACCTGAATCCGACCACCAATCCCACTAATATTAAATCGATCATCCTAGATCTAAGAAAAAGAATGGGTTACCTTCGGTTTTCGATGTTTTTTTTCTCCGGGGTTGAGGCACGTGACTTTAAACGGTAATATCCTTCTTTTTCTCTATGTTTTCCATTTTTTCTTCTTTCTAATGATTGGTTGTGGTTGTGTTCTCCTCTCCATCCCTTTTCCTTACAGGTTATGGGGTTTTTATAGGCCTTGTGGTTTTCCCTTCGGACCAAACAAAAAGGAGAAGCCTTGTGAGTCACTGGAACTATGGTAGTGATCACCTAGGGGCGGCTGTGACTCACCAGAGGCGGCCATGAGTCACAAAAGGAGGCCGTGATATGGTTGGGTGCATTAAATTCACCCAGATATTTTAGATATGGTTGGCGTGATCCAAAAATGACAGTGGTGGCGGTAGCTTTAGATTAATCGATAGTTCATGATGTGGGAAGTGAGTAGTGAAACTCACGCGCTAGTCGGTGGTCATCCATGGCGATGGTGACGACTGATAATTCCTTAGAGTAAAACCCTAATCCTTGTCCGATCTGGACCGTTTGATTTAAATCAAATCCAACAGTTAAAGAGGAACGCGGTTGGGAGAATGATATAAAACCCTAATTGGATTTGGGCCTACTGACTGGGTCGTATCTTGGGATTTGGATCAGATCTTTGTAACTAGGTCTAGGTTAGGGGTATTTTGCTGGGTTGATTTATATAATTATAGGCCTGTAATAATGTAATTTTTAGTTATTTAATAATAATAATTTGGGACAAAAACCATTGTCTTTAATAAGCTCTCTCGATGTTTGTAAATATTAGAAAATATCTTTTTGAAAATATGATATTTAATACTCATCCATAGTCTTAGTGTTTAAAACCAAAAGCTCTAATACAATTAAGTGTAACACCCTAGACTCGTCCTGGACGTTATGACTGAATCTAGGCAATTACATATCATAATCATAATTCTTTTCATATTTAAAACGTAATTAAAATCTATTTAAGTGAATAATATACATATAACAATAAAAATACAAAACAATACAATAGTAAGGTTCATACGATAAACATATATAAATATGAAAAAATATCGATTATATAGATATATAAAGATAATAACAAAAAACTTGTGTCACCAAAATATATAAAAAGGCATATAGATATATACAATGGATAAAAATAAAAAAATAGTATTCTAGTCCATTATCTGGTAATATATGTAAGGCTAAAAATTAAAGAGTGCTCTAAAAAGCCCAATGTGCTCCTTGAAGTCTATACAAAAAATATAGATAAAATACTTAGGTTTAAATTAATTATTAAAACATGAACTTAAAACATAAACACTACCCAATCTGAACACCAGAATCGGTAGGTTCCCCTGAACTATACACCCACTTGTACACCTAGTAAGGACCTTATACTTATATAATAAGGACCTGCAGTATGGACTTACCCTATGCACAAAGTAGAGGGACATGCAATAAGGTCTTACAAGTCATAGATTAAGCAAGAAATACTTCCTCCAACAATAATACCCAATGACAATAAATATACATGTATTTCAGTTAAAACAATAGTTTAATATGAAAACGTGAAAATAATCGATGGCTTAAAATAATATTCAGAAAAATATGGTAACCATAGATCATTCCAGAAATATACGATAAACCATAATCATATCATCGATATATAATAAATCAATGATCATGTCATTAAAAAGTTCAGTATAATGAAAATTTCAGAACAATTTAGATAAATAAATCATAATAGAAATTTAACACCATCAAGAACACACCTGTATCGATATAAGAAGTGTGATAGGGTAGCCTACTGCTGATTTTACCTCTAACGATCAACAACAGTGCTAGATCCTATAATCAAGAGAAAATATATTACTAACCTAATACAATAATTAATAAACTTTATTTAAATATTTTACGAAAACCTATGAGTAACTCTCAAAGTATACGGATTGTGTGGATCTGTTGGACAGGAAGCGTCGGATCTAGTCGATACTCAATTAGGGGAAACATAAGTACCTTTATAAAAATATATTCTCAAATAAATTCTATACTAATACCCAAATAATCATGTAAAAATATTAAAAATACTAAGCATTTTGGGTTAATGGGCTTATTTTGGGGCTTTTTGGTCAGAACTTAATAAAACGAACTGTAAAATTAGACTGACGACAACGAAAAACATCAAGAAGAAGGTTTTGGAAAAATGTTAGTGTCACTCAATGATTAAAATGGAATGGAAAATACACGTTGATCGATATGAAAGGTTGAATTACAAAATTTCTTTTCATGAAAATGACTTTAATAAATCAAGTTCATACGTTCATATTTTTTTGTATGATAAATGCCTTATATCTGAACTATTTATTCTAATATGTGGATTCTAAAATGTTGATTTTCAGATTTTAGTTCAAAGGAAGGTTTGAAAATCTATTCACATGTTCATATATTATTATATGATATTTTATGTATTATAAGTTATGTGATATTTTATATAATGACATGTTTTATTTTATATTTGATAATTCCTCACTAAGTTATACTTAGTGTGTGTTTGTTTCAGGCGTAGGTAAAAAAACAATAATGACATAAAATATCGAAGATTTATTATCGGTAACAATAATGACATCCTACACTTGTTTTGATTTCTAGTTGGCATGTATACATACCATAAGAGTTCAAACTATTTTAATATGGTCATGTTGGTACCATCGGTGCACCCCATGGCGTAGTGGAAAATTAATTCGACGGTTTCTACAGTGATCCAATTACAAAATATCGAAATCAAGAGGAAGTGATTCGATTACTTACATTTGGTTCCTTGAAAAGTAGTAAGACATCAACAATCTTGAGTTGATTGAATCGTAAGCCTCCACGAAAATCATCTCATCCTCTACTAAGTTCACCCAGTTGAAAAGTTGAGAGAAAATTTCTTCTCTCAAAAATTGTTTTGAGATATTTCGTCTAAAAGGCTTAAAACGGTATTGAACTGCCTTGTTGCTACCTGAAATTATAATTGAATTAGATGTTAAAATATTATATTTTGATTTTACACGGATAAATAATTTTAGTGAAAAGAGTTTAATCAAATAAACAAACTTTTATTGATTTTTTATTGAGAACTATTTTAAATAATTGATGTGACATCTCTAACATTTATTCAAGTACGGATACAGGATAGGGGTGTTACACACCTAGTGTCACTCCAATTACTCAACTACCACTGAAGTTGCCCTTTAACTACATTTTTCCCACTAGTCAGCTGTTGAGTCCTCAACTCCTTTCGAGTTAGGTTCAGCTCCCATTTAACTACTTCATCTACCCTCTGAGCTAGTTTAGTTGTATTGAGCTCCTTTAAGCTATGTGAGTTATCAATTCATTGTCCTTGATATGATATGATCTTTCATAATTTGCATCGTTGATCTATGAGTTGTCATAACTTATCTAATCAATCCTTGCACCTATGTAGATTAACAAAATGACCAAATAAGTTAAGAATGCAGTAATAATGAAATGAATACATGTCGTAAGCCTAAGATAATGATGTAAATTATATGATAACATAAGCAAGGAATGTGTAACTGTAACACCCTAAACCCTAATAGGCCTAAAGTATAACAATGAGATGTCGAAACAACCCCTGATTTCCAAATCCTATTAATTTTCTTTTAAAATATACTAAACGATATCATACAACATACAAAGCAGTTATTAAACCATTTTAAAAACTGGAGCTCCATAACTCGTTGTTTAAATGAAAATATTATAACCTTTTTGCTATAAATTTAAATACATGAGTAAGGCCAATGAATACACATGCCCATTAAAGCTACAATATAGTTGTAACACCTAAAACCCGTATAATTATACCTATACAGATAAAAATAATTTCTAATTCAAAACTGATTTAAATTTTTTTTTCTTAAAATGATAACTAATAATATAAAAATATCATATCACATACTATTTAAAACATTTATTAGTATGGATTTATGCTATCCATACTGAAATAGAGTAAAACAATTTACTTTAGTCATTACAAACTAGTTCAAAAATAGTTAAACAGAGCAACTAGGACATTGATAAGTACATGCCACTAACAAAGTCAAAATCACATCAAAGGATGTCTTACTGATATTGTAGTATATTCCTTGATGTCTGGAGTGATCTGTACTCTTTAATCTACTCTTGGATTTTTACCTACATGTGAAAACCATCACACACTAAGTATATACTTAGTGAGGCAATTTAAAACAATAAACACTGCAATACAACTCATGCATGAAATTTAATGCCATAAACAAATGCCATAAGATCACTTTACCTGCATGTCCAATACTTTACCATAATCAACATGATATAATCGAATATAAAATTTCTTACCAATATACTTACCATTTATACCATAAGCTTGTAATCTTATTTGCATGTTTATCATTCATTAACCAATAAACCATAGCCTAATTTAAACCCTGAGGACCCTGGGTACACGAGTCAAATATATATGCACCGTAGTGTTAACTCGAGTATGACACATAAGGTTGAGTCCACCATTTGTACTAGGTATCCTAAGTACAATCCTGAATATGACACATAAAGTCATGCCCACCATATGCACTAATACTTTAGTGCAATCCTGAATATGCAGCTTGCTGCTGGACTCAATGGCATGCCAACTATACCCTGTCCCTCAATGACTTACTTGGGCATATAGTCTATTTTATTTAATCCATCCATGGTAAAGTATATTATCATAATTTAACATTGGGCAGTTCATACCCGACGTAACATTCATGGTAAAATATCACATTATCCATTATCAATGCATTATAATTTCACAATGTGACATATCAATGTCCTATCGAAGTTATAAAAAATGACATAATATCATGCTGATATAAAGAAGGTCGACTTGTCGAAAGTCTTCCTAATGATGTATAAAACATCTATGTACATGATGTATAAAACATCTATGTACAATGTCATGCATTATTGCACTCACCTTGACACTTTATATATTCCAAAATATGTGCCTTACTACGATCCTCAATAAACCCCTGTTATACTTGACTTGTGTCGATCACAAATCAATCACGATCTGAACAAATCACAAATTCATAACAATACATATGTTAGTATTGTACTAACATAAACACATCCCCAAAACAAAATCCATAATATACTTTAAACTCATTTTCTACCAAAATACTTAACACTTAATAATTCCTTTTAACATTATCACCAACTTTTCCAATTTACACAAAATGGTCCTTCACCATTTTATCACTTAGATTCTTAATACCAAAATTCCAGAATTGAAATTATTACCATTCAAATACTTTTACAAAGGCATAATTACACTTAAGCACCCCAACTATGTGAATGTTTCACTTAAATTACCAATCTTTTCAAACTTCCAAAATAGTCATATTTCACATCTAAACACTCATTTCAATTCCAAAATAGTAATTTCCAGTATAGTACATCAACTATTAAACAATTATACAACCATTCACAACTTTTCCAAAATTATTAAATTGGTCCCCAACTTTCAAAAATTACAAAATGTCCTCAAATTTTTATAAGGCTTGTAGAATACTTCCTACATCATTTCCAACCCTTATATAATTTTCCATAATTTTTCTCAATCAAACAACCCATGGTCGAATTCTTTAAACATAGGAACTAAGTTTTCATGATTTTGCTAAATTTTGATTCAATTCAAGCATGAAATCAACTTCCAATCAACCTTACAACATCTCTACGATCAAATCCCTACTCAACTATCATCAAAACAACAAGTTCTATAATTTCTTCATTTGATCGTAATTTATAGAATCATTTCTAAGAAGTTTGAACATGTTTTAATCATAGTTCATGCTTGAAAATGAATCTACAACCTCAAAAACATCAATATTCATCATCAATTTAATGAACCTTAACATGAACATAAATCCTATGATTTGAGATCTTTGAAATTAAGCAAGTTGAGTAAGCATAATTGGTACCAAAAGATAGCGTTTTTCGAATAGATCATTTTCCTATTTCACAACATAACTTAAAATCCAAAGGAAATGACTTAAAAATGGAAAACAAATATTTTTCCCTTACCTTAGGAAACTCACGGCAATGGAGAATAAGATGAACACCTTGGCATGAAACTCTAGATACTTTTCATGCTTATCTCCCTTTAATGAATATTAAATTCATTAAATTAGGAAATTACCAATTTATCTTTAATGAAACTTCATAATCACCAATAAACCAAGACACCTAACCTTATCATCTTCCAAAATATGACACCTCAACATTATCATCTCCCATAAGTCAAAGATGAACAAATAAGATCTTAGTTTATCGATTTGCCCTTATTTTTTCCAAAAATCACAATCTTGCCACTTTAATCCAACGATCTAAATTAAAAATGAAATTAAACTCTTAAATCTCAAGATTTATATTATTTTCCAACATTTAAAATGTGAATAATTTTTTTGGTCTAATGTATCATCCTTCAGATTTCCCCCAATTTTATACTTTGACCAACAAATTTTCATTTTGGTTACTTTCTAAAATTTGGGGTATTACAACTCTCACCCTCTTAAATAAGATTCGTCCTCGAATTTGAAGACTTTATGCTTTTGCCAAAGCACTTTAACTAGAGGAGTCGTCTTGCTACGTAGTTGTTTGATTTCTCGAGCCAAAATCCTTATTGGTTCTTCTTCACAAGTAAAACCATTTCCTCTGATGAAATGACAAGTGAAAGATCCGATCGATACTTCCTAAGCATCGACACATGAAAATCATTGTGTACTTTGTCTAACTTCGGAGGTAATGCTAACCGATAAGTCATCTGTCCAACTCTTTTTAAGATCTCATAAGGTCCAATTAATCTTAGACTTAGTTTTCCTTTGCGTCCAAACCGCAAAAACTTTTTCCTAAACGATACTTTAAGAAAAACTTTATTTTCTTCACGAAATTCAATATCTTTTTGCTTCAAGTCTACATAACACTTCTGCCAATCAGATGCCATCTTGAGATTATCTTGAATTATCTTTATTTTATCCTCAATCTCTTTCAATAAATCTGAGCCAACAAGATTTCGATCTTTTAACTCAAACTAATTTAATGGTGTTTGATATTTTCTCCCATATAGAGCTTCATACGGAGCCATCTCGATGCTCGATTTATAGCTATTGTTGTAGGCAAATTCTACTGATTGACCCTCCATCTGTGGATGAAAAGGTTGTACTAAAATTCAATTGAGTGCCCAATGCTTTAAAAAAAATTCCAAAACCTTTAATTAAACTTTGGATTCCTCTCGGATATGATTGATACTGGCACTCCATGTAACCGAACTATCTCCTTGATATACAACTCTACATATTTATCCAAGGCGTAGTACATTCGCACCAGAATGAAATATGCCAACTTAATTAACCAATCAACTATCACCCAAATATAATCTTTCTTATCTGATGTCAAAGGTAGCCTTGTAACAAAATCTTTGGTAACTATTTCCCACTTCCACTCTGGAATAAAAATCGGTTGTAACAATCTCGAAGGCACTTGATGCTCTACTTTTACTTGTTGACACGTCAGACATATAGCAACAAACTCAGAAATGCCTCTTTTCATACTTGGCCACCAAAATCGACTCTTTAAATCCTAATACATATTACTCCCTCTTGGATACATAGTCAGTGGACTATAATGTGCCTCAAATAGAATATCTTTCTTCAAATCATTATCATGAGGAATGCAAATTCTTCCTCGATAATACAAACATCCATTATACTTGACTTAAAAGTATTTGGTCTCACCTTTTTCCACCAGTGAAATCTTTTCCAAGCATCTGGTAGCTTTCCCTTGTAGCTCTATTATCCTATCTAGAAGCATCGACTTTATTTTTAACTCAACAAATAATGCGCCATTTGCTTTCAACCATACTCGCACATCCATAACTTGCAAAGCTGCAAATCTTTTCTGACAAAGAGCATTTGCTACAACATTAGCCTTCCCTGGCTAATAATCAATATTCAAATAATAGTTCTTTAGGAGTTTTATCCATCTCATCTGTCTCAATTTTTACCTTTTTTTGAGTCAACATATACTTCAAACTTTTATAATCCTTGTAGATGTGACATCGCTCACCATACAAATAATGACGCAAATCTTTAAAGCAAAAACTACCGCTACTAACTTAAGATCATGAGTGAAATAATTTTTCTCATGCGTCTTTAATTATCAGGTAGCATAGGCTACCACCTTACCTTCTTGCATAAATACACAACCCAAACCATTATGAGATGCATCAATATACACCACATACTCTTTGTCCGATTTCAATTGTACTAGCACTGGTACTTCCGTTAAAATCTTCTTTAGAGTTTCAAAACTTTCTTAACATTTTTCAATCCAAGAAAATGAAACATCATTTCTCTAAAGCTTGGTCAAAGGAAAAATAACCATCAAAAAGTTTTTCACAAACCTTCGCTAATAACCATCAATTCCCAAAAACTTCGGACCTATCTAACATTCTTTGGAAGTTCCACTCCACTATTGCTTGAACTTTCTTAGGATCAACTCATATGCCTTCTTTCGAGACAACATGACCAAGAAAAACAACTTCTGACAGCCAAAACTCACACTTTGACAGGTTGGCATATAACTTTTTATCTTTAATATAGAGAACAATACATAGATAAGCATCATACTCTATCTTTTGTCTTCGAGTATACTTGAAAATCATCAATAAATATAACCACAAACTAATCCAAGTAAGGTTGAAATACTCAGTTCATCAAATTCTCGATCTAGCAGCTCTCGCTATTGAACCTTTATTCTCTTAACTCAATTTCATGAATTTGATATTAAACCATATAAATAGAATCAAAGCCCTGAAAATCATAATATCTTGAATTTTACATCTCTATATGGAGTTAACCCATATAAATAAATCTAAAAAGACATCTGGAAATTCCTGTGTTATGGAAACATCATACGATCTCACTTCAAATACTTAAGTATATATCACCTTAGCTAGAAAGCTATGCATCCTTTTTTATATTATTTTAATCATACACATTGTTGATATCAATTTAGTGATGATTTCACTTTTTCATCAATCACTAAAATTTCCAGCTTATCCATATCTTTCTAAATTAATCACTTCTTGCGATCATCAACACCACCTTAGTGCAAAGACGACCAATCATTCCTCAATATGATCTAAAACTCGTTAAATGATAATTCCATCAGATTCATCATGAACATAAGCTCCTCAACTTTTATCGAACATTTACTATTTGTCCGACTAACACTTGCATCATAACCCATAGGTCTTCCGACATAATAACACTTGTTATACAGTCGAATTGAATATCTCTATTTTTGAATTCCTTAATTCATTCATAAGATAATCTGTATAACTTTTCCATATCCACAAAATCTATTCTCGAGCAGTTGAAACATTTTCCTTCTCAAATGAAAGTCTAAATGTCCACGTCGTTCAATAAGAAAAATTGACAATTTGTAGAAATAACTTCATAGAAGTTAATGCTAAAATCACACTGTCTAGCAAATTTACTCTTTTTTCTCTCACTATAAACTTGAAACTTTTCAAGTTTTTAAGAATCAATCTCAATCTAAACAATAATTCTTTGTAGAATGGAATGGGTAGCAATCCATTTTCGCAAATTTACCTTCGCAATGTAACTCTATTAAGTTTCATGGACTTGATATCTATTCTCAATCAAACTCAAAATCAAAAATGCTTTAAACCATTTAATGCTTAACTTAAATATTTCTCACTTATTTAATCTTACCTGAAGGAACCTCAGAGTCATCACTAAATTCAAAAATCTCATATGGATCCTCATCCGATTTGACTTCTCTTGTAAGCCGTTCAAACTTTTGAATGGATTCTTCCAATTCAAAAACATCGTTAAAAGCTGGGGTATTTTTTCCACATAACGGAGCCAAATCCCTAACATCACTCTCCCTTCTAAGGCGTTTTAGAGAAGTCATGTCAGATTCTTTTGGGTCGATTTCGATCTCGACCTTATTTTCAACATTTTTAACTTTCTTACCTTCGTCTTTAGTTTCCGACATCAAAACATAGTCAAAATCATCTTACATTAGTAAAGAGTAAATTTACTCCCAATAAGCATCATCACAATATATATATACAACTATCAATAAACTTTTGACATCCTAGTGGCATGTATACATTCTTGAATTAAAATAAAGTATTTCCATGTTTATAAACGGCTAAACTGAAACCTCTGATACCAATAAATGTAACACCTAAAACCCATATAATTATACCTATACAGATTATAGATGTCACATGAATTTCTCAACATTTTCCAATTCAAAATTGATTTAACATTTTTTCTTAAAATGATAACTGATACTTTTGACATCCTAGTGGCATGTATACATTCTTGACTTAAAATAAAGTATTTCCATGGTCATAAATGGTTAAACTGAAACCTCTGATACCAATAAATGTAACACCTAAAACCCATATAATTATACCTATACAGATTATAGATGTCACCTGAATTTCTCAACATTTTCCAATTCAAAACTGATTTAACATTTTTTCTTAAAATGATAACTGATAATATAAAAATATCATATCACATCAAACTATCACATACTATTTAAAACTTATATTAGTATGGATTTATGCTATCCATACTAAAATAGGGTAAAACAGTTTAGTTTAGTCATTAAAAACCAGTTCCAAAATAGTTAAATAGAGCAACTAGGACAATGATAAGTACATGCCACTAAGTAAGTCAAAATCACATCATAGGATGTCTTAATGATATTGTAGTATATTCCTTGATGTATGGAGTGCTCTGTACTCTTTACTCTACTCTTGGATTTTTACCTACGTGTGAAAATCATGCCTCACTAAGTATATACTTAGTGTATGATGATTTTCATGCGAGGTAAAAAGTAAAGAGTAGAGTAAAGAGTACAGAGCACTCCAGATATAAAGGAATATACAACAATATTAGTAAGACATCCTATGATGTAATTTTGACTTAGTTTAATGGCATGTACTTATCAATATCCTAGTTGCTCTGTTGAACTATTTTGAAACTGGTTTGTAATGATTATACTAAATTGTTTTACTCTATTTCAATATGGATAGCATAAATCCATATTAATATATGTTTTAAATAGTATGTGATAGTTTGATGTGATATAATATTTTTCTATTATCAATTACCATTTTAAGAAAATACATTTTAAATTAGTTTTGATTGGAAAAATATTTTACAAAATTTCAGGTGACATATATAATATGTATAAGTATAATTATACAGGTTTTAGGTGTTACAATAGTACTCTGAAGATGATACTGAAAGTCCTGCTACGATGATGCTCCACGAATGGCCCAAGCTAGAAACATCCAAATGGAAACATCTGAACGTTGAGCTTACAAAGCCTACTAGTATAATCGCTAATCTAGAGCATCATTAAGAGTTTCTTAAACACAAGCAAGCTAGAGAAATGGTACTAAACAATATGTACATGCATGATCTAGATCAATTTCTACCTACTTAGGGTCTTACTATTCTATTGCTGAAGTAGGAGCCACACGATTCCCTTAATCCTCAACTAAGAGCATCATCATGAGTATACCTCTAAAGGTTCTCTAACTGCACTAACTGTAACTTGTTATGCATTCTTTAAATGTATTATCTTATATGCATTATCTGAATGCAACGTTAACTCTGCTATGCATTATCTGAAAGTAACACTGACTATGTTATTCTAGTATCTAGTATCACATAAAATCAGATACTATCCTACTGACAGGGGTTATCGGAATCACATATCATCGGTAAGGTCCCCTCTATGGTACTGATAGGTCTCATGGTATCACTTAGCATTAGGTAGACCATACAGGAGGAAGTCTGGTATCATATAGAATCGAAAGTTACCACTCAACTGAAGTGACTCGCGCACTGATATTGCTAACCCACTCGTCATGAGTTCTCAAGTCTCGTGCCCTAGTTAGACCCTAAAATACCTCACGCCCTGACAATGCCCCATTGAGGTAACTAAGGTAATGTGGCTACACTCTAACATAAGTGGACATACTAAAGTGAGGTCATCCTTTTAGTAGCTACTATCTCACTCGTTCTCTCATTTAGAACTTTATATAAGGGTTTAATAGTCTGTTAATGTTGTTAGTTTATTAAGATTCTCTATTCTAGTCGTTCGTTACCTAAGGGCGTTATAGTCATTCTCTGCCTCTATAGAAGTCTCTACACGTTTTAACTTAACGACAATTATTCAGTTTTTTCTTAACTAGTTAGAACACAAGCTAGCCCGATGCATGAATCGGGTTCTTCATTGGGAAGCGATACTCTGGTCACTCTTATCCTTCTTCACCCCAATACTCCTTGAAGTGGAGTAATGACTTATACGTTCTCGGTTCATTGACGCTCCTAAAGCTCAGGCTTTCTACTATTACCGAATTTGACTCACTTATCGTACTACTTGTCGATACAGTTTCTACGATAATTCTCGTTCTCCAGTATTTGAATACATGCTTGACTGAAGATACCTTGAAATATTACGCTTAATATGGTTATATCGGTTGTAACCCACTACTATGAGTGTTTTTAGGCACTCTTTGTCCATTGTGTCCCTCGCGAACTTAGGTCCCTTATTTTGGATCATCCTTAGCATTACAGGCCTTGAAAAGGTCAAATATAACCATCCAAATTGGGTAGTATTGATACTCTACTTGAAGTATCGATACCCTAAGGTCATGTATTGATATCCTTATGAGTATCGATACCAAAAGTGCATTATTTTACTAAAATTTAGGGGTAGTATCGATATTATCACCCTGAGTATCGATACTCTAGGGGAAATATCGATACTCTCCCTAGTAGTATCGATATTCCTATCTAGAAACCCTATATTTATGTTTTGATTCATCTAATATTGACATTATTCTTCAAAATATTGATACTCAAACCTAGAAATATCTTATTTAGGCTTGGGAAACACCCAAAAATAATCCTAAATGTCTTAGTTCGGTTCTTAATCATGTGCTAAAGATTTAGGGAGTTACTTAGGGTTATAAAGTGGCATAAAATGACTTATTTACATCAAATTCGTCATCTAATCATGAAATCAATCTTAAACCCTAAAATGATTAAATACTCAAATCTTAACAAATATTTATATTTATAAAAGACTTAACAGTCCAAAGGATTAGAAACACACTACCTTAATGTTAGGAACCCAAAATGAATCTCATTGCTTAGCCACACTTCATTTCTTTAAGATTTGGATAGAAACCCCCACTTTTCTCTTAGCTACATAGGATCCAATGCTTTGAATCATTAAAAAAGTGATGTTGGAGGGATTATGGATGAATTTAAAGCATTAAAAGGGGGTCAAGTACTTACCTTGGTGTTATGGAACTTGGAGAAGAAGAAGCAAATGAAAATGAAAAGGAATGAAGAAATAAAGAGAATAAGAAAATGAAGAGAATAAAAAAATTTGGTTCGTAATTAATTAAAATTCAATTAATTCCTCGAATTTAACTAATATAAAATATTATCCCATAAATTAAAGTGTGATAATTATCATCGACTACTGTCGTTGATAATTGTTACACCCTAAAATTTCTAGTTCAACCATTTTTAGCCTTCTAAACACCAAACTAGTGTATGTTTTACTGAAAAATGCCCTAAACTTAATAAATCAAGCTTGGAACATTTCAATTTCCTTTAAAATTGAACCATAGTAATAAAATTTATCATAATATTCCTTTAAAAATAAGAACACAAAAAATTAAAATATGCAGACCAATCAATTCCATAATGTTTTTTATTTATATTACTTTTATTTTATACTTTTTTTCTATTTATAATATTAATTATATTTTTTAATAATTATAATTTATATTATTATTTCATAATTTTTTCATCTTTTAACTAATAATATCATTAAGACTCTTTTATGTATTTGAGTTACATATTTTGTACGTGTCATAACCGTCCTCGAGTGGGCCCAGAATCGGGATTCGACTTGAATTAATGTGTTAGAGCCGCCACCAGTAATTTAAAATTAGGTTGACCCGTCACCTTCACTAACCATTTGTCTGATCTTTGTTTTAACAGAAAATAATCGGATTCAAGAGTCGATTACAGTCAATGAAGGATTAACACCCTTGTACTGCCCTTTCGGTACCAATTTGATTTTTCGGTTATCTTAATTGCGATAATTAAAATTAAAATTAAAATTTAAAAGTTCGATCCAAATTACTTACATTTTACCAATTAAAATTGCCCTAAAACACCAAATTAATGTTAAAGAATAAAAAATAAATAAAATAGATAAAATGAAAAATAATAAAACTATTAAATTTAAAGAAATATTAAAGAAGGATTAAATTGGAAAATATCTGAAAATAATGGTCAAATTGAAAATAATTGGAAACTGCAAGGAGAAAAATAAAAGTTAGGGGTCAATTTGTGAAATATAAGAAATATAAACATGGAATAAATTGAATAAATTCAAAATTCAAGGGCAAATCTACAATAGGTGACCAAAACAAATTACGCTTCAAAAAATCGGGGACTACGAAAATAATTTATCTTTCTTGTAATTACACTACGGCCCTCCTTATAGCCAGCCCTAAAATCTTTTTAAAAATAATTTATCTTTCTTGTAATTACTCTATTTCCTCTCAATCAAACCAATCGGCCTAATGGACGGCCACCCTCTAGTGAAGCCCATTGCCGCCAGCCGCCGTACTAACCACAACCTCCGGTGGCCCAAAAAATACCAAACTAATCTTAAATGCCCCCCTCAGCACCCCAAAGCAAGATACGAGTCCCAAATCCCAAGAAAACGCCTCTATCGGCGTAGATCTAAACCAAAAGGTCTCAGGTTTTACCTTTTTCGACCTGCTCCTTCGTTCTTCGACGACTTTTGGCTTCCACGCGACCGTGCTTACCTCCACTTAGCAACCTTTGATGAAAGCTTTGATTTTTGTGTATGATGATTTTAGTATTTCCGAACGTTTTTTTCTTCTTGTTTGCTTGGTTTACATCAAATTGTTGTGTGTTCTCAGTATTTGTTGTTGGATTCCCCCCTGTGCTTCGATTTCCCTCGGGATTTATATAACCCTCCCACCGATGGTTGTTTCTGATTATCTCGAGATGGTTCAGTCCCATTTTATTGTTTAATCGAACCGTTTATTACTGCTCATTGTTTGTCGACTTTTTTGGGATGGTTCAATCCCGATTTGCTTCCGATTTTGTGATTTTCCAGCCGATAATTTTGGCTTCTTGGTGACTTGGTTGGTGCGTGCCCACCATGCGCCGTTGAATGGTGACCGTTGGGTCTCTTGATGTCATATGGATCGTTAGATCAAGAGGCTATATCTACCGGCCCTCGTGTAACTACGTATGTGATATACTTTTTAGGGTTTTATAACCCTAACAACTTTCAATATGAACCCTTGATTTGCACTTTAATTCAACGGCTATAAATCATGTGACACCCTTGCTTAAGTATAAAACCATAGCTCGTTGGGTCAAACAGTTTGGGCTTCAAACTGTTGGGCTCTCACCGGGTTTGTTCTGTCAGGCTACTCGGTTTGGCTTCGTTTTTGGACCTTGTACTTTATTGGACCTAAATAAATAAAATAATATTTATAAAATATAATATTTAAATATATACAATGATATATAATATGCTTAATATAAATATAATAATATATAATAATATATATATATATTATATAGTATAATACTATAATATATATATATATACTATATAATATAATATTATAATATATATTATATATACTATATAATATTTGTACTATACACTATATATACTGTATAATATATATATATATAGAAAAAGAAAAAAGGTCGGACAAAAATGAGTGCCTACAGCTGTCCTTTTTTGCCCATTATCATGTATAGGGAATAGGGTAAAGATTAAAAGATACTATTTTCATCTATCATAAATGGGTATCCGAGTCTAATATCCTGCATTATGAGGGTCGACTATAATCTTAGCAAATATCCACTGCCGTAGAATTGAAATTCGATTTGAAATGCTGTGTTTGGTTTGTTGTAATCAATTTGAACTGAATTACGGATGACTCCCTTATCGTGCAATTGAGTCGATCTTGAGAAGACTTTTTGTACTATATCTTTCATCATAAAGTTGAAATAGTGGTTAACCCCTTCGTTGTAAAGTCGAGTCAATCTTGGATGTTTCGACCATGATATCCTTCGCTGTGAAGTTGAAATATACTTCAAAATCTGAATTAGAAAGTGGCTTCTTATTGCCAAATCATAGTCAACCTTGGTCTTCTTCTTGGCTTAAAGACCTCGGTTTAAAATTCAACCGAAAAGTATTTCCTCACTTCTACCATGCAGTTGTTATGCCCTCCAACTGAATGGAATCGAACTCAAAAGTTTTTGTTGACCGACAACATTTCTCGATTTAAGCTATGATGTAAATTTAGCCGGGAGATAGTTCCTTATTGCTAAATCGTAACCAACTTAGGTCTTCTTCTTGGCTTAAAGATCTCGATTTGAAATTTAACCAGAAAGTAGTTCCTCACTACTACCATGCGGTTGATACGCCTTCGAGCTAAATGGAATCAAAATCGAAAGTTTTCGTTGACTGATAGTCCTTCTCAACTTAAGTTATGTTGTAGATTAGGCTGGGATGTAGTTCCTTATTGCTAAATCGCAGACAACCTAGATCTTCTTATTGGCTTAAAGACCTCTGTTTAAAATTACACCAGAAAGTAGTTCCTCGCTGCTACCATGCGTTTAATACGCCATTGAACTCAATGGAATTGAACTCAACATTTTTCATTGACATATAACCCTTCTCGCCTTGAGCTATGCTGCGAACGGTTCCTCTAAGTGAAATATCCTCTTCACGAGTCTAAGCTGGCCACAATTCTTTAGATAACTTCCCTTCACAGGAAAATCAGGTGAGACGACTCCCCTTCATGGTTTAAGTCGATCTTGATTCTTCGGATTACTCCACTTCATAGGAAATCCAAGTGGTATATTCTTCACGTGGTTCCCCTTCACCGGTTTAAACCAGTAAAGATGATCTTTGGATAAATTCCCTTAACGGGAAAGCCATGTGAGATATTGTTCGAGTGACTCCTCTTTACGAGAAAGCCAAGTAAGGTAGTTAGTCAGCTAGATATCATCTATCATGGAGTTGAAATCTGGCTTGAAAACTTTAACTTGAAACTAGCCACTTGTCGTTGACTCAAGCTAAACTGAATACATTCTGAATTGGCTCTCGAACTCGTCAGCATTGGCTCTCAAACCCGATTTGAAGTTGATTCTAAGATCCGTCGATATTTCTATATGTCAAGTTAGTTGAGGTGTAGCTCATCGCCACTGAGTTAAGCAACCACCATCGTTTTTTGAATACATTTTGAAATCGAGTATCCTTCGTCATGAGGTTGAAACTTAACTATAAAGCTGCAAAAATTATGTATGCGAAAAATGATAAATATGATGCTCTTAAGTATGTATAACATGTATGCAAAATGAATTAGTTCTTGAAGTCTCATTCTTTGTCTACAGGTCTTGTCCTTGGAATCTATCATGCCCCAGCATTGACGGTTTCATGGTAAATATCTAACATTTGCTCATTTTTTGGCCTAATCCAGTTATCTGGCACTCCTGGTTGTATGTATCAATTTTAATCCTGAGATTCTTAAGTGTTTTTTTAGCCTTTGTTTACTCGAGGGAGTAAGACTCTTTTGCATTTTGGTTGATGATCAACTACTGGAACTGGTTGAATCAACATCGTGGTTGACACATCAATATTTAGTGAAAGGCTTCCTCACATGGCTTGGAAGCTCAAACCATAACCTCTATTAACCAAGGTTACCTTCTCTTGTATCTGTAAAATTATTATTATTGTCATGGAAAAAAACACTAGAAAATAGGAAGGCATGCTATCTTGAAATTATATCAAGCACCCTTAGTGCTACTTGTGAGTTCTCAGATTCTTGTACTCATAGAGTACTTTGAATATATTGCATGAAAATCTTGGCATCAAAGCTTATCTCTACTCTAAACGTCTTTGAGTTATAAGCATCTTGTTCTCTTTCTTTCACACTCATTTGGGTTTTTATCATCATCAAGGCTGGCATTCCCATTTTTCTCTTCGATATGGCATCCTCAGGTATAACAGTGAACTCATGCTTATTATTCAAAAGGGATTTGACAGCAATCAAACTTTTATTGCCATCATAAGCAAAACCCTTTCCAGCCAACTCATTATTGTAGGTATCTTGTACGTTCTTAGATGACCATCTTCATAATAAAGAGATACACTGCAATGAAATAAATAACCATCCGTACTTCCCATACTTATTTTAAAGTGATTAGTTATTTTTTATCCCTTTGATCTAGCATCACGTTTGGCCATGGATTATAAAGCTACCATCTTCTTCACAACGTCATGCTCTGTTTTGATAGGAACCACATCAAGAGGCACGAGAGATTGTGAACCTGGAGATGCCTCACACCGTTTTAGGTCCTTTAATCAATTTTTGAGAAAATATGTATTGTCTGAGATATATCTCATATTTTAAAAGGTTTGGTATAAAAATGATGTCAGAGAAATTGAAGCAAAGTATCAGTTCACTAAATATCAAATAAAAGAATCACATGAGTTGCTTTCAAATATTATATCCCTTTAACAAATGTCATGATCCATGGGTGATATGGGAATGCAATACAATTTGGTTTTGATTTTCATTATTTTCAAATAGGACATGAACAAAATAGTGCAACTGATGCACTCCACTGTAAAGCTTTTTAGAGAACATTTATATTTCAATTCTTAGGTATTTTTCATTTGTTCAAGTTTCGTAGACTCCTTAAGTAGAAATAGCGTAAAATTATCGATCTAAAAACAAAACCCCTGAGTGCTTTTGTTTAATCAACTATAACAGATGTTTCTTAACTCCCTTAGTCCATATTTCATCGAAATTTAATTTCAAATCCACTTTTATTTCAGGCCTTACCACCTTTCTTTAAATTATACTTCATTAAACTTGATGTCCACACTTTAGATTTTGACGGGGGATTCATCTGGACACATAGAGACTAGTGTCATGATCTAAATGTACTCGTATTCATAAAGTTAGGAAAATTAACATTGGCTATTACTTTAGCTGAATACCCTTAATTAAAGGATTCAAGTGTCAGAAAGTCTTCGACTTGAAAAACTCAAACAAAACTCACTTCATAAAGTTTGAACATCACAACCATAGTGTTTTCTAGATTTTCTAAGTTTTTCAGGAATAATTTGTTATAGTTTGAGTGTAGTGAAAGTCAGAGAATTTCATCTTTAGAGATCAATTCCTAAGTAACTGATCTAAGCCAAATTTGTCTATTCCACCATTCCATTTTTGAAAATTGTATATTGTCACGGAACATCCTTAACAGACATGCAAACTAATTGGTCTTGCAATGTCATGCATCGGGGATGCCCCATCTTGTCTACTTCCATACTTGTACGTATAAAAAAACATTTTTTTCAGGTATAAGATATGGATCTTGTTTTAAAGGAATTTGATATAGGCATATGTAAAAAGACTATAACCTCAGTTCTCAAAACGTACATTTATTATACTTGATATTCACTAAATTTCAAAAAATTCTCTATTACTCAAAGAAATATTATTTTTTGTTTAAAAAAAGTTTTAGACATATAAAAGATAAATTCAAACAAGACATTATTTCATAGGTGACACAACTCTGTGGTAATAGTGATTATCTCCCCTTGTCTCGTCCCAAGATGCCTCATTCTTTGACTACGGCATTCACTTTTCAGATACATCTCCTGTTACACAAACATCCACTTCTGGAGTTTCCTTGCTTTCTTCGTAACATTCTAGCTATTGTTTATCCATCACTAGCTAGATCAAGGCTCTAAATTCAAGACATTATTGTACATCATGTCCATCGTAATTATGATAACAATAATGACTGTCACATTTTCAATCTGATGTGCTAGGATGTAGTGCAAGAAACCCTGTGTTTATCATTTACCTTTATACCCAAGCTGGAGTTAACTTTACTTCGAAAGCTCTGGTTTTAACCTTCTTACCCTTCTTCTCAGTGATTACATTTACCCCATTTTCTTGGTGATCAGGCAGAGTTTTGTACAACATTAGGTGACTCTAAATTATTGAAGTGAATACATTTCATATTGTGAATTCTTTAGACAATCCTCTTAAATGCGAGGCAATTTTTGATAGCATGCCCCGGGACACTGCCATGATATTCACAATGTGCATTTTCATCATACCACCTGGGGTATGGGGCTTTAGAGGTTCCATTGGATATAGTGAAACCATATCTATGTCAAACATCTATTTATAAAGCTCCTTATACATCTTGGGAATATGATCAAAACACTCATTTTCTCTTTCTCTCCTTAGTTCCCTCAAATCTTGTCTAGAAGTAATTGACAGTACAGCTGTAGTTGTTTTGATTTAAACAACGTAATGTTTTTGTTGGTGTTGAAAGTGTTGATGTTGTTTATCTATCCCTCTCTTATTAATGGGAGGTCTTCTGCTTGACTCACCTCCTTCTATTTTTCTTTGCTTTATGGTCATTTCCACCATCTCTCTGACCATGACCAAATCAGAAAAATTCCCAGATGTAGTTACAACCAGATGCCCGAAGAAAGGAGGCTTCAGTGTATGTATGAAGAGCTTCCTTATTTTTCTTCATCCAAAGATAGATGAATCGGCACAGCTAAATCTCTCCACCGTTGTACATATCGTATAAGGTAATACAGTCTCATTTCATTCACGTGATTGTATTGCTCCAAGAACAATTTAGCAAGATCTTTCCATGTCTTAATGCGTGAATGGTTCAGCTGATTGTACCATTGAAAGGTTGAACCCACCAAAATCTCTTGAAAACAGTGAATCAGGAGTTGGTCATTCCTGACATATCTTGTTATCTTTTGACAGAACATGGTAATATGGACCGAGGGGCAACTGTTCTCATCACACTTCTCGAAAGCTGGGACTTTAAACTTAGGACGAAAAATCAAATATGGGACCAAACTTAGTTCTAGAGCATCAACTCTGTAATATTTGTCCTCTTCTTTAATTGTCTTCATTTTATCTTTCAAATGCTTGATATTTTCCTCCATCTTATTTGCTTTGTCCTCCTCATCAATTTCTGGAATACGATAATCATCTGAATTATTTTGAGGGTTGGTTACAGAAGCTTGTACTTTTGCAGCAGATAAGTCCCCTTGAAGTCTGGGTAAGATTCCAGGTGAAATAACTAACTGCTGAGTAGGTGGTACAACCACCCCTTCAGATGCCCCTACCCTAGGGGCATTCATTTGATTTAGGCAAGACAACTATGCAACGATCTGTTCAACCCATGAATCTTGGTTCCTAGTGATGAAATCCAAGATATTTTGTTGATTTTGACTTATTTTCTCCTCAAGCTCCTTTTGCAGTCTTAGCATGTTTTCCTCAAGTTGGGTAATCTTTGCTTCCATCTTCTTTTTCTTTGCACAGGTATTGTGAGGATAAGTTGTATCCAGTGCTTGATGAGGTGTGTCCATTGTTTGTTCCCTTTTTTGATGAGACATCTTCTGTTAAGTAATTTGAATATAAAGATATGAAAATATAAAGAAAAATATGCAAAAATACATGATGGATGCAATTTTTGAGGCATTGATCCAAAACATGTCTGTCATTATAAATAGTCTTTATAAGGATAAAAGTGTTACTTCTAAGAGGCCAAAAATAACTTAAAGTTACATTCTACCTAGATATTCTAGACCCCAAACGATTTCTAATAAGTTAACAAGTCTTCTTGCTTATTCTGTCACTGGCTGAATACATTGTCGAACCATCCCAGATTCTCTTGCCAAATCATGCAAGTGACGTGCCACTTTCTGTACCTACTCTAGGAAATCCTGAAAGATTGCATCTATAGTTTTACCCTTTTTTGAGTTTGTTCCCAACGAAAACGCAACTGGTGTCCTCTAGGAACTATTTGGAGTTTATTTGATTGCAGTCCACGATACAGTTTTGTCATCCTGTTCCTGTTGCCTTTGTGTTGAATTCGATCAATTACCCACCTTTCATCAACCCCTGCAACATTTGTCAACCCATTTTTGAAAGGATGACTCTTGATGTATTTGATGAATACTCGATCCACATTCTAATTCCTTCGTAATGTAATAGGGTAGTGTACTCTTCAATTGTGGGCACCATGTCTTCTTGATTGAATGTAAAGCAGATGTATCCCAGATTCCAAAATTGCACCAGGCCTCAAATTAGGTGTTCGTATAACTTGACATAGAGCAAGTGTGTGATATCACCGTATCGTTGGCAAAACTTTGTTCCCTGTCAGCTTTGCAACTGTCCCAAATGTTCCGCAACTCCTGGGTATCATTTTGTTTGAGGCTGATGGAAGCGTAGCCAGAAAGATCTGAGATGTAGTTGTCTTGCAGACTGTCCCCTTTTACATTATGAGTCCTCTTTGACCATGTATGTACTTATACATTCTTGACCTCTTGCATTATAACCCCTTTGTTCATTAATACCAACAATTCGGGTTTTAACGAACACTTTTGTAGATCAACACCTTTTTAAATGATGCAAATGATAAAAAATAGAAAAAAAGAAATAAGACAAAAAGAAAGGAAATAAGTTAGTAAAATATAAATAATAATAATAAAATCCTACCACGTACACATGTTTTTATTCCTACCCGAACATGATCTCTATCCCACATGTTATTTTCTTAAACAAATCCTAACCGCATATGTTTCTAATTTGCATGCTTTGAAAAGAAAATAAAGTAGTAAATAAATCAACCATCCTAGGTTTTCAAATGGGCGAACTATCCTCGTCTTTCCCATTCCATTTTGTAGTTGAGCTTGATGACTAGTACAATTGATTCTCCACTTTCCGTTATTAAACTATATTTGTATAAGGTTACAGGCAATCCGGGTAAATGAATCCATGCATTACCTTACTCGAGAAGGGGGTTGATGTTGTGAAATCCGACATCCGTGGCTCGACTGTCAGATAATGGGCAAAGATTGTCCACGGTCCGCCGGAAAGGGCATGAAGGTAGTCGGAGTTAGAGCAAAAGGAGACTAGAAAGTAGTCGTTTTCGATATCCATTAATTTTATGGCTTGCCTCAGCTTCCATAGTTCAATGATCTTGGAGCGTTGAATTGTATAGCCTATACAGCGACGTAGGAGTTTGAGAAAAATTATCTAATTGAGACTCTTTTCTTCTAGGGATTGAATTCTATCCAAGATATTTATTGCAATGATGATGTCAATGATTGAGCGATTGACATCACCTTCTTGTATCTCAATATCTTCGTCGTCGAAGAGTTCTTCAGCATCATTGGAACAATTGGGGATTGAAGTCAGCAGGGAGTCCTTGTATGAAGGGGTAGAATTACCAGCAGGTTTAGAGATCTCAGGAAGAGTTCCGTGAGGGATGACAGGGGAAACGCAAATGTTGTCGGTCCTTCCATGATCAGGGGGGTCGTCATCTAGCCGACGAATTTTCTTGGGGTTCCACGAAGGTTGAAGGCCACTGTCAGGAGGGTTTACTTCCATATATCTTTAGTTTTTCATTCAAATAATAATTAAGATTATTGAATGGTATACTAACAATGGAAAAATAATTTCCCAAGCAACCTTAAGAGTACAAATGTATTGTTTATCCATTTTTAAAATTTTTAATATATTTTAAAATATTTTTATTATATTAATAATACTTGTGAAATTGTTTATTTTTTATTATCAACATATTAAATATAATTATTTTTATTAATTAAGAAAACAACACTAGATTATTTTTTAAAAAAAATGAAAAATTTAGACCACGTTAAAAAATTTCTCTAAATTCTAAAAAGGGAAAATAAAACCCTAAACAATACATTATATTGAGAAAAATATCGTTTGATATATCATATGCAACTGTCTCAAGATATATAAGTCAAAAACATAGACTGCCCATAACGGGGGGCCCACCATTCTAAATTATGCATGGCTGTATTACATGTTCTAGAAATAAATTTAACTTCAAAACTCATATTGCAATCTATTATATCATGGGCTTCCCGGAAATGGATGCCAAGGGTGGAAATGTCTTCATCTGTACGCTACATTTTGTTAATAACCAGCATGAAGTCTGATTCAAAAACCACCTTTTGCCACATATTGTTCCTAGCAAACTGCAACCCCACAGTCAAAGCATGAATCTCCGCCAATCCAGCTTCCATACAATCAGAGAAGGGTAACACCCATAACTCATATAGGCTTGAGATGCAAGTTAAAAATATTACATCATCATTGCAAACATTATTTGATCATAGATTCTTAATTTTTTTCATTTTAAAACATCCTTTTATCGACTTTAAAACTATTTCATTAATCGTATAAAATCATAAAATAATATTTGTTCTTCCAAAACAAATCCAATTTTAGACAACTATTTGGCAATTTAATGCTATTTCATAAACTATATAAAACTGTCTAAACACTACTTATTTAGGAAACCATTTAAAACATAATTATATATATAAACTATTCATTCATAAATAAGGACATAACTAGACTAGCCAAAATAAAATGGTCCTAGTTTACTAATACAAACCATTTAAATACAAATCTGATAAAACAACATACACATATAATATACATGCCACCAATAAGTGAGAGATAAGATGTCATACTGATATTGATATTATGTATGATTTCCAAAAAAGATGCTTAAGAGGCTCCTCACTTCACGACCCTTTCTCTATCCGAATCTATGCATGAAAACCGTCACACGCTAAGTGACACTTAGTGAGGCATTAACATAGCTAAGGAGATATAAAACATAAATATCATAAAATATTTTAAAACAAATCCGTAATTTAATTAAAAAAACTAAAACTATCAAACCGAGATATTCAAGTCGTTTTCCTCTTGAAAACCTGAAAATCATCATCTCATGATTTTTTTCAAAAATCATGTAAACTAACATCAAATACAATAAACAATTTATATTCTTTTCATTCGTACTTATTCCTGAACTTTTATTTCATATTCTTTTCTTCCATATACTGATCATAACTTTCACATTTACCTTCATAACCCAATGTATATGTAAGAGAATGCATGATACGTGAGTCAGGCGAGTGTGGACAATAAACACTTCACGGTGCTATCATCGTAATTAGAATATACACTCTAAGTGCATTCATATCATTTGCACCAACGGTGGTACTTATAATATACACAAACGTACCATATCATAATCAAAATCACTTCAGCTCATGGCATCCCAATTGTACATACGACTCTTAATGCAACATACAATGGGCTTTTAGATCATATATTATTAATTTGATAATCAGTATTTCAAATTTAGAATCTTTTTTACTTCATCATCGTTAAAATTGAACGTGGATATTTCATACCCTAAGTCATCCATAAAACTTTATACAAACATTATGTAAATAATTCATTTTTAAAATAGAAAATATACTTTAAAATAATACGAGGTTGACTTGTCACAAGTATTCCTCAATCAAATTAATTAAATAAACTAATTGTATTCATTTTGACATTTTATTTATAAATCAAAATATATGTCTTAGTAAGCTTTAGGTTTAATACTTCACTTTCAATTTTTTCGACTACAAAATTTATCAAAATTTCATACTCTAGAAGTTTACACTACATTCAAAGAAGTATTATTCAGTATTAATCTACATATTTAAAAATTATTTAATTAATACCACTGAAAAATATACTTGAATATGAATCTAACCATATAAGGAACTTCTTCTAGTTCAACTTGTACAATTTATAGCGAATTTGCAAAGCTAACTTATAAAAACTGTTTTGAGCATAATCTGTTGCACTATTTTCTGACCTATCCTCAATTAAAAATTTATATATTTTTGTATATACCTCGAAATTCATAACCATTTATTTTAAACGAAACTAGAGTGATATACAAATCTAAAGGTATAGAGATCATACTCTAATCAATTCTGTATAATTTATGGTGATTTCCTAAACTAGACTGATACTTAATCGATATAAAACTAAATCATATTTCCATCATAGATTTCAAACTTTTCAAAATACTTATTCGATTCCATAAATATTTATTTTCATCATCAACCCCTTCAACTTTTACAAACTTTGCATTCAAGTTACTAATTATGAATTCTTTTTAGAATTAAAATCAACCTTTCTATTTAATTCATAATGATCCTTCACCATTATGATCGTTTCAAGCACTTTGATAAAATACTCAATTCAATACCCCAACTTTCAAAAGCTTGCAATTCCATCCTCTATTTCCTTAGATTTTTCGAATTCAACCACCTCATTTAATAAATTTGCAATTTGATCCCAAACTAATATCTAAACTCTAAAAATTAGAATGCTAATAAATTTTCCAGCATTTTCTTAACAAAATAATAACATCACTTTTAAAAACACACAATTAAGTCCCAACTATTGAGACTATTCGAATTCCATCACCATATTTTATTATCCAAATTTGCACTTTGACCCTCAGTCATTAATCTAACTTAAAATTCCAACATTTCAAGATTAAAACTCAACATTGAACACCCCAATTAACACAATTATGCATTAATTTCCCACAATTTTTAAAACATGTAAAATAGCCCTTTTTCTTTTTCAAGCTTCCAAATTGATCTCTAAATCTTGTAGGACACATCTAATATCAATTCTAAATCATAGGAAAATTTTCAATATTTTCCCCTAAATTTCCCCTTACGACCGAATGTCCCAAATCATATAGGGCTTGTTTTCCATTCAATTTTAAGCATGAATTCAATTTCCTTATATCAAATTCATATTATTTCAATCATCACAACATCAAATTAAATCAAAATCCAATCATTATTAACAAACCCTAGTATGGTCGAATGACTTGTATAAGTTACATGATTTTAATCATCACACATACTTGGAAACTAATCTACAACATCAAAAACATAATAATCTTCCATAAAATCTTCAAAATCAAACATGTGCTTCATAAACCCTAATCACCAAATTCATCATACACACATGATTTCCATGAAAGTTTTATACCAAATGATAGGAATTTCAATAGGATTAATTCTTTATCTAATAGCTTAATCCAAAAATCAATCGAATAACCTTAAAATGAAATTAAATTTTCTCTCTCTCTTTTTAGCTATGGTGTTCACGGTTTTCTGGAGAAGAAGAAAACAATTCTTGAGTTTTCTATATTAATTAACTAATACACATATCTTTATAATAATATAAATGAAATTAAAATTCATTTATAAATAGTTTACCATTTTGCTATTAATAAAACTTGATAATTTCAACCATGCCTTTGCAATATCGTCCATTAAAATATTCATTGGTCAAAGATGAATCAATTTAGATTTGACTTTCTACTTTGGCCATGTAATTTTAAAAAAAATGCATTTTGGTCACTAAATTTCCACTGTTAAGCCAATTATGACAAATTAACTTCAATTTCACTGATCCATGCAAAATTTCACTAATCTAAAATATGAGAATATTTTTTCCAACTTTATCTAGATTTTGGGGAAAATATATTTTGATGAAATTAAGTTAGGGGTCTGATTTTAGAGGTCTTGAAGTGTTGAATAGGGGTTGGTTTCATGCTTGAATAAAGTGAATATCATGAGGAGTGTAACACTAAAGCATTCAGCCATGAGGTAAAAGGGTAGGAAAAATTGTAGGAAAATTATCATGGCTTAGAAATGATATTTAGAAGGCTCTACAAGCCTTAGAAATTTTTTAGGCCAAAGTGTAATTTTTCAAAAGTTGAGGGACCTATTTAGAAAATTTGAAATGTTATTGACTGATTGTGTAATTACTCAATAATTGAAGTACAATACGGGAAATTACTATTTGAGTGTTAAAATTGAATTTAGAATGTGAAATTAAGCCATTTTGGAAAGTTGACAAAGTTTGAGTACAAAATAGTTAATATTGAGAAAGTTAGTGGTTTAAGTTGTAATTATGGTATTGTTGAGATATTAGGATGTAAGTTTAATGATGGAAATTTATTGGGATTATTTGGGATTGAATTGATGAATTTATGATAAGGGAATTTTAAAAAAAAATTCAAAAATAATAGTACTATTGAATATTGTTATTTTGTATAAATATTAGTAAGGATACTAAGATTTTATTTTATATTTGTATGTGTGATTATGGATGCTTATGAAGATCGTAATCAAATTCTTGAGACAAGCAAACAAAAAGGCAAGGACAAAGTTCCGGAATTGTCGAACTACACTAAGGCATAATATTGAGGCATACAAGGTGAGTGCGTTTATTATGTACTTATATGATATGAGGATGACTTGCGATGAGCCAACCTCAAATGTTTTTATAAAAGCATGCTTTATCGTGTTTTGAAATATTTTCATAAAATTTATGCAAATGATTTTTACGAATGATTTTAGGGTATAAACTGCCCGAAAATGAATGGATGTGTCTCATACAAATTATTATTTATTGATAGTTTGTCATAAATGTTTAAGCTACGATTTGGATTTTAAGGCTTGTTGTGTGTACATGGAGAGTCATATGTTTAATAATAATACCATAAATAAGGTGGTATTGTAGTTGTACTTTATGTACTTTAGCACTATGGCACTTTGTGTACTTTGTAGTAGTACTTTGTGTACTATGGAACTTTGTGTACTTGTAGTAGTACTTTGTGTACTTTGTAGTAGTACTTTGTGTACTATGGCACTTTGTGTACTTGTAGTAGTACTTTGTGTACTATGGCACTTTGTGTGCAAGGATGGTAGTCATACGAGATTACTATTCTAAAAAATGGTTAGTATCATGTTGTTGTGTGCCTTGCATTATCATTTTTAATCCATTAGGCTATGAATGAATATTTTACAAGTTATTTGACAGAAACTTGGCTTATCAAGTCAGTTTTTATATGTTTATGTATTTTATACGATAATTGTATTTTGATCTTATAATGGTTTACTCATGCTTTTAAAATGCTTTATTTGTTTTATTACGCCTCACTAAGTGTATACTTATCGTGTGATGCTTTTTACGCGTAGGTGATTGAATATTAAAGAGAAGCGCATTCCTAAGACATCTTTTTGGACGTGGTATGGACACTACGAGTTATGGTGATGTCATTCAGTTTGACTAATGCTCTTGTTGCATTTATGGATTTCATTAATAGAGTGTTCTAGCTTTATTTGAATCAAATTTTGGTGACTCTTTGAGAGAAAAAGTTGTACGCTAAGCTGTCTAAGTGTGAATTCTGGTTGACAGAAGTTGCTTTTATTGGCCATGTTATTTCGGCAGATGTCATAAAAGTAGAACCCAAGAAAATTTACACTATAGTGGATTGGAAACCCCCAAAGAATGTCTCAGAAGTTTGGAGTTTTTAGGACTTACTGGTTACTATCGAAGGTTCGTGAAGAAATTTTTGATGATAGCGACACCACTAACCAATCTTTTAAGGAAAGATGTTATTTTTATTTGGATGAAGAAGTGCCAAGAGAGTTTTAAAACGCTAAAAAAGATGTATCAAGATTTAAAGAGTCGGTATTGGTGGCCTGGTATGAAAAGAGCTATCATGGGATTTGTGACAAACTGCCTGACGTACCAATAGGTGAAAGTTGAACATCAAGTGTCTTTTGGATTGATGCAACCAATCTCTATTCATGAATGGAAGTGAGAATGAGTCATTATGGACTTTTCTACATGGATACCTTTGACACCCAACTAGAAACACTTAATATGGGTGATTGTTGATAGATTAACCAAGATAACTCACTTTATTCCAGTTCGGATAGATTACTCGGTGGATAAATATGATGAGTTATACATAAAATTTATAGTTTGACTACATAGAGAGCCTAGGTCGATAGTATCTGACAGGGATCAAAGGTTTACTTCGATATTCTAGTAATCCTTCGACAAGACCTTGGGTACTCGATTGAATTTTAGTAGACTTATCACTCACAGATGGATGGTCAATCGGAGCAGACCATTTAGATATTGGAAGATTTGCAAAGGGCGTGTGTAATCGAATTCAAGGGATCATTATAAAAGTATTTGAATTTAGAAAATTTTGCTTTTAACAACAGCTATCATTCGAGCATCAAGATGGATCCATATAAAGCTCTTAATGGGATCAAGCGTCGAACGCCGTTAAATTGGTTCGAGTTAAAAAATCAAGATCTAGTTGGTCTTGATATGATAAAAGAAATGAAAGATAAAGTGGGGATCATTCAAGATAATCTCAAGATAGCTTCTGTACGAAAAAAGTCTTGTGCAGTCCTAAAGGGAAAAGATATTGAATATCAAGTGAGTGATAAAGTATTTATCATGGTATTACCTTGGAAGATAGTATTATGGTTTGAACGCAAAGGAAAACTGAGTTCGAAATTTATTGGACCTTATGAGATTTTGAAAAGAGTCCGACCAATGGCTTATCAGTTAACATTGTCTTTCAAAAATGAACAAGATCCACAATGGCTTTTTATGTGTCGATGCTCAGGAAGTATCGATCAAATCCATCGCATATTATAACCTCGGAGAAAATAGAGATTCAATCAAATTTAACATATGAAGAGGAGCCGATTGAGATTTTGGCTTGAGAATTCAAAGAACTGTAGAACGAGACTCAAAGTTCTTTGGCGGAATCATAAAGTCGTGTAAGCGACTGGGGAAAGAGAAGAGGATATTAAAAGATAATATCCACACTTCTTCACTTCAACAACGAACTAAAATTTGAGGATGAATTTTTCATAAGGGGGAAGAGTTGTAATACCCAAAATTTTGGTTAGTGACCAAAATGTAAGTTTTGAAAGTTTAGTGGCCAAAGTAGAAAAATGGGAAAAGTCTATGGTCTTAAGTGGTAATTTTCCTAAAACTAATTTTTATTCCATAAATAGATAATTTAATCATGATATTTGGGTTTTATTGAAATCATAATCTTGATCCATATTTTATGTTGAAAATTAGAAAAAGGTTAAAGTCTAGTAAGAAATTGGTAAATTGGATCAAATAGAAATTTCAGGAAAAATTGATGGATGATAAATTAGGCTTAAAAATAATATTTTTAGGTTTAATTTGGACCGTTGGATTAAAGTGGTAAGATTGCAATTTTTAGAAAATTGTTTTGTAAAATTGGAGAAAGGGTAAAATAATTTGTTCATCTTTGACTTTAGAAAGATGATAAGGTTATGTGGCTTGGTATTATTGTAATTATCAAATTTCATTAATGGAAAAATGGACATTTTTCATTAAATGAATATTTTATTCATTTAAGCTTAAATTAAAGGTAAATTAACATGAAATTAAAGTAAAATTTCAAGAAGATTGCTATTTTTCAGCCACCATTTCCGCGAACTCCATCATAAGGTAAGAGAAAATTTCTTTATGATTTTTGAGCAATTTCTTTTGGATTTTGGATTATGCCGTGAAATAGAAAATTGTTCTACGTGAAAAGCACTATCATTTGGTACCAATATTACATGTTAACCTTGCTTTTGTTTAAAGATACCAAAATTTAGGGTTTGTGTTCACACTAGGGTTTATGAAAGTGACGAAGGATTTAGATGTTTTTGAGGTTATAGAATCATATACAAGCATGATTGTTGATTAAAATTACTTGTACATCTCTATATAAGCTTATGTTGATTTCAGCCAAACCCGAGCTTTTGGGGAAAGATGTATTTTGATGAAATTATGTTAGGGGTTTGATTCTAGAGGTCTTGAAGTGTTGAATAGAGGTTAGTTTCTTGCTTGAATCAAGTGAAAATAATGAGAAATATAACCCTAAAGCATTCAACCATGAGGTAAAAGGGAAGGAAAAATTATAGAAAAATTCCCATGGCTTAGAAATAATATTTAGAAGGTTCTAAAAGACTTAAAAAAATTTGGGCCAAAGTGTAATTTTTTAAAAGTTGAGGGACCTATTTAGTAAATTTGGAAAGTTATAAACTGATTGTGTTATTACTCAATAATTGATGTATAATAATGGGTATTATTGTTTGAAGGTTGAAATTGAATTTAGAATGTGAAATTAAGGCATTTTGGAAAGTTGGCAAAGTTTAAGTACAAAATGATGAATATTGAGAAAGTTAGTTTCATGTTGTTGTGTGAAAGGATGGTAGTCGTACGGGATTATTATTCTGAAAAATGGTTAGTTTCATGTTATTGTGTGTACCTTGCATTCTCATTTTTCATACATTGGGTTGTGAATGGATATTTTGGAATTTTCTTATTTAAAAGTATGCTAGGCATACGAAATACTGTCTAGCAGGTTATTTGACAGAAACTTGGTTTATCAAGTTAGATTTTATATGTTTATGTATATTATACGATAATCGTATTTTGATCTTATAATGGTTTACTTATGCTTTTAGAATTCCTTATTTATTTTATTATGTCTCACTAAGTGAATACTTAGCGTGTGGTGTTTTCATGCGTAGGTAATAGCGTACAATCGGGTTGAGGGGTGTAGCTGACATCTGTCAAAGATTGCCTCATCTGTAACAGTATGACATCTCTAGATGTTTATTTTGATATTACTAATTGGCATGTACTTAGATATATGGTAATGCTCTGATAAGATACTTTTTATTTAGTTGTAGTATTATATTCTGTTTGAACTTAAACTATTGTTTGATGGATTTCAACATTATATATGTGTGTGTGTGTGTGTGTGTGTGTGTGTGTGTGTGTGTGTGTGTGTGTGTGTGTGAAGAAAGTTTTATAAACTATATTATTAAATTTTTTTATTTAAAGAAACAAAATTTTACTGGTTTTCAAGTAAAGAAATGTTTTGAAAGTCATGTGACATTTGTGACTCGTGTACGAGGACGTATACGGGAAATGGGTGTTACATATCCAAAATAGTAACCCAAAAATTTTCTTTAAAACTTGATTAAAACCACTTATAAATCCATCCAAAATGAGTAAGATAAAATGTACTGATAATCATAGTTTACAAAATATGTGGAGCTCCCAAGGTATAAACGAAATAATATGATACGGAGTACAAATCAAAGTTATGTATGAATACACATATGGGTCCACAATAGTACATGCCCTCTAAGAATGATTGAAGATGTACTATGAAGGTCTCTGAGAATCTGATTTGCTGCAATAGAATGTCTGTGATGACAACTCTCCTCATACGACCACCTTAGAACCTACGCACGAAAACACATTTTGGACGCTAAGCTTACGAGCTCAGTGCCTCGCTAATAAATGTACTACACTACATATATTCATTGAAAGAACTGGCTAGTGGCACAGGTCTGAAACATATAACTACTATAAGACTAAGCTGTGGCTGGCATCATGGTGCGGCTGAGGGTTCTGCATCTCGGAGAACTTATACCCCTCTAGCATATTGGCATGTTTCTGTTGTTCTGATATTAATTAACATTCTCACTTAAAGTCTTATTTATTGTTATTCTGGTGTATTTGGAGTACTTCGAGTCTGATCCCTTGACCCTTGAATTATTTATCAAAAACTGTTCATGGGTACCGATACAGACACTTCAATATCGATACTAAACCTTTGGTATCAATACCCACCTGTTAATATCAAAACCCCCTAATTAATATAGGTTGATTGGGTAAGGTAGTATCAATACTCTATGTTGAGTATCGATAGTTTGGTGATGGGGTCTCGATAGCTTCCTAAGTATCTATACCAAAATTAGGTTCGATGTATTAAAAATTTCCCGAGTATCAATACCTTTACTAGGAGTATCGATACACCTGCCTTGGTATCGACACTCTATGTGAATTCAGTACCAATTTTTCACACTAGAATATTGGTCTCGATAGCAACCCGGTCAGTATCAAAATCAAGACCCCAATATCAATACTTCTTTTATGAGTATTGGTACTACCCTCTCAAAAAGCCCTGTTTTGGCATGAAAAATCCTATCTTTCTACCCTAAAATCCTCGTTGAGGTCTCCAAGTGATGTTTAAGTGTTTTATATGATATTAGGGGTCATAAAGAGTCTAAACACATGTTATAAGCACTCAAATGATGTAATCTACCATGAACATGCTTCAAGCTTATGTAACCTACCAAATCTCACCTAATGAGCTATATGTGGTAGAGTTGAGTTAGAAGTGAGTTACCTGATGATTCTAGGTTGTTAGAAATGTCCAAGGCTCAACCAAGTACAAGTTTATCCTTGACCTTAGCTTTGGAGCTTTCCCCAGCTTCTCTGACTAGGCAAAAATCAAATGTAAAATTACTAACATTGTTGGAATGTTTAAAGGAGAATTTAAACATTCCTAGAGGTCTAAATCTCTCCAAAATGAATTGAAAACACTTGATTTCCTAAAACCCACACTTTGAAAACTAAGGCCAAAACTTCGGTTTGACGGCTTGAATTGAAGCTTACGGTGGGTAGATTTTGAAATTTACCTTGATTTGATAGGAAATTACTGGAAACAAACTAAAGTTCCCTCCTTTAACTTAACTTGCTCAAGAAGATAAAGAAGAATAGAAGAGCTTGGGAGAAAAAGACAAAGTTTGTGAGAAAAAGAGACGGTTGCACTCAGACGTTGTAATACCCTAAATTTTGGTTAATGACTAAAATATAAGTTTTGAAAGTTTATTGGCTAAAGTATAAACTTTGTAAACATTTAAGGACCAAAAATATAATTTTTAAAAGTTATATATTTTAGCTTGTAAATAAATAGTTTGACCTAAAATAAGAATTTTTGTGGGAATAAGATTTTCAGTACGTGATTTCTTTTAAAAGGAATAAAGTGTTATAGTTCGGTATAGAATTTGAATAGTTGATCGAGCCAGAAGTTTACAAAAATTTGATGGATGATAGATAAGGGTTGAAAATATTATTTTCATATTTTATATCAGAGAAATTTAGCATAAGTGTAATTTTTCAGAATTAGTCAAATAGTGGAAATTTAGTGACTAAAATGGAATTTTTTAAAATTTTATGGCCAAAGTAGAAAGTCAATGCCAATTTGTTTGTCTTTGACTATTGAATATTTTAATGGAAGATATTGAAATTGCATATTGTAATTATCAAGGTTCGTTAATGGTATTTTGGGAATTTTTCATTAAATGAATTTTAAATTCATTTATATTATACTAAGCCATATGTTAAGAATTATTAATACTAGAATATCAAGAAAATAACCACATTTTTAGCCATCTTCAAGTATAGGACCGAATACACTATAGCCAAGTGATAAAAAATTTATTTTTGATTTTGGAAGCTATATACTTGATTTTTAGATTTAGATATTAGATAGAGAATTGATCTACATTAAATTCTCTATCATTTGATATAAATATTTCACGGTGAACATGTTTATTTCATGAGATTGAAAGTTAGTGTTTATGAATTTTGAAGGATTGATGAAAGATTAGTATGTTTTTTATGTTGGAGATTAATTCTAAAGGATGTGTGATGATTGAAATCATTTGAAGATGCTTATATTAGGTTTAACCAACTTAAGGTTTATAGAGAAATGATGGATTTTGATTTAATTTGATGTTTTTATGGTTAGAATAGCATGAATTTGATGTAAGAAAGTTTATTCATGCTTGATATTGAATGGAAATCAAGCCATATGAACATTGATAGGTTTGAGCATATGAAGAAAATTAGGGGGGAAATTTTGAAAACTTTCTTATGATCTAGAATTGATATTATATGTGTTCTATGTGATTTTGAGGTTGATTTGGATCAATTTGGAAGTTTGAAATAGAAAAATGGTTAATTTACAAGTTTTGAGAATTGTGGGACATTATAGCATGAATGTGATATTTGGGGTGTTCAGTGTTGAATTTTAATATTAAAATGCTGGAATTTTCAAGTTAGAAAAAGGTTTGGAACCAAATTATATGTTTGGTAAATTTTAGGGTGGAATTCGAAAAGTCCTAAAACTTTATGGACTAGTTTGTAAATTTGAAATTTTTTTGGTATAATTTTGAACAAGAAATTATAATGCTGGAATATTATTAGCATGCTGATTTTTTAGTTTAAATATTGAGTTGGATCAAATTGCAAGATTGTTAAAGTCAAAGGTTGAATTCAAAAAGTATAAGAAAGTTTATGATGAAATCGCAAGTTTTTGAATACTAAGGTATTGATTTGAGTATGTAGTTAAAGTGCTAGAAATTAGAGTAATTTACGTGAAATGATCATGATGCTGAAAGGCTATTATGATGTTAATGGAAAAGTTAATTTGAATTCTAAAAATAATTCATAATTAATGGATTGATTTAGAAGTTGATAAAAGTTTAGAGGTTGATGATGAAAACAAATATTTATGGAATTAAATGATTATTTTAAGAAGTTGAAGTATGATGGGAAAAATGATTTATCAATTTTGTATCAATTTTATTTTATAGACTTTTATGTTCTTAAAGTTAGCTTATGTTAGTTGATACTAACATATAGTTGAATATCTGTGTTATTATTATAATGTTATCAGACTACGATAAATCTAGTGATCCGAATGACCCAAAAGAAAATGAGAAAGTGCGTGAGTAAAGAGTATTATATTAAGGTTCAGTAGTGAGGCAAATGTGAGTGCAATTTATTTATTTAACTATTCTGATCGAGGAAGACTTGCGATAAGTCAACCTCATATTATTTTAAAAGTATAATTTATATGGATTATTTACATAATATTCTCATAAAGTTTTATGAATGATTTAGGGCATGAATTATCCAAGTTATATTTTACGATGATCAATTAAAATGATTTTGATTATGAAATGTTGGTTAATAAATGATTATGGTATGATATAAAAGCCCATTGTATGTTGCATTGAGAGTCGAATGTACAATTTGCATGCCATTAGGTGGAGTGATTCTAATTTGATACATTTATGTACATTATGTATAGCACCGTTGATGCAAATGATATAATTGCACTTGGAGTGCATAGCCTAATTTTGATGATAGCACTGTGAAGTGCTTATTGCGCACACTCGTCTGAATCACATACTTTACATTCTCTTAAATATACTTTAGGCTATGAAAACAAAATATAAAAGTTTTGAAATGTGTATGAATGGAAAAGAACAATAAATGACTTATTCTATCCAACATTGATCCTTATGGTTTTTGATAAATCACAAGATGATACTTTATAGGTTTCTGATGAATAGATAGCTTAAATAAATTGGTTTGAGCGTTTAACTATTTTTATTTGAATTATATTTTTAAATGGTTTTAAATTTAAGCAAGTTTAGGTAAATTTTAAATAGTTCATGAAACAGTAGCAAACTGCCTAATTGTTGTTTGAAATTGGATTCAGTTTCAATGATTAAATATTATTTTATGATTATAGGCGATTGCTAAAATAATTTTAAAATTGAAATAGGAATAGGAATGATTTAAAATGAAATAAAATTTTAAGCGTTTATGATTTAAAAATGTTTTTAAAGTTAATGTATCATTTTAACTCATATTTGGAGACGTATACAGGTTATGAGTTTTACATTTATTTGCATCAGAGCTGCACGTTTAGCCGATTCTTGGCCTAAACTGAGTCTATGTTATGTTAGAAATATGTACACGCCACTAAGATGTCGAAATTGCTTATCTGGTATGGTTTAATGATTTTATTTATGATGTTACTCTTTACTAACGAAATATTATGTGATTGTCATTTAGATGTCAGATTCAGAAGGCTCTAAGAGAGCTACCATATAGGAGGTTCTTGAGGGAACCAATAGCGGCAGTAACGAGGTTGAGCATGTACCTCATGAAAAGTCTGAGTAGTAGGGAGAACCAGCACAACAGGGAGTGCCAACTCTAGATCAAGGAATGTTTCTTCATGCTATTAAGGCTATTTTGACTTGATATCATTCTGTAGCAACACCTCCCCCTCCTCCAACTCCAGCTCTTCCTCCTGATCCTCAAGTTACGAGAGCATCAATTTTGAAATGATTAAAAAGTCTAGGAGCCTATGAATTTAAAGGTAAAGAAAATGAAGATCTGGTTGTGGCAGATATGTGGCTAAATGATGTTAAGATCATGTTGGACAGTCTTCACTGTTCCGACGAAGAAAGGCTGGAGGGCATAGTTTCATTGCATTTAGGACATGCTTGTATTTGGTGGACAAATATGACTACGCGTGTTCCAGCCTATCAGATTACTTGGCAGTTTTTTTGGAGACATTTTAGAATAAATACATTAGAGAGTAGTTTATTACTCAGATGAAGCTGAATTTCTTCAATCTGATTCAGTGTAATAGATATGTGTATGAGTATGAGTGTGAGTTTAATAAGCTTGCTCGATATGCTTTAGAGATGACTTATACAGAGAGTGATGTATATTAGAAGTTTATTCGAGGACTTTACCCCAGACTGAAGGAACTTCTGCTGACTGTAAATTTGACCATTTTTCAGGAAGTGATAAATAAAGCAAAAGACTAGGAAATGACACAAAATGAAAAATTTATTATTGAGCAGAGATGGCAATCAAAGTGATCAAGAACATCATCCTTGTTTCAATCTAAAAGGGGTTAAAGTTTATGATGTGATCCAATTTAGCATTATGTATAACTTTGCTATTCCAACCTTTCAAGGGAATAAACTTTTTATCTTTATACATAATGATGCTTATTTCATATGCTATAACATAGTTATATTCATATACATATATTACATCTATAGTTATAATGATGATAACTTATTCATTAATATGTGAGGTATAAGTAGTTATTATTATATACTATAGTACACATCTTTATATTATACACATTAATATAGTTCATGTACTTAACTTATTCTTTATGTTATGCGTGTAGGTACATTCGACCACAACTTGGGAGCTATCTTAGAGCTAAATGGTGAAAGCAAAGGCAAGAAAACTTACATGGGAACATTTAAGAGACCATAAGGAACATTTGGTGAGAATTTTTCCAGAGACCCGTGAGCTCATAGCTGGATTGAGTTAAAGATTTGAGATGCAAGATGACTTCAATTTAGCTGGGGAGTTGCACCATCATCATCAGCACTTAGGACACTTCCAATATGTCCTAAGTCAATTTCTGTGAAATCGAACCTTTTCGCAAATAGTTGCAACCTCAAGAGGTACATTCTCACAAGGATCTGCCATAATGATCATCATCTTACAATTCACTTATGGCTAACTCACCTCCAGCTCATTAACCCTAGAACTAGCTCAAACATGAAAGGTTACCTTCCAACAATTGTGACCTTTTATGAATGATGTTTCCCATTGAAGATGCCCTTTCATCAAGGTGCGAGTTGGTGAAGAGATTACATCCATCGGAGGCCTAAATCTTGAAGAGACATTAGACAAAGCACCATACATATTTGGCCACCACCTACATGCCTTGTATATGGAGACTTTGGCGCCAATTTGGGGAGACACAACACCATTAGGCCAATGAAGATAACTTTGGTGTCAAGATGAACAAGCATGTTACCATGTGGCCAAGGGAGATGTATATTCATCCTAATTGAAACATCATGACCCCTTTGAAGAGGTAGCCGAACAATCACCAATCCAAGGGACTTCTCCTTTTCATTTTAAAGCATTATGTACTTTCATAAAGAATCATGTATTTGTCGAAACATTATGTGACTATTCGGCCAAGCTCTCTCATTTCCTATAAATTGGGAGGCTTGCTATCATTTGTACTCATCTCATTTCATAATATAAACAAAACTTTGTGAGTTAAATCTCTCTTTAAAGTTCTTTAAGAAATTTATCAATTAAGCAAGTATATTTCTTATACTTGTGGCGTCATTCCTTCACATTGATTCCTAAATTCCTAGATTTTATATCTAGTGGGTTGAAGACACTATTACCACCCCTCAAGCAAGTTTGTGAAGATCGGAGTTGTTCTCTCTAGCATAGCTTTCTCTTAGCAAGTTTGAGATATAACATCATCGCCATCTTCCATACAACATCCACACCATCAACCATCTTCCATCAAGGCCACCAACAACTTCATTATAATTCTACAACCATCTCTTTTCATCTCTTTCATTCCATTACTCATATTATTTATCCATTTGATATTCCATTACTAATACTATTCTTATAATCTTTGTTACAACCATACTTATAACTCAAGGACATCAGTACTTGTCATTCCTAGATCGGGACAACAATAAGGCTATCTATTCACTTCTATTGAAGAGTGTAGATTCAGCCTATATCAAGATAAATTTCCTTTCATTATGAAAAAAGAATACCGATTTGTGAATCCATCATAAACAACCTTTTTATCAAATCCCCAAGGCCTTCCTAGGAGTATATGTCACGCATTCATTGGAATAATATCACAAAGAACTTGGTCTTGGTATTTCCTGATTAAAAATGAAATGGTGACTTGTTTGGTGACCTTGAATTTCCCCCAATTATTTAGCCATTATAACTTGTATGGTGTGGGATGTTTAGTCGTCTTGAGTCCAAGTTTGGCCACCATTAAAGTACTTACAACGTTTGTACAACTTCCTTCATCGATAATCATAAAGCAAACTTTGTTGTTTACATGACAACGATTGTGAAAAGTATTCTCTCTTTGGTTATCCTCCATGGATTGAAACTAGTACTAGAGTAAGTTAGAAAGTGGTGCTTCTAGTCAGAAAAGATATGAGGCAAAGGAAAAAGGTAATCAAACATATACAATAGTTACTAGAGCTGGTAGAGTAGTAAGTCACAGGGTCAAAATTTACCATGTCACTAGTGTGGTGAAACTTATCATGGAGTTTGTAGAATTATTTTAGGAACTTATTTATGTTACGGAGACACTTAGCATTTTATCATAGACTGTCCGATGGCAGGAGAGAGTTCTGATCAGACAGAGAGATCTGTGGAAGTCTCAGAGAGGTGGTAGAGGTAAAGGTAGAGGAAGGGGTATTCAGAGGCAACTTCCCAGTCTGACAAACGTGCCCCAGCTCGAATATACAATATCAAGATTGCTGAGGATCGCGATGACCTCGAGATTATAGAAAGTACTTTCTATCTTTATGAAAAGCCATTATTTTTTATTGATCCAAGTTCTACGCATTCCTATGTTAGTTCAAAATTAGTCAAAGAAAGAGGTATTCCATTAGAACATATTGATAGTATATGATAGCTACGAATCCGATGGGTCATATTGCTAGACTAAAATAGATTAGCAAAAATTGTTCGATAAAGATTGAAGGGGTTGTGTTCCCGACGAATCTTATGGAATTTCCATTTGACGAGTTCGAGATCATATTGGTCATGGATTGGTTTATCTCCACATTATGGTTGGGTCGATTGTCACATGAAACATGTATTTTTGAAAGATACAGAAGGTATGAAATAATAGAAATTGGTGAAAAAGAAAGATCATTACCTAGCGTGATATCAGTAGTGATAACAACTAAATTGATGGAAAAGACTACTTAGCCTTTCTGAAAAATGTGATCGACACCTGAACATTTGAATTTAGACTGAAAGATATTCTAAAAGTTCAGAATTTCCATATGTTTTCCCTGATGAATTACCCGAATTACCTCCTAACCAAGATATGGAGTATAAGACTGATATTTTTTCGAGTACTGCGTCTATTTCAAAAGCTCCTTATCGTATGGATCCATTGGAACCTAGAGATATTAAGTCACAGTTGGAGGAGTTACTTGATCAAGGTTTTATTAGACCGATTGTATCTTCGTGGGGTGCACCAGTACTCTTTGTTAAAAACAAAAATGGATGGATGTGACTACAAATAACTTACTGTCAGTTGAACAAAGTAACGGTAAAGAAAAAATATCCTCTCCCAAGGAAAATTTAAGGTTATCGAAGACAACTCAAGATAGTTGCTTACAAACATAAATCTTATTCTAATTTGAAAAGAAACAAGATCGAATTTCAAGAGGGTGATAAAGTATTTTTTAAAGTTTCACCATGGAAAAAGGTTATGAGATTTGGGCGCAAAGGAAAGTTAAGTGCCATATTCATTAGCCCATATGAGAATATAAAGAGAGTTGGACCAGTAGTGTATCAGTTAGCATTACCTCCAGAAATGGATAAAATTCATAATGTGTTTCATGTATCGATACTTGGAAGTATCGATCGAATCCTTCACCTGTAATTACACCAGATGAAATTGAAATTTAACCAGATTTTTCATATGAAGAGGAACCTATGAAGATTCTAGCACATGGAGTCAAAGAACTGAGAAATAAGACAAATTTATTGGTAAAAGTTATTTGGCGGAACCATAAAGTTGAGGAATCGACTTTGGAACGAGAAGAATATATGAAAAAATAGTTTCCTCATCTTTTTACTTCAGATATGTAAATATGTATGGAATATTTGAGGATGAATTTTCTTTAAGAGGGAAGAATTGTAATACCCCAAATGTTCGTTAGTGACTAAATGTAAATTTTGAAAGTTTAGTAGCTAAAGTATAAACTTTGTAAAAGTTTAAGGACCAAAAATGCTATTTTGAAAAGTTATATAGTTTAGCCTGTAAATACAAAATTTGGCCTAAAACAAGAATTTTCATGGGAATTAGATTTTTGGTACGATTTATATTAAAAACTATAAAGTGATAAAGTTCGGTATAAAATTTGGATAGCCGGATTGAATCAAAGTTTTACAAAAAGTTAAAGTTTAATAGACAAGGGATGGAAATATTATTTCCGTATTTTAGATCAGATAAATTTAGCATAAATTAGTGTAATTTTTTCAGAAGTAGTCGAACAGTGAAAATTTAGTTACTAAAATGCAATTTTCAAAAATTACATGGCTAAAGTAGAAAGTCCAAGCCAATTTGGTTCATCTTTGGCTATGGAATATTTTAATGGAAGATATTGCAATGGCATATTATAATTATTATGGTTCATTAATGGTATTTTAGGCATTTCTCATTAAATGAATTTTAAATTCATTTATATTATATGAAGCCATGTGTTAAGGATTATTAATACTAGAATAATCAAGAATACAACCACATTTTCATCCATCTTCAAGCATAGGGCCGAATACACCATAGCAAGAGGTAAAAAATTTATTTTTGATATTTGAAGTTATATACTTGATTTTTGGATTAAGCTATTTGATAGAAAATTGATCTACATGAAATCCTCTATCATTTGCTATAAATATTTCATGGTGAACATGTTTATTTTGTGAGATTGAAAATTAGTGTTTTATAGGGTTTATGGATTTCGAATGATTGAAGAAATATTAGTATGTTTTTTATGTTGGAGATTAATTCTAAAGCATGCGTGATGATTGAAAAATGTGTAGATGCTCATATTAGGTTCGGCTAATTTAGGGTTTATAAAGAATTGATGGATTTTGATTTAGTTTGATGTTGTGATGGTTAGAATAACATGATTTTGATCTAAGAAAGTTGAATTTATGCTTGAAATTGAATGGAAATCAAGCACTACGAACTTGGATAGGTTCGACCATATGAAGAAAATTAGGAAATAAATATTGAAAAATTTCCTATGATATAGAATTGGTATTAGATGTGTTCTATGTGATTTGGGCATTGATTTGGAAGGGGTTAATTTACAAGGTTTTAGAATTGTAAGACATTATAGCATGGATGTGATATTTGGGGTGTTCAATGTTGAATTTTAATATTGAAATGCTGGAATTTTCAAGTTAGAAAGTGGTTTGGAACCAAATTATAAGTTTGGTAAATTTTTTGGTGGGATTCGAAAAGACTTAAAAATTTAAGGACTTGTTTGTAAGTTTGAAAATGTGATTGTATCATTTTGAACAAGAAATTATAATGCTGGAAATATTATTAGCATGCTTATTTTTGTGATTAAATTGCAAGTTTGTTAAAGTTAAAGATTGAATTCGAAAAGTCTAAGAAAATTTATGATGAAATTGCAAGTTTTTGAATATTAAGGTATTGAGAGTATGTTGTTAAAGTGCTGAAAATTATGGTAATTTATGTGAAATTATCATAATGGTGAAGGGTTATTATGATGTTAATGGACAAGTTAATGTGGATTCTAAAAAGAATTCATAATTGTTGGCTTGATTTAGAAGTTGATAAAAGTTGAGGGGTTGATGATAAAAATAAATATTTATTGAATTAAATGACTATTTTGAGAAGTTGAAGTATGATGGGGAAAATTGATTTAGTTGTTATCGATTTTATTTTATTGACTTTAATGTTCTAAAAGTTAGCTTATGTTAGAACGATACTAACATATAGTTGACTATTTGTGTTATTATTATAATGTTGTCAGCCTACGATAAATCCAATGATTCGAATGAACGGAAAGGAAAGGAAAATGTACACGGGTAACAAGTTTTATATTAAGGTTCGGTAGAGAGGCAACGGTGAGTGTAATTTATTTATTTAATTATTATGATCGAGGACGACATGTGAAGTCAACCCCATATTATTTTAAAAGTATAATTCATGTTTTAATTATGGATTATTTCCATAATATTCTCATAACGTTTTGTGAATGATTTAGGGTAAGAACGACCCAAGTTATATTTTACGATGATGAATTAAAATGATTCTGATTTTGAAATGTTGATTAATAAATGATTATGGTATGATCTAAAATCTCGTTGTATGTTGCATTGAAAGTCGTAGGTACAATTGGCATGCCATGAGGTGGAATGATTATGATTCTAATTTGGTACATTTTTGTACATTATGTATAGTACCTTTGGTGAAAATGATATGATTTTACTTGGAGTGCAAACCCTAATTTTGATGATATCACCGTCAAGTGCTTATTGTGCACACTCGTCTGACTCACCTACCTTGCATTCTCGTAAATATACTTTGGGCTATGAAAATGAAATATGAAAGTTCTGAAATGTGTATGAATGGAAAAGAACATTAAATGATTTATTCTTTCTGACATTGATCATTTATGATTTTTGATAAATTGTAAGATGATACTTTTCAGGTTTCTGATGAAAATGTAGCTTGAATAAATTGGTTTGAGCATTTAACGATTTTGATTAAGTTACATTTTTAAATGTTTTAATGCACTGTTGACATTTTTCATGTTTTATCCCCTCTCGAGTTTATAATACCTCACTAAGTTTTTTTTAGCACGAGATGATTTTCATGCATAGGTTCGGATAAAGTGTAGGACGTGTTGTGAGGAGCCTCCCGAACATCTTTTTGTAGATCATCTATATCATCAGTATCAATAAGACATCTTTGATGTTGCTTTTGACAAGTAGTGGCATTTATATTTATGTTTCTAGTTGCTTATTAGGGTTTGAATTAAATGGTCTGTAATAGTAAAATAGTATCATTTTATTTTAAACAGACTAGTTATATCTATATTTTTGAATGAATATTTTATATATATTATTATAATTTAAATGGTTTTAAATTTAAGAAGTGTTTAGGTAAATTTTAAATAGTTTACAAAACAACGCCAAACTGTCTAATTGCTGCTTGAAATTGGATTCGTTTCCAATGATTAAATATTATTTTATGATTTTAGGTGATTGATGAAATAGTTAAAATTTAAATAGGGATATTTTAAAATGAAATAAAATTTTAAGTGTTTATGTTTTACAAACGTCTGTAAAGTTGATGTAACACATTTAACTCATATTTGGAGACGTATACGGGTTACGGGTGTTACAGACGTGAGATCACCCAAATTAATGGCCATTCAACCTTTCAAAATAAAATTGGTCTAATTACTCCCTTGGTCCTCCTGATTGTGATTGCAAACTAAAAATGCCCTTTTTATCTACTATTGGGTTCAATCCAAGCCTAATTGAACTTATTCTTGGTTCAAGGCTTCCTACAAGCTAATGAATTTATTCAAGGCTCATCTCAGGTTAGCCTTACCTCTTAAGCCGCGATCCAGGGCATTACAACTCTCCCCTTCTAAGTATAAATTTCATCCTCGAAATTTACCTGGATAGAAGAGATGAGGATACTGAAGCTGCATGTCATCCTCAGTTTTCCAAGTTGCTTCCTCGATGCCATGATTCCTCCAGAGCACATTTACCAAAGGGGATCCTCGTATTCCTTAACTCTTTCATCTCTTTTGCTATGATTCTTATTAGTTCTTCTACATAGGTCAAGTATAGGCTGACCTCAATCTGCTCTAGGGGTATGACGTTGATCGCTTGTAAATGTATATGTTAAGGCGAGAAAATATGTGCAAGTATACATAATTAATTCAACTAATATAGGGTAAGTGAGTATCGTCTCCACAGGGATTGGTAGAGTAATATATTTCCACCACAACTAGAACTAGTGTCACAAACTAATTCCTACTAGATTGTCAGCTCAAGAACTAATATTAATAATAAAAAAGAAGTGATTTAACGATTGTAGAAAAGTTTGGTAGATGTAAAACAAGTATGCAGAATAATAAAATAAAACAAGACAATTGTTGATTTAATATAATGCAAACAACCTCTCACATGCAGACATATCACAGAGCACTGATGCTAAACTTTTGCTTTGACAAAAATTATTCTGAGTCTAGAATGAATTATTATGACTTGCGAAAGCTACCCGATAGGATTACTAGGTATTCTTAGATGGTTGCTAAGGCAATACTCCTCAGCGTTAACTATAGCCCTTGGTTTGTCAAACTATTGTTGTAGCAATACCTCTCAGCGTAAACTATAGGCGTTGTCTATCCTACTCTAGCGTCTATCCCATTTAGTCAATTGAAACTCACTCCTTATCTCTAAGGTAACAAGTTAGAACTTCATCATCTCGAATTCATTCCATTGCTTATGTGGATCTATCTTAACTCTCTTGAATCTAAGAATCACTATCTAGACAAAAGGATATCTCTCGATGCTCTTATATTGACAAGACTTGTTTTACCAAAACCCTAGATGATCTCTCGATGCTCTTACAATGTAAGGTAAAATATTTAAACGATGAGCAAAACAGTCATACGCAAAACATAATTCATCATTCATAAACATAAGAATATTGTTCATGCAAAACAAAGTTTACATCAAGTAAGACAATCATGATGCTATCAAAAATCATCCAAGATTTAACGTTTAATACAACCCCAAATAGATAAAGAGTTAAAAACAAAGGAATAACGACTCCAAAAACCGAGGGATCTATCGCAACAATTTTGATCAGCACTATACCTGCCTTGGTGATCAGCCTCTCTCGAGACCTGTTCACCACTCTACTAAAGTCTGGCTATGGAGGACACCAAGGAAGATTGGTGGGTATACTGTGAAGAAGCACTGTAGTTTCTTGCCCAGGCCTTGGATAAAGTTCTTTTATCTTCTTCCTTGCCTTTCTTTGGCGGCTACAACTGGTTATTTATAAGGAGAGATCTCCTAGGGCTTTGCATGCTTTTGGAGTTTCCTTAAATAATCGTTATTAAATGTCCATACTCAAAAGGAAAGGTGGTTGTCAGAATAATTAAGGCTTACTTGCACGTAAAGTAGGTTATCCAGCTAGCGTGTGACATAGGCGGTTTCGTCACACCTACTTCAGACTTCTTCAGATAAACCTTACCTCGGTGAGATAAATCTTCTCCTCACGTTCTCATATATTTCATTGGCCTTTGCAAATTTATGTTGTCACGACTGAAATGTTCTTCCTCTGTAGGTTTCCTGCATAAACACAATCCAAATAACCCTTTCTCCTCAGTAGCATCAGTCAAACCAAATAAATCTTGCCTAAGCAAAATTTATCCACCACAAGCTAATATAACCTATATGCAACTAAATGCAACAAAAATGCTATGCATACTTTGTTTAAATGAGAAATAACTTAAGTGAAAAGACTGGAAATTGAGTCTTTTTACGGAGTTATCACTCCCCTAAACTTAAGCTATTGCTTGTCCCCAAGCAATATATAATAACTAGAAGGAAATCAAAATTGTCATGGCAAGCAGTGTTAAGAAAAACATATGGTTGACATTTCAACCCTCAGCAAAAAAATGTTTGGCCTCAACATGTTCGACAGTCATATCAGTCAAGTCCCCTCCCTAGTCAGGATTATTTGCTATAGTGTGTGCATGATTGTAACCAGTCTATGCATAAAGGTAATTAGAAAAATTAAGTAAGCTCTTCTAGTTTGTCAAGGCAACAAATTATTTTTCAGGCTTAGTTTATACTCCTAGTTATTTATCAACTTTTGTTTTCATAGGGGAGTCAGCTCATCACACCTACCGTTCCACACTCTAAGTGAAAGGGAGCATACCTTCCACCCCGAAGCTAGTCAGACAAAGTCATCCTATGACTACTTTCATTCACTCATATGCCTTGGCTACTCTTAATTTCTTATGGAGTTTTTCTATTTATACCTTTGCACAGAAGAGTGTCCCTTCTTATTTTTCAAGTTTTTAAACAATAGAGAGTTTTCCCTTTACCCTTAAAATATTTTTGAATTCTCGGTAAGAAGAAAGTTATTTTCCAATTTTTTTTCAGATTACCTGAAGCAAAGACATCCTACAATTATGTTTATGAATTTCAAATAATCGGGCCTAAGATTGGTAATCTTTTTTAGGCAGTCTTAACAATAATTATGGCATAGGCAATCAAATTTTGCATTCATCATCGGGCATCCCTAATTAATTCCTAATAATAATCTTAACCTGCTTATGTCATGACAACCAAAATTTTCAACTAATTATCATCAATTACGTGTTTAACAAAGTATGACATAATATGGTACAATACCTCCCCCAAACTTGAGGGATGCATTGTCCTCAATGCATGAAAACTAAAACTACATGATGCTATACGTGGATGCAAAAAAAAACTAAAACTAAAATGGAAACTCACTGTGGTGGGGTGGCTTGACTGGACGCCCTCATTCAGCGTCGTTTGGGAGGAAAGGGACTCTCGGATACTGAGTCTACTGCTTCTATCGTCGAGGGAGATGGCTGAAGTATATGGAATGTCGTTCTCTTGTAGCGCTTCTTTCTGGTCGAGGCTCGTGCTGGAGTTGACTGCTCGGTAGTAGGAATTGGTTGTGCTGGAACTGGTGCTGGACTAGGATCTGCTACTAGGACCGGTATTGCTTGACTGATAGGGGACTGTATAGGAACGTGATCGGGTTGCTTTGATGCTAGAGTAAAAGCTTCATCAGGGAATAAGTTGGGTGCGCTATTTTGACTGCTCTCGGAGGTGGAAATGGAGGAGGAGCTTAGGAGATCTTTTGTGTCGCCTTGGCCTTCCTCTTGTACGGGAGGGACATGGGTTGCCAGTGGTTGCACATCGGTGGGCACTCCTGGGGGAACTTCTGGAGGGACCTACGATGTTGAGGCATGGAATGTGTTGTCGCCCGTATTGTATTTGAGGATGACACTAGGGAAGTGACAATCTGGTGTTAGTGTTATAGAGCAACTCCTTGAAGAAGGTGTTGAGTTGCATGTCCCTAACCCTAACATACTCGAAGTAAATTTCCATGTGGTCCTCAAGGCGTCTGATCTTTTCACGTGTTTCTCGAGTGTACGTGGACACAACAGCCATTCTAGCCGCGATAACCGATTTTGCTCCCCGCTCCAAACCTTCATGCGGGGCGTCATCCTCGAAACTCATCAACTCGGGTACCTTTTTCTTGGTGATACCCTCCTTGGATTTAATGAAATCCTCAAACCTCAGGAACCTTCTTCTTCTTACACAGTGCGATTATCATGTTGGGAAACAGTAAGTTACCCCGGTTCCTTTTGGCACATTCATGGATTTGCTCGAATATGAGTTCTCCAATGTTGATCTTCCTCTCGTATATGATCGAGTGCAAGAGCTTCAATCTTTTCATGAGGACAATGGTGTTGTGAGATGTTGACATCAGCTTGCCTTTGAGAAAATGGTTTCACAACTTCATGTTCGGTTTTAGGGCTCAGTGATCTACTCTTTTCCTTATTGGGGCATTCCCTTCGAACTTGGCCCACCCGAAGCATAAATTTTCCAGCACTCTATTGTACATTTCTTGATCCGCCTCAGCCATAAATCGCTTGTGTTGCTCCTCCACTTTCCCCAACTTAAAGTATATGTTGAGTATTGAAGGGGAAAATCGAAGGAGTTTCCCTAGGACGTACACTGTGTGGTTGGATGGGTCTTCGAGATGGGCGTAGAACTCCCTTACCATCGTCGGTGCTACGGCTTTGGGATGGCAAGTAAACTTCTCCCAGTTGTGTTTTTGTATCACGTCCATCACTTTCGGTCCAAATGGTTCCTCATCCGTGGCTGTGAATACAAATCCATCTTCCAAATATACTTGACGTTTCTGAAAGATTTTGAAGCATGCTTCTAGTTCGGCTGATTGGAAGCGTTCAAAACTCTATATTGGAGATGGGGTTTTCCTTGTTCTTACCATTGTACTTGGTTGGTTTTGTTAAACCAATGGTGGCGAAGGAGAGGAATTCGTTGAAAGAAAGAAAGTTTTTCTTGTTTAGTAGAGAGAGAATGAGGAACGATGAAAAAGAAGAAGTTGGGTGGTTTTTTTTGGAAAATAATAAGTGCTTCGGGGTAGTTTTGTCCTTATATGAAGGGGAAATATTTTTGCATTTAATGAAAAATATATGATTGGACATAAAGTGGGGGAAATTATCTCTTTCCCTGTTTATTTTGTCGCCAAAACCATGCATCCTAGGGTTTCATTTCTTTTCATGCATACTTTAACTCCTCATACTGCCACGTGTTCCTTGCTTGCCTACAATAAAGAAATAAAATAAAATAAAACGGATAATGAAAGAAGAAAATAACTTAATTTATTTATGTACAGATTTCAAATTTTCGTTGCCTAGGCAACGAATTTTGTTCAAGTAAATATAGAAAACTCTTGGGCATCATGTGCCAACGATGTCGGTTTGTCGCGCATGACTGGGGCTCCTTTGTACTCCTTGAGTCTCTGCCCATTCACCTTGAAGATGGACCTATCATTTTGGTTCTGGATTTCAATTGCTCCATTGTCATGGACTTGGTGTACGATGAATGGTCCTGACTATCGTGATTTTAACTTGCCTGGGAATAACTTAAGACGTGAATTGTAGAGTAGTACTTGTTGTCCAGAATAGAATTGCCTCGGCAATATTTTTCTGTCATGCCATCGTTTTGTTTTCTTTTTGTATAGGTGGGCATTCTCGTATGCGTGTCCTCTGAATTCATCCATCTTGTTCAGTTCCAAGAGTCTTCTTTCTCCAGAAAGCTGAGCATCCATGTTTAGCATTTCGATGGCCCAAAATGTTCTATGTTCGAGTTCAACAGGCATATGACATTCTTTTCCATATACCAGTTTGAACGGTGACATTCCCAATGGTGTCTTGAATGTTGTGCGGTAAAGCCCATAGTGCTTCATCTAACTTCGGTGACCAATCCTTTCGACTTGGTTGACCACTTTCTTAAGGATCTATTTAATTTCCTGGATAGACACTTCGGCTTGTCCATTAATTTGAGGGTGATACGCCATAGCAATCCTATGTCATACTCCATATCACTGCAGTTCCTTGGCAATCAATTTATTGTCAAAATGTGTGCATTCATCGCTGATGATGGCTCGTGGTGTTCCAAATCGGGTGAATATATTTTTGTGCAAAAACTTTAACACCGTTTTGGAATCATTTTTAGGTGTTGCGATGGCCTCCACCCACTTTGATACATAATCCACTGCCAAGAGAATGTACAAATCTCCAAAAGATGTGGGAAAAGGTCCCATGAAGTCTATTCCCCATACGTCAAAGAATTCAATTTCCAGAATATTTTGCCATGGCATCTCATGCCTTTTTGATATGTTTACTGTCTGTTGGAATCTATCACATGACTTATATAATTCAAGCGTATCCTTGAACAAGGTTGGCCAAAAAAATCTAGATTGAAGCACTTTCGCTGTTGTTTTCATTCCACCGAAATGCCCTCTATATGGTGATGAGTGGTACTGGTGTAGAATATGTTTTTGCTCTTCTTCTGGAATGCATCTTCAGATTATTTGGTCTTCACATTGCTTGAATAGAAACGGTTCATCCCAGTAGCAATGTCACACATCATGTCGAAACTTCTTTCTACCCTGGTTAGATAAATCAGGAGGAGCAATACCACTAACAAGAAAGTTAACTATGTCAGCATACCAAGACGCAGGCATGACAAATAATATTTTCTCATTAGGGAAATCCTCTTTAATTTCTGTTATGTCAAGATAATCAAGTTTGTTATCTAGCCTAGACAAATGGTATGCCACTTGATTCTCTATGCCTTTTCTATCCTTAATCTCAAAATCGAACACTTGTAGTAATAATGTCCATCGAATTAGTCTAGGCTTTCCATCTTTTTTATTAATCATATATTTAATGGCAGAGTGATCTGTATGCACAATTACCTTAGTGCATATTAGGTATTGCCTAAACCTATCAAATGCAAATACTACTGCTAAAAGTTCCTTTTCAGTGTTGGTATAGTTTACTTGTGCATCATTAAGAGTACGGCTCACATAGTATATGACATGAAAGATTTTACTTTTTCGTTGCCCTAGCACTACTCCGATTGCATAGTCACCGGCATTGAACATGATTTCAAATGGTTCGTTCCTGTCTAGTGGGACCACGATTGGTACAACCGAAAGCTTTTTCTTTAAATTTGTGAAGGCATTCAAACAATCATTAGTAAATTAAAATGGATTATTTTGTTGAAGCAAAAGACATAAAGGTTTAGAGATTTGACAAAAATCTTTTATGAACCGCCTGTAGAAGCCTGCTTGTCCAAGAAAACTACGTACACCTCCCACATTAGTTGGTAGGGGTAGGTTTGCAATCACGTCCACCTAGGCTTTATCGACTTCAATGCCTTAGCATGAAATTTTGTGAACCAACACTATTCCTTCGGTCACCATAAAATGGAATTTCTACCAATTCAGTCTAGGTTGGCTTCTTCACATCGTTTCAGTACCTTGGATAGATTACCAAGACATCGGTCAAAATCATCACCCGAGACGGAGAAATCATCCATAAATATTTCCATGAATTCTTCCACCACATCTGAAAAGATTGTCATCATGCATATTTGGAATGTTGCTGGAGCGTTACACAATCCAAACAGCTTTCGTCTAAATGCATAGGTACCATGCGGGCATGTGAAAGTGGTTTTCTCTTGGTCCTCCGGTGCTATGGCTATTTGGTTATACCCTGAGTATCCATCGAGGAAGCAGTAAAATGCTTTTCCTGCCATCCTATCAAGCATTTGGTCGATGAAAGGGAGGGGAAGATGATCATTCTTTGTGGCTTTGTTGAGCTTCCAATAATCCATGCATATGCGCCAGCCCGTAACTATTCTTGTGGTGAGGAGTTCATCATGTTAGCCTTTAATCACGGTCACACCACCCTTTTTTGGCACACACTGCACTGGGCTGACCCATAAACTATCAGATATAGGATATATTACTCCTGCTTCCAACCATTTAATGATTTCCTTCATGACTACCTTCTTCATGATTGGATTGAGCCTTCTTTGGGGTTCCACCAAAGTTTTATGGCTATCTTGGAGGTTGATTTTGTGCATGCATATGGTCGGACTGATTCCCTTCAAGTCTATCATTGTCCATCCGAGATCTTTTTAGTGCTGTGACAAAATGTTTAACCAACTATTCTCCTGTTCAGAGGTTAGGTTGCCATAAATTATCACTGGTAGAGTTTCATCAACTCCTAGATAAGCATATTTCAAATGTGATGGCAAAGTTTTAAGTTCTAGTTTCGATTCATGTTGCAAGGATGACTCTTGAGACTTAAATTCATCATAATCTAAAGGTTCGAATTTCATACTTGATTTATTATGAAGAAGTCTCGATTGAGCCTTTGCCCTTCCTCCGTATCGTGCATTGATATCGTTTTATGGGTGTTCATTATTCAAATTTTCATTGTCAGGGCCATGAATCTTTGAATCATCTTCTAAATATAATTCAAATGTATCTTGTTTGTGCATCTCAGTTGTAGGGTCATGGTCGAAAACGTTGTATTCATCGAGTCTTAGAGGTTTACCTCATCCAAAGATTGTCTTCTCCTTTACTTCTCTAATACATTGGCACTCTTCTAAATCATCCACATATTTCATGGAATTAAATACATTGATGGTGACACTCTATTCTCCTACTCGCATTGTGAACTCTCCCTTTTCACTATCTATTAGGATCTCCCAGTGGCTAAAAGGTGTCGTCCCAGAATGATCGAGGCATTTTCATCAGCGTCACAATCCAGGATGAGGAAATCCACTGGAAACACGAATTTTTCCACCTTTACTATGACGTTCTCTATTCTGTCCTCTGGTCGCACATATGACCGATCGGCTAGTTGTAAGATGATTGAGGTTGGACAAGCGTGATATCCGTCTAGTTTCATAAATATGATCTTTGGTATCATGTTCACACTTGATCCCAGATTAACAAGAGCTCGTCCTATGAAGTCCTTACAAATTGAGCATGGTATTATAAAGATGCCAGGATCTTTTTGCTTTAATGGGAGTTTGCTTACTGCTGAACAAATTTCTGTTGCCGTGGCAACACATTCTACGTTCCATTTCTTTGTAACAATGTCCTTAAGAAACTTGGCATATGAAGGCATTTGCTCGATGGCTTCTAGCAAGGGTACATTAATACACAACAGATCCAGAACATCAACGAATTTCTTGAACTGGATGTCATCATCATGCTTCTTCAACCATTGACGGAATGGTGTGGAGGCCTCACAATGTCTTATGCTATTGTTGAAAAATCTCTGGCCTCAGGCATGAATTTCTCATTGTTTGAGCGATGCCTTTCTGAACCATCAGTTCTTTCCTTCTCTTCAGGCGCTTCCTCTCGTTCAACATTTTCAGCTCGATCCTCTGGTTGTGTTATACCATGGAGAAAACTGTCTAAGTTTTCTCCCCCAAACTTGTCATTTTGGTTGACCTTTTTTACACTCCTTAGCGTGAGTACATTGTATTGTTCCTTCCCATGATGTTTAGTGATCTCTGTATCACTAGGGAGGTTTCCTTATGGGAGAGAATGTAATGATCTTAGGGATGAACTATGGCTTTGCAAAAGTGTTGCTTGGCTTTGTAACAAATTCCCTTAATTTTTAATTATTACAGAATGTTCGTGAATCAAGGTCTTTGTAGAGGCCATGAAATCTTTCATCGAAGCCATAAATTCCTGCAATGATAACTCAAAGGAATTATTATTGGAGGAAGAAACTATACCTTTATTGTTTTGCCAGGGCTGCTGATGATGCTGATTCTGAAAATGTTGATGATCAAAATTATTTTGATGGGCCTATAATTTGTTGCTTGATTGTTGTTGTTTCCTTGATTACTCCATGCAAAATTTGGGTGATGTCTCCAACAAGGATTGTACGTGTTTGAATAGGGGTTATTGTTGCTCCGATTGTAGTTGCCCATAAAATTTGCTGACTCATGGTTTTCCGGGTATTCACTCTCATGATGGTTGCCGTGATAAAATAAGCATGTGTTATTGGTCACTTTAACTTCTCTTACCTCATTAGGACGTTGTAAAATTTTCAACATATTGGTTATGGCAGAAAGTTGAGCTGCTACCGAATCCTTACTCTCTAACTCATATGCTCCAGATGTTTTTTTATCGGTCCCCAATCTTATATTTGGAAATTGATAATCATTATTTCCTATCTTGTCAAGGATGTTAAAAGCTTCCTCGGGTGATTTGTCTAGTAAGGTGTCATTTGATGAGGCATCTAGCATCATTTGAGTTGATGCATTGACTCCGTTGTAAAATATCACAACTTGCGTCCAATCATGAAAGCCATGGTTAACACACTTGCGAAGTAGGCTTTTGTACCTATCCCAGCATTCGTACATTGATTCATCGACTCCTTGGCGAAAACTAGCAATGTCATTACGAAGTTGTGTATTCATATTGTGTGGATTGTATCGCAGTAAGAAACTCTTGCATAAATCTGCCCATGACTCCATTGAGCCAGAAGGAACTCAGCTGAGCGAGGCTCTTGCCCTATCGAGTAGGGAGTAAAGGAAAAGTTTCAGTTTGAGCACATCTTCATATACTCCTTGATACCGAAACGAGTCGTATACTTCAAGGAAAGAACGAACAGATTTCCTAGCATCCTCATTGGGTGAACCATTAAATTTTCCAATAGAGTTTAGCATGTTAAACATCATTGGTTTGAGTTCGAAATGAGTGGTTTGTATTTCAGGTGCCACTATGCCTGGATTGAGATCATCAAGAATCGGGTTCAAATGATCTCGTATCTCTCTTGGTCTTGCAACTTGAAGATTGATAGCTACATCAGGTCCAAAATCTCCCATGTTGTTTTGCATTTGGATTTGGTTTAATTGTTCTCTGGTTCTTTGGGCACGTAACATTTGTCTGAGTGATTGCTCAATTTCAGGGTTGAATGGTTCAAAAGGCTTACCAGCAGATCTCAAGTTCATGCAATAATAAAAATCTACAAAAAAAAATAATAGACTACGTTAGATTAAATAAATATAAGGTGACACAAAAAGAACTTGTCATGTCTAAAAATTTTGTCAGTTGCCAATCCTCGGCAACAGCGCCAAAACCTCGATCGCTTGTAAATGTATATGTTAAGGCAAGAAAATATGTGCAAGTATACACAATCGATTCAAGTAATATAGGGTAAGTGAGTATCGTCTCCACAGGGATTGGTCGAGAAATATATTTTCACCACAACTAGAACTAGTGTCACAAACTAAGTCCTACTAGATTGTCAGCTCAATAACTAATATTAATACAAAAAAAGTGATTTAACGATTGTAAAAAAGTTTGGTCGAGGCAAAATAAGTATGCAGAATAATAAAATAAAACAAGACAAGTGTTGATTTAATATAATGCAAACAACCTCTCATATTCAGACATATCACAGAGAACTGATGCTAAACTTTTGCTTTGACAACAATTATTCTGAGTCTAGAATGAATTATTATGACTTGCGAAAGCTACCCGACAGGATTACTAGGTATTCTTAGACGGTTTCTATGGCAATACTCCTCAACGTTAACAACAACCCTTGGTTTTTCAAACTGTTGTTGTAGCAATACTTCTCATCGTAAACTATAGGCGTTGTTTATCCTACTCTAGCGTCTTGAAACTCACTCCTTATCTCTAAGGTTCTTCACCATCCCGGATTAATTCCATTGCTCACGTGGATCTATCTTAATTCTCTTGAATCTTAGAATCACTATCTAGACAAAAGGCTATCTCACGATGCTCTTATATTGCCAAGACATGTTTTACCAAAACCCAAGCAATCTCTCGATGCTATTATAGCGTAAGGTAAAATATTTAAATGATGAGCAAAATAGTCATACGCAAAACATAATTTATCATTCATAAACATAAGAATATTGTTCAGGCAAAACAATGTTTAACATCAAGTAAGACAGTCATGATGCTATCAAAAATATCAAAGATTCAACGTTTAATACAACCCCAAATAGATAAAGAGTTAAGAAAAAAGGAAGAATGACTCCCAAAACCAGGGGCTCTGTCGCGACGATTCTTATCAGCACTATGCCTGCCTTGGTGATCAGCCTCTCCGAGACCTGGTCATCGCTCTGCTAAAGTCTGGCTATTGAGGACACCAAGGAAGATAAGTGGGTAGATGGTGAAGAAGCACTACAGTTGCTTGCTCACGCCTTGGATAAAGTTCTTCTCTCTTCTTCCTTGCCTTTCTTTGGCGGCTACGACTGGTTTATAACAAGATATCTCATAGGGCTTTGCATACTTTTGGAGTTTTCCTAAATAACCGTTCTTAAATTTCCAGACTCAAAAGGAAAGGTGGATGTCAGAATAATTAAGGCTTGCTTGCACGTGAAGTAGGTCATCCAACTGGCGTGTGACATAGGTGGTTTTGTCGCACATGCTTCATACTTCTTCAGATAAACCTTGCCTTGGAGAGATAAATCTACTCCTCATGTTCTCATATGTTACGTTGGCCTTTGCAAATTTATGTTACCACGACTGAAATGTTCTTCCTCTGTAGGTTTCCTGCATAAACACAATCCAAACAACCCTTTCTCCTCAGCAGCATCAGTCAAACCAAATAAATCTTTCCTAAGCAAAACTTATCCACCACAAGCTAATATAACATATATGCAACTAGATGTAATTAAAATGCTATGCATACTTTATTTAGACGAGCAATAACTTAAGTGAAAAAGACTGGAAATTGAGTCTTTTTACGGAGTTATCAGACTTACAGAGGATCAAATCGGTATCTCTTGAGCATGGATACATAGAAAACATTGTGGATACGCTCTAATTCTGGTGGTAAGGCTAACCTGTAGGTAACTAGCCTAACTCTCTCAAGCACCTCATATTGTCCTATAAAGTGCATAGTTAACTTTCCCTACCACCCAAAGCAAAGTACTTTCTTCCAGGGGAAACCTTGAGGAATTCCTTGTCGCCAACTATGAGCACAATGTTCTTACGCTTCAAATCCAAATAAGACCTCTGCTTGTCTGAAGCTTCGTTTAGCTAGTTTTGAATCAACTACACTTTCTTCTCTATCTCTTTGACCAAGTCTCAGCGTAATATCTTACACTCAATGAGCTCTATCCAACAAAGCAGAGTCCTACACTTGCATTCATACAAGGCCTCATACGGATCCATCTAAATGCTCAACTGGAAGCTGTTGTTGTAGGCAAATTCCACCAACGGTAAGTGGTTCTCTCAACTACCTTCTAGATCGATAATGGTACATCTGAATATGTCCAAAGAATTTTGATAACTCACTCTAACTGGCCATCTTACTGAGGATAGAAAGCTATGCTGAAGTGTAATTTGGTTCCTAAGGAATCATGAAGGGTTTTAAAAAGTAAGAAGTGAATCGAGGGTCTCTGTCTGATATGATGGAAGTGGGTACATCGTGCTACCTCACTATCTCACGGATGTACAACTGAGCTAACATCTCTAAGGTATAGTCAATCATAATTAGGAGGAAGTGCGCTGATTTAGTTAGGCAATCTACTATGACCCAAATTGTGTCATATCTCTGTTTGGTCATTGATATCCCGGTCACAAAGTCCATAGTCACCCTATCCCATTTCCACCGAGGAATTTGAATGGGCTAAAGCAAACCTAAGGGAACTTGATGTTCGACCTTAACCTGTCTACACACTAAGCATCTAGTGACAAACTCTGACACTTCAATTTTATGCCCTGCCACCAAAACAACTAACGAATCTCTTGGTACATCTTATTACTGCTTGTGTTACTGAGAGTGAAATGCAATGCGCCTCTTGGAGGATCTTACTACACAACTTAGTATCTAAAAGTACACATAATCAACCCCTGAAGTATAACATGTCCCTATCACATAACTCAAAACTAGGGGCCTCGACTTGTCAAACCTACTCAATCCTAGCTCTCAACTGATCATCTGAACTCTGCAACCTCTTGGCTTTACCTACTAGTTATGGATCAACTCACAGCTTGGCTAACAACCCACTATCATTGGTTATACTCAAACATGCTAGGAGGGCTCGCAACTCTATAATCAACTTTTGGCTTAATACATCTTCCACAATGTTAGTCTTTCCTGGGTTGTAATCTATCAACAGTCATAGTCCTTAAGAAACTTAACCCATCTGTGCTATCTAAGGTTTAACTCTTTCTAAGTGAGGGGATACTTGAGGCTCTTATAATCAATGAAGATGTAACAATTCTCAACAAAGAGATAACGTTGCCAGATCTTTAAAATGAACATCACTGCTACTAGCTCAAGGTCATGGGTGGGGTAATTATGCTCATGAGGTTTAAGCTAACGGGATGCATAAGCTACCACTTTACCCTCCTACATTAATACACATCCTAGGCTATTCAATGAGGCATCACTAAAACTTTAAAATCTTTACATGACTCTGGCTGGGTTAACACTAGGGCTTGGGTTAATATGACCTTCAACTGTTCGAAGCTCTCCTACCATTTCTCATTCCAAACAAATGGAACTCATTTCTGAAGTAGTTTTATTAGTGGGGGTGGCTATCATCGAAAAACACTGAATAAATTAAAGATAATACCTGGATAAGCCAAGGAAGTTGTGCACCTCTTACATATTCTTAGATGGCTCCCACTCTATTATGGCTTGAATCTTCTGGGGGTCGACTTTGATGACGTCTGTTGACATGATATGACCCAAGAAAGAAACCACTGATAGCCAAAATCCATATTCTTGAATTTGGCATATAACTACCTGTCTTTTAGGGTCTAAATGATGATATAGAGATGCTAATCATGCTCCTCTTCTGATCAGGTGTACATAAAAATGTCATTTATAAATAACACCATAAATTGATCTAAGTATGGGTGGAAGATTCGATTCACTATGTCCATGAATATTGTTGGAGCGTTAGAGAGTCCAAATGGTATTATCAGAAACTCGTAATGATGATATCTTATCCTAAAGGATGTCATCACCACATCTGTATCATTAGCCATTAACTGATAGTAGCTTGACCGCAAATTGATCTTTGAGAAAATGCGCACTTCTCTTAACTGGTTGAACAGGTTGTCTATCCTAGGGAGTGGATAACGATTCTTGATAGTTAACTTGTTTAACTACCTACAGTTGATACACAACCTCATCAACACATCTTTATTTTTAACAAACAAGACTAGTTCTCCCCACGGAGAGATGCTCGGTCGAATGAAGCTCTTCTCTAGCAACTCCTGAATATAAGTCTTTGTCTCCTTTAGTTTTGTCGGTTCTATGAGATAGGGAGAAATGCACATCAGAGTTGACCCAAAATTACCTCAATGCCAAACTCTAACTCACACTCTGGAGGCAAACCCGATAATTCTTTTAGGAACACATCGGGAAAATCTCGCACTGCTCGAATGTCCTCGAGTGCTGGAACTAAAATTTGAGTGTCGACTACGTGAGACAATAAGGCCTCACACCCACAATCGTTCATCCTTTAAGCTTTCAAAACTGATACTATATTGGACTGGCGATATCTTTCGCTAATCATTACTAACTTGGTTCTATCAATATCCTTAAGCTTAAGTTGTTTAGCTTTAAACCTCAAGCTGGCGTCGTCTTCTGTTAACCAATTCATCCCCTAAAAAATGTCAAACTCTTTGAAGGGTAGTTCCATCAGGTCTGCTGCATAAGTATATCCCTCAATTTCCACTAGGCAATGCCTGTAGATCTTGTCTACCAGAACATTTAGACATAAGGGAATGAGACAGGGACATCTACCTCTATGTCCCCTACTGGCATTTTTATCACCTAAGTTAGGTCAGAGCAGATGTAGGAATAGGTGGAACCAGGATCTATCAAAGCTGTAACTAGAATGGAAAATATTGTAAATGTACCTAATATCACATCTGATGTGTCACACTCCTCCCAGGCTCTCACTGTATACTACCAGAATGCCACTCTCGGCTTTGCACCGGCCATTGATCTAGTTTTCCTACGGCTCTATTGTCCAAATACAGTTATACCACCCCTAGATAGCCCTCAGCCCCTCTACAGTAACGGTGCCAATTGAAAAGTCACTACTGATGCTGCACCCTATACTCTTAGGCAGTCTCTGACAAAGTGGTCCAAGGAGCCACTATTATAGTAACCCTTGAATACCTGGTAGCATATCCTCGGGTTTCTCCTCTCACACTAAGTTCATATGGGATTGGTGAACCCTCTGGTCAGCTCACTATCACTACCCTCAGATACTAAGTTCATTGCTCTCCTCCTAGTGTCGAATCTACCTTCACGGTCTGAACTCTACCTAGTCCTCCTCGACTATGTTGTTAGGGGTCTTCACAAACCCTGACTGTCTATGGCCCTCTTGGTCAGTGTTTGAGATGGCCTCGTTGGCTCACGGGCTCTCCTAGTCTACCCTACAATATCACCAGTTTGTCTGACCAACCTATCCAGAACCCTCTCGACAACCTTCACCTGGTAGGTCAACTGAGCGAAGACCTTAGGAGTATCAGCTACAAGGTGTGTCAAAATGTCAAACTGAAGGCTCTCTCTAAACCTTAGAGATGCTCATATATCATGTCAACTTTGTAGTAACCTTAGAAACTCTCGCTCATACTCCATCACTAAGCTATCTCCCTGAGTGAAGTATAGGAACTACTCTATCAAATCATTGGTGTAAGTCTCCTTGATGTACTTTTGCCTCAACTCTATGAGGAACTGCTCCCATATCGGCCTCTTTGGCTCTATAGCCATCTCGATCATCTCCCACCAATCTATGGCGTCACCCTTGAGTAGGGTAGTGACACACCCAAGATTACCATCTGAGGTAAGATGCAACTGTCTGAGGGTGGAGAACATCTCCTTAAGCCACTGATATGATGTTATAGGATCGTCATCCCTTGAACCAAAGAACTCGATGGTTTTATATCTATAGAGTCACTCTACTAGGGATTTATGGGGAATGCTCATTGGCTGAGCTGGAGGTACTAATGGGGGAGGTGGTATAATTGTAGAACTAGGTACAGACCTAGTGATCTATCTAAGTACGGAGGTAAGATCCTTAAAGAAGTTCACCTCCTCAACCTCAGCATCTACTGAAACCTCCTACTAAGATGTATTCAGGACGAACTCATCACCGATATCTACTGCTAAAGAGGCATAACTCTCATCTCTACCATATTGACTATAACATGGGTCGTCTACCATAGGTTATGTATGAATTAAAAAAAAGGGGTTATTATCGTCATTCATGTTATTATAGTACTCTTGACTCCATATAGGCATGTACATATACAGACACTGATTGACTCTAACTAGCGGGTCATTAGAATGACTAAACTTGGATGCTCTGATACCAGAAAATGTAACACCCTAATCTAGTTCGGCCCGAAAATCCATGGATTACAATGTTACACGGGACTACAGAAATAGTAACCTAAAAATTTTCTTTAAAATTGAATTAAAACACTTATAAATCCATCCAAAATGAATAAGATAAAAACACTGATAATCCGAGATTAAAAATATAGAGAGCCTCCAAAGTATAAACAAAATAATACAATACGAAGTATAAATCAATGTTACGACTAAATACACATAAGGGTCCATAATAGTACATGCCCTCTAAGAATGGCTCAAGATGTACTCTAAAGGTCTCTCAAAATCTGATTTGTTGCATTAGAATGTCTGTGATGATAACTCCCCCAAGAAATACCACCTAAAAAACTGTGCATAGAAACATATTCTGAATGTTGAGCTTAGGAGCTCAGTGCCTCACTAATAATTGTGCTATACTGCATGCATTCATTAAATGAACAAGCTAATGATACAGGTTTAAAACACACAACTACTAAACTACTAAGCTATGACTGGCATCATGGTAAGACTGAGGGTTCTTCATCTTGAAACTCTTATAGCATTCTAGCATGCCAGTATACCGTCAGGTATACTAGGACGAGACCTGAAATCTACATCGAAAACTTATACTCGTCAACTTACTCCATCCAATATTAGGGCATCTGCGCCCAGTCGACTACTAAAGTTCCTTGGCACTGACTTGGATATCCACTAACTGTTGTATTATGCTAAAGAGACTCGGGTGTCCTTACTGTTTCTCTATTATCAAACAAGGCTAGTTTTATATAACCCTAGTTATTATTGTTTCTACTGTTCTGATACTAATTACTATTATCGCTTGAAATCTTATTTACTATTATTGTGGTGATTTTGGTACCTCAAGTCTGATCCTTTAACCCTTGGATTATTTATCCAAAACTATTTGTGGGTATTGATACTGACCATTTAGTATCGATACTAAATCTTTGGCTTTATTTCCCACCTGTTGGTATCAATACCCCCTAACTGATATAGGTTGATTGGGTAAGGTAGTATCGATACTCTATGTTGAGTATTGATACTTTGGTATTGTGGTATCGATACTTGTATGAGTATTAATACCAAAATTAGGTTTGAAGTTTTCAAAATTTCCCAGTATCGATACCCTTACTCGCAATATCAATACCTCTGCCTTGGTATCGATACACTATGTGAATAACAATACTAATTTTGTGCATTAGAATATTGATCTCGATACTAGCCCAGTCAGTATAAAAACTAAGACCCCAATATCGGTACTCCTTGCATGAGTATCTATATTGTGCTTTAAAAAGCATTCATTTTGCCTCTGAATGAAGAACATTATTGATATTGTTCTTACAATATTGATACCCCTGTTACGAGATGCCATGTCTTGGCATAAAAAAATCCTATCTTTTTACCCCAAAAGCCCTATTGAGGTACCCAATTGATGTTTTAGTTTTGTATATGATATTAGGGGTCATAAAGAGTCCAAACACATGTTTTAAACACTCAAAAAATGCAATCTACCATAAACATGCTTCAAGCTTATGTATCCTAGCAGATCTCTCCTAATGAGTTACATGTGGTAGAGTTGAGTTAGAAGAGAATTACCTGATGATTCTAGGTTATTGTAAATGTCCAAGGCTCAACCAAAAACAAGCTTGTCCTTTCTCTTAGCTTTGGAGCTTTCCCCAACTTCTCTCACTAAGTAAGAATCAAAGGTAAAGATTACTAACGTTGCTAGGATGTTTAAGGAGAATTTAAAACGTTCCTAGAGGTCTAAATAACCCCAAAACGAACTAAAAACACTTGCGTTCCTAAAACCCCACTAAACCCACACTTTGAAAACTAAGGCCAAAACTTGTGTTTGAAGGCTTGAATTGAATCTTAGTGTGGGTAGATTATGAAAGTTACTTGGTTTGATTGGAAAATCCTAGGAAAAAACTAAAGTTCCCTCCTTGAACTTAGTTTGCTCAAGAAGAAGATAAAGAATATAAGAGGTTAGGAAAATAAGACAAAGTGTGCGAGGAAAAAGATATGGTTGCATTTAGACGTGAGATCACTCAAATTAATGGGTATTCAGCTTTTCAAAATAAAATTGGTCTAATTACTCCCTTGGTCATCCTGATTTTGGTAACAAACTAAAATTCCCTTTTTATCTGCTATTGGGCTCAATCCAAGCCCAATTTCACTTATTCTTGGGTTAAGGCTTCTTCCAAGTCAAGGAATTTATTCAAGACTCATCTTAGGTTATCCCAAACTCTTAACCCATGATCTAGGGTGATATAGTTACATGGGAATACAAAACATAAGATAAATATTAAATAAAATAATAAACTAACTTAACTATATAAAGACTAAAATGAAAAAATAAGAATAAAAATAAATAAAAAACTCAACAATAAAAACACTGAAGGGAAGCATATTCATGCTTCTCCGAGAGTAACCACTTTCTTGTCACGCTTAACATAAGCATCGGTGTAGTGCTTAAATCATTGTTCATTAACTTTAAACTCATGTCCGTTGATGGTGGACTTGTTTATTGCGGTACCATGGGAGAAAGGTTTCACTACCTCGAACGGCTCAGACCATCTCGACTTCAGTTTTCCTACAAAAAATTTTAACCGAGACTTTAAAGGAAGTTCTAATTGCCCTAGCAATGATTTCAATTATAGTATGGGAGTTTTCTCAATAGAATATTTTTTGAGTTTACCTTCCTTACCTAAGTAGTCTAATGGTTCAAAATATTTACCCAGTTGACTTATAATCCAATTTGCTTCATCTGGTTATTTAATTTCATCCGGTTTGGCAATAGAATTGTTGTGGCAATTCTATTCTACTTCAAAATTGAATTTGGAAATAGAATTTGCTTTAAGGAATAACACAAACAATGCCAAATGACAACGCATAACATAACAATGCAATATGAAAAAACGAACAACACCCCCAAATTTGAGATAAGCTTTGTCCTCACTGCATGCAAAACAAATGGGTTAGCTAGAAATGATGTCACCTTGATTGATTAGTGTCTTTCAAGCCATTTGTTTTATTTTCTTATTGGCTTGCAGAGGTTTAGAGCGAGTTGCTGGCTTTTTTAATGGTGGAAGCTTTCGTTCGAATAGTGCGATAAATAAGAGTAATAAATTAGGATGAACTCCCTCCTTGAATCAAACTCCTCCTTTTCTTGAACTCTTATCCTAAAAATTCAAACAAAACATAAGATAAATATTAAATAAAAAGAGAAACTAACTTAAGTATATAAAGACTAAAATGAAAAAAATAAGGAAAAAAATCGATAATAAAAACACTGAAGAGAAGCATATTCAAGCTTATCTTAGAGTAACCACTTTCTTATCACGCTCAAAATGTCCACCGGTGTAGTGCTCAAATCATTTTCCATTAACTTTAAACTCATTTCCATTGATGGTGGACTTTTTTATTACGATACTATGAGAGAAAGGTTTCACTACCTCAGACGGCTAGGACCATCTCGATTTCAGTTTTCCAATAAAACGTTTTAACCAAGACTTGAAAGAAAGTTCTAAATGCCTTGTCAATGATTTCAATTATAGTATAGGGGTTTGCTTAATAAAAGATATTTCGAGTTTACCTTCCTTACCTGAGTAGTCTAATGGTTCAAAATATTTACCCAGTTTACTTCATCTTGTTGTCCATCATTCGGTTATTCAATTTCATCTAATTTGGCCATATAATTGATGTAGCAATTCTCCTCTACTTAAAAATTGAATTTGGTAATAGAATTTGCTTCAAGGAACGATAAAAACAATGCAAAATGACGACGCATAAAATAACAAATGCACTATGACAAAACGAACAACACCCCCCAAACTCGAGATGAGTTTTGTCCTCAATGCAAGCAAAAAAAAAATGGGTTAGCTAGAAAATATGTCACCTTGATTGATGAGTGTCCTTCAAGGCATTTGTTTGATTTGCTTGTTGACTTGCAGAGGTTTAGAGCGTGTTTCTGGCTTTTTTAATGGTGGAAGCTTGTCGTTTGAATTGTGCGTTAAATAAGGGTAATAAATTAGGATGGACTCCCTTCTTGAATCAAACTCCTCCTTTTCTTGAACTCCTACCCTAAAAATTCAAACAAAACATAAGATAAATATTAAATGAAAAGAGAAACTAACTTAAGTATGTAAAGACTAAAATGAAAAAATTAGAATAAAAATAAAGAAAAATTCAATAATAAAAACACTGAAGGGAAGTAGATTCATGCTTCTCCGAGAGTAACCACTTTCTTGTCACGCTCAACATGGGCACCGGTGTAGTGCTTAAATCATTGTCCATTAAATTTAACCTCATTTTTTATGATGGTAGACTTATTTATTACGGCAGCATGGGAGAAAGTTTTCACTACCTCGAACGACTCAGACCATCTAGATTTCAGTTTTCCCATAAAAAGTTTTAACCGAGACTTTAAAGGAAGTTATAATTGCCCTGACAATGATTTCAGTTATAGTATGGGGGTTTGCTTAATAGATGATTTTTCGAGTCTACCTTCCTAACCTGATTAGTGTAATGGTTCAAAATATTTACCCAGTTGACTTATTATCCAGTTTTATTCATTTTTCTCTCCATTATCCGGTTCTTCAATTTCATCCGGTTTAGCAATAGACATGTGGCAATTCTCCTCTACTTCAAAATTGAATTTGGTAATAGAATTTGCTTCAAGGAATTACATAAACAATGCAATATGAAAACGCATAACATAACAAATGCAATATGACAAAACGAATAAAACCCCCAAACTCAATATGTGTTTTGACCTCAATGCATGCAAAACAAATAGGTTAGTTAGAAAGGATGTCACCTTGATTCATGAGTGTTCTTCAAGCCATTTGTTTGATTTTCTTGTTGGCTTGTTGTGGTTTAGAGCATGTTGATGGCTTCTTTAACGGTGGAAGCTTTTCGTTCAAATAGTGCGATAAATAAGGGTAATAAGACATTTTTCATGAACTTTTGTAAGCCTATAAATACGGTATAACATTTCACTTTTCATCATCAACTTGGAATAAAGTTTTCTTGTGAGTGTTTAACTCTCTTGGTCTTTAAGAACTTTATTGATTTACAAGTTGTTCTTGTGAAATCATTCCTTGTCATTCATTTATATCGTTGGTTCCTAATTCTGTTATAATTAGTGGGTCACGGTCCATCTTCTCAACAACACCTTAGTGTTTTCATTCAATATAGAAACCATATCAACATTCCAATAACGTTGGTTCCTTTCTTGAACCCTAAACAAAAACTACCATTAACTTTCACCTACACACCCATCTAGACCTTCTATATCCACTTTATTTTTCCTTAAACACCTACTTCACCAAACGCCTACAACACCTTTAATATTCCATCATACAAATTTCATTGAATATCTTATTTAGAAAATTTTCACTCAATTTTTTCAGTTTGAGAAGATGCTTATTCGAATCACAATGGGACAACAAATACAACTCTCATGAACAAGCTCATATCTATACCATTTTTGTATACGGTAATTTTTCTAAACTTTGAAACCAATGAGTAGTATTGATATTACTTTAGTAGTATCGGTACTATATGAATAATATCAATTCTATTCATACACTATCAATACTTCAAAGCTAAAAAAACCATTTTAACTTGTTTAAAATGCTAAAATGATTGAGTACATGTTTGAAAAGATTTGGCTAAATTGAAACACATTTACAATATATATTACAAGTTTATTTGGATTCTGAATTATTTTTAAAATATTAGAAGTACAAATTCAATTTTACATATATTTGTTATATACAAATATAAGTTAAATATGAAATCATGAATATATTAAACTGATGGAATATAAAACATCAACAAAATGATGTAAAAATCAAATAAAAACAAATATGCACCATCATGAAATTGAAACGAAAGAAAGAAATATGCATAAATCAAACAAAATTAAATGGCATCTAAATAATTCAAGGGACTAAATTGATTTCATTGCATATTTGAAGGGATTATATGTGATAATAAAAATACGACATCGATTGTTGTCATCAATCGGTTGCTAAAATACGTGATCCCTTAAACGGGTTAAACACAACCCTATTACAAACATATAAAAAAAACAATTCTAAATGTCTAATTTTCTTTTCTTTTCTTTAAAAAGCTCACATCTTTCTATTTAATTCTAGAGATAGATGAGAGAATCATCATGTGGATCACCACCGATTGACGTCAACATCATTGGTCGTTGATGGTGAAGGAGACAAACCTTCGATCAACTCCATTTGAATTCCTAAACTTAAAAATGACCTTAAAACTCCAAAAAAAGTCTTCTTCATTAATCTAAGGTTTTTTTAAAGAGGTTACCTTTCAAACTTTGACTCCTATGAAGAGACAATGATGACTCTTGAAGGGAAAACGTAGATTTTTTTATGCTTTTTCTCTCTTTTTGCTCTATGTATTGTTGTTTTTATTTACTTTTTTGCACTGGTTTTCTCTTATGTTTTCTCTAAAAAAATTTAATCCCATGGCTTCTAGATATAAAGAAAAATAGGTTCCCTTTTCGCGTTGATGGTTCCCCATAGTATCATCTAACAAGTGAAAAGGATTCACCAACTGAATTCAACATTTTTCCAAGGAGCCCTTTGATTCCCTGTTGTTGTCATGGAAGAATAAGGCTTGACAGAGGACACACGAGCATCAATGCTCGGGTACAACTGATATGACACTTAACGAGGGAGTCTGAGATGACATGAGGACCAAAACTGAGACTGACACGGGTAGGAAAGCATCTCTACTTCATGGTGAGTCGACAGATCTACACATGTATCACAATCACAGAGATATCATCGATTGAAAGGGCATATCTCAAGATCTTGGAAGATGCATCACTAAAAAACGCATAATATATACCCGAATCAGGTTGTACAAGGACTGGTGCCTTTGTTAAAACCTTCTTTAGCATTTTAAAACTCTCTTAGCACTTCTTCATTGAAACAAAAGGCATATCTTTCCATAAAAGCTTTGTTAGCGATAACGTTATCATCGAAAAGTTTTTCATGAATCTTCGATACTAATCAGCAAGTCCTAAGAAACCCCAAACTTCTAAGGTGTTCTTTGATTTCCAATCCACTATAGTATGAAATTTCTTGGGCTTTACCCTTATGCCATTTATCAAAACAACATGACTAAGAAAAGTATCTTCTATCAACCAGAATTCATATTTTTGACAGTTTGGTGTACTATTTTTTCTCTCAAAGAGTCGTAAAAATTTGATTAAAATAAAGTTGAAACACTCGATTAATCAAATAATCAAATTCATAAACGCTATAATATAATTAATCAAACTAAATGGCATCACCACAACTCGTAGTGTCCATACCGCGTCCGAAAAATTGTCTTAGGATCTTTAATCTTCAATTGATGGTATCCAGACCAAAGAACAATCGTAGAGAAGATTACTGCACCTTCCAATTGATCATACAAACCATCAACCTTCAGAAGTGGATACTTATTCTTACTGTCACTGTATTCAATTGTCGATAATCTATACATAACCGTATAGATTCATCTTTCTTTTTTCCAATAGCACATCTACGCCCCAAGGTGAAACAATGGGTCTGACGAATCCTCGATCAAGTAACTCCAGTAATTGGGCCTTTAATTCTCTTACCCCAGTTGGGGCCATAAAAAACAGGTTCGGTGCCCGGATAAAAATCAATCTTAAATTCCACCTCACGGTCTAGAGGTAACCTAAGTAATTCATCTGAAAAGACATCTTGAAATTCCCGAACTATGGGAATATCATACAGTCTTACTTCAGATACTTGAGTATCTATCACATTAGTTAAAAAATATATACATTATTCTTACATCATTTTCTTCACAATCATTGTTGATATCACATTGGGCGATGATTTTGCTTTTTACCCAATCAATATAATTTCCAAATCCTTCGCATCTTTATGAAATAATTGCTTCTTATGACAATCAAACCAACCATAATGTGGAGACAAGCAACCCATGTACAATATGATTTTAAACTCATTAAATGATAATTCCATCATATTCACTAGGAACATATCCCCTTGAATATTTATCGGACATTTACTACATGTCCGAATCACACTTGCACCATGACCCATAGGGTTTACCTTCATCATATCACTTGAGATCAATTGAATAGAATACATGATAACTCCATAAAAGATTATGTTATGCGTCTTTTTACTTAGGTTATTGTTTGTCTAAAAGCTATTAGTCATAGCATTTTAGTCTCATCTAGTTGCATTTAGGACATATTTACATGTGGTGGATAAGTTTTGTCAAGGAAAACTTTATTTGGTTTAATTGATGCTGTTGAGGATGAAGATTGTTTGTTGGCTATGTTGATGTAGGAAATGACTAAGGAATAATTAATTTGCTAAGACAAATCAATTTGATAGGGCTAACAGAGCATAAGAAGACGACAATGAGGAACATATTTTTTTGCCTAGGCGAGAGATATCTTTCAAGTCTAATGCAGCTCAACGACACTGCTGACGTCACTTCCCATCTTCAAACTTAAGTGTAATCGTGCCCTTATTAAGTTAATTAGGACCACTGCCAGTTGCTATATCATTTATAAAATGGGAATGACATTAAGGGTATTTAATGAATTTCCAAGGGCATTAAACCCTAAAAATTCCCACTATAAATATCATATTATAACTATTCAAGAAAAACAACAGAACCAAGGAGAAGAAAGAAGAATATACATGTGGCTTGTAGTAGGCGGCTGAAGCACCCACTTTCACACTTTCCCCCACTCGACCGTCTTTGGTGCCCTCTATAGTCGGACTTCATTGGAACGACGACCAGGCCCTCAAGAGAGGCTGGTCGTCGGAGCAGGCATGGTGGTGGTTAGAATATCACGGAAGAGCTCTGATTTTAGGAGTTTTTCTTCCTTTATTTTTTCATTTCCATATCGTTTAAAGGATTGTACTTAAAGATTGATTTTTGAATGTTATTTTTCACTCCATAATTGTTTTATTTGGTGTTAGATGACTCTTGAATGATACTTTGTTCAATTATTAATGAATTATGCGATTTTTTATTCTAGGTGTTATTTTGTTCATTGTTTCAATATTTCCTTCACACTATAAGAGCTTTTGAGATATTTTTTTGTGCCTCGACAAAGCATTCATTGTCTTTGTAAGAGCTTTCGAGAGATTACCATTTTTCTAGGATTAGATGCCTAATATCGATAAAGTTAGAGTAGATATATGTGAACAAGGGAACTTATCCAGGATGGTGAGGTTCTAATCCACCTTAGAGATAAGGAGAGGGTTTTATTTGACTATAAAGGATACATACTTGAATACGATAGGCCAAAGGCTATAGTTTAAGCTGAGGGTTATTGCCGCAACAACAGTTTGACAAACCAAGGGTTATAGTTCACGCATAGTAGTATGGTCGTAGCAAGAGACCTAACCGCTTTAGTAAATCCAGTCAGGGAGAACAAGCATAACTGTTAAAAACATTTTGATATAACAAATAAAGTCCTATTGAATGTTAATATTTTATTTCAAAATTAATATTCGAGTAAATTATTCGAATATCAAAATATACTCCAAGTTTTCAAATGTCAATTTTAAACATTACTTAAGTGTAAAATTGTGTTTTATATTAAAATATTTTTTAAAACAATTTTGACAAAGTATTTCGAACCATAATCGGGCCAAAAATAATTTTTACAAAGGGATGTACCGATACACTCTTGAATGTATTGATACACTCTTAAATGTATCGATATATACCCAAATTCGAATGCATTTTGTGTACTGATACACAGCAGATGCATCAATACACTCCTGGCTCTGAGAAACATCGAATGTAATTAGTGTACCGATATACGTAGGATGTACCGATACACAAGGTCAACTAACGGTGGAAATATTTGAATTTTACACTGAGTGTACCGATACACCTTGAGAGTGTATCGATACACCTACGCTCCCAACAGATTTTTTAAATTATAATTAGACCATAATGGCTCTATTGACTTCACCAATGATCCTCAACGTTCAGAAGTGATCCAAGGTGTATTTAAACAAGCTTAGGAGCCATTGAACAAAAACAAGAATCAAGAGAGAATCAAAGAGAAAGCATTAAACCTCAAGTTTGAGCATTTCAAGTCTATTTTCATTCAATATTCATTTTGCTTACAAGAACACCATTTGTACTCAATTGTATTAATTCTTGAGTGTTCTTTCTTTGTTCTAGAATTGTGCAAACATCTTTCCTTGTGAGGTTTTTCTATGAGTTTGTGAAATTTGTATTATTCACTTTGGGAGAGAGTGTTCTCAAGAATTTAGGGTATAATTCTTGAGAGAGTTGTAAGATTACTCTTTGTCCTCAAAAGAAAGAAAATATTAGTGAATTTGTTGAAAAATCCTTAGTGTGGATAGCTAAGGTAGTGGACGTAGACTTTGGTTGAGAAAGTCGAACCACTATAAATCGTTGTGCAAATATTTTCAACTTTTTGCAAAAACTTCCACCAAAAGTTTTATTGCCAATTCACCCCTCTTGGCTGATTCGTCGATCAATTAACTCAATAATTGGTATCAGAGCTTTACTCATTTAAAGGTTTAACCACCTCTTGAGTCGATTCAAGAAGAGTTATATCGATATTCAAGTCATCAATGGCCTCCATTTTAAACTTTGACTTCGTTCTTGATTCTCAGCCCGTCAACAAGCCTTCTTTCTTCAATGGAGCTAATTATGCTTATTGGAAGAATAGAATGAGGTACTTCATTCAAGCAAGTGACATGGGAGCATAGAAAATCATGGAGAATGGATACATCATACCATCCACTTATTCAAATTTGTGGAGTGAAGAAGTGACGAAAATGTTTCAGCTCAACTCAAAGGCTATCCATATTATATTTTGTGCTCTTGGAGCAGATGAATACGTGAGAGTTTCATTTTGTACAACCGCCAAGGAGATATGGGATAAACTCCAAGTCACTCATGAAGACACAAACGAGGTAAAAGAATATAAAATTAGTCTTCTAACTCATAGCCATGAAAATTTTAAGATGAAACCGGACGAAGATATCAAAGCTATGACGAATAGATTTTCCATGATTGTCAATGGTCTCAAGTGATATGGAGAGATCATTCCAAATGAGAAGCTTGTAAGGAAGTTAATATATTCTCTTCCTAAATCTTGGGAATCGAAGAAGACGGTGATCATCGAAGATAAAAACCTAAAGTCTTTAACTCTCGATGAACTCATCGGTTCTCTCTTCACGCATGAAATGATGATTCAAGATGAGGTAGACCTCGAGAAGAAGGAGGAGACAGAAAAGAGGAAGAACATTAGAGTTGCTCTCAAATCCATAAAAGTTGAGAGTAATTCTGATAATGACGACGATGATGAAGAAATGGCATTATTTGCCAAACGGTTCAAAAAATTAATGAAGCCCAACAAGAGAAGAAAATTCAAAGAAATAAAGGCTTAAAAAATGAACCAAATGAGAAGGATCTGATCATTTGCTACGAATATAAAAAGCCTGGGCATATCAAATATAATTGCATGTATTTAAAGAAAAATGGTCAATCCAAGAAGAAGCATAAGGCACACGTGGCTACTTGGAGCAATGATGATGAATCATCAAATGAAGAGGAGCAAGAAGTAGTGAACCTATGCTTGATGGCCACCGGGGAAGATTCTCAGGTAACTTCTAACTCATTTAATTTCGAAGATTATTCTTTTGATGAGTTAGCAGAGGAAAATACTGGGTTAGCTTCGGACTATGAGAAATTATTTTTGAAATAAAATAATGATATTTTAAAATTGAAAAACGAAAATGATCTCATATCCAAGACCAACATTGATCTTGAGAGTAAGATTAAAAATTTGCAAATCAAACTAGATAAGTTTGAAAAGAAAAACACTGATTTGCATAACTTACTTTCAAGAGTCAATGACAATCATCAAAAAGAAATTGATGATATTAAAGCTTCTTTTGATAAAGTTGGAACAAAACGTTTTGATAATGGAAAAAGTTCAAAATCCAACTTTGCTAGAAAAAGTTTTAAAAACTACAATCATAGAGGTCCCCAAAGAACCTCTAATGGAAAAATCGTTAGAAGTATATGGGTTCCTAAAGAACTCATTACTACTAAAGATAATGATATTCTACACAAGTGGATACCTAAGGGGACTAGGATTTTAAAAACTAATGAATATGGACCCAAAAGAATTTGGGTACCAAATATAAAAAAATAATCTATGTTTATAGGAAAATGAGCATTTCTACAAGGCATAAAATACAAGTTCAAATTCATGGTTCCTTGATAGTGGATGCTTAAGACACATGACCTGAGTCAAGAGCCGGTTTATAGAGCTTAACGAAAAAATGGAGGAATGGTAACATTTGGTGATAATTCAAAATGTTACATTGAAGGTATAGGTACTATAGGTAATACCTCTTTCATACAAATAGAAAAAATATTATATGTGAATGGGTTAAAGCATAATCTATTGAGTATTAGTCAATTATGCGATAAAGGATACAATGCCTTATTTGAAACAAATGGTTGTAAGATTGTTGACATTGCATCTAATCGGATTATGCTTGTTGGTCATAGAATAGGAAACATATACATGGTGCATTTATATTCTATTAATATGACTAACTTGTGCCTAGTTGCTAAAGATGAACATGATAGTTGGTTATGGCATAGGAGACTATGACACACTAGCATGAGTGTTTTACAAAGACTACTTCAAGGAGATTTAGTAAGAGGATTGCCAAAGCTAAAATTTGATAATGATAAAATCTGTGATGCATGTGCTAAAGGAAAACATAAAAGAGCTTCCTTTAAATCCATTAATGATTTATCAAGTAGTAGAGTATTACAATTGATCCATATAGATCTTTTTGGGCCAATTAGGACCACTACCTTGGGTGGAAAACAATATTGCTTTGTATTAGTAGATGACTATTCTATATATACTTGGGATCTAGTTTTAAGTACTAAAGATGAAACATTAGAAAAATTCATCACGTTTTCAAAAGTAATCCAAAATGAAAAAGGTTACTCATAACTAGTGTTAGGAGTGATCATGGTACTGAATTTGAAAATCTTGGATTTACTGATTTTTGTAATTCAAATGGGATAAGCCATAATTTTTCAGCACCTATAACCCCTCAACAAAATGGAGTTGTTGAGAGGAAAAATCGAACTTTAGAAGAAATGGTTAGAACCATGCTTTGTGAAAACAATTTGCCAAAATATTTTTGGGTGGAAGCCACAAATACCGCTTGTTATGTCATAAATCGAGTAATGATTAGGCTTATTTTAAAGAAAACTCCATATGAACTTTTCAAAAATAAAATGCCTAACATTAGTTATTTTCATCCTTTTGGATGTAAATGTTTTGTTTTAAACAACGGTAAAGACAATCTTGTCAAATTTTATGCTAAAAGTGATGAAGGAATTTTTTTGGGTTATTCCTTAAATTCTAAATCTTATCAAGTATTTAATAAAAGAACTTTAGTGGTTGAAGAGTCCATACATGTTGTTGTCGATGATAATCCCCTTCCAAGGAACAATTCTTGTGTTGATGATGATGTAGGTATTGTAAATACAAATGACGTTGGAGAACCATCATCAAAGGAAGAAATGAAAGATGAGGAAACTCATGATGTTCTCGAGAATCCAACCATTGAATAAAGGGAAGTCTCTTACCCAAGAGAATAAAACTACGTCAAGGATGGTGAAATTATAGGTGATCCATCTAAAGGGGTAACAACTCGATCTTCTCTTAGAAATATATGTAATTATGTTCCATTTATCTCATGCATAGAGCCTAAGAATATCCAAGAAGCATCAAAAGATGAAAACTGGATTATGGCTATGCAAGAAGAGTTAAATCAATTTGAGAGAAGTAAAGTATGTACATTAGTTGAAAGGCCTAGTAATAAATCTACTGTAGGTACTAAATGGGTATTTAGGAATAAGCTTGATGAAAGTGGTAATATAGTGAGGAAAAAGGCTAGACTTGTTGCTCAAGGCTATACTCAAGAAGAGGGCATAGATTATCATGTAACATACGCACCCGTAGCTAGGATGGAAGCAATAAGAATATTATTAGCATTTGCATGTTTCAATGAATTTAAATTATAACAAATGGATGTTAAAAGTGCATTTTTAAATGGTTTTATAAAAGGAAAAGTGTATGTGGAACAACCTCCTGGTTTTGAAGATTCAAAATTTCTATATCATATCTTTAAATTGACAAAAGCTTTATATGGTTTAAAACAAGCTCCTAGAGCTTGGTATGAAAGACTGTCAAATTTTTTAATCGAAAAGGCTTTTCAAAAGAGAAGGTTGACACTACATTGTTTTTAAAGCGAAAATGTAAAGATTTATTAGTAGTTCAAATTTCTGTTGATGATATAATATTTAGTTCTACTAATGATGCTCTTTGCCAAGAATTATCTAAGCTAATGCAGAGTGAATTCGAGATGAGCATGATTGGGAGCTCTCATTTTTCTTGGGACTCCAAATCAAGCAAAGAAAAGATGGCATCTTCATCAATCAAGCAAAATACGTCAAGGATATGCTCAAAAAGTTTGGATTGGAAGATGGAAAACCCCAAACCACTCCAATGATCTCATCTACAAATCTTGACAAAGATGAAGGAGGTAAATGTATAGATGTTAAACTTTATAGGTCTATGATTAGCTCTTTGCTTTATCTAACCACAAGTAGACCAGACATTATGTTTAGTGTTTGCTTATATGCTAGATTTCAATCATGTCCTAAGGAATTACATCTAAAAGCCATTAAGAAAATCTTTAGATGCCTTAAGGACACTCCAAGTTTAAGACTTTGGTATCATAGAGACTCTAGCTTTAGCTTGCATGCTTTCTCTGATGCGGATTATGGAGGATGCAAAATATATAGGAAAATCACCTCAGGTACTTGTCAATTCTTAGGGAATATGCTAATTTCATGGTTTTCAAAGAAACAAAATAGTGTTGCATTATCTATCACTAAAGCAGAATACATTTTAGCAGGTAGTTGTTGCTCACAAGTTTTATGGATGAAACAACAACTTTTAGATTATGGAATTGAAGTTGGTACCATACCTATCAAGTGTGACAATACTAGTACTATTTGACTCACTAAAAATCACATCCAACACTCTAGAACTAAGCACATTGAAATTAGACATCATTTTATTAGATATCATGTCACTAAGGGAGATGTAGTTCTAGAATTTGTTGTTACTTTGCATCAAATACCTGACATTTTTACAAAACCTTTAGAAAAATAGAGATTTTGGACACTTAGGAGAGAATTAGGTTTGACAAACCTACCTTAACTTATTGTTTAAAATAATTTTAGCACTTTCAATTAGAATTGAAAATTTCTTATAAAAATAACAATTTTGATTGCATTCTTTGCTAATAGTTAGGGGGAGTTTATTATCTTTAGTGAAAATTAATTATATGTTCAAATAAAATTTAAAGATAGATTTGATTGATTGAACATTGTTAATTTTTGAAATATGAGTTGCCAATACCACTAGAGCTAATCAATTTAGCATTCTAAGTGTTTTAAAACAGATTTGTGACATTTTTGTGCAAAGTGTATCGATACCTATGTATCGATACATCATCACTATGTATCGATACACTATGAATGTGTACTGATACATTCCTTGAATTTGTATCGATACACTCAGGAGTGTACCGATACACCCGTAGGGTTTTAGGCTTAAAATCCCTAAAAACTTCATTTAGCCAAAAACCCTAAACTAAAAACTCTTGCTCGTAGTTTTCCCTCTCTCTCATCATACTCTTAAATCTAGCTCAAATCCAACGTTTCAAGTTGGAATCTCTTCGTTTTTCAACGTAGAATCATGCTAGCATCATCAAATTCGTGCAAATATCACTACATTCCACTCAATCCAAATTTTTCAATATAATTTTTCTAAAAATACTTTTATTGATTTTTGAACATATGACTAGTTTTGATTAGTTCTAGGTTCAATTAGATATTAGGCATTGTTCATATTATGATTCTAAACTAGATTCTACAACTAATTTCATCAAAAACACAATATTTTTCCAATTTTTTTAAATTTTCAAAATAAAAAAAATGCTTTGGTTTTAAAATTGTTGTTTTTTATTTATTTATGTTACTTTCATGAAAATTATAAGTAATATATTTTTTCAAACATTGTTTTCAATATAGGTTCCAAAAATTGCCCATTAGGATATTTTTTAGCGAACCTTGAATGTTGCGGACTCTTATTGAGTTTTGGGAATTGATATTATTTCATACATATATTTTCAAATTACAGGTATTCCTTTATCCCATTCTAATTAAAACCTTGTCTCATTCCAAATGCCCTTGGACTTCGTCTACTCGATCGTCAAACCAACCTCCTATTCCACCTCAAAATCCAAACCAAACGCTCCTGATATGATTATCCTTAATTATTGCTTTAACAAACCTAGTCATAAAGAAGATCTCTAAAAGGGTTCGTTAACTCATTCGAGTTATATAAAATCTGGGAAGAGCGTATCCCCTCAATCCAAGCAATGGTCGATATGAAATTTCAATATCTTTCTACCCTTAAATCTTAGAAATTTGATAAACTCTTTCACCTCAAACCTATCGTTTATCGCCAACTAGTCCACATTTTCTATTCCAATGTGGTTTTGTACAAAACGAGTCTCGAACTGCCACCGTAGGGATTCGATCTTATCTTTTAGGTCAATTCGTTTATGTCGACTCCGACACAATCGCTAACACCTTTGGTTTAGATAACGAAAAAGAAATTATGGCTACATGTTATAAAGCTAAGGCTAGTACAAGTACCTTGTTAACTCATCACGAGCGCTTTCTTTATTTGATCATCTCTTGGTGGTTTAGACCATCCGAAGGTAGGTACCCCACCCTTAGAGTTTTAGATTTATGGTGGATACATTGTATACAACATAAAAAAATGCCACAAATCATTTTTTGTGAGCTAGTAGAAACCGTAAACAATGTCCCGTCTAAATATATAGAAACCTTAGTTTTCAGTTGTCTTCTTAGTAATTTGTTTATCAAATCCAATCTTAGGATCCAACTTGATGTAGCCATCCCTCTTAAGAACCCAATAAATTTCACAACCTTGAAGAAATCGGGATGGTCCGTGGAAAAGGATCAATGGGTTTGATCAACCGAGAAAACATCGGGTACTAGTTATTCACGAGCAGCACCGGTACCGGCTGCTGATGATGATCCCGAGCTTGAAGAACTTATGTGAGATATCGATGATCATGTACCCGAGGATGATTCAATCCAGTAAGAGGATCCAATGCCACCATACTTTCGATCATTTTTGGAGAATTTGATCTTAGGTTTACATCCATAGAGTCCCATTTAACCGCTATGGGGGCTCAACAATTGGAATTCAACGGGAGATGTTAGCAAACAACGAGGCTATTAACGAGAGATTACATGCGCTTTCACTCGATATGGCCACTATGCGATCACATTTTCCTCCTCCCGATCCACCTATGGATGATTAGACCTTTTTTTGCTTAGTTTTCTTGGATTGAATTTGAATTTATATATTGTTAAAACATTTTGGATGTTTTTAGATTTTTGTCTTATGGATGTTTGGATGATTAAACTTGGATGTTTATATATAAATTGTTATTTGACTTTAATTGTCTGAATTTGGTTTGTTGAATATTATTTTACATGTTAAAATACTTGCATCATGTACATTTTAGTTAAAATATGACCAATTACCATTGCACACTATTTTTGAATATTGATTATGGACTAATGACTAATAATTTTCTTGATTGTGATCTTAGCAGCTTAAGCTATATCTATAACTATATAAATCAATTTGATGTTTTTCTTAAATACTTGTTTAAAATCGTTTTATAGAGTCTTTTTGATTTAACAAAAGGGGGAGAATAAAGTAAAGGAGAGTAATTTTCAAAATTGATTTCAAAAATGATTTTCAAAGAAAATCTTAAAATTACTTAAATGTTTTGTTATATCAAAAAGGGGGAGATTGTTGAAAACATTTTGATATAACAAATAAAGTCCTATTCAATTTTAAGATTTTATATCAAAATTAATATTCGAGTAAATTATTCGAATATTAAAATATTCTCCAAGTTTTTAAATGTCAATTTTAAACCTTACTTAAGAAAATTGTGTTTTAGTCTTAAAATATTTTTGAAATAATTTCTACAAAGTATTTCGAACCATAATTGGGCCAAAAATAATTATTACAAAGGGATGTACCGATACACTCTTTAATGTATCGATACACACCCAACTTCGAATGCATTTTGTGTACCGATACATAACAGATGTGTCAATACACTACTGGCTCCGAGAAACAATGAATGTTATTAGTGTACCGATACACTAGGTCAACTAACGGTCGAAATATTTAAATTTTACACTGAGTGTACCGATACACCTACGCTCCCAATAGATTTTTTAAATGATAATTACACCAAAATGAATCTATTGACTTCACCAATGATCCTCAACGTTCAGAAGTAATCTAAGGTGTATTTAAACAAGCTTAGGAGCCATTGATCAAAAACAAGAAACAAAAATCAAGAGAGAATCAAAGAGAAAGCATCAAACCTCAAGTTTGAGCATTTCAAGCCTATTTTCATTCAATATTCATTTTGCTTTCAAGAACAACATTTGTACTCAATTGTATTACTTCTTGAATTTTCTTTCTTTGTTCTAGAATTGTGCAAACATCTTGCCTTGTGAGGTTTTTCTGTAAGTTTACGAAATTTGTATTCTTCTCTTTGGGGGAGAGTGTTCTCAAGAATTTGGGGTATAATTCTTGATAGAGTTGTAAGGTTGCTCTTTGTCCTCAAAAGAAGGAACAAATTAGTGAATTTGTTAGAAAATCCTTAGTGTGGATAGCTAAGGTAGTGGACGTAGACTTTGGTTGAGAAAGTCGAACCACTCTAAATCGCTATGCAAATATTTTCAATTTTCTGCAAAAGTTTCCACCAAAATTTTTATTGCCAATTCACCCCCTCTTGGCCGATTTGTCGATCGATTAACTCAACAATAGCATTTTGAATCATCATAGACATATAATAATTTTCTCCGTTAGAAGTCTGATTGTGTTAGGTTTTTTTTGAATATTTGACACTCGAACATTTTTATTACCATGCAACTTCTATTTGTTTACTTTTCCATATTTTTATTTCCTCAGCCAAACTTCTCTGTTCACTGCACTTTACAATTTTTCTTGCCTCGACAATACTTTTCCATTTGTTCATCGCATTAGATACTGCTCATTTCCCCTTTGTGAATATCTTTTGTTAATAATCACAGTACTAGTTAGTGTCACCTAGTTCTAGTTGTTGCAAACGTAAAAAAATTCCCATCAATCCCTGTGGAGACAACAACTCACTTACTACTATATTACTTGCATTGATTTTGTATACTTGCATAGATTTACATGCCATAACACACACATTTACACATGATCAAGTTTTTGGTGCCATTGTCGGGGATTGGCATTTTGAGAAATTTTGATAATTTTTTCCATAGCAACTTTTATTTTCTTGTCACATTTTCTTTATTTATTTTAGTTTTACTTGTTTGTTTTCTTATTTTCTTTTATAGGTTTTTGTCGTTGCATGACTAGGAGATCTTCTAACGAACCATTTATACCATTAAACCCAGAGAATATATGAATTGATTGCAGTTTCAAGATGATAACGCTATGGAAGATCAGAAAGATACCGATGTCGTGACAAATAATATTCCCATAAATGCTGTAAGACCACGAGCTATACGAGATCACTTAAATCCTATTCTCGATGATCTCAACCTTATAATTGTGGCACCGGAGATACAGGCAACCCACTGTGAACTCAAACTGGTAATATTCAATATGCTCAATTCAATCAGTAAGTTTGGTGGCTTGCCTAATAAGATGCTAGATAGCATGTGTGTGTTTTCCTTGAAGCGTGTGACTCATTTAGGCAATAAGGTATACACGAGGACGTGATAAAACTAAAATTATTTGCCTACTCTTTACGCGACCGAGCAAGAGCTTGGTTGAGTGGTGTCCCATCCGGCTCAATGGAATCTTAGACTGACTTATACAAAAAAATTATGCTTAAATTCAACTCGTCCAATATACACACCCAGCTTCGCAATGACATTACACGTTTTTGCCATGGGGATGACGAATCTATATATGAGTGTTGGGATAGATATAAAAGTTTGCTTCGAAAATGCATCAACCATGGATTCCACGACTGGACTCAAGTCATCATGTTCTATAATGTTGTCAATGCACCTACACACATGATGTTGGATGCTTCAGCGAATGGCACTTTGCTTGACAAATCACCCGAGGAAGACTTTGATATCCTTGGTCAGATAGCCTAAAATGACTATTAATTCTCATCTGCAAGGCTTGGAACTGATGGGAAAATATCTGGGGCATATGAACTTGACGGTAAGGATTTCATTTCTACCCAACTTTCACTTATAACTAACATACTAAAAAATTTGCAATGTTCCAGTGAGGTGAAATAAGTCAAGGCAACTAACTCAACGTGCATTCTTTGTCGTGGCAATCATTATGAGAGTGAATGTCCAAATATCAGGAGCATCAATTTCATGGGAAATTTTAATAGAAGCAATAACAACCCCTAATCTAATATATTTAATCCTGGACGGTGGCAACATCTAAATTTTTCATGGGGTAATCAAGGGAACAACAATAACAACTACGCAAGAAATTTTAATACGCCACAACAAAACATTTCTAAACATTCAAGTGGGTAGCATCAACAGATTCCCTGGAAAAATAACAATAAAGGTAATGCATCTTCATAAAATTCTAACTCCCTTGAAGCTTCACTGCAGGAATTTATGGCCTCGACAAAAGATTTCACGGCTTCAACAAATACCTTGATACACGAGCACTTATCAACAATCAAGAATCAATGAGATTTTTTACAAAGCCAAACAGCTCTATTACAAAGCCATAGTTCCTCATTGAGAGGGTTAAAGAATCAAGTGGGCCAAATTACCATGGCAATAAACTCTCGCCCGCAAGGAAGTCTCCTTAGTGATACTGAGGACACTAAGCCTCGTGGAAATAAGCAATGCAGTGCGCTTACACTTATGAGTGGTGCCCAAATTAATCTTGATGATATGTTTAGGGGAAATAAGCGAAAAATGTTATGCCAAAGTACTACAAAGGAAGAATCGGAAGGTCAAGTTGAACATAATGAACATGAAGACTTGTTTTAGGAGAAGGAAAAGGATGAGGGGTCAACATGTAAACCCAATGATGACGGGAAAATTTATTGCCAAGGCAAAAGTTTGACCCCCGTCTGCAGCAGATGAAATCATACCTCCACCGTCTTTCCCTCAGTGGTTGAATAAACGTAATGATGAGATCCAGTTTAAAAAGTTTGTTAATGTCCTTGATAAGTTGTATATAAATGTCCCACTACTTGAAGCTATTGATCAGATGTCTTCTTACGCCAAGTTCTTAAAAGATATTGTCATGAAGAAGATAAAGGTGGCAATAATAGAAAATGTTACCACGACAACATAATATTATACTGCATTGAGTAAATTGCCTTTCCCTCAGTAGTTGAAGAAGCATAATGATGAGATCTAGTTTAAAAAGTTTGTCGATGTCCTTGATAAGTTGTAGAACAATGTCCCATTACTTGAAGCTATTGATCAGATGCCTTCTTACGCCAAGTTCTTGAAGGATATTGTGACGAAGAAGAGAAAGGTGGAAAGAATAGAAAATGTTTCCACGATAATATAATATTGTTCTGCATTGAGTAAACTTCCGCCGAAGCAAAAAAATCTTAGATTTTTTGTTATTTCATGCTCCATCAGTGATAATTATGTTGGGAGAGCCCTTTTTGACTTGAAGTCAAGCGTAAATATGATGTCCAAGTCCATATTTTTAAACTTGGAATGGGTAATGCTTGACCAGCCCCCGTGATTTTGCAACTGGCAGACCGATCACATGTTCGTCCCTAGGGAAAAATTGATGATGTGATAGTTAAAGTGGATAAATTTGTATTTCCAGCAGATTTCCTTATTTTAGACCGTGAGACTGATGAAAATGCTCCTATAATTCTTGGGTGTCCCTTCTTAGCCACATGGCACATCTTAATAAATTCCGAGAAGGGAGAGTTTATGATGAGGGTGGCCGATCAAAGTGTCACTATTAATGTCTTCAACACTCTTAAGTATGTTGATGATTTTGAAGAATGTCATTGCATTTGAGACATGGAGACCTATGAAGAAGATGGCATAAAAAAATTTTGTCAAGGCGAAGTTTTACATCTAGACGAATATGATACTATGTGCAAAGATAACATTGCCCAGATTAAGGAGTCTAACAATTTTTGTCTCGAGGAAATTTAACAACTAGAGAGAAACAATAATTTTGGCCCAAGCGAATTTTTCAAAATGAATAGTCTGAGGATTATTCATTGGAGGCGGAACAATCTAGCTTATTTGAAGCTAGACCAGGTATGAGATTCGAACCCCTTGATTTCAATGAATTTATTCCTCCAAAAGCTTCGTTACAGCACACGCCTACCTTAGAACTTAAACCTTTTCCATCAAATTTGAAATACAATTATCTAGGGAGTGACAATACTTTACCAGTTATAATTTCTACTAGTCTAACCCCCGAGCAAGAGGGTAGTTTGTTGAATGTTTTATCACAGTACAAAAAAATCTCAGGTGGACTATGAAAGACTTAAAGAGAATCAACCCTACCATATGCATGCACAAGATCCAGCTAGATAAGTGTCATAGCAATTATGTGGAACCCCAAATAAGACTTAATCCTATCATAAATAAAGTGGTAATGAAGGAAATCATAAAATGGCTCGATGTTGGGGTGATCTATCCCATATCCGATAGCTATTGGGTTATTCATGTTCAATGCATGCCAAAGAAAGGTTGCGTGACCATGGTAAAGAATGAAAATAATGAGCTTTTGACTACAAGAACCACCATAGTCTGGCAAATCATTAAGGATTATAGAAAGCTCAACAAGGAGACAAAGAAATACCACTTCCCCCTTCATTTCATTGATCATATGCTTGATCGGTTAGCAGGCAAGGTATTTTACTATTTTCTTGATGGATATTCTAGGTATAATTAGATCGCCATAGCACCTGAAGATCAGGAGAAGACCACTTGCACCTGCCCATATAGCACATATGCCTTTTAGAGAATAATGTTTGAATTATGTAACACCCCAGCAACTTTTCAGGGATGTATGGTGGCCATTTTCTTCGACATGGTGGAAGACTTTTTGAAAAATTTATGGATGATTTTTTCGTCTCGGGCAATGACTTTGACTGTACCTCGGTAATTTATTGCTGAAGTGTTGTAAGGAATTCAACCTTGTGCTAAACTGGGAGAAATTTCACTTTATGGTGATAGAAGGACACAAAATTTCTCACCAAGGCATTGAGGTTAACAAAGTCAAGGTGGAAGTAATTGAGAATCTACATCCACCTACCAGTGTGAAGGGCATCAGCAGTTTCCTGGGGCATATAGGATTCTACAGACGTTTCATCAAGAATTTTTCAAAGATTTCAAAGCCTTTGTGTATGTTGCTTCAATAAAACCAACTATTCGTGTTCAATGATGAATGCCTCAATGCATTCACTGATCTGACAAAAAAATTGCCTCGGCACCAATTATTATTCCATATGACTAATGCGCCCCTTTCGAGCTGATGTGTGACACTAGTGAATACGTAATAGGGGCAGTGCTAGGGCAAAGGAAAGGTAAAATCTTCCATGTCATTTACTATGCTAGTTGTACCCTTAATGATGCACAACTTAATTATACCACCACTGAAAATGAATTGTTTGATTTGATATTCGCCTTTGACAAGTTGAGGGCATACATTATAGGAACTAAGGTCATTGTACATATATATCACTCTGCCATTAATTACCTAATTAATAAAAATGATGCCAAGCCTAGGCTTATTAGATGATACTCTTGTTGCAAGAATTTGATTTAGAGGTGAGAGATAGGAATGATACTGAAAATCATGTAGTGGATCATTTATCTAGGCTAGAGAACAAAATCATTTTTCATGACATTAAAGAAATTCAGGAGGATTTCCCTAATGAGAATATATTATTTGTCACGACAGTGCCGTCGTATGATGACATAGTTAACTTTCTTGTTAGTGGTATTATGCCTTCAGGTTTATCTATCCAGGGTAGGAAAAAGATCAAACATGATGTACGCAATTATTACTGGGATGAACCATTTTTATTCAAACAATACAGAGATCAAATAATCTAAAAATACGTCCCTAAATAATAACTTAAGGAGATTTTATTTCATTGCCATACATCCCCGTGTATAGAGTATTTTGGTGGGATAAGGACAACTGCAAAGGTCCTCCAATCTAGCTTCTACTAGCCCACCTTATTCAAGGATGCGTATGACATCTATAAGTCATGTGATCGTTGCCAACACCATGAGACTATATCGAAGAGAAATGAGATGTCATGGCAAAATATTTTAGAGGTCGAACACTTCGATGTATGGGGAATTGATTTTATGGGACCTTTCCTAGCATCTTTTGGTGATCTGTACATTCTTTTGGCTGTGGACTATGTGTCCAAATGGGTGTAAGTCGTGGAAACACCTCGTAATGACTCCAATATTGTCTTAAAGTTCTTGCACAAAAATATATTCACGTGTTTTGGAGCACCAAGAGCAATTATTAGTGATGAAGGCACTCACTTCGACAATAAATTAATTACCAAGGCACTATAAAGATATGGGGTGCTCTATAAAATTGCCACAGCATATCATCCACAGACCAATGGACAAGCTGAGGTTTAAAATTATATGATCAAGTATATCTTTGAAAAGATTATCAACCCTAAATGGAAAGATTAGTCTCCAACGCTGGATGAGGCACTGTGGACATATCATATACTATTTAAAATGCCGCTTGGGATGTCTCCATTCAAATTATTCTACTGTAAGGCATGTCATTTGCTCATGAATTAGAACACAAGGTGTATTGGGCCATCAAGAATCTGAATATGGATGCGCAGCTTGCTACAGAAAGGAGATTGTTGGAATTAAATGAGATGGACGAATTTATAGCTCAGACATATGAAAATGCTCGCCTTTACAAAGAAAAAACAAAAAGATAGCATAACAGTAAAATTTTGCCAAGGCAATTTTTTCTAGGACAACAAGTATTGCTCTATGGTTCAAGACTCAAGTTGTTTCTAGGTAAGCTAAAGTCCAGATGGTCAGGTACATTCATAGTACATCAAGTGCATAACCATGGCACAATTGAAATCTCAAAATTGGATAATAGGACTACTTTTAAGGTGAACAATCAAAGGTTGAAGGCATACAATGGAGCACCAATCCTGCGAGATAAAGCGGCATAGCTACTCCATGACGCTCAAGAGTTTGCTCCTATTTCCTGAACAAATTTTGTTTCCTATGCAACATAATTTGCACTCTGTACATATATAATTATTCATTATTTTATTTTTGCACTAGTTATTTAATTTAGTTTATTTTCTAATTTTGTTTCTATTGGTGATCTTGTGATATGTGGCAGCTTAGGGTTGAATCTTACGCATGGAATGAACCAAACCCTAGTAATTTATTTGGTGACACTTTTGAGAGGGAAAGATTTTTCCTTCATTATTTTATTCCCTTTTATACTATAACAAAAATATTTTTCATTAATAACCATATCTCCTTTTCTTTTTCTTTTTACCTATTTACCCCAAATAAACTACATACCTTCTCCAAAACTGCATACTTAACCCTCTCTCTATCACCGTTCTCATTCACTCACTTTTCATCTTTATCTTTTTTTCTCCCCATTTTACTAAAACCCTCCATAGTTGACGACCAAAATCTTTGCTATATCCATAAAATCTTTTATCACAAGAACGATGGCTCACTCGAAGTCAAATCCTAGTGCGTCCACTTCATCCACTGTGGCTACACATTTCTAGTGCTTTCAAAGTGCTGAGGCTGAGAAAAGATTTAAGGTGCTACATAAATGCCAAGTCTACTTGGAGGATGGTTTTACCTTCCCTGAAGCTGAAGAGGAACCGTTCGGGCCAGATGTGATGGGCATTGTCTGGAAACACAACTGGGAAAAGTTCTCTCGGCATCCAAAGGCGGTGGCACCGACGCTGGTATGGGAGTTTTATGCAAATCTAAGAGACCCGCACCCAGCACTTTCTCCATGTGCGAGGGAAGTTCCTCTGTTTCACTCCCTCTGCTATCAACAGATACTTTTAGCTCAGTAAAGTCAAAAATCAACCTAAGAAATTTCTAGTCTAGGTCGATTCTGAGACATACAATGGTATGCTAGAGGACTTGTGTTTTGGCAGGGAAAAGTTTGAAGGGAATGCCCCCAATCGAAAGCATGTGGATCGTCGTGCTCTTCGACCAGTCACAAAATTATGGGACAACTTCTTAAAGGGTAAGTTGATGCCCACCTCACACAACACCAAAGTGCTGCTACGGTGATTGATGTTATTATATTCAATTATCTATGGGTGCTCAATCGATGTGTGTGAGATTTTCTTCAAGCAGGTCCACAAATGTGAAAAGAGGGCCAGAGGTAACTTACTTTTTCCCAATTTAATAAAAGTTTTATACAGGAAGAAAAAGGTCTCAAAGGAACCCTTGGAGGAGTTTATCAAATCAAAGGAGGGCATTACAAAGAAAAATGTGCCAGAGCTGATGAATTTTGATGATAATGCTTCGACTGAAGGATTAGAAAGAGGTGCCAAATCTGTAACTAGGACGAGAATTGCGGTTGTGGTCACCAGCACTCAGGAGACACGAAAGCAACTAGAACATTTGGAGGGTCACATGCAGACCTTCTTCAATTATGTCAAGGCCAGAGATATACAACTAAACACGTTCTTCAACGAACTACTACCAGTTACCACTGAAGACCTACCGTTGTTTCCTAAAGAACTATTACAAAAATCAGCATCTACTAGCGGTAACACATTTTTTGCCTCAACACCAGACGTTTCGCCTGTTTCCCAGTTGATGTCACCCCTCTCGCCGTGCACGTCTCTCCCATCTATGCAGAAGGCTAGGGCCAGACGGATGAGTACATCAGCTCGTCCTCCTTCCGAGCATACTCAGGAAATCCAGCTTGAATTTTTTAAAGCCACAGATTTTGTTGAACCATTTACAGAGAAATACAAACCTGATCCAGGCCCTGAAAAATCACAGGATCTACTAAGACCTTCCCAACAGAGGAGATACCCCTACCAGACAGTCTTTTCAAGACCTGGCATCACCTCAAGCACTCAATAGGATGTATTACAATTCTATCTCCACCATCGCTTCCATTAGAAGACACATGATCAGCCAGCCCCCTCCTCTTAAGTGACGCAGCACCCGCGTGTCCAAGCGACCTTCTCCACCACAATATGGTATTTTGTTTCAGTTGCATTTGCATAAGCATTTTAGAATAATTTTCCATGCATTAGGTTTCATGCATTGAGGATAGTGCACCCCTCAAGTTTGGGGGAGGTGTTGTGTCTCAAACATAGTTAGTTACATTTGATAATGATTGGTTGAACTATTTTTTGTCATGGAATGAGTATGTTAGGATAGTTGTTGGAATAAGTTGAGGATGCCCGATGATGAAAGAAAATTCTTATTACATGGTGAAAAAAAAATTATGACTGCTGAAGGATAGAGCCGACCCTAGGACTTTATACTTTGTGATCTTGTTAACACGATTTTATGTTTTCTTTGCTTAAGGTTCTTAGAAAATTTTTAGGGAAGAACTTTTTGCACGTCGTGGCATTAAATGATTGAAAATATTAAGTTAAAGTCCTTAATGTTTTGAATTGTGTTGAATTGCAAATAAATGCCTCGGCATAACTGTAGAGGGACACTCCTCTATGCGATAGCATGACCTGGAAAACTACTTAAATAAATGGTTGCTCATCATATGAGTGAATGAAAATAGTTATGAGATGAATCTATTTGACTAGCTTGGGGGTTGAAGGTATGCTCCCTTTCACCTAGAGTGTGGGATGGTAGGTGTGATGAGCTGACTCCCCTTGAAGAAGTTTAATGAAAAAAATGAAATAAAAAAACAACACAAATTTTGAAGGTACATGTTGAATAAATGGGAGTGAAATTGTTCTTGATGAATAATTTGATGCATTGGCAAAATAGAAGAACTTACTCAGGAGTTTTCTAAATATGTTAAATCATAGAATAGATACAATCACGCACGCACACAGACAAAGAGTCTTGACCTATGGAAAGGTACTTAACTTCTCATATAGTCTTGCATGTTGAGGCCAAACTTTTTGATGAGGGCTAAAATTTTAAAACACGTGATTGTCCTAATTTTTACTTTGCTGTGACACTTAATTTTTCTACCACTCATTATCCATTGCTTGAGGACAAACAATAGCTTAAGTTTGGGGGTATGATAACTCCATAAAAGAATGTGTTCTGCGTCTTTTTACTTAGGTTATTGTTTTTCTAAAAGCCACTTTTCATAGCATTTTAGTTGTATATAGTTGCATTTAAGACATATTTTCATGGCAAACTTTATTTGGTTTAACTGATGCTACTGAGGAGAAAGGTTGTTTGTTGGTTGTGTTGATGCAGGAAATGACTAAGAAAGAATTCATTTGTCGAGACAAATCAATTTGATAGGGACAGTGGAGCATAAGAAGATGACAGTGAGGAACATATTTTCTTGCCTAGGCGAGAGATATCTAGCAAGTCTGACGTAGCTCAACAACACTACTGACGTCACTTCCCCAGCTTCAACCTCATGTGAAATCATACCCTTATTAAGTTTATTGGGACCACTGTCAGCTGTTATATCATTCATAAAATGGGTATGACATTAAGGGTATTTAGGGAATTTCCAAGGGCAATAAATCCTAGAAATTCCCACTATAAATATCGCATTATAGCTCTTCATGAAAAAGAGCGAAATCAAAGAGAAAATAGAAGAATATACCCGAGGCTTGGAGTAGGCAGTTGTGGCTCTCAATTTTACACCATCCTCCACTCGACCATCTTTGGTGCCCTCCATAGCCGGACTTTAGTGGAGCGGCGTCCAGGCCCTCGAGAGAGGCTGGTTGCCAGAGCATGCGTGGTGGTGGTCTGAATGCCACGGCAAAGCTCTGCTTTTGGGAGTTTTTCTTTCTTTGTTTTTTCTTTTCCATATCGTTTACAGGGTTGTACTTAAAGACTGATTTTTGGATGATATTTACCACACCATAACTATTTTATTTGGTGTTGGATGATGCTTTAATGATACGTTGTTCAATTGTTAATGAATGATGCATTTTCTATGCTAAGTGTTGTTTTGTTCATTATTTCAATATTTTGGCTTAACGTTGCAAGAGCTTTTGACAGATTGCCTGGAGCCTCGGCAAAACATTCCTAGTCTTTGTAAGAGCCTTCGAGAGATTGCCATTTTTCTAGGAGTAGATGCCTAATATCGAGAGAGTTATGGTAGATCTTTGTGAACACGGGAACTAATCCGGGATTGTAAATACATGGCCAAAGGCTATAGTTTATAGTGAGGGGTATTATCGTAGCAACAGTTTGACAAACCAAGGGTTGTAGTTCACGCTGAGTACTATTGCCGTAGCAAGAGACCTAAACACTCTAGTAAATCATATCGGTCAATATAAGCATAGCATTCTAAATCATCATAGACGTAGAATAATTTATCATCGTAGCAAGTCCAACTTAAGTGCTATGTTAGAAGTCTGATTGTGTGACGTTTTCCTGAATATTTGACACTCGAACATTTTATTTCCTTGATAGCTTCTACTTGTTTACTTTTGCATATCTTTATTGCCTCAACAAAACTTATATGTTCACTGCACTTTACAATTTTTCTTGCCTTGACAATACTTTTCCATCTGTTCATTTCAATAGATGTTTCTAATTTTCCCTTTCTGAATATCTTTTAACAAGAATCATAGGACTAGTTAGTGACTCCTTGTTCTAGCCGTTGCAAATGTAAAAAAATCTCATTAATCCCTGTGGAGATGATAACTCACTACTATATTTCTTGCATCAATTGTGTATACTTGCACAGATTTGCTTGCCAAAACACAAACATTTACACGCGATCAATATCTCTATTTTAAAATTCCTTATTTTCATTCTTGAGGTAATCTATATAACTTTTTCAAATACATTGAAAATATTCTCGAGCAGTTGAAATATTTTCCATCTCAGCTATGAAAGTCTAACTGTTTACATCATTTAATAAGAAGACTTGAAAACTCTATAGCAATAACTTCATATCAGTTAATGCTAAAATCACACTAGTTAACAAATTTACTATTTTTTCATACCACTATGAACTTGAAACTTTTCAAGATATAGTAAATCAACTGCAATCTAAGCGATAATTCATTATAACATGGTAGGGGTAGACAATCCATTCCAAAAATTTACCTTCACAAGGTATCTCTGTCAAGTCCATAAAACTTAACATTTACTCTCTTTTAAACTCATTTTAAAAACCTTTAGAATGATAACATAATTATCATTTGATTCACTAATAACTCAGTTTTCCTTAAACTTTTAGCGACAACTTACTTACCGCTTACTTATTTCCTCTAACTCAAATCAATATTTCTTTAAGCAACTTAATGCTTAACTTAAATATTCCTCAAATATTTAAGCTTATTTGTAGAAACCTCAGAGTCATCAATAAATTCAATAATCTCCTCTGGATCCTCATCCGATTCAACTTCTCTTGTAATCCATTTAAACTTTTTAATGGACACCTCTAATGTAGTAAACTCATTAAAGTTTGGGGCATTTCTTCCACAGAATTGAGGAAAATCGCTTACAACTCCTACTCTTCTAAGGCGTGATACAAAAGTCATGTATGACCTTTTTGGGTTGATTTCAATCTCGACTTTCCTTTTAACATTATCAACTTTCTTACCTTTATCCTTAGTTCCAGACATCTAACATAACACACATAACAACTTAAGGTAGTGAGGAGTGACATCAATCATATCACATTAACAACATGTCAGTAACTTTGACATCCTAGTGGCATGTACACACTTTTTACAGAAAATACACTCATTTTTTACTAAGAATCGGCTAAACCTATAGCTTTGATACCAATAAATGTAACACCAATTTCTCGTATACATCCCCGTATACGATTCACAGATGTCACATGACTTTTAAAACATTTTCGTACTTGAAAACCAGTAAAATTTTGTTTCTTAAAATAAATGATTTAATAATATAGTTTATAAAAACATTCTTCAAATACATATAAATAATAATGTTTAAAATACATCAAACAATAGTTTAAGTTCGAATATAACATAATACTATAACCAAGTACCATATATCATATCACATCATCACAATATATCTAAGTACATGCCAACTAGGAATATGAAAATAAACATATAGAGATGTCATAATGTTACTGATGAGGTAATCCTTGACAGATGATATCAGTTGAACTCTTTACTCTGATTATACTCGATTATCTACGCATGAAACCATCACAACATCTACCTATACGATGCCTCTTTCAGTCTACTCTGAATTATTTTGACTTTTTTTCGATTTCTCTGCTTAGATCCAGACCCACTATTTTTCCCTTACTAAGCTCTGTCCAACAAAGAGGAGTTCTACATTAGCGCCCATACAGAGCTTCATATGGGGCCATATAGATGCTTGACTGATAACTATTAGTGTAACTGAACTTCACTACAGGCAGGTGATCCTCCCAACTGTCCGCAATATCAAAAATAATGTACCTAAGCATGCCCTCAAGAACTTGAATAACGTACTCTGACTAACCGTCTGTTTGAGGCTGAAAAGTAGTGCTAAAATGGTCTCTTTCTGAAATGATTGAAGTCGGGACACCATGCAACCTCACTATTTCACGGATGTAGAGCCGCGCTAACCTCTCCAAGATGAAGTCCATCCTAACTAGTAACAAGTGTGTGGACTTAGTCAACCAATCTACAATCACCCAAATTGCATCGTACTTGCGTATTGTCATCGGTAACTCATTTACAAAATCCATAGTTACTCTATCCCACTTCCACTGGGGTATATAAATTGGCTGGAAAAACCCATAGGGAACTTGATGTTTCACTTTAACTTGCTGGCACACCAAACACTTTTCCACAAACTTGAAATCCTCTCTCTTCATTCATGGCCAATAATACAATGGTCGAAGTTCTTTATATATATTGTTTCCTGGGTGAACTAAAAGTGGACTGCAATGAGCCTTATGAAGAATCTTATTACACAGCTTCTCGTCCTTAGGCACACATAATTGTCCCCTATAATATAACAAATCACCCCCTCGCAACTCGAACCCTAGTGCATCGCCTTGGTAAACTTGCTGCACAAGAGCTCTTAAATGACTATCAGAACTTTGCAGTCTCTTGATCTTACTTACCACCTTGATTTCTATTCGAAGCTCTGTGAATAATTCACCATCCCTAGAAATGCTCTCTCAATTTTGATATTGACTTTTGGTTTTAACAACTTCACACATCTACGCTACCTCAGATTTAACTCCTTCTGGGTAAGTAGATACTTTAAGCTCTTACGATCAGTAAAGATGAGACATCTCAATCCTCTCGGGCTTGGACTAGATACTAGCGAACGGTAACTCTAGGCTTGGAACTAGCTCCAGATAGGGTTGTACCTCTATCAGTCTGACCAGATGTAAAAAATCCCACCTCTCTGGGGTTATCTACCCCTATGAACCGATGGTGTTAACTTCTGAGTCGAGCCTATGGTCACATCTTGCACCTCCGGGAAATCTCTGACAAAATGGTCCACGGAACCATAATGATAATAGCCCCTGAACCCTTGCCAGTAAACCCCTAGGTACCTCTTGTCTCAAGTGAGACAACTGGGATGAGAGTGAACCCTCGAAGAACCTCCAGAGCTCGCAACTGAGGTAGTGGCCAAGATCTCCTACACTGACTAGATCGACTTCCACCTCTACTCGTACTATAAGAAAACCTGTTGGACTAGTCAGATGGGGCTCTCTAAGACCCCTGGGAATATCTTGCCCTCTTAGGTTACTAGAACGATTCTGAAGACCCGACCACTCCTTTATTCTGACCAAAAGTAGCCTCTGCCTCAGTTGTTCTCCTCTCTAAAATCATCTCGATAATTTTTTTCTTGTTAGACTAATTCAGCAAATACTCTTGGCAGATTAACAACAAGGTGACTCATAATATAAAAACGGAGGCCCTCCTAAAACCTCATACATCGATGATACTCTGATAGAATTAGCTCAGAAGCATACCGACTAAGATAAAAAAAAACTTCAACTCATACTCAAACATTGTATGGTCTCCCTAAGTTAACTGTGTGAATTGATCCCTCAATGCATCTATATGAGCCTCTCCAATATATTTCTATATGAAATCTTCTAGGAAACAGTCCCAGGTGTGTTACTCTAGCACCTAAGACATCTCGTCTGTCTCACACCAGTCTATGGTGTCACCCTTCAACAAGGAGATGGCGAACTCTAGCATACCCTCAAGGGTGAGGTGTAGCTAGCGAAGAGTCATAAGGGTCTTTCTAAGGCATTGGTCAGTCGCCGCTAATGGGTCATCGTCCTCAGTGCTAAAGAATTTTGTGGTATGGTATCTCTAGAACCTCTTAATCGAGTTCTTCTATGGTGCTACTGTTGGTGGGACAAGCTGGATTGGCTGGGTATGTAATGTAACACCCAACTCCCGTATACCTTTTCGTACACGAGATGCAGATGTCATATCATTTTAAAAATGTTTCCTTATTTAAATATTTGTAAAATTTTGTTTCTTTTTATAAAACATTTTAATTTAGTGAAAATAAAATGTTCATTAAATTTATGTAGGTAAAATAAAAAGTAATATTCAACATTTCATCCTTTTACATCATGGTAATCAAATACATTTCAAAGCATTTTTACTAAGTCTATTACATGCCAACTAAATACATTAAAAATAGACATGGATGTCTTATAGTTACTGATGAGGCAACCCATGCTTTGTGATGTTTTTGTATTAAAACCTACATGTGAAATTAACAGACGATAAGAATTTTCTTAGTGAGGCATAAATAATCATAAGCAAAATTCTAAACACAAGTATATCATGACAATTCTAATATCCATTAACAATTTTAATTCATTATACACTATATAGTTTACACATGTACTGCCAATACAGTAATTCACTTAAGTTACTATAATTTACGTGGGTTGCACACCCATTACCAATACGAAAATTAAAAAACTTATTATGAATTTCTTAGTTGTACACACAGTGCCCATACAAAAATTCATAAACTTATTATCAATTTCTTAGTTTTGCACACACAGTACCCATACAGAAATTCATAAACTTATTATGAATTTCTTAGTTTTGCACACACAGTGCCCATACAAAAATTCATAAACTTATTATGAATTTCTTAGTTTTGCACACATAGTGCCCATATGAAAATTCATAAACTTATTATGAATTTCTTAGTTTTGCACACATAGTGCCCATACGGAAATTCATAAACTTGTTATGAATTTCTTAGTTTGCACGCATAGTGTCATTCGCTAATTACCATACATATATTAAGCAACATACATCTATGACTACTATAGCATATAAGTACATAATTAATGCACTCACCTAGCTTGCCTCGATATTATATCCAAAATGCAAATCTGATTACTCAGCTACTTTGCCTTTGCCTTTCGTTTTGCTTGACTCGGGAGCTTGATTTCGATCTACTCAAGCATCCATAAAAGACACATGCAATATCAAATGTTAGTATATTCCCTAACATTTATACTTAAACAATACTCAAAAGTACTATTATTTAATTTTCTATAATAATCTCAGTCTATCTTAAAATTTCTGGCTCAATAGTATCAATACCCCTACCATGGTATCGATACTTCTATATTGTGGTATTGATACTCTCTTTCAGTATTGATACCATTTCTACATTCTGGATCCATAGTATCGGTATCTGTCTCTTAGTACTGATATTTCTATATTATGGTATCAATACTCTAATAGGGTATCGATACCATTTATTCATTCTGTAATCAATTGTATCGATACCTTCCCTATAGTATCGATACCCACCTCAGTATCGATACTAATTGTATAAGTATCGATAATGTTCAGTTGATTTCTTCTAATTTAAGCCTATAGTATCGGTATTGTTCTTCCAGTACAGATACCCTTACTCATATTTTTCCATTTTCAGCCTGATAATTACCCATATTTAGCTAATTTCCCTTATTTTTACCTCCAACAATAATATCAAACTCTTCTTTACTTAACCCAACTAACTTTATTTCATTTAGCTACTTATAATATCTATAATCTCCAAAGAGCATTTCAATCCAATAATCATACCACTTTTTCTAACATGGTTTTACACCCATCCAATGCTTCTAATCTCTTATTTACTTCTTTGACAAGTAAAATATACTAATAAACATCAATCAAAACTCATATCTTTACATATCATTCAAAAACCCATTTTCTTAAATCTCAAATTTTTCATCCATCTCTTAGTTTTAATCCTATTTGACCCTTCCTTAAGCCTCTATAATACTAAATGATTCAAAAAAACAAAAGGAAAAACTAGCCAAATAAAACCTTACCTTTGGCTATGGAGGAGAGCTCTTCCACGGGAAAGAAGAAGAAAATATATGGCTTTTAGTTGACTTACTTTCCCCTTTTCCTTTACTTTAATACCTTACTAAAATTGAATTTTAAATTCATTTCCCCTTAAAGAACCAAAATGCCCTCTTTATTCATCTATTGTTACAATTTAGTCTAAAACACTATTTCAAATCATTTTCTCATTCTTTTGTCATATTTCAAATAAATCCTCAAATTCTTAAATCTTTTCAATAAAGCCCCTGACCTGATGTTTGGAGTATTACAATTCTCTTCCTGACAAAATTCATCCCTAAATTTAAAGAAATACCTAAAACGAAGAGGTGTGGAAACTGCTTCCTCATGTCCTATTCTTTTTCCCAAGTAGCTTCTTCTACCTTATGATTCTGTAGAGCGCTTTAACTAAGGAATCCTCTTGTTACGCAATTCCTTGTTTTCCTTTTGTAAGATCCTTATTGGTTCTTCCTCATTAGTTAAGTCTGGTCGGATTTTATCTCTTCAAGAGTAATAACATGGGATAGATTTGATCTATACCTTCTAAGCATCGATACGTGAAAACCATTATGAATATTGTCCATATATGGAGGCAAAGCTAATTGATAAGCTATGGGTCTGACCCTTTTTAAGATCTCATATGGTCCAATGAATATCGAACTCAATTTTCCTTTACGCCCAAATCTCATAACTTTCTTCCAATACGACACTTTTAGAAATACCTTGTCTCCCACTTGAAATTCAATTTCTTTTCTTTTCAAATCTGCATAAAAATTATGTCGATCGGAAGCTATCTACAAATTATCTTGGATAATTTTTACTTTCTCCTCTATTTCTTTCATCAAATCCGGACCAACAGATTCTTATCTTTGAGTTTAAACAAATTTAATGGTGTTCGGCACTTTCTCCCATACAAAGCTTCATACAGGGCCATCTTCATACTCGATTGGTAGCTATTGTTATACGCAAATTCAACTAAAAGCAAATACTTTTCACATGATCCTTTAAACTCAATCACAATACATTTTATTCCCGCCTAGATGCATCGTCAAAGGGATATAATGTGCCTCACAAAGAATATCTTTCTTCAATTCATCATTATCGGGAATGCAAAGTCTTCCACGGTAATATAAACATCCATCGGCTCTCATTTCAAAGTCTTTGGCCTCTTTTTTTCCGACTTGCGCCATTCTCGCCAAGCATTTCTCATCTCGACCCTTAAAAACATATGCGCATCAAAAACCCGTATAGCTGAAAAGTCTTTTAAAAGCCTTTCTGAGAAGATAATCAGTAACCAAATCATAATCTTTTAAGAGCTTAATCCATCTTGTTTGTCTCAAATTCAGCTCTTTCTGATTCATTAAGTACTTTAGACTTTTGTGATCCATGTAAACATGGCAATGTTCACCGTACAGATAATGGCGCCAAATTTCTAAAGCAAAGACTACCGCAACCAATTCCAAATCATGTGTCGGGTAATTTCTCTCATGATTCTTCAGTTGTCTTGAAGCATAAGCTACAACTTTCCCTTCTTGCATCATCACACATCCCAGTCCATTATGGGATGCATCAGTGAAAACAACATACTCCTTACCTGACTCAGGTCGCACAAGAACTGGGGATTCTATTACTATTATCTTTAGCATTTCAAAGCTTTCTTGGCATTTTCCCATCCAAACAAAAGGCACATCCTTACGTAAAAACTTAGTTAGAGGAAAAGCTAACATTGAGAAGTTCTTCACGAACCGCCTATAATAACCAGCAAGCCCCAATAAACTCTTAACTTTCGTAACATTCTTTGGGGGTTGCCAATCCAATATGGCTTGAATCTTTTTGGGATCTACTCTTATGCCTTCCGCAGAGACTATATGACCAATGAAAGCAATCTCAGCTAACCAAAATTTTCATTTGGATAGTTTCGCATCCAACTTATTTTCACAAAGTATCTGAAGAACCACTCGAAGATAAGCATCATGCTCCTCTCTTGACTTGGAGTACACCAATATATCATGTATAAATACCACCAAAAATTGATCTAAATAAGGTTGGAAGACTCTGTTCATTAAGTCCATAAATGTTGCCGGAGCGTTAGTCAATCCAAATGGCATTACCACGAATTCGTAGTGTCCGTACCGAGTCTGAAAAGCTATCTTCAAAATATCATCCTTCTCGATCATTAACTGATGGTACCCCAACCTCAGGTCTATCTTAGAGAACATTGTTGCACCTTTCAATTGATCAAAGAGGTTATCAATCCTCATAAAATGATACTTGTTCTTTATCGTTACTTTATTTAATTGATGATAGTCAATACATAATCGCATAGACTCGTTCTTCTTTTTCACAAATAACACAGGTGCTCCCCAAGGAGAAACATTGGGTCTGATAAATCCTTTATCAAGTAAGTCTTGCAACTGTGTTTTTAATTCCCTTAACTCCTTTGGAGCCATTCGATATGGAGCCATAGAAATAGGTTCAGTACCTGGGTAAACCTCAATCCAAAATTTTACTTCACGATCTGGAGGTAAACCCGGTAATTCTTCCAGAAAACCTCTGGAACTCCGTAACTGTTGGAATATCATTTAATCTCACTTCTGACACTCGAGTGTCTATCACATTAGCTAGAAAAGCTATATATCCCTTTGACATCATTTTCTTTGCAGTTATATATTACATTAGATGGTGATTTCGCTTTTTCACATATCATTACTATTTCGGAGCCTTTCGAATCCTTTAAGAATAATCGCTTCCGGCAACAATCTACCCATCCATGATGTGGAGATAACCAATCCATTCCTAAAATTATTTCAAACTCATCGAAGGGCAACTCCATCAAGTTTGCCGAGAACACCAACCCTTAAATCTTAATTGGACATTTTCTACATACACGAGTTACCCTTGCACTATGACCCATAGGGTTTACCTCTATCATTTTACTAGAAATTAGTTCTAAAGGAATTCCTCTAGTTCTAACCAACTTTGTATTGATATAAGAGTGCGTAGAACCATGGTAAACTAGAACAAAGACAGGCTCATTAAAAAGATGGAATGTACATATTATGATATTTGGATCATCCCGATCCTCACTGGTCTTGATATTATAAATTTAGTCCACTCCCCGAGTCTATTATCTCTAACTAGCCTTAGATTAACCTCCTGATATTTCTCTTCTTACTTCTACTTGGTGTTGCTATTGATCTTTCAGTTTGTGCTGATCTATCTCCATATTTCTTTGGACAACTTCGAGCATAATGACCAGATTCACCACAATGAAAACATACACTAGAGAGCAATCTACATACTCCCTGGTGTGACATGTCGCATGTCTAACATAAAGGTCCCTCTCCAAAAGCTCTACCCGGGCTAGCAGCAAAAGAATGGGACTACTCAGTTTTCTGTGAAGCTATAGCAGAATCAGCTCTTCAGTATATCAGGAACTCGAGCCCTTGCCTCTCTTAGCATGATGTGTAGAAAAAGACATTCCAATCCTTTTTCCTATCTGCATACTCTGCTCTGCTGCTGGAGTCTCTTCTTGATCTCTTTTAATAGCCTTAGCTCGGTTTATAACTTTTATAGGCTAGGTAAGTTTGAGGTTAACATCATCTCTTTCAACTTTGGCCTCGGACCCTCAATAAACCAATCACATCGAGCTTTATCATTAGGAACTACCTCAGTAGCATAACAACTAAGCTTGTTGTATTCAGGCTCATACTCATACACTGCTCGACCGCCTTGTTTCAAATTAAGAAATTTCAACAGCATTGACCTCATAAATTGCCCCCCAATGTACTTGTTCTTAAACTCATCTTGAAAGAATAGCCAGTTCACTTGTTCAGGTGATGCATACATCGTCGTATTTAACCACCACACCCGAGATGATCCTCGGAGTAACAATACAGGTCCATCTAACTTTTCATGATCGAAGCACTGAAGAGTTTCCAACATCACCATAACATCATTTAAAAATAAATCAGCGTCCATCAGACCTTCACCTTCTTCTCCCCGGAACTCAGGAGCTCCCAACTTCTTAACTCCTTAGGGATTAACATTCGCGGTGTTGGAGGAATAAGGGGAGGCAAAGGAGGTTGGAACCATGTCAATATAGCATCGAGAGCTTTCATAAAAGCTCCAAACTCTGGCACGAGCATACCCTGATGTACCGGTGCACTGGCGTTCTCAGATGGAATCGGATGTTCACTATTCTCTTAATAGCTTTCACTACCTGATCAATCTATATTCTCTAATTCTGCAGCTCTTCTCGAATTTGTAGAATCTGACATATAGTATAACATACATAAGGATAATACTTAAGTTAGTAAGGAGAGACATCAATCATATTCTAACTATACCCTATCAGTAACCTTGACATCTTAGTGGCATGTAGACCCTTTTTACATTAAAATACACTCATTTTTTGTCGAGAATCGGCTAAACCTGTAGCTTTGATACCAATAAATGTAACACCCATCTCCCGTATACCTTTCCATACACGAGATACAGATGTCACATCATTTTAAAAACATTTCCTTATTTGAATATTTGTAAAATTTCACTTCTTTTTATAAAACATTTTAATTCAGTGAAAATAAAAATTCATTAAACTTACGTAGGTAAAACAAAAAGTAATATTCAACATTTCATCTTTTTACATCATGGTAATCAAATACTTTTCAGAGCATTTTTACTAAGTTTATTACATGCCAACTAAATAGATCAAAAAAGGCATAGATGTCGTACAGTTACTAATAATGCAACCCTTGCTTTGTGATGTTAAATGATCTCCTTACTCCGCTTGTATTAAAACCTACACGTGAAATTAACACAAGCTATAAATTTTCTTAGTGAGGCATAAACAATCATAAGCAAAATTCTAAACATAATTATATCATGACAATTCTAATATCCATTAACTCTTTCAATTCATTATACACTATATAGTTTACATATGTAATGCCAATACAGTAATTCACCAAACTTACTATAATTTACGTGGGTTGCACACCCACTACCAATACGAAAATTCATAAACTTATTATGAATTTCTTAGTTTGCACACACAGTGCCCATACGGAAATTCATAAACTTATTATGAATTTCTTAGTTTTGCACACACAGTGCCCATTTGGAAATTCATAAACTTATTATGAATTTCTTAGTCTTCACACACAGTGCCCATACGAAAATTCATAAACTTATTATGAATTTCTTACTTTTGCACACACAGTGCCCATACGGAAATTCATAAACTTATTATGAATTTCTTAGTTTGCACGCGTAATGTCAATCGCTAATCACCATACATATATTAAGAAACATGTATCTATGACTACCACAACATATAAGTACATAATTAATGCACTCACCTGGCTTGCCTCGCTATTATATCCAAAATGCAAATCTAATTACTCAGCTACTTTGCCTTTGCCTTTCGTATTGCTTGACTCGGGAGCTTGATTTCGACCTACTCAAGCATCCATCAAAGACACATACAATATCAAATGTTAGTATATTCCCTAACATTTATACTTAAACAATACTCAAAAGTACTGTTATTTAATTTTCTATAATAATCTTAGCCTATCTTAAAATTTTTGGCTCAATAGTATCGATACCCCTACCATGGTATCGATACTTCTATAATGTGGTACCGATACTCTCTTTCAGTATCGATACCATTTCTACATTCTGGATCTATAGTATCGGTATCTGTCTATTAGTACCGATACTTCTATATTATGGTATCGATACTCTAATACGGTATCGATACCATTTATGCATTCTGTAATCAATGGTATCGATACCTTCCCCATATTATCGATACCCACCTCAGAATCGATACTAATTGCATAAGTATCAATAATGTTCAGCTGATTTCTTCCAATTTAAGCCTATAGTATAGGTACTATTCTTCCAGTACCGATATCCTTACTCAGATTTTTTCATTTTCAGCCTGATAATTACCCACATTTAGCCAATTTCCCTTATTTTTACCTTCAACAATAATATCAAACTCTTATTTACTTAACCCAACTAACTTTCCTTCATTTAGCTACTTATAATATCTATAATCTCTAAAGAAAATTTCAATCCAAGAATCATATCACTCTTTCTAACATGTTTTTACACCCATCCAATGCTTCTAATCTCTTATTTACTTCTTTGACAAGTAAAATATACTAATAAACATCAATAAAAACTCATATCTTTACATGTCATTTAAAAACCCATTTTCTTAAATCTAAAATATTTCATCCATCCCTTAGTTTAATCCTATTTGAACCTTCCTTAAGCCTCTATAATACTCGATGATTCAAAAACCAACCAAAAACGAAAGGAAAAGCTTGCCAAATAAAACCTTACCTTTGGCTATGAAGGAGATCTCTTCCATTGGAAAGAACAAGAAAAGAGATGGCTTTTGGTTGACTTACTTTCCCTTTTTCCTTTACTTTAATACCTTATTAAAATTGAATTTTAAATTTATTTCCCCCTTAAAGGACCAAAATGCCCTCTTTATTCATCTATTGTTACAATTTAGTCTAAAATACTATTCAAAATCATTTTCTCATTCTTTTGTCATATTTCAAATAAATCCTCAAATTCATACATATTTATAATAAAGCTTCTGACCTGATATTTGGTGTATTACATGTAAGTTAGTAGGCACTCTAGGTAAAGATCTGACTATAAGCCTAAGGGTCGTTAACAAATCTCTAAAGAAGTTTGTCTCATCAACCCTCGCATCCCTAAGCTCCTTAAAATCTGTATTGGGGATAAATTCATCACTTAGATCGTCCGCAAGGGATGCCCTACTTTTATGCCTACCATACTGACTATGGCCTAGTCTCTCATTCATATATAATCTCTAAAATTTAAATAATAAGAGGGATTACTATCGATATTTTCAGAAGTAGAATTACTCTTAACATCCCAAAGGAATGTATATTCATAAACATTTATCGACTCTGACCTGCAGGTCTTAGGAACGTATAAACATGACGCTCTAATACCACTAAATGTAACACCATATGCAAGTACAACACACAGTCCACTGATAAAAGTGTCACACGGAACCACCAGAGTGGCTAACTCAAAAATTTTCTTTAACATGCTCATATGAAAACATTCTTTCGTAAATATTTATGATAAAATAAATAATAACATTTATATAAATCAGTTACAATCGGGAGATCCAACAATTATAATTCAAAATATACAGACCATGAATTTAAATCAAGTTATGACTAGATTATATGAAATAAGGATTACAAGTATACATGCCCTCTAAAGAACTCGAGACGTACTCTACTCTGTATTGGGTCTAAATCACTACCGGACAAAATGCTCCTCTACTGCTCCTTACCTAATCTGCGGAAGGAAACAAATTCCATACGCTATGCTAACTAGCGCAGTGCCACACTAACAACTAAAACATACTAAAATGGGTTCATTAATATGCTCAAACAACTGATAAAATAATATAGTGAGTATACTCGTATACTCACTCTCTACTCTAGGCGGACATCATGGTACGGCTGAGGGATTTCTACATTTGGAGCTCACACATCCCTCTAGTCTACCAAAGATAAGGCCAATAATCTCTACATTGGACACACACCATCGACTAGCCCACCCCTTGATAGTGTCGGACCTTGTGACCTAGTTAGTCAGTTTAAATTGTCTTGCGCACTACCTAAGGATTCCTGGACTAAATTTATACTTCGACACCCTTAATACTTCTAAATAAACTCGGTTGTCTAAATTGTTTCTCAACTATCAAACAAGGCTAGTTTTATATCACCCTAATTTATCTTGTTTCTATGTTCCATTAAACATTATTATTGTTTCCACTTGTAGTCTTATTTGAGAGTAATTAGAGCTTTTTGGGAAACCTCATCAGGATCTACAAATACTCTTAATTTATAACCCAAAATAACACCTTGGTATCAATATTGGCCTTACAGCATCAATACTATCTATCGAGTATCGATACCTACCCAAGGTATCGATACCCCATAACACATCTCTCTTGATTTAAAAGGATAAGTATCGATACTCTTATAGGAATATCAATACTTGGACCCTGGGTATCGATACTCCCTTGAGTACTGATACCAAAATGACACTATGGAATATGGGACTCGATACCAAGCACCCTCAGTATCGATACTCGTTCAAGGGTATCGATATTGCATTCATAAACTTCACAAATTTTAGGCCTAAAACATGAACGGTATCGGTACTGATCCCTCCACTACTGATACCTTCCCTTAAAAAATGCCCTATTTGGGCACTTAAACTCACTCACAAATCTAACTTGAGGTTTCTAATTATTCTTAGAGTTTTATGTGATCAAATAGGGTCATAAATAAGGCTTTAACCATACTTTGATCATGAAACATAGAATTTACCATTAACATGCTCACCAAGATTTAGTCTAAACCTTTATGCTATCATGCACTTCAATGGCCCTATAAAGAGTATGTAAGAGTCGTAAGTGTGGTTACCTTGAATTTCTTGGCTAATGGCAAAACCCCCAACTCACTCAAGAGGTGATTTCTCTTTTCCCTTAGCTTTTGAACTTTCTCCCACTTCTTTCACCAAAAAAAATTAAGAAAAGTGATTAGTAACTTAGTGTAACACCTTTAACCAGAATACGTACCCGAATACGATTCAATGAAATCCTTCCAATAGAATAATATAATCACGTAAAATCATATTATAATATTTAAACATCCAAATCAATATCAGTTTCTGGTAGCAATAAGACATTTCTATACTTTTTCCTATCATAAAGTAAATTGCCTAATAACTATCTAATTTAAAATATTTCTTTATTCTAATAAAATATAACTTTTATCTAAAACACATAATTTATATTCATATTTATATTCATAAAAAATATATCTCAGATATTTCTTATTTGTATACATGCTCTCTAAAAACTTTAAAATAGTAGGATGTCATTATTGATACCTGTAATCATTCCTTGTTGATTGATGCCATGCTCCACTCATTACTTCACTTGCTCTTTTTAACCTACGCGTGAAAATCATCACACGTTATGTATACATTTAGTGAGGCATTATAAACAAACTAAGGTGATATCAAATATAAAACAAAACTTAATAATATTGTATCTATTTAAAACATTAAACTTGAGTTCAAATAAAATTATTAAATATTCAAATTGACTTATTCAAGTTGCTTTTCCCCATCAAAAACCTTAAAATCATCATCTCACAATTTTGTTAAAACCATGATAATCAATATCAAACATAAAAATCATGTCATATTCTTTTTCACGTTTCATTTCCTTAACCAATACTTTTACACTTCAGAATTCATTTTCAGATTCAAAACTAATTTCCAAACTCATAATTTACTTTCAAATTCGTAACTTTACTTTAGATTCATAGCCCAATGTATATTTATGTGAATACAAGGTACGTGAGTAATAGGATTCTGAATAATAAGCACTTCAATGCTATCATAAAAATCAGACTATGCACTCCAAGTGCAATCATATCATCTGCACCAATGGTGCTATACATAATATACACAGATATACCATATCATAATCAAATTCAAAATCAGCTGAGGTTGACTTATAAAAAGTCTTCCTCAATCAAATATAACTTAAATGAATGAATGTACTCACTTTGACACTTTATTTTATAAATCCAAAATATAAGCCTCACTAAGCTTTAAGTTTAATCCTTTTCTTCGATCCCGAAATTTATCACAATTTCATACTCTAGCAATTTGAACTACATTTAAAAAAAATATTATTTTGTATTAATCTACCCACTTAAAAATTATCATATTTGTACCAATAGAAACTAGACTCAAATACGAATTTAACCATATAAGGCATTATTTTAGTTCATCTTGTACAATTTATAGTGAATTTTCAAAGTTGACTTACAGAAGCTGTTTGAGCAGAATCTGCTGCCTTGTTTTCTGACCTATCCTAGATAAAAAAAAAATCATATCTTTTGTATACTCCTCAAAATCATAAGTAGTAGTTTTAAATAGAACTATATTTATATAAAAATGCAATAGCATAAAATTCATGCTCTAACCATTTATGTAGAATTTATGATGATTTTCTAAACTTACTGTTAAAATCGCTAGTATAGACAGATTTCACTAATTTGCATCTTTAGCTTATTCACTAATTTTATTTGCTTACCAAATGAACATATATGCTTGAATCATAATTCATATAACATTATGAGTCACTTCTTATCATAATAACTCCTTCATTGGCTCATCGCAAGCAAGTGTTCACTTAATAACTTAAATACAAATTAAATACACTCACCTGGTGTCCTTAGCTTGTCAACCTTCCTTAGAAATTCACATTTCATCCTTAAGCTTCTCATTTTCTTTAATATCATTTGATCTTGAATTCAAGCACACATTCTAAATGAACATCATTTACAAACATATACATTTCAAACCATATGTTAGAATCTCACTAACATAGGCGCACAATAGAAAATAAACTCTTTAAAAATCTTTCGATGCTCAATCGATACTAAATTCGTATCACAACATCAATGTTGACCTTAACACTTCAAATTGAACATTCAAGTTCCTTTTTATCCAATTTCATCAAGCTTCACATAACATCTTCAATTTCACACTTTAACTACTAATCATGAATTCTTTTAGAATTTATCTCACCTTTTCCATTTTATTCTAAACGGTCCTTTGTCCTTAACTTCAATTCAAGTCTCAAACAACCTAATTAAATTTCCACCATCTAATTTCCAGCCCAATACCTCAACAATTTCACTAATACCACTTAAGTCAATAATTTTCTCAATATTTGCCATTTAGTACTCAAGCTTTGCCAAATTCCCAAAATAGTTCAATTTCACATTCAAACATCAAAGTCAACACTTCGACAATTTCCAGCATAGGCCATCAACTATTGAACAATTACACATTGATCTCATAATTTTCCATCGTTACCAAATAGGTACTCCAACTTTCATAAAATTACAAATTGTCCCCAAAATTTTTCTAAGCCTTGTGGAATCCTTCCTACAACATTTCCAACCCCTATATGATTTTTCCATAATTTTTCTCATATGTTTATGCCTAGGTCGAATGCTTCAAGGCTATGTTCCCTTTTTTTTCACTTGATTTCAATTGATTCAAGCATGAAATCAACCTCTATTCAACGTTTCAAAACCTCTACAATCAAACCCTTAACTCAATTTCATCAAATCAAAAACTTTCCTAATTTAGGGTTTAGACTAAAAATCATATATGCATTTCTAGGAGGTTTTGGTCATCAAACAAGCTTGGAAATGATTCTACAACCTCAATAGCCTCAAAATTCATCATCAATTCATAAAACCCTAACATGAACATAAATCCTAAAATTTGAGAACTTGACATTCAAGCAAGATTAGCATGCAATAATGGTACCAAATGATATATCTCTTCGAGTAGAACACTTTTCTATTTCACGCGCTTTAATCAAAAACAAAAGGAAATTGCTCAAAAATGGAAAATATAATTTTCTCTTACCTTGTATGTAGCTCTCATCCATGGCTGATTTTGAAGATGAATTTCTCATGAAATTTCTATATTAATTTCATGTACATTTGTCATTTATAAGCTTAAATGAATTTAAAATTCATTTAATAGGAAATGACAATTTTACCATTAATGAAATTTGATAATTACATCCATACCAAAACACATGTTACTTATAATCTTCCTAAAGTCAAAGATGAACAAATTATTATAACCTTTACAACTTGGCCCATGCATTTTTCCAAAAAATTCAATCTTGCCATTTTCATCCAACAGTCCAAATTGAACATGGAAATAAATTCTCAAATACAATGCTCCATATTATTTTCCATCATTTTAAAATGTGGAAATGATATTTCCAACCATAATTTATCCCCCTTCATATTTTCTCAAAATTTCTATTAGATTCGATTTACTGAATTTGTACCGGACTTTAACACTTTATAGCTTTTAACATAAAATCCGAATCAAAAATCTGATTCCCACCAAAACGTCATTATTGGGGGTGAACTATTCATTATGGGGTCAAAACACCTAACTTTTAAAAAATATTTTTTTGATCCCTAAACTTTTGGAAATTACCCTTTTAGCCCCTAACTTTTCCAATATTTATACTTTAGCCATTACACTTTTAAAATTTATATTTTGGTCGCTAACTAAAATTTTGGGGTATTACACTTAGCTCGATTCTTAGGTTGACACTTTTATAACTTGAATCTTACTAAAAACATTTTAGAATCTAAAGATTCTTATAAACCCCTCAAAACCCCATTTTGGAACTATTATTGAAAACTTGCAATATGGGGCTTAAAATGAAGCTATGAGAATGAGGATTTAATAATCTTACCTTAGATTAACTAAACTTGATTTGAAATACTTGGAAATCTTGATTTTGGAAGGGAATATGAAGAGAAAATGATGGAATGAAGAAGAATAAGGTTTGTTACGATATATGGGGAGTGGTTCACGAAACATACATAAAATAGGGGAAGTTTTCAGCCTTTGAAAACGAAATGGGTAATTTGCACTTTTAGTGCTCTAGTTTTTTATTTCCTAAAATATTCATCACCTTCAGTAGTTCTTTTGGGCCCACCTTAGCCCAAATCAACTAAACTTGGTCCAAAGTATTTTAATAAGTCCTTTGGGCTCCAACAATGGGTCAGGTTGACCCAAACTACTAACCCAAAATTCGAGGCGTTACAAAATCCCTTCGATACTTGTTCGATACTATTTTCATTTCATTTCACACATATATTTCAAAGAACATGTTGCTATCTTACTAACACAGTAGGCGCACAATAGCATAGGAGGAGGTCCATTGACACCACCCCTACATCAGTTGCATTAGCACCAGTGGCAGGGCACTGACCCTCGAGAGCTCCTAATATATCATGATGTGGTGCTATATAGAACTACGCTAGCAACGAACTACATTATTAAGCAAAACCAAAGTTAGAAGATTATCTGGTGATCAAATAAAGACCTGTAAGTTTTTAAAATATTTAAGGCAATGTGGTTCCCAAAATCTACCCCAACATACAAGCTCATCCTCGAATAAACCTGGCTCTAATACCAAAATATATAACACACCATACCTGGTCACACAAGATGACACGGATATTTGAGTATACATTAAGTTCCGATCTTGTCAGACAAAAAAACCTCAATCATGCACACTGAGTGAAAGTTATTAAAACTTCAAACATATATCATGCAATACATGGCAACATATAATCAGATAAAAAGTTCACACCATTCAAACATAGAATGTTACAAGATATACTCTACTAGTTAATGAATAGTAAAATAGTCATTTCACACTACAAACCTCAATTAAGCTCATTAATGTTTTCCACTAGTCTATAGTTAGAGACGTGCAAATTTACAGATTAATTGGACATCAAACGTGAAGCCAATTTAATCATGTAATCCAAGGGACCAAAATGTAAATAATTCATAATTTCCGTGTGAGCGGGTATTATCCCATTGACTTTCTTATTATGAAATTCAATAATAATAAGTGTGACAAAATAAATCTCACTAAATTCTGAATTATGGTCTAGTATTAATTAACAAAACCATTTTAGGACCATTTTGAACATACAAGGACATCTTGGATTTAAACCCACTGCTTTAGTACTACTAACATTCATCTTACCGTTTCCTTTCTGCCATTTCTCTGCTGAACAAAACAACCCCAAGCTCTGAACTTTGCCTTTAGTTTCAGTTTCTTCATAAACCCCACATCTTCTTTATTTCTTTTTTGGTTTAATGAATTCCATTCTTCCTCGTTTTTTTTTTTTTTGGTTTAATGAATTCCATTTTACGGTGGTAAAATAGAGTAAAAAGATTACTGGGGAGAAAAACATGAGATCATACGTTTATTTCTTGCTTCTGTTTCTTGCCCATATAAGTTCTTTTGTGACTTGCAGTTCTTTCCCTACTAATGAAGGTAATGAGCTTTTGTTTTTTTTTCTTTTTCAGATCTTGATTGGTTTCTGGGAAAATGTGGGTGGAGATACCCGGGTTTAAACTGTTCATTTTGTGTTGCATAGTGTTTTAGTTAACCTGTTTTAAATTTATGCTCTTAATTTAAGGATACTCATCATTCTAGTTTTCAGTATTTCTCACTGAGCTGGGAACCCCCTTTTTTGTTTGAAGTTTGGGCTCTTACAACATTTAAAGAGGCTATATACACATCTGGTTTTTTTTCAAACTGGAATGCTTTAGATACTGATCCATGTAACTGGTTTGGGATTACATGTGATTGGGAGACCCAACATGTTACTAAGATGTAAGTATGGTGTACCAACTTTTCCAAGTTCTTTAATTAGTTTTCATTCCATTTGATGCATTTTTCAGAGTAGTTATGCCTCTTTTTGTGTTGCAGAAACATAACAGGTTCATCTTTGAAGGGATTTCTTGCACCAGAGATGGGTCAGATGATGTACTTGCAAGAACTGTATGTTTTCTTAGGCTTGTTTGTTCAAAATGATGCTTTTGATTCAACTTCTATCCGTAGAATTGGTGAATGCTTTCATGTTTTTGTAGAACTTTACATGAAAACAATCTGATTGGAACAATACCTAAAGAACTTGGCTTTTTGAAGTCTCTTCATGTGTTGGATTTGGGGATGAATCAACTCACTGGTTCTATTCCACCAGACCTAAGGAATTTGTGTGACTAAGATGTAAGGGAAACTTCATTTGTTCTGTTTTAAAGGCAGTGAATTTTTGTTTTTCCTTTTTTTTTTTTTTTTTTTACTTGTGCATTTTTCATATTTTGGTTTCATTTCTTTGTCACAGAAACCTTCAGTGAAATCGGTTGACAGGCATCTTGCCTGCTGAACTTGGGAACTTAAAATATCTTCAGGAACTTCGCCTCGATCGTAATAAACTTCAAGGAACCGTTCCTGCTGCTAGAAATTCAACATTTACAGATAAGATGAATGGAATGTAAGTAGAACATGACCATGGAATTATGATCTATGAAGCTCTGAAGAACAAGTATATTTGATGCACAGCTTATTAGGAAATATGCCCCTTATGCCTTCTTAATGCACGCTTCTGTTTTCTAAACATGCATCTCTTGTAGAAACCAGTACTATATTTGAAAGTTTTAAGCGATTGTATCATTGTAAATTTGGTTTGAAGGATGTGCTTAACGATAATGATTGAAAAGTAGTAAAAACAAGCTGGTGGTAGTTGCAACTTGGACTGGCATTATAATAGGCTGTGTTTACGACATGTTTGACAATTGAGTTGCAATGGCTGAATGACCATTAAATAGGATGCCATTTGTGCTGTCAAGAATTTTATTGTCAGATATGGCAAATTCTTAATTTCACCTACTGAAGAGGACAAGAAACTTTTTCACCTTAAAACTGTTATTTTAGTTTAGAGTCGAAAGATCTTGGTATGAGATCATAGAAGCTGAAAACATTGCAGGCTTCCTCTCTAGAAATCTAGCCACTGAATTTCAGTCATGTTAGTATATTCGAGCTGATCTCTAGTATTTCTTTTCACTACAGGTATGCCTCTCGTTCAAACTTTACTGGACTTTGTCGCTCATCTCAATTAGAAGTGGTAGATGTCTCCTACAATTATTTGGTTGGAAGCATACCTAAGTGTTTGACGGACCTTCCAGGGTAAACTTTCTTTGCCGATGTCATAGGTCAGTTTTGGCTCCTCTTTTATCCAGTTGGCTCATGTTTTCCCATATGATTAATGCAGTGCAAGCTTTGAAGAGGACAAAGATTTTAAACAGCATCCGAACACACAATGTGGTATGTATTACACAATTTTTGTACCTCTGGCAGTGGCATCCATGATACTTAAACAAAAACATGTGTTTTTTGCCAATTTTTGTAGTATGCTTAGCTATTCAAGCTGATGATCTTTTAACTATTAGAATATTTCAGCATTGACAACAAAGAAGTTGACAATGGCAGTGTTCTTATTTAGGTGCTCTCCAATCTAAAAGTTACCAAGCACTAAAATGTAAGCATCAGCCTGATGAAGACGTTGCAAAGCATCCGAAAGCATCAAAACCTGCCTGGATATTAGATCTTGAAAGAGTGACGGGAATCATGGTGGGGTCATGGTGGGATCCATCTTTCTTGTTGCCTTGCTTACCGCTCTCCATAAATGCAATAGCAAGGCTGCAATCATAATCCCTTGGAAAAAATCAGGGAGTGAGAAAGAACTTTTGGCAGTATACATAGGTTAGTTTGCCACATTTGGCATGCGGCATTATCTACTACTCCTCAAGTTAACTTCAGTAGTGTATTCTTCAAAGCAAAACCGATTAAGATTGTGATTCTTTTTGCAGATTCTGAGTTGTTGAAAAATGTGACTAAATATAGCAGACAAGAGCTTGAAGTAGCTTGTGAAGACGTCAGCAACATTATTGGTTCCTCTCCAGACAGTTTGGTCTATAAAGGCATCGTCAGGGGTGGACCTGAAATTGCTGTGATAGCCCTCTGCATCAAAGAGGAGCAGTGGACTAGCTATCTTGAGCTATATTTCCAGAGAGAGGTACTTGTTATTACCTTAATAGTTTCAAAGAAATACTGATTTGTTAAAACTTCAAAGATGCGAAGAAGCTCTAAAATGTAAGAATTAGCAAAACCTACAGTAATCTGGTTCCGCATTTTTGGTTTGAATTGCTATTTAGGTGGCAGATTTGGCAAAATTGAATCACGATAATGTAGGGAAACTACTAGGATACTGTAGTGATATCATTTACAAGGATGCTTGTTTTCGAATATACGTCAAATGGAACGCTTTATGAGCATTTGCATTGTAAGCATTCTCCCTCACTACATATAAGTGTAACCTTTTTATATATCCGCATTACCCAAGCACACATTTAAATGCAGATGGAGAAGGATCCCAACTATCTTGGACAAGGAGAATGAGAATAATTCTCGGCATTGCTCGAGGACTCGAGTATCTTCATACAGAACTTGAGCCACTATTCACTATATCAGAGTTAAACTCTAGTGCTGTGTATCTTACAGATGATTTTTCCCCAAGGTATCTCCTTACCTCGTACTCTGGCTTGTATGAGCATCTAATATTTTTATTCATGTCCAGAGTACAGAGGATGCTTGATAGATTGGGTAAGCAATCTTCCTGAACACCCTTCTTTTTAAAGGAAATCCTATCTATCTTATTCGGACTTGGTTGTTAGTATTGAATACGGGTGTATTATATTCGTACCCTTGTCGATGTCAGACACGTACTTCAACAGAAAAAAAAAGAGCCAGAATGACATAGAACCTTGTGTTGTTGTCATTACATACAAACAGGTTTTAGGTTTGATATGCTCCTGAATATTTATGTCCCTTCCATGCACCAACGGGCCAAGGAATATCTTGAATCACCAGATGCAATGTCTAATATTGTGGACCCTGAGCTAAAACATTTCACATATGATGACCTCAAGCTCGTTTGCGAAGTCATAATAAGTCTTTGCATTCATCCAGACATTTCGAAACGCCCATCCATGCAGGAAATAAGCCTCATGCTCGAGAGAGGAATCGACACATTGGTATTGGTTGAGCTCAAGTCCTCTTCTCTGGCATGGGCTGAACTTGCTCTTTCTTCATTTTTTTCAGAAGCTGCTAACCATACTGTTAGATCAAGCACATCATACACTTTTACCCTCCACTCTTTAATCTTTGTACATGCTGTATGCCAGAAGAAACATTTGGCATCGTCTAATTACTGAAAAGGACACTTTCATCATACACCGTTCGACGTTTTCTGAAAACAATCTTCTGAAAATCACAATATAGCCGATTTAGTTGTCTGTGTAATCAGTCTCACTGTATGTGTATATTAAGCTTGTCTAGTCTTCTACAATGAAATTGCTACAACCTTTATCTTTTTCTACATAATTTTGAGTGCAAGCTTGTAATCTGGAGAAAATTACACATTTTCTGTAATTTATAAACAAAAACGAACCCCAAGTGGAATCTATAAATAACCGACTCATTATATACTCGATTTAGACCTGGAATTGATTAAACTTATAGTTATGATATTGCTACATGTTACACTCCTACCCAGTTTGTGGTAGCCTTAAACAGATAGGAGACATTGCATTCGGTACAAAAAAACTAGACTAAATTGAAACTTAGCAAACAAATGAGAACATTTATAATTCATTGTATAAAAGAGATAATATATCAATTAGCGACCAACTTATAGGTATGTAAAAGTTTAGGGAATAATTTGCAATTTAGTACATTGATATTGTATAAAACATCCAAGGGCATAATTGAAGTTGTCGTAAAAGTAGAATGCTTGTAATCATGAACCAACTTTAATTGTAAAAGTAACTTGTTACAAGTCATAAGTTGAGGGCAAAGGCCTTTTTTGTAGAACTTTAAAGATTAGAGTTAAAATTGTAAATTTCAAAAATTCTGAAGGTATCAATACCTATTGAAGGTATTGATGCTATTTTTTCTTTCGAGGTTCCAAAAAGAATTGAGAAAATTAAGCCAATTATTCACACCTCAAGGTTTCAATGCTAGATTTTATGTTTTCATATTAGGGGTATGGTATCAATATAGAAATTATATTTAAATTTTAAAAAATTAATTTGTTTATTAATATGGGGTAAGTAGAAGACAATATTTGTTCAAAGATGACTCTCAACCATTTAAGATTAAACACTCACACCGCTGACATTTCTGGTACTCGAACTCGGGACCTCAAAGAATAAAAATAATTCTTTTATCACCAAGGTCACGACTTGGTTTGTGCTTAAAAATTAATATTTATACTTTATTTCAAAAAAATTGAGTTGGTTGCGTTATACGTCCTCAAACTATGATCATCATTCTAAATTAGTTTTAAAACTTTCGGACATTCTAATTCCATCCCTATTCATGATCACATTCTAAATTAGTCCCTAGTATTTTAAATACTTTGAATCCATCCTTAAACTATGACCCTTATTCTATATTGATCCCTACACTTTTGAATATTCTAATTTTATCCTCAAACTTTTGGATGATTTAGGGGGAAGTTATTGGAATGTAAAAAAGTTCAGGAACTAATTTAGAATGAGGGTTATAGTTTGGGGATGAATTTGGAATGTTAAAATTTTAAGGACCAATTTAAAATGACAAACATAGTTTGAGGATGAATTTAGAATGTTTAAAAGTTTAAAGACTAATTTAAAAAAAGAATCATAGTTTGAGGATGTATAGTACAATTAATTCAGCATAATCACTATAGAGATCAAAATCAAGGAAATTTTATTTGGAGTTCATATAATATCGTACTGAATCGTTAAAGGACCATTCCAATATAATATTTATCATATTTAGGAATACTTTAAACATGCATAAACTAATTTACATTGGTGGTTAAAGGAATTGTTGTTTCTTGTTAAATAATCGGGTAAAGAAAACGGAAAGAACACAAGAATTTTAACGAGGTTCAGCAATGTGCTTACGTCCTCGGTGCCCTAGGCGGCGTTATAATTTTTATTCAATATCTCATAGGGTTTGGTTATATCTCCTTTTATAATAAATAAACCCTGGTACATATTTACAAAAATAACTTTGTACCATACCTTTACCGGTATATTTATGAGCCATGCCTAACAAATCTCCACCTTGGCGAATATCCTGCCCCTTTGGAAACATTCAATGTGGGTTGGGTTACCTTACTTCTTTAACAACTTGAAACATTCAACAAGTCCAAGCAATGCATGAACTTGTCTGTCGTAACTGCCTTGGTGAACATATCAGCAGCATTCTCATCAGTATGAACCTTCTGAAACAAAATCTCTCCATATGCAACCAACTCTCTAATCTTGTGAAACCTTACTTCAATATACTTAGTTCTAGCACGATAAAAGAACCATCATCAAGGCTCTTAACATAGACACAACAATCACACTCGTATTGCTTGTAGTCAATCTTGATCATATATGAGTCAAACCGTTTGTACCATTGTCTCGGAGACTGTTTCAACCCGTACAAAGATTTCTTCAATCTGCAAACTAAATGCTCGTTTCCAGGTTGAGTGAAACCTTCAGGCTGCATCATATAGATCTTCTCCTCTAAATCACCATGCAAAAAAGAAGTTTTAGCATCCATCTGCTCTAAATGCAAATCCCTACTAGCCACCAATGCAAGTACTGCTCGGATTGAAGTGTGCTTGACCACAGGAGAACAATTTTCATCATAATCAACTCCTTTCTGCTGTGAAAAACCCTTTACTACCAAACGAGCCTTGAACTTCTCCCACTCTTTTTCTGTTACTGTTGGTTTCTTCTTATACACCCATTTGCAACCAATAGGCTTCTTTCCCTCAAGAAGGCTAACTAACTCCCATGTACGATTGTGATTCAAATACTCTATCTCCTTAACCATGGCAACCATCCACTTGTCGTTTTCCTGACTAGTAACAGCATCATGAAAAGTAACCGGATCATCACTACTAACAGTAAGTGCAAAAGAGATCATGTCTTCAAAACCTAATCTATTCGGAGGCTTTATATTAGTCCGTCTCACCCTGTCTCTGGTGAGACTATAATCCTACAAATCAACCATAGTGGAACCACCAGAAGTCGATTGAGAAGTTTCTGTTTTCTCAATTGGAAACTGCTCGAAATTCACCATTGTCTTGTCTTTCTTCTGCTGCAACATAGGATGTTCATCAAAAACAACATCTCTACTGATCACAATTTTCTTTGCAACTGGATCCCAGAACTTGAATCCTTTGACACCTATCTTGTAACCCATAAAAATACGCTCCTCGCATCAAGTTTGGATCTATCATCAGCAGGTACATGCACATAAGCAGGACAACAAAAAATCCGTAAGTGATCAAAAGTAACATCATGACCAGTCCATACCTCTTCTGCAACTTTCCCAACCAATGATGCCCTTGGCGATTTATTGATAAGATAACACGCCATGTTAACAGCCTTAGCCCAAAAGTGTTTGGGAATCCCCACATTCAACCGTAAATAACTGGTTCTTTCATTCAACGACATGTTCATCTGTTCCGTAACACCATTCTGTTGTGGCATCTTGTGCACTATAAAATGCCTCTTAATCCCATGCTCCTTACAGAAGTTTAGAAACTGTGAATCTGTGTACTTCGTACCATTGTCAAACCAAAAACACTTGATTTTTCGTCTTGTTTGGTTTTCTACCTCAACTTTCCACAACTTGAACTTCTCAAAAACGTCAGACTTCTGTTTCAAAAAATACACCCAAACTTTCCGTGAAAAATCATCAATAAAAGTAATTTAATACCTAGATCCACCCAAAGACGATGTCGTGGAAGGCCCCCATACATCAGAATGCACATAATCAAGAATCCCTTCAGTTGTGTGCTTTCTATTCTTGAAACGAACTTTAGTCTATTTACCAAGAACACATTACTTGCAAAAATCAAGCTTACAGCTTTTAACACCATGCAACATACTTCTTTTATGTAATTCAGCCATACCACGTTCACTAAGATGAGAAAGACTCATATGCCACAGTTTGGCAGTATCATCACAGGACTCAATAGAATGAACTCCACCTACAACGGTACTCCCTAACAATCTGTAAATATTCCTTGTAGTCATCTTTCCTTTCATCACAGTCAAAGCTCTTTTAACAATCTGAATGGTTTCCCTATCCTCATCAGCCTTAGGGATAAAACCATTCTTGAGAAAAGTGCCCAAAGAAATCAAATTCTTCTTCAAATCTGGGATATGCCAAACACCACAGAACTTTCGAACAGAACCATCATACATCTGAATTCTAACATCACCAATACCAACAATATTACAACATCGATCATCACCCAAATAAATAGAACCAGAATTAATCGACCTCTATGTCGAAAACCATTCCCTATTTGGCGTGATGTGATAAGAACATCCAGAATCAAGAATCCAAGCATCTGTCAATTGAGTCGTTGAAATAGAGAGCATATCACCCTCACTGCAATCAGAATTGTCATCATCGACCACATTCACAGACTTGGATGACTCATCACGCTTCTTATCAGTATGCTTTTTCAACTTCAAATAGTCTCACTTCATATGTCCCGCCTCCTTGCACTTGTAACAGTGAATTGTCTTCTTATCCCTAGATTTGGATATGAAATTTTGCTTCCCAGACCCTGCCTTCTCTGCCTTCCATCCACGGTCTCGATTACCCTTGACATATAAGCTATCAGCTTGAGAGTTTTCCCCTGCATTCCGCTTCCGCTGGTTGTGAGCCAACAAGGCTATAGTAATCTCCTCAACTTTGATAGTCTATTTCCTATATGTAAGAGTAGTCACCATGTGTTCGTAAGAGGGAGGCAACGAATACAACAGAATCATCACTTTGTCTTCATCCTCAATTTTCACATCAAGTCGGGCCAAATCAGAAATGATTTGATTGAAGACATTCACGTGTTGTGCCAAATCATGATCATCCTGCATCTTCAGCTCATACAACCGTTGCTTTAGATACAGTTTAGTCATTAAGGATTTGGACATAAACTGACTTTCCAACTTCTTCCAAATTTCATCCGGAGAAGACAGATGCATGACGTGATACATGACCTCGTCTGTCAAACATAATCGTATGGTTCCTACCGCTCGCAGTCGCAATTCTTCCCAATCTTCCTCCTCCATCAACACTAGTTTTGTAGGTCGCAAAGCCTTCAGGATCCCTTGCTGTGCCAACAGATCCTTCACCCTTGTTTGCCATAATCCAAAGTTACCCTGACCATCGAATTTTGCAACTTTGAATTTGGCTCCTGACATCTGATACCAATTGTTGAATAATCGGGTAAAGAAAATGGAAAGAACACAAAAAATTTAATGAGGTTCAGTAATGTGCTTACGTCCTCGATGCCCTAGGCGGTGCTAGAATTTTTATTCAATATCTCATAGGTTTTGATTGCATCTCCTTTTATAATAAATAAACCCTGGTACATATTTACAAAAATAACCCTGGACCGTACCTTTATCGGTATATTTATGAGTCATAACTAACATTTCTTGAGATCAAGAGTTCAAACATCAATGATTGCAACAAGATAATTGAATGTTTAATGTAAAATGGTTGAGAGTATTTAGAACATATACTATTTTGTAATCACCTTAGCCTAATAAAAAAATGAATACTTCAAACATTTGTATCACATGTTAACATAAATCAACACACCAAAATACTAATTAATCTCATTTAAGCATATTGAGATCTTTTATGTCATTTTAACCCTTTTTCATGCGAAATCCTTTCGAATTACTCCAATCTTTGTTCAAGTTATGTGAGCATATTTCAATGATCATAATGAATGACTTGAAACATATCCCGCTTACTAACATGTCTATATGCAAATAATAACATATCATGTATTTTAATGTAAGAATATTCATTTCCAAGTTCATAATGCCTAGTTTATATACTGCTATTGGAATAGTTTCGAGAGATGCTTGACGAGTTGAAAGAAAAAAACTCTCACAATTATTACTGCATAGCCAAATTCAAAGAGGAAATCTAGACTCGGGCACGAACCATCTAACCTCGGTAGTTAAAAGAATCGTTGTTGTTCCTAGATGTCACGGGTTCGAGCACCAGTGACTGCAGCAGGGTGATTGAGCATTCAATGTCAAATAATTGAGAGTATTTAGAACATATACTACCTTGTAATCACCTTAGCTTACTCAAAAGAAAAAAAGAAAAAAACATATAGTATGAACCAACTTACTTCAGTGGTTAAAGGATTCGTTGTTGTTCCTAGAGCTCATGGGTTCGAGCACCAATGGCTACAGCTGGGTGAATGAGCGTTTATTGTCAAATGGTTGAGAGAGTATTTAAGACATATACTATTTTGTAATCACCTTAGTTTAATAAAAAAACATGTAATATTAATTAAAATATTATTGTACTTTCCAATATAAATTATTTATAAAAATATCATACTAATAAAAGAAAATTTTATAAATCATTAAAAATTTATTTATTCATATAAGAATTTAAAGAAAAAGTTAAATTGACAATGAAAATTCATAAATTCACGTAAATAATATAGATATTTAAAATAAAACTATAAATAAAAATTGAATTGAAAAGTATACCTCTAACTAAAATAAAATAAAAATTAAATACTTAATAATTTGATTGAATTTCTCAACTCAAACTTTCAAAAAGATGAACACTCAAAAAAGATTACGAGAAAAGAGGCATAACGGAATAAAGAACAACAGAATAAATGAGTTGAAGAATGGAAAATGACAGCAAATATTATCAAAAATAAATAACAGAAAGAGAATAACGTGAGCTTTTTATTGAAATGTAAAACAGAATTACTTGGCTTTCATCCTTTACGTTAGTGGGTTTTTATATCTAAGATACTTTAATTGTGACTAATAAATTAATAATCAATTAATTAACAAGCCATAGCTAATCACAACTAACTCTTTTTTTATTCTAGCAAAGATGAACAATCAAATATAGAAAATACATATTTTTTGTGTTTTGAAATAAAAAATGAAAAAGAAAAATGGATTTTCATTCATTTACAAATAAAATAATAATATAAAAAATAAATGTTAACTTTTTAATAAATAATATTTAAATGGTTTTCAAATCCTAAAGTAGTATATATATATTTTGGAACAATTAAATTTAATAACTTATTATACTTATTTTTTGAAGAGGTTATACTTAAAAATTTAATATATATATATTAGGTGTTATAAGGAGGTTTTAAAATCTAGTCACTAATATCTATACGATACTAAGGTTTTCTCTCATCTATCTGGTATTAGAATTTTTTATCATGTAGTTCGTGTCTCGTCTATTGGTGAAAAGGAAACAAGATAATGGGGGGATTGAAACACGTTAGAAGAGTTGGATTTATGGGAGGAGGAGATTCTCTTGATTGATCAATTAGGAGGAGCACCATTGGTTTTCGTTTGAAAGCTGTATGGTGGGAAGATTTTTCACTTCGGGAAACATAAATTTTCAGGCGATAAGGACAATGTTGGTAAACATCTGGATAGTGGAACTGAATACGGTGGCTTTTGGGTGTTAGTTAATGAATTACCAGTGGGATTTATCTCTGAACAAATTGTATAACATCCTAATCCAATCTAACTCGTAATCCAAAAGATTAGAATGTCATATAGAACCACCGAAGTGACTAACCATTTTTTTAAAACAATTCACCCCATTCATAAATTTAAACCATAAATTTAAACATAGTATAATCCAAAATATAATAAGTTTACATAAGTGGGGAGCTACCATTAATTCATCCCAAAATTCATAGTTATAATATAGAGTTTACAACTCGAATTACACAAGGGTCTATGACAATATGTACCCACTAAAATACTCAAGACGTACATTGGTATTCAACCAAGTCTAGAAATTTGTTGTTTGGCGATGAGCTCCTCGAACTGACACTAAGAACATGCACACAACAAAACATTTTGAATGTTGATCTCACAAGCTCAATGTCACACAAATAACACTACTATCTACATGCATTCAACATATAAACACGATACAAGTATTGTCATGAATGATAACTCTCCAAAAGAGTTATTATTTAAGGTCGTTTTACTTAGGTTTGTGTTATCAGTTTATCATATTAGGATCATATTTAGAGTGTTTTTAGTTAATTTTGCATTGCATGCATTGCTGGGAGTGAGTTGGTAATATTTGGATTAGTTATGCTATTTTGTTGTGATATTGTTACCCTGATGCTATGACGTGGTTTGATGTTGTAGTTGTTGTTGTGCGTTGATATGAGGTAGGATTATTGGGTCATTGCTGTAGCAATCGATGCGCGTGTAGAAAATTATTGACAGATGGACAGAATCTTCTTATGGAAAGGACTGAAAGGTAGAAAGAAATCTTAATGAAAAACGAGTCTTAATTTAATACGGGCTAAAATTCTACTTTTTAGTGTTTTTAATTATTATATAAAGGAGGTGGCAACCACCAATTAAAATGAGATTTTTTTAGGGTTTTATTTTATTCTTTTTTTTCTCCACTGTTAGTCATGGCCGCTTAGGCAATTTTGGGAAAAAGCAACAGCTGGACGTGAAGACAAAGTCAGCATCGAAAGGTGGTGGCTGGTGATCGGTGAGAGTATCAATGACAGCAACGATAAAATAATTTCGAGAGGGGGTTTTATTTTTGTTTAGTTGAAATACTCTTTAATTTGTTTGGGATTTGTTAAGCCATGGATGCTATTATTTTTAAATATATTTTGAGTTTCATGTTAATTAATTTTGTCCATTAATTTGATTGGTGTTTGCTTGGTTTTATTAAGGCATTTAGTATAGAAATATATATTTTCCCAGTCAACTGCATCGAGAGGTGAGTGACATTGTGTGAGCACTACATCGAGAGGTGAGTGTCACTGTCGCAGCATCAGTGGTTGCGAGAGCAACATTTCAGTGTAGAGAGATCTTGTTGACTGATTGTCGTAGCATCCTTAGTAAATTTGGATCAGTGGATATAGAGATATATCATTGCTGTGAGTTTCTGGGTGGAGCCATCGAGAAAGGAAAACCTGTTAAGTTAATGCTAGACGCATCGATCGTATTGTTGTGGCATCGTTAGTTGTATGATTGAGTTTATCAATATCATAATCTTTAGCTTGAGACAATCCACTACTTTCATTGCCACTGTTTTGATTCCCTTCATTCCTTAATGTCTTTATTCGCATATTTATTTTAGCTTTTATATTTTTATTGCTTTGTTTACAGCATCACTTATACAATTCTGTTATTTTACTTACTAAATGCTATATCAATTCTCTAAGTAATACTAGTGTCTGTGGATATGATACTCAATGAATTAATTTTCATCCACTTTATTACTTGATAAGATAGTGTATGTTTGCACTGATTGCTATTACATTATTTGAAGCATCAAGTTTTTAGCGTCGTTGTCGGGGAAGTGCCATTACTTTTAGAATTATTTTTTACTAACATAGTTTTTCCCCTTTTTGAAGGTGTATTTTAATAGTTTTTTTGGTGCATAAATCAAAGCAATAATAGATGGAAGGAGATCAACAAACAATAAGTGCTTAATGCTGGAATAGTTCCACCTTTGCAAAATATTCTGATACTACCAAATTTTCTCAACATTGATGACATAAATAGGCCAATCTGAGAACATGTTGTGCCCACATTAGATGAATTAAATCCTGGCATTGTTCGACCGACCATCCATGTTGCCAACTTTGAATTGAATCCGATGATGTTCTAAATGCTACAATCAATGAGGCAATATGGTGGAGCATTTACCGAAGATCCTATATCACACCTTAGATCATTCATGAAGGTGTGTGACTCATTTTTACAGCAAGGTGTACTTGAAAAAGCCTTAAAGTTGAAGTTGTTGCCCTACTTGCTCCGTGATAAAGCTAGAGTATGGCTTAACTCACTGTCACCCAATGCTATAGCATCCTGGAATGAACTTGCTCAAACGTTTTTACTGTGATTCAACCCTCCCAACATGAATGCTAGAATGAGGAACAACATCACATCCTTCAAGCAATTGGAGGATGATAACGTGTATGAAGCTAGGGAGCGATTTAAATACTTACTGCGGAAATGTCCGATGCATGGTTTCGAGCACTGGACGTAAATATAGATATTCGACAATGGACTTAACATACAAACAAGGATGGTTGTAGATGCTTATGCCAATGGAGCATTGTTGGATAAATCCTACAACGAAGCTTATGATATATTAGAGAGGATTTCCAAAACTGACTACCAATTCCCCAATACAATGGTTATGTCGGGTAGACGTGTTACTGCAGTAGTGGACAATGATGCTCTGAACACATTGACTACATAAGTGATAGCATTGACTGAAATGATGAAGAGAATGCAAAAACATGGATATATTTTTGAGGTAAAAGCTATATCTTTTGTTTCTTGTGTTTATTGTGGTGTTAACCATAGTTTTGAAGAATGTCCACAAAAACCCAAGTTTGTGTATTTTGTGAGAAATTATAACAGGAATGACAATGCCAGCATATATGGGAGCACCTACAATCCAAATTTCCAGAATCATCACAAACCCAATATAGCATTGTAATCCATTTTTGGGAATACACAAAAACATTATTCGCGACAATAATATACTCAACAGTAGAAAATGTTGCAACATCAACAATCACATCATCAAGAATTACCATAGCAACAATGCAATAATCAACAAAATCTCTTGAGTTTCTACTGAAGGAATACATCTCGATAAATGAAGGTGTGATCTGAATCCAAATAGCATCATTGAGGGCATTGGATAATCAAGTTGGATAGCTATCTAATGCACTCAACATTAGACAGCAAGGAACGCTGCCCAGCAACACTGAAGTTCTGAAAGCTCATGGGAAAACTCAATGCTACGAGCATTGCAAAGCCATCACAACTCGAAGCGGTCTCCATATTGAGAAGCCTACTAAGGAGCCTCAGAAGAAGGATGGTGATGGGTCAAAATAGCAAAATAAAGGCAAAGAAAAGGTAATGGACCTTAAACTGACAGTGGTTGTTACAACAAAGGATGCATGATAGAATAATAATTATGGGATAAAACTAGTAGAAAAGCCGATAACATTGCCTATAATGCCACCAGCATCATCAATGCAATAGAATCCAAGACCTTTTCTATCTTTCCTCAACGATTCAAAAACACCAAGGATTACCAGCAATTCAAAAACTTCATCAAGGTGCTAAGATAACTGACAATCAACATCCCATTGATTGATGCATTGGAGAAAAATCTGAATTCCATCAAATTCATGAAGGAGGTACTCTAAAAAAATGAAGACTTGGTGAATTTGAAACTGTTACACTCACTGAAGGGTGTATTGCCATGGTTGCGAGTAGATTGTCACTAAAATTAAAGGTCTACATATTGAGAAGCCTACTAAGGATCCTCAGAAGAAGGATGATGATGGGTCAAAATAGCAAAATAAAGGCAAAGAAAAGGGAGTGGACCTTAAACCGATAGTGGTTGTTATAATAAATTATGCATGACAGAACATTAATTATAGGATAAAGCTAGTAGCAAAGCCGATAACATTGCCTATAATGCCACCAGCATCATCAATGCAACAGAATCCAAGACCTCCTCTATCTTTCCTCAACGATTCAAAAACACCAAGGATGACCAGCAATTCAAAAACTTCATCAAGGTGCTAAGACAACTGACAATCAACATCCCATTGATTGATGCATTGGAGAAAAATCTAAATTACATCAAATTCATGAAGGAGGTACTCTAAAAAAAGTGAAGACTTGGTGAATTCGAAACTGTTACACTCACTGAATGGTGCAGTACCATGGCTGCGAGTAGATTTCCACCAAAATTAAAGGATCCAGGGAGTTTTGGTATCCCTTGTATTACTAGTGATCGATTTGTAGGTAGACCATTGTGTGATTTAGGTTCTAGAATTAATCTAATGCCTCTATCTATTTTCAGGAAATTTGGCATTGGTGAGGCCCAATGTACTGCTGTGACACTTCAACTTGTTGATTGATCCATTGTTATTCCCGAGGGCATAATAGATAATGTTTTGGTCTAACTGAAAAAATTTATTTTTCCTATAGATTTCATTGTTCTAGACTGTGAAACTAATAAAGAAGTGTTAATCATACTCGACAGACCATTCCTTGCTATAGGCAGAGCAATAATCGATGTTGAAAATGGAGAACTTACAATGCGTCTTGATGATGAACGCATTACATTTAATGTTTTAAATCCTGTTATGAATGATGATAATATTGAATGTTATTCTATTATTATATTTGATGAAAATGTGCATGAACATATAGATGAATGTTACAACATTGAGAATGATACTCCTAATGTCACAGCAATAGAAGAATTAGATAAGCCAAATCATAAGGAGACCAAGAAAAACGAGGGGAACCAAAGCTTCTACATTGATCCTGGCATCAACAGTAATTCTGCACTGCTAATGCTGACTACGGAGCTTTAACATAAGCACCTAAGGAAAACTGCAAATACTACCATGGAGCAGAACAACATAGTAGCAGCAAAGGAAATAAGGAAGGTTTCACAATGCTCTAGCAATAAAGGTTCGTCGATCGGACGTCGGACGGTGAGTAGATCAGAATTGAAAGTGGGTTGATCGGAGGAGGAAAATGGAGCATTTTCTGCAGAAAACACTCGGGGAAGAGAATTTATATTTCTCTCATAAAGGAAAATGGCTAAATTATGAGTTTAGTCACTGAACTTCCTGCACTTCTTAAAACAGTCTGCTAACTTTACAATTTTACAATTTAATCCATCGTTTCTTTCAAAATACCAATTAAATCCAATACTTTATAATTTCTAAAATTTAGCCCCTAAATTAGGGTGTTATAATTCTCCCCTCCTTAAAAGAATTTCGTCCTCGAAATTCATTCATGTCACATAATTGCAGAAATGAAACTTCTATCAGTTCTTTCAGATCTTTCGTGTAGCACTTTTAGAAATACATATCATCCACTAATCCTTAACCAGTTGAGCATACATTCTTATCAGAACTTTTCCTTATTTCAATAAAAGAATTCGAGAAAATTTCCTTAAGTAATCAATTCAATCTTTGTCATGAGAATAGGCTCATAGAGCAATAGCATATCCCAATTTCATTTCCAGAGTCGAGTAAGAATTTCTCAGATGAATAATTCACACATGGCTCATGAGGTACTTAACAATTTAGATAGATGTTACTGGTATTCCTTTTTGTACAAGTATAGCCTTAATGAATAGAAACTTTGGTTTACTCGTTACAGATAGGGACTCAGCCCTGGAGTTTCGGCTCATATAGGTACGATTGTTGTCTAGGGACATGTACTGATCAGACATCTTTTTGGTCTAACTTGAAAATTTTGACTCAAACCATGGCTCTGATACCATTAAATGTAACCCCCAGACTAATGCAGGTAACCCTATCCGATCTGGAGTGTCACATTAGGGCCACCGGAGCGACCCACTATAAAAATAGCAGAAAATTTAAAACTTTTTATCAAAACATGTAAACTCGTAAAATCATTAATCGTTATGTAAAATTAAAATAGATTTTAGACTCACATATAAAACAAAATATAATTACATGCCCCCTAATCACATATATCGTACTCTGCAAACAACACCGGAAGAACTCCCTTACTGATGACGATAGTTGCACTGGTACAATTCTTTTAACCTGCAATGTTGAGTAATAGAGTGAGCTTCAGAAAGCTCAGTAATACAAAACTACCATATGATACTGAAGAACGTACAGATACAGATAAACATACATTTCCTTATTGGTTCAGATAGCTACAGATTTTTAGGCTGAGCTGAGGTCCATTGATATCGCAGGTAGTAACATATAGTATTCAGTTCAGATGGAAATATTTCGAATGTCTAGATTCAGGAGATAAGAATAGGTTTTCTAGTGTGTTCCCGTAAAACCAATAAAAAGATACAGATCTTTTAAAACATATATATATACCCCTATCCGTTCACATCATAAATATGTAGGTTCCCCAGAACCATACACCCAACCGCACATGCCATTTAAACCCTAAGCACAAAGCCGAGGAGTCTGCAGATAATCTTCCTCCAACAATAAACCCCCAGATAAAACATTTCTCCGTCGGTAAATGAAGATATCAGAAATCAAAACATAATTCAGATCAGATATCAGAACAGAATCCAGGTTAGGAATCAGAACATATTTCAGATCAGATGTTAAAACAGAATTCGTATCAGAAATCAGATAAAATATTCATATAAGTAGGGAACACACTAGAGTTTCCAGATATTTTTAGAGATATAGAATAATCTTATCGGACAGAGAAACACAAATCTTCAGTTTACCGATAGAATTACCGGAAATTAGAATCACTATTAGAAGAGTTTGTTAACTGATAAAATCATCAGTTATTCATAATATGCTTATCATGATCTTCATATTCGGACATTTATCGGAAGCTCTACGTAATCAGAAGGGTATTCAAAATCCTTTACATATGAGTTACTTATGTTTTCATACATGACCAGAGTGATTTGAGCTGATAAGGAATAACGAAGATTCAGGACCTTTACAATCTATGTCGATTGATCAGATTATCGAACAACTCCAGATGAATAACTCCCAGAACTAATACTTGTCAAATTCATTAACCTTTCAGGGTATTTACTCTTTAATACCAAATATTCTTATCCATGGATCACATTCTGAGTCATCACTGAACAGATCTTAAGAAGACTAACAGATATTCTAATGGTCTTTATTTCATTTCCATGTTTCAACTATATCAGGAAATACCGACGTACTTGATTTGTGGTTCATAATCCATAGGGATGATACAACACGTAAGTTCATCCAAGTTTTCATGCTTATTCTAATCACTTACTTAATCCTCAGTCATTGAGGTTACTTAGTTCATTTAGCATTCAAGTCCATTCCAGTTACTTCGGGATTTTCCAGAGTAATTCAAACATTCCTGAATTTCAGATACATATTGTACTTTCGATCCATTCAATTTGGTCTTCGCGGTTGATTTGTCGAATAAACGTCCAAGTCTTAGTACTGAATGCGATCTAGAGTTGAGTTGAGCTGAATACTTCCAAAATTATCATCGATCCAAACTTGAGAAGACGAATACGCATTTCAGTAATATCTATTCCATTTAGGTATTGACATAGCTTTAGGGTTGATCTACTCACTTAAGTTGTGTTCCATAACTTTTAAAGGTAGTCCAATACCTATGCTTATTTGGATTCCTTAATTAATCCAAGACATTTACTTAATATAGGCCATAAGGGTATTTTGGTAATTTTGGTGTTTAGTTTTATTCTATTCATTTCAGAGCTCGAAGATATCCAATCATTCCTGAGATTTGTGATATTCTTGAGTCATTTCCATTACAGGGGTATTTTGGTTATTTTATAGATCTACAGTATTTTAATCTTTTCCCTCCATCCGATCTTATTATTTAATTCCAGTTTATCTTCTATTTTAGTCCCTTTGAACAATTCTGATAAAAGAGCACCCTCCAATAAATTGTTATTTAGGTATTTACTTATAACTCGGATATTTTAGGGTCAAGTGCCTTCTCAGATTTTACAAACGAAATATCATGAATTTTTCTTTACAAAGGCATGATCTTAATTATTAAATTCGTACTTAATCGAGTTAAGTACAAATCCTCAAAGTACTTTTTCATTCAGAGTCAACTCAGACTATTTTACCTCTCAAGGGCATTTTCGTAATTTCTTAACCAGATAATTTCGATATTAGCCCTTAACGAAAATAATATAATACATAGATCCTATGATTAATTGCTTCCTCGAACATTCTTTGATCTTGAAATGATTCCTTAAAAGACTTCTAGTATCTAGCATAAACCCTCTTGGGGTTAAAAACCGGTTATCCATAATTTCCAAGTAAAACTAACATTTCTTATGCACATCAATAGTTTTATCAGATCAATAATTCTTTTCAGATTTATTAATCCACTTTCAGGGACAATTCTTGTCATTTTCCAACATAAGGGTAATTTCATAATTTTACCTAATCAAAATATTCTCATAATTTATCATCTAAGTACCTTTAATGAGATAAATTATAATCTACATATCCATGGCTGATTCTTTTATCACTTAAATCTACATATCCATGGTTGATTCTTTTATCACTTAATTCCAGAACTTGTAATTTAATTCCAACTGTCCTCCAATTTCTTATAATAGTCATCTGAGCCATATTCAGTTACTTATTTTCTACCGTATTCATATCGAGTGTAGATCTTCATTAATTACACATATGAGACCAAACATTTCCATTCATGCATTTACCAATACCAACATGTTCTATAAAGTATAAAGAGGTAGTAAAGTATTACCTCAATTTCCATGCAATACTGATCGACCATAAAATTCCATTCGAATGCCCTCGGTCTTGAAATCAACTTCCAATATTTTCTCTGATCCATACCAACAGAAATTACATCAAAAACAGAGCTTAATTCTGAAAAACGGATCGAATCGGATGATAAATCAGATAAAAATAGCTTACCGGGTTCGAATTTGGCGAAACGAACCTCGGATTCAGATTCAGGATGTCGAAAGCATAAAATATGACTTCTCAAAAATTTGGAATTTTCGGTCAAAATCAAAGTCAACGGGTTTGACTGGCAATTTTGAGGCCTTCGGGTCTGAATTTCAAAAAACGGACTGTGGAATCAGATTTGAAACGTCGAAAAATGTCAGGATATGTATACTCGGTCAAAGTCAAAGGTCGTTTAATACCCGGTCAAAGTTTTGGTCAACTGTGGTCAACGGGTCGGGTCGGGTCAACTGGTCGGGTCGTGTAAACGGGTCGGGTCAGGTCGGGTTGGAACCGGTCAAAACAGTTCCAAAACCGGTCAAACCGGTCATTTTTTCCTTCCCCACGCGCAGTGGAGGCGAGTGGGGGCGCATGGGACCACTTCCGGCACCCTATAAATCACGAAAAAAATCCTAAAAATTATTTTAAGCGATTTCGAGACACTTACAAAGCTCGGTTCACAATTTTGAATGGTGGATTGCTCGATTTCAACGAATCGGAAACTTTGACCGCTTCACCTCCTCACGCGCCGCCGTCGACAGAGACCAAGGATGACACCGGAAGACTCGGAACGATGCAAGGAACACGATGGTGCGGGAGGTGTCGTAAACGGATCATCGGATCGTCGTGAATCGATGAAAAACCAACTGAAATCGAGTTATTACTGACGATACTTCCGACTGAAATTAACGACGAACGGAGACGATTCACGATGAAAGGTTTGAGGGGTTTTGTTCATCGGTCGACAATGAACACGATGGTGGTTTCGGTTTGTCGATCGAACGTCGAACGGTGAGTAGATCGAAGTTGAAAGTGGGTTGACCGGAAGAGGAAATGGAGTATTTTATGCAGAAAACACTCGGGTAAGAGAACTTATATTTCTCTCATAAAGGAAAATGGTTAAATTATAAGTTTAATCACTGAACTTCCTGCACTTCTTAAAACAATCTACCAACTTTAAAATTTTACAATTTAATCCACCATTTCTTTCAAAATACCAATTAAATTCAATACTTTATAATTTCTAAAATTTAGCCCCTAAATTGGGGTGTTACAGGAGGAGTATCCGGACCGAATGATGCTTACATTTTCGGTTTTCCCGTCCCTTAAGGTTTCGGATACTGTTGTTGAGCCTTACAATGCAACGCTGTAAGTTCAGCTTGTGGAAAACGCGGATGAGTGTATGGTTCTTGATAATGAAGCTCTGTATGATATCTGCTTCCGCACCCTCAAGCTCACTACTCCAAGTTGTAAGTATTTTTGGTTTTCTTGCAACTGAATCTAGTTTTTTGGTTTTTTCAAACTATTGGTTCTGAGTATGTCTGGTTAGTAAGAAATGAGATGGAAACCACTCGTTGGATCCTTACAATTTACTTTTTTTTAGGGTATTTCATGTAGTATTGTTTTGGCAACCACTTATTATCTTATACTAGGAGTTGAACTTGTAAAATTTTGGGGGCAAAACAGATTATCATTAGAAAATACACATCAAAAATCTAAAATATAGGAGAATTTGAAAATTTCAGGGGATACCTGTCCCCTTGGTCCATCCCTGCTCGGGAGTGCTTTTGGTATTGGATTTAGCTGATAATTTTTTTTGTTTTGATGAATCCTACTATTTTATTTGCGTTAATTTTCCAACCAAAACAAGGAGTAAATGAATTTTTAGTCATGGGATGCTAATGTTTGCTGCTCTATAAGACTTGTTGCATTCTTTTGTCTGGTTATAAGGTCCAGTTTTTGTATTTTGATGGTGAGATTTAACTAGAACAGTAGGAGCAATATGGATCTTAGGTTTTCTTCTCCGCCGCTGCATAATTTATGAAAGGAGTTGGGGTTCAGGCGGCTCTCACTTTCTACAGCATTTTACCTAAGGAAGAAGTCATATTAAGAATTGGTTGCATTTTGGGAATGCCTAGCCCTAGGCGTGTACGTAAATTTTACGTAAAAAGCTTATAAGTTAGATACCCTAATAATAGGAGGGTTGCAAATGGTTAGCTGTGATAATTTTATGATTAGTTTTTCATCAATGCAAACATTTTGGTGAGTTGCTGCGGTCCTAGTCCTCTGTTTCTTTGATGCAATTGTTTTCCATTTGGGCAAATAATATTGTCAATTGCACGCGACTCTTACTTTCATAGACCCTGTAACAATAGTAGGGTGATTGTAGCGCTTCAGCTAACTATAATAGTGCACTTCATGAAATAGGGCTTTAAATTTGATATGTTGTGTATAGATTTGACATTTGCATTTCCTTTGAAATTTTGAATCTAACTTGCAATGATTTGTTTTCAGTTGGAGACCTCAACCATCTAATTTCTTCCACCATGAGTGGTGTAACGTGCTGCCTTCGCTTCCCTGGTCAACTTAGATCTCCGCAAACTTGCTGTGAACCTTATTCCATTCCCCAGGCTGCATTTCTTCATGGTTGGATTCGCACCTCTCACCTCTCGTGGTTCCCAACAGTACAGGGACCTCACAGTCCCCGAACTTACTCAGCAAATGTGGGATGCCAAGAACATGATGTGTGCAGCTGACCCTCGACCTGGTCGATACCTCACAGCATCAGCTGTCTTCCGTGGCAAGATGAGCACGAAAGAGTTCGATGAGCACGAAAGAGTTCGATGAGCAGATGATCAACGTTCAAAACAAGAACTCGTCATACTTTGTCGAATGGATTCCGAACAACGTGAAGTCCACTGTTTGTGACATCCCTCCTACTGGCCTGAAAATGGCATCCACATTCATTGGGAACTCTACATCAATCCAGGAGATGTTCAGAAGGGTGAGTGAGCAATTCACCGCCATGTTCCGTAGGAAGGCTTTCTTGCACTGGTATACCGGAGAGGGAATGGACGAGATGGAGTTCACGGAAGCGGAGAGCAACATGAATGACTTGGTTTCCGAGTACCAGCAATATCAGGATGCAACTGCAGATGACGAAGAATACGAGGAAGAGGATGTATATGAGGAAGAGGCTTAAAACTGGACGGAATATTCTTACCTTTTGTTCTTGTAGCCTGTAGGCTATTTGGATGCTTTTGTTGTGCTTTGGACTGGAACATTGTTGTGCATTGTGGAGTGTGTTGATACAGTTTCTCACTGCCTGTTTTCTTCTTTGGAACATTGTGTTGTTAATTCTGGTGACCATTTTTCTTTTTGGGGTAAATTTTTCAAATTTAGGAAATACTTTTTTAAAATTTTATTATGCAAAAACAAACTTTTAATAGAAATTATATTAAAAAATCTAAAATATATAATAGTTTTGAAGTTTCAAGTGGCAATTGCCCGTCCCTCGATTCGATTTGTTGATTTAGCGACACAGATTGAAAATTAAAATATCTACCATGTTTTTTTAATTTGTCTAATTTAGATTAAATAACCGAAAAAGATTAAATAATTAGATAAAAATACGATTTGCCTTGAATTTATTTTGAGATCATCCAGAAATCCGATAAAAATTGGCCTTAAGAAATATTTTCCCAGGCCCAAATATCCCTGGCAGCAGCCCGCCCGTAGCTTGAAAGTTTCAGGTTGAAATAGCTAATGCCTTTCTTTGCCTTGCAGCCTTAACCTGTTTTTAGTTTTATTTTTTCCTAACAATTTTTGTTTTGTTTTTACTCTATTTTCTTGGTGGCTGCTTATTTTTATGTGGTTTGATAAATATATTTTGATAAATATATATATATATATTTTCTTTTTGATTAAGAACTTTATTTATAATTGTTGAAATATTTTTGAAAAATATATATAATAAAGGTATATAATATGTTGTATAAATTCATAAAATATTAGATTTAGATTTGATTATTTTAAAATTAAAGTTCATATTCAGATTTAAATATTCTAATATCCGATTCGAAAATTCAGATATCTAAAATTTCATATATCTGATTTTTTAAGATACAAATTACAATTTTAATAATCAAAATTTTCGAATATCTAAATTTTCAAATTAAATAATATCTAAAATAAAAAAATGTACATCCAAGTTTATTTGGACCATAGTTTTACCGAATTGTGCAAGTATTGTGGCAATGTCCCAATACAATAAGACAAGAGATATAATATATATGGAATGAAATATTAACTATATATAATTTCTAATTTCAAAATTATTAAGCTGAAAACAATTATGTTGTTGAAACTGATAATTTAATGTTTTATCTTTTTGAATTATTTGAACACACACAGGTAAATGATACCAGGTTTCGAACAAACAAGCGGATGGAAGTCATCCAAGTGTAGGGGCTAAATTAAAGATGGTTTGGTTTGGTTTGGTTTGGTTTGGTTTGGTTTGGAATGGCACAAGGATAACCCAGGTTAATAATTTAAGATCGAGTATGCTCGTTTATATGACATGTACACACTATTAATAATTAAAAAAAATGCTCTAAATAAAATATTAACATAAACTATTTAAAAAAATCTAATCATTACTAGAGTATTCAACAGCCATGCACTCAAGACTATGGCCCATATGGACGAACCCTAATAATAAGCCAACAAAATCCAACATGTCCATTTCAAAATATAGGCCAAATTGGCCCATTACCGATCCCGGGTAACTTATTTAGCCCATTAGGGCACCCAAACTTTTAATTTGGGATCTACGGTAATTGCAACAGGCGTGACGAGTTCCATGAGATATAATTTTTTGATGGTTCGTGTCAGGTGGACCCCACAGCCTGATTAAAAAATCAAGAGGGACTCGTCACACCAGCGTGACGAGTCCCAATAAAATATTTTTTAAATTTTTTAAAAAGAAAATTAAAAAAAATATTTTATGGAGATGGGATATAATTTTTTAATGGTCCGCATCAGGTGGGCCCCACAGCTTGATTAAAAAATTCAAGAGGGACTCGTCACACCATCTTGACGAGTCCTAATAAAAAATATATTTTTTTAAATTTTTTAAAAGAAAATTAAAAAAAATAATATTTTATGGAGATGGAACTCGTCATGCCGGCGTGACGAGCTCCAACGGCTTAAATTTTAACTTTTTTGACCGTTGGATTGAACTTATTTGTACCATTACTCAGAGTGTCGGTACTATTAATCTAAGTAGTATCAATATCATATATGGTATCGATGCCATTCTATCATTCTGTTTTGATAGTATCGGTACTGCATCAGCATTACCAGTACTACTACTCTATGTAGTATCGATATCATATATGGTATCGGTATCATTTTAGCATTCTGTTTTGACAGTATCGATACTGCCTGAGAAGTATCGGTATCATAACTCAGAGTATCGATACTACTAATCAAAGTAGTTAAAAAAACTTTTCCAATATAGGACTCAAATTTTCAACATAAATAATATCCAAAATATAGTGGGCATGGTCATAAACATAATAAAAGGTAACATGGTAATTAAGAAATGCGAAATATGATAAATATAAATTCAATGATCCAAAACACAATTTTGTAACCAAATCCAAAATATCAAAATGTTATGTAATTTAAGGTTCAACGTATGATATTTGAAACGTCAACAAAAGAACAACTAGCATAGCAATTGCATTATCAAGCATCTGATGGTGGATCGGGATCCGAACAAGGTGCATGGAAAGATGCAACATCTTGAGAAATAGTATCGAGCCTATCATTGACAGCGTCGAATCGAGCATAGGTGTCGCATTGCAGCTCGGTCAGTTAAGTCCCCAAGGCAGTAAAATGGGACTCCATGGATGCAAACCTCAGATCCAATGTCTCCATCAGCGATTGAAAATAGGGAGGCATCGCATTACTATCCCTAGATGGCTCGTCAGGGACGCAATTTACAGGATTATCTACATCTTGTAAAACATCATTGATATGAGGAGGAGTCGGAGCTGTCTGTGAAGAACTAGCACTGGGTGTCTTTTTAGTTGATCGTTCCCAATTTGTACCAACTTGAGTCCATTCGGACTTGCGGAGAGATGTAAAATCAATTTGGGTACCTAAAGGGATGACAACATCTAGGTTGACTCTAATACCAGCTTTGATGAATAAATTACTAAGAAGACAACCATACACCAAAGACTCAACTCTCTTAGAGTGAATATGGTTTACGGTGTCCACTAGCTCACCGAAAATGATTGGAGCAAGATTAATTCTTTTTTTGTTTTAAAAACAGTGTATCCACCAAATGTTGATACTTCGGAAAGAGGAGTATTTTCCTCCTGATGGTCGAAACCACCAAGAGATAATTAAGTGAAGAAAACTCTCGTGAAAGTCAAGTATACTAGCGCTTTCTAAGGAAGAAGGGACAAAATCTCACTCATTATCTATCCCGATGTTTTCAAGACCAAAGGCACGAGCAATAAAGTCAGAATCAATTGTGATGTATTCGCCCAAGAGATAGGAATGAATACTTTCAGTTTGAGTACAAGATTCATTTTGAATGCAAACCACATTAGAATAGAAAATACAGACAAATTAGTGAAAGACAATGGGTTTTACTTTGAACGTGTTGTCAAATTTCCAAGCTTGGAGAAGAGGTAGGTATTTGAAGTTCATCTCTTACATTGCCTTAAGACAAGAAAGACGCTCACCCCTAATAGTGTAAGACTCAAAATGATTTAGGTATCGAGAGTATAGATTTTGACGATTTGGTTCATTAAAATAAGAGTTTACGATTGTCATTTCAGTTAGATTGTGAGGAGGATTTGGCGGAGGGTTAAGAGGTGGATTAACACGAGAGGATGATGATCTAGGATGTTTGTGATACATTTTAACGAAAATCGAAAAAAATATTATACCTGCAAGGATAAACAATACATATGTATGCAATCAATTAATCTCAAAACTCAATATGAGTTCACAATTCAAGGTATTCTATAACTAAAATATTAATAATAATAATAATAATAATATAATGTGCTAAAAAATAATGTGTTTAAAAAAAATTTATGAAAAACATTTATGAAAAACAAAAGTATAAATATATAAACAAACGAAATATTATTATTATTTTTTAATTAAAATTTTGAAATTTGAAGATTTTGTTAAAAAATTGTAAATTCTAGTGTAAAAATGAAAAATAATTAAAGCACATTCATTAATTTAAGCAAAACTAACTAAAACTAGCCCTATATTCGAAAAGAAAAAAATTAGGGTTTAAAAACAATTACCTTGAAAATTAGGATTGAGATGGAATTTGATGATGAATGCACTAATTTGATGATGCTAGTAGGTTGAAGAGTTGAAAAACAACGCAAATCCAACTTCAAAATGATGGAATGAGGCAATGTTGAGAGAGGGTTCGATGACTTAGTGTTGTTTTTAGAGTTTGGGGAAAAAAATTATATCTTAGGGTTTTATAGGCTGAACCCAACGGGTAGTATCGGTACTACAAAGGGAGTATCGATACTTCAAATCAAAATCTGACTGGTATCGATACCCTATCGAGGTTGTAGTAATTGTATCGGTACTGGATGAACAATATCGATACTAAACAACAACAGTATTGATACTATGTGCACATAATGGTTCAAAAATTGCAAGAAAAACACATATTATGCAAATTTCAAAAAGAATAGTGATATAGGCAAGTCTAATTGGGAAAATCAAGTATGTTCAAGTAAACAAACATACACTTAAGCATAATTTGAACATATTGTTAATTTTCATGAAAAATCATAAACGCCCCTAACTAATAGCATAAAAGTGCAAAAGTTATTTTAAACACAAAATTAAGACAATTTTTATTACTTAAAAATTACTTTTTTATTCAATTAAATATTGACTACAAAAACTTAAATAAACAAATTTATTACTTATATTTACGCAATTCTTGCCGATATCAAGGCGTGGTAGAATGGTACTGACGTGGTGCTCGTCGATTTCGTCGTGGTCGTCCACTTTCTTCATTTTCCTTTTCTTCCAGTTCCGGTTCTGGTGTTCTGAACACTACTCCGCCACTTTGATATACATCTTCGGGTGAAAATAATGAAGTACTCAAGGTATTTGATGCCATCATTGGCGTCATCGCCTCAAATTGAGATTGTCCGAGATGAAGAAGATGATCCCATGGACCTCTTTCTTCCGGTTCTGAGGAAAATTATTGTGAAGGTAGCACTTGATCCCACCCACTTTCTTCCCACGCCGCTCGACTCTCTATCGATGGTTGATATGCACCATATCCACCATAACTTTCTTGTGATGGATAATAATTGGCTGAAGCATAAGATGAAGATGCTGATGAAGATGATAATTTTTTCCCATATTTTCCCTTCATTATTTCCCTCTCGGATCGCTCCTCCGCCATTGTCAAGTATGATTTCCCATTTGCTTCAAAATTTTGGAGGTAGGGAGAAACATTAAAATCAAAATATTCAGGTTGTACCTCGTAATGATTAGGCAATCGTAAATGTCTATTTTGCCACTGATATATGAATGTAGCATGCTTCCTCGGCCAATCTTCGGTATGCTTCCCACACACATCTACTTTATGCAAATCGTCAATGTCATATATTGACATTTCTATCGGTTGGTGAAACCCAAATTGTCTCAAAACTCTATCGGCGACATGGATCTTAATAATTGTAAAATGGAGCAATGGTGTTATGGCACACTATGTGTCTGCTCCTTTAAAAAACATTGGCGGTAGACATCGTTGGATATCCGACTCATAATAAGGCATCCAATTAAAATGTCAAAAGTTTTATGTTAGTATAATTAAACAATTAATATTACAATTTAAAAGTTAATGCAAAAAATAGGAAAATTTACCGCATGTCTACCAACGATATCAATTCTCATCCAAATATCTAATTTGGTTGCACTCGACAACTTTGTATCGATTATTTCGGTGTCGCCATCTAAAAAAAATTACGTTATTTATTGTCATTTTCAAAATATTTAAATAAATATTATAAAATATCAAAACTTTAAATATATGAATTTACCTTACGGTGAGAGGAAACTCCATAGGAGCCGATGTAATAGGCGTCATGAACGGGAGACGATACCACGCCCGTAATTGGAGCAAAACTAAACAACCTACTACATCCGCTTTTTTCCTCTCACGACTACGGTCGCCTTACATAGTTCACGATACAAAAACGTCAAAATTGCAGAACCCCAACTATATCGACGACATACAGCAAAGTCATCCATTACCAGAAGATATTGGGTGTGCACCAAATTGCCCAATTTATCTGGTAGCAAGATCCCTCCAATCAACGTCAAAAGATATGCTCGAGCTGCATATATCACCTTTTGCTCCGTTGATTGTTGTTGAAAATATTTTGATGTTTCGACATAACAAATTAAATTAAAAGAATTTTAATTTTGAAAAAGATTTTTCTAAGCATATTCGATAAATTAATCGAATATCAAAATATTACACAAAGTATTTCAAAGTTTATTTTAAATCCTTACTAAAGTGTAAAATTAAGTTTTAATATTAAAATAATTTTAAAACAATTTTACAAAGTATTTCGAACCGTTTCAAAGCAAAAAAATTACAGTTTGTTTAGAGGGAACCGATTCCCCCTGAATGGTTTGGCTCCGAGAATTCCAGTATGCTATGAGGGAACCGATTCCCCCCTACTTTTCAACGGTTGAAATATTTGAATTTTACACTTAGGGAACCGATTCCCCCCACGCTCCAAGCTATTTTATTAAATGATTTCACACTTAAACGGCTCTATTATCTCCACTAATCATCCCCAACGTTCAGAAGTGATTCAAGGTGTATTTAAACAAGTTCTGAAGCCTTTGATCAACAAGAAATCATAAGAGAAACAAGAGAGAAAGCATCAAACACCAAGTTTGTGCAAATCAAGCCAATTTTCCTTTCAATATTCATTTTGCTTTCAAGAACACCATTTGTGCTCATTTGTAATTATTTTTTAGTGTTCTTTTCTTGTTCTAGAATTGTGCAAACAATCTACCTTGTGAGGATTTACTTGTAAGTTTGCAAATTTGTATTGTTCTCTTTGGGAGAGAGTGTTCTCAAGAATTTGGGGTATAATTCTTGAGGGTTTGTAAGGTTACTCTTTGTCCTCAAAAGAAAGACAAATTAGTGAATTTGTGGAAAATCCTTAGTGTGGATAGCTAAGGTAGTGGACGTAGACTTTGGTTGATAAAGTCGAACCACTCTAAATCGCTGTGCAATTACTTTCAATTTTCTGCAAAAGCTTCCACAAAATTTTAATTGCCAATTCACCCCCCTCTTGGCTGATTTCGTCAATCGATTAACTCAACAATTGGCATCATAGCCTAACTCATTTGAAGGTTTAATCGCCTCTTGAGTCGATTCGGGAAGAGTAACATCGATAATCAAAGTCATCAATGGCCTCTACTTCAAACTTCGACTCCGGTCTCGATTCGATGCCCGTCAATAAGCCTCCTTTCTTCAATGGGACTAACTATAGGATGATGTACTTCATTCAAGCAAATGACACGTTAGCATGGAATGTCGTAGAAGAATGATACATCAAGCCTCTCACTCATCCAAGATTGTGGAGTGAAGGAGAGACAAAAATGTTCCAGCTCAACTCTAAAGCCATCCATATCATATTTTGAGCTCTTGGACCAGATGAATACGGAAGAGTTTCATCTTGTACAACCGCCAAAGAAATATGGGACAAACTTCAAGTCACTCATGAAGGTACCGATGAGGTAAAAAAATCTAAAATTAGTATTCTAACGCATAGTTATGAAAATTTCAGGATGAAACCAAATGAAGATATCAAAACTATGATGGATAGATTCTCAACGATTGTCAATGGTCTCAAATCATATGGAGAGATCATTTCAAATGAAAAGCTTCTGAGGAAGTTAGTTTACTCCCTTCCAAAATCATGGCAATCAAAGAAGACGACAATCATCGAGTCTAAGGAGCTAACGTCCTTAACTCTTGAAGAACTAATCGGTTCCCTCCTCACTCATGAAATGATGCTTGAAGATGAAATGGACCTCGATAAGATTGACGAGACACCAAAGGAGAAGGAGAAGAAGAAAAACATTGGAGTTCCTCTCAAATCCATAAAAGATGAGAGTGATTCGAATGAAGATGACGATGATGAGGAAATGGCATTGTTTGCCAAATGGTTCAGAAAAAAATGATGAGACCTTACCAAGGAAGAAAATTCAAACGAAATGAAGGCCTCAAAAATGAACCAAAAGAGAAGGACCCGATCATTTGCTATGAATGCAAAAAGTCAGGGCATGTCAAATATGATTGCCCACAATTGAAGAGAAAGGGTCAATCAAAGAATAAGCACAAGACTCATGTGGCTACATGGAGTGATGAAGAAGGTTCCGATGAAGAGGAACAAGAAGTAGCAAACTTGTGCTTGATGGCATTCGGGGAAGATTCTAAGGTAACCTCTAACTCATCTGATTTTGATGATTTATCTTATGATGAGCTATTAGAGGAATATAATGGGTTGGCTTCGAATTATGAGAAATTATTTTTAAAACATAAAAATGATATTTCAAAATTGAAAAATGAAAATAAACTCATATACAAAACTAACAACGATCTTGAAAGTAAAATCAAAGATTTGCAAATCAAACTAGAAGAGTTTGAAAAGAAAATTTTGGATTTGGAAAATTTACTTTCAAAGGTCAATGAGGATCATCAAAAGAAAATTGATGATCTTAAAGCTTCTTTTGATAAAGTTGGAACAAAACGTTTTGAAAAAGGAGAAAATTCAAAATCCAACTTTGTTAGAAAAAGTTTTAAAAACTACAATCATAGAGGTCCCCGAAGAACCTCTAATGGAAAAATCGTTAGAAGTATGTGGGTTCCTAAAGAACTCATTACTACTAAAGATAAGGATGTCCTTCATAAATGGATACCAAAGGGGACTAGGATTTTGGAAACTAATGAATATAGAACCAAAAGAATTTGGATACCAAAAATTAGAAATTATTCTATGTTTGTAGGAAAAGGAGCATTGCTACAAGGCACGGGAAACAAATCTAAATTCATGGTACCTTGATAGTGGATGCTCGAGACACATGACCGGAGATAAAAACCGGTTCATAGAGCTTAACGCCAAAAATGGAGGAGAAGTGACTTTTGGTGATAATTCAAAAGGTCACATTGAAGGTATAGGTACAATAGGTAATACCTCTTCCATACAAATTAAAAATGTGTTATATGTGAATGGATTAAAGCATAATCTCTTAAGTATTAGTCAATTATGTGATAAGGGATTCAATGTCATATTTGAAACTAATGGTTGTAAAGTCATTGACATTGCATCTAATAAGATTATGCTTGTTGGTCATAGAATAGGAAACATATACATGGTGCATTTAGACTCTATAGAAATGACTAATTTATGCCTAGTTGCAAAGGATGAGCATGATAGTTGGTTATGGCATAGGAGACTAGGACATGCTAGCATGAGTGTTTTGCAACGGTTAGTTCAAGGAGAATTGGTTTGAGGGCTGCCTAAACTTAAATTCGATAATGATAAAATCGGTGATGCTTGTGCTAAAGGAAATCAAAAGCGAGTTTCTTTTAAATCCATTAATGAAGTGTAAACTAGTAGAGTATTACAATTGATCCATATAGATCTTTTTGGGCCAACTAGGACTACTAGCTTGGGTGAAAAACAATATGCATTTGTCTTGGTAGATGATTACTCTAGCTATACTTGGGTTCTATTCTTAAGTACTAAAGATGAAGCATTAGAAAATTTCATCACATTTTCAAAAGTAATCCAAAACGAAAAAGGTTACTCTATCACTAGTGTTAGAAGTGGTCATGGCATTGAATTTGAAAATCTTGGATTTAATGAGTTTTGTAATTCTAATGGTATTAGCCATAATTTTTCAGCACCTAGAACCCCTCAGCAAAATGGAGTTGTTGAGAGGAAAAATCAAACTTTAGAAGAAATTGCTAGAACTATGCTTTATGAAAATAATTTGCCAAAATATTTTTGGGCGGAAGCCACAAATACCGCTTGTTATGTTGTAAATCGAGTAATGATTAGGCAAATTTTAAAGAAAACTCCATATGAAATTTTCAAAAATAAAAAGCCTAACATTAGCTATTTTCATCCTTTTTGATGTAAATGTTTTGTTTTAAACAACGGTAAAGAAAACCTTGGCAAATTTGATGCTAAAAGTGATAAAGGAATTTTTCTTGGTTATTCCTTAAATTCTAAAGCTTATCGAGGAAGGATTCTTATTTGAATGATGATGTAGGTATTATTAATACAAATGACGTTAGACATGAAGTTGGAGAATCATCATCAAAGGAAGAAACGAAAGATGAGGAAACTCATGATCCTCTTGAGAATCTAACCATTGAAGAAAGGGAAGTATCTTATCCAAGAGAGTACAACTATGTCAAGGATAGTGAGATAATAGGTGATCCATCCAAAGGGGTAACAACTCGATCTTCTCTTAGAAATATTTGTAATTATGTTGCATTTATCTCATGCATAGAGCCTAAGAATATTAAAGAAGCATTAAATGATGAACATTGGATTATGGTTATGAAAGAAGAGTTAAATCAATTTGAGAGATGTAAAGTGTGGACATTAGTTGAAAGGCCTAGTAATAAATCTACTGTAGGTACTAGATGGGTATTTAGGAATAAGCTTGATGAGATTGGTAATATAGTGAGAAACAAGGCTAGACTTGTTGCTCAAGGGTATACTCAAGAAGAGGGCATAGACTATGATGAAACATACGCTCCCGTAGCTAGGATGGAAGCAATTAGAATGTTATTAGCATTTGCATGTTTTCATGAATTTAAACTATATCAAATGGATGTTAAAAGTGAATTTTTAAATGGTTTTATAAAAGAAGAAGTGTATGTGGAACAACTTCCAGGTTTTGAAGATTCAAAATTTCTAGATCATGTTCTTAAATTGACAAAAGCACTTTATAGTTTAAAACAAGCTCCTAGAGCTTGGTATGAAAGATTGTCAAACTTTTTAATTGAAAAATGTTTTTCAAAAGGGAAGGTTGACACTACATTGTTTTTAAAGCATAAAGGTAAAGATTTATTAGTAGTTCAAATTTATGTTTATGATATAATATTTGGTTCTACTAATGATGTTCTTTGCCAAGAATTTTCTAAGCTAATTAAAAGTGAATTCGAGATGAGCATGATGGGTGAGCTCTCATTTTTCTTGGGACTCCAAATCAAGCAAAGAAAAGATGACATCTTCATCAATCAAGCTAAGTACGTCAAAGATATGCTCAAGAAGTTTGGACTGGAAAATGACAAACCTCATGACACTCCAATGAGCTCTTCAACAAAGCTTGACTTAGATGAAGGAGGTAAATGTGTAGATGTTAAATTATATAGGTTAATGATTGGATCTTTACTTTATCTAACTACAAGTAGACCGGACATTATGTTTAGTGTCTGCTTATGTACTATATTTCAATCATGCCCTAAGGAATCACATTTACTAGCTGTTAAGAGAATCTTTAGACACCTTAAGGACACTCCTAGTTTAGGACTTTGGTATCCTAGAGACTCTAGCTTTAGCTTGCATGCTTTTTCTGATGCGGATTATGGAGGATACAAATTAGATAGGAAAAGCACCTCCGGTACTTGCCAATTACTTAGAAATATGCTGATTTCTTGGTTTTCAAAGAAACAAAATTGTGTTGCATTATCTACCACTGAAGTCGAATACATTTCAGCCGGTAGTTGTTGTGCACAAGTTTTATGGATGAAACAATAACTTTTTTATTATGGAATTGAAGTAGGTATCATTCCTATCAAGTGTGACAATACTAGTGCTATTTGTCTCACTAAAAATCCCATCCAACACTCTAGAACTAAGCACATTGAAATAAGACATCACTTCATTAGAGACCATGTCACAAAGGAAGATGTAGTTCTAGAATTTGTTGATACTTTGCATCAATTAGCGGATATCTTTACAAAACCTTTAGACAAGGAACGTTTTTGGACACTTAGGAGAGAATTAGGTTTAACTGGCCTATATTCACTTAGTGTTTAAAATAATTTTAGCACTTTTAAGACTAAATGAAAAATGCTTATAATAGTAATTTTTTATTACATTCATTGCTATTAGTTAGGGGGAGTTTATGATTCTTGATAAAAAATTAACTTTTTGTTCAAATGTAGTTTAAGGATTAATTTGATTGATTGAAAATAATAAATTTTTTATATATGAGTTGCCAATACCACTAGAAAAGATTAATTTAGCATTTTGAGTGTTTAAAATACAGATTTTTTAATTATAGGGAAGAGGGAATCGTAACCCTCTTGGGGTTCTGGTTTTATCGGGCAGAACCCTTGTATTTGGCTCAAACCCTCTCTTTTTCTTCCTTTGCCGTCGTTCCCCCTCTCTACTCTCTCCCTATCTCCATTTTGCCTCAAATCAACATTTTTAATCGGAATTCTCTTCAAATATCATCTCCTAAACCTGCTAGCATCATTAAAATCATGTAAACAACATCAAAATCCACTCAATCTCATCTTTCAAGGTAATTTTTTATAAACTCTCTATTTCATTGATTTTGAACATAGGACTAGTTTTAATTAGTTCTAGATAGAAATAGTGATCGGACATTGATTGTTTAGTGATTAGAAACTAGATTTTACAACTAATTTCATAAAAAACACAAGAAATTTCCAAAATTTTTGAAATTTTTGAAATAATAAAAAAATTCAATTATTGTGTTTTGATTGAATTATGTTGTTCTTTTGAAAACTATACATATATTGATTTCCAAAAACCTCATTTTTCAATAAAGTTTTTCAAAAAAAAAACTTTGCTCATTAGGATTAGTTTAAGAGAACCTTGAAATATTGAGAACTCAATTGAGTTTTGGGATTGATTGAATTGCATACATGTGTTTTCTAAATTGTAGGTTATCCATTCTATTCTGATTTCCTAAACCATGTCCAGTCCTAAACGTGCTAGGTCATTATCTAGTCGCTCAAACCGTCAATCCAACCCACCTCCAAATCCTTCACCTATTCCTGAAATTCCTATTCCTAATCCTGTTGATCCTAATATGACTATCCAAAACTCGTGTTTCAATCATCCTGGTCCTAGAAATCATCGTTTTTGGTATTATCAATATTTTGACTCTTACAAAATTAGAGAAGAATGTATCCCTTCTCGTCAAGCTATGATAGATATCAATTTTAGATATCTTCCTCTTTTACAAGAGTGGAAATTTGATAAACTTTGTGACCTTGAACCTATAGTTTACCATCAACTTGTTCGCATATTCGATTCTAATGATGTGTGTGTTAAAAACCGAGCTCAAACCAAAACTATAGCAGTTCGTTCCTATCTCCTAGGACAATTCATCTATCTTGACTCGGCTTACATAGCTAATGAATTAGGATTAGATAATGATGGTATATCAAATGAAAAACAGTTTTTAGGTTCTCGTTATAAAAGAAGGGATAATGCGAGTGTCTTAGATCTTCATGATCGTTTTCTTCATCTAATGATTTTTTGGTGGTTTCGACCATCCGGAGGTTGTTACTCTACTCTTCGTGCTTTAGATCTTTGGTGGTTACATTGCTTCCAAAATAATCTTAAAATAAATCTTCCTGAGATTATTTTTACTGAAATTGTTGAAACCGTAAACCAAGTTCCAATTAAGAAACTCTGTTCATCTCTAGTTTACGGTTGCATTCTGAGTAATCTATTTTCTAAAGCCGTACTTAGGGTAGGTCTAGATGCTGTCTTTCCTCTCAAAGACAAATTAATCTTCTTTCCTTAATGAGAGCGGGATGGATAAAGAATAAGGACACCGATGAATGGGTTCAATCTTCTGAAAATACTCCGGGAGCTAGCTCTTCTCAAGCTCCCCCAGAAGCTGACAACGATCCCGAGCTTGAACAATTAATGCAAGATATTGAGGAAGCCGACGATGAGCCGGAACAACACGAGGAACAAGCTCAGCAAGAAGATCATGTGCCTCCATATTTTCAAACATTAATGGAGACATTTGATTTCCGTTATGCATCCTTGGATTCTCGCTTCACTTCCATAGAATCTCACTTCTCGACTATGGAAGCTCAACAATTGGAAATTCTCCGGGAGATGCATGCAAACAATGAAGCAACCAACGCTCGTATTAATGAACTCACTCATGAAATGACAGCTATGCGAGCTCATTTCCCACCTCCCGATCCTCCTACGGATGCTTGAACTATGATCTTAGCTTTGCTTGTTTGGATTGAACTTATTGTTAAAACATTTTGAATGCTTTTGGATTGTTTATTTTTGGTTGTTCGAACTTATGTTTAATACATTTGATTTGGATTTCGTGTTTATTTTGCATCTTTAGACATATATGACTAATTATCCATTACATGTTTATAAATATTGATTATGGAACTAATGGCTAGCAGCTTATTTTTATATATATAATCAATTGCTAAATGATTCCAAAACCTTGTTTTAAAAAATTTTAATTCTTTTTCATTTAACAAAAAGGGGGAGAAATGTTAAAAGCGTTTTTGAAGAGGAGTAGTGTTAAAGTAAGGGAGAGTAGTATTTTTCAAAATCAAAATTCATTTTGAAATTAAAAATCTTAAAATGTTTTGTTATATCGAAAAGGGGGAGATTGTTGAAAACATTTTGATGTTTCGATATAACAAATTAAATTAAAAGAATTTTAATTTTGAAAAGATTTTTCTAAGCACATTCGATATATTAATCGAATATCAAAATATTACTCAAAGTATTTCAAAGTTTTTTTTAAATCCTTACTAAAGTGTAAAATTAAGTTTTAATATTAAAATAATTTTAAAACAATTTTACAAAGTATTTCGAACCGTTTCAAAGCCAAAAATTACAGTTTGTCCATAGGGAACCGATTCCCCCCCAAGGGGGTACCGATTCCCCCTGAATGGTTTGGCTCCGAGAATTCCAGTATGCTCGGAGGGAACCGATTCCCCCCAGGGGTATCGATTCCCCCTACTGTTCAACGGTCGAAATATTTGAATTTTACACTTAGGGAACCGATTCCCCATGAGGGGTACCGATTCCCCCTACGCTCCAAGTTGTTTTATTAAATGATTTCGCACTTAAACGGCTCTATTATCTCCACTAATCATCCCCAACGTTCAGAAGTGATTCAAGGTGTATTTAAACAAGTTCTGAAGCTTTTGATCAATAAGAAATCATAAGAGAAACAAGAGAGAAAGCATCAAACACCAAGTTTGTGCAAATCAAGCCAATTTTCCTTTCAATGACACCATTTGTGCTCATTTGTAAATATTTTTTAGTGTTCTTTTCTTGTTCTAGAATTGTGCAAACAATCTACCTTGTGAGGATTTCCTTGTAAGTTTGCAAATTTGTATTGTTCTCTTTGGGAGAGAGTGTTCTCAAGAATTTGGGGTATAATTCTTGAGGGTTTTTAAGGTTACTCTTTGTCCTCAAAAGAAAGACAAATTAGTGAATTTGTGGAAAATCCTTAGTGTGGATAGCTAAGGTAGTGGACGTAGACTTTGGTTGATAAAGTCGAACCACTCTAAATCGTTGTGCAATTACTTTCAATTTTCTGCAAAAGCTTCCACAAAATTTTAATTGCCAATTCACCCCCCTCTTGGCCGATTTCGTCAATCGATTAACTCAACAATTGTTCATCTACTCTAAATTCACTTTTCAACCACATCATACGTACCCACAACCCATCAATGACATCGGTTGGATCCTTTTTTCCTAATAAATTTAAAATAAGATCATTTACCTTATAAGTGTTGCGAAGCACCAATGACATACCATTAATCGGAATGCCAAGTTGATACGCGACATCTTTCAAAGTTATCGTCACTTCACCACAAGGTAAATGAAACGTATGCGTTTCGGGCCTCCAACGCTCAATCAACGCCAATATCAGTGCCGACATCACCTTAAATCCGCGAAGAAACGTCGCCCCATATAAACCTGATTGTGAAAGATATATCACCATCCGCTGATGTGGCTCTTCATTCATCATTCCTCGATGACAAATGGTTCATTCTTCTCGCTATAATTTGAAAATAAATTATTTAATACAATTACATAAAATAATTATTATTAATACTATGATTTTTTCAAAACTAAAATGAAATAAAACAAATTAAACTTACCGTTGTCAACTCGATCGACGAAATATGAACTTCATCAAGACGTAACATTTTATCTCTTGATGCCATTTCAACTAAAATTCTTCAACACAAAAGTTTTTAGCTCTCAGTAGAATGTTTGATTACAAGTGAAAAATATATCCAACCCAAACTTCTATTTATACTACTCTACCGAACAGTTACTTTTTTGAAACTGAAAATAGACATTGGAACTCGTCACACCGGCGTGACGACTTCCATTAAAATTTAAAAAAAATCGACCGTTGAACAACGTTCAATCCAACAGTCAAAAAAGTCAAAATTTAAGCTATTAGAACTCGTCACGCCGGCGTGACGAGTTCCATAGGGACTGTTGCAATTGTCGTAGATCCCAAATTAAAAATTTGGGTGCTCTAATGGGCTAAATAAATTACCCGGGATCGGTAATGGGCTAATTTAGCCCTATATATATATATATTTAATACATAAATTATTAATTTTGATCTTATTTAATTTTTTTATTTTTTTAAATCATATATAATATTTATTTATTTTATTTTAATAATATGTTGTTAAAGCCTTAACGCGTATCTAAACTATTAGCTTAGGTCTATTAGTACTTAAATTTTAATTTTTTTAAAACTTACCATTAAATTTTGAACAGAAGTACTAAAATGAAATAAAAATTAAACTTTAAATATGAATTTAAAAAAATTTAAAAATTTAAATACTAAAATAAACTAAAATTAATAATTTAAATACTAAATACGAAATTTTACTAAGACATACCTCGAAAGTACAACTACCCATCAGATAGTCCAGATTTTCACATCATCAACTCTCCTTTGCAGTTTGTCTCTATCTGCCTATGTAATATAAATGGTCTACTTTTTTTCTAACATATGATTATGAAACGTATGGCCGCTAGAAAGATATAAATATATGACAAATGGCACTAAGATCCCGTTATAAAATATAAATGTTGTGGTTCTTACCAAGCAGACAAAAGAACCTGACCCCTTGTGCACAGATGCCACCATTCTGGGTACTTGGAGATTATTTAAGATTTAATTCAATTCTTTGAAATATGTATTCTTCGTGTTGACTGATGAAGCTAGACGGGTGTTGTATTAAAGAATATTATTGATAAAGTTTGAAATAATTTCAAATGGGTACTACATGTCTGCTTTAATAATAAGCTTAAAAAAGGAAAGTTTAGTTGCAGCGGGCAAAGGTCCAAAGCTGTGGGTGCTGTAATTTAAGCTCCAAATTTGGGAACTTTAGCGGCGGACACTTGAGCTAAGAAATGCTCTGCCACAATCCTCCGCTGGATTTTGCCGGTCGCTGTCTTTGGCAGAAAATCAGTGATGAATACCTTTTTGGGAACCTTGAAGCTCGCTAGATTCTTTTTGCAATACTCGGTCACATCTACCTCTTCCAAGCTTACTCCTTCCCTTGGAATCACCGCACAATTTATCTAACATCAACATATACAGACCAAGAACAAATCAAAACCCCAACTTGGAAGATTATTTTCTTTTAAATTCTGGATTTAACAAGTTATATCTATATCATTCAAATAACTGTGTTTATATTATGTGTATAAGTTATCTATGACTAATATCAAAACCTTGAATTTGTATGAATGCTTTTCTTACCTCTTCACCATATTTTTCATCAGGCACGCCAAAGGCGACCGCCTGTGCTACATCGGGTTGACCCAATAGCACAGCGTCTACCTCAATCGGAGAAATCTTCTCACCTCCACGGTTGATTAGCTCCTTGATCCGACCCACAAGGTGCAAGTATCCATCCGAATCTAAATACCCGATATCCCCGGTGTGGAACCAACCGAATTGGAATGCTGATTTGTTGGCCTCGGGATTGTTCTTATATCCCTTGGTCACGTTCAATCCCCTAATGCAAACCTCTCCATTGGAATTAGACAGCTGAACCTCCCCTTGTTCATTCAAAATCGCCATTTCTTGACCGACTGGCTTCCCGACTGACCCGGCCTTATGTGGGCCGCTGCTCGGTAAGGGGTTCGTAGCCATGAGATGGGAAGCCTCGGTCATGGCGTAAGCCTCAAGTACTGGTGCGCCGAACGCCACCTCTAGTCGCTTCAATATACTCGGCGCTAAAGACGCGCTGCAACTCCTGATGAACCTTAACTTCGGGTACTCCTTCTCGGGCTTTCTTTCGTGGCGGTCCAATATGATCTGGTGTATCGTGGGGACAGCAGTGTACCATGTTGCATTGTATTTAATCATGTCCGTCCAAAATGTCGATGCTGAAAATCTACCTGCGGTCGGTAGGGTAACGACGGCTCCAGAAACGAGGGAACTCAGTAAGCCGGCCAGCAAACCATGGACGTGGAACAACGGGAGCACGATGACAGTCGAGTCTGATTCGGTGAGTTCGTAAATCGATTTGATGTTCAAAACCGAGGTCCCCAGATTGAGCTGAGTCAAGGGGACACCCTTGGGACGACTGGTGGTTCCGGAAGTGTGGAGGAAGAGAGCCACGTCAGCAGGGTCGTTTACGAGTTGGTGGATCGAGTCAAGATTTGAGTCGGGGTTGGAGGAGAGAGTGATTTTAGAACGTTCATCCTTGAGGGTGGCGGATACGAGGGGGATATTCAACTTGGAAGCCGCCGCTTCAGCCGCCTTGATGCCTTCGGCGGGGATTAATAAAAGCTTCGATTCTGAATCGGAAAGGTAGAATTCGAACTCCTCGGCCGTGTATGCTGGATTTAACGGCGCCGCTGTTGCTCGGCACCGGATTACAGCCAAGAACATTATCACAAGCTATAACAAAGACAAAAAAAAATTATTATTTGATTAATTATACAAGAATTAAACAAGGCAATCTCTTATTGGCAGCTCAGTATGTGATGTAAAGCCAAACAAGGGGAGAAAAACGCAAAACCACAAACGCAAAAAGAAAATTATATAAAAAACAACTTTTAAACCTAAAAGACAAATGACATTTTTCATAAGAGTTTGCTTTGTTTGATTACAAATGAAGAAATCGAAAGAAAATAAGACAAACAGCTTAATACGTAAAATAATTAATTTTAAAATATAAAATGTTTATGTTTTACTTTATTTTTTATGGCTTTCTTGGTCCGTATTTTCTCATAGACCAAACAGGATCCGATTCGAATTAATTTTAAAATATAAAATGTTTATGTTTTACTTTATTTTTTATGGTTTTCTTGGTCCGTATTTTCTCATAGACCAAACAGAATCCGATTCGAATGATTCAACCAAAGGTTCAACGGATTGAAACGTAAAAAGAAAAAGAAAGTACAGATACCTCGACGGTGTTGGGAAAAGTAAGAGCAACGACATCGCCGGGGAGGATGCCGGAGGTGACGAGGAGAGAGGCGGCGTGATCGATGAGGCGTTGTAATTGAGCATGCGTTAAATCGAATTTACCGGAAACAGATAAAGCTCTCCGGTTGGGGAAGTCCGTGGCAGCCTTGTTCAGTAATCCTGTCAAAGTTACAGTTTCCATCGGATCAACCAGAAAAAAGGAAATAAAGATAATGATTTTGTTTTAAGAAAGATGATAGCCTGGGTTGGGGGACTTGGAGAAAGAGGGGACAAATATAAAGGGTTGGAGGAAGAGATTCGGTGCGGTGGAGGTCGGGAGCAGGGAAGGTGGGATGCGCCACTTGGCCAAGGTTGACGAGTCACATTACGTCTGCCAGTGAGAGGTGCGCCTCCTTTTTAGTTTTTTCTTTTTTATTTTGGTTCCTCCGTCTTACGTGGAACTAGGAAACAGGGTCAGAAAATACATTACGCCCATACATTCAATTTTGACGGTAAACGAGACCCGTTTTTATTTTATTCAACTCTTGAATATTTTTTAATAAAATTAATCTACTTAAAATATAACATATATATTACGATTGCATCAAATATTTTGTTTTTTTCAGTTCAAAATATTTTTTGTCAATTTTGTTTAAGAAAACATATTCCTCTATACTTTCTATAATTTTCAAAACTTTTAAAAGTAATTACATAAAAAAATAAAATATATAACATTATTATTCACTAAACGTTAAATAATTAAAATTATTATCGTGTTCATCGATTAGTTCAGTTTGACAAAAAGTTAAAAATTCATAGATAAAAATATAAAAGAAATGAAAACATTTTCTTTTAGGAAAAATCGAATGACAAAAAATGTTATTAAACCTATTAATTATAGGGTAAAGTATATAAATTATTCCCGACTATAGGACACTATTTTATTAACTGTTTCGATTATTAAAAGTTAACAAATAGTTCTCTAATTATAAAGTGTTGTTTTATTGAGTCCATCGATTATTAAAAGTTATAAAATGATCACTCGACTATTTTTTATGTTCCAAACTCGTCCTTTTCCGTTAAAAATTATGTTCCAAATTTATTATGTTAAGCTGGACATAACATGATGAGTATGATATGATAATAATTTGATATTTAGAAATCAAATTTTATCATATCATAGTCAATAGGTTAACGTTCAATATAGAATACCATCAATTTTTTTACAGAAAAATACAAGTTTGGAACATAATGAATAGTTGAGTTATATCCTATACTCAAGGGATCATTTGTGTAATTTACCCTTAATTATATGAAATAGTAATTAAGATATGAAATTGAATTTGATTAAATATTATTATTTAACTAAGTTATAATGAATTAGATGAAAATTTTAAATTAATATCATATTATTCAAATAAAATCACCCATATAATTAACTAACGGAAGTTATTATTTTGATTATTTTTCAAACATATAATGAGTTTCTTCTTATAGTGCATGAACTGTACAGTATTTTTACCTAATAAATTATATAAAATTAATTCTGAATATTTTATTGATCTAGAAACCTTTACAAAAATGATATTTTTAATATATATCCTCTGCATTTTTTATATTAATATGTCAAAAACTATTGAACTTTGTGTCTTTCAACAAGGATGAGCTTTCGATCGAGTCGACTTGAATAAAAAAAACTTTGAGTTATTCGAGTTGACGAATCTTATTTTACAACTCGAAGTTGACTTGAATTTTTTTTGAGTAGAGTCGAACTTTCGATTTCTGCTTAAATTTAATTGTAAATTTTTATAATATTATTTGATTCCAGTTTAAATATTTTTATAACCATATAAAATACATATATATTTTTCCATTTTTTTCATATGTGATATATATATATCATACAAATTCGAGATACTCGACTCAAACTTAAAAATCAATCTACTAATTACTAAAACTTTCAAGTTATTCGAGTTGTATTTTACAACTCGGTTTGAACTTGAAATTTTTTTCAGTCAAATCGAGTTTATGAAATTACAACTTGAAGTCAATTCGAGTTAATTTTTCTCAAGTTGAATCAAGTAAAAAAATTAAATTTTCAAATAGAATCGAATTTTGGTAACCCTATTTTCGACAACAATCAATGGGGAAACTGACATATGAATATGGGTATTGTGAACCAAGCATTTATTTATTTATTAATCTGATTAAAGCATTTAAAGTTTTGAAAATGAACAATGTAATCATAGGATATTAATAATTATTAATTAAACAAAAAAAAGGAAAAAGGAAAGCAAAATAAGATCCTACTACGTGTAATTTCTATATATAAATAGCAGAACAATAAAACAATATTAATAGCTGGATTACCTTGCCTCCTCGCCCAAGCAATGCCTTTTGCTGCTTAAATTCGTTTTAGCGTTCTTGATTTTCCATAAAACTAAATGCATTATTTTCGAACCTAATTAAGTTGCTTAATCAATACAATAGATAAAGCAAAATTTATGGCCCCAAATCATTTTTCCTTTAATTGATGGACTATTTTAACCTAATGAAAGTGGACCTACTCACGTAATAATGTGATTTGTATAAATCATTCAAAATAATTATATGATTTATATCATGTCGTTTAAAATAATGATGTGATATATATCATTAAAAGTATCGATACGGTATATATCACATCATCTAAAATGATGACGTGATATATGTCATGTTAGTAATTAAATATATAAAAAAAATTAAATTATAATTATATACGTTGAATGTCAGTTAATTAATGATTTTTATCCTATAAAATCTATTTTAACCAAAAATAAAAATATTCGAGACTAAAATACTCTAAAGAAAAAGATAAAAAAAATAAAGTAACTATCTATAGAAAGTGATTTTTTAACAATACCTACATAATCATGTAAGGTGTCGAATGTTTACAAATTTACTTTTTATTTTATAAATGAAAGTGGTTTTAAGGTTGTGTTTAGAGCTCTCTCTTTTGCAAAGATTGTTGGGATTTATACGCAGCTCATTCGTGATAATTGTAAACAATTTATGAATTGCACTGGTTTTTTTATGTGCGTAGAGATGTGAATCGAGTGGTTCATACACTAGTGAAGAGAGCACTAGATTCAAATACTTCCTTTTTTCTTTGGAACAAATTATCCCGAGTTTCTTGATACTGATGTAAAGAATGTTATGTTTCCAGATTAATGAATGCTTTTGAGTACTTTCCCCCTTATAGGACCACAATTTTATGAAAGAGTTTTTAACGAGATCCATTTAAATTAAAAAAAAGATGTTAAAAGATTGTTGAATATTTCCAATTAATTATTATTTTTTTTTTTTGCAAAGTATAAACTTAAACGTGTTTTTGGCCAACTGTACACTAGTTTTGAGGATGTAAAATAATATATAGGAAAACCAATTCATGAAGGTCAAGCCAGCCTTTTCTTTGTCATCTTTGCTTGAATAGCAAGGTAATTCAACCAATCTTAAGAATTTGTCTGCCAAATCACGTGATATATTATTTCATGAATTTAGCCTATTTTAGATCAAACATTATTAAGTGGTTTCATAATTATGATGTTTTATGAATTATGTGTAGACATTCGACTTAGTAGTCGAATCATAATATGATAAATTATAAAATCATTCCTAATTAAGAATAATATGTATAAGCGATCATATAGGACTATAAAAGTATCAAATTTTAAGGAAAATGTCGTAAGACATTTAGTAATTACGTGTCAAGTCGTAGTAATATACTGAATTACAATTGGTTCCATTGGGGGCTCTCTGTCTTGCATAATCCCCCTGCTGCGATCTCCCCGTTTCTCCAGAACGACAACAGGCTCAATTTGGTAGCCTCAAACTCTGCTAGATTTTAACATTTATTTGTATCCCTTGTTTTTTTAGCATATATATATATATTTATATTTACACTGAATTACCTTTGGATGGATGAAATGATTAAAAATATTTGGTTATAATTAGGGATGACATAGGGTATAATTTCAAGGATTCTATATCGCATTTGCTCTAATTGGACAGGAGATTGGTGTAAATTTAGTGGATAGACAGGAGATTGGTGTAAATTTAGTAGATAGTGGACGGATGTGAATGTAAAAGTCATATCTGCCGTGGGTAGTAGAAAGGTAATGAGTTTAAAACCTTACTCGCCTTGCATCCACTCGCCCACTGTATAAATTTTAGACCATTATGAATTGGGTCAATTACCCCATTCATACATGAAGTATATCAAATTCTCAGTTTCATACATAATATTTTAAAATTATCTATTTCATACATGATATTTTCTGTTGTTAACGGATTTACTCACTTCCATCATGGAAAGTAACATGAAACTCTGTGACCACTGATAAAATGACACGTGTCACTTTATAAAAATATTTTTAAAATTTTTATTTAAAAAAACCCCATTTCATCATAAAGGAAAATGATTTTTTTTTAAAAAAAATAAAAATATACTTTTTAAAGTGTCATGTGTCATTTTGTCATTGGTCATAGGGTTCCACATGGGCAACTGTGGATTTGACAATGTATGTGTGTTGGCGGATGTGGATTTAAAATATTTACCCATCATGAGTGCTGGGTATGTGGTGGTGGGTACGAAAATATTAGGTGGGTATGGGGATAGGGAAGGGGTATCCGCACCTGCTTGCCCGTCTGTCATCCCTGGTTATAATACTTGATAAAGAAAAGGCTTAATACCAAAATAAGTGCCCAAAATATACATTGATTCTCGAATAGGTGCCTAAACTATTTTTTGACCCTTCTAGATGCATAATCTTACAAACGTCACCCATTTAGGTGTTCAGGCTGTCAACGACATTAATTTCCCTCGTTAAGTAACACGTATTACAATCTAGTGATTTTAAAATTTATTTTTTTAAAAAAATTATTATATTTATAAAAAAACCCTAATTTCTCTTAGATTATAAAAAGCCCCAAAGTACCTAAAACCCCAAATCTTATTCTTAACTCGCCGCCACCGCCACTGCCCTTTCTGGCCACGACCATCATCACCGACGTAGTCCCTGCCATCATCCTAGTCATACGTCGTCATAGCTGTTACCCAATTGGCCGTCGAGAACTCGTGGGATCACGATTTTCATCATAGGGTTCACAAGGTATAAAATGTTAATTCACCGTTGATCGGCCTTCGATCGGTCACGATTTCATGGGGGGTTTTGGTCGTTGGGGGAGATGAGGTTGGGTAGAGCTTTGTCGACGGCAAAGGGCGACGACTGGCTTGGGTTTAAAGTTGAAATGAAGGTTTTCAAAGTTTTGGGGTTATTTCAAAATGTTTATGTTTTTCTTTTAAAAATATATAATTTTAAGTTTTTAAATTTTTAATAAAATTTTTAAAAGCACCAGATTGTGACACGTGTCACTTAATGGGAAAATTAACGTCGTTGATGACCCGAACACCTAAATGGGTAATATTTATAACATTAAGCACTTGGATGAGTCAAAAAATAGTTTAGGCACCTATTTGAAAAAATTTTGATATTAAGTCTAAAGAAAATCACCCATTGTGAGGAAAACACTGTAGGACTTTGATAATTAATTAAATATTTCTCTCATAAGTTACAAAATGTCTTATATTTCTCTCATAAGTTACAAAATGTCTTATATAATCCCCTTTTGCAATTTTTTTTAAATGCCCTTATGGGGCTTGTCTCGATATTTTAAATAATGAAACATTTTTTTATCTTTTCTAAATTGATAGATAATCATAATTAATTTTCTTAGATTCTCTTTTCTATGATTTCACCTGAATAAATGTTAATATCGAACATTTTAAAGAAACTATAATATTTCTTTATTTCAATCAGAGAGAGAGGAATGATGAAGGCTCTAGAAATGTTTTATTCATAAAAAAAATAATAAAATATTATATTTGTTTAGAAAAATCTGATTAAATGTGTTTCGTCTGGCTTTGGTCATGACATTTCTTTACTCCAGTTAAATTTAGAAAGATATTTTAACGAGATCATGACCATAGTTGTTGTCTTTGTATGTTTAGCGATATTATTAATAACATACAAGGCACCTTTGCTATTCAAAAAAAAATTACCCCTCCAAAAAAATGACATTCATTTTTCTTCTTCAAAATGTCATTCATTCATTTATGAAAGGATCCTTTAAACTTGAATTTGTGACTATTTCCATTGCAAGACAGCAATATAATTAATTAGGTGATTATTTAAAATATTGTTAATATATATATATAATTATTTATAAAATATAATTGATTAGGGATCCTTTTATATTTTATAAAATATTTATATAAGGGAAAATGAATTGTGATTATTTCCGTGGCTATTTTATAATATTTTTAAATTTAATTATAATCTTATCTCTTTATGGTATTAGATGGAGAGTTACCTTCTTCTAACTCATATTCAAATAATATTTCTTTAAAACTTGAAGGTAATTAAATATTTTGACTAAGGTTTCGGGGTTTTGACGTTCTTTTGTAGACTTTCTAATATTTGTTTTTGAGTTTTTATGTTTTATGTTTTATCTTTTATTTTCTTTATTTTTTTTTATGAATTTGTGATGTTATTAATAGTTAAAAAATTCCACAGCGCACATCGCATACCGCAACATACCACTAGTTAAATTATCTTTATTAAGTAAATATTAAAAGGGCAAATTACACGTTTTGTACCTAAATTATCTCTTAAATTTTATTTTAGTATCTAAACTCTATTTTTTTAAATTATTATCATCAATGCTTATGTGGATGGCATGTCAATTTTTTTTTAATTATCACATAACCTTTTTCTTTACTCATCAGCATTATTTAACTAATTTTATTCAACCAATTAGAAATCATTCTTGCTCTTAGTATGAATTGAAATTGGGTCTCTTACATAAGAAACAAATTACTCAAACATTGAGCTAAGCTAGTTATTTAGGTAAATTTGACCAAATTTTGCATTTAACATATATAAAGGTATCACCACAAAATAATATTTTTCAATAATTGTAAGATTCAAATATGAGACATTTTAAATTAATGACCGAAAGTTTAGTCACTCAACTATAGTGTGAATTTTTATTATACCAAACTTAATACTTATATCATTCTTAAATAAAAAACTAAAATTTCATTTTATTTATAAATAAAAAATAACAAAAATAATTTATATATTTTCATAAAAACTATATGAAATCATTATAAAAAATATATTTATAATATTATAAAAACATTTATTTAATTTTTAAAATCAAATTACTTATTTATATAAAATAATATTATTTTAAAATTATCTATTTAACTTTAAATAATTTAAAATTTATGGTAAATTGTACGTTTAGTATCCAACTATCACTTTGATTTAGTATAATATCATTTTAAATTAAATAGATAATTTAAAAATAAAATCATTTCAAATAAATAATTAATATTATTTCAAATAAATAAATAATATATTTTTCATAAAAACTATATGAAATCATTATAAAAAGTATATTTATAATATTATAAAAACATTTATTTAATTTTTAAAATCAAATTAATTATTTATATAAAATAATATTATTTTAAAATTATCTATTTAACTTTAAATAATTTAAAATTTATGGTAAATTGTACGTTTAGTATCCAACTATCACTTTGATTTAGTATAATATCATTTCAAATTAAATAGATAATTTAAAAATAAAATCATTTCAAATAAATAATTAATATTATTTCAAATAAATAAATAATATAGTTTCAAAAATAAAATAAATATTTAAAAATATTATAAATACATTTTTAGAATAATTTAATATAAATTTTATAAATATATATAAAAATAATTATTTTTTTATTTCCAAATAAAATGAAAATAATTCTTTAATTTAATAATGATATAATTAAGTATTTAATTTGATATAATAAAAGTATTTAGTTTGATATAATAAAAATAGTTTTGCATTATAGTTGAATTACTAAGCTTTCAATCATTAATTTAAAGTGTCATATATTCAAATTTTATAGTCATCGAAAAATATTTATTTTGTGATGATACTATTATATAAGTTAAAAACAAAATGTGGTGAATTTAACTTAAATATTAAATTAATTCAATAGTTGAGAGCCTTGCATAACATGTAAGAGGCTTAGGTTCAATCCAAGCTTAAAAGCAAGAATAATTTCTTTTTATTTTATCCCCATAGTTGATGACACGTGTCATCATTTAATTGATTGAATAAAATTAATTAAAAAATACTGACAGAGAAATAAAAAGGTGAAGTGAAAATTAAAAAATTAAAAAAAAATTCACATGTCATACCACATCAACATTGTTGTTAATGGTTTTGAAAAAAATAAAATTCAACCACTAAAAAGAAATAAAAATGAGAGTGTAAGTACTAAACATATAATTTTCCCTTTTAATATTTATTTAATAAGGATAATTAATTAGTGGTGTCTTTTGTTGTGTCACTTTAGTGGTGTATTGCGGTATACGACGTGCGTTGTATACTCATCCATTAGTAGTTTGTTTAACAATTTCTCAATATCACACTTAGGGGTGTTCAAAATTTCGGCTACTGATTAAACAAACTGGACAAAAAAAATTCAATTAATCAGTCGGTTAATGATTAATGATTTTTTCAAAGTTCGATTATCGGTTAATTCAGTTCAAAATCGGTTAATTAACCGAATTAACTAAATTTTTTAAATATTTAATATATTATTTATATATTAATAGTTTTAGGAGTGTTTAAATTTCGGTTTTCACTGAATCAATCGATCAAATTAACCGAATTAGCCAAAAAGATTAGATATTTAATATATAATATATGTTGTTTAAAATTTCGATCAATTCAGTTAACCAGCTGATTAACTGAACTTTTTTCAGTTCGGTTAATTATTTTTGAAAAATTTTTGATTCGGTTAACGGTTAAAGCAAAAAAAAAACAATTAATGAATTTTTAGAAGTTCGGTTCGATCAGTTAACCGAACCGACCAATTGAACATCTCTAATCACACTCAAGATTACAATAAAAATATAAAAGTACTCCTTATATATTATTTTATTCAATCAAAATTATCCGTGGTTTTTTGTCATATCTTATTTTGTTGATTTTTTCTGTAACTATTTTTTCATATTAGATAAAATTGTATTGTTAATCTATTATAACGAATGAAATCAAAATATAACGTTACACATGATTTTAAAATAATAAAAAAACAATTCAATGACTAAAACATAACAAAATATAACAATTATAATTCTAAATGTGTAGTTTACCTTATTATCTACTATGGTATTGTCTTTTCATAAAATGAAACGTCATATGACTGCATGAAAATACCGCACCTAAAGGAATAGGGCTTGTTTAACGCAGCTTATTAGAAATATCTTGATGAATGACCCCAATGAGTGGCTTGGAGCTATAAGTATGTTTTGAGAAGTAATGACTTTTGGTCTGCGCAACTTAAAATGGGGTGTGATGGACTTTGACGAGGCTTGTGAAGCATAGGGTTGGCATCCCTTATGGCATTCTCTTTGAGCCTAAAGATGCTTCTAATAGGATCTGAGATGCTGTTAGAAATAAGAGTACGAAGGTTCCCTAGCATAGCTTGGTCTGGTTTAGCCTTCATATCTCTAGGCACTCTTTGATTGCTTAGATGACCATTTTAAATAGGTTGCCTACGAGAGATAAGCTTGCTTCTTTTGATATTCATGTAGAGGGAGATGTGTCTTTTGTGGGGGAACACGAGGCAAGGAGTCATGTCTTCTTTGGATGTCCTTTCTCGAAATAGGTATGGGCCACGATTTTGGGAACTTGAGGCCTAAGGCATGGTGTGGGAGATTGGGATTCAAAGCTCTATTGGGCTATCAGTTGGGTTCAAAGGAAATCTCTTCTCTCTGTTTTGCTATAATCTAGATAAATAAAACCCGTATTTACCCAAAAAGAAAAGCTTATATTTTAGGGTTCATTTGTTTCACGAAAAAAAAATCAAAAATTGATTTTGTAAAATGAGTTATATTTTTTTAGAAATATTTATTGAAAATCAGTGTTTGAATGATGTATAAATCATTTTCCACTATTTAATAATTTTTAGAAATTATTTATTGTAAGTATCGAATGCAATAAATAATATTATTTATTAAATAATATTATTTATTAAAAAATATTTTTATTTTTAAAATATTAGAATAAGGTATTTTAATATTATTTATGTCAATATTATTATTAAATTATTATATCTATAATTTTATAAATAAAAATATTAATATTATTATATTTTATTAAAAATAAAATTATTATAAATTATTTATTAAAATAACAATAACATATTATTAATTGTATTAATTACTGATTAAATAATAATATTAAAAATTAAAAATATAATATTAAAATAAAAATATTATATTCTAAAAATTATTAGTAAATATATTTTAAATATTCAATAATTTAATAATATTATTAAAAATTTATATTATTATATATTATAATAATATAATTATAACAATAAAAATATAATATAATATTATTAAGTGTTAAAATCAACTAACACATAGTATAAAATTTTTAGTTTTACACATTTTACGATGGTTGGGTAAGGAGAAATAAAATGTTGAAATAAACTCGTTTTTTTCTAGTGAATATATTTTAATTTTCTACTGTTAATCTCAGCATTTGATTTACTCTCATCCAACGATCCTAAAAAGGTGTAAAACTTTTTAGTTTTATATAGTAATATTAATATAGAAAATAATATTGTTTTGAGTATTTATGTTTTGAAGTGAAAAATTTGTAAAATGACTTACAAAAAATTATACTGTAAGTAATTTTTTAGAAAATGCAAAAGAAATTCTATTAATAAGAAAAATGAATTACATTGGCCATCTATTTTTCACTAAATAAATATTAAAAGTAATGAAATTATTAAAAAAAATCAATTTTAGGGAAAGAAACATCCGTAAATGTATAATAAAGAATTTAGCTCACAGAGCATAGAACCTTAAAACATGGAATATCCAAAATAGATATATTTCAGAACTGTAGCCTCTTGTCTTTTGCTGCTCTGTTTAGTTTCGGGGGTCATTTTCGTTTTTAATTTCTTAAAAAATAGAAAGCACTAAATAGAATGTATTTGGTTATTTAAAAAAAGTAAAAATTAGAAAACATTAAAACTATCCTATAAAATTTAAAATAGTTTTAAATTTAATAAATTAACTTAAATTCACATATATATATATGCATTATTTTTAACAATATTTTATATATGAAAGTCTAATCATAATTAGAGTCTATATAAATATTAGAATTATTTTATTTTATTTTATTTATCATGTTACTTTAGTATAAAAATCAAAATCAAAACGAAACTCCTTTGGGCAAATTGTAATGGGCATTCATTAGCGAAACTAAAACTAATGGGATTTTGGTAGTAAGGAGCGAATGGAGGCTGAGAGGTCCACACGGTTGGTTCAGCGCAGACTGGCGGAACCGACTCCTGAAAATTTTCCTTTCCAACGTAACTTACGTAAGCGCTTACGCAGCACTCTACTGTGCCTTTTCCCCATTTGAAGAGCCGTCGGTGTTTCTACTCACCAATTTATACTCTCCAATTTCCCCTAAACATATCCCAAAAAATAAATACAAAAATAAATTATGGATGAAATCAATCATTCATAATCAAACTTCATTATTATTTGGGTCAAATATTCAAATAATTTTTTTACTATTAAAAGTTATAAAATAATCTTTTTAATATATTGTGTTATTTTGTTTAATTTTCTAACTATTAAAGTTACAAATTGTGTGTATGACTATTTATATGTTCTAAAGTCATCATTTTCCGTTAAAGATTGATAATCGCATGAACTGAACCTTAACATATTGATTGAGATATAATAAAATTATATATATATTATTAATGTCTATTAACAATGGTGTTGTTTTCAAGCATTGATTCAAATGTCATAGTACTTCAAGAACTGACTAGACAATATAATGTAAACAGAGAGTCGATCCATAAAGTATAATTAAAACGATTCTGTGATCTGATTTTATTATATCATAATCTGTAAGTTTACTGATATCTCAAATGAACGTCAATTTTTTAACGAAAAAAATGATGTAGCAGAACATATAATTGTCATGTGGTCATTTTATTATTTTTAATAGCTTAATGACTTAATAAAATAGCATCCAATAGTCAGATGATTATGTGTTTATTTTATCGTTATTATTTTGGATTTTCCATATTAATTGGCTGATGCTATAAAGACTATGAAGTAGATTTGGTATCCCTCCAGTTTGATGAGTCCGCTCCAACTCAGATGGTGCCTCATATATAATACGAGACGCATATGTTTTAATAGCTTCCCCTTTTAAGCTTGGAATATTCACCTTTAGCTATCAAGGTTCGATCCTCTAATAGCATCTCTACATTAATAGTTTGATATGCCAAATTATTTTATCCATTGAAATTTGTAGATTTCATAAATCAACTTAATTGACATTGTCTTGGTATATAAACGATGTAATTGAAAATTAAACCTTAAGCCCGAATCTTTGTACGATTCTTTCAATTTGAGCCAGTTTATTATTCATAACTTAGGTAGACTTTATAAATATTATTTTGATCTTAATTGACATCAAATCTCAAACATCTTTCCTCATAAAAATGATAAAAGTGTTATAGCTTATGTAAATAGGGTTGTAAATGAGACGAGACAGATCATGAGCTATTCGAGTTAATTCGGTCAAAATTTGATAAATACTCAACTTGAATGGACTTGATTCGAGGTCAAACTCGAGCTCGACTTGAGTTCTTAACAAGCCGAAATGAACTACTTAATACTCGACTCGAAAAGCTCGCTCTCAACTCAAAAATATAATATATTAGGATTTTTATAAATAAATTATTAAAAATATTAACATTTATGTGATAATATTTTTTAAAATGCAGTATAAGGTTTTCACGTATTAAAGGTTCAAGTTCGAGTTTGAGCTTTGTTGAACTATATTTTGATATAACAATTAAGACAAAATGTTTTTGGACTTGAATTGAATTTATTCAGAGTTTTCAAAGTTTTCAAAAATAATTCAAAGTCCATAAAAGTGGATTTGAGCATAAAATGATTTTTACGTACAAGAAGTATCGATATTGTTCTTACAGTATCGATACCTCATAAATAGTACCAATACTGTTCATATGGTATCGATACCAAAGGTAATAGAGGTATCGATACTCATTAGGTAGTACCAATACTACCAGCATTACTCATATTCCATAATGCAAAAATGGTACCGATACCCAAAGGGATACCGATATTACTCTACATAGTAGTATCAATACCATAGGCATAGTATCAATACCATCAGGCCCAACGGCTAGTAACGACTAGTCGATTTAAAAATAAAAAAGGTAGTACCGATACTCCCTTTAGGAGTACCGATACCCTCTGTTCTGGGCAGTTTTATTTTGCACGAAAATTTATCTCTAATGGCTAGAAATGACCATAACTTCATTCCAACATATAAATACAAGATCAAGACACTTGAAGAAGGGTTATAACACATATTCAAGCATTCAAACACAAGAGAAGAATTTTTCATTCTTATTTTTCTATTCTCTTGTAAATATTGTGTTTTAATGAGCTTAAATTTGTAAACACCTACCTTGTAAGGGTTTTCTTGTTTACACTATCTTTCCTTTTGTAAAATGGGTTTGATTCTAGTTTAACGAAGTGAAAAACTAGGGAGTGTAAATGTTATCTCTTGATCCTTTAAAAAGAAAGAACAAATTAGTAAATTTGTTAGAAAATCCATAGTGAGGACCTAAGGTAGTGGAGTAGACTTAGTTGACAAGTCGAACCACTATAAATCCTTGTGTCTATTGCTTATCTTCTACTCTCCTTACTCCCTAAACAAAATTTTTATCAATTCACCCCCTTTGCACATTTTTCAGTTGTTTGACTTGAGCCTCTTAAATCCCAACAATTGGTATCAGAGCTTGACTCATTAGAAGGTTTAATCACCTTGAGATGATCCTCGAAGAAGCTCTACCAATTCCCGATGCAACCGAACTTCAACCTCTGGTGCCTATTACATTGAAGATTCACAACGGTCAACAAGCCATCCTACTTAAATGGAGAAAATTATGCATATTGAAAGAATAGGATGATGCTCTTCATTCAAGCCAACGATCTAGGAACTTGGAACTCAATCATGAAGGGTTACTCCACTCCACCAGGTGAGATGGACGATTGGAGTGATGGAGAGAAGAAAACGTTCCAGCTCAATGCTAAGGCTATGTACATCCTCTTTTGTGCATTAGGCCCAGATGAATATGGAAGAGTCTCCTCTTGTTCCAATGCTAAGGAGATATGGAATAAACTCCAAGTCACTCATGAAGGAACCGACAAAGTGAGGGAAACCAAGATAAGTCTTCTTAACTATAGCTACGAGAATTTCAAGATGAAACCCGACGAAGACATCAAAGCTATGACAGATAGATTTTCGGTAATTGTCAATGGTCTAAAAGAATTTGGATAAGTAATCCCTAATGAGAAGCTTATGAGGAAGATGATACACTCTCTTCCAAAGTCTTGGCAATCAAAGAAGACGACGATTATCGAAGCTAAAGATCTAAAGTCTTTCACTTTCGATGAGCTTATTGGTTCTCTACTCACTCATGAGTTGATGGTGAAGGAAGAGGAAGAAGATGAAGAGAAGCAAAACAAGAAAAAAGAGGTAGGAATTGCCTTCAAGTCCACCAATGAGAGCTATCAAGATTCAAATGAAGAGGTGGATGAAGACGATGAAGAAGAAGAAGAGATGACCAAGCTCCTCAAAAAGTTCAAGGGATTCATGACTTCCAAGGAAGTAAAGCATGAATCGACCAAGAAGAAGAGTCCCTTGGTGTGCTTCGAATGTCAAATAACGGGGCATGTTAAGTATGAATGTCCCTCCTAAAGAAGAAGAGATCAAGCAAGAAAAAGACATTTGTGGCGGCTTGGAGTGATGAAGATGACTCCAATGATTCAGATGAAGTAGCCAACCTATGCCTCATGGCCATCGAAAACATTCAATGGTAACTTCTAACTCAAATGAATTTGATTCTTATTCTTTTGACGAGTTACAAGTTGCTTACAATGAGTTGTATTTGGAATTTGATACCATGAATTCCAAATATAAGAAATTAATTTCAAAATTTAAAGTTGAAAATGATTTGATTTTGAAAGCCAAAGTTGATTTTGAAAATCAAAATGGAATTTTGGAAAATGATTTAGAAATTTCAAAAATTAAAATCAATGATTTAGAAAAAGAAAATTTTTGATTTGAAAGTTAAGCTTGAGAGCTTAACAAAAAAATAATTAATTTCTAAAAACAACTCATTATGTCTAAAAATGGCAAAATGCTCACATTGCTATTTTTATGGTCATTTGGAACATACTTGTCCCATAAAGAAAAGCAAATATCTTAAAATTAGACAAGTATGGGTTCCTAAGGGAACAAGGGGCATTGAAACTAACGTTCAAGGATCCAAAGAAATTTGAATACCAAAATCTACTTAAATGTCTCTTGTAGGTGTCTGGCAGTAATGGCGATGAAAATGAAGAAATCAAAATGCTCTAGCCACACTCAAAAAGGAATAGGTAACCTCTAAGCTTAAAAGCTTTTTAATTTTGCATAACTGGTTGCTCATTTGTTTCTTTGGCTACATGAGTTTTGATCTTAAATGGTTATGTTTTGTTTTTCATCTCATGTATGTTAAAAAGGTGTTATGATGAACATTTTAAATTTTTAATGATTTTTTATAATTTTAGTTCATCATAATGAATTTTGGTCAAAATTGGTTTTAAATGCAAATGATATCTCTCTAACAATTGATATCAATTTTTCAAATGCTTTGATTTTATAAATTTTAATTTTTGACCTAAATTTTAAATGATTATGCATGTGGTTTAAAATGCAAATGATATCTCTCTAACAATTGATATCAAAATTTTCAAATGCATAACATTTTAGGAAAACTTTATGCATATGCACTTAATTTCAATTTGGTATTGCATAAAGTATTTTAGACATGGATATATTGAATTTCATGTGCTACTAACATGTATGTTATTCTTTGTTGAAATTCAATTTTATTTGATTTTCAAGCTTTTAAAGTAATTTTTTTTTGTTTGGAATGCAATTTTTGAGGGGGAGTATTGATTTTTCAAATGATTTTATGATAAAATTTAACACTTACTCTCCAAAGTTATTTTAGAACTTTAAAGTTGAATTATTTTTGATATAACAAAAAGGGAGAGAAGTATGAGTTTGAAAAATTCAATTTCTTAATGAAAAGGGGGAGCTGAACATTTTCACATATTTTCCAACAATTAGGGCTGACAATGGATCGGAGATGGGTTGGGAGATGGGTTGGGTGTAGCTTCATCCGCCCCATCACCTGCGGTCCAAATCTCTATCCACACCATCCATCACCCACAAAATATTTCATCCATATCCGCTCCATCCATCATCTGTGGGTGGAGCGGGTGGAGCGGATGAGAAATGGATGATACTATGAACAAAACCTATTTTTACATCCTAAGCTCAAATTCTTCTAACATTCATAGAAACCAAATATTGATACTCAAACATTCATATAAACCAAAACATGAACAATAAATTTTCATCAAATTCAAACAAAAACAAAATGGAACACAATTTATATAGTCTTGTGCACTATGTTTGTGATACATTTTTCAAGTGAATAGATGCATTATGTATAGTCTTGTACACCAAATATAATCTTCAAATCTTCATCAACAAACTATCACTTCTCAAAAGTCCTCTCCATCATAGTATTAATAGGGATAAACCAATATTAAAATTAGACATATTTTCAATGGGATAAAAGTCAGAATTAAGAGAATAAGAATATTTACAATCATCCGTTTATTATTTTTATTATATATATAATATATATATATATATATATATATATATATATATATATATATATATATATAATATATATATGGATGGATGGATATATTAATGGGAGGATGGATGCTGCGGGTGATGGGTCAAAAAAATTTCATCCATATCCGACCCGACCCATCACCCGATCCATCCATCACCCGCCAATCATCCGTTTCACATCGGGTTTTCATCCATTTATTCGGGGCAGGTGGGTGGATAATTCACTCACCCATGGATAATTGCCAGCCCTACCAACAATTGATACATTTTTCATTAAATATTTTATTAAGGGGGAGTTTTGCCAAAAAAGAATTTTTCAAATGTTTTGTTATATCAAAAAGGGGTAGATTGTTGAACCATATTTTGATATAACCATGAAAACAAAATGTTTTTTTGACTTGAATTGAATTTATTCAGAGTTTTCAAAAATAATTCAAAGTCCTTAAAAGTGGATTTGAGCACAAAATGATTTTCACGTACAAGAAGTACCGATACTATTTTTACAATGATTTTCACGTACAAGAAGTACCGATACTATTTTTACAATATCGATACATTATGAACAGTACCGATATTGTTCATATGGTACCTGTCGACAGTCGTTTTCATCCGAGTTTTTATAATTATATATATTATTATATATATATATATATTATTGATATTATGATATTATTATTATTATTATTATTACTATTATTACAATTACAATTATAATATATTATATATTTATTATTATTATTATCATTATTATTTTATTATTACAAATGGAGGTCCATTTACAAGAGTTGACCCAAGAAGCAAATCCAGACCCGGAAGCCCAACAGTAGATCCATGCGTAGATGGCCAAAGAAGCGCAGAACCTGCAGCTAGGGTTTCATCATTTTCTCCAGCCGCCGACGATCTCAACTGTTGGATATGGATGAAGATCAACGGTCCAGATTGAGCCAACAGAAACCCTAGGGTATCATTACCACCCTAGGGCTATTCCGGCCGCCGCCTCCACACGGTCCATTCCGACGCTGCCACGATGTTATCGCCTCAAACAGAAGAATCTAGAAGAGGAATAACAACCGCATACCTCACTACCCTATGGTGAGTTTATTCAAAGTTTTCAAAGTTTTTAAAATTTTCAAAAATAATTCAAAGTCCTTAAAAGTGGATTTGAGCACAAAATGATTTTCACGTATAAGAAGTACCGATACTGTTTTTACAGTATCGATACCTCATGAACAGTACCAATACTATTCATATGGTACCTGTCAACAATTGTTTTCATATGAGTTTTTATAATTATATATATATATATATATATATATATATATATATTGATATTATGATATTATTATTATTACTACTATTACAATTATAATATATTATATATTTATTATTATTATTATTATCATTATTATTTTATTATTACAAATGGAGGTCCATTTACAAGAGTTGACCCAATAAGCAAATCCAGACCCGGAAGCCCAATAGCAGATCTAGGCCCAGATGGCCTAAGAAGCGCACAACCTGCAGCTAGGGTTTCATCATTTTCTCTAGCCACCGAAAATCTTAACCTTTGGATATGGATGAAGATCAACGGTCCAGATTGAGCCAATAGAAACCCTAGGGTATCATTACCACCCTAGGGCTATTCCGGCCACCGCCTCCACACGGTCCATTCCGACGCTGCCATGATGTCACCGCCTCAAACAGAAGAATCTAGAAGAGGAATAACAATCGCACACCTCACTACTCTATGGTGAGTCACCATCGTAGATCTAGTGACTCACCGGGTATATTCATCATTATGAACAACGTTCGAGGCCTATAAAAGGCCATTCATCCTGCAATGAGAAAAAAGGAGGGATGCATCAAGAAAACACAACCAACAATCCACGAAAAAATATAGGAAAATATAGAGAGGAGATCGGGATATCCTTACCATCGTTGGAGCTTCCAAACGTCGCCGGAGAAGTCGACACACTGAAGGTAAAATTTTAGATCTACGTGCATCTATGGGTTTTTAGGGGAAAAGGTCGTCGGATTCGGTTTTAGGTGGAAAAGGGTTTATTTTAGTGTAATTTTATATTTTTCGGCCACCGTGAGTGGTGGCCGACAATGGCTATCAATTCCGGCGAGCAGTGGCCGGTTGGTGGCTAGATTCCCTCCGATGAGGGAATCCTAGAGAGAAGGGAGAGCTTTTCTCTCTAAGAGAGAGAAGTTGAAAGAGAGAAATGAAAGGCTTAAAGCCTTTAGGCCGGTTTTAGCCTATTTATACCCCTTCCCAAACGGTGCGGTTTTAGGGAGGGGGTTTCTGTGTAATTTTGGAAATGAGAAAACTTTGTCCATAGTGCCTATAATTTTTTTTATCTTTTCATTTTAGTCACTAAATGAAGTTCGTACTTTTATGTTTTGGGTTTTTAATTATTGTTTCTTTTAATTTAGTCATTCTATATTTTATGTTATTATTTTAATATTTTAATTGCCTTGTATATGAGATGACATATTCTACATACCATTTTGGTCATGCATAGTATTTGGGTTTATTTTAGATTTTAATGCATATGTTTTGGGTTTTTTATATTTTTGAAATAATTTTACCTTGATTATCGTGGATTAGTTTTTAAAGCTAAGGTTTTTCCTTATATATATATAAGTTGACCTTATATTATATTGTATTACCTAAATTATTTATGATCTATTTTATATTTTACATATTAAGTAACTTTCGTACCATATATATATATTATCCAGAATGGAAAATGGTAATATTTATAAACATATGCATAAAATGGATATATTCTATATTTTATTTACTATGTTTTAAGAATGTCGTAATATATATGCCATTTATTAAACCTTTCCTTGTTAATTATAATGTCATATTTTATTTATTAATATCATATGTATTATCTTCCATATATATGTTTTTCTAATAAATATGTTTGTTTGGGGCCATTCCTTTTGCTATTTTACAATTTAATCAGCATATTTTAATATTTTATAATTTAATCACTTTATTTTTATATTAAAAATTATTATAGGATTATTTATATTTTAGTACCTAAAATTTGAAACCTTTGCATTACTAATTTGATATTTTAATAATTATTTTATATTTGTATTTAAGTTATATTATTTCATACAATAGATCATTAAATATTTTCTTAATTAATTAAGAAGGTATTTTAAAATGGTTATTGGTGTGAAATGATATTCGTATTATTTTAGTTATTTGTAAATTAATACAAATGCATAATTTATTGCAAATAGACTATAAGAGGTTCTCATTAAAACGTAAGAGTCATATATGCAATAAATCTGTCACTCTAGAGAAATTGGTTGATAGCCCTGGCTTTATGGATAAGTTTCAAGTAGCCCAATGAAGGTTAATTATAATAAAGCTTAATTCAGCTAGCCAAAATGGCAAAAGAAGAAGTTGTTGTAAGAGAGTGAAATAATGACTGTTATAGTCTACTTCAAACACGTGCACCCAGAAATTTCATTATCAGACCGATATTTTCACACTGCTTTGGGTAGAAACAAAGATTTCAGATAATTAAAATGGAGGTATTCTAGAAGGTCTAGTAACTGTTATGCTAGTTGTGTCATTTTGTACGCATCCAGTTAAAGATACCAATTTAAGAAAGTGACACATGTGATAATGTTCACAAAAGAGTGAGAGAGGAGTGACATCTTCAATAAGATGAAACCGTAGAAAATAGGGAAGACAACCTCTCAATCTTGATACTGGTCAAAGAGATATAACGTTGAAATATTAAAGAGATATTGATTCTTTTGATATTCTTTGAACTCATGCTTATGATATGATTCTATTGTGAACCTGTAAAGGGGCAATATTTTACAAAATTATTTCATTATTTGATAAAGAAAGGAAGAAAAACATTTTTAAATAGGATGATCTCAAATGAGAAAGGTTCTTAAATCAAGTTGATACCTATTTTACCTTTATTGAAAAAGAATGAGCAAGGCCAGAATGAGAAAGCAATTCACATTCTTGAAAGCAAGTAGCCCAAGAGACCAAAAGTATGGGAAATTGGATTTATAACATCCTTTTGTGACAACTTATCAAGGAAAAAGATTACCTCATTCAAAAAAAAGGGGCACATATCCTAGTACATAGTAAAGGGGCAAAGATGCGACCAGTCAAGAAATGGTTACCTCATTTAGAAGAGATACATAACTCAGACATTTCTATCAGAAGAATTGACCACTTCTTAAGTTTGTGACAATATGAAGAGAATCCCTCAGATTACTTGACAACACTACTGTTTAGTAACATTGGAATGAGAGCATTCAAGATTAAAAGATTTGGCACCAAGGAAGACACAAGTATCTATAATGGGGCATTATCAAAGTTGGGCCTCGTGAGGATAATAAGATTCAAATTAAACAGAAATTGAGAGTAAGCCTTACAAATTGGAATATTGGGGCATGTTGAAGGCCCATGTCAGTCAGAATCCATGTGGGGAATTTTTAAGGCCCATATTAGACAGAAACAATCCCAACAGGGTATTTTGAAGGATAACATCAATATGAAAAATGTTGGAGCATTTTGAAGGGTTACATCAACAAGAAGCAAATGCTGGGGCATATTGGACCCATATCATCCTTTAGAAGGATCATTGATTTGACCAAATGAAATAGAAATGTATAAAGAATAAAAATGGTAAAACAATAACAGTTGTATTATCCTAGTAATTTCACCTACATTGATGCTGACAAGCCAAAGCATCCTACTTGCATTCCTAATAATATTTGTTCTTTGGTATCCTTGCAACGCCATACCATAGTTCTGAAAATCATGCAAAAGGGTTCCCTGACTGAGAAATCTAGGTAGAAGCCATATGAAAAGATGAATGTGTTATCAAATGTTTTACGAACCAGTGATTTTGGTGCTGAACCAATGTTACGATCATGTGGTTGACTTAAGATGAAGTTTGTCTTCAATACCAAAGTTAGAAATGAGAAATGATGAAAATTTCTTTCCACAGAAAGGGCACTGGAATTTTAACAACAAGAAACTAGTGGAGCCAACTAAGATTAAATGGTGGATTGTTGTTAGGTATCTCGATATAATATGGTTTGAATAACTTTGTTCGAGATCTGATTAGATGTAGAGACATGAAAGGAATTAGGATAAATCCTCTTGTAATATGTTTCAAGAGTCAAATCAGAACAGACGTTGCTCTCCTGATTAATCTCTTCTAAGTTCAATCGACATTCTATAAAGATGATAGATTCTCTTTTAAAAAACTAAAGCTTTATCGGATTTCTATATAAGTTCAGGTAAAAACAGTTGGTATTATCAGTAACAGAATGGGGCAATAAGGTCATAATTTTGAGTGTTGCAAAAGTCCCATAAATGAAACAGTTCTTCTAAGACTTTGAATAGAGACAAAGAAGGCACAAAGTAGACATAAGTTGATCAGATAGTTCTTTAGAAATACAAAATAGTAGAAGTTGTTACACTGATGGCTAAAGTTAATCTTAGAAAGGAATGATCAAGTGGAAGAAGATCAAACTTTGGAGTCAAATAAAGATTGATACATTCATTCATAAGAACATCATTTGCATAAAAGGATCATACATTTGATTGTATTTGCATAAATACATTTCTCACATGAAGATGCAAGGACAAAATACCTTACGAGTATAAGGTAGAATTCAAAACCACAAGTATAGGAAACACATTTGGAGAGGCAAACAACTGAAGAATAGATGGATGCAGTCCACAGAAGAAGCATTATTTTTGGGGCATGCCCAAACCAACAAGTTGTCTTGAAATATGAGAAAACGATTTTCAAAGTTTCTCATTAATCCTTCTCGAAAATGAAATTTTTGAAAAGTAAGAAGTTTCTTACCAGTAAATTATTTCCCATGAATTTGTAAATCCTTCGGGTCATCTGTTAGTCTTTCGAGCAAGATGATAAGTCCTTAGGGCCATCCGTCAAACCTTTGGGTAGGATGTTTACATGTGATTTTCGCATGAAAATGAGAAAGCGGTTTTCAAAGTTCTTATTTAATGTTCTAGAAAATCAAATTATTGAAAAGTAAGAAAGCGATTTTGAAAGTTTCTTACCCAGTTAATAATTTCCCATGAATTTGTAAATCCTTCGGGGCATCTGTCAGTCTTTCGAGCTTGATGCTTAAGTTCTTCGGGTCATCTTTTAGTCTTTCGAGCAAGATGATAAGTCCTTAGGGCCATCCGTCAAAACCTTTGGGTAGGATGTTTACACTTTTTATTGATTTCCTAGTAAAAAGAAGTCAATTCCAATCTTCACGGAAGAGTAGTGAAGAAGGAATATATCAAAAGTTCGATCTCCACGGAAGAGCAGTGGAACAGATTTTTATCAAAGTATAAAGTTAATAGGACTAAAACTTCTTGTATTTTTATCTTTGCTCTATTCTTGTTAACACGAAAATAAGCAAAAAGGGGTAGCTGTCGACAGTCGTTTTCGTCCGAGTTTTTATAATTATATATATTATTATTATTAATATTATGACATTATTATTATTATTATTACTATTATAATATATTATATATTTATTATTATCATTATTATTTTATTATTATAAATGGAGGTCCATTTACAAGAGTTGACCTAAGAAGCAAATCTAGATAGGAAGCCCAACAGCAGATCCAAGCCCAGATGGCCCAAGAAGTGCAGAACTCGCAGCTAGGGTTTCATCATTTTCTTCAGCTATCGACGATCTCAACCGTTGGATCTGGATGAAGATCAACGGTCCAGATTGAGCCAACAGAAACCCTAGGGTATGATTACCACCCTAGGGCTATTCCGACCACCGCCTCCACACGGTCCATTTCGATGCTGCCATGATATCACCGCCTAAAACAGAAGAATCCAGAAGAGGAATAACAACCACACACCTCACTACCATATGGTGAGTCACCATCGTAGATCCGGTGACTCACCGGGTAGATTCATCATTATGAACGACGTTCGAGGCCTATAAAAGGCCATTCATCCTACAAGGAAAAAAAGGAGGGAGGCAACAAGAAAACACAACCAACAGTCCACGAAAAAATATAGGAAATATAGAGAGGAGATCAGGATAGCCTTACAGTCGTTGGAGCTTCCAAATGTCATCGGAGAAGTCAACACACCGAAGGTAAAATTTTAGATCTATGTCGATCTATGGGTTTTTAGGGGAAAAGGTCGTCGGATTCAGCTTTAGGTTAAAAAGGGCTTTATTTTGGTGTAATTATATATTTTTCGGTCACCGTGAGTGGTGGCCGACAGTGGCTATCAGCTCTGGCGAGCGGTGGCCGGATTCCCTCCGGTGATGGAATCCTAGAGAGAAGGGAGAGCTTCTCTCTCTAAGAGAGAGAAGTTGAAAGAGACAAATGAAAAGCTTAAAACCTTTAGGCCGGTTTTAGCCTATTTATACCCCCTTCCCAAACGATGTAGTTTTGGGGAGAGGGTTTCTGTGTAATCCTGGAAATGAGAAAACTCTGTCCACAATCCCTATAATTTTTTTATCTTTTCATTTTAGTCACTAAATGAAGTTTGTACCTTTATGTTTTGGGTCTTTAATTATTGTTTCTTTTAATTTAGTCATTCTATATTTTATGTTTTTATTTTAATATTTTAATTGCCTTGTATACGAGATGCCATATTCTACATACCATTTTGGTCATGCATAGTATTTGGGTTTATTTTAGATTTTAATGCATATGTTTTGGGTTTTTTTTCTATTTTTGAAATAATTTTACCTTGATTATCGTGGATTAGTGTTTAAAGTTAAGGTTTTTCCTTTTATATATATAAGTTGACCTTATATTATATTGTATTACCTAAATTATTTATGATCTATTTTATATTTTACATATTAAGTAACTTTCGTACCATATATATATATTATCCAGAATGGAAAATGGTAATATTTATAAACATATGCATAAAATGGATATATTCTATATTTTATTTACTATGTTTTAAGAATGTCGTAATATATATGCCATTTATTAAACCTTTCCTTGTTAATTATAATGTCATATTTTATTTATTAATATCATATGTATTATCTTCCATATATATGTTTTTTTAATAAATATGTTTGTTTGGGGCCATTATTTTTGCTATTTTACAATTTAATCAGCATATTTTAATATTTTATAATTTATTCCCTTTATTTTTTATATTAAAAATTATTATAGGATTATTTATATTTTAGTACCTAACATTTGTAACCTTTGCATTAGTAATATGATATTTTAATCATTATTTTATATTTGTATTTAAGTTATATTATTTCATACAATAGATCATTAACTATTTTCTTAATTAATTAAGAAGGTATTTTAAAATGGTTATTGGCGTGAAATGATATTCATATTATTTTAGTTATTTGTAAATTAATACAAATGCATAATTTATTGCAAAGACACTAATTAATAAACATCGATACCAATTTTTGGGCGTTGTGGGAGTGCTAATCCTTCCCTATACGTAATCGACTCCCGAACTCATTTTTCTGGTAAGCATACCTATTTGTGTTATTTTAATATTATTCTCAGGAATCTTATTAAAATAACATTTTGGTGACAAATCTCACCAAATTAAAAGATTGGTGGCGACTCTATAACATAGTGTTTCATCTTATTCAAGGAAGATAAACACTTAATTTTTTTAGACTAGTTAAACCTTTGGGGTGTACTATTTGCACTCTCCGTCGCCGGGCAGAGAAACGTTTCGACAGTACCGATACCAAAGGTAAGGAAAGTATCGATACTCACTAGGTAGTACCGATACTACCATCTATTCTCAAATTACAGAATGCAAAATTGTACCGATACCCAAAGGGGTACCGATACTACTCTACATAGTAGTATCGGTACCATAGGCATATTATCGATACCATCAGGCCCAATGGCTAGTAACAACTAGTTGATTTAAAAATAACAAAGGTAGTATCGATACTCCTAAGTACCGATACCTTTAGGAGTACCGATAACCTCTGTTTTGGGTAGTTTTATTTTGTACAAAAATTGATCCCCAACGGCTCCAAAACATCCCCAACGGCTAGAAACGGCCACAACTTTATTCCAACAAATAAATACAAGATCAAGACACTTGAAGAAGGGTTAGAACACATATCCAAGCATTCAAACACAAGAGAAGAATTTTCCATTTTTTTCTATTCTCTTGTAAATATTGTGTTTTAGTGTGCTTAAATTTGTAAACACCTACCTTGTAAGGGTTTTCTTGTTTACACTGTATTTCCTTTTGTAAAAGGGGTTTGGTTCTAGTTTAGCCAAGTGAAAACTAGGGAGTGTAAATGTTATCTCTTGATCCTTTAAAAAGAAAGAATAAATTAGTAAATTTGTTAGAAAATCCTTAGTAAAGAGCGAAGGTAGTAAAGGTAGACTTAGTTGAGAAGTCGAACCACTATAAATCCTTGTTTCTATTATCTTATATTTTACTCTCCTTACTCCCTAAACAAATTTTTATCAATTTACCCCCTTTGCACATTTTTCGGTTGTTTGACTTGAGACTCTTAAATCCCAACAAACTTCAATCGAGTTAAGTTTAAGATTTTTTTTTTTTCATTTTGAACTTTTACGAGCTTCAATTCATGTTTTTGAGTTCAAGTCGAGCTTTAAAATTTTAGGGCCACAAGTTTTCGGGCCGAGTCAAGCTCCATTTTAAAGTTTTCGAGTCGAGTCGAACTCAATAATAATCGAACTCAACTCAGTTTGTTTACGGCTTTAGACGTGAACTGGTCTTCTCATAAGGTCCAATAACGAGATCAAAATCAACGTAATATTAGTCCATATTGGTACAAGGCTCTGTGAATAAATGCTTACAAACTTATTTGGAGGATAAACCGTGCAAGAACTCATATTTTGGATTACATTTACAAGCCTAGAGGATTCAATTGCTGACGTAAATAGGCCACATATTCACTCTATAAAGGCTACTACATTTATATCCATGAAGCCCTTTTAAAATGATTTAAGTCTTGTAGACACCTATTTACATTCGGGTTTAATTTAAATTTAATTATTATTAGTTTCTAATTATATAAATATCTTTTTTAAATCTTCATACATAATGGGTCAGAAATTAAAATCTCAAACTCATAATTTTCAATTTTAAAACAATGAGTAAAGAACTAGGCACTAATTTTAGACGTTGTGGGGTGCTAATCCTTCTACACACGTAATTGACTCTCTAACTCATTTTTTGATTTCGTAGACTAAAACCGACATTTAGTAAAATTAAACTTTATTTAAATTATCCAATTTTATGTGGTCAAATCCCACTTTAAAATGATTGTGGCGACTCACGTGTTTCTTTACAACATTTTCAAAACCCGTCTATGACCCCGAAAAGTTGTTATGATAGCTTAGCGACTTCACTAGAGACTTTTTGTTTTTACAAGATAGAGAGTCAAGCCACTCGTTGATTACTATTTGTTTTGATTTTAGAAAATATGAATATGAATTTATTTAATTAATGATATATTATATTGTCTTTAAAAAAATCAAAATATATTTTCTCTATGTTATAAACTTTCATTTGTGTGATGCATTTAAGAATTATTGTTGACACGTATTATTTTAATGTCAAATAAATATTCCTTAATCTCAATAAAATAAATAGAAAGTAGTAATAGAGAGAGTAAGGGTCGATCTACAGGGACTAATCGAATGTGCTTGTTTCTGAATCTAATGTCATGCACAAAAAATAAGAGAAAATGCCCAAATCAGCAACATAAACCGACGAACAAGGAGTGATTAACAACAAAATAATAACTTTTTAGATCACTATTCAAAATTTTGCTCACTTATTCAATGCTTGTCCTCAAGCATTTCTCAATCAATGTTTCAAAATCTCAAGTTGCTATCTATATTTTACAAAATTTCCAAGACTCCCAAGCAAATCAAAATCAAAACAAATGTTGAAATCCGAGAGTAATCAAATGTTGAAAGTTGCCGCTAAGTGTGCTCACAGGAAGTCGAATGTATTACAAACCGATCTTTCCTCCCAATTGTTATTCGAAACTACAATCAATCCAATGTGCACTTTTTTTTTTGAAAAGAAAACACTTTTTATTATAAAAAGGATGATCGATTGTTGATCCTTGATTCTGGAAAACTGAGAATATAACTCGAAGGGTATTAAGTGCTTTTCAATTCTCACGATCGGAATTGAGTCATCACTATAGCCTTTGGCTATGAAAAACTTAGTTAAGCATGATAGAAATCATGCTTAGCGTTTTTAAAATAACAAAGCTTTAAAGAAAATAAAGAAAACGAAAAGAAAAGAAAACACTTTTATAAAACTAGAGAAAAACAAGAACAAACTAAAATCAAAATATGAGATATGAGATGTGAGATGTGTTCTGAAGCTTACCTCGATGGGGTATTTATAGCTTCCTAAAACCCTAAAATGATGAAAATAAATCCTAAGAAATTACAAAAGATAATGCTTGAAAATTGTTGAATTAAATCCTAAAAATAAAGATAATTCCTTAAGTCATATTTTAATTTGCTGCTAAGTCTCATGTCTTCACGAAAATATTGACTGGACCTTATGAAAGGTGTTGATTGGACGCCACGTCAGACACATCATGCCCACTAGTCCAGCCTTGACTAAGGAAAAATAGAAACTACAGAATTTTGCCTTTTTAGCACAGTTTCTGGAATCCAATGTCCTGTACAAAAAATAAGAGAAAACGCCCAAATCAACAACATAAATAGATGGACAAGGAGTAATTAACAAAAAAAATAATAACTACTTAGATCACTCATCAATTGTATATCATAAGCTAAACCCAACCTTTGTCCTGATTTGCCAAAGTGGAAAAAATGCTACACCACCGGAGAATATTGTTTTTCTTCGTGTAGGCCTAGCAGATTCGTGGAACATATTCTTTATGCCTTTAAGGATCTATGTCTAGACTTATAGAAATGTATTCCCTCAAATTGAATTTAATATTCTAAAAACCTATAGTGGGGGCTAGGATTGAAGTCTTTATTTATCTTAGTCGGTTCTAGTGGCGATTTGGGTACCCTTTTTAAAACCGAAACGTCATATAGAGAATTTAGTAGCATACCCCACTAGATCCATGTGGAAACCATAAGAGAACTAGTAAGCATGCAATTAGAATTTACCTTTCGGGTATAATCACAAAAACTCAAGCTTTCTTTACATTTTTTGCTTTCTTTATGAATTTTATTCAATTATTCTTTTTAATCTAACTAACTCATTTTTCTTTTCTTTTTTTTACTTGTCTTGTTGTGTATTTTGCATATGCATAACATGTCATTTTGATGGTATTTATTCTTGAGTTAATTTGTCTCATTAGAAGGCAGCATGAAGAAAGCTCAAATAATGCAGTTGGAATAAGTTTACAAGATTATAAGACCATTCAAGAAGAAAATAAATTGTTGAAAAAGAAAATATCCCAAATAGAAAGTGTTAATCATAGTTATCAAGCATCATGAAGAAAGTTTATCAAGCTGAGGAATTTATTTGAAGCCATTGATAACTCCGTAAAAAAGACTACATTTTGGGTCTTTTTACTTAAGTTATTGATTATCTAAAAGCCATTGTCATAACATTTTAGTTACATATAGTTGCATTTAGGATATTTATTGCATGTGGTGGAAATTTTTTGTCACATCTAGTTTTTCTTTATAAAACTGATGTTGCTGATGAGAAGGGTTGTGTGTTGGTTGTGATGATGCAGGTGATAGGAAATGATCGAGGAAGAAATTATTTTCCATAAAAAATTTTGTGCAAGGGATAAAGGAACTTAAGGCGATGACCATGAGGAACAATTTTTTTCGTGGCAAGTTTTTCTTGAAATTCTAGATACAGCACAAGACCAATTAGTTGATGTCACTCGACCAACTGTCCAATGAGCCTCACGTGAACTCCTATCTCTACTGGTAATTTAGGACCACAACCACTTGCCTTATGTTACATTTTGTGCATGAAATCAAGGGTAAATGAGGAAATTTTAAGGGAACAAAACCCTATAAATTCCCCCACTATAAATAAAAAAATGATGCTCATATTTTTAGGGATCCCTACAATTTCCATATTTTGAGCTGTTTGAGGCAACATCACCATTTTATTTATCTTATTCCTTTTTCTTTTTGGTTGTAACCACCATATTCGATCTTTGTCAGGGTAGTTGATACGCTCACGAAAGAGGCTAGCCCACTGGAGCAGTCATGGTGGTGGTCTAGGTGTCAAGCCAACAACCCTATTTTGGGAATTTTCTTCTCATTTCCTTTCTATTTTCTTATCTTTGTTGGGCCTGTTTTTAAGGATTATCTTGTTTGAACTTAGCCACACCATGAACTAATCTATTTGGCGTTGGATTTGTTATGATTGATATTTTATTTCATGTTAATGGATGATTTTTAGTATATTTTTGTTTAATGTTGTTTTGTTCACTGCTTTAACTTTACGATGTGGCAATGTATGAGCTTTTGAAAGACTGACATTTGCCATATCCTAACATGCTTAGTCATTGTAAGAGCTTTCGAGAGATAACCATTTTCTAAGTATTGATACATAATATCGAGAGAGTTAGGTTAGATCTACGTGAACAAAGGAACTAATCTGGGATGGTGAGGTTTTATCGTCCTTAAAGATAATGAGAGGGTTTCAATTAACTAAAAGGGATAGTACTCAATCGATAGGCTAGTGTCACAGTTTACGCTGAGAGGTAGTGCTGTGGCAATAGTTTTATCAGGTTCCTTACTGGAGATAGCCTAGGAACACTTCTAGTAAATCCTATCGGGCAACATAGACATTGTGTACTTAGATCATCCTATGCATAGAATAAATTCTTACTGTAGCAAATCCAAGCAATTACTCTGTTAGAATCTTGATTTTGTGAGGTTGGCAGTCTATTTCCAGTGTTCATAAATGTTTTGTCTTAGTAACTTTTATTTACTTACTCTTGCAATTAATTTTTGCCTTGACAATTTTTATTTTCTTACTAAGACAAAAATTATCTGCTCACTTCACTTCACACATTTATTACCTTAGAAAACTTGTTCATCTGTTTATACCATTTGTCGTAGCACATTTCTTATTTGTTTATATCTTTAGACTTAGAAATTTAGGATTAGTTAGTGATACCTATTCCTAGCTGTAGCAATCTTTTAAAAGCCCTCTAATCCCTTTGGAGACGCTACTTACTCACTACTATATTACTTGCATTGATTGTGTATGCTTGCATAGATTTATGTGCCACAACACACACATTTACACAAGATCAAGTTTTTGGCACCGTTGTCGTGATTGGCAATTTGTGTTTTAAAAAGTTTTGTTATAACATTATTTTAATTCTTTATTTTTTAGTATGGATTTATTTGCTATTTTTGTTTACCCTTTTCAGGTGTTGAGTTGTTACATAACTTGTAGAAGAGTCAATGAACCATTATCTCATTTTGAACCTAAAATTGAGGAACTCTTCTGTTAAGAAATAGGTGTTCAAAGAGCTCAAAAAATTATATATGAAGTTCAAAATGAAGTGGAGGAACCTGAAAAATTTAATGTCACGGTAAATCAAAATGTAAGAAATGCTACAAGACCGCAAACTATTAGAGATAATTTAGCTCCCACTTTGGACGACCTTAAACCTGGTATTGTAGCTCCCAAAATTCAAGTAGCCCACTTCGAGCTCAAACTGGTCATGTTCGACATGTTGGACTTGATTGGGCAGTTTGGTGGTTCACCTCATGAGGATGTAAAGCAACATGTTCGAGTATTTTTAGAGGTGTGTGACTCCTTTCAACAAGGAGTGCATGAAGATGTACAGAAATTGAAGTTATTTCCATACTCTTTGAAAGATCATGCTAGGGCATGGCTTAATGGAGTACCTTCTAGCTCGATAAAATCATTGGCAAACTTGTGCACAATTTTTTTAATATGGCATAATCCACCCAATATAAACAACCATCTTAGGAATGCCATAGAATCTTTTTGTCAAGCTGATGACGAGTCTATGTTTGAGTGTTGGGATAGATACAAGGGACTCCTACGCAAGAAAAACAACCATGGATTTCACGATTGGACGCAAGTTGTTATGTTCTACCATGGTATAAATGCTCCAACAAGGCTGATGCTAGATGTTCTGGCAAATGGTACTTTACTGTACAAGTCACTGGAAGAAGCATTTGATATCCTTAATAGGATAGTAAACAATGACTATCAATTCTTTTTCTTCAAGGCTAAGAATAGGGAGAAAAGCTCAAGGGACATTTGGGTTGGATTCCGAGGACTCTATTTTAGCTCAACTATCAACCATTACTAATATGTTGAAGAATCATCAATGTTCTAGCGAAGTGAGGAAGTTAAGGTGGAAAGTTCTGCATGAATTTTATGCCATGGCAATCATAATGTGAACGAATGCCATGACAACGATGAGTCTACTAACCACATGGAAAACTTCAATAGAGGTAACAATAACCCCATTTGAACACTTACAATCGAGGATGGCTTCAGCATCTGAATTTTTCTTCGGGGAATCAAGGAGCCAACAATGCCAATAGCTCAAATCGACAACAAATTTTTTTTGAATCCCCAAGTTTTCAAAAAAATATGTCGTGGAAAAAATATTTACAAAGGTTTAACATATTCTTAAAATACTAACTCCCTTAAAGCTTTTCTGTAAGAATTTATGGCCTCGACAAAAGATTTCATGACTTCAACTAAGGCCTTGCTGCACGAACATTCTTCAACAATTAAAATCCACGACACACTGTTGCAAAGTTAGGCATCCTTATTACAAAGTCATAGCTCATCTTTCAGAGCGTTGGAGAACCAAGTGGGCCAAATCACCACAATATTACATGCTCGCCCACAAGAAAGCCTCTCTAGTGATACTGAGGTCACTAAGCCTCACGAAAATGATCAATGCAGTGCGCTTAAACTGAGGAGTGGTACCCAACTCAATCAAGAAGACAAGTTTTTTTGGGGGGGGGGGAAAGAAGGAATAAATATTTTGCCGCAACACTGTACTAGAAGAATTAAAGGTCAAGCTGAACTTGTTGTATAAGAAGAATTTCCTATGGAGAAGGAAAAGGGCGAGGGTTCAACCAGTCTCTCTACTGATGGAGAAAAAATTATTGGAACGACAAAATTTTCACTCCCACCTGCAGCAGATGAAGTCAGACCCCCACCACCTTTCCCTCAAAGGTTGAAGAAGCATAACGAAGTGATCCTATTCCACTATGATTCAACTTCATGCAGAGAGCACTTTAAAGGAAAGAGTACTACTACAGAGGTCCTACAATTTAGATGTACAAGACACAAAATGACAGACCAAAATATTTTGAAGGTGGAACTATTATATGTGTGGGGCATTTTGGTCTATCCTGGTGCTCCGATCGAACGCGACAAAACTTGCATATCAATTCATGATGTTTTGGAGTTTTCATCCCTTCAACCCTCTTTAATTTTTTTATCCTGGCAAAAATTATTATTATTATTTTGTTGTTGTGTGTTTGTTTTTCTTTCCTTTATTTCTTTATTTACTTTTAATATTAGGTTTTTTAGAAGAATAGACTTCCAAACATGTGGACAAGGGTAAAACCCCTATGGATGTTGCACTTACTTAGAAAGAAGACTCAATTGTTGTTGGCACTAACAATGGCATTATTGATTATGTCCAAATATCTTCACAAATGCCATGACAAAAATTGCAACACCTCTGACCAAGCATCGCCTGAAGAGGACAACCGATCACGTTTGAACTTCTCCACTTGAGGAATATGAGCAAAATAACTCCACCACCATCAAAGTAGATGTTAGTCAAGGTACCTTGCATTGCATTTCATTTTTAGTTTAGATTCCATGCATTGAGGACAATGCATCCCTAAAGTTTGGGGGATGTATTATTCATACTTAGTTATTTGCATTGATAATGTTTAGTAGAAAAGGTTTTTTTGTTATGACATTAGTTAGGATTAGGCTAGTTATCTGGAATAAGTTAATGTTGCCCGATGATAATGTACATGACTGTTTAAGAGGATAGAACTAACCCTAGGACTTGATTTTTTGTGACTCTTTGAACACGATTGTATGTTTTCTATGCATAAGGAGTTTAGGAAATTTTTATGAAAGAACTTTGACATGCCTTGGCATAAAATTCTAGTAATGAACTAAACTGCTATATCAATGTTTGAAAGGCTAAGTTAAACTCCTTAATATTTTGAATTTTATTGACTTACAAATAAATGCTCGATATAATTGTAGAGTGACACTCTTCTGTGTGACAGCATTGCCTGGAAACCCCATGAATAAATGGCAGCTTTAGCACATGAGTGAATGAAAGTAGTCACGAGATTACTCTGTCTGACTATCTCAGGGATGAAAGGTATGCTCCCATTCATCTAGAGTGTGGGATGGTAGTTGTGATAGGCTAACTCCCCTTGTGCATTACTAAAAAATTGAAAAATTAAAAAGTTTAAATGTTGAATAAATGGGAGTAATTTTGTGCTTAATGACTAATTTTATGCCTTGGCAAAACAAAAGAACTTACTCATGAACTTTCTAATTTTGTTAAGTATATACTACATACAATCACACACACATACACTTGCAAAGGATCTTGGCATAGGGAAAGGTACTTGACTTCTCATTTAGTCTAGAATGTTGAAGCCAAAAGTTTTGCTAAGGGATGAAATCTTAGACCACTTGCGATAGCATTTTATTTTTCTGTTGATCATTAACATTGCTTGAGGAAAAGTAATAGCTTAAGTTTGGGGGTGTGATAACTCTGTAAAAAGACTATATTTTGGCTATTTTTTTACTTAGATTGTTGATTATCTAAAATCCATTCTCATAACATTTTAGTTGCATATAGTTGCATTTAGGACATTTATTGCATGTGGTGGAAAAGTTTTGCCCCGACTAGTTTTTCTTTATAAAATTGATGTTGCTGATGAGAAGGGTTGTGTGTTTGTTGTGATGATACAGATGATAGGAAATGACCAAGGAGGAAATTATTTTCCATGACAAATTTTGTGATAGGGCCAAAGGAACTGAAGACGATGACCTTGAGGAACAATTTTTGTCGCGACAAGTTTTTCTTAAAATTCCGGATGCAATATAAGACAAATTTGTTGACGCTGCATGACTAGTTGTTTGATGAGCCTCATGTGAACCCCTATCCTTGCTACTAATTTAGGACCACAACCAGCTGCCTTGTTGTCACATTTTGGGCATGAAATCAAGGGTAAATGAGGGAATTTCAAGGGAACAAAACCCTAGAAATTCCCCACTATAAATGGAAAATGATGCCGACATTTTTAAGGATCCCTACAATTTCCATATTTTGATCTTTTAAAGGCAACAACACAATTTTCTTTATCTTCTTCCTTTTCGGTGGTAACCTCCATATCCGAGCTTCGTCGAGGTAGCAGCTAGGCCCTCGAAAGAGGCTAGCCCACTGGAGCAGTCATGGTGGTGGTCTAGGCATCAAGGTAACAACCCTGTTTTGGGAGTTTCATTCTCATGTGCTTTCCATTTTTCTTATCTTTGTTGGGCTTGTTTTTAAGGATTATCTTGTTTGAACTTAGCCACACCATGAACTAATCTATTTGGTTTTGTATTTTTTATGATTTATATTTTATTCCATGTTAATGGATATTTTTAGCATGTTTATGTTTAATGTTGTTTTGTTCATTGCTTTAACTTTATGACGTGACAATGTAAGAGCTTTTGAGAGATTGACATTTTCCATAGCCTAACATGCTTAGTCATTAAAGAGCTTTCCAGAGATATTTGTTTTCTAAGTGTTAATACCTAATATCGAGAGAGTTAGGTTCGATCTACATGAACAAATGAACTAATTCATGATGGCGAGGTGCTAATTTGCCTTAGAGATAAGGAAAGGGTTTCAATCGACTAAAAGGGATAATACTCAATTGATTGACTAGGGTCATAGTTTACGCTGAGAGGTATTGTTGTGGCAATAGTTTTATCAGGTTTCTTACTAGAGATAGCCTAGGAACACTTCTAGTAAATCTTGTCAGGCAACATAGATATAGTGTACTTAGATCATCATATGCATAGAATAATTTCTCACCGTAGCAAATCCAACCAATTACTCCGTTAGAAGCTTGATTGTGTGAGGTTACCGGTCTATTTCCAACGTTCAGAAAATTTTCACCTTAGCAACTTTTATTTACTTACTCATGCAATTAATTTTTGCCTTGACTATTTTTATTTGTTTACTCTTGCATATTTTTCTTGTCATGACAAAAATTATTTGTTCACTTCACTTCACACATTTCTTACCTCAGCAAACTTTTTCAATCTATTTTTGCCATCTTCCGTAGCACATTTATTATTTGTTTATATCTTCAGACTTAGAAATTTAGGATTAGTTAGTGACACTTATTCCTGGCTAGCTATAGCAATCTTTTAAAAGCCTTCCAATCCATGTGGAGACGATACTCACTCACTACTATATTACTTGCATCGATTGCGTATACTTACACATATTTATGTGCTACAACACACATTTACATGTGATCAGACATCATAAGGCAATGGATGATATTGTCACTCGAGAACAAGTGGTAGCCCAATAAGTGTGTTTCTCAAGGAATCAAGTTGAAGTATTGAAGCCATATATCAAGTCGGGACAAAACAGGATCACCTTCTTAGTTTCTATCTCAACGCATCGAGACAATATGTATTCTTTGGAAGTTGTTTTATGACTATTACGTTGGAATCAATACCTTCGTTGCATTTGCATGTTTGTATTTTACATTGAAATTTTTACGTTGCTTTTATTTAAGCGTTTTCACATGTATTAATCATAAAATATGAAAATAATTTATGGAGGGTTCATAATGGTGATTCTAATCACATGTATCCACATCCTTCTTATCACAAGGAAATGCCATCTACAATTGTCACCTAGAGAGCTCATGACATACCAATGAGAATTGAGGGGCATAAAAGTGTAAATACTGAAATTTGATAGAAACATTTGCCTATGCATGTAATGAGTGATAGGGACAGATCCCAAAGAACTCGATATTCAGTTATCTTAAAGCTTCATTGCACTTGTATTCTACCTTGTTCAAAAGTGTTTGTTGTTTCTTATTTCTTCATTTGTTTAAATGTTTTAAAATGGTATAATGATTGCATTTGATGAATAAATGCTATATTCTTAGGCAATGAATAATGAGAGAGTTTTCAAAACTTGAAGGATCATTGGAAGTCAAGTAATGAAATGTTCTTTTGAGGATCGAGGTTTCATACCTTTCACAAGTAAAGAGATTAGAACTTTCATATCACATCCATAGCGAAAAAGAATAATCTTTTGATTTTTCACTTGACAATCTTTTGTTAAGAAATTAAAATCTTGCCATTACCTTTTTTATGAGAAAACAATCATGACATGATATTACCCATTCTTTGAGGCATCAAAGTTATACCATCACCTTCTCAAGCGTAGTTTATTTTTTCATAACATTACCTTTCCCAATAGACACAACTTAAAAATCGCATCATCGTCTTTTTAGATATATAACCATCATTCTTCTTTCATACCAAAGCCTAAAGACATTGATCGGAAGATGTTTATTTGAGTGTGAATCTTCCTTCAAGAAAAACAAGTTTGGATATCTCGTATTGACTTTATCTGGATGAACTTAAATAATTGGGGCAAAAAAGAGGGAAAAAAGCCATCATGCATTAATGACTAATTTTTTAGTGAATAAATGATTAACTCTGGATTTCTTCTCCCCTGAGGATACATTTTTATAAGGATTTTCGTTTATGAAATGATGAGCAGCCTTCTTTCATTATCCCTTTGTAAATAGAGAAAAATACCCATTGATATCCCCATTTAAGACTTGAATATTATTACGTATTTGACTATTTTGATACAATAAAATATTATTGCATATTTGAGTTAATTTAAGTTTAAATTAATCTTGAATCGAGTTATTTCTATCATGATTTAATTTAAATCATTCCACCAAATTTTTAAGATTTAGATTAAATTGGTCTAATTTTCTAGTTCGAATTAAAATCAATTGTTTTATACACTACAAAATTATTTCTAATATGAGTTATTTCATTTCATCTTAATATTGGTTCAAATTATTTTTATCATGGTTCGAATATTCGCAACGAAACCATTCAAATCCATGGGTAAATCTACTTAATACAAACATTAATTAAATTGGATCAAATTTAGATTAATCTTGAACCGAGTTATTTCTATCACATTTTAATTCAATTTGAGTTATTTAAATGAAGTTTAATCAAATAAATCAACCCAAGAGTTAAAATAAAACATGGTAAAAAGGGATTAGTCCAAAGAAGTGTAAAAAAGAGGGGAAATAAAATGAACTTTTCCCCAAAAAAAAAGAAGAGAACATGCTGAAGAAGAAAGCAAGGTTTCGCTCCATCTCCAGGTACTTCTCCATGTTCAGAAAACTACAGTCTTTATGCTCCCATAGAATTTTTTTTATCATTTTATTACCATCAATATAGAACCATCAAAAGTGGTAATTTTGATATAGAAATGGAACTGACCATGTTGAAGTAGATACCATTGAAGTTGGGAAAGAAGTAGAAATTTTGGTGTTAACGCAAATATTTTTGTATATTGATATTTTTTCATTTTCTTATGTCAATAATAAGTATTTCAATTGCAAAGGTTCTTATTGCAATCATAATAAATAAATCAAGAAGAATCATATTGATACTATTGTTTCAATATTTTCCTTCATTGATTTGTCATCTTCTAATGGGTAAAATGTTCTTTTGTTGATAGAGTGAGGCAAATATAGAAAATGAGAGAAGGTCTAGTTTGGATTAGAATTATAATAATTTAGTTGATCCCAAGGTCACAAATAATGTCACTTGCAAATATTACTCGAAAGCTGTCATAGGTGGAATTCCTATACTTAAACAACAGCTAGCAGATGGATATCAAAACATCAAATATTGTAACAAGTGTCCTTACCATGCGAGACAAGAAATAGTTGAACTCTTCCTCAAGAAAAAACAGGAACGAGAGAAGTTGAATTTGGTGCATGACCAACATGGGTATAATTATGGTCAAATGGATGGTTTTTTATGAAGAAGATGAAATACAAGTGTTAGAATTCGACTCAAAAAGAAAAAAAAGTCAAAACACCAATGAATCTAAATGTTGAAAAGGAAAAGACAAATTGATCCAACGGATGCTTTTATCAAATATCCTACACAAAAAATGAGTAAGCAAATTATCATTAATGAGACCTATAAAAAAGAACAAAAGGATCAATCTTGCGCTAATTTTGTTAAATGGATGTATGATGCTGCGATTCCCTTTAATGCTCCCACTAATCCTAACTTTAAAGTGGTAATTGATTCAATCATTACAGTTGGAATCAGAATGAATCCACCAAGTGCTTATGAAATAAGAGTCCCTTTGTTAAAGAACGAAGTTGCAAATACCAATGAGAATATAAGAAATCATAGAGAAGAATGAGCGAAAATATGATGTTTTATTATGTCGGATGGATGGATTGATTTGTGTGGAAGAACAATCATTAACATTTTGTTTAATTGTTCAAAAGGAAGCACGTTCCTCGATTTCATTGATGCATCAAATTATTCAAAGACTGATGATAAATTCGTTGAACTGCTAAGTAGAAATGTGGATTAAGTAGGTGTTAATAATATTGTACAAGTTATAACAGATAATGGAAGTAACTTTGTAGCTGCATGTACACTCTTGATAGCAAAGTATTCACATTGTATTGGACTCTGTGTGCAACCCACTATATTGATATAATTCTTGAAGATATTAGAACAATTTCTGTTATCAATAAGGTCTTAAAGAGGACAATTCAGATTAATAATTTTATTTATCAATGCTCAAGTCTTTTGAATATGATGAGACAATTCACCAAACAAAGGAACCTATTAAGGCCAGTGAAGACAAGGTTTTCTACCTTCTTTGTCACACTTTCATTAATACACAATCAACAAGATAACTTGAGAAAGATGTTTACATCTCAAGAATGAAGAGATAACTAATGATCCAAGCAACTCGGGGGAAAAGAGATTTTGATACTATTTTGATGCCTTTCTTTTGGAATAGTACTCTATATGAATTGAAGTTAAGTGGTTCTTTAGTTTCTGCACTAAGAAAAGTTGATAGAGAGAAAAAAATCTACCATGGAATAGATATATGAGACTGGATCGTGCTAAAAAAGTTATTACAACTTCATTTAATAGAAATGAATTCAAGTACTTCGAAGCCTTTAAAATGATAAACAAGAGATGAGAATGACATTTACATCGTCCTTTAATGATGCTGACCACTTTATTAATCTTGAATACTTTTATGATAATTCTCAACTTGAGCAATATGAAGAAGTGATAAATGGTTTGTATGAATGTATCTTAAGGTTGATCCCTACACTTGACAAGCAATATAAGATTATGAAAGAACTCACTGCTTACAAGCAAGCATATGGACTATTTAGGAATTCAATGGCTATTAGACATAGAAAGTCTTATTCTCTAAATAATAAAATTTTAACTCTTTTATATATGATATCATATACTTCAATTTATCTAAATCTATTTGTTTATGTTGCAGCTAAGTGGTTGGTCTGTTATGGTTCTTTAACAACAACTTTACAACAATTTTTCATAAAAAAATTAAGCCTTACTTGTAGCACATTAGGATGCGAGAGAAACTAGAGCACTTTTGAGCATGCGAGTCATTATCGTTAACTAAATTTATTCAATTATTAATATTAAGTCTTGTTCTTTTTATAATTATTAACTGAATAAACTTTTCTCGCTGTCTCAAAAATTCAAACTAAAAAAGATAAATAGGTTCACACAATCTAGGCTAAATAACATGATGTATGTCAAGTATAATGGAGCATTAGTTTAACGATTCACGTTGCGATATAAAATTGACCCAATATGTTTGAAAGATATCAATGACAACAGTGAATGATTGAATGGAAGGATGTTTGAAGATGCTCAAGAGGAGTTTGTATTCGAAGAGGATGAAGGTCTTACTTGGGACATGTTACGACTACTGCTGGAGTTCATGAAATGCAATTTAACTTGAGATCAAGAGAGAGCTCACAAAGTGGAAAAGATAGTAGTTCATGAAAATCCCCAAGACAAGGCGATGGAGATGAAGATGGCAAAGGCACTACTCACTTGATAGATGTGATATGAAGGAAAATTTGACGAGGAAGATGATTATATATGATGTCATACTATCATATATCTTTTTGATATTATTATATAACTATCTTTGTCTGTTTACAATATAAAAAATTTCATATTTCATGATAAAATACACTGTCATATGCTTTTTGATTGGAAGGTAAATGAAATGAGAACTTTAGTTAAACTTATAGTCCTTGTAAAAGTAGAAAATTTTCGTTCTTGTTTAGTACTATGCTTCATGTGCATTTATACATTCTCCTTAATTGGTTCATGTTGAAGTTGAACATTCAAAGAATCTCATTATTCGTACCACTCAAAATTTTATTGAATGTAAAGAACTTTGAAGTGTTCTTTTTGATGAATACATAAAATGCTGATGATGCTCTTTGGTATTTACATTGCATGAACTGTTCTTTTTGTTTGACTATACAATCGAAAATAACTATATATATTTTATTTTTAAAAAGTGTGCATTACTTCAATATGATGCATGCCTTGCGCCTTGGTTATAAAACCCTTTATGGCCATAGTCTGTCTTTTGCCCTTTTTTAACACTAAGATTAGACTAATAAAACTTTTATAGTTTATGTAAGACAATTATTTATTGAGTTTTATTTTTTAGTTGGATTTGAGATAGAATTATATATTTTTTTACATTGGGTTACAATATTTGTTTAGATTTGTTTGTGCTGCTACTTTAAATATATTTGTTTGAAGAAAATTATTTATCGTATTTAAATACATTTTATAGTCACTTTACAAAGGAGAAAAATTAATCAGATTTTGAACTTTCAGATTTGGATTTTGGATATTTTATTCGGATTAAATTTAGATTTAGATTCGGGCTTGCTAACCTGAATGTTCAATTGTTAATTGGAACATAGTCAGATTTTTATCAAATTTGATCCAAATCCGATTCATTGTGATCCCCAACTACTGGATGGGGAAACGCTCGATTATGGTAGCTCTCTCGGCCATTCATTGTTTTGGAGTAAGCATACTGGAAGAGATTCTTTTTTGTGATTAAAGTTTGAGTTTTACGGATTTTGGTATCTAGAATCTTGATGAGTCTAGTTCAATTTTTACGAGCAATTTTTGAAGTAGTTTTCAAGGTGAAGAAAATTGTTTTTGGATGTATATAGAGACTGGGAAGGGTTCTTGTTCCTCTTAAAATTTAGAAAAGGAAATAAAAACAATTATAGGAAATTAATAAATTAACGAGATTTAAAACATAAAGTACCTGAAGTATGAGAAGATAATGGTGGAAGTAGTAATAGTGACAATGAAGAAGACGAGCTATAAGTGTTTTATTAAAGAAATATAGTTTAACTTGACTTAAAAAGATAAAGGGTATCACATAAAGCGACATCGGTGGTAAATGAATGCTAGGGTATGAGCATTCAATAAATCTTTTCTCATACTTTTTATTTTACGGTAAACTAGAAGTTGAGTAACCAAACTATCACTTTTATTCTGTATCGTTCATCCAACTATTTAAAAAAAGCTATACTTAATGTTTAGGTTTGGTTTTTTTAGTCACGTGTCGTTAAAAAATTAACTATGATGTTGATGTGTCGCCATAATTAAGACAATGTTATATCATCATTGAGAAAAAAATTAAAAATGTCATGTTAAAACTTCTATTAATTTTTAATGGTAGGTGGCCAAAATGAAATCAAAACATAATATTAGGTATAATTTTAAAAATAAGTTGATGGTTAAAGCAGAATAAAAATAATAGTGGGGGTACTAAACCTGTTTTACCCTATTTTTTCATAAAGAAGTAAAAGGTTAAATTATTTTTAAATTATTTAAATTTTATTTTTTTAGAAAATATCATATAACATCGTAGAAGAGCTCCACATATTCTTTCTGTATGATCATTTAACCCTATTAATGTTTCAGAATATTTTAAAATACAGAAGCAAAATATAAGATACATTAGACAACTAGAAAATAGAAACACTACATTGCTGGAAAATTTTGATGATTTTGGAGATTGAACGATAAATTTATCCAAATGTTGTTGAGAAAAATGTAAAATCGTTTGTTGGTTCGTAAATTTGTAGACGTGCACGATGTGGGTAACGCGAATGTATGAACCGGTTTAGCTCTTTGTGGTCTTGCGGATATTTTAATTCAAATGTGAGATATTTTCCTCAAATAAAGCATTTCTTTTCAAAATCTAGTTTGGAAGTAAAAGAATAAATATTAAAAGGTTCCTTTAATGAAAACATCAATTTTAGAAATTGCTTGATTCTCATTAATGCTTCATTAGGTTAGAAATTTCCAATTGTTCACAATGTGAAATCCCTATAAATACCGTGTAAACCTACCAAGTTAAACACAATTCAAAACAACTCAAAAACTTTCAAAAGTTTTTTTTCTTCATGGACTTTCTAGTGATAGACGAAGACAAGAAATAGTTCGTGATCTCGGCAATTAGACTACTGTGTGATGATTATCTCGTTGTTGTATCTTGGGAGACAAATGACCAAAGATCTCGAGCACCAAAGAGTAGCCGAAAATCTGTCTTAAGGAAATTGAGTAATTGTAGGCCTCATCTTATTTCTATTAATATATTTATGGTTTAATATTTAATGAATATTTTCCAAGTTATTAATTGTGTTTGTTTTATTCTTGATTCATGTATATGAATTTTATGACAAGATCCTACCGAGGAATTGAATGTCATTTGCCATGATTTGTGTGAATCACCATGGAAGCAAATTGTGGATCTATAAAGTATTTGTTTTTATGTTTTCTTTTTGTCTCGGATTGTTATACATCTAACTATCTTAAAACAGATTTTATCTTCCACCTTTTTGGAAAAAATCAATTCGAGACGATTCAGAAATTTTGGAAAAATTAAGATAAGCAAATAAATTTGTTTTAGGATTTATCCTTCCATTTTAACGCGTTGCTTTATTTCAAAGTGGACAAATCTATTTAATAGAAATTTTCATTAAAGTAACATTGGTTAATAAGTTTGAAACGTTGTTTCTGTTCGATAATAAAAAAAATTAAAAATAAACGGGACTAATTTGAATATGCACAATGGTACATGAGTTTTTTGCAAATTGCTTTGCAAGCTAACGTAGGAACCAACTTGTGTAAATACACAAATGCATAATGACTAGCGCATGGCGATTTGCTTTTTTCGCAAATAAAAAATCAATGTGATTTTTTTAATTATGGAAAATAAAAATAAAATTACATATGTGGTTATTGCCTATAAATGTAGAGCAATTAAAGAATCATTGTGGTTCTTTTTATATTATGGTATTATTGGAGAATATCATTATGGTAAAATTTCACCCATAAAAGTGCACGTCAGCATTAATAATGATATTGTTCGTGATATTATTATTATGGTATTATTATCATATAACCTTTGGCCTATTAATATGGAATATTAAATATAGCATGAATAAAGAATACCTTTGATATTTATAATAATTATTAAATGTTATAATAATTATTTTGTTGCCAAAATAAAATCAAAGGATTAGTTCCTTTCGATTATTGGATTGCAAAGATTAAAATCAAAGGATTAGTTCCTTTTGATTATTGGGTTGGTAAAATTAAATGATTAATTCCTTTCGATTTCTGTTTGTTAAACAGAATCGAGTTGTTGTGATATATCTGTTTCGGATTTTAGTGTTATTAATCTCGGCGGTTGACAAAGTATAAAGGAAATAAATCACTGAACTTATTTCATCTTTAGAATCTTGCGTTAATTCTAACTTTTTAAGGAAAATAGATTGTTGAATTTATTTCCTTGAGAATATTTAATGATTCTAACTTTGCAAGAAAAATAAGTTGTTGAATTTATTTCCATAGAAATCTTGAATGATTTTAACTTCGTAAGAAAAATAAATTGTCAATTTTTTTTTGAGAATCATGGATGATTCTATCCTTTAAAAAAGAAATAAATTGATAAATTTATTTTCTTAAGAATCTTAAATGATTCTATTTTGTAAAAGTTAATAAATTGTTAAATTTATTTTCTTGAGAATCTTAAATGATTTTATTTTGTTAAAGGAAATAAATTGTTAAATTTTATTTTCTTGGAAATCTTGAATAAAGAAATAAATTGTTAAATTTATTTTCTTGGGAATCTTGTATAAAGAATTAAATTATTGAATTTATTTACTCATATGATTCTATTTTTAAAAGAAAATAAATCGTTTGATTTATTTTCCTGTTTTGTAAAAGGAAATAAATTGTTGAATTTACTTTCCTATTTTGTAAAAAGAAAATAAATTGTTGAATTTATTTTCCTGAAAATCTCACATGTTTCTAATTTTCAAAAGAAAATAAATCGTAGAATTTATTTTTTTTGTTTTGAAAAAGAAAATAAATCGATAAATTTATTTTCATAAAAATCTTGTATGATTCTGAAATGTAAAAGAAAATAAATCGTTGGATTTATTTTTTCTATTTTGAAAAGAATAATAGAATTTATTTTGTTGTTTGTAAAAGGAAATAAATCGTTGGATTTATTTTCCTATTTTGTAAAAGGAAATAAATATCAGAATTATTTTACTATTTTGCAAAAGGAAATAAATCACCGGATTTATTTTCCTATTTTGTAAAAGGAAATAAATCATTGGATTTATTTTTTGGGGAATATTGTCTGATTCTTATTTGTAAAAGTAAGTAAATCATTAGATTTATTTTCATAATTTGTAAAAGAAAATAAGTTGGTGGATTGAATTTATTTTCTTGGTGGGAATCAAGTATGATTCTATTTTGAAAGAAATTAATGAAATCATTAAATTTATTTCTTTAAAATCTCAATATGTTTGTAATGTGAGATCCTTGAAGTAAATTTATTTTGAAAATTGAATTCCTGTCGTAATAATGGATTTACCTGGTCTACTTTTACAAACAAGAAGGAATAAATATTTATTACCTTCATTGGTGATAGCAAAAAGTACTGCTATGTATTTTCTAAAGAGCAAATGTGAAGCTATAGAGAAATCTATTCTCGATAAATTCAAAGTTGAAAACCAACTTAATAAAATCATTAAGATGGTAAGAACTGATAATGGTGGTGAATAAATTGAACCATTAATTGGTCAATATTGTGCACAACATGATATTAGTCATAAAGTGACATTATCATCGGGTAGTAAAGCGGAATAATTAATTCTTAAAAAGAAAATGATGAACGCAATACTAAGAAGTTCTGGGTTATCACAGAACATGTAGGGGAAGCTATTTTTCAGCTAATTACCTTTTAAATAAGGTTCACCGAAAAAATTGACAAGACACTATATGAGTTATGGAAATGTAGAAAATCTTTCTACAATTACTTAAAAATGTGGGGATGTCTTATAAAGATAATGATCTCATTATCAAAGGAAACAAAATCCCAAATCAGTGGATTATATTGGCTTGTAGATTATAGCAAGTCATATCGACATATTGTATATGAATCAAAGAAATTTTGATATCCACAAGAACACGATAACGAAATCAAAGAATATATCATTCTTTGAAAATATATTCCCTTATATAACTAAGGAAGATGATTGAAGACTATTAATAAGGATAAGTCTAGATGTTCAACAAAAGGTTAAAACAAAGATATTGTCATTATGACAAATCTCTGAAAAGTAATTATGAGAGAATTGATATATCTTATATATACTCAAAAGTATGGATTGTATTATCCCAAGATCATGCTTCTTTAGAAGAATACTCTAATGCTAGTTGAATATATGATATTCAAGATATCAAATACACAAATGAATTTGTTTCACATTGGAAAGAGGAGTCATGCCATAGAAATTCTCAAGAAACAGTTATAACCAAATCCAAAATGAAATAAGCGTTTGTAGCTCTAGACAAGTCAGAGAATAGGTTGAATGACTTTATAAATTCTTGTAGGATATTCTTGAATGACTAAAGTTTGTTCCCACAATATTCATATATTGGTAGAGCACATAACTTTATGTATAATGGTAAGTTGAGATATATGCATCATTGACATAATACCATTAGACAATTGATCTCAAATGGAATTATTTCTATTGATTTTATAAGATCAAAGGATAATGTTGTGGATCCACTAATCGAAGAGTTAAAATCGATATCAAGTTGAGAAAATATCTAAAGGAATGAGACCAAAGCCCATGGAAAATTGAAGGTGTTATGTGAAGGAAAAACCTACCTAATTGACTGGAGATCCTAAGATCTAGGTTCAAAGGGACAACCTAACTGTATAAACCGTGTATGGTCATTGTGGGGGGTTTTTTTTATCCCATGTCCATTCCTATGATATAAATAATGATCAAATTGATATAGATTAAGCAAAGCTTTTAATGACCAATGTGTGCTTCGATGAGTCGAGCAACATAAGTCACCTATGTGAGAGTGAAGTAGGGCCACTTCAAGGAGACTATTGGACATATTTCCTTCAAACTCTTGTAGAACCAGGCGATGTCCATAGCTTTAAGGACATCCATGAGAACTAAAATTCTTGTTAGAGGGTAGTTATGTGAAGTATATCATCATTTATACAAATGACAGAACAATTCAAGGACATCATGTCTATTGGTCAGCTAGTAAAGTAAATATGCTATCACAAGGGAAGGTTCAAAGGAGGACACCTATCTATTCTATTCAACTATCGATCGTATAGTCTATCACCACATCGAGTGAAAATGATTTTGATAAAATAATCAATTTCATTCATATAGGGGATTGTTGGAAAAATTTGACAATTTTGGAGCTTTGAATGAGAAATTGATCCAAACGTTGTTGACGAAAATGTGGAGCCAATTGTTGGTTCGTAAATGTGTAGACATGCACAATGTGGGTAATGTGAATGTACGAATTGATATAGCTCTTTGTGGGCTTGCAGATATTTTAAACCAAATTTGAGATATTTTCCTCAAATAGAGCATATCTTTTCAAAATCTATTTTGGAATTTAAAGGATAAATATTTACAGTTTTGTTTAATTAAAAAATCAATTTTGGAAATTGCTTGATTCTCATTAATTCTTCATTAGGTCATAAAATTCTAATTGCTCACAATGTGAAATTCCTATAAATATCGTGTAAACTTACTATGTTAAACACAATTCAAAGCAACTCAAAAACTTTCAAAAGTTTTTTTTCTTCATGGTTTTTTCGGTGATAGACGAAGACAAGAAATAGTTTGTGATCTCGACAGTTGTGCTACTGTGTGATGATCATCTTGTTGTTGTATCCTGGGAGACAGACGACCAAAGATCTCGAGCACCAAGGAGTGACAAAAAATTTGTCTTTAGGAAACTGCATAATTAGAGGCCTCAACTTATTTCAATTCATATATTTATGGTTTATTATTTAATAGAATATTTTCTAAGTTATTAATTGTGTTTGTTTTATTCTTGATTCATGTACAAGAATTTTACGACGAGATCCTTTCGGGGAATTGAATGTAATTTACCACTACTTGTGTGAATCATCATGGTAGCAAATTGTGGATCTATAAAGTATTTTTTTATGTTTTTTTCTCATCTCAGGTTGTTATACCTCTAATGTACATTGATAAATTTAATAAAATACAAAATACATTTTTACCATTAACTCTAAATCATATAAATTAAATTATAAAATTACTATCACAAAATAAATATAATTGTTCTGAATATTTATTTACGTGGATGTCTATCTCTATCTATAAGATAGGACTTAGATAGACTTTATTATTATGACCTTAGTATCTATTAAATTTAGAGTTCTATATGATATTTACTCCATGTTTATAAATATGGAGTTTAGAGAAAGTATTTACACAACTTATATTGAGATAATAATACAATTCTCTCTCTTTATTCTTATATATCTTTTCTTGTTGTTCTTCTTCTTATTGCTTCGTTCGTTTTTATTTCACAACACATTATTAAATTTTCAAAGGCACAAGTATAAACACATGCAAAAATATACTTTAAAAGCATATGTATTCAAGAAAGAAACAATCACATTTAAATCTTCTTTAAATTAATACCTATCGTTTAATTCACTTTTTCTTATGTATCACTTGGTATCAAATTTTGGTTGAACAATCACATTTAAAAAGGTTCTCAGGACAAAACCAATATCAACATTACATAATCTTTACCTTCAAACCATCTGCATCATGCCATTTTCTAATTATGGTAATTTTCATATTTTTCATTTGATTCATTTCTCTCTTTCTCATATCTTGATTAAATCTTCTTTAAATTGATACCTATCTTTTAATTCACTTTTTCTTATGTATCACTTGGTATCAAATTTTGGCCTTTTTGGTGGCGTTTTGTACTGTTTCATTATGTTTCTTGGTGCCTTCTTTTTCAGATCAATGTAAAAACTAAATTGGGGTTATTATTATTTTCATTTTTCCCTTCATTTTTTCTTATTAAGCAAAATCTAATGGTAATAGTAGACCACATTCTTGATTAAAAAATGAAAAACAAAAAAGAGAAAAAGAATAAACAGAAAAAATATTCAACATGAGGAATTCAAGGAATTTTGAGCCCAAAATTTCCATATCAAAATTATATCAATCAATGAGTCTACACATAAAATTTTAGAATTTTTTTCACTTTAGGAACACCTAGAACGAAGATAATCAAGTTTCTATGCAATTATTCAGGTTTTGGGGTATTCTACCTTTTTCTTTCACTCTTAGCTTTACAATTTGTTTGTTTTACCATTTGATTGATTCCAATACATCTCCTAACACTCTCTTGATATTTTTGTTTATAGAATTATAAAAGTTGCAAAAGCCTTTCCTCCTTGCTACTAAATTCATTTGGTTTCAAGCTTTTTCGTTGGACTCTTAAAGCATATTCTTTCCTTGGAGTGATTGACGGTGAGGTGTTTTGTTTTTTTTCTTCTTATGAGTTTTAAGATGTCACGAACTGGTCATAATACATTTATCATACGAGAAAGTTTGAGCCCTTGTGTTATTCAAGTGTTGTTGGTACAAAAAAATAGATGGTATGTATCGTATGTGTGTCGATTATTGACCTATTAACCGTAATACCATCGAGTATAAGCATCACATCCCATGCCTAGATGATATGATTGAAAAACTCTATGAAGCATGCGCCTTTCCAACAATAGATTTGAATAGTAGATATCATCAATTTTTTATGAAAGAATGGGATGAATGAAAGAAAACTATTAAGAAAAAGTTTGGGTTATACGAGTGGTTAGCCATGCCTTTTAGCTTAACGAATGCGTCTAACACCTTTATGTACTTTATGAAACGCATCTTAATGGAGTTTTTAGGTAAATTTGCAATCGCTTATTTTGATGCCATTTTGGATTATTCCACTTCTCTTGAACTTCATTTTTACATGTTAAACCAGTTTTTGATATGCTAATGCTGAAAAGTGTATTTTCTATAGTGATCAACTCATCTTTCTAGGTTTTGCACTTATTGCAAAAAGTATCCGCATTGATGACGAGAAGGTTAAGGTTATTCTTGAGTGGCCTACACCCTCTTTCATTTTCTTGGTAAGATTGTTTCATGGTCTTGCAAGCTTCTACCATTGGTTTGTAGAGGACTTCTCCACTATAACAACTCCTTTAACCAAAATAATCAAGAAATTAGTAGGGTGTGGCGCAAGATAAGGGTTTCTTAGACTTAAAAGATAAGTCTAACACATTTGAGCTTGAATGTGATGCTTTAGGAATAGATATCAGTGTATTTATTTTTAGGAAAAGAGGGTCATTGGTTATTTTAGTTAAAAATTGAAAGGAGCTCAACTAAATTACTGAGCCTATGATAAGGAACTCCTAGCTTCCCTTTGAAGTTTGGCAACACTACTTGTTATTGAAGGAGTTTTTCATTCACACAGATCATGATTCACTTAAGTGGCTAAACGACCAAGGTAAGTTAAGCAAATGTCATGCTCGATGGGTTGAGTTCAATGAGACATTTTCTTACTTAATCAAATACAAGTAAGGTAAGGATAACATAGTAGCCGATGCTTTATCCTTTTGTTATTCATTAAGTACTATCATGCATGCTAAGGTTTTGGGATTTGAACATATCAAAGATTTGTATTGATAGATTATGAATATTAGAAATTTATGCTCATGGTAATAAAAGTTCTTCTAACAATTTTTATCTTGTAGATAGATATTTATTTCGCATGAACATGTTGTGTGTTCCACAAAGTTCTTTACGAGTGTTTCTAGTGCACTAAGCATATTGTGGAGGATTAATGGGGAAATATGGTATCACCAAGACCTTATACATTTTCATGTAGTATTTTTGGCTACAAATGAGAAAAACTATTAAAAGTATATGTGCATCTTGACTTGCATGCAAACAAGACAAGTCTAAGGTAATGCCTCACGATTTGTATATTCCCCTTCCCATTCTTTCTTCTCCTTGAGTTGACTTATCCATGAATTTGATTCATGGTTTTTCACGCACAAAGAAGGGATGACATAATATTTTTGTGGTTGCATATAGGTTTTTAAAGATGGCACATTTTATCCCTTGCCACAGAATTGATGATGCAACCATTGGTTTTGATCAAGATGTCAAGTTTCTTAGTTACTTTTGGAAAGTGTTGTGGGATAAGATTGGCATCGAACTTTTATACTATACTACTTTTCATCCTTAAACTGAAAAACAAACTTATGTAGTTAATCATATCTTAGGTGCACTACTTCATACAATGCTTGGTAAGAATATACATAATTGGGAAGAATGTTTACCTTTTGTAGAGTTCTCTTACAATTGTTTTATTCATTCTTCCATTGGTTTTTCACCATTTTAGGTAGTTTATGGATTTAACTCATTAACTATATTAGATCTTGTACCTCTACCTCTTAATACATTTTGAAGCTTATATGGTGAACAAAAAGTTGATTTGGTCAAGATCATCCATATAAAAGCTAAACAACGAAGAGAGAATATTGCTCATAGCAATGCTAAAAAAGCTAACAAAGGAAAAAATTGTTATATTTGAACCTAGTGATTGGGTTTGGGTTCATATAAGGAAGGAACGATGTTCATCCAATAAGAAAACTAAGTGGGACCCACGTGGAGATGACCCTTTTCAAGTTTTGGAGCACATAAATGATAATGCTTATTACATTGACCTCTCTAATGAGCATAATGTTAGCTCCTTTTTTTAATGTTGCTGATCTTTCTCCCTTTGATGTTTCAGATTCGAGGGCGAATCCTTTTAGGTAGAGGGGAAATGATACATGAACTAAGGCCCATGCCCCTAATAGATTTACTTTCCCACTTGGCCCAAATACAAGAACAATGTGAATGTAACTCGAAGAAAAAAAATACATTCAACGGTTCAATTTTTTTAAACAAGGTTTTGCAAGCTTTTATGACGAATCAAGAATTTTATGAAAAAAATCCATGTCTTCAAGTCTTCAAGAACACTTGGATCACAAAAGGCCAAGTTGTTGGTCCATATATCCCACATGCTTAAAACATATTTGAGGCCCAATTAGAATTTATATTAAATGATTAAAAGATGATACATTAAACTTCATATGTTGATTTTTAGGAGTTTCAACTTTTCAAGATTTCCATGTACTTAAATATAGATTTTCCTAAATATTTGTTAATCCTTTTTAGTTAGCTATTCATATGCTGATTTTCAGGGATTAATTAATTATTTCTTATAATGTTTTGTTGTCTCCTTTAGTCTATGAAAGGAGGTAGCCTCTTCTCTTGTATTCACACAACTTCAATCTTTTTCTTTCTTGAATATATATGCTTCTAGAATTTTTTTTCAAGTGTTGGTACTTGTGCCTAAGAAGCTATTCTTGAACACATTCTCTTCTTAATTTTCATGATGAATTCCATCTTCATACTTTGGATTGCCAATAATCTATTCTTGGAGGGTTGATTAGAGCCTTTAACAGAATTTTCTTAAACAATCATGTTCAAGAGAGTTCCTAGGAAAAAACCAACACCACTATCATGTCATCTTCACCTTCAAACCATTTATATCATGCATTACGGGCCCTCGATTGAGTTGAAGGACAAGTTGGAAAACAGAAACCCAAAATATAATACAATTGGGCATGTGATTCAGAAAGACCCATGGCCAGACTATTGTGGTAGTATTCGTCTACACGGGCTGAGAGGAAACGAAGCCCAAACTTGTCTCTAAGTCCACAAGATCTATGCAACACCTGTTGAGATACATGAGAGTGAATCGTTAACCGCAACAGGTAAATATAATAGTTATATCAGTTATTTAATAGTACATTGTATATAAATAAAATCATTATACTGGCATGAAAATCGTATCCAAAATGAATTAAGATTTTTTTTCTCAATTATCAACTTATTCTTCTTCTAAACCTAATTCTACGTTCGAAATCCACCAAATTTCTCTCATGATTTTTGAAAATCTATTTAAAAGAGAAAATAAAAAGCATCATATATTTAAAAATAAAGTACAAAAAATTGGAATAGGAAGTAGTTACGCATAGAGAACGTTAGAGAACCCGATGATAGCTCAAAATTTGTCCTTGTTATTTTTATTTTTATTTCAATTTAACAATTTAAAATTAAACTGGTAAAAGGGTAACTTCCCCGTTGTAACACCCATTTTCCATATACGTTACCGCATACAAGTTCAGGATGTTACATAATTCTTTCAGTACGATTCTTATTTGAAAATCAGTAAAATTTTGTTACTTTCTAAATTAATTCAATTATTGTCTAAGGTCTTAAAATATTTCAATTCAATGGTAATTAAATTCACTTATCTAAATATTAATCACCAAACCATTATTCATAATTAGTAATTATGTACCATCTAAATAAACCAAATTGGAACACAACTACTTTTAGGTATCATAACCATTTAGTATACACGCCAACTAGTACTACCAATGTTCAAAAAGATGCCATACTTATTTTGGAGTGGATCTGATCTTCAAAGGTTGATGATGGGCCTAGCTCCTTACTTCGAACGCTCTTCTTTTCCTATGTGTGAAAATCATCACACGTTAAGTATACACTTAGTAACGCTACAAGTTCTATTATTTATAACATAAATAAAATAATAATATTAAAAATATAAATATAAATATAAATAAAATTAATAGGAGTAATAAAACATATTTATCAAAGTATCACCTAAGTATAAAATATAAGAACATCTATGATTCGAAGAAAGTCAAGTCAGAGTTCTTTATAAAACTTTACTTTCATATCAGATTGAACATACTATTTCATTCTTATATTACTTCAGCTAAACTTCTCACTTTATTCATTTTATGGAATGTTACACTCACTCCATTTATTTTGTAGCATGTATCATTTGTTTGATTCATTTCTTAACATATATTATTCTCTCTCTTTTTCGTTTTATAGCCCAGTGTAAACCACTGAGAATGCAAGGTATACGAGTCAAACGAGCATTCACTTATAATGCACAAGTGCTGTAGAACACAACATCAATGTGCCACGTAGAATATGCACACAAAGTGCCTCGTAGAATTGCACACAAAATGCCTCGTAGAATATGCACACAAAGTGCCTCATAAAATATGCACACAAAGTGCCTCGTAGAATTGCACAAATAATGCTCTAACTCTGTACCTATGATTCTCAATGCATTTACAATGGGTTTTTTTTTTCTTAAACCATTTATCTTTCACTTATTCTTGTCTTTTCTAACATCATCATAATCAAATATTAATCATCATTCACTCATCATAATCTTTTTACATATTAACAAAATTAAGTATCGTACAATAAAATATCTCAATACATATACAATGAGTTTTTCAATCATATTCATGTATCATTTTAACTTCAAAATAATCCTAAATACGAATATATCAAAATATAAAATAAAAATGCATTGGCTAATAAGAAAGCACTCACCTGGAAATGCCTTACTTAGCGATTATAGCTTTCTTTGATCTCGATCTTCATGTTCATCATTAATATATCACATACATTATAAATCACATATTAGTATCTTACTAACATAGGCACAATCTATTAATAAAATCCATAAAAATTATGTCAATATTTATTCGATACTAAATCAATTTCAAAACATCAACGCTAACCATAATAAATAAATTCTTTTAGAATTTCTTCTCAATATTTTCAATTTATTCCAAATAGTCCTTTGCCATTTAAATTCAATTTCAAGTATCCAAAAATATACTCAAACATTCAAATCAATCATTTAAACAATACTCTTCGACTTCTAATCCATTTCCACTTAAATTCCAAAATTTTCATATTCTTGACAACTTGCACTACCATTAAAAAAATCATTATTTTGTATTATTCTACTCACTAGAATTTAATTAAGTTTCTTCCATTTGAAATTAGACTCGAATACGAATCTAACCATATAAAGTAATCTTTCTAATTCAACTTGTATAATTTATAGTGAATTTTATAATCCAAATTCTAGAACCTGTTTTGAGCAGAATCTACTGCCTTGTTTTCTGACCTAGCATCGATCAAAATTTCGTTTCTTTCATTATAATTTCAAAATCGATATTCGTTTGTTTTAAACAAAACTATATTAACATACGAACACAACAATATAAAAATCACCTGGTAATCATTTTTATAGAATTTATAATGATTTTTCAAACTTGCTTCGAGATTCATAAGTCTAAACAGTTTCATTATTTTGCATCCTTAATTCCTTCATCAATTCTTACAACTTGTATTTTGGTCCTTCATTATTTTTACTTTTTCAAATCAATCCCAAACATTTCAGCATTGTAACAATTAAATACCTTAACATTTATATAATTGCAATTCAATTCCTTATTTCCTATTCCATTCGGATTTACCTATCACATTTTACCATATTTGCACTTTGATCCTAAATCAACAATCCAACTTAAAATTCAACACCCAAATATTAAATTTCAACCTTGAATACTTATAATTAAAAAAAATCATTTCAATATTTCATAATTCCTAATAGTCCTTTTATTATCTCAAGGTTCTAAATTGATTCAACCTCAATTCTAAGGCATGAAAAATCAATCTTAAATTCAATGTAATCCCTAGGACATTTTTATTAAAATTTTCTAATTATTCCTCCTTATGGCCAAAATTACAAATTAGTCCCCTAATGGTCTCGAATTTGTTTTCAAGTTTAAATAATCATCCAAAATTAATTTCTAATCAAGTCACCATTCTAAATCAATCAAATATCAACATAAACCAAATTCAATATTTCTCCCCAACACCTCATAATGGCCGAAAATTTTAAACAAATCCTCATGACGATTTTCAATCAATTTCCATGTTTGTTTATACATACATAACACTCCTAGGATAAAGATTCAAGCTTATTTCAACCAAATATAACTTCCCCTACATCAACCATAAATACCCACTTCACCATTTAAGCATAAAACAAAGAAATAATATACCATTTTGTATAGAATTAAGGGTAGAACATTTTCTTATTCCACACTTTAGTCCAAATTTTCATTAAAATGGACCAAAAATGAAAAGGAAAAGCTTGCTCACCTTGGCTATGGAGTCATGGAAGGTTGCTGAAGAAGAAGAGATTTATTGAGTTTTTTTTTTTTTGCAAAATATCTCTTTAAAAACCCAATTTAAAATGAATTAAAATTCATTTTAGCCCAAAAGTCAAAATTACACTTAATAAATCTTAATAATTACTACCATGACATCCTTAGTGCCCCATTTTCATAAAATTAAATAAATATAAAAAATATCATTTATCAATTTTCACCTTTGCCCTTCTAATTTTCCAAAGGTTCAATTTAATTACTAAATTTCATTATTCCACTTTAACATTGAAATTCCTCCATGTTTCACTAGTTCACATCAAATTCCACTAATTAAAAAATATAAATATAATATTTCTATCCCCAAACTACCTTCCTTCAAATTTTTGCAGACTTCAGATTCGATCCTGTTATCCGAATATTTTACCGATCTTTATAATTTAATAATCTTTTATATAAACTTCAAATCAAAATTCTAAAACCCACTAAAATTATATTCTTGGGATGAACTACTCAATTACAGACCCAAAATAAAACTTTTGAAAATTTATATTTTAGTCCCTAAACTTTTACAAATTTACACTTTGGCCCCTAGACTTTCAAAATTTACTTTTCAATCACCAATCCTAAATTTGGGATATTACAATTATCCCCCTTTAGAAAATTCATCCTCGAATTTTCAACATGTATACGATATCTCTAATAATAATATCACCTTTCCGTTTATCCTTCATCTGTTTCGAACTCAGCTTCTTTTGAGCTAACAAGTACTTCAAACATTTATTTATAATAACATATAACAACTTTCACTATATAGGTAATAACACCATATCTTCAAGGTAAATACCACTACCACTAATTCTAATTCATGCATAGAATAATTCTTTTTCATGTGTCTTAAATTATTTTAAAGCATAAACCATGACTTTTCTATCTTCTATTTATACGCATCCCAAGCCATTATGAGATGTACCTTTATAGACTAAATAATCCTTTCCTAATTTTCTGTTTATACTAATACAAAGACTTTCATTAATATCTTTTAAGTGTCTGAAAGTATCTCTTGACACTTATTAGTCCAACATATGATATACTACACACTTCAGATACATTCTTTACAGTTTTCCATTCCTGAATAACTTATACTCTTTTTGGAATTCATTTTAATTCTCTTTACTGAAATTATATAGCCAAGAAAAGAAACTTCGGACAACCAAAAACTCACACTACAATAGGTTAACATATAATTTTTTCTATCAAAGAGTCTGAAAAACGATGTGAAGATATGCATCACAATCATATTCTTATTTCATCTTCTCTGGTCAGTTTGGTTCTAAATTTTGATCTTCTTATTAACATTTCAACTTCCTTATCTTTTCTCTTAGCTTCATACATATATGTAAACACATATACAAATCACATTAGTAAGGAACAACATCAACGAAATCATAATCACTAGATTAGTAATGTTGACATCCTAGTGGCATGTATACGTTTTTCAATTCAAAACATATAACATCTTTCACTATATAGGTAATAACACTATATCTTTAAGGTAAATACCACTACCGCTAATTCTAAGTCATGCATAGAATAATTCTTTTCATGTTGCTTTAATTATTTTAAAGCATAAACCATGACTTTTCCTTCTTCTATTTACACGCATCGTAAACCATTTTGAGATGCACCTTTATAAACTAAATAATCCATTCCTAATTTTCTGTTTATACTAAAACCAAGATTTTCATTAATATCTTTTAAGTGTCTGAAAGTATTTCTTGGCACTTATTAGTTCAACAGATGATATACTACATACTTGAGAGACATTCTTTAGAGTTTTCCATTCCTGAATAACTTATACTCTTTTTGGAATTCATTTTAATTCTCTTTACTGAAATTATATAGCCAAGACAAGCAACTTCAGACATCCAAAAACTCACACTACAATAGCTTAACATATAATTTTTCTATCATAGAGTCTGAAAAAGCAATGTGAAGATATGCATCACAATCATATTCTACTTTCTTATTCTCTGGTCAGTTTGGGCCTAAATCTCGATCTTCTTATTAACATTTTCAACTTCCTAATCCTTTCTCTTAGCTTCAGACATCTATGTAAACACATATTCAAATCACATTAGTAAGGAGCAACATCAACGAAATCACAATCACCAGACCAGTAATGTTGACATCGTAGTGGCATGTATACATTTTTCAATTCAAAACAAACTCGATTTAGGCCTAGAATCGGCTAAACCTACAGCTCTGATACTAATAAATGTAACACTAATTTTTAGTATACGTTACCGCATACGAGTCCAAGATGTTACATAATTCTTTCAGTACAGTTCTTAATTGGGAATCAATAAAATTTTGTTTCTTTCTAAATTAATTCAATTATTGTCTAAGGTCTTAAAATATTTCAATTTTATGGTAATTAAATTCACTTATCTAAATACTAATCAGCAAACTATTATTCATAATTAGTAATATTATGTACCATCTAAATAAACTAAATTGGAACACAACTACTTTTCGATATCATAACCATTTAGTACACATGCCAACTAGTACTACCAATGTTCAAAAAGATGCCATACTTATTCTGGAATGGATATGATATTCAAAGGTTGATGGTGGGACTAACACCTTACTTCGAATGCTCTTCTTTTCCTACGTGTAAAAATCATCACACATAAAGTATACACTTAGTGAGGCTATAAGTTCTAGTATTAATAACATAAATAAAATAATAATAATATTATTAAAAATATAAATATAAATAAAATTAATAGGAGTAATAAAACATATTTATCAAAGTATCACCTAAGTATAAAATATAAGAACATCTATGATTCGAAGATTCTTCATGAAACATTTTAAGTCAAGTTAGAGTTCTTCATAAAACTTTACTTTCATATCAGATTGAACATACTATTTCATTCTTATATTACTTCTGCTAAACTTCTCACTTTATTCATTTTATGGGATGTTACACTCACTCCATTTATTTCGTATCATGTATCATTTGCTTGGTTTATTTCTTAACATATATTATTCTTTTTTTCATTTTATAGCCCAGTGTAAACCATCGAGAATGCAAGGTATACGAGTCAAACGAGCATTCACTTATAATGCACAAGTGTTGTAGAACACAACATCAATGTGCCACGTAGAATATGCACATAAAGTGCCTCGTAGAATTGAAAATAAAGTACCTCGTAGAATATGCACACAAAGTGCCTCGTAGAATATGCACACAAAGTGCCTCGTAGAATTGCACACAAAATGCCTCTTAGAATATGCACACAAAGTGCCTCATAGAATATGCACACAAAGTGCCTCGTAGAATTGCACAAATAATGCTCTAACTCTGTACCTATGATTCTCAATGTATTTACAATGGGTTTTTTTTTTCTTAAACCATTTATCTTTCACTTATCCTTGTCTTTTCTAACATCATTATAATCAAATATTAATCACCATTCACTCATCATAATCTTTTTATATATTAACAAAATTAAGTATCATCCAATAAAATATCCCTATACATATACAATGGGCTTTTCCATCATATTCATGTATCATTTTAACTTAGAAATAATCCTAAATACGAATATATCAAAATATAAAATAAAAATGCATTGGGCAATAAGAAAGCACTCACCTGGAAATGCATTACTTAGCGATTCTAGCTTTCTTTGATCTCGATCTTCATGTTCATCATTAATATATCACATACATTCCAAATCACATATTAGTATCTTACTAACATAGGCACAATCTATTAATAAAATTCATAAAAATTATGTCAATATTTATTCGATACTAATTCTGTTGAGTTAATCGATCGACAGAATTGGCCAAGAGGGGGGTGAATTGGCAATAAAAATTTCGGTGAAAGCTTTTGCAGAAAATTAAAAATATTTGCACAGTGATTTAGAGTGGTTTGACTTTCTCAACCAAAGTCTACGTCCACTACCTTAGCTATCCACACTAAGGATTTTCTACAAATTCACTAATTTGTCTTTCTTTTGAGGACAAAGAGTAACCTTACAAATCCCTCAAGAAGTATACCCCAAATTCTTGAGAACACTCTCTCCCAAAGAGAACAATATAAATTTTGCAAACTTACAAGAAAACCCTCACAAGGCAAGATGTTTGCACAATTCTAGAACAAAGAAAGAACACTCAAGAATAATACAATTGAGTACAACAAGTGTTCTTGAAAGGAAAGATGAATATTGAATTAAATAGGCTTGAAAATGCTCAAACTTGAGGTTTGATGCTTTCTCTTTGATTCTCTCTTGATTCTTGATAATTCTTGTTTCTTGTTATTGATCTATGACTTCTAAGCTAGTTTAAATACTTCTTAGACCACTTCTGAACGTTGGGGGATCATTAGTGAAGTTAATAGAGCCGTTAATTTGTGAAAACAATTAATAAAATCAGTTAGGAGCGTGTATACATCGATGCATAGTCAAGGTGCATCAAGTGTAAAATTCAAATATTTCGACCGTTGGAAGACATAGTGCATCGATACACTAGGGATGCATCGATGCATAAAATGCATTCGATGTTTCAATAAAATCCTGAGTGCATCGATGCATGGCAGTGCATTGGTTCATAAAATGCATTCGAAATGGGGTGTGCATCGATGCATCAATGAGTGCATCGTTGCATCCCTTCATATAATTGATTTTTGGCTCGTTTTTTGTTCAAAATGCTTTGTGAAAATTGTTTCAAAAATAGTTAACACAATTTTACACTTTAGTAAGGTTTGAAATTAAAATTTTAAAGACTTGGAGTAATATTTTGATATTCGAATAATTATATCGAATATACTTAGAAGATTATTTGAAAAATCTTAACATTCATTTATCTTAATTTGTTATATCGAAACATCAAAATGTTTTCAACAATCTCCCCCTTTTTGATATAGCAAAACATTTGAATAATTTTAAGATTTTCTATGAAAATTATTTTTGAAATCAATTTTGAAATTACTCCCCCTTACTATAAAACATCTTCTCCCCCTTTTTATTAAATCAAAAAGACTCTATTAAAACTATTTTAAAGAAAATATTTGAAATATAGCCAATTGATATTTATAAATATAGCTTAAACTGCTAAGATCACAATCAAGAGAAAGGTTAGCCATTAGTTTCATAAATCAATATTCATAATTTGAAATGGCAATAATTGGTCAAAATGCAACTAATATGTAAATGATGCAAAAATTAATAAACATTAAGCTTAAATTGAAAATTCAAACTAAACCAAATATAATAAGTTCAAACTGACAATTATCCAACAAATTCAAACATCTAAATAAAAACAATCCATGAACATCAAAATGTTCCATAATTCAAAGTTTTTAGATTGGGGTTCAATGCAAGCAAACTAAGGCAATGTAAGTTAGTTGTCCATAGGAGGATCGGGAGGAGGAAGATAATGTGCTTGCACTTCAAGTGTGAGAGCATCCATACGTTCACACATCTCCCGATGAAATTCAGTCAGTTGAGACTCCATGGAAGCAAACTTTAGATCAAATGACTCCATAAATGTTCGAAAATATGGAGGCATTTGTTCCTCATGTTGTGTTGGTTCCGGTGTCGGAGAATCATCGTCGGGTACTTCCTCGTCAATATCTTGCATAAGTTGTTGAAGCTCTGGATCGTCATCAGTTGTCGGTGCCGGAGGAGGTGGAGCTCGTGAAGAGCTAGCTCCCGGAGTTTGCTTAGTGGGAAGATAAACCCATTGGCCAGTTTCCTTATCCTGTTTCCATCCCGCTTTCTTTAAGAAATTGATTTGGTTTTGAAGAGGGATAGAAATATCAAGATTGACCCTAAGACCAAGTTTGATAAACAAGTTACTGAGAAGGCAACTATAAACCAAGGTTTCTATATTCTTGGAAGAAATAGTGTTTATGGTGTCTACTAACTCACTAAAGATTATCTGTGGTAGATTAATCTTCTTATTATGTTGGATACAGTGTATCCACCATATATATATCCTTAGACTTATAGGGTGATGCCACAGTCTCCTTTTCATTATATAAACCTAAGTTATCTAGTCTAAAATGGGTAGCGATTGTGTCGGAATCAATAAGAACGAATTGACCTAAAAGATAAGAGCGAATATCTATGGTTTCAGATCGACGTTCTTTTTGGACACATACTGCATTGGAATAGAAAATGCGAACTAATTGTTGATAAACAATAGGTTTGAGCTTAAAGAGATTATCAAACTTCCAGGATTTAAGAGTAGGAAGATATTGAAAATCTATATCTACCATAGCTTGGATCGAAGGATACGCTCTTCCCGGATTTTGTATGACTCAAAACAAGTACGGTACCTATGGTAGAGATCTTGTCTACGACCAGGTACATTGAAACAAGAGTTAAAAATAGTCATATTTGGGTCATTAGGATTTGGATTTGGATTAGGAGGAGGAATAGGAGGTCGGTTTTGACTCGAACGACTAGACGATGTCCTAGGTCGTTTAGGATTAGACATGGTTCAAGAATCGGAATAGGATATATAACCTACAAATTTGAAACACATGTATGCAATTCAATAAATCCCAAAACCCAAATCCCAAAATAATTTTGAAAGTAATGTTTGAAAATTATAATACTTATAGTTTTCATGAAAACAACATAATTGAACCAAAAACATCAATTAGGACAATAATTTTCGAAAATAAAAAAAATTGTCATATTTCAAAATTTTTGAAAATCTTTGAAAAATATTGTGTTTTTGATGAAATTTGTTGTAGAAACTAGTTTATAAACATTATATAATCAATGCCCGATATAAATTTCAACCTAGAACTAATCAAAACTAGTCCTAAGATCAAAAATCAATAAAACAAGGGGTTTTGAAATATTACCTTGAAAATTTCAAATTTTGTGAGAATGAGATGTTTGCACGGATTTAATGATGTTAGTAGGATCAGAAGTTGAAGAATGATCTAATTCTGACTTGATTTGTTGGTTTTGAAGAAAGATTTGAGAGTAGAGTGAGAGAGGAGGGCGACGGTAGAGTGTTTAAGAGTTTAGGGTTTTGAAAAAAATGAGAAAAATCAACATTTTAAACCCAAAACCCGACGGGTGTATCGTTGTGCATCGATGCACACTCAAGGAGTGCATCGGTGCATCTTCATGATGTATCGATGCACATTCATAGGGATGCATCGATGCACTGGATACTATATCGATGCATTATGTACAAAAATGTCAAAAAATCCGTTTAAAACACTCAAAATGCTAAATTATTTAGCTCTAGTGGTAATGGCAACTCATATATTGAAAATTATTCATGTCCAATCAATCAAATCTATCTTTAAACATAATTTGAACATATAATTAATTTTTACTAAGAATCATAAACTCCCCCTAACTAATAGCAAAGAATGCAATCAAGATAGTTATAAGCATTTTTCATTTATTCTTAAAAGTGCTAAAATTATTTTAAACACTAAGTGAAGATAGGTCAGTTAAACCTAATTCTCTCCTATGTGTCCAAAACCTTTCTTTGTCTAAAGGTTTTGTAAAAATATCCTCTAATTGGTGCAAAGTATCAACAAATTCTAGAACTACATCTTCTTTAGCGACATGATCTCTAATGAAATGATGTCTAATTTATATATGCTTAGTTCTAGAGTGTTGGATGGGATTTTTAGTGAGACAAATAACACTAGTATTGTCACACTTGATAGGAATGGTACCTACTTCAATTCCATAATCAAAAAGTTGTTGTTTCATCTATAAAACTTGTGCATAACAACTACCGGCTGAAATAAATTTTGCTTCAGTGGTAGATAATGCAACACAATTTTGTTTCTTTGAAAACCAAGAAATCAACATATTTCCTAGGAATTGGCAAGTATCGGAGGTGCTTTTCCTATCTATTTTACATCCTCCATAATCCGCATCAGAGAAAGCATACAAGCTAAAGCTAGAGTCTCTAGGATAACAAAGTCCTAAACTAGGAGTGTCCTTAAGGTATCCAAAGATCCTCTTAACTGCTAGTAAATGTGATTCCTTAGGGCATGATTGAAATCTAGCACATAAGAAAACACTAAACATAATGTATGGTCAACTTGCAGTTAGATAGAGCAAAGAGTTAATCATTGACCTATACAATTTAACATCCATACATTTACCTCCTTCATCTTTGTCAAGCTTGTTGATGAACTCATTGGAGTAGCATGAGGTTTCCTGTTTTCCAATCCAAACATCTTGAGCATATCCTTGACGTACTTAGCTTGATTGATGAAAATGACATATTTTCTTTGCTTGATTTGGATCCCCAAGAAAAATGAGAGCTCTCCTATCATGCTCATCTCGAATTCACTTTGCATTAGCTTAGAAAATTCTTGGAAAATAACATCATTAATAGAACCAAATATTATATCATCAACATAAATTTGAACTACTAATAAATCGTTACCTTTATGCTTTGAAAACAATGTAGTGTCAACCTTCCCTTTTGAAAAAAATTTTTAATTAAAAAATTTGACAATCTTTCATACCAAGCTCCAGGGGCTTGTTTTAAACCATAAAGTGCTTTTTTCAATTTAAAACATGGTTTGAAAATTTTGAATCTTCAAAACCCAGAGGTTGTTCCACATACACTTCTTTTTTTATAAAACCATTTAAAATTTTTAACATCCATTTGATATAATTCAAATTCATTGAAACATGCAAATGTTAATAACATTCTAATTGCTTCCATCCTAGCTAGGAGAGCATATGTTTCATCATAGTCTATGCCTTCTTCTTGAGTATACCCTTGAGCAACAAGTCTAGCCTTGTTTCTCACTATATTACCACTTTCATCAAGCTTATTTCTAAATACCCATCTAGTACCTACATTAGATTTATTACTAGGCCTTTCAACTAATGTCCAAACTTTACTCTCTCAAATTGATTTAACTATTCTTGCATAGCCATAATCCAATGTTCATCATTTAATGCTTCTTTAATATTCTTAGGCTCTATGCATGAGATAGATACAACATAATTATAAATATTTCTAAGAGAAGATCGAGTCGTTACCCCTTTTGATGGATCACCTATTATCTCACCATATTTGACATAGTTGTATTCCCTTGGATAAGAGACTTCCCTTTCTTCAATGGTTGGATTCTCGAGAGGATCTTGAGTTTCCTCATATTTCATTTCTTCCTTTGATGATGGTTCTCCAACATCATGTCTAACGTGATTTGTGTTTATAATACCTACATCATTATTCACGCAAGAATCCTTCCTCGGAAGGAGATTCTCATCGAAAACAACATGTATAGACTCTTCTACAACTAAAGTTCTTTTATTAAATACTCGATAAGCTTTAGAATTTAAGGAATAACCTAGAAAAATTCCTTCATCACTTTTAGCATCAAATTTGCCAAGATTTTCTTTATCGTTGTTTAAAACAAAACATTTACATCCAAAAGGATGGAAATAACTAATGTTAGACTTTTTATTTTTGAAAAGTTCATATGGAGTTTTATTCAAAATAGGCCTAATAATTACTCGATTAATAACATAACAAACGGTATTTGTGGCTTCTGCCCAAAAATATTTTGGCAAATTGTTTTCACAAAGCATGGTTCTAGCCATTTCTTCTAAAGTTTGATTTTTCCTCTCAATAACTCTATTTTGTTGAGGGGTTTTAGGTGCTGAAAAATTATGGCTAATACTATTAGAATTAAAAAATTTAGTAAATCCAAGATTTTCAAATTCAGTTCCATGATCACTCCTAACACAAGTTATAGAGTAACATTTTTCGTTTTGGATTACTTTTGAAAACATGATGAATTTTTCTAATGCTTCATCTTTAGTACTTAAGAACATAACCCAATTATATATAGAATGGTCATCTACCAATACAAATGCATATTGTTTTCCACCCAAGCTAGTAGTTCTAGATGGCCCAAAAAGATCTAAATGGATCAATTGTAACACTCTACTAGTGGATACGTCATTAATGGATTTAAAAGAAACTCGCTTTTGTTTTCCTTTAGCACAAGCATCACATATTTATCATTGTCAAATTTTAGTTTAGGCAACCCTTGAACTAAATCTCCTTGAATCAATCGTTGCAAAACACTCATACTAGCATGTCCTAGTCTCCTGTGCCATAACCAACTATCATGCTCATCCTTAGCAACTAGACACAAATTAGTCATATCAATATAATCTAAACGCACCATGTATATATTTCTTATTCTATGACCAATAAGCATAATCCGATTAGATGCAATGTCAATAACTTTACAACCATTAGTTTCAAACAAGACATTGTATCCCTTATCGCATAATTGACTAATACTCAATAGATTATGCTTTAAACCATTCACATATAACACATTTTTAATTTGTATGGAAGAGGTATGACCTATAGTACCTATACCTTCAATGTGATTGACAACTGTCATTTCGGATGTCAAAATAATTCCTTATTCTCAATCAATAAATTAAGGAAATGCGTAGCAAGGAGAAGTAAGGGTCGATTCCACAGGGACTTAGAAAATTATAAATTTCTGTCTGAATTATTTATGCCAGGCGTGAAACAGTAAAAATGGGGGGATTTTAATAAAAGATAATAAAGTGATTAAATAAAAGTAATTAAAGTAAAAATAAGAAGATGAAGATTGTGAATAAATACGGTAAAAGTAGCCTCAAGCTTCGCTTTGATTCAATTTCCTTTAGATCATCGAATAAGATTTTCTCTTCGGGATTCACGTCGGTTACTTTGTCTACAAGGGCTATCCTTGTGACTCTATCTTGTATACCGAATACCCAAGGCAATCTTTGATTCCGGCTTCGGGAGTTGATTCTAACAACATCTATTGTCGTAGATCAAATACCGTTTAAGTTCGTGGCGACCGACTCGGATTGTTGTTTCTATAACCGTCAATTCCGATCTCAATTCCCTCTTGGCGAAGCTATCTCGCCAAGTGTGTTCCCAGGAAGTCGAATTGCTTTCTATAAGCCGAATCTTCCTCCCACACGTTTAATTGCAACAACTTCTTGACCAAAGTCAATCTTCGATTTTTGAAAACTGTTTTGATTTTGAAAAAATAAGCGCAGAGATTAAGAGAGAGATTCCGAAGATATTAAGGGACCGTTTCAATTCTCCCGTTGGAATTGAATCATCGCGACAACTCTTAGCTTATGAAAAGTTTAGCTAAGCATGACAAAAGTCATACTTAGCATAAAAATAAAACTTGAAAATAAAGAAAAATAAAAAAGAACTTGAAAAGGAAAAGAGAAAACTTTTATAAAAACTAGAGAGAAAAGAAGAATGTATTCTGAATGATGATTTTAGGCTTACCCCAAGTGGGTATTTATAGCCTCTCAAAGCCTAAAGGATAAACAAAGAAAATAATAAAATAATACAAAAGATAATTTTTTTTAAATTTAAATTCAAACTTAAACTAGTCTCCTAATGCAACTCTACTCGTCAATCTTCCAGAAGGCGTGCGGAAGAAGTCTTCTAGAAACCGCCGCTAACTGGACCTTCTAGAAACTGCCACGTCATACCGCGTCGTGCCCAGAGTCGTGCCCATGTCTCCAGCCGTGACCAAATAATAAAAAAATACAGAATTCACCCGTTTTGTCACAAATTCTGGAAAACAATGACCTGTACGAAAAAAAGCACAACACGACCAAATCAACATCAATAAATCCACAAAACCGAAGAAGTAACGAGCAAATATTAACTATTCTGAACACTCATAAAATTTCCCCTCACTTATCTCATGCTTGTCCTCAAGTATGATTAACCAAATCAGTCAAAAACTTCATTAAATGTTCTTTCTCAAGTTTCACATTTAGGGAAGCAAGGTAGAGACCACAATAACTATTCAAGTCAAGAAATCAATCAATTGAGCATCACCAATTAGAACAAGTCAAGTGCAATTGTAATATCCATTCATTCATTAATTTCAATGTTCATAACTCAATACCTTATCGGGATTCACTCAAATCACTCCATGTGTTTGGGGTAAAGAAACACTCAATGTCAGAATTTACACAGTATTACCATAAGCCTGTAAGTAAATCAAATCTCCACTACTAATAAGAACAAGATGCATAAATCAAAGGGTCTTTTATTGGTTGTAACAGGGCTTAGGTAAAGGTGAGGAAAAGGCTAAACATAAGGCTAAATGTTCAAGGCAAGGAACTAACAAATAATAATCTCAACTCCATCAAAACATTAAGCACAACAAGATAAAAAAACAAAATATCAAACAACAAATTTCTTATCGAAATGCATTTTTCACAATTTTGTTGTTTTGTCTTGCATTTTTTTTCACGTCTTTTTTTGTGTTCTTTTTTTCTTTCGAACAGTCTCTCTTTTTTCGAACAGCTGCTTTTTTTCATTCAACATTTTTTTTCGATGGAGAATACAATGGTAAAAATTATTCACTTGCCCTGAAAAAGGTAGAAAAGAGGGATAAAATAAAAAGGCTTGGGTTTATGAATATGGTGAAAACAAAGAAGCGGGAATAGGCTCAAAAGTGTTTAACTAAGGGAAAATATGCATGGGTAGGCTATTTAGTGGGGAAACGGAATGGTTAATCCTAAGGTGCCCAAATCATTTTTAAGCATCATGTTCATGTGTAATCTCGACAGTATTTAAAATGCAGGTTCTAGAATACCAATGCCAAATTCGACACACTCAATCAAACAAAATGAGAGCGAAAATGATATGCTCGTAAAGGCTCAAATCTCACCAAATTGTTTCATGCATTGAGCTAATCACATTTCAACCAACAAAGTCATGGAATATCACAAAAATATCAACTTATCACAATTCATGCTATTCGCTATCAAGAATATCCTAACCTAAACAATTATGTGTTCCCAAGCAAGCATAACATTCCAAAAAATTTCAACAAGACAAAGATAATTAATGAAATTACCAATTCAACCAACACATACTAGATTCAAAGCATAAAGATAAGCGAAATGAAATTCAATCCTACACTCTACTCCCCCTCACTTAAAGCGTTTTGCCTCAAAACAAAAAAAAAATTAAAGTGCAAGAGAAAGAACAGAGTACTCCCCGAATTTACTGTCGACCGGTCTCCTTAGAAGTGTGCTAACGTGCATCGTTACATGCTCCTAGGGGTAGAATTTGGCATTGTTCGGACGATAATCTCTCAATTCTTCGTTGTTTAAGTTTGAAATTCCTGCAAAATTAAATAAAATATGCTTAATCGAAAAAAAAATAAAAATAAAAATAAAAATATAACGGAATTGAAAACAATGGGTTGCCTCCCATGAAGCGTTTTATTTAACGTCATTAGCTTGACGACCTGGTTCAGACTACAGGTTTCGTGACAAACATTTCCGCTTCATTCGCTTTCTCCAACTAAGAAATTCCTTATGAGAAATTTGAAAATTCTCACAAAGATTTCTTCGGATATTTCCCAATTTTAAAAACTTGTCCAGAAGAATGGCCGTCAAAACATCTTTTTTACCAAAAAATGATTTCTTCAAACGGCTCCTTGATGATTTCGACTTAATTTTTGGTGCCTGCAAAAAGGAAGGTAAATCTTTAGTTTTTAAAGGAGTTGAGATCAAATTTGAATCAACAACTGAAATATTTTTCAACTCCCTTATGTCGTCTTTTTTATCATCTGATTCCTTGCATAAATCGTCAACAAAGTTAGATTCATCATCAACAAGTTCAAAAATGCCAACAAAATTAATCCTATCAACGTTATCCGGATATCTCATTGCTTTATAGACATCAAATTTTAAGATCTCACCGTCGAACTCCATAGTAAGAATACCGCTTCGAACATCAATCTTTGCATTTGCCGTGCTCAGAAAAGGACGACCGAGGAGGATTTCAGAACCAATGTTGCTACGATCATTTTCCATATCAATCACATAAAAATCAGCAGGGAAAATTAAGTTTTCTACCTCCACTAGAACATTTTCTATGAGTCCTTCAGGATAAATTATTGATTTGTCGGCTAGCTGAAGTGTAACTCTCGTCTCCTTCAAAGGCTTGGTGGAAATTAAATTATAGACGGAGAGAGGCATTACATTGATAGAGGCACCTAGATCGCACATAGCTCGCTTGATTTTAACCTCACCAATTTTACAAGGTATTGAAAACATACCTTGGTCTTTATACTTCGGTGGAAGCGGTCGTTGGAAAACTGCTGAGACGTTCGCGCCTAAATCCACTTTCTCGACCCCGGTAAGCTTCCTTTTTATCGTACAGAGATCCTTCAGAAACCGACAATACCTTGGAACTTTCCGGATAACTTCGATAAACTTTTTTATCCTTTTTAACTAACCTTGATGGAAAAGGCAGTGGCACATCGTAGGGAGATGGCTTCGGATCGTCTGTTTGTTCTTCATCGTTCTCTTTCTGGGATTCTGCGTCAACTACTTCTTCTTCACTTTGGGAGTTCGAACCTTCTTCTTTCTTCCGGGATCTTGCGCTTACCTCCTTAGGGTCTGGTTGTTCAACAATTGTACCACTTCAGAGGGTGATGGCGCTAACATTCTCTATTGGATTCGGTTCAGTTTGTGATGGTAGCCTCCTTTGTGACTCTAATCTCCCCACGGTTTGAGCCAGTTGGCTCAATTTCTTATCCATCTCTTGGAAGTGGGATTCAGTTCGAGTCTGGAATTTCTCCTGGGATAGTGCTAACCTCTCGACAATCAATTCTAATGATGACTTCTGCGGTTGTTGCGGTGGTGGAGGTCTCGCTTGATAGCCTTGATTCAGTCTCGGGTTCTGCGCATAACTGAAGTTCGGATGGTCCCTTCATCCTGGGTTGTATGTATTACCATAAGGATTATAAGCTCTTTGGGGAGGTCCCGGGAAGTTTCCGACTACGTTGACTTGAGCTGTTGCATCGTCTTGAATCAGTGGACAACCGTCTGTTGGATGATCAGGCAATGCACATATTCCACATACTCGGTTTTGTCCTGTCTTTCCTGCAACAAGAGAGTTTACGACTTCAGTTAACTTATCTATTTTACTTTCCAAGGAAGATGAACTTATCTCATGAACCCTTCGAGAAGGTTCATTATTTGCGCGGAACTGTTGGAAATTTGTAGCCATCGTCGATATTAAGTCTCTAGCCTCAGTAGGAGTCATATTCACCGAGGCTCCACCGCTAGCAGCATCGATCATCTTCATTTTCAGGGGAGATAATCCTTCATAGAAGTATTGAATGAGTGTTTGTTCGATTAGCCCATGTTCTGGGCAACTAGAACACAACTTCTTAAACCGCTCCCAGTAGTCGTAGAGCGACTCTCCATCAAGTTGCTTGATTCCAAGTATTCTCCTTCGTAGTTCACTTACTTTTGCCGCAGGGAAAAACCTGTCAAGAAAAAGACGAGTCATATTAGCCCATGTAGTAACAGAATTAGGAGGAAGATAAAATAACCACTCCTTAGCCGAGTCGGCTAAGGAAAAAGGGAAAGCTCTAAGTTTTATTTGGTCCTCGGTTACTCCTTGTGGTGTCATGCTAGAGCAGACCATGTGAAATTCTTTGAGATGTTTGTGTGGATCCTCGTTTGGCAATCCGCGGAATGTAGGGAGGAGATGAATAAGGCCAGTTTTCAACTGGTATGGAGTTTCGCCTTGGGGAAAATTAATGCACATAGGTCCTTGTTCAGTGGGTGCCGCGGCTAACTCCCGAATAGTAGGTTCGGCCATCGGATTTGTATTACCTGAATTTGATCTTTCTTCTGGATCTAATTATTGTCTCCTTCTTTCCCGAAGTGTCTGTGCGTGGAGTCTCCTAGCTTCAGCTTCGATCTCCGGGTTGTACTCCACTAATGTGCCCGGATTAGTCCTGGTCATAAATCAAAAACAAACAAAAATTAGTAACTTTGGCAAAGTCCCCGGCAACGGCGCCAATTTGACAACTGTCGTTTCGGATGTCAAAATAATTCCTTATTCTCAATCAATAAATTAAGGAAATGCGTACACATAGACTTAGAAAATTATAAATTTCTGTCTGAATTATTTATGCCAGGCGTGAAACAGTAAAAATGGGGGGATTTTAGTAAAAGATAATAAAGTGATTAAATAAAAGTAATTAAAGTAAAAATAAGAAGATGAAGATTGTGAATAAATACGGTAAAAGTAGCCTCAAGCTTAGCTTTGATTCAATTTCCTTTAGATCATCGAATAAGATTTTCTCTTCGGGATTCACGTCGGTTACTTTGTCTACAAGGGCTATCCTTGTGACTCTATCTTGTATACCGAATACCCAAGGCAATCTTTGATTCCGGCTTCGGTAGTTGATTCTAACAACATCTATTGTCGTAGATCAAATACCGTTTAAGTTCGTGGCGACCGACTCGGATTGTTGTTTCTATAACCGTCAATTCCGATCTCAATTCCCTCTTGGCGAAGCTATCTCGCGAAGTGTGTTCCCAGGAAGTCGAATTGCTTTCTATAAGCCGAATCTTCCTCCCACACATTTAATCGTAACAACTTCTTGACCAAAGTCAATCTTCGATTTTTGAAAACTGTTTTGATTTTGAAAAAATAAGCGCAGAGATTGAGAGAGAGATTCCGAAGATATTAAGAGACCGTTTCAATTCTCCCGTTGGAATTGAATCATCGCGACAGCTCTCAGCTTATGAAAAGTTTAGCTAAGCATGACAAAAGTCATACTTAGCATAAAAATAAAACTTGAAAATAAAGAAAAATAAAAAAGAACTTGAAAAGGAAAAGAGAAAACTTTTATAAAAACTAGAGAGAAAAGAAGACTGTATTCTGAATGATGATTTTAGGCTTACCCCAAGTGGGTATTTATAGCCTCTCAAAGCCTAAACGATAAACAAAGAAAATAATAAAATAATACAAAAGATAATTGTTTTTAAATTTAAATTCAAACTTAAACTAGTCTCCTAATGCAACTCTACTCGTCAATCTTCCAGAAGGCGTGCGGAAGAAGTCTTCTAGAAACCACCGCTGACTGGACCTTCTAGAAACTGCCACGTCATACTACGTCGTGCCCAGAGTCGTGCCCATGTCTCCAGTCGTGACCAAATAATAAAAAAATGCAGAATTCGCCCGTTTTGTCACAAATTCTAGAAAACAATGACCTGTACGAAAACAAGCACAACACGACCAAATCAACAGCAATAAATCCACAAAACCAAAGAAATAACGAGCAAATATTAACTATTCTGAGCACTCATCAGTGATCTTTTGAATTATCACCAAAAGTCACATCTCCTCCATTTTTGTCGTTTAGCTCTATGAACTGGCTCTTGTCTCTGGTCATGTGTCTTGAGCATCCACTATCAAGGTACCATGAATTTGAATTTGTTTCCCATGCCTTGTAGCAATGCTCCTTTTCTTACAAACATAGATTAATTTCTAATTTTTGGTACCTAAATTCTTTAGTAGTAGGATATCCTTATCTCTAGTAGTAATGAGTCCTTTAGGAACACATATACTTTTAATGACTTTACTATTTGAGGTTCTTTGGGGGCTTCTATGATTGTAGTTTCTATAACTCTTTCTAACAAAGTTAGAATTTGAATTCTCACATTTTTCAAAACTTTTTGTTCCAACATTATTAAAAGAAGTTTTAAGATAATCAATTTTCTTTCGATGATCATCATGGACTTTTGAAAGTAAGTTATGCAAATCATTATTTTTCTTTTCAAAATCATCAATTTTGATTTGCAATTATTTAATCTTACTTTCAAGCTCCTTGTTGGTTTTGGACATAAGACTATTTTCAATTTTCAATTTTGAAATATCATTTTTATATTTTGAAAATAGAGTCTTATAATCCGAAGTCAACCCATTATAATCCTCTAATAACTCATCATAAGATAATTCATCTGAATCAAATGAGTTAGAGGTTACCGTAGAGTTTTCCCCGATGGCCATCAAACACAAGTTGGCTACTTCTTGTTCCTCTTCATCGGAGCCTTCTTCATCACTCCATGTAGCTACATGAGCCTTGTGCTTCTTCTTTGATTGACCCTTTTTTTCAATTGAGGGCAATCGTATTTGACATGCCCTGACTTTTTGCATTCATAGAAAATGATCGGGTCCTTCTCATTTGGTTCAGTTTTGAAGCCTTCATTTCGTTTGAATTTTCTTCCTCAGTTGGGCCTCATTAATTTTCTGAACCGTTTGGCAAATACTGTCATTTCCTCGTCATCGTAATCTTTACCCGAACCACTCTCATCTTTTGTGGATTTGAGAGCAACTCAAACGTTCTTCTTCTTCTCCTTCTTCTTTGGTGTCTCATCAATCTTATCGAGGTTTACCTCATCTTGAAGCATCATTTCATGAGTGAGGAGTGAACCGATTAGTTCTTCGAGGGTTAAGGACTTTAAGTTCTTAGCCTCGATGATTGTTGTCTTCTTTGATTGCCATGATTTTGGAAGTGAGTAAACTAACTTCCTCACAAGCTTTTCATTCAGAATGATCTCTCCATATGATTTGAGACCATTGACAATCATGGAAAATCTATCCGTCATAGCTTTGATATCTTCATCCGGTTTCATCCTGAAACTTTCATAGCTATAAGTTAGAAGGCTAATTTTAGATTCTTTTACCTCGTCGGTGCCTTCATGAGTGACTTGTAGTTTATCCCATATTTCTTTGGCGGTTGTACAAGATGAAACTCTTCCATATTCATCCTATCCAAGAGCACAAAAATAATATGGATGGCTTTAGAGTTGAGCTGGAACATTCTTATATCTTCTTCCACAATCTTGGGTGAATGGAAGGTTTGATGTATCCATCTTCTATAACATTTTATGCTCCCATGTCACTTGTTTGAATGAAGTACATAATTATATTCTTCCAATAAGCATAGTTAGCTTCATTGAAGAAAAGAGGCTTGTTGACGGGCATTGAATTGAGAACGAAGTCGGAGTTTGAAGCGCCGACCATTGATGACTTGAATATCGATATAAGTCTTCCCGAATCGACTCAAGAGGCAATTAAACCTTCAAATGAGTAAGGCTTTGATATCAATTGTTGAGTTAATTGATCGACGGAATTGGCCAAGAGGGGGGTGAATTGGCAATAAAAATTTCGGTGGAAGCTTTTGCAGAAAATTGAAAATATTTGTACAGCGATTTAGAGTGGTTACTTTCTCAACCAAAGTCTACGTCCACTACCTTAGCTATCCACACTAAGGATTTTCCACAAATTCACTAATTTGTGTTTCTTTTGAGGACAAAGAGTAACCTTACAAATCCCTCAAGAATTATACCCCAAATTCTTGAGAACACTCTCTCCCAAAGAGAACAATACAAATTTTGCAAACTTACAAGAAAACCCTCACAAGGCAAGATGTTTGCACAATTCTAGAACAAAGAAAGAACACTCAAGAATAATAAAATTGAGTACAACAAATATTCTTGAAAGCAAAGATGAATATTGAATGAAATTGGCTTGAAAATGCTCAAACTTGAGGTTTAATGCTTTCTCTTTGATTCTCTCTTAATTCTTGATATTTCTTGTTTCTTGTTATTTATCACTTCTAAGCTTGTTTAAATACTCCTTGGATCACTTCTGAACGTTGGGGATCATTAGTGGAGTTAATAGAGTCGTTAGTGTGTGAAAACAATTAATAAAATCAGTTAGGAGCGTGTATGCATCGATGCATAGTCAAGGTGCATCGATGCATCAAGTGTAAAATTCAAATATTCCGACCGTTGGAAGACATAGTGCATCGATACACTAGGGGTGCATCCATGCATAAAATGCATTCGATGTTTCAAACAAGCCTAGAGTGCATCGATGCATGGTCTGTGCATCGATGCATAAAATGCATTTGATGTTTCAATAAAATCCTGAGTGCATCAATGCATGGCAGTGCATCAGTGCATAAAATGCATTCGAAATGGGGTGTGCATCGATGCATCAATGAGTGCATCGGTGCTGCCCTTCATATAATTGATTTTTGGCTCGTTTTTTGTTCGAAATACTATGTGAAAATTGTTTCAAAAATAGTTAACACAATTTTACACTTTAGTAAGGTTTGAAATTAAAATTTGAAAGACTTGGAGTAATATTTTGATATTCGAATAATTATATCGAATATACTTAGAAAACCTTTTGAAAAATCTTAACATTCATTTATCTTAATTTGTTATATCGAAACATCAAAATGTTTTCAACAAAATCCATTTCAAAACGTCAATGCTAACCATAATAAATAAATTCTTTTAGAATTTATTCTCAATATTTTTAATTTATTAAAAATAGGACTTTTCAATTTAACTTCAATTCCAAGCATCCAAAAATATTCTATATAATTCAAATCAAACATTTAAACATTACTCTTCGACTTCTAATCCATTTCCACTTAAATTTCAAAATTTTCATATTCTTGACAACTTGCACTACCTTTAAATAATCATTATTATGTATTATTCTACTCACTGGAATTTAATTACGTTTCTTCCGTTTGAAATTATACTCGAATAGGAATCTAACCATGTAAAATACTCTTTCTAATTCAACTTGTACAATTTATAGTGAATTTTCTAATTCAATTCCAGAATCTGTTTTGAGCAGAATCTATTGCCCTGTTTTCTGACCTATCATCGATAAAAAATTCATATCTTTCATTATACAATTCAAAATCGAACCCCATTTGTTTTAAACAAAATTATATTGACATACAAACACAACTGTATAAAAATCACCTGCTAATAATTTTTATAGAATTTATGGTGATTTTTCAAACTCACTGCCAGATTCATAAGTCTAAACAGTTTTCATTATTTTGTATCCTTAATTTCTTCATCAATTCTTACAACTTGTATCTTGGTCCTTCATTATTTTTACTTATTCAAATCAATCCCAAACATTTCAGCATTGTAACAAGTCAATACCTTAACATTTATGTAATTGCAATTCAATTCCTTATTTCCTATTCCATTCAGATTTACCTATCACATTTGACCAGATTTGCACTTTGATCCTAAATCAACAATCAAACTTAAAATCCAACACCCAAATATTAAATTTCAACCTTGAATACTTATAATTAAAAAATTTCATTTCAATGTTTCATAATTCCCAATAGTCCTTTTATTATCTCAAGGTTCTAAATTAATCCAAACTCAATTCTAAGGCATGAAAAATCATTCTTAAATTCAATCTAATCCCTAGGACATTTTTATAAAAAATTTCCAATTATTCCTCCTTATGGCCAAAATTACAAATTAGTCCCCTAATGGTCTCCAATTTGTTTTCAAGTTTAAATCATCATCCAAAATTCATTTCTAATCAAGTCCAACCATTCTAATTCAATCAAATATTAACATAAACCAAATTCAATATTTCTCCCCAACACCTCATAATGGTCGAAAATTTCAAACAAATCCTCATGACAATTTCCAGTTAATTTCCATGTTTGTTTATACTTACATAACACTCATAGGATCAAAATTCAGGTTTATTTCAACCAAATATAACATCCCCTACATCCACCATAAATACCCACTTCACCATTTAAGCATAAAACAATGAAATACTTATACCAATTTGCAGAGAATTAAGTGTAGAACATTTTCTTATTTCACACTTTAGTCCAAATTCTCACTAAAATGGACCAAAGTTGAAAAAGAAAAGCTTGCTCACCTTGACTATGGAGTGTTTTTTTTTTGTTGCAAAATCTCTCTTTAAAACCCAATTTAAAATAAATTAAAAGTCATATTAGCCCAAAAGTCACAATTACCCTTAATGAATCTTAATAATTACCACCATGCCATCCTTTATCTCCATTTTTCATAACATTAAATAAATATAAAAATATCATTTATCAATTTCTTCCTTTGCCCTTCTAATTTTCCAAAAGTTCAATTTAGTTACTAAATTTCATTATTCCACTTTAACATGGAAATTTGGGCTGAACTACTCAATTACAAACTACATTCTTTCAAATTTTTGCAGACTTCCGATTCGATCCTGTTATCTGAATATTTTACCGATCTTTATCACTTAATAAACTTTTATACAAACTTCAAATCAAAATTCTAAAATCCACTAAAATTATATTCTTGGGCTGAACTACTCAATTACAGGCCCAAAATATAACTTTAGAAAATTAATACTTTTAGTCCCTAAACTTTTACAAATTTATACTTTGGTCCCTAGACTTTCAAAATTTACTTTTCAGCCACCAATCCTAAATTTGGGATATTACACCTGTAGTAGACCTAATTTATCACTTCGTCCCTATTGTACTTTCGCATCAATTTAGCTCTCAGAGGTGCTCAATTTCATCATTTTATAACCCTACCCTAACTTAAAATCCTAAATTATAAATCATAAGTTAGTGTTTAGAGGTAATAGGGTTATGTTATATGTTAGTGTTTAGAGGTTATAAGTTTATGGTTTAGGGATTTTAATTTAGGGGAAGGGCATAGAATGTTGCAATTAAACAACTTTGAGGGCTAAATTGATACAAAAATACGATAAATATGAAAATGATAAATTTGGTCTACTACAAGGGTAAAGGTGATTTATTCAACAGGCCAAAGATTGCTTTAAGTCCTTTTCTGGTTTGAATTTTTCTTTAGTTCAACATTCTTATGATATGGTTGGTGGTTGTTTAGTTAAATGGGCTTCATTCTTTGTCTTCGTTGTTTTTTTGACTCTGTTTGTTTTGAAATTATCTCTTATGAGGTATTGAAAGATGTACGGTTTATTTAATTCAATATAGCTTGGGTACTCTTTTCCCCTCATAACACCAACACTTTAGTGTTACATAGGAGAATTTTTAACGAGGCCTGACATCTTTAAAAATAATAATTAACAAGATCATACTTCTGTAAGTTTGCAGAGTAGGCAGTAGCTCATTAATTACCAAAATAAAAATAAAAAATTACCTTAAATTTTAAAAGTTGAGAAAAAATATTTTAGTGAAGATACATGTTTTTTTAATGAAAAGTGAAACTAAAAATAATGTGTTAATAATAATAATTCCATTAATACTACCTTTTCCCTAAGTTCAAATCTAACCCTTATTTTCTTTAAAACCACTTGTAGATCTACTTAAGAAATGTCTTCAGTATGCCTTCTTCAATTTCAAGATCTAGTCATATGATGAAACTGTTTTTTGGATATGTTATCTTCTTCAATGTTTTGTTTCATTTCGCTGTTCCGATTCACAAATAGATGTTTAAGTCGTCGATGACAATTAGACTGAAAGATAGTTCATCTTCTTCAGGGGCGGATGTAGGATTTTATGTAAGGAGAACAAACTTGAACTTCTAAAATTTTAGGAAGAGCGAACTGAAATTTAAAAAATTCTAGAGAAGTGAAATATATTTTGAATTACATAGAAAAATCTAAAATATATGATAATTTTAAATTTTAGGGAGGATAGCTTCCTCAATCCATCCCTAATCCTCTCTATCTTTTTTTCGATTTGTTAAAAAAATTATTTTTCTCTCATTTTGATTTTACTAAGTTTCTCCTTTTTCTGATTCTGATTCATGTTAGTGGGCCAGTTTAGATGATTTTGAGATTTCGAATGAATTCAGGGTTTGATATGAAAGGTAAGGATTTTTATGGGGTTTATGGTAGTATTGTGATTGGTTCAGGATGGATGGGGAAGGCAATATGGTTGGATCGCGAGTCTAACTCATAAGTGATCCGAACTAAAATGGATTTCAATAATTCTTTTAATAGTATGAGACGATTAAAATATGTTATTCATAATTTTTTAATCATTAATAACAAATACCGTTATAGACATAATTACTTAAAATCATAACTTCAAAAGAAAACAATTTTCTCTTTAACCATAGAGATCAGGGGCGGAGTTAAAAATTTCAAAATTACGATGTCATAATTTTAAATTACAATATTAATTTAAGGGGTGAGCAAAATATGACTCAACTAAAAATATAGATCTTTTTTACTCGATTCGACTTAAATTAAATTCGAGTCATAATTTTATAATCTCGGCTCCACAAAAAAAAAATCAATTTCGACACAAGTTACAAAATAGAACTCGAATAACTCAAAATTTTTAATAATTAGTAGATTGATTTTTAAGTTTGAGTCGAATCTCTAGACTTTATATGATATATGCATATTATAAATGGAAAAATATAACAAGACATATATGTATTGTATAAAGTTATAGATTAAATTGAAATCAAATAGTACCATAATATTATAAATATTTATAATTAAATTTAACCAAAATCTCAAATAACTTGACTAAAACAATTTAAATAAAGTTTGAATTATAAAATATGATTTTTCAACTTGAATAATTCGAATTTTTTTTAACTTGAATCAATAGAATGCTCACTTCTAATCGACATATGGGAAATTTGAATTTGAATTTGAATTTTTTTTTATTAAATATTTTATAAATATATATATATAAAGAAAGTGAGATTAATTTGTAATGGTGTCAATTTTTTTAAATTGTATCATTTTCATTTTTTTATATTATAGATATATAGTTTATATAAAATAAATTATTTAAAGATTTTTGGGGTGTCAACCTCATAGCATATTGATTTCATCAGTGACAGAGGTCACTCAATAGATTCAAATAGATGTTAATAGTTAAAATATTAATTATTAATTAAATTTTATAACCGCGGGAAAGGAATTAATATTATGAATGCGGTTAACTTAAATAAATGCTATAAAAAATCATTCAGTTACTTCATTAACAATTTTTTATACATAACTGCTCTGACAAGTGCCCAATTGTTTCTAAGATAACCTTCTACAAAATTTAATATAATTTTTACTGGCTGTGAATGTTTGTCTTTGTCGACACCGTTTTTTTGCCCGGACGGGAAAAAGTCGATACCAATTCGGGATTTTCTCTTTAAAAAGAATTTTTGAAATGTGAGGAGTCACTACCAATCAGTTAAGGTGTAATTGAAACACCATAAAAATCGAGTTATTTTAATAAAATATTTTATTTTTATCAAAATATTGAGTTTTGGGGTCTGCAAAAATCCAAAAATTAGGTTCAGAAGTCAGTTACGCGTAGGGAATGATTAATATCCCCACAAGTGCCCAAAAATTAGTACCTAGTTGATTACTCTATATTTAAAATAGAAAATTTTAAATTTGATCTTTGTTTAATTTAAAAATCATTAGGAATGCAGAGTTTGAAAACAGTATTCTTTTATTGAGACCGATAGCATTTTCCCCCGAGCGTAAATGCGGGAGATCAACTATTGTGCCTAATAACCGAGCATTGCCTTATTTTTAGAAAACATGATGCGGTTTTGAAAAGGATGTTGACTTATTTAGAGAATTATCAGTAGTCACCCCCTGAGCATGATTGCAGGAAATATACTGTTAATTCCTTAAGAAGTGAACAATTCCTTAGATTTATAAAAACAATGCGATCAAACAAAATTTTATTTATCCTAATTATACTAAAAATAAATTAAGGATTTTTCTAACTTACGATGACAAAATATGAAAATTAAAGAACCTAAGGGCTTAAATCCAAAACATAAACTCTAATATGAATCCTATTTAATTTTAATTAATTATTGAGTCGAATAACCGAAATGATCACTCGAGCTTTTAAGCGAGAGCCACTTCGAATTATCCCCTAAATTGAGATCTAAGTTAAAATGGAGACTATATTTAACCTATTTAATTATGTCAATATTAAGAGTTTAATCAAAGGTGAGGGACTAAAATAATTAAGGTCTAAAGTACCAAGTCCTAAAAGATTTAAAAGTTTGGGACCTAAATTAATAATTTATAAAGTTAGGAACTAATTAAAATCTCATTATTACCTAAATTATTACACTAGAAGTTTTAGAAAATATTAATTATTAATTAATTTTAGAATCAAACAATCGATTTAAGTAATCGGGTGTATAATACGAAAACTAGACTCAAATATCTCCCTAATTAAAACTAATGTAAAATCTTAATTTCTAAGTTTGATTCGAATATTAATCTAATTTAAAATTAAATCTAAAAAAATAAATCATGAAACAAAACAATTAATAACAAACTTAATTAAAATAAAATAAAATAAATACAATAATAAAAACATTAAAAAACAATAAATAAACATAAATTAAAATAAACATAAATTAAAGGTGAATAAAATTAAATAACATAAATAAAATGTAATAAAATAAAAGTCAATAATTAACAGAGTCCGAATTTTAATAATGCGGATTATACCCTAAATTAGGTCACCACAAGATTGAATCAAATATTAGAAATAATAAATAAATAAATAAATAAAAGTTAGAATGCAATAAAATAAAAGTCAGTAGTTAGCAGAGGTCGAACCTTAATAATGCGGATCATACCCCGGATCGAATCACCACAAGGCCGAATCGAATATTAGAAATAATAAATAAATAAATAAATAACAATGATTAAAGTGCAATAAAATAAAAGTTAATAGTTAGCAAAGTCCGAACCATAATAATACAGATCATACCCGAATCGGATTACCATAAGACCGAATTGAATATTAGAAAGAGTAAATAAATATATAAATAACAATATTAAAGTGCAGTAAAATAAAAGTTAGTAGTTAATATGCAATAAAATAAAATAAAAATTAGTGGTTAATATGCAATAAAATAAAAGTTAGTGATTAATATGTAATAAATAATATACCTGACGCGGGGTTTTTCCTTGAAATAATGACCAAAACGTGATACTACACCTAACAGGGAGGATTAAAATGCAGTTTACCAAAAGTTTAAAACAAGCAAAATCACCCCCTGAAACTAAACAGAAATCCGTGAAGCATTTCTTCACCGGTGAAGCTCACTATAAACAACCAAACCAATATCGATCGCCGAACTTCAGCCGACAACATCCCCACAACTAACGCCGGCCACGACGCCGATGGCCGGAGAAGTCACCTAAGCAAGGCAAAACAACCCCAAAAGCTTATTTCTCTTCTATCCTCACGTTGGCCGAACCCCCAAAGAGCACAACCACCCTCTCCTAGCCGTGAATCGACGCTGCTATAAAACTCCGACCGACCTAACGATAGTCGGTTTAACTACAACCTAGACCTAAGCAACCCAAAATAAAGAAGCCCGAAACAGCCCCCAAACGCACTGACAACTGCTCACATTCCTCTCAGACGTACGAAGACCGACCTCCCCGACAAGCGGCGACCGACCATCGACCGAAACATCCTCCCCACATTTGCTTTATTACTTAATGAAAACAAGCACAATAAAAAAGAAAAAGGAAAATAAGGAGACTAAGGAGAGACTCAACTTTTCTTATTTGCTTTCTGTTTTTACACAAACAGGGGTTACAAAAAGGGGGAAGAGAGGGGGGCTGTTTCCAGCTTTGTTTTCGGCTTTTAAAGCCACACAAATATTAAAAAGAGTAAAATTACATGGTTGCTCCCTATATGTTTTTCCTTTTTTTAAAACAAAATTAGGGAACTACAGTCTTGTTTTAAAAAAGTCGTGCATTAATAAGCCATGCACACGCAAATAACTCAACAAATATCCCATTATCTTTTTATGAGATTTTATACTACAAATTAAAAATGATGGGTAGATTCTTTTAATAAGTTAGTGCTAATAAGTCTTGGTTTGTACTCAAGATTGGTTTTCTACTTAGGTAAAGTCTATATCCCATTATTTATAATTGATAGGAAGAAACCTTATAAGATATAGTTATTTCAATATAAGACTAATTCTATTAAAAATATTTACTGTTTTCTATAAAAATTTAATAATTTATTTAATTTTTTAATTATTTACAAGGTTTAAGTATTCTACTTTACTTATTTTTTTTTAATTTTATAATTTACTTTCATAAAATTAAATAAATGATCAAACTTTAAAAAATTATTCAAATCTCTCTATAATGTCATTTTTAACATGTTAGTTATCAGATCAACAGAGCCGCCTCTAATCTTTTATTGGGACCCGAGCGAAAATTCAAAATTATATTTTATAGAATTTACATTACTTTGAACAATTAATTTAATATTATATTAATAAATTATAAATATGATTAAATTTGATCAAATTTATTATTTTCATTGTTTTCTTAAGAAAACACTTTAAATACAACTAAAAGATAATAAATAAAAAAGTTTAATTTGAGTATGATATAGATCTTGATTTTGAATGAAAAATAAAAAATGATGTATCATTTTATCATTAAATTAAAATTAGAGAAGACTAAAAGTTAAATAATATTTCATAAATTGAAGAATGAAATTTGAAAAATAGGAAAAATAATTAATTTCAATTTAAAACTGAATGAATTAATAAAAGAGAATAAAGAAGAAGGTTTACAATTTAATAAAATTAATTGTCTATTGTTGTTCTGAGTCGAACAGGCCTGGGTGAAAACGTAATTAACTTTAGCTCAACGACAAAGGATCCCCATTTCTTTTTCACATCCTCGAAATTTAAGGTACTCACACGTCATTTTCGCTTCTTCACGACATTTATATTTTATTATCATTTGTAAATCGACCATCGTATTGAAAATATAATCATTTTAGCCTTTCCATGGTAAAGTACACAAATGGTTTTTGATTTTAAGATGTTGTTTTGTTGAGTTCTCTGGCTATTAATATTACAAAATAGTCTATCGATTACGAGGCACTAGTTTATTGAGTCATCGACTATTAAAAGTTATAAAATGAAGACTTGAGTATTAACATGTTTTCATATTTATCTAATAAGGAGAATTTAATTAATAGTATGTGACAGTATGTCACATTAGTGATGTATTTCGATATACGACGTATGTTTTAAAATTTTCTTCATATATAATGTCTATGTTATCAAATTATATATATATATATACAAATTTTAGCTTATTAAGTTTAATATTTAGTTGTAAGCAGATTCTCGGGAAGATAAGAGTAGATCGGTGGTAAAATCGTTTGGTCAAAGCTGATGATATAGTGATAATTAGTATTTGATTAATCGATTAAGCTGAATATACTAAATTGGAGAATTTCACAACTTCCCTCGTGGACCTTTTTGAGGTCTGATGCATAGACGACCCACGGATCAAATTATTCCACTATAATGAAGCTGTTCTTTTTCAAAAAAATATACGTTCTTTAACCGAACTTAAAGATTAGGGCGTAAATAAACATAACGTTCAATAAGCTTTTCGTAAACCGTTCATATAGAGTTTGTTTAGTAAGTTAAATAAAATAGTATGAACAAAATTTGTATATCCATTTAATAAACGAATAAACACAAACAAAAGTGTATTCGACTTGTTTATGTTCACGAACAAACTTGTATATATTCGAAAGCCCATTTATCGACTCGTTTTATGGCCGTTTCCTTTTTATATTTTAAACAATGGTGAATGTAGGGACTAAATTAAACATAAGGTGAACTTTGGAGTTCAAACTATGTAGTCTAACAAACTTAAGGACTAGTGGTGTAATTTCAACATTTTTCTTTGCTTTGCAAATAGAAGGGTAAAAAAGAGATTGTTGGTTGTTGAACAATAAGTGAATATGTTCACGAACATTAAATAAACTAATATTAACGCCTTCAAAATAAGCAAACAAACATGATACTAAAAATTTAAATGAACACCAACCAAATATAAACACTTAAAAATAAAAAATGAACATAAATACAACTTTATTCTGATCTAGCCTAAAAGCGTTTTCCCGCTCTACGTACGATGTAGACTCCATCAGATACCGTTCAAACTCGATTAATTTACACCTATACTTAAACATGATTTTTTAACATTGATTTTTGAATCTTGTAGATTTATTTCTTGACGGGTACTATGCGTGATAGTATTTTGAGATTAAAATGGTAGAATAATCTTTTTGGTCTCTTAATTTTATTAATATAATTATTTTATCTCTTAGATTTTTATTAAATGTTTTATTTTTGTTGATAGAAGAAATAAGGTTGTGATAGCTTTTGGTGATTGACCTCTTTTAATTTGGGTGGAGAGTCGCAACTGAATATTTAGTAAAAGGAAAAGAGAGGCCCCTTTCAAAACTGTGTGTGGTGACTTTTAGACAAGCTCATAGTAATGGTGTCAAGCTTAAGGATATGACGACTATTTGTAAGTTGACAGGATAAACAAATATGACTGTCGTATAGTATATTCGGAGAATAGATCACGTGGGAATGTTAATGGTCACATCGAGAGACTGAAGCTGACAAGAGGATATGGAACTTCGAAGGCTTTAAGAAACTCTAGAGACTTCAGGGTTTGGTAAGTGAAAGAATGACAACAATATTGTGGCTTCTAGAGACAATCCAAATGAGGTACAACACTTTAAAATGCATAAAGTAAAGTAAAATAGCATAACAATAGGTGATGATCATGACATAATGATGTATATGAATGAATGATATAGTAAGAATATGTAAGAAATGAATAGAATAAAGATGAAAGAAGTGTGTAAGAAGTCCTTTGACTTTCATCCTTTTAAAATAAGATGAAAGTATGAAAAAGATGAGTAAGTGTTCAAGTAGGATTGTATCATTTAGAGCTTTTACAGTTAATATTGGGATATTACAATTCTCCTCTCTTTAAAAAATTTGTCCTCAAATTTTCAACATGTATACGATTTCTCTAATAATAATATCACCTTTCCATTTATCCTTTATTTGTTTCAAATTCAGCTTCTTTTGAGCTAACAAGTACTTCAAACATTTATGTATAATAGCATAAAACATATTTCACTATATAGGTAATAACATCATATCTTCAAGGTAAATACCACTACCGCTAATTCTAAGTCATGCATAAAATAATTCTTTTCATGTGTCTTAAATTATTTTAAAGCATAAACAATGACTTTTCCTTCTTCTATTTATAGCATTCCAAACCATTATAAGATGTACCTTTATAGACTAAATAATCCTTTCCTAATTTTCTGTTTATACTAATACAAGGATTTTCATTAATATCTTTTAAGTGTCTGAAAGTATCTCTTGGCATTTATTAGTCCAACAAATGATATACTACATACTTCAGAGAAATTATTTATAGTTTTCCATTCCTGAATAACTTATTCTCTTTCTGGAATTCATTTTAATTCTCTTTACTAAAATTTTATATAGGCAAGAAAAACAACATTGGGCAACAAAAAACTCACACTATAATAGCTTAACATATAATTTTTCTATCAAAGAGTCTGAAAAACGATGTGAAGATATGCATCACAATCATATTCTTCTTTTGTCTTCTCTGGTCAATTTGGGTCCAAATTTCGATCTTCTTATTAACATTTTCAACTTCCTTATCTTTTCTCTTAGCTTTAGACATCTGTGTAAATACGTATTCAAATCACATTAATAAGGAGCAATAACATCCAAATCACAATCACCATATCAGTAATGTTGACATACTAATGGCATGTATACATTTTTCAATTCAAAACAGCCTCGATTTAGGCCTAGAATCAACTAAACCTACAACTTTGATACCAATAAATGTAACACCCATTTTCTGTAGACGTTAACGTATACGAGTCCAGGATGTTACATAATTCTTTTAGAACAGTTCTTATTTGAGAATCAATAAAATTTTTGTTTCTTTCTAAATTAATTCAATTATTGTCTAAGGACATAAAATATTTGAATTCAATGGTAATTAAATTCACTTATCTAAATACTAATCAGCAAACCATTATTCATAATTAGTAATATTATGTACAATCTAAATAAACCAAATTGGAACACAACTACTTTTAGGTATCATAACCATTTAGTATACATTCCAACTAGTACTACCAATGTTCAAAAAGATGCCATACTTATTCTGGAGTATATCTGATCTTCAAAGGTTGATGATGGGCCTAGCTCCTTACTTCGAACGCTCTTCTTTTCCTACGTGTGAAAATCATCACACGTTAAGTATACACTTAGTGAGGCTATAAGTTCTATTATTAATAACATAAATAAAATAAAAATAAAAATATTAAAAATATTAAAAATATAAATATAAATAAAATTAATAGTAATAATAAAACATATTTATCAAAGTATAACCTAAGTATAAAATATAAGAACATCTATGATTCAAAGATTCTTCATGAAACATTTTAAGTCAAGTAAGATTTCTTCATAAAAATTTACTTTCATATTAGATTGAACATACTATTTCATTCTTATATTACTTCAGCTAAACTTCTCTTTTTATTCATTTTATGGTATGTGATGTAAGACGAAACTACACCCTTCAAAGGAAGTGAATAGATAGCCTTATTGTTGTCCCTATCTAGTAATGACAAAAGCAATGACCTTGAATTGTAAGTATGGCTGTAACAAAGAAATATAATTAAAAAGGATTAGTAAGGATATAATAAAAATGATAAGTAATTAAATGATATAGAAATTAATAAAAGGGAAGAAAGAATAGGTTGCGAAAGTATATTGAAGATGATGTTTTTTTGGTGGTCTTCAATGGAAGATGGATGATGGTGTTGAAGTTGTATCTCAAACACGCCAAAGAAGAAGCTATACTAAAGAGAACAACCCCCGTCTTCACAAACTTGCTTGAAGGATAGTAATGGTGTTTCAAACCCACTAGATATGAAATCTAGGAATTATCAGAATCAAGATGGAAAGAATGACACCACAAGTATATAAATATACTTGCTTAATCGATAAAGTTATTCAAGAACTTGCAAGAGAGATTAACTCACAAAGAAGTTTTATATAATGAATGAGATTATTACAAATGATGGCAGCCTCTTAATTTATAGGAAATGAGAGGGTTGGCAGAATAATTAGATGTCCATTTAGTTAAGTACATGATTAATTGAAAGTGCATGATGCTTTGGAAAAATGGAGATATTCCTTGGCCTTGGTGTTGGTTTGGATACTCATTCATGAAAGGACTTGATGATTCGACTGGAATGAAGATGCATCTCCCTTGGCTGAATGGTTAGGTGTTGCTTCAACTTTGGCGCCAAGTCTTGTGCATGTGCTAGACGTGTGGGAGCTGGCTGAATGGTCATGTTGCTTGCCTCATACTCTTTGTGATTTAGGCCTCCATTTGATTATATCTCTTCACTAACATGTACCTTGATGAAAGGGCATCTTCATGGAAAGCAACATTCATGAAAGGTCACAATTGTTGAAATATAACCTTTCATGTTTGAGCTAGTTCTAAGGTGAATGAGCTGGAGGTGAGCTGGCCATAGGTGAGTTGTAACATGGTGAGTGTTATAACATCTCCATGTGAAAAGTCACCTTCTGGAAAGGTACCTCTTCACGAAAATGTACTATTTCTAAAAATTTAACTTGATCCATATTTGAAGTATCCTGAGTGGTGATGTTGATAGTGCAGCTCCCCAGCTAAATTGAAGTCATCTTCTAGCTTGAATCTTCAGCTCAACCCAGCTATGAGCTCACTTGTCTCCGGAAAACGTTTCACCAAATGTTCCTTATGATCTCCTGAGTATTCCTATATAAGTTTCCTTGCTATAGCTTTCACCATTTAGCTCAAATCAGCTCCCTTATGTGTGGCCGAATGTACCTTCAAAAGAAAACACAAAAATAAGTTAAGTATAGGAATTAATATAAAGTAATAATGTGCATATTATAAAGATATTGTAGACTATAGGATATAATGATAACTTATGCATCACATAATAATGAGTGAATTATTATCATCATAACTATAGTTTTAATATATATAGATGAATATATCTATGTTATAACAAATGAAATATGAATCATTTATCATAATCATGGTATAGGTAAATAATAAGTTACAGAAAGTCCCTCCTTGAATCTTATGAAAGGTTGGAGATGCAAGGATAAATATGATGTTGAATCAGTTCACATCATGATGTTACACTCACTCCATTTATTTCGTAGCATGTATCATTTGTTTGAATCATTTCTAAACATATATTATTATTTTTTTCGTTTTATAGCCCAGTATAAACCACCGAGAATGCAAGGTATACGAGTCAAATGAGCATTCACTTATAATGCACAAGTGTTGTAGAACACAACGTCAATATGCCACATAGAATATGCACACAAAGTACCTCGAAGAATTGTACACAAAGTTCATCGTAGAATATGCACACAAAGTTCCTCGTAGAATATGCACACAAAGTGCCTAGTAGAATTGCACACAAAGTGACTCATAGAACATGTAAACAAAGTGTCTCATAGAATATACACACAAAGTGGCTCGTAGAATTGCACAAATAATGCTATAACTCTGTACCTATGATTCTAAATGCATTTACAATGGGCTTTTTCCTTAAACCATTTATCTTTCACTTATCATTGTCTTTTCTAACATCATCATAATCAAATATTAATCATCATTCACTCATCATAATCTTTTTACATATTAACAAAATTAAGTATCATACAATAAAATATCTCAATACATATACAATGGGCTTTTCCATCATATTCATGTATCATTTTAACTTTGAAATAATCCTAAATACGAATATATCAAAATATAAAATAAAAATAAATTGGGAAATAAGAAAGCACTCACCTGGAAATGGCTTACTTAACGATTATAGCTTTCTTTGATCTCGATCTTCATGTCCATCATTAATATATCACATACATTACAAATCACATATTAGTATATTACTAACATAGGAACAATCTATTAATAAAATTCATAAAAATTATGTGAATATTTATTCTATACTAAATCTATTTCAAAACGTCAATGTTAACCATAATAAATAAATTCATTTAGAATTTCTTTTAAATATTTCCAATATATTCCAAATAGTCCTTTTCCATTTAAATTCAATTCCAAGCATCCAAAATATACTCAAACATTCAAATCAAATATTTAAACATTACTCTTCGACTTCTAATCCATTTTCACTTAAATTCCAAAATTTTCATATTCTTGAAAACTTGCACTACCTTTAAAGAATCATTATTTTGTATTATTCTACTCACTAGAATTTAATTATGTTTCTTCTGTTTGAAATTAGACTCGAATACTAGTCTAACCATATAAAGTAATCTTTCTTATTCAACTTGAATAATTTATAGAGAATTTTCTAATCCAATTTCCAGAACATGTTTTGAGCAGAATCTACTGCCCTATTTTCTGACCTAGCATCGATAAAAAATTTGTATCTTTTATTATACAATTCAAAATGGATCTCCGTTTGTTTTAAACAAAACTATATTGACATACAAACATAATTGTATAAAAATACATGCTAATCATTTTTATAGAATTTATGATGATTTTTTAAACTCACTTCCAGATTCATAACTATAAACAGTTTTCATTATTTTGCATCCTTAATTTCTTCATCAATTCTAACAACTTGTGTTTTGGTCCTTCATTATTTTTACTTATTCAAATCAATCCCAAACATTCCAACATTGTAAAAATATATTCAATTCAATACCTAACATTTATATAATTGCAATTCAATTCCTTATTTCCTATTCCATTCAGATTTACCTATTACATTTTACCATATTTGCACTTTGATCCTAAATAAACAATCCAACTTAAAATTCAACACCCAAATATTAAATTTCAACCTTGAATACTTATAATTAAAAAAATTCATTTCAATGTTTCATAATTCCCAATATTCCTTTTATTATCTCAAGGTTCTAAATTGATCCAAACTCAATTCTAAGGCATGAAAAATCATTCTTAAATTCAATCTAATCCCTAGGACATTTTTATTAAAATTTTCCAATTATTCCTCCTTATGGCCAAAATTACATAATTAGCTCCCTAATAGTCTCCAATTTGTTTTCAAGTTTAAATCATCATCCAAAATTCATTTCTAATCAAGTCCAACCATTCTAAATCAATCAATTATCAACATAAACCAAATTCAATATTTCTGCCCAACACCTTATAATGGCTGAAAATTTCAAACAAATCATCATGACCATTTTCAATCAATTTCCATGTTTGTTTATACTTACATAACACTCCTAGGATCAAAATATAACTTCCCCTACATCCACCATAAATACCCACTTCAGCATTTAAGCATAAAACAATGGAATACATATACCACTTTGTATAGAATTAAGTGTAAAACATTTTCTTATTGCACACTTTAGTCCAAATTTTCATTAAAATGGACCAAAAATGAAAAGGAAAAGCTTGCTCACCTTGGCTATGGAGTAACGGCATGTTGCTGGAGAAGAGAAGAGATTTCTTGAGTTTTCTTGCAAAATATCTCTTTAAAAACTCAATTTAAAATTAATTAAAATTCATTTTAGCCCAAAATCAAAATTACCCTTAATGAATCTTAATAATTACCACCATGCCATCCTTTTATCTCCATTTTCATAACATTAAATAATTATAAAAAATATCATTTATCAATTTCCACCTTTGCCCTTCTAATTTTGCAAATGTTTAATTTAGTTACTAAATTTCATTATTCCACTTTAACATGGAAATCCCTCCAAGTTTCACTAATTCACATCAAATTCCACTAATTAAAAAAATATCATTATAATATTTCTATCCCCAAAATGCCTTCCTTCAAATTTTTTGCAGAATTTCGATTTGATCATGTTATCTGAATATTTTACCGATATTTATCACTTAATAATCTTTTATACAAACTTCAAATAAAAATTCTAAAGCCCACTAAAATTATATTCTTGGGCTGAAATACTCAATTACAGAACCAAAATATGACTTTTGAAAATTTATATTTTTAGTCCCTAAAGTTTTATAACTTTACACTTTGGTCCCTAGATTTTCAAAATTTACTTTTTAGTCACCAATCTTAAATTTGGGATATTAATTTTCTCCCCCTTTAGAAAATTCATCCTCGAATTTTCAACATGTATACGATTTCTCTAATAATAGTATCACCTTTCCATTTATCCTTTATCTATTTCAAATTCAGCTTCTTTTGAGCTAACAAGTACTTCAAACATTAATGTATAATAACATATAACATCTTTCACTATATAGGTAATAACACCATATCTTCAAGGTAAATACCACTCCGCTAATTCTAAGTAATGCATAGAATATTTCTTTTCATGTGTCTTAAATTATTTTAAAGCATAAACCATTACTTTTCCTTTTTTTATTTATACGCAACCCAAACCATTATGAGATGTACCTTTATAGACTAAGTAATCCTTTCCTAATTTTCTGTTTATACTAATACAATGTTTTTCATTAATAACTTTTAATTGTCTAAAAGTATCTCTTGGCACTTATTAGTCCAACAAATGATATACTACATAATTCAGAGACATTCTTCAGAGTTTTCCATTCCTGAATATCTTATTCCCTTTTTGGATTTCATTTTAATTCTCTTTATTGAAATTATATAGCCAAGAAAAGCAACTTCGGGCAACCAAAAACTGACACTAGAATAGCTTAACATATAATTTTTCTATCAAAGAGTCTGAAAAATGATGTGAATATATGCATCACAATTATATTCTTCTTTTGTCTTATCTGATCAGTTTGGGTCTAAATCTCTATCTTCTTATTAACATTTTCAACTTCCTTATCTTTTCTCTTAGCTTCAGACATCTATGTAAACTCATATTCAAATCACATTAGTAAGGAGCGGGATCAACCAAATCACAATCACCATATCAGTAATGTTGACATCCTAGTGGCATGTATACATTTTTCAATTCAAAACAGACTCGATTTAGGCCTAGAATTAACTAAACCTACAATTCTGATACCAATAAATGTAACACCCATTTTCTGTATACGTTATCGCATACGAGTCCAGGATGTTACACAATTCTTTTAGTACAGTTCTTATTTGAGAGTCAATAAAATTTTGTTTCTTTCTTAATTAATTCAATTATTGTCTAAGGTCTTAAAATATTTCAATTAAATGGTAATTAAATTCACTTATCTAAATACTAATCAACAAACCATTATTCATAATTATTAATATTATGTACCATCTAAATAAACCAAATTGGAACACAACTACTTTTATGTATCATAACCATTTAGTATACATGCGAATTAGTACTACCAATGTTCAAAAGATGCCATACTTATTCTGGAGTGGATCTGATCATCAAAGGTTGATGATGGGCCTAGCTCCGTATTTCGAACTCTCTTCTTTTCCTACGTGTGAAATCATCACAAGTTAAGTATACACTTAGTGAGGCTATAAGTTCTATTATTAATAATATAAATAACATAATAATAATATTATTAAAAATATAAATATAAATAAAATTAATAGTAGTAATAAAACATATTTTTCAAAGTATTACCTATGTATAAAATATAAGAACATCTATGATTCAAAGATTCTTTATGAACCATTTTAAATCAAGTCAAAGTTCTTCATAAAACTTTAATTTCATATCAGATTGAACATACTATTTCATTCTTATATTACTTCAGCTAAACTTCTCACTTTATTCATTTTATGGTATGTTACACTCACTCCATTTATTTTGTAGCAAGTATCATTTGTTTGATTCATTTCTTAACATATATTATTATTGTTTTGATTTTATAGCCCAATGTAAACCACAGAGAATGCAAGGTATACGAGTCAAACTAGCATTCACTTGTAATGCACAAGTGTTGTAGAACACAACATCAATATGCCATGTAGAATATGCACATGAGTGCCTTGAAGAACTGTACACAAAGAGCCTTGTAGAACATGCACACAGAGTGCCTCATAGAATTTGCACACAAAGTGCCTCGTAGAATATGCGCACAAAGTGCCTCGTAGAATATGCGCACAAAGTGCCTCGTAGAATTGCACAAAAAGTGACTCATAGAATATGTACACAAAGTGCCTCATAGAATATGCACACAAAGTGTCTCGTAGAATTGCACAAATAATGCTCTAACTCTGTACCTATGATTCTAAATGCATTTATAATGGGCTTTTTCCTTATACCATTTATCGTTCACTTATCCTTGTCTTTTCTAACATCATTGTAATCAAATTTAATCATCATTCACTCATCATAATTTTTTTACATATGAACAAAATTAAGTATCATACAATAAAATATCTCACTACATATACAATGGACTTTTCCATCATATTCATGTATCATTTTAACTTTGAAATAATCCTAAATACAAATATATCAAAATATAAAATAAAAAATGCATTGGGCAACAAAAAAGCACTCACCTAGAAATGTCTTACTTAGCTATTATAGCTTTCTTTGATCTCGATCTTCATGTTCATCATTAATATATCACATATATTCCAAATTACATATCAGTATCTTACTAACATAGGCACAATATATTAATAAAATTCATAAAAATTATATCAATATTAATTCGATACTAAATCCATTTGAAAAAGTCAATGCTAACCATAATAAATAAATTCTTTTAGAATTTCTTCTCAATATTTCCAATTTATTCCAAATAGTCCTTTTCCATTTAAATTTAGTTCCAAGCATCCAAAAATATAATCAAACATTTAAACATTACTCTTCGACTTTTAATCCATTTCCACTTAAATTGCAAAATTTCATATTCTTGAGAACTTGCACTACCTTTAAAGAATCATTATTCTTTATTATTCTACACACTAGAATTTAATTACGTTTCTTCCTTTTGAAATTAGACTCGAATACGAATCTAACCATATAAAGTAATCTTTTTAATTCAACTTGTACAATTTATAGTGATTTTTCTAATCCAATTTCCAGAACCTGTTTTGAGCATAATCTACTACCTTGTTTTCTGACCTAGCATCGATAAAACAATTCGTATATTTAATTATACAATTCCAAATCGATATGCGTTTGTTTTTAAAAAAACTATATTGACATATGAGCACAATTGTATAAAAATCACATGCTAATCATTTTTATAGAATTTATAATGACTTTTCAAACTCACTTTCAGATTCATAAGTCTAAAAGTGTTCATTATTTTGCTTCCTTAATTTCTTCATCAATTCTTACAACTTGTATCTTGGTCCTTTATTATTTTTACTTATTCAAATCAATCCCAAACATTCTAGCATTGTATAAATATATTCACTTCAATACCTAACATTTATGTAATTGCAATTCAATTCCTTTTTCTATTTCATTCGGATTTACCAATCACATTTTACTAGATTTGCACTTTGATCCTAAATCAACAATCCAACTTAAAATTCAACACCCAAATATTAAATTTCAACCTTGAATACTTATAATTAAAAAATTTCATTTCAATGTTTCAAAATTCGCAATAGTCCATTTATTATCTCAAGGTTCTAAATTGTTCCAAACTCAATAATTCTAAGGCATGAAAAATCATTATTAAACTCAATCTCATCCCTAGGACGTTTTTATTAAAATTTTCCAATTATTTCTCCTAATGGCAAATATTACAAATTAGTCCCCTAATGGTCTCCAATTTGTTTTAAAGTTTAAATCATCATCCAAAATTCATTTCTAATCAAGTCCAGCCATTCTAAATCAATCAAATATCAACATAAACCAAATTCAATAATTCTCCCCAACACGTCATAATAGCCCAAAATTTCAAACAAATCCTCATGACCATTTTCAATCAATTTACATGTTTGTTTATACTTACATAACATTCCTAGGATCAAAATTCAAGCTTATTTCAACCAAATATAACTTCCCCTACATCCACCATAAATACCCACTTCACCATTTAAGCATAAAACAATGTAATACATATACCAATTTGTATAGAATTAAGTGTAGAACATTTTCTTATTCCACACTTTAGTCCAAATTTCACTAAAATGGACCAAAAATGAAAAGGAAAAGCTTGTTCGCCTTGTCTATGGAGTCATGGTAGATTGCTGGAGAAGAGAAGAGATTTCTTGAGTTTTCTTGCAAAATATCTCTTTAAAACCCCAATTTAAAATGAATTAAAATTCATTTTAGCCCAAAATTCAAAATTACCCTTAATGAATCTTAATAATTACTACCATGCCATCCTTTTATCTCCATTTTCATAACATTAAATAAATATAAAAAATATCATTTATCAATTTCCACCTTTACCCTTCTAATTTTCCAAAAGTTCAATTTAGTTACTAAATTTCATGATTCTACTTTAACATGGAAATTCCTCCAAGTTTCACTAATTCACATCAAATTCCACTAATTAAAAAAATATCTATATAATATTTCTATCCCCAAAACACATTCCTTCAAATTTTTGCAGACTTCCAATTTGATCCTTTTATCCGAATATTTTACCGATCTTTATCACTTAACAATCTTTTATATAAACTTCAAATCAAAATTCTAAAACTCACTAAAATTATATTCTTGGGCTGAACCACTCAATTAAAGACCCAAAATATAATTTTTGAAAATTACATTTTTAGTTCCTAAACTTTTACAACTTTACACTTTGGTTCCTAAACTTTCAAAATTTACTTTTCAGTCACCAATCCTATATTTGGGATATTAATTTTATCCTCTAATATTAGTATCACCTTTTCGTTTATCCTTTATATGTTTCAAATTCAACTTCTTTTTGAGTTAACAAGTACTTCAAGCATTTATGTATAATAACATATAACATCTTTCACTAAATAGGTAATAACACCATATATTCAAGGTAAATACCACTATCGCTAATTCTAAGTCATGGATAGAATAATTATTTTCACGTGTCTTAAATTATTTTAAAGCATAAATCATGACTTTTCCTTCTTCTATTTATACGCAACCCAAACCATTATGAGATGTACCTTTATAGACTAAGTATTCCTTTCCTAATTTTCTGTTTATACCAATACAAGGATTTTCATTAATATCTTTTAATTGTCTAAAAGTATCTCTTGACACTTATTAGTCCAACAGATGATATACTACATATTTCAGAGACATTGTTTAGAGTTTTCTATTCCTTAATAACTTATTCTCTTTTTGGAATTCATTTTAATTCTCTTTACTGAAATTATATAGCCGAGAAAAGTAACTTCGAGCAACCAAAAACACACACTACAATAATTTTTCTATCAAAGAGTCTGAAAAATGATGTGAAGATATGTATTACAATAATATTCTTCTTTGTCAATGAGTGTTGGCACAAGTGGTTGAGATTCAAGAATTTGATCTTGTAAGGTCAAGTTCGAATCCCACCACCGTCACTCTTGGTGGGTAATCTGTAAAGTCCTATTTAAATCCCAATTGGGTCTTAGGTATGCCCTGGCCCTAGACTGGGGGAGCCACCCCTGACCTAAAATTTTATGTATAAAAAAATATATATTTTTCTTTCATCTTCTCTAGTCAGTTTGGGTCTAAATCTCAATCTTCTTATTAACATTTTCAACTTCCTTATTTTTCTCTTAGCTTCAGACATCTATGTAAACACATATTCAAATCACATTAGTCGATTTAGGCCTAGAATAGGCTAAACCTATAGCTCTGAAACCAATAAATGTAACACTCATTTTCCGTATATGTTACTGCATATGAGTCCATGATGTTACATAATTCTTTCAATACAACTTTTATTTGAGAATCAATAAAATTTTGTTTATTTCTAAATTAATTCAATTATTGTCTAAGGTCCTAAAATATTTCAATTCAATGGTAATTAAATTCACTTATCTAAATACTAATCAGCAAACCATTATTCATAATTAGTAATATTATGTACCATCTAAATAAACCAAATTGGAGCACAACTACTTTTAGGTATCATAACCATTTAGTATACATGCCAACTAGTGCTACCAATGTTCAAAAAGATGTCATACTTATTTTGGAGTGGATCTGATTTCAAAGGTTGATGATGGGCCTAGCTCCTTACCTCGAACGCTCTTCTTTTCCTACGTGTGAAAATCATCACACGTTAAGTATACACTTAGTAGGGCTATAAGTTATATTATTAATAACATAAATAAAATAATAATATTAATAATAATAATATAAATATAAATAAAATTAATAGCATTAATAAAACATATTTTTCAAAGTATCACCTAAGTATAAAATATAAAAACATCTATGATTCGAAGATTCTTCATGAAATGTTTTAAGTCAAGTCAGAGTTCTTCATGAAGCTTTACTTTCATAGCAGATTGAACATACTATTTCATTCTTATATTACTTCAGCTAAACTTCTCACTTTATTCATTTTATGGTATGTTACACTCACTCCATTTATTTCGTACATGTATCATTTGTTTGATTCATTTCTTAACATATATTATTTTTTTCGTTTTATAGCCCAATGTAAACCACCGAGAATGTGAGGTATACGAGTCAAACGAGCATTCACTTATAATGCACAAGTGATGTTGAACACAACATCAATGTGTCACGTAGAATATGCTCACAAAGTGCCTCGTAGAATTGCACACAAAGTGCCTCGTAGAATATGCACACAAAGTTCCTCGTAGAATATGCACACAATGTGCCTCGTAGAATTGCACAAATAATGCTCTAACTCTGTACCTATGATTCTCAATGCATTTACAACGAGCTTTTTCCTTAAACCAAGTATCTTTCACTTATCCTTGTCTTTTCTAACATCATCATAATCAAATATTAATCATCATTCCCTCATTATATATTTTTTACATATTAACAAAATTAAGTATCGTACAAAAAAATATCTCAATACATATACAATGAGTTTTGCGATTATAGCTTTCTTTGATCTCTATCTTCATGTTCTCATTAATATATCACATACATTCCAAATCACATATTAGTATCTTGCTGACATAGGCACATTCTATTAATAAAATTCATAAAATTTATGTCAATATTTATTTGATTTTAAATCCATTTCAAAACGTCAATGCTAACGATAATAAATAAACTCTTTTCGAATTTCTTTTCAATATTTCCAATTTATTACAAATAGTCCTTTTCCATTTAACTTCAATTCCAAGCATCCAAAACTATACTCAAACATTCAAATCAAACATTTAAACATTACTCTTCGACTTCTAATCCATTTCCGCTTAAATTCCAAAATTTTCATATTCTTGACAACTTGCACTACCTTTAAAAATCATTATTATGTATTATTCTACTCACTGGAATTTAATTACGTTTCTTCCTTTTGAAATTATACTCGAATATGAATCTAACCATGTAAAGTAATCTTTCTAATTCCACTTGTACAATTTATAGTGAATTTTCTAATCCAATTTTCAGAATCTGTTTTGAGCAGAATCTACTGCACTATTTTCTGACCTATCATCGATCAAAAATTTTTATTTTTCATTATAAAATTCAAAATCGATCCCCGTATGTTTTAAACAAAACTATATGAACATAAAAAAACAATTGTATAAAAATCATATGTTAATAATTTTTATAGAATTTATGGTGATTTTTCAAACTCACTGCCAGATTCATAAGTCTAAACAGTTTTCATTATTTTGCATCCTTAATTTCTTCATCAATTCTTACAACTTGTATCTTGGTCCTTCATTATTTTTACCTTCATTATTTTTACTTATTCAAATCAATCCTAAACATTTCAGCATTGTAACAATTCAATACCTTAACATTTATATAATTGCAATTCAATTTATTATTTTCTATTCCATTCAGATTTACCTATCATATTTTACCAGATTTGCACTTTGATCCTAAATCAACAATCCAAAATTGAAAAAAAAAAGCTTGCTCACCTTGGCTAGGGAGTCACGATAGGTTGCTAGAGAATAGAAGCGATTTCTTGAGTTTTCTTGCAAAATATCTATTTAAACCCCCAATTTAAAATTAATTAAAATTCATTTTAGCCCAAAAGTCAAAATTACCCTTAATGAATTTTAATAATTACCACCATGCCATCCTTTTATCTCCATTTTCATAAAATTAAATAAATATAAAAAATATCATTTATCAATTTCCACCTTTGCCATTCTAATTTTCCAAATGTTCAATTTAGTTACTAAATTTCATTATTCCACTTTAACATGGAAATTCCTCAAAGTTTCACTAATTCACGTCAAATTCCACTTATTAAAAAATATCAACATAATATTTCTATCCCCAAACTACCTTCTTTCAAATTTTTGCAGACTTCCGATTCGATCCAATTATCCAAATATTTTACCGATTTTTATCACTTAATAAACTTTTATACAAACTTCAAATCAAAATTCTAAAACTCGCTAAAATTTTATTCTTGGGCTGAACTACTCAGTTACAGACCCAAAATATCCCAAAATATAACTTTTGAAAATTTATATTTTATTCCCTAAAGTTTTACAAGTGTACACTTTGGTCCTAAGACTTTCAAATTTTACTTTTTAGTCACCAATCCTAAATTTGGGGTATTACACCTATAGTAGACCTAATTTATCACTTTGTCCCTATTGTATTTTCGCATCAATTTAGCTCTCGAAGTTACTCAATTTCATCATTTTATAACCATACCCCTAACTTAAAACCCTAAATTATAAATCATAAGTTAGTATTTAGAGGTAATAGGGTTATGTTATATGTTAGTGTTTAGAGGTAATAGGGTTATGGTTTAAGGTTTAGGGTTTTAGTTTAGGGTTTTAAGTTAGGGGAAGGGCATAAAATGTTGCAATTAAACAAATTTGAGGGCTAAATTGATGGGAAAATACAATAAGGACAAAAATGATAAATTTGGTCTACTACAAGGGAAAAGGTGACCCTTAAGCCAATTAAATTTAAAACGATATCCCTAAATATAAATTCAGATGAAATTAACTGTTTTGAAGCAAAATATTTTACAATGATTTTGAAAAAAAATGTTCTCTTTGTCCCATAAAAATGTCCCTTATTATTTTTTAAAAGTATTTTTTTTAAAATTTGACCATGATTATTTTAAATATATTAAATAATTAAATTTTATAAAATATATATTTGAAAGCTACTTGATTAAATGTTTTTAAGATATATTTTTATATATATTTTAGCAATTATAAATTTTAAATAATAACTAGTCAAAGTTTAAAAATTGACCAAAAAATTCAATAATTGAAATATTTTATGGGACAAGGGGAGTGAAAATTGTTCACTTAATTTTATAAAAAAATATTATTTTATTATAAATAATTAACAAGATCTATCTGATCCTACTTTGACAGAGGTTCACGCGTTCATCACTGCGTTGAATTTGGTCGTAGAACGAGGTTGGCTTAATGTTCATTTTGAATATGATTGTGTTGTCTTGGTTAATAAGCTACTTCACGATGAGGAGGCTATATCTACTCCAGTGATTTATCTCCAACAGGCCAAAGATCGCTTTAAGTCCTTTTCTGGTTTGGTAGCCGAAAGAATGACAGCAATATTGTGGCTTCTAGAGGCAATCCAAAGCAGGTACAACACTTTAAAATGCATAAGGTAAAGTAAAATAGCATAAGAATAGGTAAAATAGCTTAACAATAGGTGATGATCATGACATAATGATGTATATGAATGAATGATATAGTAAGAATATGTAAGAAATGAATAGAATAAAGATGAGAGAAGTATGTAAGAAGTCTTTTGACTTTCATCCTTGTCAAATAAGATGAAAGTATGAAGGTGAGTAAGTGTTCAAATAGGATTGTATCATTTAGAGCTTTTATTCATAATATTGATGAAGTTAAAGTTCCAAAAACAATAGAGGAAGTACTTGAAGATCCCATGTGGAGAAAAACAATAGAAAAAGAGGTTGAAGCTCTTGAAAAGAATGGAACTTGGTCCATTATTGATCTACCACAAAGGAAAAGGACATTAGGATGTAAATGGATATTTACTGTCAAGTATAATTCAAATAGTAGCGTTGAAATGTACAAAGTAAGACTTGTGGCTAAGGGTTTACACAAACCTATGAAATTGATTACAATTAAACATTTCCTTCGTTTGCTAAACTCAAAACTAGGACAACAAATAACCACTTTGTTTGTTGAAATTATCCTGACGAAGATGGTCTGGAAAGGCTTATGGTTCTTGTTTGCAAGATACGATACGACGATGTGACTGGTACATTCATAACCAGAAGATTGAGTAGAGGTGGGAAGCGTTTTGGTTTTGTACGGTTTGCGAACAGGCTTGAGGCGCTAAAGACTATGGAGAGCTTAAATGGGTTCTCAGTTTATGGAGTCAGATTGATAGTTAAACTAGCCAACCCCTTAGTGGCAAAAGATCGAGGAGAGGAATTGTAAACAGAGAAGAGTTCACTAGGGGAAAGAAAGTGCAGAAAACATACGAGGTCAAATCAGCGGAGATACAAAGTCTAGAAAGAGAGATCGGCTAAACAAGTGGTCAAGTAATTAGGGGGTAAGGAAACTTGCAGGACATGTGGAACCTGAAGAGGTCTATAGGATAAAAAATGCTTAGTTGGTGAAATGAATACGGTCTGCATCGTCTAGGATATTATGTCGAGATTGCAGCAATGGGGATTAGGAGATATAAAAATCCAGAGATTGGGAGGAAAAAATTTCTTACTAGTAATTGAAGATGAAGATTTGTTTTTAACACTAGAAGACTTGGATTGTTCTTACTTGAAAGAAATTTTCAACAAGGTGGAACTTTGGTCGGAATCTTTGAAACTAGAACGTACAACATGGTTAGAGGTATCAGACTTTCCTCTGCATTGTTGGAATGGTACCACGCTTAAAAGGGTGGCAAAATTATGGGGGTCCTTCGAAGCATTTTGAGAAAATTTAAACCATGTTCTTGATGTTGGAAATGTATACTAAAAAATTCACATGTTATCACTGATAGGATAAAAAATAATAATAAATGATCGAATCAACGTCGTGGTTATAACCACTTCCTTAGAAATAAATTTGCCCTGATGTATGTAATCGCTGCTACAGGAGGATTATCCGCCAAGGTTAACACGGTTGCTCCGAAATTTCGTACACCTGAAATCATAGTGAACTACGGTGGTATTGCTCCTCTGATCACCGAAAATATTTAAAAGCTTAGAAAGCTTTGAGAAAATGAGAGATGCTTGAGAGTGAATTGATGAGTTTAGAAGCTTGTGAAGCTCTCTATTTATAGACTTCACGTTAGGGGTAAAACGGTCCAACAAAACCCATATTAATTTCACTATTAAAACCCTGTCTTAAACTAATACAATTCACAGATGAATCTAGCCTCAAAACAGTCCAAATTCATGCATTCATTTTCAGTCGTTTGTAACATATGTAATTACTTCTGTAACTCATGTAATTATATTTTTAACTAGCTCATTATTCAACTATTAATTCTCTTTGAACAGATATGTAAAACATTCCAGATGTATGCAACGTTACACAAGTTAAAATTCAGAAAATAATTGTTCCGATTTTAATTTTCAGACAACCAATTAATCAAATGTCACTCTCTCAAAATATAAAACGAGCATACCACTGCAGCCTATAAATATCATAACAACAATTCATTCACAATCTTTTATGCTTGAGAAAAATCCTTACGAATTTTCTTTAAAAAGATAAAATCTGTGTGGTCGTGTCGAAGATACCTATTGCCAAGAGCCACAAGCCACGATCTCGACCTCGACCACGACCATGCCCACGACCATGCCCACGAGCACGAGTAAGAGCATGAGACGGAGGACTACGACAGCAGCATGCGAGATTACCCCTTGTTCTCTATTACTCAACAAAGGAGGGAAGAATGCACACTATAAATACCCAAGCCAGTGGTATTTCCCACTCAATGTGGGATAGTGTATTTCACGTTACCAACATTCCCAACTAATACGAAAGAATTCTTCTGAAAATCAAAAACAATATTCTCAGAAGAGCAATAGTGGGGCTAGTTGCTTAAGCACTAGTGAATGTATCTTGAACTAGTACACAGTGATAATGAGCAATCCTTCTCTTAGATAAGTGAAACTAGTCTTGAATTTTCTAAGATAGGGGTAAACTCATAACACACAGTTAAACCCCTTTATCCACTGAAGTCCTTGATGTGTAAGATATAGATACATAAGTGTATATTTGGCCATCTTATCTCAGGATTTTAGTAATTGTACTAGAAAAATGGCCAACGTTTTTCATAGAATGTGACTAACCCTTTTCACTTACGTAGGTTATTTCATCAAGTTTATCTCAACATAAACCACCCTTAAATCGGGCTATGAAATAATTAAGAGCCTTTACAACAGCTCAACCTCACAATTGGTTATGGTGATTTTCTCCAAGTTTATTATAAACAAACCACCCAAACTCTGGGATAAGAAATCATTTAGAATAAATATTCAACCTCATTAATTGGTGAATTCAATAAGTCATTCTCACTAGGACCATCCATACTTAAGGATTTGAATTCATTAAGAGTTTTCATAGAACTCAACTTTTTTAGCAGTAAGTTCATTATGTCATTCTCAATTAGGAATACCTACTCAACTCTGGGTTATGAAATTATTAAGAATAAATATTCATTGAAAGTCAGTAAATTCATCAAGTCTTTATCACTAAGACCACCAAAAGGTTGTGCTATGAATTTATTAAGAGCCATTAAGCTCAACCTGGGCATATACATTGTTCGTCATAGGGAGAGGTTGGTAAATGTACACTATAAGTCTTTCCATGGTTTCGTTTGACCACATTGAACTTAGATAACTAAGTTGGTTATCCACGATGAATTCCTCAACTAATGGGCTTTAAACACATTCCCTCGATGAATCTATGACCAGTTTTCGACTTAACCCTTTGGTAAGTAGATTTGCAGGTTCCTTTTTGACTTCTCATACTCTAAAAAGAGTATTTCATTCCTTATCAAGTGTCTAACAGATTCATCCCTTATGAGAATGTGTCTCTTCTTATCATTGTAAGCTTGGTTCTTAGCCACACTAATATCATCTTGTGAATTACACAGTAAGGAAACAAGAGGAGTCGGTCTTCCCCACAATAAAATTTCAGCTAATAAATTTATGAGCCACTCAGCTTCTTGCCCAACTAAGTCAAGAGCTATAAACTTTGACTCCATAGTGGAGCGAGCAATACATGTTTGCTTCGAATATTTCCACGAAATAACTGCTCCACCTAAAGTAAATACGTACCCACTAGTCGAGCTTACCTCATCATTATCAGAAACCTAGTTGGAATCACAATATCCATCATACCCTTAAAGTATTTCAGTAAGTGACGAAGAGCGACCCAATGTTCACCACTTGGGTTGTGAGTATATCTACTAAGTCTGCTCACTACGTAGGTAATATCAGGTCAATTATAGTTCATTAAAAAATTAGGCTCCCAATTATCTTAGCATATTCTGTAAGGAAAACATTACTTCTTTTATTTTTAAAGAGATGTATGTTAGGGTCATAAGGAGTTCGAATAGCAACGACGTCAAAACTGCCAAATTTCTTTAACACTTTCTCAATATAATGTGCTTGATTTAAAGAAAACCCCTTTTTTGTTTTGGTAACTTTGACTCCTAAGATTACGTCGACTTCTCCCAAATCGGTTATCTCAAATTTAGTAGACAATAAATATTTTGTTTTGTTAATGGACTGAATTTTAGTACTGAAAATCAATATTTCATCAACATACAAACTTATAATGATGCAATCAGACCAAACATTACATGAACGCTTCTGAACCATTCACAACAAACCCAAAACTAAGGATAATCTTGTAAAATTTCTTGTACCGCTATTTAAGAGCTTGCTTGAGGCCGTAAAACGATTTTTTTATGTCTACACACTTTGCCTTCCATGCTAGGCACCTCAAAACCAAAGGGTTGCTTCATATAGATCTCCTCATCTAGATCTCCAGTAAAAAATGCAATTTTTACATCCATTTGGTATACTTGCAACTTGTGAATGGAGGCTAGTGAAAATAATGCATGAATCATTGAGATTTTTGTTACGTGAGAGTAGGTACCGAAGAAGTCTTAACTGATTTTTTGAGTGAACCCTTTTACGACTATCATTGCCTTATATCTCTGGATAGAACCATCTGGTTTGAGTTTCTTTTAGATTGCTGATAGTTCTAAACCCTCTAGGCAAGTTAACCAATTCCCAAGTATGATTAGACATTATTGATTCTAGTTCATCATTGATAGCGCTTTTCTAGAAACTTACATCAATCGACCGTATAGCTTCTTCATATGTCTTAGAATCCTCATCTAACAGAAAAATTTGAGCTATAGGATCGGAAAGAGTGTCTAAATTATTTATCTCAGAAATAAAGGAAGTTGTAAAGTCTGGTCCAAACGATGTTTCAATTCTTTGTCTTTTACTTCTTCTAGGTTTAAATTCAATTTCTTGAGAAGACTTAGCAAGTGCACTGGGAGAAGTGGATGATAATTTTCTATTTGTGTTTCCTCATTCAATCTAGGTTTTTTCAATGGAAAAGAATCTTCAAAGAAAATGACATCCCTAGATTAAAAAATAGAGTAGTCTTGTAGAAGAATAAATTTGTATACAGTGTTGTTTGTAGCATACCCTATGAACACTGCATCAATAGTTTTAGATCCGATTGTGGACTTCTTAAAGTTTGACAAGCCCACTTTAACCAAACACCCCTACACTTTCAGGTATTCCATATTTATAGGATATACTTTTCACAATTTGTATGAGGTATAATCTAATTTCTTGTAAGGTACTTGGTTCAAAATATGATTTGGCGATAGAATGGCTTCCCCCTACATGTTGTCAGACAACCCAGAAGTTATCAACAATGAGTTCATCATCTCTTTTAAAGTTTTATTTTTCCTTTTGGCTATACCCTTTTTTTAAGAAAATAGGGAGCAAAAGTTTCATGAATTATGTCATTCTTCTCACACACCTCTTTTAAAAAAATTGATCTATATCGGATCTAACACCTTTAGTTCTCCTATCTAATTGATTATTAACTTTTTCCTTATAAATAATAAAGAAGTTCTCAGCTTCGTCTTTAGTTCTAAGAAGATAAACTTTTGTATATCTTGAGTAATCATCTACAAAAGTTATATAATAGTGTTTTCCTCCTCTATTTTCAGTGTTTCTAAAGTTTGCTAGATCAATATGTATAAGTTCTAACAATTCAATATTTCTCTTAGAATCAGTCTTAAAGTGAGGTTTAGCATGCTTGGCTTATACACAAATTTCACATTTGTTAAAGCTAGTTATGTCTAGGTTAGGCAGAATATTCATTTTCATCTATTTCTTTAAAAGGAATATTCACATGTCCTAATCTAGCATGCCACATATCAACAATGTAAGCAGAACTGGTAGCTTTATTTTCATTAAGTTGAGTTTCTATGACAAATAAACCCCCATTTAAAAAACATTTCCCAACATAATCATTAGTTTGGGAAATTACAAGTCTATCTTTCTTAAAAACAAACTTAATGCCTACCTTATTCAAAAGTCTGCCACTTATTAGATTTATACGCTGGGCACGTACATACAAGACATTATTCAGGGCTAAAGTTTTACCAGAAGTCAACTTGAGTAAAACCTTGCCTTTTCCCAACTTCAGAGATGTGAGAGTTCATTATGTGCACACGTTCACCTTCATCCCCATCCTCGAACTCGATGAAAACCCCCTCATTGTGCAGAAATATCTGGAAGCACCGATGTCAACGACCCACTCAGAATTGTTCTCCACCACATTCAATTCTGAAACCACCGCTGCAATGACATCAATATTGTTCTCCACAACATGCATCTGTGGTTGTTCTCATTATGGCGGTCGAAACGGTGTTTGCAATGGTAAGCTTCGTAGCCGACTTGACGGTACACATATCACTTGATGGACTTGCCTTCAGTTTTGGGCTTCCCCGATTTCTTGAAGTTTATGCCCTTTTACGACTTGGTCTTCTTGTTATGATTCCCCTTTTTCATAGTCCTTTTATACTTAGATCCTGAGCCAGCACCAGATTCAACCAAGTTAGCTTTAAAAGATAAATTACTAATAGAGTTATTAACCTTATCCTTTAACCTGTTAGCCTTTTCTATTTTCATGTACCCCCAGCTCCTCAAGTGAAATGTCCCTCTTTTTATGTTTGAGAGAGTTACGGTAATTGGACCAGGACTTGGGCAGCTTCTCGATTAAGACGTTGGCTTGCAGAACCTCGCACATATGTATTAATTCAACAAGGATGTCGGAGACCATATTTTCGTACTCATGGACTTGGTCCGTAATTGGCTTGTTATGAGTCATCTGGAATCATAGCCACTCACCAATGGCATACTTCTTGATACTTGAATCATCATAGCTATACTTTTTCTCGAGCGTGTCCCATATGACCTTGTCGCTTTTTTTCTTTGAGGAACATGTCGAAGAGCTTATTCGATATGTGGCTTATGAGATGGCCTCGCACCGTCTTGTTATCTTTCTTATACTTCTCGGTAGTAATGATGGCAACAACAATAGCGATAAAAAGTGGTGACAGTATCGAGTGGGGTTACGTCGCCAGTCGCAGCTGGAGTAGGCCCCAAAGTAGGTGGTGGCAGCTTTTGTAACATCCGCAATATTGGGTTAGTGACTAAATTGTAAAGTTTTAGAATTTGGTGACTAAAGTAGAAGAATGAAATAGTTCAATGATTATTGGAAATATATGATGAAGGTTTTTTAGTAATTATTAAAGGAAATAAAGGGTAAAATGGTCATTTGACCAAAAAGGTTTTTATCTTTCTTTTAAGGTTATAAAACACGTGGAAAGGGTGAGAAGAAAAGAAAAGTCTGGAACTTGGGTTATCTCCTTCCTTCTCTCTTCCCGTAAGCTCCATGGAAAAGGTAAGTTTAATTTCAGTTGATTAATTCTTGAGTTTTAAGCTTAGTTTTGATTCTTGGGGTGCTAAGAAAGATTATTTAGAGATTAAAGTATGTTGAAACTTTAAAATGGATGAGTTATGAAGGATTAAATATGAAGAGTTTTTAAGTGAATTAGTGAAATAGGAGTTAATAGATTTTGAAGTTGAATTTGACTTGTCAAGGGTTAAATTAAGAGATATGAAGTGATAAAATGAGTTTTAAAACATGTTGAAAATCTGGTATGATTCTGGAAGTTAATAAAGATGAGAGAATATTAAGGTTCAAGAAGAGGTAAATGAACATAAATGAGTTTAAACATGTGTATATGAGTTGAGAACATGAAAGGGGATGAAAGATGAAGCATTTGAGTTGAATTGAGTAGATTTTCGTTCTTAAAAATGAATTTTGGGATATGTGCATCGATGCACATTCAATGTGCACCGATGCATCAAGAGTAAATTTCCATAATTTTTTAGAGTGTATCGATGCACAGGAAGTGCATCGATGCACCCCTAAAAATGGAAACATCGAATGCAATTAGTGCATCGATGCATTGCATCGATGCATTAGGAGTGCATCGATGCACCCCCTTAAAATGAAAACATTGAAGGTGATTGGTGTATCGATGCATGGGTAGTGCATCGATGCACATGTTAAAGAATGCATCGATGCACTTCAAGGGGAAATTGAAATAGACATTTCTTTTGGTCTAAGAAATGATAGATTAGAGTATATCAATTAAATATTGATATGTATCAATGTATGATTATGTAGATATTGAACATGAACAAGTTCCGGAATGAGTATCAAGTTAAGATTTGATCAAAAGAGAGGAAATCATAAAAAGGGGATTGAAACTTAGTGAGGCTAAGGTGAGTGCATATTATTAGGTTGTGCATATTATTATATGGAAATTAGACTTGTGATAAGTCTGTTTCCAATATTTTATGTTTGCATGAATAGAAGCATGATTAAGGATTGTATTATGTGTATATGTTTTGTTCATATTATATGTTACGAGCTATGATATAGAAATTTCATGGTAAAGATCTATGAAGTCATAGGAAAAGGTTATAAGAGTAACATAAACTTAAATTAAGAGAATATAAGAAATTTGTATATAAATGAATTTATATAAGTGCTATATGTTAATATGCTACAATATATGTTATAGGATCTATGTAAGCATAAGAGAACAAAATATGAACTAGGGGTTATGAATATAAATGATGATATGATTATGTATAATAAATTAGGGAATTATGATCTAGGTGTTTACATGTCTATAAAAAGAGATAAGAACAATATATAAGCTACGAAATAGGAACTATGGGATTTTAGTGCTATATAACATTATCTATGTGAGTAAGTACAAATGTGATATCCATATATGACAATGATTTGTGAAATTGTATGAAAATGTGATATAATCTACGAGATAATAAATCATGTGAATTATATGAAGTGATTTGTGTGTACATGTTTGATATGTCTTACATGATATGTATGATTTCACAAGAAATGGCATGAGCTATGTGATTACATGATTATAAGAGATCAAACATGCGATAAGAGATAAGTGTTATGAATGTGTGAATATGAAATGAAATAGATAATAATGCCCATGTTATGTGTCATGAGAGCTAGGGGTATAGTTGGCATGCCAAGAGTCGAGGGTCTACGCGGTCCTTCGGGACATATATGTATTCCTTGGAACATATGTGATGTATTTTGAGACACATACTTGATCCTTTGTATATGTATATGATTCTTAAGGAATTTTCTACGTGGTCCTTAGGGACATTTTATATGGCACTTCGGTGCAATCCTATGTGGCACTACGGTGCATTTCTACGCGGCACTTCGGTGCAATTATACGAGCTGTGGTGACAACATTTGTGCACAACCTCTATAGACTCACATATCTATAGTTCTCACATGTGTACATGGGCTAATAAAGAGATAAGAATAACCATATTATATGTGATTTATATGCTTTTGTGCTATGAATTATATTACATGTTATATATATGATTATATTTGGATTGTATGAATGAATGAGTCATATGTTGATTAAAACGATAGGTATAAGAGGATGTGGTTAAGGGATATAAATGATAATAATATTGATGGTAAAATAAGGCTATTGATGGAAATGATGAGTGATGAGTATATGTGTGTATGTTCTTACATTTAATGATATATTGTATAGGTGTTCTAGGTATTTGTTACATGAATAAGGATATGAGTGATAGGATATGATAGCAGTGATTGTTACAACATTATTACAAGTTATAGTTACATTACATGTTTATTTGCCTCACTAAGTCATAGACTTAGCGTGTGATTGTTTCACACGTAGGTACAAAATCGAGAAGAGAAGTGAAGAAGAGCAAGACAGGTCAGCGTCTCCCTTACAAAATTTCAGATCATAAAGTAGATAATTTAAATGTGTTTGGTTATTTTGAATATAGTTGGTATGTACTAATTGATTGAGTTGAAAATGCTCTGATTGATTTGGTTATTTTGGTCGCTTTATGTAAATAAATTGTTTTTATTTTAATGAAAGTTTTAAATTTTCTTTGAATTTTTCTCAAGAGTCAAAGTTTGAAAAGTTAATGTGACACGTCAGACTCGTATTCAGGTCGGGTACGGGTTGAGGGTGTTACAGCTTTAGCAACACGTAAATGAGATCAAGCTTCTCAGAGAAAATGAGAATTCGCTTGGACCACCATCATTAATTGGAGTCGTCTAATGCATCGAGTTTGGAAAAATCAAGGATCAACTTGCTTAGTGGTGTCGACATTTTGTAGTAATGAATTTTGTTTCTAAATTGTTGGAAATGTATAATACAAAATTCACATGTTATCACTGATAGGATAAAAATAATAATAATAAATGATCGAATCAACTGAAACCGTGTCACGGTGATAACCACTTCCTTAGAAACAAATTCGTATTGATGTGTGTAATTGTTGCTATAGACATATTCTCCCCCGAGGTTAACACGTTCGCTTTGAAATTTTGTACACCCGAAATAGGAGTGAATTGCGATGGTATTGCTTCTATGGTCACCAAAAATATTTAAAAGCTTAGAAAGCTTTGAGAGAATGAGAGATGCTTGAGAGTGAATTGGTGAGTGAGAAGCTTGTGCAGCTCTCTATTTATAGGCTTCACGTCAGGGGTAAAATAGACCAACAAAAACCATATTAATTTCTGTATTAAAACCCTGTCTGAAACTATTGCAATTCACAGATGAATCTGACCTAAAAAAAGTCCAAATTCATACATTCATTTTCAGCCATGCATTCATTTTCAGTCGTTTGTAACATATGTAATTACTTCTGTAACTTGTGTAATTATATTTGTAACTGGCTCATAATTCAACTGTTAATTCTCATTGAACAAATATGTAAAACAATCCAGATGCATGCAACGTTACATAGGTTTAAATTTAGAAAATAATTGTTCTGATTTTAATTTTTAAACGGTCAATTAATTAGTTGTTACTCTGAAAATATAAAACGAACAAACCACTGCAACCTATAAATATCAGAACAACAATTCTTTCACAATCTTTTATGCTTGAGAAAAATCCTTACAATTTTCTCTTAAAAGGTAGAATCTGAGCATACATGTCAAAGACACATCTTGTCACGAGCCGAGAAGAGACAAACAGATGGTGGCAGCAATGCATAAGATTGCCCCTTGTTCTCTATCACTCAAAAAGTGAGGGAAGAATGTGCATTATAAATACCAAAGCGGAGGGTGCGGGGATGTACTCATTTCGGAGGTTGGTGTATTGAAAGCTATGTTCTCTGGTCCCTCACTTGTGCTTGGGAGAGCAGGTGTTGGCTGTCTGCAGTAAAAGCAACCCTTCTGTTTTGCATCGAATCAGGAGTTGTTGTTGTTTCTGATATCTCCTTCGTCGTGGGATTCAATGGTGACTGTTTTTATTAACGGACTGTAGATGGAAAAAAGAGAGTGAAGAGGGAATGGAAACTTTGATGAGATGGACAATGACGAGACAAGTTATGATGAATCAAATGAAGGTGAAGAAATGTGCAACTTTGATGAGTTGAGCAATGATGTTGAACAAGTTATCCCCAGCAACATAAAAGGCATAGGCTCAGTTAAAGTGGGTTTTGTTTCTGTTATATTAGTGGTGTTTGCTATTGGTGCTTTTCGTTTCGATTATTCGCTTTTCGTTTCGATTGTATGTTTGATTTTAGCGTTGATTGGTAAAATTATATGTACTCTTTTCCTTCCTTTAGACTTGGGGAGATTTTTAACAAGCCATATAATTTTAATAAAACTTCTTTTGTTGAGGAAAAAAAAAGATGAGAGTATTCCTAAATCTAAACTAAAAGAGGTGAACCACCAACAGTTAAGATAACTTTATTTCTGTCGACAATAATAATAATTTAATGAATCATTATAGGTAGTATAATAAAAAAATATATAATTTTTATTTATTATATGTTTGATATGTATGATTTCAAATAGTATTTTTAAGTGGTTTTATTTTTAAAATACCTTTCTCACTACACATATTAACCAATACAAGTAACCAAACCAAATCATTTGTGGTATGTTAGTGGTAGTATAAGGGCAAATCAGGCTCCAACATGTTGGGACAATATTCTATGTTGGAAAAACCTCAGCAGTTTGATTTCGAAAAGGACGTTGTTGACAAAAAGGAAGGACCATATGGCCACGAACAATGGGAATCTTAATGAAGAATCAATTTTGTTTTGAGAAAATAACCTATAATATACGATTTTAATCAACTTTTTTTGGATTTGTCAAAATAACCAACAAATTCGCAATGCATTTGTTTCTTAAGAATTTTCTCTAAAAAGATAGTATCCGCGCGGGCGTGTCGAAGACACGTATTACCACGACCACGACCACGACCACGATAGGACGGACGGGACGAACGGCGGCGGTGGTGCGCTAGAGTCCCCCTTGTTCTCTTTCACTCAACATGGAAGTGGGAAATCCAAACCTTAAATATCCATTCCCAATAGTGTTTCCAATACTATGTGGGATTGAGTATTACCAACACTTGTTTCCAATGCTAAGTTGAAACATTTAACATTTAACATTTGGAAGTTAGAACACATTTAACCAAGTGAACATACTTTCGGTGGCCAAGATAATTAAGTTGGAACACATTTAATCAATGCTTGAGAAGGTAATGTACTTGGCGAAAGATGGGTTAAGAGAAGATAAAAGAGATGATGTGAAGCAAGAGTAAGCATTTCGTCGTGTTCCCCCGATGATGTTGCCATCACACCATATAGCCAACACAAAAGACATTTGATTAACTCCAATGTGTTGTGTACATCCTGGCACGTAATAATGGAATAGGATCTTATGTTAAAAACAAATATCACTTAAATATTGCGAATCTTAAAATCGCGTTGCGAATTTGACTTTCGCGTTGCGAATTTGGAACCTGGGTTGCGAAATTTGAATTCGCGTTGCGAATTTGTTGGTAATTTTGGCAAATCCAAAAAAAGTTGGTTAAAATCGTATATTATAAGACATTTTGGGTCACTGAGGTTATTTTCTCTTTTGTTTTATATTAAAGTCAGCAAACTCAAAATTCAACTACACAAGTTGATAACTGAAAATCCTTGATTAGAAGATAAGGGTTGGCATATGAAATCAAAAAAAAAAAAAACTACGTAAGTAACCACGTTTCTACCATTTTTTTTATATTTGATTTGAGTTTTGGCTGTTGAAGCAACTACATATACATTATATATACACGTCTTGCAGCAGGAGAAAACCTTGGAGTAATCTCTGGATTCAATCTCATTATCTTTCACGTAAAGTCTTTATTTTCTACCATTTTGTAGAAAACTCTAGGCATTCATAGCATACCAAGGAGTTGTTTTCCATTTCAGATCATGTATGTTCATTTACATTACTACGATTACATCTGATCTCAATTTTTTTTTGGATAAAGTACATAAATGGTCCTCCAACTATAGGGTATTACTTTGTTGAGTCTTTGTACTATTCAAAGTTTCAAAATGGTCATCCGACAATAAGTTGCTACTTTGTTGAATCTCTGACTATTAAAAATTAAAAAATGATCACTAGACTATTCATATGTTCTAAATTTGTCCTTTTTCGTTAAAAATTGGTGGTCATCTAAGTTGCACGTTAACATATTGATTGAAATATGATAAAATCTAATCTTAGAACCACTTGAGTTGTTTTTTGTGGATCGACTCTCCGTTTATATTATATTCGGTCATTGCTTGAAACATTATGTCGTTTAGTTAGTGCTTGAAAGAAACAATGGTTTCAATAGATATCATTAAAATATAATTTTTTATCATATCTCGATCGGTAGATCAATGTCTAGCTCATACGACTATCAAATTTTTAACCGAAAAAGGATGATTTTAGAACATATAAATACTTGGATGACCATTTTGTAACTATTAATAGTCGGAGACTCAACAAAACAACGCCATATAGTTGGAGGATAATTTTATAATTTTTAATAGTTTAAGGACTCAACAAAGCAGTGATTTAAAGTCGAGAGACCATTTTTTACTTTACCCTTTACAAAGCAGTGACCTAAAGTCGAGGGACCATTTTTTACTTTACCCTTTATTTTTTCTTTCTTATGATATTTTTCAATTTTTTGCTGGGAATTTTCCCCATCTTACCAGCAGAAACACCTAGATTTATTGCATGTTAAATAATTCTTGATGTTTTTTAATCCAAAAACTAAAGAAACATGGAATCCAAGAAATCAAACGAGTAGCTTTAAACGAAAAGAAGAAAGCTTTTTCTTATATGGACACAGGACATATTACTTGGCCCCTCCACGGTATTATGTTTTTTTTCAACCTTTTTCCTTGAATATACCAAATAAAATTCACTGAATCAAACTCCCAAACCCTGTTTCTATTACAGTACAAGATGGCGAGCAAGTTGTCAGCATTGGCATGCATAGGGAAGGAGAGCTATGGGGATTTGTCGCCAAGGTCTCACTATTCATCGATGCCTAAGTACCCGAAAGGGGTATCGGAACAAGTGCAGGGGTCGGAGGCCAGGGCAATCTTTTCCGTCATCGGGATGATATGTTCCGCCTGCGCCGGATCCGTGGAGAAGGCCGTCAAGAGACTGCCAGGAATCAAGGAAGCCATCGTCGATGTTTTGAACAACAAGGCACAAGTTCTCTTCTACCCAAGCTTTGTTAATGTAATTTTTCTCTAATCTTCTAGTTATTTTCCATTTTCACTTGGGTTCTTTGTTTCTCGCTTGTTGGGATTTGGTTTTCTGTTTTTTTCATCAACTTTGTTGTCTTTATCATATTTCTTTTCTTCCCAATTTGTTTCTTTGCTTGTGGTGGATGAAGAAACACGTCAAGCTCACACATGAACCTTTGATTTTTTACTTCCATTAATGCTTTACCTATAAAACTGGTAAGGTGAATAAAACTCGACTTGACTTGAGAATTGATCTTTTCGACTCCATCAAATGCTGATCCCTGTATGAACCAGTTGCTTTACCTACATCAATGGGGCCAACATGGTCCTGGACCATGAGATTGAGACCTGAGCTTGTGTGTTAATCAAACAAACCCCAACCGTGTCCTCTCAACACAGTTTTTTTTTCTGTTTTGGTCTGATATTAGGATTTAAATAGCCCTTCGCCAAATAACGGCAATTATGTAACGGTAGCGTAGTTGTCCTGACCGTAGCGTCCGCTATGTCTGCAGTAACAGTAAACACAACACAACCGAAAATATGCAATTGCAGCAACGGCAATTTAAATCCCTGGACTTCTCATATTGTCCTGGAAAGATTAAAGTGCCTGTTGTAGTTTAATTTTCTTAGCAATATCTTATGTTTGAAGATATATGTGGAGTTTAAGATCTCTGAAGATACATAAAGCATAAACTCCATTATTATGAGTGAACAAGATTATGGTTTTATGACCATTAGTTATCTGAAGCCATTTGTACTTGATTTTAACAAGTGTAGTCGTATGTCAAGAATTGTGTTTTATCTTGTTCCTTTGATGTGGCTTAGGGGGAAAAGAGTCTTCAACTGGTATAATTAAGACTGAAAATTAAGTAGGAAGAAGTAGGAACTCTAAAAAGGCCCCTTTATATTCATTCAAGAAAATAGTAATATTTTGCATCCTTGGGGTGTATGATCAAGAGGCTCGTACTATTTTCAGGAACATCCTCGTTTTTGTATTTTGTATACTCCTAGAGAATGTAATCAGGTTGCTCACGCATTAGCCAGTTGGGCTTTAAATTCGGGTGGTTCTTTGTTTTTTGAGTCAGTTTGTCCCGATATCATTGCTCATAATGTTAAAAACGATGTCATTGATCTTTGATTAATATAATTTGGGCACTCTTTTCCCTTACTAGGTTTAGAAGGGGTTTTTAATGAGGCCCATGAGTTTCATTAAAAAAAATAGTAATATTTTGCTATCAAAGAAAAAGAAAAGAAAAGAAGATGGTAAGAATTTAATAAAAAAAATGAAAATAGTAAGAATAATAATGTTCACTGTAAAGCATACAACTTATTTACAGCACCTAAAACTAGATAAGCTCTGTTGCTCCGGCTCTACATAATGGACAAGGATATGGGATATGTGTTCAATTCATCATACTCTTATGGCTGGCTGAGAACTGAGAAGAGAAGAAAATACTGGAAAAAGAAGAAGAGGGGTTGGATTTGAAGGTACAAGATACATAAGTGCTGTCTCGGAGCGAAAAAAGAATTAGACCAAGAGCTTTAAACAGTATATAATATATGATAACCAAGTTTTGAAACAGCATGTGCAATTTTAAACTTGCTCATTATTATTGCTTGAAAAGAGCTTACTTGATTACTGTGTGTGAAAAGTTGTATATTTCTTCGTTCTTGCAATTTATGAAGGTGCAGTCTGGCTCCTAACTTAATAGATGCATGCTGGACTTAATTCTGTTTTGCTTTCTTATATTTCCTATTTGTTGCTTCTTTTTGCACTTGTGTTAAGCAAGCTTTTGGAATTGTAAACATTTATAGGAGCAGAGCTTTCGGAGGCCATTGAAGATGTTGGATTTCAAGCTGCATTGTTTGAATATGAGACAAATGAGAAATACACTCAAGTATGCCGAATACAGATTAACGGAATGACGTGCACGTCTTGCTCCTCCACTGTCGAAAATGTTTTGCAGGCAATTTCTGGTGTACAAAAGGTCCGAATTGCTTTATCGACTGAAGAAGCAGAAGTTCATCATGATCCGAAAATTGTGACCTACAATCAACTTATGGAAGCAATAGAGCATACTGGATTCAGGGCCGTACTTGTTAGCATGGGAGATGACATGAGGAAGATCAATCTTCATGTCGACGGTGTGAGAACCGATAATTCGATGAGAATGGTTGAAAATTCCATTCAAGCACTTCTAGGAGTTCAAGCTGTAGAAATATCACCTGAGCTTAAAAAGATTTCGGTCTCATACAAACCAGATATGACAAAACCAAGAAACTTTATCAGGGTGATAGATTCAACCGGGAGTAGCAAGCGTTTCAAGGCGACTATATTTCCCGAAAACGAAGGAGGTGGAAGGGAGTCTCATAGAAAGGAGGAAATCAAGCAGTTCTTCAGATCCTTCCTGTGGAGCTTGATTTTCACTACTCCTGTACTTTTAACTTCCATGGTGTTTATGTATATCCCAGGAATTAAGCATGGATTGGATACCAAACTAGTCAACATGCTAACTATAGGTGAGATCATAAGGTGGGTGCTCGCAACTCCGGTGCAGTTCATAATAGGGCGGCGGTTCTATACCAGATCCTACATAGCATTGCTCCATGGCTCTACCAATATGGATGTTTTGATTGCATTGGGGACTAATTCAGCCTACTTTATTCTGTATACACTGATCAGAGCTGCCACCTCCCCAGATTTTGAGGGTACCGATTTCTTCGAGACAAGCGCAATGCTTATCTCTTTTATTTTACTCGGTAAGTATCTAAAGGTTCTAGCCAAGGGAAAGACATCTGCTGCCATTGGGAAGCTTATGAACCTTGCACCGGAGACGGCAATATTGTTGACCTTAAATGAGGGTGGAAACGTGATAGGTGAAGAAGAAATCGACAGTCAATTGATACAAAAGAATGATATTGTCAAGGTTATACCCGGTGCCAAAGTAGCTTCAAATGGTTTTGTTTTGTGTGGGCAAAGCCACATAAATGAAAGCATGATAACAGGAGAGGCACGGCCAGTGGCGTAGTGGAAGGGTGATACGGTTATTGGAGGAACTACTAATGAGAATGGAGTGTTGCATATTAAGGCAACAAAGGTCGGTTCCGAAAGTGCACTTGCACAGATTGTTCGGCTTGTCGAGTCTGCTCAGATGGCCAAAGCTCCGGTGCAGAAGTTTGCTGACCGCATTTCCAAATATTTCGTTCCTCAGGTGAGGAAAAAGTGTTGTTGCTTCATGTCCATGAAATTGTTTTAGTTGGATTATCATTTTCGACATGGCTTGCGTAGTTTCTAGCTGGAAAGTTTCATGGCTACCCCGAATCATGGATACCGCATTCTATGGATAGCTTTGAGCTCGCACTTTAGTTCAGAATCTCTGTCATGGTCATAGCCTGTCCTTGTGCCCTTGGCCTTGCAACCCCAACTGCTGTTATGGTTGGTACCGGCGTCTGTGCATCCCAAGGCATATTAATTAAAGGAGGCCAAGCATTGGAAGGTGCACATAAGGTTAGCTGATGTTTTTCTTCTTTCACTTCGCCAGTTATCGTGAACTCGACTAATTCATTATTTGTCTTCAGAAAAAGCATGTTACTGCTTCAGGACCTGTTTCTGCCTGGAAATCTTATGCTGCAAAGCTTGATGTTGCAGGTAAATTGCATTGTGTTTGACAAGACAGGAACCCTCACAGTCGGAAAGCCAGTGGTTAACACACGGCTCTTGAGAAACGTGGTGCTACATGAATTCTATGAACTTGTTGCTGCAACTGAGGTAAACATTTTGTAGACATACAGAGTGGATCTCAACAAGATTCGAATAGAACATTTTGTCATTATAAACGCTGAAAATGTGGTGAATTTGGTAGGTAAACAGAGAGCATCCATTAGCCAAGGCCATCATCGAGTATGCCAAGAATTTCAGAGAAGAAGAAGAGAACCCTGCGTGGCCAGAGGCATTTGACTTCATCTCTATCACAGGTCATGGAGTTAAAGCCATTGTAAGGAACAGGGAAGTAATTTTGGGAAACAAGAGTTTGATGTTGGACCACAACATTGCCATCCCAGCTGATGCTGATGACAGGCTAATGGACACGGAAGGGATGGCACAAACCGGCATTTTAGTATCGATAGAACAGGAAGTGACCGGAGTCCTCGCCATATCCGATCCTGTGAAACCAGGTGCTCAGAAAGTTATTTCCATTCTCAAGTCTATGGACGTAAGAAGCATCATGGTGACTGGTGACAATATGGGAACTGCAAGTTCCATTGCCAGGCAAATCGGAATCGAAACTGTCATTGCAGAAGCCAAACCATAACAAAAAGCCAATAAAGTAAAAGAACTACAGGTTATTGTACACACATACACACATATATATATATATATACAATCATTGGTGGTTCATATAAAACATTGTTGGCATACCAATACTTTCTTTCCCCTTGACAACAGGCAGAGGTTCTGTCGTGGCAATGGTAGGTGATGGCATCAACGACTCACCGGAACTTGTGGCTGCTGATGCCCGTATGGCAATCGGCCCCGGTATGGATATTGCTATAGAGGCAGCTGACATAGTTCTGATGAAGAGTAACTTAGAGGATGTGATCACTGCCATACACCTTTCCAGGAAAACCTTCTCTCGTATCCGCCTCAACTATATATGGGCTTTGGGGTATAATATTCTCGGGATTCCGATAGCTGCTGGGGCTCTTTTTCCGTCAACTGGATTCCGCTTGCCGCCATGGATTGCTGGAGCTGCCATGGCTGCCTCTTCTGTTAGTGTTGTTTGCTGCTCCCTATTATTAAAGAATTACAAGAGACCCAAGAAGCTGGAAAACCTTGTGATAGGTGGAATAAAGATTGAATAACATATAAAAAGCTCTATATCCATTGTTTTATGTGTGTACATATATATATATATATATATATAGTGCTTCCAAATTCTGTACATATACATGGGGGTTTTATGACTTTCAATGTATGCTTAGTTTAAAGTTAGGTACAAGGGATTATATATTATTTGCTAAATGGTTTTGAGTTCAATTAATGTAAAAGTTTAATGGAGTTCGAAAAATTTGTTATTTTCATGTAGTTATGTGTAATCGTCTTTCTATTAAAAAAAAGGTTTGTAAATTCAAAAATTTAATAATAGAAATAACTTGCTTTAGCAAAAATTTAAGACATTAAAAATTGATTTATTAATAGATTAATCGTTGTTCCTAAAGGTCATGAGTTTGAGTACCAGCTATTGCAGTAGGGTGATTGAGTATTCATTGTCAAATGGTTGAAAGTATATACAACATATTATATTATGTAGTTTAATAAAAAAATATTAAAATAATTCCTTTTAAAGTAAAATAATAAATGCATAAATCATTTATATTTTAAATTTTTCCATTTTTTTGGCTTTACTTCATGGATAATTGATAAAATGAGTCTTTAGTGTAAAGTGAGAATTTATAGTCCTTTATTTATTTATTTTGTTTTAATTAATAAATTAAATTATTAATTTTATTGTTGTTGGTGGTGTTTTTAGAGTGAAATTGCAATTTGAGAATGAGTTACATATGGTTGGATTTAAACCCAAACATACTATTTGTTGGAAATTATGTAGGACACTTATTATACTGTAACAAACTATTAAAAAAATATCGAAATATATTATTAATAAACTTTTCTTATTATGTAAATATTAAAAAGTATAATAATTTATTTAAAATTAATCATTTATTAAATTTTAATAGAATTTTAATTAAATTATATTTTATTTAAAATATTAATTAATTTAAGAAAATTAATTTATTTAAAATTAAAATATTTAACTTATATATATATATCTATATTTAGGCCTCATCTCAAATTAACCAATAACCACCATCACCACTGCCGTCCACCGCCGTGTTTTCATTTTATATAATATTCAATGTTGTCGGAGAGTCATACCAAGAGAAAACCAGTCTTTGCTTGTCACCTAGTGTCGCCCAGATCATCGTGAGCATAACGATTCTAGAACCTTCAATGATTTGGTGAACCCGTTGATCCATTTGTAACTCCTTTTAAAATATTACATGAACGATGTTTCTTTCTTGTATTTCAAATACTTCGTACAGTACCTAAGTTATTGGGTGTTCTTTTAATGGTTTCAATGCCCTCGGGATTATTAATAGTACATTTCTTGAAAAATTATAATAAATTCCAAAATCTATTTCGTTGTATCGTCACGAAGAAAACTGTTGTCGTTTTATCGCCAGTCGTCCGATCATTTTCTCTTATTTTAAACACGGGTACACCGTCGAAGAACCATCCAAGACCATTGTTTTGAAAATCAGACCGGATCGGCCGGTTCAACTTAAAATTGTTGTCTAGTCCGGTTCAATCTAGACCGGTTGAATCGTTACTAGTGAACCGATCAGAACCACTGAACCGTTCAAACCGGACCGGTTGAAAACCAGAAAAAATCGGAAAAAACCGTTAATTCTTTTTTTTAAATTAAACCAAATGATGTCGTTTGTTAAACGAGCCAAATCGAACTCGAGTATTGCTGAGCTCGACTCGAACTTGAAAAATTTAAAAGTAAGTTCAACTCGATTCAAACTCACGAGCTAAAAATTATAAAGTTTAACTCGAACTCGAAATATAATATTGAAACTTGAACTCGAAAAGGCTTGAACTCAAAAAAAATTTAGAAGCTCGAATGAAGCCTAAAATTCGAGTTTAATTGAAGTGAAAGAATAGTTCACTCAATGCTTACCAAAAGACTCCATGATTTTGAATGTCAAATTACCTCTATTATTTATAGAAGTTAGTTGAGATGATTTTATATGTTTCTTAGTCATGTGGGATTGTTTTTAAAAAAAAATTAAACCAAACAATATCATTTTGTTATGATTTTTTAGCCCCAAATTTATTTTTTAATTATAGTTATATAATTATATTTATTATTTAATATGTTTTACCTTAAATATTATGTTGTAGTTAATTTGAATCATTTTGTTTCATTTGATTTTATGGTTTTTTAACTTATATATGTTATGACTTGCTTTGAATATGAATTGTGATATAAAAAATTATTTTTTATTAAATATTTTTGGTATTTTTATTTAATTTTTTAAATAATTATGACGTCGTACGATTCTTCCGATCAGTCGAATCGATTCAACTTTTCCGATCGGTCGAATCGATTCAACTTGTTGAACCAATAAACCTGTAACATGACCGGTTCATTAACCGATCCGATTCTAAAAACCATGTCCAAGACAATCGCTCGTACCAGCCAGACCGACATCGATTGCCGCTACTCGATCATTGAAAATCTCTGCATGAATCTTCTGTTCGTCAGTCGTGAATTGAGTAAATCCAGATTTCTGATTTCTATTTTAATTTGTTTGGTCAAATTGCGTTCAAATCATCTTATTTTTTATGGTCAAAGGCCATGCAAACCCCCATATTTTTCCCTGGATATATTTCGGACTTCTAGGTAATGAACGCATGTGTTTTAATATACATGGCTAAATTACTTGAAAGCCTCCATACTTCTATTTTAATTTAAATAGTCGAATTTCATGCAAACCCTTATACTTTCTCCTGTTTAGATTTTAGACTTCTAAGTTTTAATTCCTCAACAATTCTGACTATTTTGATTTTAATAATTAATTTCGAATTTATCACTTAATTTTAATTAACAATTATATCAATATTTTATTTTGTTCATTCATTTTTATTACCATTCATTTCATATCATTTGATATTAATTGTTATCATTAATTTTGACAATTTGATTCTTAACTTTAACTTGATATTAATTGTGATTATATGAATCTTAAAATTTTGGACTAACCATTAACTTTTATTAGTATTAATTTAAATTTAAATTTTAAATTTATATTAATTGTGATCTTTCATCTTGATAATATTAATTTTGATACGCAAGTTTTACTTGCTATTAATATTAATCATTAATCTCGACTTAATATTAATTTTTATCATTAATCTTAAATAGCATAATATTAGCGATTATGGATGATCAATAAAAGATTGAGAACAAGGAGATAGTAAATTGTAATCTCGACTTAATATTAATTTGATAAACGGAGAGCTACACATTTTTCTACTAGAACTATCAATTTTCTCCTTCAAGGATGCAATACTTAATCGTTCTTCCTCGTGATATCAAATATCTAACCATTCACCCTTCAACGAACCATTATCTAAACTTTTCTCTTTCGGTCCATTTCCTTTAATGATCCACCATGTAAATCTTCCTTATGTGATCTATTATTTAAACACTTATTCTTAATTTTTTTTAAATAGATCACTCATGTGAACAAGTACCTTTTCAATATTTTTTATTGAGTCAATCATGACATCTAAGTTGATCACAATATTATAAACATTTATTCTACTTTCCTCCTCATGTACATTCTTCCCACATTAAAAATAAATAAATAATAAATTTAACTATAATCTTATATAAACTATAGAGCCATAAAAAATCTCATTAAAGTATAAAAAAACTTGTTAAAATAATACATGAAAATTAAATTTTTTATGACTAGAAATTTAAAATTTTAACCACAACACTAAACATACAAAACTTGTTCAATTAATAACAATAAATTTACCTCAATATTGATATTTTTTGAATTAATATCGAGATGCTACTTGCACTTCATTTTTGTTTGTTTTGAAGGAGTCAAATTGAGACTATTGACTAGTTCAAATAGTTACAAAATTAAAGTTAAAATTTATTTGATCAAAATCAATACTAAATCAAAAACACTAATAAAAATGGATATCAAGTTAAAATTAAACATAAAATTAATATTAATGATATTAAAATTTATGTATCAAAATTAATATTATCATGATTCAAATGATATGAAATGAATGAACAAAATGAAATATTAATATTATAAGTTAACTACATGATTGATCACTTATGTTTGTGTTTTGTCTACTTTTCTTGACCGATTTTAAAAAATATAATATATGGTCACTTTCATTTTTATTTAATTAAGATGTGGTCACTACGGGTTAATTGTCGTTACACCATTAACGATTTACTAAGCTAACATGGTAATTAAATAAAATAGAAAATAATAATTTTCATGTGGATTGAGTTAACTACATGATTGATAATTTATGTTTGTATTTTCTCTACTTTTCCTCACTAATTTCAAATATATATATATATATATATATATATATATAAGACATGATCACCACGGGTTAATTGTGATTTGTTGAACTGACACGATAATTAAATAAAATAGAAAATATATCATTTCCATGTGGATTATGTGTGGATTAAGTTTAAAAAAATTGATATAAACGTGAAACAAAAAGGTGTCATCAACTATCCATTTTCTTAAAATCCTTAAAACAAAGTCTCCTTTGAAATACTTTTCTTCATATTCCTTAAAACAACACTCTTTTGCTATCCCTAGCAACCCTTAAAATCCTAAGAAGAAGAAGAAAAAGAAGAAGACACGCCGACAAAGAAGAATATTATGGAATCAACGAGTATCTTAAAACAACACCCATTTTTCATTGTAGAGAGTGAGTTTAAATTGTCGCTGCTTGATTCCATAATGTTTTTCTTCATTGACATGTCTTTTTTTTTCTTATTCTTCTTAGAATTTAAGAGCTACTAGGATATCAAAAGGGTGTTGTTTTAGGAATTTGAAGAAAAGCAACTTCATTTTAGGGATTTGAAGAAAATGGATAGTTGATGGCACCTTTTTATTTTACGTTTATATCAATTATTTTTTTATTTTTTTAAAACTTAATCCATGTATAATCCACGTGAAAATGATGCATTTTTTATTTTATTTAATTGACGTGATAGCTTAACAAATCATTTATGGTCTAACGACAATTGACCAATGGTGAGATCACATCTTAATTAAATAAAAACAAAAATTATCATATGTTTCTGAAAATCAATGAGGAAAAGTGAATAAAACACAAACATAAGTGATCAAAATCATGTGGTTAACCCTAATATTATTGTTAATTAAAATTAAATGACAAATTTGAAATTATTTATCAAAATAAAAATAAAGTCAGAATTATTGTGGAATTAAAACTAAGAAGTCTAAAATCTAAACATAGGAAAGTATGGGGATTTGCATGAAATTTGACCATTTAAATTAAAAAAAGAAGTATAGGAGGCTTTCAAGTAATTTAGCCTTGTATATTAAAATATATACATTCATTACCTAGAAATCCAAAATATAATCAGGGAAAATATGGGGTTGCATGCAATTTAATCATACGAAATAAAATAAAAATAAGAGGGTTTAAACGTAATTTGACCAAACAATTTAAAACAAAAATTAGAAATCTGGGTTTCCTCCATTCACACGATTGACGAACATGCGATTCACGCAGAGATTTCCGGTGAACGTGCAGCGATGGTCGAGGTCGGCCTGGTTAGGACGGGAAACAGTCGTGGATGGTTCTCCAGTGGGCTACGCGCGTTTAAAACAAGAGAAAACGATCGACAGCTGGCGATGCAAACGGCAACAGCTTCATTAACGACCGTCGATTCTGGGTGATGACGATCCAAGTGACGTGAGACAAACAAGATTAGTTTTCTCTTGGTATGACTCTCCAACAGCACTGAATATTATATAAAATGATTTTCTGACAAAATATAGTGGTGAGGGGCGGTGGTGACGATGGTTGTTGGGTGATTTTGGACGAAGCTTAAATATGTGACGTTTTTTTTGAAATATCACTGGTGATCGGTATATTTATCGATCTAACACCAGTTAGATTATATTTCTCGATCTAACACCAGTTAGATTATATTTCTCGATCTAACACCCGTAGCAGCAAAGCGCGCCCCCTGACCCGCGCTATACGTTGATTTAGCTTCACGTGGGGTATAGCGCGCCCTCTGCACCGCGCTATACGCTGACTGGGTTACACTTGGCTATAGCGCGCCCCTTGCTCCCCGTTATACCTATTTATCTGACACGTGGGGTATAGCGCGGTGCAGGAGGCACGCTATAGCTTTAATTTCCCGATCGTTCACACCCCACCCTTCCCTATAAATACCTCATTCTCAATCACTTTCATCACACTAAATTCTCTCAAATATTCTCTCGTTTAAGGTATATTTTATAATAATTTTAATATTATGTATTTAATTTATTTAAGTATTTTACTTTATTTAATATTTTACTAATATAAGTTTTTTGCAGATATATAATGGAAGGCGGTCTACTTCGCTTAGATGAAAATCATATATCTCGACACTTTGCTGATACGGTAACATTTTAACGTTTTAATTTAATTTAAATTATTAGTAATAATTTGTTGATTTATTTAATGCATGATTATTAGATTAAGAATTAATTTTTGTAATTATTTATTTTTAGGAGAAGGACCGTATATTAGATCCTTTTATTAGGAATTTTAAGTTAGTGATACCTAGCCGTGTCTTGCCGTATTTAGTAGAGGCTGGATTTGGTTATATAGGTAGATATCAGGGTCACTGTAAGATAGAACCAGACCTTATTTCTGCCTTAGTAGAGAGGTGGAGGCCGGAGACCCACACATTCCATCTTCCGTGCGGAGAGTGCACGATCACACTTGAGGATGTTTCTATGCACATGGGGCTTCCGGTGGATGGAGATCTGATATCAGAGATAGCTTCCGGTTCTTGGACTACTTTGTGCTGGGAAGATCTAGGACGTGTCCCGGAAAGTTTTATCGGAGGTAGGATACTATTAAATTGGTTAGATGTCAATTTTCGGGAGTTGAGCGCAGACACCTCTGAGGATGAGGTTAAGATGTATACACGGGCATGCATACTGCAGTTGATATGAGGGTTGCTGATGCCGGACAAATCGCGCAACCTAGTTCACTGCATGTGGTTGCGACATCTTAGCGACTTTCGTCTCGCCGGATCATTCAGTTGGGGCTCAGCAGTTTTGGCTTTGCTGTACAGGGAGATGTGTGGAGCCATTGACTACAGGCGTAATGCTATCGGCGGATGTCTCCTACTGCTGCTGTCTTGGGCATGGTATCGATTGCCCTTTTTATGTCCCGTTGTGAAGAACCCATTTGTATTTTCACTACTTCTGAGGTAATTATAAAACTGATTTTGTATATTAATAATTTTATACAGCGTATAATAAATTTTTTTCCTTGAATAGGTGGTCTACTGATAGAAAACATTAGGGTGCTAATCGATCAGAAGGCTGGCACACAGGTATGAATTTTAATGTTTAAAAATCGATTTTAGATTTTAGTTATATAATTAGATTATTATTTTGATAAAAATTATATATTATTTGTTTTAGTTTGAATGGGTTCCATATTCTATTGATGATGTGAGGGCGGTGATCCCACCTGAGCTGAGGGTTCCATCAGATGTTTGGATGGCGATGGTCCCTCTAATATATTATGCGACCGTCGAGTGGCACTCCACTGATCGCGTGCTCCGGCAGTTTGGTTGTTTTCAACCAATTCCAGATGCACCGCGCAATATGGACGAGTTGCATAGCACAGATAGACGCGGCAAGACAGATACAGATTGGCTAGTGAGGCATCATGCGTGGGTCATATTGTGAGAGGATCGACATCGACGCCTTCCCCATAGAGAGCCCATTTTTGATGACCTCTTGATGGTTGCTGAGGGTTATTACGAGTGGTTCAACAGTAACGGGAAACTGTTTTTGCTTCTCGAGGATGTACGAGGGAAGACCTTTCCGTGACGTTGATAGAGACGTGATCTGACATAGCACCATCGTCCCCCTACTCGTGGACGGAGAGCAGGTGCTTTCGGTTCATCCTTAGCTGCACCAGCAGGACCTTCACAGCAGCCACCGCAGCCATATATGATGCCGCCATTGCCTTTTCATTACCAGCTGCCACCGCCGCCTTCACCTGGTTTTATGACCCCGCCATCGTCACAGATGACCCCTCCTGGAGGCTATTATGGGTCTATGTTTGCATATCCAACTTGGGGTTCATATGCTGGATATTTGACGGGTTCAGCCTCATCACCCATGGTCGTAGCACAGACACCTCCTGTACAGTTTTCACACTCAGCGATGTTTGGGTTTTATGAGTTTTCCTAGTTTTCGCAAGCCGGTGGGATAGTCAGTCATACACCTCCAGGGTCCTTATTCTATGGAGGTGTTTCATCGTCATAAGCTCCTCATCAACCTAATGTACCTGCTCAGGACGACGACGATGACGACGATGACGACGACGATGATGGTGATGATGATGACAACGAGGAGTCAGAACCAGTGATACGAAGAAATCCTCCTCGAGACCGACAACCACCGCCTTGCAGAACACATTCGCGTTGCAGACATCGATAGATTTTGTTTTTTATTATATTTTTATTTACTTTATTTTGTTAAATTGTAATTTTTTATTATTTAATTTAATACTTACTTTATTTTGTTAAATTTGTTGGACTTTTTTTAATGTATTTCAGTTCATTTAGTTTATTACAATTTAATATCAGTTATTGTAATATGGTTATCATTTACCATTTAGTACTTATTGTAAGTTTGTTGTATTTAAAATTATATTCAAATACTAAATTGTTATTAGTTTAATAAAATTTAATGATTGTGTTCGTTTTTTTAATCTTCATCATCGATTATCGAATGACATTAACTTGAAGTAAATGCAAATTAAAGTACAAGAATTATTATTTGATAAACAAATACATCATTTCCTCATCAATTGTTACTTGATGACAACATAAGTGGACATGTTTTTCTAGTGTGTCCTGGGTTTCTACAATGCCCACATCTTCTGTCTTGTCTAGATCTTTCTTGAATATTCATATCGCAATGAATTCGATTGGATTTTGGACGACCACACTCCCTCAATAAACTCAGATTTGGTACAATCGGAAGCCAATCTTGAACCTCATCAGGGTCTTTGTCATTACCTATATGGGAAACTCAAATTCGTATACCTTAAAAACTTCAGATAGTAGGTATATGGGATCCATAAAATGGTTATAGTCTTGACGTGTATGCGAGCAAGCTGCTATCACATGAGAGCATAGATACTTCAGAGCTTGAAAAAACCCGCAGTCGCACGTTCTGTCCCTTAGATTTACTCTTAACGACACAGCTTCAATCCCTTGAAGAGGTCGCGGTAACTCTGTGACACGAAACATTTCATGCCTTCTAGAGAAGCTTGTTACAGACATTCCATTTGATGCAGTAATTTTTTTCTGTAGATCTGCAACTAATCTAGGGTGATAGACATGACCGCCTTGCATCCAGGTTTGAGTTTGTCCCCAGAGATTCACAAAAAGCGTCCCCAACCAAAAATATATAGTTTTTACCAAAGCCGCTACAGGTAAGTGACGTGCACCCTTTAAGGTTGAATTGATTGCCTCAGCCAAGTTGGTCGTCATGTGTCCATATCGATATCCACCATCATATGCGTTCGTCCATATTTCTTTATCGATGAGGCTAATGTAATCGTATCATTCCTCGTTCTTCGCCCGTAAATCTTGAAGCATTGATTCAAACGTTCGAGGAAGAAGTTCGTAACCTGATAAAAAATGTATAACTTACTAACCTGATCAAAAGGATCGAAAGAAAACAAACTACATCAGTTTCACTTACCCATGCTCACAAGTAATTGACGCTCATCATTCTTCTTGTATCTTCCATGGTAGTTCGCAGCAATGTGTCGGAGATAATACCTATGTTGGACAAAGGGTGGTTTCCATATTGGACCCAAAGACTCCATTGCTGCTTTGATCCTATCTCCGTAATCAGAAATGACACAGATTTTTCCCCTCGTGATAACATGTGCACGTAAATTTCGGAGGAAAAAAGCCCAAGAATCTGTATCTTCTCCTTCGTCAAGAGAAAAAGCAACTGGAAGAATGTTGCGATTTCCATCTTGGACAACTGCTAATAATAAAACTTGATTGTATTTTCCATACAAGAAAGTCTCGTCGATCTGGGCCACAGGCTTGCAGTATTTGACAGTATTAACGCACTGTGGGTAAGTCCAAAAAACCCGGTAGAATTGGCATCGATCGCGGAGAACTCGATCATTATGGTATGCATAGGAGGTTTCGAAGTCCACAATTATCCCAGGATTCAACCTCCGCACCAGCCTAAACCAGCCTGGAAGTTCGTTGTAAGATGTATCACATTCGCCATGAAGTTTGACAATGGCATTTTGTTTTGCCAACCAAGCTTTTTTATAGGAGACAGTGTACCCATACTGCGATTGTATAGCTGAATTCAACACTGCAACAGCTATATGAGAGCTTGCTTTTACCATGGGCATGATGGCTTGGCATATCACTTCAGAGTCCAAGTTGGGATAATCTTGGTTGACCCCTCCAGCACAACATGTGTGAGGACCGTTGTATACTGTTAGTTCTCGTATGTTGTTTTTCCTCTTCATTTTCGATACCGAACCATCCATTTGCATCCGTTTTCGCGTCGGGCACATTAGCATACATATTTTTCTGTCGTCGATCGGTTGACTCTGGGCTGAACAGAATTACGGATATTGTAATTTTTATAGCCATCACCGCTTCTTCTTTGCTTGAAAACTCCATGCCTAAAGATAACTCACCATTATTTATTGATGAGTAATATCTATAGTCACCGAGATGAGGCATATCCGCAAATTCTGGCCCGTACATTGCACCATAATCAGCTTCATACATGTGTGCAGGAGGGTCAGTTTGTGCCACATTTCCTGGAACTTCATCATCATCGGAGTTGGATTGCGATGATTCTGGGTGAATGAATAGTCCAGTCTCAGCACCATCCGCACCAGGCTCACGAAGCGGTTCTTCTGGTGGAGATGATGGTTCCTCCATGCTCTCCACATTTAGGTCAAAGAACATACTACTTGCACGCCTTCCCCTTGAACTGGAAGGCATATTGACATTGAGATCGAAAAAGCTCGAAGTCGAATGTCTTCCCCTTGAACTGGACGCGGTGTTGCCATACGGATTGTTCGTGGACCCACCTCGGTACATATCGTAAGGAGTTGCAGATGAATGTCTCCCCATTATGGTATTAAAATCATTACACATTACTGTAGTCGGGCTGTCAACTTGATCAACTTGTTCAGCCAACCCATAGTGGGAGCTTAATGATTGACCCTGAACAACACACACTTGAACAAAATGTGCATACATCTCAATAGCGGCGTCTGAATAATTACTTTGAGCTTCAACCATCATTTCAACATCATCATTGTTTGAAAGTTTGAACGCTGTATAAGTTAATGGCAACAATGATGTTGGAAATTTGTACTGCAACGACGACATTCTTCTACTACTTCCAACATGAATCTTCCTCGAAATCTTCGTTATCAGCTCCTCAAGAGTTATGTTTCTCTTGAATGATATTTTAACACGCTCATTTGATACGAAAACAATGCCGGTTTTATCTTCTCGAATTTCACCATCATAATAAACAATAGCTGAAAGTCGCGCCATTCTTTGAGTTTAAAAGTGCGACAATATTATATCTGCAAAAAAAAAAAACAAAAACAAACCTGATTAAATAAATTATATATGAACGAAAATATAACACAATAAATTTTTACACATCAACGTAAATAATTAAAATAATATAATTTTATATTATTACCTGCACCGTAAAACTATTTCGACGTATACTCTCGCTTTTCAATTTTACAAACATAAAAATTAATTGAAAATAATTAGTATAATATTTTTTCAAATAATCATAATAAATAATAAGTATAATAAAAAAATTTATAACAAAATTACCTTATAACGAAAAATCGCAGGAACTTCTAAACTAAATATGATAAGATTGCCAAAATTATTGACTCGTTGACGAAATTATTGTATTAATTTATAAGTTGAGAGGAGAGATGTGAGGAACATAACTAGGGGAGGAGGGTATATATAGCCATACAAGACGCGGTACCTGCACCGCGCATATGTAATTATGGTATAGCGCGGATCAAGGTCCGCGCTAAATATAATTGTGTAGATATAACGCGGAGCAAGGGGCGCGCTATAGCCACGTGTAACCCAATCAGCGTATAGCGCAGTGCAGGGGGCGCGCTATACCCCACGTGGCGCCAAATCAGTGTATAGCGCGGGTCAGGAGGCACGCTTTACTGCTATCGGGAAATATAATCTGACCGGTGTTAGATCGATAAATATACCGGTCACCGGTAATATTTCAAGAAAAACACCTAAATATGTATAAGTTAAATATTTTAATTTTAAATAAATTAAAATTATTAAATTAATTAATAATTTTGCTAAAATTCAATTTAATTATAATTCTATTAAAATTAAAATTTAATAAATGATTAATTTTAAATAAACTATTTTACTTTAATATAATAAAAATAATATTTTTATTGATATGTTTCGATATGTTACCTTAATAATATATTACGGTGTGTAAGGTGCATTGTAGGTTTATTTGTGAGTCAAACTTAGGTATGTAAAATAATTATGTAATATTACGAATTCATTACATTGCACTCTGACAAAAACTCAACATCAAACAGCATAAAAGATTAGAAGTACATATTTTATCTTCAAAATGTTATCTCAATAAACTGGAAAGTTCTGTTGTGCTACGGTTAAAAAACGACGTAACCGGTTAAACAAGTGACTGGTTAAAATTTTGACTGGTAATGTTATATTATTTAATTAGAAATATTATCAAGTACAAAAACATATTAGGTAGCGCTTATATAATGTAATAGGTAACACTTATATAATAAAATAGGTATTTAACCGGAAATATTATTAAGTATAATAACATATTAGGTAGCTCTTATATAATATAATAGATAGCGCTTATATTAACCTATTTTCGAAGTAAAGTGGTATATTTATACCGGTAACATTGCAAATTTACCTATTACATTATTATTATCTGTTTCGATGTTTTTTAGATTGATACAATTTTAAATGTATCGACACTTTATGCTTGCACCTCGGTGGGCATTCATATTTCATTCTGGAAAAAAATATCGACATAAACTAAAAAGTGTCGATACATTATTTAGACATATTTTCTCATAAAATCAGTATATTTATACCAGGTACATTATAAATTTACCTATCACATTGTAATTTTTGTTTCGATGTTTTTGGGATCGATACTTTTAATAAATGTATCGACACTCTATGCGTGCATCCCGTTTGGCATATATTATGGACAAAATGTATCGACACAAATTTAACAAGTGTCGATACTTTATGCTGACCTATTTTCTCATAAAACCGGTATATTTATATCGGTTACATTGTAAATTTACCTATTACATTATAATTATCGATTTCGATGTTTTTGGGATCGATACTTTTAATAAATGTATCGACACTTTATGCGTGTACCTCGTTTGGGCATTTATTCTGGACAATAAGTATCGACACAAATTCCACAAGTGTCGATACATTATGTTGACCTGTTTTCTAATTAACCGGTATATTTATACCGGTTACATTGTTAATTTACCTATTACATTATAATTATTGGTTTTGATGTTTTTTGGGTCGATACTTGTAGAAAATGTATCGACACATATTTAGGTAGTTATTGTACATACCTAAATATGTACTGCGAATTTAATGTTGTACCCACCCTTTAACTACCACTACCAATACCACATCCTATTGAAAGCAACACAACTGAAACATGTTCAATGAACCTTTGCTTACATCTCCATCAACTCCGGGACCACTGAACTTGCACAACAAAATTTTTGCCATGGATCATACTGATGCGACAATGTTAAGCCAACCGAGGAATGTCATGAAGTACATAATGTTAATAAATCTGACAGATTGGTTGGTCAGCTCTTCTGTTCACATGATCAAGCTTGGTACTTTTGCAAGGGATTCGCACAGGAACATGAGTTTAGTGCACATAAGGGAACAACACGGCTTGACGTGGAAGGGAATGTGAAGACACAAGAATTTTGTTGTTCCAAAGAAGGGTTTCGAGTATCAAAAGTCAATATTGTTGATCGTCAACGTGCTCATACGCCAGTCACAAGAACATGATGTATGGCTAGAGTCGTAGTTACAACAACAAATACAAATGATCTGTGGGTTATAAGTAAGTCTTATCAGAAACATAATTATGCATTGTGCACACCTGCTCATTCTAAACGAAGGGTACTTCTTTTTGAAGTAGTTTGGTTAGTGAGGTGACTATTATCGATAAGCCTTGAATGAAGGGTACTTCTCCTCCTTTCTCATTCTAAACGAAGGGTACTTCTTTTTGAAGTAGTTTGGTTAGTGAGGTGACTATTATCGATAAGCCTTGAATGAATTGATTATAGTACCTGACTAAGCCAAGGAAACTGTGCACCTCTGACATAATTTTAGGTGGCTTCTACTCAACTATGACCTGAATCTTCTTGGGGTCAAATCTGATGTTGTCTGTCGATATGACTTGTCTAAAAAGTGACACCTCTGGAAGCCAAAAATCACAGTTCCTAAACTTTTCATAGAATTGCCTGTCCCAGAGTGTTTAAAGGATGATATGAAGATGCTAATCATGCTCTTCTTCTGGTCGGGAGTACACTAGGATACCATCTATAAACATTACCATAAACTGGTCTAATTATGGATAGAAGACTCGGTTCATTAATTCTATTAATACCATTGAGTCGTTGGTGAGTCAAAATGGCATTACCATGACTTATAATGATTATATCTTGTCCTGAAAGTTGTCTTTTCCACATCTGCATCATTGACGTTCAATTGATAATAGCTTGATCATAGATTGATCTTTGAGAAAAATGCATACTCCTATAAACTGATCAAAAAGGTCGTCTATCTTAGGGAATAGACAACGATTCTTGAAGGTTAACTTCTTTAATTACATGTAGTTGATGCAAATCCTCATTGACCCATCATTATTTTTAACAAACAAGACCCATGGTTTCTATGAATAAATGCTCGGTTATATAAACCCCTTCTCTAGCAAGTCCTGAATCCGAGTCTCTAATTCTTTCAGTTCTGTTGGTACCATGTGATAAGAGTAATGGAAGCCAGAGCTGAACCTAATATTACCTTAATGCTGAAATCTAATTCACTCTCGGGAGGAAAACCCGACAATTCTTCTAGTAAAACATCGAGAATATCTCACACTATTCGGATGTCTTCGAGTGTTGGAACTAAAATTTGGATGTCGACTACATGAGTCATGAAGGCCTCGTACCCATGGTCGATCATCCTCAAGGATTTTATGGCAGACATTACCTTAATTGGTTGGTTTCTAACTAGTCATTACCAACTTGGTCACATTGACTGCTCTAAGTTTAAGCCACCTAGATTTTCACCTCAAACTAAAATCAGGTTCAGTTACCCAATCCATCTCAAAGATCATGTCGAACTTTTTAAAGGGTAACTGCACCAAAACTGTTGGAAAGTTTTGATCTTGAATTTTCACTAGGCCCTGCCGAAAACGTTTGTCCACAAATACGTCTATACCTAGGGGCTTGATATTCAGACACCTGTCTCTAGGTCCTCTGCTAGGATTTTTATTTCTTTAACTAGGTTAGAGAAGAAGTATAAGAGGGTAGAATCAAGGTTTATCAATCTGATAACTAAATAGAAAAGATTATAAAGGTACCTAATATGGAATCTACCACATCGTACACCTCCCTGGCTCGCACTATATATTGTTTAGAGGCCACTCTCGGTTCTGCACTAGCCACAGATCTAGTTGTCCCTCAGCTCTACTGTGTAGACATTGTACTTCCACCCCTCGCTATCCCTTGGCCTCTCTGAACTGATGACAATGACCTCTGAGTCATCGCAGGCACTTTTCCCTGAAACCCTAGATAGTCATAGACAAAGTGATCTAAAGAGCAGCAAATATAGTAACCCCTAAATCCCTATTAACATATCACTGAGTGCCTGCTCTTGTATTGAGCAAAAACGGGATGAGTGAAATTCTGGTTGACTCGATAGCACTAGCTCCAGATAATAAGGTCAGCGGTCTTTGTCGACAGTTATTTTTGTCCGAGTTTATGTATCTATAATAATAATATTATTATTATTATTATTATTATTATTTTACAAGACAATACACCCAAACCTGAGGCCCAATTACACAAACTTGATCCATGCCTAGAATAAAAAAAGGACTGAAACCCAAAATTTGGTCAACCCAGCAAAATTTGACCTAATCCAGGCCCAGAACCGATCCTGGCCCGAGAAGCCCAGAACTCAGCAGCTAGGATTTCCTCATCTTCTCCAGTCGTCGTTCTTTCACAACCGTTAGATCTGGAGAGATCCAACGGCCCAGATTCATCCAGCAGAAACCCTAAGGTTTCATTACTTTATAATTTTTTGAAGTAATTGTTAATTACATATTTTAATAATTGTTAATTATAATTTTTTAATGTTATTTTATTTGATTAATTTATAAAATATATCCTTAACTTACTAGGAAGATATTTTCAAGGATTATTTGTATAAAATAATAACTTATTTTCCTTTTTATCATAATTTAAATATTGCTTGAATTTGCCAATTTTAAATTATAAGATGACGTATAATCATAAGTACCAATTTTTGGGCGTTGTGGGGGTGCTAACCCTTTCCCACACGTAACCGACTCTCGAACCCTTTTCAAAATGAATCTCTAGTTAATCGTATATCAAATTTTTATCTTTCAAAATTATTTTTCTTAAAATTATTTTAAAAGGTATTTTTAGGTATTCAACTTACCTAGCCTAAAATTCAATGGTGACTCCAACTTTGTCTATTTTAAAATCTAACATATTCCAATATTTAAGTTGGATTGATTCCCAATAAATCCCTAGAAAGCCCGACGGGGACCATTTTGATAGCTTGGCGACTCTGTTAGAGACATTTTTTAGAGAGTCAAGTTGTAATTGATTAAATGTAATCTTGTTAGTTAAATATGGCAAATACGAATGATATTTAAATTTTGATAATTATTTAGTTATACTAATTTGGTTAGTTTTGTGTTTCAGATTTCTAACCCTTTGTTAGGTTGATTATCATGGGATCATGGCAAAGGATTGTGAGTTTCCCCTTACACACTACAAATATTTGATATAAAGAGCCTTCTAACTGTTCTTTGTCTCATTAGGCAGGGGTGAACACTACGCTTACGTGAGAAAAATTAATTTTCTCTACATGGGCTTTAGCAAGTAATCTATAGGATACATATACCTCATGTTTACAAGTGAATCATTGAGTTTCCTCGCATGGACATGGGGAAATGAATCCTCTCGAATTGAACTTAGTCCATTTAAACCTATAATTAGAAAGGATTCAAGGTCTGGCAGGCTCAAGGGGTTACCAGCAAAGGACAATTCGAGTACCCTGTTAGTAGCACCAAATTTTTACCTATTTTATATTGTTTGTAGGGGAAACTCATTCTAACCTTTTCCTCGAATTTATTTTGCAAAAAGCATGAGAACTCAAAAAATATACGGTTAGGTTTTATATCCCTATGCGAAGTTTTCGAACTAGAAAAATATTGTTAGGATTTATTAGATATATTTTCTTGATTATTTGATTACTTATTATATACTAACACAGTCAGATTTTTTGTTTTAGTACTGTTGCATTGCATGATCTTTCATAAATGAAGGTGTTGGTTCACAAAGTGGTCATCAGAGTAGAAAGTGGTCATAAAATGGACAAGAGTTTTCATAACAAGGAAATAAAGAATGCATAAGTGAGGACATGGTATCAGGAAACTTAGAGAATGAAGGGGATAGTTTAACCAAAGACTACATATCAGTGCTACCATATATAGCTCCAGTAAGTCTGAAGCAAAATGATTTGCAAGGGTTACGTGAAATCTGGGAGAGTTGGGAATCTGATACGAGACATGCATTCTGGAAAAAGTATGGTGATATAGCTATTCTGCTGTATGTGAAAGTAAATGAACCTTTGATTAAAACATTGATCCAGTTTTGGAATCCATCATATAGTTGTTTTACTTTCAACAAGGAAGACATGACTCCCACACTGGAATGTACACCTCTTTGTTTCATTTCAAAACAATACACTTGGATACAATTGACTCAAAGGTAACAAAAACATAATCTTTCAAGAGCCACTTGCAAAAATTACTGGCATAGAAGAAAAATGGGTAACTGACTGAATCCAAAAGAAAAGAGGGTCTGATTGCTTTCCTTGGCCATACATTAAAGAACTAATCTTCAAACACAGTGATGTTGAAAAAATCATGGAAATGTTCTCTTTGGGAATTTATGGGTTGGTAATTTTTCCAAAAGTTCTTTGTCATATAGAATATGTTGTAGTGGATTTATTTGAATGAGTGGAAAGAAAAGTGAATCATGTTCCTGCAATTTTAGTGGAGACATTCAGATCGCTTAATAGTTGCAAATGAGTATACAGTAACCGCTTCACTAGGTGTATTCAGTTGCTTACTGTATGGATATGTAGCCAATTTTGGAAGATTGATCAGGAATACAGATGTTGATTTTTAAGTGCTTATTCACCCTTGAAGGATTTCCTCACTAAAGAATGGCCTGAGCATCTCACAAGAAAAGAATGGGTCTCATTTTTCAGGAATCTATATGATCAAGATATAGTGTGGTGCGTCCTCTGGTTAGCCTTTGTTGACATATTATAAAAATGTAACGATTCTGATTGGGTAATTCTGTTAGGACTATGGGGTGGAGTAGGCTATGTTCCACTAATGGTGTTAAGGTAATATAGAGCCTGACAATTTGTCCCAGCTACCTCATGCCCAAGTAAGTCTGAATTTGTATGTCATAGAGATCATTATAAGAAGACCATTCATTTAATGTCAGATGCTTGGAAGTTAACCTTTCGAACGGATGTGGTAGCAACTGAGGTCATTTAACACTAGATTATTTGGTTTGGAGAGTTGTAAGGGAAAATGGCGTCATTATAGTAGTTGGATGTAATCAAGTTATTCCTTTAGAAGAGCAATTCAAATACGTGTCATCTGAGTTGGAAATATTAAGGAATGAGTATGAACCCAAAATTGCCAGGAAAAAAAAGAATGTAAAAATATTAAGTAACAAAATTTCACGTTGGATCTTGATAGTGCTTTCTATAGTAAACAATTTGAGCTCATACGATTGAGGAAAGATGAAGTTGAGGCCAATTTCGTAGACTTACTGAAAGATTACCAAAAAAATGAATCGAGCTTGGGAAATTGTTGGATTAGAGAAGACTTCAGAACAATGGAAGTTGGAACTCGAGGCTAAAAGATATCGTCGAGTTAAAGACGTCAGAGCTGAAATAAAACGTCGGGTCAGAGAACTAGATGTGGAAAAGAAGAAAAGAGAGCAAGAGTTTGAAATAGAGAAGAAATCCTGGGCTCGAGCACTGAATGGTGAAAGAAAAGAAGAAAAAGAATTGAAACAAAGGCACACCCTGAGCAAGAAACGAGAAGAGGAACTACTTTTGAAGTACAGAGCTTACAAGATAAAATTACAAGGCTCAGAGTTGAAAATCAGAACAAATTTAGTAAGATAGAGGAAGGTAAACAAAAGATAGATGAACTTGAAGCTGAGAAAAGACGAGCCATTGAAGGTTTGAAATTAGAAAGGCAGCATCAAGATCATGTGCTCCAAGGCAAGCAAGATGAAGTTTTCCTTTGGATACAAAGATATAGTACAAAAAAAGCGAATAAAGGACCTCAATCAAGAAATTCAAGAGATAGAAGAAAGGCATGAGGAATAATTAGTTCAGGCTCGACAAAGTATGAAGAATATAAGCTTATATCATGCAGCTAGAAAATTTCTTATTTACAGAAAATAGTCAGCACAGATCACCAGATCTGATGATTATTCTAGAAGAAATAACAATTTACAAAGGAAGGTTCATGATTTGGAGGATGTTTTACGAAGTCATCAAATATAGATCACTGGTCTTGAGCTCACTATTCGGAGCAATAGGCAAAAATGGAAGAATGAAAGTAACAACTTTGAGGACGGGAAAACAAATGTGAATCATGTAATAGTTGAAACTATGAATCAAATAAGTGGTGTTGCAAGACTGTTGGGAGAAATGGATATCCAAGAAAGAGTCATCGAATGCTATACAAATCCAATATCGGATTTAGGAAACATGGTCATTAAGCTTGTTAACAAGATAACAAAGTTAAATAATAGAGCTAGGCCTTTTCTGTAATGGAATCATGGTGTAATGATGATGTTTTTGTCCTAAATGAAAACTATTCTAAGACTGATCACGTTTTATGAATCAATTTCTTTCCACATGCATTTGCATTTTATTTAAGTTAAGCATTACACATTTCCATTATTATAATCATTTATTCAACATTTTATTTATTAAATAATATGTATTCATATTCAAAACTTAAAATTAACAAAAAGGGGTTTTCTTTTTTGAAGAATACTGGACACCTCTAAGCATCCCGAAAAAAAAAGCAATAGAATACAAGATCGCCCAAATCAAAAGAACTCAGCTTGAGATGCAAGAAAGCTTTAAGAAATATCATGAAGAAATGCATGAACAAATGCTAAAATCCCAAAGTGATCTAATAGAGAAATTTGCAAGCATGTTACAAGGAAGAAGTATGGACCGAGAAAATACCCCAGCTGTTGATACTACCACTAAAGAACCTTTTTACCTCTGGGTTTTACACCATGAGAAGATCATCAAAATGCTCAAGTTATTGGTATTACCGAAGAACCTCTATATCCATCAGGTTTTATACCACCTCATATTATGGACCAGTAAGGAGTAACTACTCAGTCAGAAAAAGTAAACATAAATTTACCTAGTGCCTCTATAAACCAACAACCGGCTGAAGATGTCTTGGATTTTGATCATGAAGGTAAGAAAGAGTCAAACAAATAAGATGATGAAAAATGAAAATAGTTAAAAGAGGAAATTAAGGCTATGAAGGAAGACCCTAGCATGTATGGAATTGAGGCTAAAGAACTAAGTTTAGTCTCTGATTTAGTGTTACCACCTAAGTTCAAAGTTCCAAAGTTTGAAAAATTCGATGGCACGAAAGCCCCTCTACTCATATCACAATGTTCTGTAGAAAAATGATGGGTTATATAGGGAATAATCAACTATTGATTCATTGTTTCCAAAAAAGATTAACAAGATCAACCATTTGATGGTATAACTAATTAAACAAAACTCGTATTAAATCTTGGAAATATTTGGCAAAATATTTTCTTAAACAATACAAGCGTGTGAAAGATGTAAATCAATAGGTACTGTAGAGCTTATAAAAGAAATTCAATGAGAATCTTCGACTATATGCCTAGAGATGGAGGGATATAGTTGTACAAGTGTATCTACCCATTGAAGAAGATGAGACAATTATGCTCTTTGTAAATACTTTAAGAGCTCCTTTCTTTACTCACCTCATAGGAAATTCCTCTAAGAGCTTCACTGACATAGTCACAGCAGGTGAGATGATTGAAATGGCACTTAAGAGTGGAAAATTTGATAGTGGTGAATCTAGGAAGAAACCAACAATGAAAAAGAAGGAGAGTGAGGTAAATAACGTGAGGAAATACGAATCCAATAACATCACAGTGTCTCGACCCCATGATACAGGATCATCTACACAAAACCTTGTCAAGCAAGAGGCAAGGGAGCCGAGGCAAGAAAGAGAGAAGCCCAGTTTGATCCAATTCCTACGACATACAAGGAGTTGTTCCAGATATTGTATGACAAACATTTAGTGTCACCTTATCATATATCACATATACAACCTCCATACCCTAAATGGTACGATGCTAGCTTACAATATGAATTCATGCAGGAACTTGCAGACACTCTATTGAGAACTGCATGTTATTTAAGAAACTTGCTCAAAGCCATATAACAAAGAATTTCATCAATTTTGGTGACAATGAGTAGCCAAATGTGGCCCAAAACCCATTGCCAAAGCACACAAGTACGGGAATAAATGCGGTTATTGAAGGAAAAAGAAAGAAAATTGTAACAAAAGTTAGTGAGGTGGAATTACCTATGTACTAGGTGTGGGGTCAAATGGTCCAAGTCTGTCAGCAGAATAATTAAACAATGGAAATGCATGTCATTACCACAACTATGGAGGACACATTATACAACAGTGCCTAGATTTCTGACCTTTGGTACAAAAGATGATGGGTGAAAAAGAAATGGAATTTTTCAAGGAAATACCAAAAGAAGAGGAAATGGATATTTGCGCCTCTGAGGGATCAACTAAAGGGGTTTATAATTCTAATTGTCCTCTAATTATTATACCAATGACTCATGTATCAGAAAAAATATCTCTAAAGGTGGTTATCACACCTCCATCACTATTCCCCTATAAAGATGCTAAGCAGGTACCATGAAATTATTATTACAAAATAGAGGAGACAGTAAAAGAAAATGAAGAAGTAGATGAGGTTGGATATTTTACTCGAAGTGGAAGATGTTACTCCAAAGAACATGAGAATCAGGCTACTATTGACAAAGGAAAGAAGGTTGACCTACAGTTAAGAGAAGATAAACATGTCATCAACGAGCCAGTGATTGAGAATAAGCTGTAGAATTTCTGAAATTTCTCAAACATAGTGAATGCAGTATTATTGAGCAGCTACACAAGCTACCAACTCTTATATCGATCTTGACACTTCTATTAAGCTCTAAGGCACATCGGAATGCCTTACTGAAAGTGTTAAATAAGACTTTTGTACCGAAATAATTGTTGGTAAATAAGCTTGATAGGTAGGTCACAAACATACATGCCGATAATTTCATTTCTTTTTTTGAAGATGAAATCCCTTCTGGGATGATTGGTAACCCAAAAGCCCTGCATATCACGGTTAAGTGCAAAAGACATATTTTGTCTCGAGTGCTAGTTGATAATGGTTCTGCTTTAAACATAATCCATTGGTGACTATGAAAAAACTATTAGTCGATAATACATTCATGAGAAATAGTCAGAGTATTGTCTGAGCTTTTGATGGAACTAAAAATGAGGTGTTGGGAAAATCGACATTCGTTTAAATATCAGTCCAACTAAATATGAGGTTGAATTTCTTGTAATGGATATTATACCCACTTACAATTGCTTACTGTGGAGGCCTTGGATTCACCAGGCAGGCGCAGTTCTATCCACACAACACCAAAAGTTAAAATTCATAGTAGATAGGAGGTTGGTATATCTTAATATTGAAAAAGACATCATTGCTTCTGTCTCTACCACAGCTCCATATGTTAAATTGGATGAAAAAACTATTGAATGCTCGTTTAGATCACTGGAGTTTGTTAACACCATAATTGTAACTGAAGGAAGAAAGATACCTAAACCCAAACTTTTGAATTACTCTAGGATATGACTCAAATTAACCCTAGAAAGTGGAGCAAAAGTCAGAAAAGGGCTAGGAAGTCACCTGCAGGGACCAGTTAATCCAGTATTTTCCATTGTAGATTCGGTTTGGGATATCAGCCAACTCTAAGAGAGAAGTAGAGGGCTTTAGAAAGAATCAATAAATGAGGAAGGCAAAGCTAGCTGGAGAAGATCTCAGTTGGGAACCAATGACTTTTCCACAGATAAATAATATTTTTGTGTCTGGAGGACATATGTTTCGAAAGGATCAGCAAAAAAAGGGGATGATTATTGAGAATACCTTAAAAAAGCTAAGTATCAATGTCATATCAGATGATGAATATGAACTGTTTAGTCCAAAACTCCTAACCCGGGATCAGGGGCGTTAAAGATTCCTTGAGGTGTAGAAGGTCCCTTTAGGGACTTTATATAGGTATTCATGCATAGTAGCGACTGACCCACCTAGAGTATTTTCTTAGTTGACACTTTACCTTAAGATCATAAAGAGGGTGCATAACACGAGGATGAGTTTGATAGGCTATATTTTTACATTGAGTGGGAAGATATTGGTACCGGTAGACCTATCTCTATCAATTAGCCAAGAGGTCCAATGATTCTTGTGAGAAAATGAGGGTAACACCAACTCAGTTGTATCAATCGAGTCAGAGGTCTGAAGTAGGGTCTTGTAGGAGACCGTTAGATTCATCGCTTGTAGCAAGCATTTAAAGTCTCGATAGAGAGTCGATATGTCTAGAGTGTTAGCTTTGTTACAAAAGGCATTGAGAGAGATTCTTTAAATTCTCTATGATGTGTTTTATATAAGGATCCTTAGAGCATCTGGTGAGAGATTATCCTATCTCGGAGAGTGATGTTACAACTTGAACTCGAAGGGTAATCTTTATAGTTTAGTGTAACAGAGGGTTTGCACTAAGAGGATGTTAATGTAGTATATAAGATGTCAAGTTTGCTTTTAATGATTTAAGAATCATGTTTTATTAATAAAATGGGTTCATGCTTTCCAATTGGATGTACTTTGAGACTTGGGGTCATGCTTAGTAGCTGACCTATTGGGAGTACCTTGAGCATTGGTGTAACCTTACCATTTTATGAGTTTAGGGTTATATATCATTGTAATCATGTGAGAACCTTATTTGTTTCTTCTTGAGTTAAGGTTCAAATCTAAGGAGATGTTGATAGTAGATCTATCTACCCGAGAGTGTTATGTGAGGGAGAAAGTAAGTGGCTCTTCAAGGATAAAACTAAGACTACAAGAGCATGTGTTTGCATCGAGAGTCAATGGCTCATGTGACTAGCTCAATAGAGCTTGATTAATCATAAGTTAGGATTTAAAGGTGTATATCTCCAAGAAAAGCATTGAAATTGTTGAGTTAGTTGCATTTTTTATTGTTCGTCATTTGTAATGGGTTAGTAAAATTTTCTAAGAGTCCTACTAAGGTACTAGTCGTGTGGGGTTATTGGATGTATGTTCCTAATATGAGTGATTCTTACGTCTCATCCAAAGTACCAATGCTAGTATACTGGTGGGCTGCAAGTCTTGTGATGTTATGTATACCCATACTACATCATAATGTATACTTGTGTGCTTGGAAAAGTGTTTAAGCTTTTCGACCCAAACTTTGTCTTTGATGTCTTCATGTTGGGATGTAATCTTGAGCTATATACAAAATCTAATGTTATGAGATGTCGAGTAGCACAACATATTATAGTGCTTAAGGTTGAATAAAACCTAGTACCTTAAGTATCGATTCACTAGTATTTGGTGACATCGATTAGCACGTTGTGGTAAGCAATGTGGGTACAAGACGTGGAGTGATAGATTCAATAATATTCAATTATGTTCGTGAGGGATCTCTCTTTTATAAAGCGTACTCTCTAGGAAAGCTAGAGGTTACTAGTCTCGCTAAGTGTGTATTCGATCTTCGGTGATGATTTCCTAGACCAGTGATCCGGTGACTGGCATACTTTTGAATTACAAGGAAAAATAAAAATTATCACAGATGTGTAGAGAATCAGAGTTGCATAACGAAAGTATATATACCAATGTATAGGAAGATGGAGATTGGTACTATATCTTCAGGAGATAACTTTTAGACCATGTATGAAAAGTAATCTTAAGAATCTCATTGAGATGCAAGACGTGTTAACCAAGTTCCGGTATGTAAAAGAAACATATAGATTTCATGCAAGTTGTCAATTCAATTTAGTAGAGTTAGCCAACGAATGGTTTAGTGTTTACAGATCGAATTGTGTAGAAGCGTTGTCCTTATGAAATGCTTCGAACATCCATCGTTAGACAGCGATATGAGAATAAGTTATTTTGTGCTTCTTGATGGTTATTACTTAAGGTTTTCTTCAAGTAGCATAGTTGGGGTGAGTATTTGGGATAGTTTCAAGTTTTCTAATTATTCAACTTATAAGTGCAATATCTTTCGATCCTGGTAAATTTCAAGGACAAAATATTTTTAGGATAAGAGAGTTGTAATGCCTTGAATTCTGGGTTAATAGTTTTGGGTTGATCCGAGTGACTTTTAGATGAATCCAATAGTCCATTAAAAAGCATTGGGCCATTGTTGGGCTTGCTTGGGATATGATTCAACCTAAATGGCCAGATAAAGGGGATTTTTTCTTAAAAGTCAAAATATGAGGGACCGAAAGTGTAATTAGATTTTTGATGAAAAGGAATCTAATATAATTGGATTTTATTTAGGCTTGGGTGTGGGTTTTGAAAAAGTCGAACACTTTATTTTTGCTTATCTTTCTCATTTTATTCTTTCTCCATTTCTCTTCATGTTCCTTTGATTAAGGGTGGTAACAGCAAGGGCTTCTTCTGTGTTTTGTATAACTTTAATTCAGTCTTCAAGTCTTCTAGAAATATTGCTTAAGGATTAAAAGTCTTGTTTTTCTTGTTAGCTAGAGACAATCGGTGTAGAGTACTTAAGTTTAAAAGGGAAAGGAAGAAACAAGTATAGTTGAAGAAAATAACTTCGTTTTGGGATTATAACATCAAGATACTGTATTTTTAATCATTTATGGTTTTATGAATTTCCTAAATGTGATGTTTGATGAGGATTTAGGTATTTGAGCATGTTAGGGGGTTTTGCTTGAGTTTAGCTTTGAGGACATTTTTATTGTAAAATATGTGTTTTTATGGTGCTATGTGACCATAAATAACTCCCTAAGCTTTAGAACATGATTTTGGGACCAAAGTAGGTTTTTTGGAAAGATTTTTAAGTGATTCTCTAGTCTTATTATTTATTTTATGGGTTGTAGTATCGATAGTGTTCATGTAGTATCAATACAGTTCATATTCTAGGTGGAAATTGGGTTTTCTAGGCTGTGATTTGATATCAAATGAACTAATGTCGATGTTGAGGGTGAAAGTATCGATGCTAAAGGCTTGGTATCGATCTTGTTATGGATACCATAAGCTTGTTATCCATACCAGAAGGCTGGTATAAATACCAGATGAATGGATATCATACCAGAAGGCTGGTATTTATACTAGATGATATGATATACATACCAAAAGGATAGTATCCATACCAGAGGCTTCGTATCTATATTAAAAGTTTTATATCCATAATGAAAGGTTCAATATCCATATCAAAGGCTTGATATTAATACTAAAGGTTGTTAAAGGACTTGAAATACCCTTGAGAGTGGTAAATGACTGAAATACCCTTAAGGGGTAACCAACTTTCAAAATACTTTTAAAGGGATACATAATGAATATTTTTTAATGACAGATCGTTATGAATAATACGCTTGCATGCGGGATGGTATAATGTGAATAATGTGATAGAGGATTCGAGTACCACGAGAGCATCTATAAATCAGAGATGTGTAAGTTACCCCACAGATTCAAGGGTGAACCGATGTAAAGTGAAATGAGAGTTACTAGGGATTCGTTAATAATGAACCAACCCCAAATCGAGTATTGGGCTAATAATAATACACCAAGTGGGTAGCCATGAATATTAATTACCTTAAGAGTATAAAACACTAAAAGACTAATAAGCACTTGTATAATGTTCTAGATGAAAGAACTAGCGATATAGTGGCAAGTGAGGAGATGACCTCACCTAATTGTTATAAGTTAAGATAGTGAGTAGTCAAGCTACCTATATTTCCCTTGTATGGTATTGGTTGATGTGTGTTGAGACATTGAGATCTATATAATAGCTTGTTAATAAAGATGAGATAACAATGTTATAATAATGTTGTATGTGTGATAATCATAAGAACCTTATGAGGTAAGATTCTCTAAGACTTATGCCTTTGTTTGACGCTTAAGAAATGATGAGGACAATCGAGTTATTGATATGTGTGTGACGATCTTCTATTTGGTTGAAGAATATCTGGGTATATTCAAGCCAGTGCAAGAGCAATTTAATTGTTTGTTGGATGTCATTTTGATTGAGGTAAGATTCTATAAGACTTATGCTTTTTGTTTTATATCCCAACTACTCTAGAGGAGTATACAAGCTGGTGTTCGATAATAATGCTCTATGAGCTAGATCTCACTCTAATTACATGGTAATGAGGCCTTTTGGATGTAAGATATTGGTGACTTGTGAGTCCTGTGATACTGAGGTGACACTAAACTACACCACGATGCTAATGTGATCCTAAACTACACTATGATGCCTACTTGTTGTTGCATGATTAATATCTAACGGTTATGTGAGACCAAATATAATCATTGTGTAGTTTCATGATTGAGTGTTGTATTTGTAGAGTGGTATAATATTTTGGTTAAAGACCCAATATATGTATACTCAAGGCAAGGCCCTTAGTAGTAGACTAATGGAAGCATGAGACTCATACTATAGTGATAGAACTGTTAAACCTTAAGTATGTAGTACTTGATTATGATCATGCATGCACATATTGTTTATTACATGTCTTCTAGCATGCTTCTGCTTATGCGATTTGTATACTACTCTATATTAGTGATTATATTGTTTGCCTTTGTAAACTCGATGTTTGGATGTTTCTTTTCGCAGGTCAGTGTATGGAGCCATTCGAGGAGCACCGTCTTAATGAGATTTTCAACATTCCTTATAGATTATTGTATGGTTAATTGTAGTGGACATGTTTATTCATAGGACCCTTACTATTATATTTTGATTTGTAAACTGTGAGATTATATTATTTTGATTTAAATTATGTGGCACAAAGCTATGATTTTTAAAATAATTTTATGAATGTTATGAATTTCTTTCAATGAATTCATGGTTTTTAAATGAAAATAAAAAAATGTTTTAAATTTGTCTATGCGGCCCAATGTGACACTTTAGGCCTAATCAGGTTTAGGGCGTTACAAGCTTACACCCTCTTAGTTTCTCTTTCAGATACTCGTATTTAGGTGACCCGATACTTGGAGTGTTACTTCACTTCAGATAAAACTATTACCTTCAATATGAAATTTTATTCGAATTCTTATTTCATATTTTCATTCATAATTTTTTATTTGGGGATTATTATTATTTATGTAATTTGGGACTTCGGACATCACAATAATTTTTTGATTGTTTATGCATGCCTTTTTTAATATTTATTATTTATATCAGATTTTCTTCGGATATTACTTTTAAAAAATTATGAAGTTTGAACTTGAGAATTGTTTCTTTAATATAAATATTAATGTTTAAGTTTTAAATAAAATATAATTTCTTAAGGGACAAGTTACAACGTGAATTCTTTAGACTGACGTATTTCTTTTGAGTCGAGTAAATAGAGTAAAAATATGATGAGATGACATATATAAAAAATTGATACTACTTAAATTAAACAGATAAAAAATTATATAATTACCAAACTAATGATTTAACTATAGTATAGAAGGTAAAATGAAGACAATAATCCAAACGAGTAAATTATTTAACCAATAGGACAGCCTAAACTTTATTTTGTAATGTATGATATTTTTTACATTGATTTGATACTCGTCAAGTTAGGGTGAAAATTTTCAATAAAATATATATTTTTAAACTATACCCATCTGTTTTCGTTTCAAGAATGTATTTCAAATTTCTAGTAGTGTTTTATTATATATTTTATAGTATCTTATATATATTTATATATTATATTATATATTATTAAAATATATATATATATATATATATATATATATATATATATATATATATATATATATATATATATATATGTAAGATTAATGATGTCTCCTTTCGTTTCCTATGATCACAATTAGTAAAAAAGAAAATCAGATTTACAATAGTAGAGAAAACAAACTCATCAAAGTGTATAGATGGTAGTTAATGCTTGATGTCCTTGATAATGTTAAATTTTATTGGATCCTTCTTTGAAGTATAATCAAAATATGGGTGATGTTTGACAATCTTCATGGGCAATGTACTCGGGATGCTTCTTGAATCCATCTTTTCATCATCTTGTACCAAAGATAAATCAAAAGTAGGAAAAAAAAGAATTGTTAGATAAAATCTGTTTCTCACTCTCGTTTTCTTCTCCATATTCATTCTTTTCTTTTTCATCTTCCTTTTGAATGTCATTTTCATCTAAATGCTCTTCTTTTTTAATCCTTTTGTTTTCAATTTTAACTTGATTTTCATCCACAATCTTTTCATTTTTAACTTTTGCCTCCTCAAAATATTCTTCTTCCACTATATTTTCTTTGAATTTCTCCTTTTCATCATGACTTCAAGGCTTCTTTTCAAGTGAATTTGATCTTCCTTCACTTGATTTGGAGTTAAGGGTGCCTTGGTTATCTTTATGCCTTCAAATGAAAAGGAGTAACGATTGATTAAGCCACCATGGGTTGTTTTTTTGTCAAATTGTCATGGTCGTCCCAATAGTAAGTGGCTAGTATGCATGGATGCAACGTCACAAATTAATTCATCCTTGTATCTTCCAATGGAAAACGAAATAAGAACTTGTTCAATAATGGTGATCTCATCACATCATTAAAACACTGGATCTCTTGTATGGACTAGGATGATTTGTTGTTGTCAAGCCAAGCTTTTTGATCATGAAAGTGCTTGCAATGTTGGTACAACTCCCACCATCAATGACCATAAAGCCAACTTTACCATTTACATGGCATCAAGTGTGAAATATATTATTTCTTTGTTGTTTGTCCTCTATTATTTGGAGAGATGAAAGATCAAGTAACATTGTTAGTGAAATAAATGAATTGAAATGTAAAAAAGGATCATACAAAGCACTCTAAAAAAAACTTTCAAATTCACTCTAAAGAAACAAGATGATACTCTTTCTCTCTTGTTTGTACTTTATGATGTTTATGGTTTTTACTTGTCCTATTTTGATCTTACACACTCAAAATGACTTTTACCACTCTTTTATCTCTTGTGAAGTCCTTTAGAGAACTTACTTAAGACTTAATAAGATTTGCACTTTGTTGCGTCGACTGAAAAGATGTTAGGTGTAGGAAAGAAAACAAATGTATTGAAAAGTGGCTTAGATATATGAAGAAAAAAAGGAAATGTTATTTACTATTCTAGTCATTTACTACATTTCTTTCACCACAATCAAGATTTAAAGATGGCTTCCAGCCTTAGTGATGAAGATGATGTTGTAGTGCTCTTACCCTTGAGCCTTGTTGTGTTTTCTTTTTTCTTTTTTGGTTTTTCTTCTTTTGTTCAAACTCCTTTGTTTGAATTCTAGTAGTGTTTTATTATATAGTTTATAGTATTTTGTATATAATTATATATACAAAGTATATAGTATTTATATATAGTGTATATATTATAGTGTATATATATAATATAGCATATATATTATAGTATATATATATATATAAATCAACGTCGAAATCAAGTCCAAGTTAGGATCCAACAAGCAAGCCTAGTTGGCCCAGTGAGATGAGCTTGCTTGGCGTAACAAGCAAACACAACTGAAGCCCAGATGGAAAACTCGTTCGTTTAAGACCCGTCTGCCTATACCAGCAGAGAAGTCTCGATCGAATGCACTCTAGGGTTTTATCCTTAAATCAGCTCCATATATAGAAGTTTCGTTTGGATCGAGAGGAAGATCAATGGTAAAATTTGAAGGTAACTAGGGTTTGGAAACCCGAGTGATTAAGATCATATTGTCGCAAGTGACAAAAGTCGTTGGATCTAATCAAATGATCCAATAACCACAAGAGACCAGAGGATATCAAAGGTCACCAACCGACCGATCTACAATGCATGAAGACCATGTACCAATAAAGATAGTAACACGAGTCAAATCGAAAGCTCGTTTCCAGAGTTTGGCAAGAAAATCAACCCACAGGGAAACAATGACCAAATCCGAAGCAATATTGATGACACATCGAACCAAAATCAACATGCAAACCAAGCCAATGAAAAAAGGGTAAGAAAATCAAATATGTAACCCCCTCAGGCCAATGTGGTTAACCCGATCCGATCTGGAGTGTCATATTAGGGCCACTGGAGCGACCCACTATAAAAATAGCGGAAAATTTAAAACTTTTATTAAAACATGTAAATTATAAAATGATTTATCACTCCGAAGAAATAAAACAGATTTTCAGACTCGTATATAAAACAAAATACAATCACATGCCCCTAATCACATGTACCATTCTCTGAAAGCAATGCCGGAAAAACTCCCATACTAATGAAGATAATTGCACTGGTACAATTCTTTTAACTTGCAATGTTGACTAATAGAGTGAGCTTCGGAAAGCTCAGTAATACAGAACTACCAGATAATGCTGAAGAACGTGCAGATACATATAAACATATGTTTTCTTATTGTTTCCGAACATCTAGAGATTTTTATGCTGATCGTAGATCCTACTGATATTTCAGATGGTAACGGACAATGAGCTTTCAAATAAAAATATTTCGAATGACTGAGTTTAGGAGATCGGAATAGGTTATCTAGTGTGTTCCCGTAAAACCATTAAAAAGATACATATCTTTTAAAACATATATATATATACCCCCATCCTTTCACAACAGAATGTGTAGGTTCCCCAGAACCATACACCCAACTCACACAACTTGTAAGGCCCTGAGCATAAAGCCGAGGAACCTGCAAAAATACTTCCTTCAATAATACCCCCAATTAAAACATTTTTCCTTCAGTAAACGAAGATATCAAAAATCAAAACAGAATTCATAACAGAATCTAGATCAAAAATCAAAACAGAATTCAGGTCATGTATCAGAACAAAATTCAAGTCGGAAATCAGATAAATTTTTTATATGATTAGGGAACACACTAGAGATTACATATATTATTCAGAGGTACTGGATAATCTTATCAAGCTAAGAAACATAGATCTTCAGTATGTCGATATAATATCAGAATTCAGAATCACTATTGGAAGAGTTCAATATCTGACTGATTCATCAGTTATTCAGAATATGACTTGAGCTGATATAGAAGAAATGAAGGCTCAGGATATTTACAGTGTATGTCGATTGATTAATTATCTAACAGATTCAAATGAGTATCTCCCATAATTAATGCTTGTTGACTGGTCAATTCATTGTCCTTAGGGTATTTACACTTTAATACCATAAATTCTAGTCCATATATCATCTTCGGAATCATTGCTGAAGAAATCTTCCAATTTCTTTATTTCATTTTCACGCTTTCACTATATCATGAAATGCTGACGTGCTTGATTTGTAGTTTATGATCCATAAGAACATTACATCATGTATGCTCATTAACGTTTCCTGACTCATCCAAATCACTTACTTAATCCTTATTCCTTGAGGTTACTTAATTTATTTAGCAGTCAAGTCCATTATAGTTACTTCGGGTTTTTCAGGGTAATCCAGACGTTTCTGAATATCATATACATATTGTACTTCCGTTTAATTTAATTTGGTCTTCGTGGTTGATTTGTCTAACGAATATCCATTTCTTATTACCGAATGTGACCTAGAGTTGAGCTGAGTACTTTCAAAATTATCATCGAACCACACATGAGAAGATGAACACGCATTCAAGTAACATCTATGTCGTTCAGGTACTGGCATATAACACTAGCATTGATTGCTCGAATTAATATGTGATCCATAACTTTTAAGAGCAGTACCACATCCATGTTTATTTGGATTCCTTAATTAATCCAACACTTCTACTAAGTTTAGGTCATAAGGGTATTTTGGTCATTCTGGTGCTCAGTTTCATTCCATTCTTTTCAGAGCTCGAGGATATCCAATTATTCCTGAGCTTGGTGATATTCTTGAGTCATTTTCATTACAGGGGTATTCTGGTCATTTTACAGATCCGATGTATTTCAATCATTTTCTTCCATTCTATCTTATTATTTAATTACAACTTATCATTTATTTCAGACCTTTCAAACAATTCTGACAAAAGAGCACCCTCAAGAATTTATTCTTAACTCGAAAATTTTCAGGTTAATTATCTTCTCAGAAGTTACCGACAGGTTATCAGAAATTTTCTGTACAAAGATAGGATCTTAATAATTAAATCCGTAATTCATTGAGTTAAGTACAAATCCTCAAAGTACTTTCTCATTCAGGGTCAACTTGGGCTATTTTTAACTTTCAATGACATTTTCGTAATTTCTTAACCAGATAATTTTGGTATTAACTCTTAACGAGCATACTTATAATTTAGAGATCCTATGGTTAGTTGTTTCCTCGAACATTCTCTGATCTTGAAATGATTCCTTAACAGACTTCTAGTATCTTGCATAAACCCTCTTGGGGTTAAAACTGGTTATCCATAATTTCCAAGTAAAACTAATATTTCTTATGCACATCAATAGATTTATCAGATCAATATGTCTTTTCAGATTTATTAATCCACTTCTAGGGACAATTCTTATCATTTTCCAACATAAGGGTAATTTCGTAATTTTACCTAATTGGAATATTCTCATAATTTCCCATCCAAGTACCTTTACATTTAACCTTGATGATAAAATATAAGTTACAATCCATGGCTGATTTCTTTGTCATAATCACAAACTTGTAATTTAATTCTAACAATCCTCAATCTTATTAGTCATTCGATCCGTATTCCAGTACGAATTTCTACCACATTCATATCGACTGTATAAATTATTCAACTCCACAAAAGTGACCAACATTATCTTATTCATGTATTTACCAATATCATCATATTCCATAAAGCATAAAGAGGTAGTAAAGTATTACCTCGATTCTCATGCCATACTGATCGACCATATAAATTCCATTTGAATGCCTTTGATCTTTAATTCAACTTCCAATATTTCCTCGGATCCATATCAACAGAAATTACATAAAAACGGAGCTTAATTCCCAAAAATAGATTGAATCGGTGGACGTCAAAAACATAGAGTATAACTTTTCGAAAATTTTGAATTTTCAGTCAAAGTTAAGGGGTTTGACTGACAATTTTGAGGCCTTTGGGTCCGAATTTCGAAATCAGACTCGGAACATCGAAAAACGTCAGGATAGGTATACTCGGTCAAAGTCAAAGGTCGTTTAATGCCGGTTAACAGTGGTCAACGGTCAATGCAAGTCAACGGTCAACGGTCGATTATTTTACAGAAATATTACCCTAACAGAAATTAATTACAAAATTAGCCACCTTCTACGAATATTTACGAAACTAACACTCGAATTTTACACAAATAGCACCCAAATAGAAATTAATTACAAAATTAACACCCAGACGATGCCCACTCTCGGGGGGTGGCGCGTGCGTCGCGTAAACAGTAACACGGTGTCGGAAAATTCTTGAAAAATTTCCTAAAAATTATTTTAAGCAATTTTGAGGCACTTACAAAGCTCGGTTCACAATTTTGAACGGCAGAGAGCTTAATTCTGAAACGTCGAAAACTTTGAAGGTCTCACCCCTCCACGCGCCGGCGACGACAGAGAAACAGAGGACACCGGCGGACTCGGAACGATGCAAGGAACAAGATGGTGCGGGAGGTGTCGAAAACGGATGGTCAGATCATCGTGAATCAACGAAAAACCAACTGAAATCGAGTTAATACCGATGATACTTCCAACTGCAATTAACGACGAACGAAAATGATTCATAATGAAAGGTTTGAGGGGTTTTGTTCATCGATCGACAACGAACACGATGGTGGTTTCGGTTCGTCGATCGGAGGTCGGATGGCGAGTAGATCGGAGTTGGAAGGAGGGTCAACGGGAGAGGGAAACTGAGAAAACATTATGTAGAAACGCATGGGGAAAGGGGGTTATAATTTATCCCATAAAAAATGGGTAAATCATGAGTTTAGTCACTATACTTCCTGCACTTCTTAAAATGGTCTTCCAACTTTGAAATTTTACAATTTAATCCATCGTTTCTTTCAAAATACCAATTAAATCCAATACTTTATAATTTCTAAAATTTAGCCCTCAAATTGGAGTATTACAAAATCAACCAAAATTGAAGTAAATCGAAGAAAAAAACAGAAATAATCCTCTCGTTTTTTAGACAAAGGCCATCGGATTAGAGGGGATTTATCTTCCCCGAGCATTATAAAAAAACCTACAAATAATAAAGAGGGGATTAGTTTTTGAAGCCTTCGAAACCCATATAAAAACCACAAAAGAGAGAGAGGACTGACTTAGCTTTGTCGTGGAGAGAAGGAACACCATTAGGAAAACCTAGGTTGCATGCGTAAATCTATGCCATTAGGGATTCCTTTTCGTTGATTAAGGTATATATTTGGGTTTAGTGCAGTGAAGGTTTTCAAAAGGGATAGGTTTTAGGTTTTCAGTCTCCGTGGCTGGTGATCGGAGTCGTGGTTGGTGTAGTGGTTCATCGGAGATGGTCGTTATTTTCTAGAAACAGTGAGAGGAGTTCAGAGCATCAAAAAAAAATGGTTGAAGGGGAGAATGAAACAAAAATCACAATTTTTGGCTTATATATGTTTGTCGTATGAGAATTTTAGAGTTAATTATTTCTGTTAACTCCCATATCTTCCCTGTAATTCGTTTTAGTCTCTTTATATAAATTATTGAAATTCACTTACAATTTGTCCATAAAATTTAAAATAACTTTTAATTTAGTCCTAATAAATAAGATTAATGTTCATCTACTTTTATTATTATTTATACATTAACCCTTTTTGTTGTTTTGCAGCATTTATCATTTATTTTTATTTTATCCTTTTTTTAATTTTATTTTTAAGGAATTTTTTTACTCCGAAATAAAATTAAAGTTGATTAACTTGAATCGAACTTTAAAATTTTTGTCTAAATTTAAACTTTCACAATTAAGACAACCAGTTAATCATGTTGATACCGAAAAGACAATTTTAGGGTGCTCATCCTTCCTCGTTTGTAAATGACTTCCAAATCAGGAAAATTTCTGGTCATATGCAGATCTGGTAAAATGGTAATTTAAGGCATATGATCTACCTAATTCAAAAATGATCAGTTGTGACTCCACATCAATCCAAGTCAAGACGCGAACCCGAGACTATCTAAAGGACCGTTACGACATGAACTTCATTAGGTTCCTGTGATAAATTTTAATAAAAATAGATTTTTTAACCTTATCACCCCCACATAACAATTATAATAAATAATATAGAACCCTAAAAAAATTAACCAAACACATATTTTAAATTATTTTTAGCGCCAAAGTTATTACGCTAATTTTACCTAGTATAGAAATCAAAAGAGAGGAAAAAAAGGCGCTCTGTAAATGTAGAAAAAATTATTTCATGATCTCGGTTCACCACGTCATTTATGATTTTAATAAATGTGAATCATAAATTTTAAAATAACTTTTAAATAACTACACACTTTTTATTTACACATACGACTGAAGTGAAGATTTAACTTTAAAAAAATGAAAAATTATTATTAATTTAGAACACAGAAATGTGATAAACTTGAATCATCTAATAATTTTTCGTAACCGTAGTCCCAGACACAAATATGACTGCTAGCTATCCGATGTGTAAACAGGTGAAAACTCCATGTGTATATTTCATCTTCACAGACATGGAAACGCGATATCCACAAGACGATTTGACCTTATTTTCAAAGTCACTAATCGTATAAATAATCGTTCCATTATTGGTCGTTTTGCTTGAATTGTGCTCTTTTTAAGTTTTCACCAGTTTCTTTGCTTATTTTCCGATTTGAATGTGATCGTACTATGGCCGCTCAATCCTCCAAGGTATCCATTCATGACCTCACTGTTAAGGTTGATTTTGGGTAGAATTCAAATTTATGCTCCATATATGAATTTTGATTTACTGGGTTTCTTTTACTTCGTTAGCTTTTCTATGATATGGGTTTTGATTTTTGTATTTTTGGCTCGTCAGGAGACGTTAATTTTGGGATTTACAAGGGCAAGGTCCTGTTGATTGTCAATGTTGCATCTCAATGGTATCCTTCCATTTTAGATAATTTTGTCCCCAACAGAAGAGACTTTTTCATTATATTACTTATTTAGATCACTGTTAGTGCCTAGACAAAGTTTCTAATTTGCTGCTTAAAATTGATCCAGTGGCTTGACCAATTCCAACTACACGGAGCTGAGAAAATTGTATGAGAAATATAAAGATCAAGGTTTGCTTTAGGCTTTTAGTATCGTTTAGCCTTCCTGCTAGTGTTTGTGTATATGTATATGTGTATCATCTTTTACCTGGAAAATTTACATGGAAAAATGTTAATAACCCTTTAGTTTTCAGTTTTATTATCAATATTCCAGGAATAGTAATTTGACCAATTGATTTGTTATTTTTCTCCCAACTCTTTTATGCCGGTTTTACTTTACTGTGTTGTTCAGATTTTGAGATTCTTGCATTTCCATGTAACCAGTTTGGGGGACAGGAGCCTGGGAACAATGAGCAAATCATGGAGTTTGCTTGTACTAGATTTAAAGTCGAATACCCCATATTTGATAAGGTGTTTCATTTGGCAATATGAAAGCTTGTAGTATGCTTTGATGTTGTTTGGACACTTCGAAATCATAGACGAGTCAAGGATCGAATATGCAGAAACAGGCTCCACAGTTGAACTAACAATAGGACAAACACTGTGTAGAATCTCAATTTTGGGTTCAATCAGTCTCAAAACTCTTTACTCTGTATGCGTCGGTGATAATGGTGGTGTTGTGCCAGCCTCTTCAATGCTTTAGTGAAATTATGGAATCATTAGTGTTTTCAGTTAAAGTTGTATAATATCAGATAGTCCTGTCTTATCCATGGGATTGTAGGTTCTACATTTTCCTTCGAGTTGATCATTATTGAACTGACATTATCGCCATGTTATTTTTATTACAGGTTGATGTGAATGGTGAGAAGGCTGCCCCCAAATACAAATTCCTCAAGTCTAGTAAAGGTGGACTTTTTGGGGACACCATTAGGTGGAATTTCTCCAAGTTCTTGGTCGATAAGGACGACATTGTCGTCGATCGTAATGCTCCAACTACTTCTCCTCTTAGCATTGAGGTAAGGCCTGCTTATCACATTCTTGTGCCATTCCTTTTTTTATATATATATATTTACTGTGTATTGGGTGTGAAAACTTGTAATGGTTGCTATTTGTATTTGCAGAAGGATATAAAGAAGCTGCTGGCCTGAATTTGATTGACTGGGGGAGGAAGTCACAGAGTCGATAAATTAGAAACTTTTATGAATATAAAGACTATTCTATCTCTGTTTACATTTCATCATCCCCTAATGATAGCTAAACAGTGCTACAGTTTAGAAGTTGTACCTTACCTTTTATAGTATTCTATTCACCATGGAGAAGGATATATCATAAGGGGTGATTATTCGTGTCGAGTCAAAATATTTTGAGTCAGTCGAGTTAATGAGTCTTATTTTATAATTTAAATTTATTTGAATTTTTTAAATTTAGATGTTCTAGTTTTTTTTTTAATTTAATTATAACTATTTATAATATTACCGTATAGAATTTAGTTTAAATAACTTTATCTAGTCATATAAGATATGGGAAAGTCTAAAAAAAGTAGTCTACTTGAAGGAGAAAAACAACAAAAACGAATGCGGTCAAAAATGTGATAAAAAGGTAACATTTTAAGTTGTAGGCAACTTAAAATGTAACATTTTTGCTAAACCTAAAATGGTAAGAAAAAAATAACTAAAAATATTATAAAAAATGTCATATTTTAAGTTGTGTTCAACAAAAAATATTAATTTTTATAACATTTTCGATCATAATCATTTTCATCATTTTTTAACCTTAAATTAGTAGGATATATCGCATAACCACCTATAACATACACCTTATTATTTTTTTACATGTATGGATTTCCTTAAAAAAATACATGTATGGATAAAAATTTATAATATTATTTAATAAATTAAATATTATTTAAAATTATAAAATATATTTATAATTTTTATTTTCTAAATAATAAATTTGAGAATAAAATATTGATGAGATTATAAAAGGTAAAAAAATCAATAGAGATAAAGAACTTATAAAAGTATTATGTTGAATTATTAAATTGAATAAAAATTTAAAGCAGTAAGATTAAAATATAAAAAAATATGTTATTATTTTTTAATAGTGTGAGATGATTATAAGATAATACATTCTTAAAAAATAATTAACGGTTAGTAATGCACACACGTCCTATAGACGTAACTGTGCAAACTCATGATTTTTTAGGGAGAATTTAATCGATGAGATCGCTATTGGGTTAAAAAAATAAATGAGTGGTAGATGAGTATGATTTAAATTTAGTTTAAAATTGACTTAAAATGAAGCATGAAACAATAAAATTAAGCAAAGTTGAGAAATCAAATTAAAAGAAAATGTTGTCAAAAAGATAGAATCAAAGTTACATAACTATTCTAATTTAAAAGTAATTAAGTTAAATTTGATTAAAAATGAACTTAAAATGAATAAGTATTTAAAGAAATTATTAATAAAAATTAAAGAAACAATAAAATCATAGATTAAACTGTAAAATAATTAAATTATTAAATTAAAGATCGAAATTACGTTTAATTTTTTTATTATTTAAACTTTGAAAATTCGAACTCAATTCGGATTCAAATAAAAAAAAACATTTTTCAATCAAATCGAGCTTTATTTGTACCTAAATCTTTCATTCTCGAATTTATTTTTCCATTAGCAACGAAATTGTTAAGATTTCAACTTAAAAAAATATGAGTTCTAGTGTTTCTACAACTTCTACTTAGTTTGGTTGGAAAAATAAAAATATGGATTATTTTCATTCTTAGTGGTGTATTATTGTTTTCTTCTTCTTCGTCATTTATTTGATTAGAAGATGGTAAAAATCATGTTTTGGTTATTTACTATCGCTACATTTTTAAAATATAATTTTATCTCCTAAATCAACATACTCTATTGTGTTTAGAGGTTTAAGAGTACTAGAATTTTCTAATATTCAATCTTTTGATAAAGATAATTTTTTAAGTGTAATAATTTTGGTTGAATTTCTGAAGTAAATTTATTTGGTTCAAAGAGTTCAATAATTTTATTATTATTCTCTTTGCATCTTTACATCAAATACTTACACATGCATCTTTGCATCAAACATTCATCGTTACATACATATTCATAAAAAGCTATTATTTCCGTCTTTTTAAGATTTCATTAAGAAAAAAACTCATCTTTCTCAAGATCATTTTTCCCTCTCTTAATGACATCCTTAAAATTTTCAAAAAAAAAATCTTATCTTTCTTAAGATCATTTTTCTTTTCTTGAGGATATATTTAAAATTTTTCAAAAAAAGTCTTATCTTTCTTAATATTGTTTCTCCTCTCTTAGAGATGTTTTTAAAATTTCTCTTTTAAAAAAATCTTGTCTTCCTTAAAGCTGTTTTCCTATAAACTTCACTATTTTGTTTATAGAGACTATTTCCCTTGAAACACCAAATTTATTTCCCTTGAAATTGTTCCTCTTGAAATACCAAATTTATTTCACTTGAGATAGTTTTTCTTTATATAAATTTTATCTCACTCGAAATGTTTTCCTTAAATGAAAAATTTATCTGACTTGAGATAGTTTCTCTTGAAATAAATTTTACATTACTCGAAACATTTTTCCTTGAAATAAAAATTTATCTCACATGAGATAGTTTCCCTTGAAACAATTTTTGTTTAACTTGAGACAACTTCCCTTAAATCACAAACATTGAGACCCTTTTGCTCGAAACAATTTTTTTCTTGCTTGAGATTGTGTCTCTTGAAACAAATTTCATCTCGCTTAAGATAGTTCCCTTAACACAAAAATTTTATCTCACTTGAGATTGTTTTTTCTTTAAACAAATCTCGTCTCGCTTGAGATAATTTCCTTGAAAGTCTAAACATTGAGATAGTTTCTCTTAAAACAAAAAATTTATCTCACTTTAGATAATTTCTCTTGAAATAAATTTCATCTCACTCGAGGCATTTTCCCTTGAATTTTTTCTCTCACTTGAGTTAGTTTCTTTTGAAATAAAATTTTATCTTGCTCGAGACATTTTCCCTTGAAACAAAATTTTATCTCACACATGATTTCCTTCCCCTGAAGTAACTTTTGAGATTGTTTATTTTTAAAAAAAGGAAAAGAAAAATAAAAATTCTCTTATTTGAGATTGTTTCTCTTGAAATAAAAATTTTTAGGATCATTTTTCTTGAAAAAATCCATCTCACTTGAGAATGTTTATCTCGATACACGATCTTTGAAAATATTTCCTTTAAAATAAAAGTTTTATCTCTCTTGATATTGTTACCCATGGGATTTGTTTCTTTGGAAACAAAAATGTTGTTTCCTTTGAGATTTATTTTCAAAGAAATATCATTTTCTTTAGATTTGTTTCCCTTAAAAAACTATTTTTTTTTGGTCTTCCATGAGAAAGTTTCTCTTGAAACACGAATTGTGAGATTGTTTCTCTGAAAACAAAAACTTTAATATTGTATTTTTTCTCGAAAAAAAAACTTCAAGACCACTTACCTTCAAGCACGAGTCTCATAAAACAATACAACAATATGACCCACTCAAAGAGATTGGTCGAATAAACCGACTTGTAATATTTTTTAGATGCATTAACCAATGATAATGGTGGCTTTGTAAAGCATGTCTTCTTGAAGAAACGACAGGATGAATCGAATCATTAATTTTTCAATTTTAATCTTCATGAAGTGACTATAAAGCAAACCAACTCAAATTATGTCATCGTAAAGAAACATCGAAGTGGATCGAATAAATCACTATGAATCGTATCATCTTTCCAATTTCATATAAATATAAAGCTATATAAACCAGACAAAATTGGGGTTTTTATCTTTTCTCTACTCTTGTTCCATGCCAATGAGTAAAGAGGGAAAACTATAATACCCAATTTTTTTGGGCTCCAAATTTATCTGATTATGTCATTTTCTTGGAAAATGCTAGAGAGCCCGTTCATACTTACCTTGAAGAAAAGAAAAGTGTCATCATATAATAGAATATCTTAAGGAAAATCTTGTCATATCAAGTGTGATCTTCTATCAAGAGAAAAGATTATATTAATTGATGTGATTAGATATGATTGGATTTTATTTTATAGATATTAGAATCTTGTATGATTTGGGCATATCTTAGTCATTGATGTAAATAATCTCGATAATTAGATGTAGGGTGGTTCAACTATAAATATGGACATCCTCTAAAAAAAGAGAGAAGAGAAAAGAGGGAAGGAAAAATACAGGAGATTCACCTTAAGTATTGTAATTTTGAAGATACAAACAATACAAGAGATTTTTTTTCTTAAAGGTATTTATTTTTTTATATTTTTACTTTTGTTCTTGTTGTTTCGGTTGATTTTGGTCTTATTTTTTTCAAAAAAAATCTATCAGAAGGGAGAAAACCAAACCTAGAAACAAGAAAAATGCTTTCGAATAATTTTTCTTAAATCTAACATTTTTTGAATTTTCTCAAGGAAAATTGATGATATCTTACATATATATATATATATTGTTTCATTCAATCACAATCTTGTTTTTGTTAAAAACTCCATCGAATGAGAGGTATAATTGTAACAATCCGATAATATCAAAATAATAGTTAAATGGAATTGAAGATTTAATTGTGAAAATTGGTAATTTTTGGGGACTAAATTGAAAGATTTTAAAACTTATAGCTTGTTTTAGAGTTAAATAAAATTCAGGGACCAAGCCCTGAATTTACCCCAAAAAAATTAGATATTTGGTTTATATATATATGATATATGCGTGAATTGGGTTCTGAAAATCAGAACCCAATTCCTCCCAAATTTCCATTTCCTTACCTCAACTTCAGACGACGATTCCGACGACGTCCGAATTCCGATCGTCGTTTTGAAAGCACCATCGTGTTCGTTATCGAGTCAGGAACAATCCCCTCAGTTTAATTGAAGCGAAACGCTGCCAAACGTCGTGAATTTCAAGTCAAAGTATCGACGTTTGTTTTTAGCCCAATCGCCTAGAAAATCCTAAATTCATCGCCGATCGTTGCTCCGTTTACGACACCTCCCGCACCATCGTGTTCCTTGTGCCGTTCCGAGTTCGCCGGTGTCATCCTCGATCTCCGTTAACGGCGGCGCGTGGGGAGGTGGATCAGTCAAAGATTCGGCCGAGTCAAAATCGAGCTCTCCGCCGTTCAAAAATTTGAACCGATCTTTGTAAGTATCTCGAAATTGCTCAAAATAATTTTTAGGAATTTTTCCGTGATTTTTAGAGCCCTGGAGGACGTCGAACGCGCCACCGTAGGGCGAGTGAGCGACCGGTTCAACCGGTTTTCTTAAGGGTTTGACCGGTTTGACCGGTCACGACCCGTTTACCCGTTGACCCGATCGACCCGTTGACCCGACCAACCCGTTGACTCGACCCGACCCGTTGACCGTTAACCGGTGCTATTCTGGGAATTGATTCGGTTTTGGTGCTATTCTGGGAATTAATTCGAAATAGGTGCTATTTTGGTAATTTTTCAAAAAGTGATATTCTGGGAATTAATTCAATATTGATGCTATTTTGGAATTAATTCAAAAAGGGTGCTATTTTGGTAATTATTTTAAAAAGGGTGCTATTTGTTTAAAATGTTTGACAGTTTGTTGACCTCTTTTGACCAGAACTTTGACCGACTTTGACCGGCTATTAAACGACCTTTGTTTTCGACCGAGAATACCTATCCTGATAGTTTTCGACGTCCCGAATCCGTTTTTGGGGTCAGTTTCACCAAATTCGAACCCGAAAGTCTCCAAATCATCAGTCAAATCCGTTGACTTTAATTTTGACCAAGAATTTGAAATTTCTGAAGGTCATACTTTATGTTTTTCGACGCCCTGAATCTGATTCCAAAGTCCGTTTTGCTAAATTCTGACCCGAAATTCTCAAATCGAGCAAGTAAACCCAAAAAGGCTTGGTATCTTAATATTTTGATTATTTTTAAGATTTTTGGTTAAGGAATTGATTCAATAAAATATTTTACGAAGGTACTCGTGTTTCACCTGAGCAAGGATCGGTTAGGTCCGTTGTTGTCCGTTCGTCAGATCAGTCCGAACTGCGTACTACGAGAATTACCCGTAGGTTTCCGTATATTATTTAAATAATATTTAGATTAATTATATTAGGTTTCCAATATGGATTTTTCTAATTCGTAGGATCTAGCGCTGCAGCAGAACGTGATCTACAGACCCAGTAATAGGCTTCCCTATCCGATTTCTCAGACTGTGACAGGTGTGTTTCCTGACAGTGTTGTTTTACTGTTTTAAAATATTATTTGAATTATTTCAGAATGGTGATTATTCAAAATATTGTTATGACATGGTACATGATATCTGATTTCTGAATAATGGTTACCGACATCTGATTACCGTATTTCTGTATACGATTTTCAAGCATGATCCATTTTTTATGTTTTAATGGATTAATCACCATTTTTACTCGAATACATACTTGCTTATTACTGTCATTGGGGGGGAGAAAAAGAATTGTTGGAGGAAGAAAATATTGCAGGCTCCTCGGCTTTGTGCTCAGGGCATTACTGGTTGTGACGGGGTGTATGGTTATGGGAACCTACACAATTTGTTTGTGACGGATGGGGGTAGTGTTCATATTTTAGAAAAAAAAACATGTTGCATAAATCTATTTTTATTGATAATATCTTATTAATATGTTTTTTTGTACGCTGTATGGAACACACTGAGGTTTTTAGCTCATTCTATAGTTTTTACCCTTTTTCAGATAACAGCAGACCGTGAACTAGAAAATTTGGCATCAGGAGAAATCAACTGCTTTATTTTGTACGAACATATATTTCTATATGTTTTTCAGTTATATTTGGTGACATGTATTTGCTATCGTTTTGGACATACCTGTAATATTAATATATTTTGTTTAATATTCTATAAGTTGTAAAAAAAAACCTCTGAAAGGGATATGTGACCACTTAGGTTTGGGTCTAACTTACAGACCGGGTCTGGGGGGTTACATTTGGTGGTATCATAGCTTTCGGTTTTAAACACTCGAACTGTATATGGGTCCTAAATTTTGGATTTTTAAGAAAAAAAAATGTCACCTTATGTTATGATTTAAAGTTTTCTCGAGATCCCTGATGCTAATCTGACACATGTTTCAAATTCTTTCTGTAGAGCCTTATAGATCCAACGATGAATGCTGCTAGAGGTCGTAGGACAGGACGTGGACGTGGTAGAGGGCGAGTCACTCGACCTTCTGTTACGATAGACGATCCGATGTCACCACGTGATCCTCCTGTTCCGCAAGTAGATCCGACTCTTTCTCATGATGATCAGTTTACTCCTGTGAGAGACCCTTCCGTCACTGAAGATGAGGATTCTGAGATGAATGAAGACGCCATAAATAGAGCTATCTTCCGCATGTTCCAGAGAGCTACTAGAGCCCCTAGTAACATGACTGCAGTGGAGATTTCAGATTCTTTGGTCGTTGCTGGTGTAATTCCATTCGAGGGTATTACTGGTGGACCTCCGACAGACGCTGAGTATTGGCTGGAGGATACAGAGAGGATTATGGATGAGATGGACCTCAGACCTGAGCAGAAGTTGAAGGGGGCCCTAACTATGTTGAAGAAAGAGAGCTTTAGATGGTGGCAATCCATTTCTGGTAGTATTCCAAGGAACCAGTTAACATGGGATCTTTTCAAAGAACGTTTCAGGAGTCGCTACGTCGGAGAGAGATATTTGCAGGAACGACGCCAGGAGTTTCAGAATCTGGAGCAGGGTAATATGTCTGTTATGGACTACGAGGTTGAGTTCATCCGATTGAGTCGCTATGCCCCTGGACTTGTTAACACTGAGGCAGATCGATGCTTGAGGTTCGAGAATGGACTCAGGTATGAGATCAGGAGTCGAGTCGCTACCCATCGGGAGAGAAATTTTGACGCACTGGTTGAGATAGCCAAGACTGCTGAGGAAATAGAGCGATTGGGTATAGAGAACAAGAGAGATAGTGATCGAGCCCAGAATCGATTCAGGAGGCCTTCTAGTTCTGTTAATTCTTCTACACATCCTAGCAAGAGAGGCAGGGGTGATTCCTTTCAGAGAGGCGGTGTAAGTGTCAGACCTGTTGCATCTGGTGCTTCAACAGTTCAGTCTTCTAGACATGGTGGTTCTTTTGGGTCGCAACCCTTTCCAACATGTGATTATTGTGGCAAAAATCACTTTGGAGAATGCAGGAAGAAATTGGGAACTTGTTATAAATGTGGGTCTGGTGACCATTATTTGAAGGATTGTCCGGAGATACCTCATTCTGTTCAGACACCAGCTCGTATTCCCGCTAGTTCTCATAGTACAGTTCAGACTCCAGCAAGGGGACGTACTCAGGAGAGAGCACCTGGATCGGCTAATAGAGGCCGAGCATCTCAGAGTAGGGGTCCAGTCAGATCTGAAGCCAGACAACCTACATTGGTTTACACTGCTAGACTTCGACAAGATCGTGATGGGCCTAATGTGACTGCATGTATTGTTACTATTCATTCAGTTCCATACTTTGCATTGTTTGATAGTGGCTCTACAAATTCCTATGTATCGCATTCCATTTCTGAGGGTCTAAATATTCCTGTTGAGAATATTGAGCATTCGGTGATAGTTCAAAGTCCCTTAGGCAAATCCATCGTGTTGGATCGTATTTTTAGAGAGTGCCCTATAGAGATCAATGGGGAGATTTTTCTGGCTGACGTGATAGAGTTATCCTTTGAAGAGTTCGATTTGATTCTCGGCGTAGATTGGTTGGACAAACATCGAGTAAATATTGATTTTGAGACTAAGATAGTTGTTCTGAAGACCCCAGATAATCGAAAGATTGTAATGATCGGGGAACGACGTGGATTTCTGACGAATGTTGTGTCTGCCTTGGTAGCGGAGAAGATGATCAGGAAGGGTTCCGAGGCATTTCTAGCTTATATTTTGGACACTAGGAGATCTCAATCAGATATTGAAGGCATCCGAATTGTCAAGGAATTTTCTGACGTTTTTCCCGAAGAGTTGCCAGGATTACCTCCAGATAGAGAAGTCGAATTTGTGATTGAAGTCTATTCTGGTTCCACCCCGGTTTCAATGGCTCCTTATCGTATGCCCCCAAAGGAGCTTAAGGAACTAAAAGTTCAACTTCAGGAGTTGTTGGACAGGGGATTTATTCGACCTAGTGTTTCACCGTGGGGAGCTCCAGTTCTCTTTGTCAAGAAGAAAGATGGGACATTGAGACTCTGTATTGATTATAGAAAACTGAACAAGCTCACTGTTAAAAATATATATCCTCTGCCCAGGATCGATGATCTATTTGACCAATTTCGAGGGGCTTCTATCTTTTCAAAGATAGACTTGAGATCTGGTTATTATCAACTCAAAGTGAAAGATTCGGATATTCCGAAGACTGCTTTTCGTACTCGATATGGGCACTATGAGTTTTTAGTGATGTCATTCGGGTTAACTAATGCCCCTGCTGCTTTTATGGATCTGATGCATAGGGTGTTTCGATCTTATTTGGACCAGTTTGTAGTTGTATTTGTTGATGACATACTGGTGTATTCTAGAAGTGAAGCAGAACATGAGGAGCATTTAAGGATTGTTCTTCAGACTCTAAGGGAGAATAAGTTATACGCTAAGTTGAGCAAGTGTGAATTCTGGCTCAGCGAAGTGACTTTTCTTGGACATATCGTCTCTGCTGATGGTATTCAGGTGGATCCGAGCAAAGTGGAAGCTATTAAGAACTGGAAGCAACCCAAAAACGTCTCTGAGATCCGTAGTTTCTTGGGCTTAGCTGGTTACTACCGTCGTTTCGTTGAGGGGTTCTCCCTTATTGCAGCTCCTCTGACGAAACTATTAAGGAAAGATGTTCCATTTGTCTGGTATGAGGACCAACAAGCTAGCTTTGAGAAATTGAAGACTGTTCTAACTCAAGGCCCAGTGTTAATTCAGCCTGAATCTGGGAAGGATTTTTCTGTCTAGAGTGATGCTTCTCATTCTGGATTAGGATGTGTTTTGATGCAAGATATGCTTGAGGTTCGAGAATGGACTCAGGTATGAGATCAGGAGTCGAGTCGCTACCCACCGAGAGAGGAATTTTGATGCTTTGGTTGAGATAACCAAGACTGCTGAGGAAATAGAGTGACTGGGTATGGAGCACAAGAGAGATAATGATCGAGCTCAAACCCGATTCAGGAGGCCTTCTGGTTCTGTTAATTCTTCTGCACATCCTAGCAAGAGAGGCAGGGGTGATTCATTTCAGAGAGGCGGTGCGAGTGTCAGACCTGTTGCATCTGGTTCTTCAATTGTACATTCTTCTAGACATGGTGGATCATCTGGGTTGCAACCTTTGAAGATATGTGATTACTGTGGAAAACATCATATTGGAGAATGCAGAATGAAATTGGGCACATGTTATAAGTGTGGTTCTGGTGACCATTTTTTAAGGGACTGTCCAGAGCGAGATCGTTCATTTCAGACACCAGCTCGTACTCCCGCTAGTTCTCATAGTACAGTTCAGACTCCAACACGGGGACGTACTCAGGAGAGAGCACCTGGATCAGCTAGAAGAGGTCGAGCATCTCAGAGTAGGGGTCCAATCATATCTGAGGCCAGACAACCTACATTGGTTTACACTGCTAGACTTCGACAAGATCGTGATGGGCCTAATGTGACTGCAGGTACTGTTACTATTCATTCAGTTCCATACTTTGCATTGTTTGATAGTGGCTCTACAAATTCCTATGTATCACATTCCGTTTCTGAGGGTCTAAATATTCCTGTTGAGAATACTGAGCGTTCAGTGATAGTTCAAAGTCCCTTAGGCTAATCCATCGTGTTGGATCATATTTTTAGAGAGTCCCTATAGAGATCAATGGGGAGATTTTTCTGGCTGACCTGATGGAGTTACCCTTTGAAGAGTTCGATTTGATTCTTGGCGTAGATTGGTTGGACAAACATCGAGTAAATATTGATTTTGAGACTAAGAGAGTTGTTCTGAAGACCTCAGATAATCGAAAGATTGTAATGATCGGGGAACGACGTGGATTTCTGACGAATGTTGTGTCTGCTTTGCTAGCGGAGAAGATGATCAGGAAGGGTTCCGAGGCGTTTCTTGCTTATATTTTGGACACTAGGAGATCGCAATCCGATATTAAAGGCATCCGAATTGTCAAGGAATTTCCCGATGTTTTTCCCGAGGAGTTGCCTGGATTACCTCCAGATAGAGAAGTCGAATTTGTGATTGAAGTCTATTCTGGTTCCAACCCGATTTCAATGGCTCCATATCGTATGGCCCCAAAGGATCTTAAGGAACTAAAAGTTCAACTTCAGGAGTTGTTGGACAGGGGATTTATTCGACCTAGTGTTTCACCGTGGGGAGCTCCAGTTCTCTTTGTCAAGAAGAAAGATGGGACATTGAGACTCTGTATTGATTATAGAAAACTGAACAAGCTCACTGTTAAAAATAAATATCCTCTGCCCAAGATCGATGATCTATTTGACCAATTTCGAGGGGCTTCTATCTTTTCAAAGATAGACTTGAGATCTGGTTATTATCAACTCAAAGTGAAAGATTCGGATATTCCGAATACTGCTTTCCGTACTCGATATGGGCACTATGAGTTTTTAGTGATGTCATTCGGGTTAACTAATGCCCCTGCTGCTTTTATGGATCTGATGCATAGGGTGTTTCGACCTTATTTGGACCAGTTTGTAGTTGTATTCATTGATGATATACTGGTGTATTCTAGAAGTGAAGCAGAACATGAGGAGCATTTAAGGATTGTTCTTCAGTCTCTAAGGGAGAATAAGCTATACGCTAAGTTGAGCAAGTGTGAGTTCTGGCTCAGCGAAGTGACTTTTCTTGGACATATCGTCTCTGCTGATGGCATTCAGGTGGATCCAAGCAAAGTGGAGGCTATTTTGAACTGGAAGCAACCCAGAAACGTCTCTGAGATCCGTAGTTTCTTGGGCTTAGCTGGTTACTACCGTCGTTTCGTTGAGGGGTTCTCCCTTATTGCAGCTCCTCTGACGAAACTATTAAGGAAAGATGTTCCATTTGTCTGGTCTGAGGACCAACAAGCTAGCTTTGAGAAATTGAAGACTGTTCTAACTCAAGCCCCAGTGTTAATTCAGCCTGAATGAATCTGGGAAGGATTTTTCTGTCTACAGTGATGCTTCTCATTCTGGATTAGGATGTGTCTTGATGCAAGATAAGAAGTTTGTCGCTTATGCGTCACGTCAGTTAAGGCCGCATGAGCGTAATTATCCTACTCACGATCTAGAATTAGCTGCTGTGGTTTTTGCTTTAAAGATCTAGAGACACTACCTCTACGGAAAAAAGTGTTATATCTATACTGATCATAAGAGTCTGAAGTATCTGCTTACTCAGAAAGAATTGAATTTGAGACAGCGTCGCTGGTTGGAGCTTTTAAAGGACTATGATTTTGAGATAGAATATCATCCAGGGAAGGCTAATGTAGTGGCAGATGCCTTGAGCCGTAAGACGATATCAGATCTCAGAGCCTTATTTGCCAATTTGAGCTTATTTGATGATAATAGCCTGTTAGCAGAGTTACAGGTTAAACCTACTTTGGCCAAGGAGATTAAGGCCAAACAACTCCTTGATAGCTCGTTGCTTCCCATTATTGAACAAGTTAAGCAAGGATCGAGTTCGAAATATACTGTGGATCAGGATGGTATTTTGTGTTTTCACGGTCGTTACTACGTCCCTAAAGATAATGAGTTGAGACGGGTTATTCTTCAGGAGGCTCATAGTAGTCCTTATACTATGCATCCTGGTGGGGACAAAATGTACAATAATCTCAAAGAGCGCTACTTTTGGACTGGTATGAAGAAAAATATCTCAGATTTTGTGGCGAGGTGTTTGACTTGTCAGCAGGTTAAGGCAGAGCACCAGCATCCATCTAGATTATTACAGTCAATTAAGATTCCTGAGTGGAAATGGGAGCGTATTACGATGGACTTCGTTACTAGTCTTCCTCTAACTCCTTCCAAAAAGGATTCTATCTGGGTGATTGTTGATCGACTCACCAAGTCAGCACACTTTATCCCTATTCGGGTTAATTATTCTCTGGATAAACTGGCTAAGTTGTACATTTCTGAGATCGTTAGACTTCATGGTGTTCCGTTGTCTATCATATCTGATCGAGATCCGAGATTCACTTCCAGGTTCTGGAAATATTTGCACGAGGCTCTGGGTACTCGTTTGAATTTCAGTACAGCTTTTCATCCTCAAACTGATGGACAGTCTGAGCGAGTAATTCAGGTGTTGGAGGATATGTTATGAGGTTGTGTGATTGATTTCCGTGGTAGTTGGGAAGATTTCTTACCGTTAGCTGAGTTTGCTTACAATAATAGTTATCAGGCGAGTATTCGCATGGCACCGTATGAGGCTCTATATGGACGTAGATGTCGTACTCCTATATGTTGGACAGAGTTACATGATAGAAAAACTTTGGGTCCAGACTTGGTTCGAGAGACTGAAGATACTGTCAGACTGATCCGTGATCCTTAAGAGAGGCATTTGATAGGCAGAAGTCATACGCATATAAGCGACGTAAGGATATCGAGTTTGAGGTTGGAGATCAGGTTTTTCTCAAGGTATCTCCATGGAAGAAAGTATTGAGGTTTGGACGTAAGGGTAAACTGAGTCCGCGATTTATTGGGCCGTATCGTATTCTGAAGAAAGTCGGACCTGTTGCTTATCAGCTTGAGTTACCTCCCCAGCTCAGTCGTATTCATGATGTTTTTCATGTGTCTATGTTGAGGCGATACCGTCCAGATCCAGATCACATCATTCAGGTTGATGAGGTAGAGCTGAGACCTGATTTGTCATATGAGGAGGAGCCTGTTCAGGTTTTAGAGAGGGATGAGCGAGTTCTTCGGAATAGGCGTATTCCAATGGTCAAAGTTCAGTGGAGTAATCGTAACCCCTCAGAAGCTACTTGGGAGACATTGGAGTCAATGGAGATTCAATTTCCTCATCTGTTTTCATAAGGTAAATTTCGAGGACGAAATTTCTTGTAAAGGGGGAGAATTGTAACAACCCGAAAATTTTAAAATAATATTTAATTGGGAATTGAGGTTTTAATTGAGTAATTGGTGAAAATTTGGGGACTAAATTGGAAGTTTTTAAAACTTGAAGCTAATTTTGGGACCAAGCCCTGAATTTACCCTAAAATGTTAGGTATGGGCTGTTATATAAGTGAATTGGTTTCTGAAAATCAGAAACCAATTCCTCCCAAATTCCCTCTCCCAACCTCAACTTCCGACGACGATCCCGACGCCGTCCGAATTCTGATCGTCATTTTAAAACCACCATCGTGTTCATCATCGAGCGAGGAACAAACCCTTCAATTTAATTGAAGCGAAACGCTGCCAAACGCCGTGAATTTCAAGTCAAAGCATCGACGTTTTTTTTAGCTCAATCGCCTAGAAAATCCTAAATTCATCGCCGATCGTTGCTCCGTTTACGACCTCCCGCACCATCGTGTTCCTTGTGCCATTCCGAGTCCGCCGGTGTCATCCTCGGTCTCCGTTGACGGCGGCGCGTGGGGAGATGAACCGGTCAAAGTTTCCGATTTGATGAAATCGAGCTCTCCGCCGTTCAAAAATTTGAACCGAGCTTTGTAAGTATCTTGAAAATGCTCAAAATAATTTATAGAATTTTTTCCGTAATTTTTAGAGCCCCGGAGGACACCTCACGCGCCACACGCGCCGTCATAGGGCGAGTAAGTGACCGGTTCAACCGGTTTTCTTAAGGGTTTGACCGGTTTGACCGGTCACGACCCGTTGACCCGACCCGACCCGTTGACCCGACCTGACTGTTGACCCGACCCGACCCGTTGACCCGACCAGTTGACCGTTGACCGGTGCTATTCTTAAAATTAATTCGGTTTTGGTGCTATTCTGGGAATTAATTCAAAATGGGTGTTATTTTGGTAATTTTTCAAAAAAAGTGATATTCTGGGAATTAAATCGAAATTCGTGCTATTTTGGGAATTATTTAGAAAAGGGTGCTATTTTGGTAATTATTTTGAAAAGGGTGCTATTTGTGTAAAATGTTTGACAGTTTGTTGACCTCCTTTGACCAGAACTTTGACCGGATTTGACCGGCTATTAAACGACCTTTGTTTTGAACCGAGTATACCTATCCTGACATTTTTCGACGTTCCAAATCCGAATCCGAAGTCCGTTTCACCAAATTCGAACCCGAAAGTCTCCAAATTGTCAGTCAAACCCTTTTTCTTTGACTTTGACCAAGAATTTAAATATATGAAAAGACATACTTTATGTTTTTCGACGTCCTGAATCTGATTCTGAAGTCCGTTTTTCCAAATTCTGATCCGAAATTCCCGAATCGAGCTTGTAAACCCAAAAAGGCTTAATATTTTAATATTTTGATTATTTAATTGAGATTTGGTCAAGGATTTATTCAATGAAAATATTTTATGAAGGTACTCGTGTTTCACCTGAGCAAGGAACAATTAGGTCCGGTGTTATCCGTTCGTCAGATCAGTTCGAACCGCGTAATACGAGAATTACCCGTAGCTTTCCGTATATTTTTTAAATAATATTTAGATTATTTATATTAGGATTCCAATATGGATTTTTCCAATTCGTAGGATCTAGCGCTACAGCAGAACGTGATCGACAGACCCAGTAATAGGCTTCCCTATTTGATTCCCAGACTGTTACAGGTGTGTTTCCTGACAGTGTTATTTTACTGTTTTAAACTATCATATAAATAGTTTATTTGATTTTTGACCTGGATTCTGATATGATATTTGACCTGAATTTTTATATGATACTTGACATGGACTCTGTTTTGTACTTGACCTGAATTATGTTTTAATTTTTGATATACATATATCCGTTATAAGCGGAATATGATTATTTTGGGGGGAATAATGTTGGAGGAAGTATACCTGGAGGTTCCTCTGCTGTGTGCTCAGGACCTTATTTACCGGCTCCTCTGCTATGTGCTCAGGGCCTTACTGGACTTGTTGGTGGGTGTATGGTTCTGGGAACCTACACAATTTGGACTTGATGGATGGGGGTAGTATTCATAAAATATATATATATATATATATATATATATATATGTTTGATAACTGATTTTATTGGAATATTTTATTCGTACGTTTTATACACTGTTTGGAGCACATTGAGCTTTTTAGCTCATTCTATAGTTTTTACCCTTTTTCAGATAACAGCAGACCATAAGCTAGCAGATTTGGCATCAAGGGAGATCAACTACTTATTTTGTACGAACATATATTTCTATATGTTTTTCAGTTATATTTGGTGACATGTATTTGCTATCGTTTTGGACATATCTGTAATATTAATATATTTTGTTTAATATTCTATAAGTTGTAAAAAAAAACCTCTGAAAGGGATATGTGACCACTTAGGTTTGGGTCTAACTTACAGACCGGGTCTGGGGGGGTTACAACTCGACTTCTTAACGAGCTAAAACGAGCTACTTAATACTCGATTCGAAAAGCTCGCAAGCTACTCGAAAAAAAATATTATATTATAATTTTAGATTTTTTAAAATTACATTATTAAAAATATATTATTGATAATTATAAATTTTTAAAAATATATTTTTAAATGAATATAAGATTTTTGTAGGTTCAAATTCGAGTTTGAGTTCGAGCTTCAATCGAGCTCCTGAAATTTTTATGAGTTCGAGCCTTTTCGAGTTCGAGTCGAGTTTCAATATTATATTTCGAGTTCGAGCTGAGCTTGATAATTTTTAGCTCGCGAGTTTTCTAGTCGAGTTGAGACTAATTTTAAACTTTTCAAGTTCGAGTCGAGCTCAACTCGGCTCGTTTACAGCCCTACGTCTAAGTGACCAAAACTTAATAAAACGGTAATGTTCCAAAAATAATTTAGAGATAAAATGGTATTTAAAGTTATGGGTCAAATTAGTATTTTATGTAAAGTTTAAGGATTAAATTTAAAATTAACCTCAAATTAAAAATTACACTCTTTTTAAAGTAATGTACCACATCATCAAACTAACCACATTTAACGTTATATTGATTAAAACATTATAAATTGATAACACAACTACACAAGTGACAAAAAATTATAAATTGATAACATAAGTGACAAGAATATTATTTTTTTAAAATTCAATGATCAAAAGGGGATACTTACGAAACAAAAGTGATCATTTCGATAGTTTACCCTTTTGTGTTTTTCATTCGTACCATCCGAAAACAGCTCACTCCTTTATAAACGGATAATTATTCTTCAAATACACTTTGTGCATCTTATGATCTTAAGATATTGTGTTTCTCATAATATATTAGAATCAAGAATGAATTAATCGAAGTCTTGAAAATTTCAAGTTATCGTATAATTTAGATATTTTCTTTGTATTTCTATTAATAATTAAAGTTCATCCTCTAAAATGTTCGAAGTTAACTCCCAAACATAAAATTATGAGTTTGTTCCTAAAACGGATCATTGATCAACGATGATGTATATTATTCAATTTTTTTCTGGCAGCTTGATCCTGGTGTATCCTCCAATGTTCTGCGACTCCCCAGCATGGATTTGGTTGAGCAAAAGGAAGACGATGGTCATTCCTCATCACACTTCCACATGAATACAGTAAGCCTGGCCAATTATGATCCCACGTTTACTGTCATGAAGAATATTCAGGTCGGGAAAACGATACCAGTCTCTTTTCCCTACATAAAAGATCTATCCCCTTACCAATTCCTTCCAAGAGAAAAAACCCATCACATTCCTTTCTCATCCAAGGCCATTCCCGAGCTTCATCGATACTTCTCCGTCTTCCCTGGTTCCAAGCAAGCCACGGCAATAGAGCATACTCTTAAGTTCTGTGAAAGGGATCCCCCCGCAGGAGAGGCCACGGCCTGTCTTACCTCTTTCGAATCCCTGACCGATTATGCCCGTGGCATCATCGGATCTGACTCGGACATCCGTATCGTAAGATCGTCTCTTATTTCGAGATCGACTCCAACTCTCCAAAACTATACTATAATGGAATCGAAAGTGATATTAACTGGAAAGGTGATACCATGTCATGCAGAGCCATATCCTTATGCAGTGTTCTATTGCCATTTCCAAGTGAATACTGATAACAAATTGTTCATGGTTTCCCTCAGAGGTGAGAACGGTGATTGGGTGGATGCCGTTTTCCTTTGTCACATGGATAGCTCCCCATGGAGTGTCGAGAGTAAAGCACTAATTCGTCTGGGGCTTAATCCAGGGGAATCCGAAGTTTGCCACTTCTTCCCTGCATATGATCTAGTGGTGGTTCCCCAGTGAATAGTAAAAAGTTTATATTATAAATAAGTAATTAAAGTATACCATTTTTCATCCAAGTATCTAAAATATTTTTTGTCAAAGTAAGTAATTAAACTTATCCTTTTGGTCAAAATAAGTACCTAAAATATTTGTTGGTCAAAATAGGCACTTAAAGCATTTAATCTTTTTCATCTAAGTTGTAAAACAGTTGACACATGACATTAATTAAAGAATATTTTAGGTACTTATGTAAAAAAATATTGGATTTTTAATACCTATTTTGACTAAAAAAATACTTTAAGTGCCTTTTTTTACCAAAAAAAAATAAGTTTAGATACTTACTTCGACCAGAAAATAATTTATATGTATTTGAATGATAAAGATGATATACTTTAGGTATATATTTGTGATATAAGCCTAATAAAAAAATGCATGTACTGGGAATAAAATAAAAGTAATATGGTTTGGTTTGGAACTATTTCTCATATTTTTGGATCTTAATAAAAAAATAAGTGTTTAAATTATATTTTATTTATTTTAAGTGTTTAAAACCTTTTCTAGTCAAATTAGATGCTTAATGTTTATTCTGTTACAATGTATGATGTTTACATTTTCATTTTATTATAGTTTTAAGATAATGGAATCTACTGGTTACTACTTGAACTGTTTTATTGGGACACTATCTGGGTAGGTTGGAGTATGGAGGTTCAACTCTGATCAAGCTGGTAATTCCTTACGGACCTAAGGTATTCCTTGGGTAGGCTCTAAGCCCCCCAAGGCACTCCCTTAGTAGGGGACTGTATTTTGGTGTACGGATGGAGGGCATTCATCAGATTTAAATAGCTACATTTTCATTTTACAACATTCTACTGTATCATGATTTTGATATTAAAGTTACTGCTCAATCTGATATATACTGGGTATGGAGGTTCATCTTTGATCAAGCTGGTAATTCCTTACAGACATAAGGAGACCCTTGGGTAGGCCCACAGGCCTCAAGGTACTCCCTTAGAGTGGCTCATTTGCTGTGTACCTGGGGTAAGTCCTTATGGATGCAGTTATGGGGAACTGCATATCGGTGTTCGGTTTGAGGATATTATTGTGGTTTTGAAATATTTTTTAAACTACTAATGTTTTTAAAGGATTTGTATACATTTCTCTATTTTGTTGGAACACACTAGACTCCTCAATTTAATCTTATGAATATGTCTCTGTGAATACTTCCTTCGGACCGCGAATCCCTCTTTGTAACTGAAGACATAGCTAATGAAATCTGAAATCATCGATAGAATCTAATGATGTCTAGGAAATCTATGCTTTACCATACACCTATGACTTATTGCATTCATCTCGTAGTTTTGTATTACTGAGTTTTCCAAAGCTCATTCTGTTACTTGCCATTTCAAGTTAAAGAGTTTGATTTTGTGCTTATACCGACATCAGTAAACAGGTTCCACCGGCGTTGCTTGCGGAGTACAGTGCATCTAATTGGGGGCATGTAGGTTGTGTTCTGTTTATATTCGAGTTTGAAACTTGTTTTACTATTAGATATTGGAGGAATTTATTTTAATATATAAATGATTTTCTGAACTTATATTTTATTTATAAATTATTTTACGGTTAAACGGATTAACAAAAAAATTTAATTTATCTTGGATTTTTATTGTGGGTCGCTCCAGTGGCCCTAATGTGACACCTTGGATCGGATCAGGTCACCCACATCGGTGAAAGGGTGTTACAAATCTAATTTGTCAGAAGATAACGATATGCATAATGATCGCCTAATAAAAGAGACACCAAGTTTTTACGTGAAAATCTCTTTCAGGAAAAACCACAGGCAGAAGAGGAGAAAATTCACCAATGTCAAGAGAAGAAGAATACAAGAGGAGTCATCGTAGACAACCTAAAATCAAACCATAATCCCTAATATCTATTTAAAAAATTTACCAAACAACAACAAATATTTTATACAACATCAAGTAAGCACCAGAAAATAATTTTCAAAGGTTATTTTTCAAAATATCTAAATCATGGTTCAAAAGTTATTTTTCAAAATTTATTTCTAGTGAAACCAACGAACCCTAAATTAAAATATATGATAGACCATTTGTAAAACTATTTTTATTGGACTCAACCTAAATTTTAAATTTATCATGTTATTAGTGTAATTAATATAAAAATATTTAAAAATAATTTCAAATACCATTAATATAATTAAGCTATATTATCAATATATTTTATGCATATATATGTGTGTAATTTGTAATCCAATTTTTTTAATTTAATATTTCATTTGACTAAAATGATCAGGTTAATAAAATTTATAATTTTGAAGGACAAATTTATCTAAATATCAATAGTATTTTCATAGAATCTAACATTATCCAAGAAATTAGAGGTAATAGATTATCTATCTATCCCTAAACTTGGTCAACTATTAAAAGTTTTATATTACTATTATTTTAATAGTCTAGAGTAATTATAAAATAATATATGTTCAAGATTTTTTTTAGTTATTGATAATGCATGTGCACTCTGCAAACTCAGCTACTTGAACACAAATTCTCAAAGGAAAATAACACTCACTTCGACCATCGAGGCCATTGAATGAGTTTAATTTTATATTCCTGTTATCATACGATAATGTTGCCAAATCAAATCAAATAAAGTCATTTCAAAATTTAGATTACTTGAATAATCTTTCATTACATAAAAATAATGCACTCTAAATTAAAAAAATATATTAACATTTAAAACGTTTGATTAAAATATATACATTTTATATCAAATTAATATAAAAAATCGTTGGATATCGAATCCAACTTAGTTCACAAGTCAAGAACATTTTTTATAAAGTTAAAATAATAGCAACTAACACCTAATACATAAATTATAACTAACAGTTTCCCAAACAATTCTTAAACAATATATAACATATATCATAAAATTGATCAGATATAGACATTTTAATTAACAATTCACAAAAGTCTTGACATTTTTCCAAATAAAGAAATTAAAGAATCCAAATGTGATCTTGTTTGACAAGTTAATTAAATTTGGAAATTTAAATATGGACATGTTTGATTAAGGCGGGTTTAGATTCATTTGTGCTTCTTTACTTGGATGGATGACGTTGTAAGCTCCTAACCCTTCATCAATGGTTCACATGGGTTGTGTTTGTTTGACAAGGATTGAAGAGATGATGGTCCTTGAATCAAAGCTAATTAAGGGATGAGATCATTTTGTGTTTCTTTACATGGATTGGTGATGTCATTACCTCAAAAGCTACACCAACAATAAATGCCTTATCCTTTTTTGAAATTCAAACTAAAAATATCTCTCCCACCAAAAAATCGGTGGGTACCAAGGAAATGGTACACTAGGGTTTGAGCATTGGGCTCAGTTTTTTATGTAAATATAATATTTTATAATAATAATAATAATAATAATAATAATAATAATAATAATAATAATAATAATAATTAATGGTTGAAGAATGATGATTATAAAATCCAACTTAATTCACAAGTCAAGAACCTTTTTTATAAAGTTAAAATAATAGCAACTAACACCTAATACTTAAATTATAATTAATAGTTTCCCAAACAATTCTTAAACAATATATAACATATATCATAAAATTGATCAGATATAAACATTTTAATTAAAAATTAACTAAAGTCTTGACATTTTTTCCAAATAAAGAAATCAAAGAATCGAAAGTGATCTTGTTTGACAAGTTAATTAAATTTGGAAATTTAAGTTTTGAAATTTAAATATGGGCATGTTTGATTAAGGCAGGTTTAGATTCATTTGTGCTTCTTCACTTGGATGGGTGACGTGGCAAGCTCCTAGCCGTTGGATATAACCCTCCATCAACGACTCACATGGGTTGTGTTTGTTTGACAAAGATTGAAGAGATGATGGCTCTTAGATGAAAGCTAATCAAGGGATGAGATCATTTTGTGTTTCTTTACATGGACCAGTGATGTCATCATTTCAAAAGCTACACCAACAATAAATGTCTTATCCTTTTTTTGTAACCTCCTTAGACCAATGTGGGTAACCCGATATGATCTGGGGTGTCACATTATGGCCACCAGAGTGACCCACCGTAAAAATCTCAGAAAAATTTGAAACTTTTATTAAAACATGTAAAATCATAAAATCGTTTGTAAATACAAAAGTAAATTTTACCAGTATTAAAAAATAAAATATATTTTTTAGACTCGTATATAAAACAAAATACAACCTACATGCCCCCTAATCACATGTACCATACTCTGCAAGCAACACCGGAAGAACTCCCTTACTGATGTCGATAGTTGTACTGGTTCAATCCTTTTAACCTGAAAAGGTGAGTAACAGAGTGAGCTTTGGAAAGCTCAGTAATACAGAACTACCAGATGATGCTGAAGAACGTACAGATACAGATAAACATATATTTCCTTATTGGTTCAGACATCTACAGATCTTTATACTGAGCGGAGATCCTACGGATATTTCAGGTAGTAACAGATAGTAAGCATTTAGTTCAGGGAAATATTTTGGATTACTGAGCTGAGGAGGTCAGAATAGGTTATCTAGTGTGTTCCCATAAAACCAGTAAAAAGATACAGATCTTTTTAAAACATATTTTTAATTTTTAAAACATGAACACTACCCCCATCCTTTCACAATATGTTTGTGTAGGTTCCCCATAACCATACACCCTGCACAACCAATAAGGCCCTGAGCACAAAGCCAAGTAGCCTGCAGATATACTTCCTCCAATAATAACCCCCCAATAAAACATTTTTCCGTCAACAAACGGATATATCAGAAATCAAAACAGAATTCAGATAAGATATCAGAATAGAATCCATATCAGAAATCAGAATAGAATCCAGGTCAGGTATCAGAACATAATTCAAATCCAAAATCAGATAAAATATTCATGTGATTAGGGAACACACTAGTGTTTACAGATATTATTCAGAGATACTTGATAATCTTATCAGGCAGAGAAACACATATCTTCAATATGTCGATAGAATGTCGGAAGTTAGAATCACTATTGGAAGAGTTCATTAACTGACAGAATCTTCAGTTATTCATAATATGATTTGAACTGATAAGGAAGAGACGAAGATTCAAAACATTACAATCTATGTCGATAGATCGAATTATCAAACAATTTGAGTTGAATAACTCCCGGAACTGATACTTGTCGGCTGGTCAATTTATTGCCCTTCCATGGTATTTACTCTTTAATACCAAAAATTCTTGTCCATAGATCATCTTCGGAATCATCTTCGGAATCATCACTGAATAGATCTTCCAATGGTCTTTCTTTCATTTCCACAATTCAACAATATCATGAAATACTGACATACTTGATTTGTGGTTCATAATCCATATGGATGGTACACCATGTAAACTCATCAGAGTTTCCAGACTTATCCAAATAACTTACTTAATCCTCAGTCATTGAGGTTACTTAGTTCATTTAGACTTCAAGTCTATCCTGGTTACTTCAGAGTTTTCCAGAGTAATTCAGTCGTTTTTGAATTTCATATACACATTGTATTTCCGTTCCATTCAATTTGGTATTCATGGTTGATTTATCTAACGAATATCCATTTCTTAGTACCGAATTCGCTCTAGAGTTGAGCTGAGCTGAGTACTTCCAGAATTATCATCGATCCAAACTTGAGGATACAAACAATGATTCAAGTGGCATATATGCCATTCAGGTACTCATATAGTACTAGTATTGGTTGATCGACTTAATCTGTATTCCATAACTTTTAAGAACAATACAACATCCATGTTTATTTGAATTTCTTAATTAATTCGAGACATTTACTTATTCTAGGCCATAAGGGTATTTTGGTCATTTTGGTGCTAAATGTTAATTCAGTCCTTTCAGAGCTTGATGATATCCACTCATTCCTGGTCTTGGTGATATTCTTGATTCATTTCTATTCCATAGGTATTTTGGTCATTTTACATATCCAAGGTATTTCAATTCTTCCTTTTACCTGATCTTATTATTTAATTCAAGCTTATCATTTATTTCAGTCCTTTCAAACAATTCTGACAAAAGAACACTCTCGATAAATTATTCTTCAGATATTTACTCATTCAGAGTCAGCTCGGACTATTTATACCTCTCAAGGGTATTTTCATAAATTCATAACTAGGTAATTTTGGTGTTAAACTATTAACAATTATCAATATAATTTGGAGATCCTAAGGTTAATTGCTTTCCAGGATAATATTTGAACTTGAAATTATTTCTTATCAAACTTCTAGTAATTTGTACAAGCCATCTTGGGTTTAAAAATCGGTTATCCAGATTTTCTAAGGAAAAATAGTATTTTCTATACACATCAGTTGTTTCATTATATCAATATGTCTTTAAAAACTTCTTATCCAACTTCCAGGGTCAATTCTTGTCTTTTTACAATATAAGGGTATTTTCATAGTTTTACCTAATCGAAGTATTCTCATAATTTATCATCCAAGTACCTTTAATGAGATAAATTATAATTTACATATTCATGACTCATTTCTTTATCATTTAATCACAGAACTTGTAATTCAATAGAGTCTTAATTAATTTATCACTTAAACCGTATTCGGTTCGAATCCATCCATAATCAAACAGGCATAATAGACCAATCATATACATCCATGCATTTATCCATTATCAACATGTTCCATAAAGTATAAAGAAGTAGTAATGTATTACCTCGATTTTTATGCCATACTGATCGACCATTTATACTCCATTCAAACGCCCTCGATCTTGAAATCAATTTCCAATAATTCCTCAGATACATATTAACAGAAATTTCATAAAAAATGGAGCTTAATTATGAAAACGGATCGAATCGGTTGGTAAATCAGTGAAAAACAACTTATCGGGTTCGAATTTGGCGAAACAGACTTCAGAATCGGACTCAGGATGTCGAAAACATTAAATATGTCTTTTCTAAAATTTTAACTTTTTGGTCAAAGTCAACGGATTGTCTCGGACAAAGTAAACGGTCAGCGGGTTAACTCGGTCAAAGTCAACGAGTTGACCCAGTGAGTTGACTCAGTCGAGTTAACACAACGCGGATTGACTCAGTCAAGTCAAGCGGGTCGGGCAGGCAGGTCGAGTAGGAGGGTCGGGTCGGGTCGTCGGGTCAGCGGGTCATCCCATTTCAAGCTGTCCAGACTTTCCCCACTCTCAGGGGTGGCACGTAGGGGTGCGTGAGGCATCCTAGGAGGTCGGAAAAATTCCACAAAAATTTCTAAAATTATTTTAAGGGATTTTGAGACACTTACCAAGCTCGGTTCACAATTTTGAACGAAGGAGAGCTCGATTATGAAACATAAAAAACTTGAACTTCCTCACCCCTTCACGTAACGGAGACGACAGAGACAAGAAGAACACCTGTGGACTCAGAACGATACAAGGAACATGATGGCACGAGAGGTGTCAAAAATGGGTGGCCGGATCAACCTGAATCGACGGAAAACCAATAGCGTTCAAGTTAAAATCGACGATAATTTCGGTTGAGATTTATGGCGAACGACGCCGATTTACGATGAGAGGTTTGACGAGTTTTGTTCATGGGTCGACAACGAACATGATGGTGGTTTCGGATCGACGGACGGTGGTTGGACAGAAGAGAAATTGGAGCTCAAAGTAGTTGACTGGGGGGAGAGGAAATGGGAAAAAGCAATATGGAAAACTAATTGCACGGAGGAGAGAGAGTTTATAATTCAACACATAAGAAAAATTGGTAAATTTAGGATTGGGTCCCTGAATTTCCTACACATCCTAAAATGGTCTGCCAACTTTACAATTTTACATTTTAATCCTCAATTTCATCCAAAATACCATTTTAATTCAATACTTTATAATTTCTAAAATTTAGCCTCTAAATTGGGGTGTGACAATTCTCCCATCCTTAAAAGAATTTCATCCACAAAATTCATGCATGTCATAGAATTGCAGAAATGGAACTTCCATAAGTTCTTTCATATCTTCAAGTAGCTTTTATAGAAATACGAGTCCTTTACTAATCCTTAATCAGTGTAGTATACATTCTTATCAGAACTCTCCTTGATGTGATCCTGTCTAGCTCCAACTTTCTCCATGATTTGATCACACCAAGGAGGTTATTCAAATCTGGTTCTAAGGGAGTTCTTCCTTACTTTATCTTATATTTACTTATTTATACACTATATATTATTATAAGCATACATTTGCAGATTAGGTTATACTTGAATTATCATAACATGTGCATTCATTCATTATATGGTTTGCATCTTTGATTGATATTCAAGCATATAATCTATAGTTATAATAATATTCATTCATTATCATATGATATATGAGTTATTATTATAACCTATAGGTCACATCTTTATATTATAAGTTATTTACTTCAAATACTTAGCTTATATTATGCTTTCTTTTTGTAGGTTCATGTTCGACCACATAAAGGGAGCTGACTTAAAGCTAGAATCGGAGTCCAGGAGCTAAGGAAACTTGAATAGGACAACTCTGGGACAACTAAAGAATATTTTGGGACAAAGTTGCTAGTTGACCTCGAGCTCATAGCTAACTTGAGCTGGACTTTTGAGCTAGATAAAGGTTTCATTTCAGCTGGAGAGTTGCACCATCCCCACCAACACACAGAGTACTTCAAATATGGTATATGTCAATTTTTGTGGATTCGTACCTGTTCGCGAATAGTTGCCATTCCAAGAGGTGCCTTTTCACAAGGAGTTGTCTTATGACTCATCTTCATGTAATTCATCTATGGCCAGCTCATCTTCAACTCAAACACATGGAAAGTAGCTCAAATGATGAAAGGCTACCTTCCAAAAATGTGACCTTTCATGACAAGTTGCTTCCAATTGAAGACCATGACACCTAGATGCATGTTGGAAGCTAAGTCATGCCTAGTTGCTACCTATCTTCATTCCATGGACTTCGAGACATCATCCTATGGTTGCAACCTCACCAAAGCCTTGCAATAAGACCCATGTGCGTTCAAGTAGACTGCCATGTGCATCATTCAAGCATGTGCACTCCATGTGACATCAAATTGGCTCCAAAACACCAAGGGATGCTTCTTATTCGGCCAAAGACTCTTTCCTCTTCATTTTGGCACCCAAATAACTTCCAAATGCATTCAAAACATCCTTAGGGCCGAACCAACACATAACCATTCGTCCAAGAGCATTTATCTTCATTAAAATTATGCATTTTCATTAAAAATCATGTGTTTTCAAAGGGGTTTCAACCTTATCCGAGCCATCATGTGTCTATTCGGCCTAAACCCTTTGAAAACTATAAATAGGCTATTGTATTTCCATTGTAAACATAACCCTATGATAATATAAAATCCTTGTGAGATTATTCTCTCTTCAAGTTCTTTTTAGAACTATATCGATTAAGCAAGCTTATTCTAAGTTTGTGGCATCATTCCTTCCCCTGATACTTCTGGTTCCTATCTCTTTATAGATAGAGGGTCAAAGTCCGTACTACCATCCCTTGTAAAACTTATAAGAAACGGGTTTTTGCTACTTTATAGCATTTGGTGTCTCTCCTAGATTGGGAAACAACAAGGCTGCCAACTTCTCCATTATTGAAGAAGCCTAGTTAGCCTTACATCAAGCGACAATCAGAGCTTTATTGGATTGACAATCAAGTGCTGCAACAAAAAGCAAAAGAAATAAGAAAAACAAAAACCAAAAGAAAAGACTCCTACAACAAATTTGGAGTGCAAAAGAAAGAAAAGAAAAAGATGTGAAGAAAGTTGCAAAGTACACTCAAAGAGAAGCACAAAACAATCTGCCCAACAACAAATTGGAAGGAGGTACCCTTGTTGTTTCTTGTGAAGGAAGATAGTAAGTGTTGCAACTTGAGTTGTAAGTATCTTCATTTTATTATTATTTCATTTCTTTATTCTTTCATATTTTTCTCATTTCATTACCTTATCTTTTTCTATCCTACCCCTATATCATAACTATTTCAATACCCTAACCATTTTTAAGCCGACGCACAAACTAAAAAACTTGCTTAATCTTGAGTTAGTTTTTTAAAAGGACCCACAAGAGAGAATCAAGCGGTAAAAGGAAAACGAGAGGGTGAGATCAGAAGGGGGATCAAGAAAAAGCCAAGAACATATCCCCTAGTGCAAACATGAGCGTTGAGTGACATTTTAATTTCTTTGGAGTGTTACTCTGAGGTTTTGTGAGAGTGTTCTTGGTAAGGTTTTTTCACATTTTCATTCTTTATTTCACTGACAATTTTTCATCTTTTCAATGGAGTATGAACAACAAAGAATGAATGCATTTCACACTCGTTGTCATGTAGATGGTAAAGTGTGCCTTGTAGCTATTGACGGAGGAAGTTGTACAAACATTGCAAGCACATACATGGTAAACAAATTGGGGCTTACAACGATTAAACATTCCAGCCCATATGAATTTCAATGGTTAAATGACAAGGAAGAGTTGAAGGTTACTGAACAAGTACTTGTGTCATTCTAAATTGGAAAGTACAAAGACAAGATTCTATGCGACGTGGTGCCTATGAGTAGGAGTCATTTGTTGTTTGGATGACCATGGCAATTTGACAAATGGGCTATATATGATGGATTCACAAATCGCTACTCATTCATGCACGATAAAAGAAAATTTATCTTGACACCATTATCCTTTAGCCGAGTAAATGAAGATCAAAACTCATTGAAGGAACGCATTGAAGCAATGAATGAACAAATTGAAGAAGAACATTTGGAAGAAAGTTCGAATCAAGGAATGAATTTTGAAATTGAACAAACTGTTGAAAATTATGAGAATCAAAGAGTGGAAAAAGAAAACGTTGGAGTTGAAAATGAGAATAATGAATTTGGAGAAAAAGAGGAGAGCGAAGAACAAATTTTATCTAACCTTTCTTCTCCTATCCTTCCTTTTGTTTTGCAGGACCATTCAAGGGACATATCTTTTCAAGGAGATGAATCAAGAATCATGGCTTTTGAAGGACTAAAATATGTGACTTTTGGTGATCCACAAAACATGTCTCTTGATATTTCAAAGGAACTATCAATTGAAATGCCAAGAGTAGCAATCGTTAACATTCCAAATACACTACACATATTGAAGGGAATTCAACAACCAATGGAGTTCTCCATCATTAAGCAACCAACTCCCATTAAACATCCACCTTGGTTTGATATTTCCATTCATTTTGTTTATAATTTCTCATATTCTAACTTTGATTTAATTTGCAGGAAATCAATTCATATACATGGGATTATCCTACCCAACATTGATGCATCAAGCATGAAGGATGATTCAAAGGACACAACTTGTCAAATGGAGGAACCAAGAGGCATGATCCATGGAAGTTTAAGAGAATTATCTTTTCAAGAGCCAAAAGCTATAACTTTTCATTCAATGGACATGACTTTTGAAGAACCAAACAAAATGTCTTTTGGGGTACCAATAGATATGATCATTAATGACAATATGTCTTCAAAAGACATGACTTTAGACCATCTAGCAAACATAGACAGGGAGTACTTCTTTCACTTATTTATCATTAATCATTCTCTTACTTATTAGATTCCTTTCTCTTTTCAGGTCATCGACACTCAAGGAACTTATTCAAGGGATGTGATTTTTTATAAGAATCATTTCACAAAGATGACCCATGAATGGGCGTACAATTTGGAGAAGTCACCTTTTGATTTGAGGACAAATCGCCCAAAAGAAGGGGATGATGATGTGATCCTATCTAGCTCCAACTTTCTCCATGATTTGATCACACCATGGAGGTTATTCAAATCTGGTTCTAAGGGAGTTCTTCCTTACTTTATCTTATATTTACTTATTTATGCACTATATATTATTATAAGCATACATTTGTAGATTAGACTATACTTGAATTATCATAACATGTGCATTCATTCATTATATGGTTTGCATCATTGATTGATATTCAAGCATATAATCTATAGTTGTAATAATATTCATTCATTATCATGTGATTCATGAGTTATTATTATAACCTATAGGTCACATCTTTATATTATAAGTTATTTAGTTCAAATACTTAGCTTATATTATGCTTTCTTTTTGTAGGTTCATGTTCGGCCACATAAAGGGAGCTGACTTAAAGCTAGAATCGGAGTCCAGGAGCTAAGGAAACTTGAATAGGACAACTCTGGGACAGCTCAAGAACATTTTGGGACAAAGTTGCTAGCTGACCCCGAGCTCATAGCTGACTTGAGCTGGACTTTTGAGCTAGCTAGAGGTTTCATTTCAATTGGAGAGTTGCACCATCACCACCACCACACAGAGTACTTCAAATATGGTCTATGTCAATTTTTGTGGATTCATACCTTTTCGCGAATAGTTGTCATTCCAAGAGGTGCCTTTTCACAAGGAGATGTCCTAATGACTCATCTTCATGTAATTCATCTATGGCCAGCTCATCTTCAGCTCAAACACATGGAAAGTAGCTCAAATGATGATAGGTTACCTTCCATAAATGTGACCTTTTAGGACAAGTTGTTGCCCATTTAAGACTATGACACCTAGAAGAACGGTGGAAGCTAAGTCACGCCTAATTGCTACCTATCATCATTCCATGGACTTCGAGACATCATCCTATGGTTGCAACCTCACCAAAGCCTTGCAAGAAGACCCATGTGCATTCAAGTAGGCTTCCATGTGCATCATTCAAGCATGTGCACTCCATGTGACATCAAATTGGCGCCAAAACACCAAGGGATGCTTCCTATTCGGCCAAAGACTCTTTCCACTTCATTTTGGCGCCCAAATAACTTCCAAATGCATTCAAAACATCCTTAGGTCCGAACCAACACATAACCATTCGGCCAAGAGCATTTATCTTCATTAAAATTATGTATTTTCATTAAAAATCATGTGTTTTCAAAGGGGTTACAACCTTAGCCAAACCATCATGTGTCTATTCGGCCTAAACCCTTTGAAAACTATAAATAAGCTATTGTATTTCCATTGTAAACACAACCCTTTGATAATATAAAATCCTTGTGAGATTATTCTCTCTTCAAGTTCTTTTTAGAACTATATCGATTAAGAAAGCTTATTCTAAATTTGTGGCGTCATTCCTTCCCCTTGATACTTTTAGTTCCTATCTCTTTATAGATAAAGGGTCAAAGTCCTTACTACCATCCCTTATAAAACTTATAAGAAACGGGTCTTTGCTCCTTTATAGCATTGGTTCCTTCTTAGTTTTATAGGATACTATCTATACCATCTTCCATCTCCATATCACGCCTATATAATCACCATCCCATTATCATCTATTCACCATTAAATCATCCTTCATCATCAACAAGGCATACATCCATTCGAGGCCGAATTCATCAACAATTGAAGGATATTTATTCAACTCTTCCGCAATATACTTTGATATCATTTCTTTCCATTTCCTTTCTTATCATTTCCTTTCTTCTTCCATTTCTTATTTATATTTCTATCTTAATCATTTCTTTCTTTTAATTTTTGCAGATTACTTATCAATTCAATGTGTAACATTTGGTGTCTCTCCTAAATCGGGAAACAACAAGGCTGCCAACTTCTCCATTATTGAAGAAGCCTGGTTAGCCTTACATCACTCCCTCATTACAATAAAATAATCAGAACGAAAATATCCTTGTGGAATCAATTCAGCCTTGGCTACGCGGTTATGTTCATAGAACAGTAACATATCCAAATTTCATTTCCGGAGTCAGGTCAGAATTTCTCAAAGGAGTAACTCTCACATTACTCGTAAGATATTTTACAAAATTTAGAAAGACGTTACTGGTATTCCTTTATGCAAAGGTAGAGCCCTAACATATAGAAAACTTAGGTTAGCTCATTACATAGAGGGACTCCATCTTGGAGTTCTGGCTTAGAGAGGTACGATTATAGTCTAGGGGCATGTACTGATCAGACATCTTTTAAAATTCGACTGGTCGGTTTATCTTGAAAACTTGACTCAACCTAAGCTCTGATACCACTAAATGTAACCCCCTCAGACCGATGCAGGTAACCCAATCTGATCTAGGGTGTCACATTAGGGCAATTAGAGCGACCCACCGTAAAAATCTTGGAAAATTTTAAATCTTTTATTAAAACATATAAAATCATTTATAAATACAAAAGTAAATTTTACCAGTATTCAAAAATAAAACAGATTTTTCAGACTCGTATATAAAACAAAATACAACTTGCATGCCCCCTAATCACATGTACCATACTCTGCAAGTAATGCCGGAAGAACTCCCTTACTGATGTCGATAGTTGTACTGGTTCAATCCTTTTAACCTGAAAAGGTGAGTAACTATGTGAGCTTTGGAAAGCTCAGTAATACAGAACTGCCAAATGATACTGAAGAACGTGCATATATAGATAAACATATATTTCCTTTTTGGTTCATATATCTACAGATCTTTATGTTGAGCGAATATCATACATATATTTCAGGGAATAACAGATAGTAAGCGTTTAGTTCAGGGAAATATATTTCCTTATTGGTTTGACACCGTTTTTTGCCTGGGTGGGAAAAGACCGATACCGACTTGGGGGTTTTATCTTTGAAAAGACTTTCGAAATGTGAGGAGTCGCCACCAATCATTTAAGGTGCGACTAGGACACCATGAAAACCGGGTGATTTTAATAAAACATTTTATTTTTATCAAAATACCAAGTTTTAGGGTATGTGAAAATCTAAAAATCATGTTTTGGAGTCGGTTACGCGTGGGAAAGGATTAACACCCCCACAAGCGCACAAAAATTGGTACCTAGTTGATTAACCTATATTTAAAATTGAAAATTTTGAATTCGATCTTTGTTTAATTTGAAAATCATTACGGATGCAAAGCTGAAAATATTCGTTTATTGAGACCGATAGCATTCATCCCCAAGCGTAAATGCAGGAGGTCAACTATAGTGCCTAATAACCGAATATTGCATCGTTTTTAGAAAATCATGATGCTTTCTTTGAAAAGGATGCCGACTTATTTATGGATTTACCAGTAGTCACCTCTGGAGCATGATTGCGGGAAATATATTATTAATTCCTTAATAAGTGAACAATGATTTAGGTTTAAAAAATAAAATGCAATCAAACAACTTTTTGTTCATCCTAATTACGCTAAGGGTAAATTAAGGTTTATTCTAGATTAAAGTGTCAAATTACGAAAATTAAGGAACCTAGGGGACTAAAGCTAAATGTAGGCTCTAATATTAACCCTATTTGATTTTAAACCAATTATTAATTCGAATAATCAAGATGGTCCCTCGAGCATTTAGGCGAAGACCAACTCGAATTATTCCCTAAATTACAAGACTAGTTTGAAATCTAACTAAAAGTGGAGACTCTATTTAACCTATTTAATTATGTATAAATTTAAGTTCTAATTGAAGTTTGGGGACTAAATGTCAAGATCTATAATATCGAGTTCTAAAAGATCTAAAAAGCTTAAGGACCTAAATTAATAATCGCTAAGGTTGAGGACTAATTAATAACCCAAAAAAACCTAATTACCTAAATTACTAAAACTAAACTATTTCTTAGACAATATTAATTATCAATAAATTTTAAACATCGAGCAATCGATTCGAGTACTCGAGCATCTTTTGTGAAAACTTGACTTGAATTGCTCTCTAATTAAACTAGAGTGTCATCCTAATTTCTAGGTTTGATTCGAATGCTAAAGTAACTTAAAATTAAATCTAAGAAAAAAGCTATGAAAAATCAAAAACGATTAATAAACATAATTAAAATACTAAAATAACAATAATAATAAAAATAAAATAAAAACAGTAAAAACATAGAGAAAACAAAAGTACAAGGACCTAATTGCACAAATTTTAAATTACTAAACTAAAATTAAACATACAAAGGGGTTAAATTAAAATAAATTAAAACTTAAAGCTTAATTCGAAATAAAATAAAATAAACAGACTAGTGACTAAAATACAAAACACGCATAATCTGCAAGGACCTAAGAGCAATTTTTTATTTTTTAATTAAGCCTAAAATTAACCTGTTAAATAAAAAAGGTAAAATTATAGAATCGAACCTCCTATATTTAAAAAAAAGTCACTACACATGACTAAAATACAAAAGCACGACAAACTTAAAGGGACCTAAATGAAATTAACCCTAAAAATAAAAAATCAGACATAAGAATGGATAAATCACAAAATAATCCTTAAAGTACTAAAAATGTAAAAATATGCTAAAATAAGAGGGACTAAACAGTGAATAAACAAAAAAGTTAAAACATGTATAGCAGAAAGGTAAAATATCAATTTTGGTCCCTACATGGACCAAAATACAAAAACACGGCAATGTTTTATGGATTCGAAATGCAAATAACCCATTAATTTACCCTATATATATCAAACTTATTTTAGAATCCCTCATTTCGACCAAAACCATAAAAAATGGAAAACAATTTGTGTTCTCCCTTCTCCCCCGACCGGCAATAGGCCGGCCACCCCTAGCCAGCTCCGGTGGGAAAACCCAAAACGACCCCAAAAGCGCACTGACTATAGATCTACCCACCTCGAACCTAGCCCAAGCATAAAACTACCCAAAACAACCCCGAATCACATGAAATTCGACCGAAACCGTTCGACTCCCACGGACTTCGAATACGCTCTAACGACACAAGTTAGACCGAATCCCTCTACATATTTTTTATATTATTTTCTAGTTAGTTGGGTTGATTAGGTTCGAAATGAATAACAAAAAAATATTTCAATTGTTTTTTATTTGAATATATACGTGAATATATTAGTGTTTTTAGGGTGGAATAAAGCCATGATTTGCTTCAAAAATAAAAATCTACTGAGATTCAAACAGAAAATAAAATGCACGAAAAGAAGAAAAATAAATAAATAATAAAATAAAATAAAAAACTTTGTTCGAATGTAAAAAAATAACAGAGAAGAAAACCTTCAAACTGGTTGTTTATTGCGTCTGAACCAAGTGTTACAATCTTTTTTGGAGGATTTTCCATCCTTTGTTATAGATTAATTCTTCGGTTAAATGCCCAATTATATCTGAAAAAATAATTCCTATTTTGTTTATTGTTTTACAGGGGTTTGGCGTGTGTGCATTGGGTAGCTGGGATTAGGGTAGAATTGGGGTGGCCTTCGGTTGGGGCAGGAAGAGGTGGAAGCTGGTTGGGTGTAGTGGGTGGCTGCCAGCTAGGTTACGGTAGACCCGGGTCAGGTTGGATCCGGTTCGGGTATGGTTTTTTTGGTTTATGGTGTAAATGTGGGTTTGGACTATTTTGTAAAAGGGGGTTTGGGTTATGTTTAGTTGGGTTTGGTTTTTAAATAAAATTATGCTCACAATAAGTTTTGGTCACTTACATTATCATTTTATTAAATTTTGGTCACTTTAATGTTGAATCTCGTTAGTATGTGATGTGGCACATTAATAAAATGGTTTAATTTTTATTTTAACCTCAGAATTTTATATAAAATACTAATTTGGGCCTTTTTGTAAATCTAAAACAACTTAGAGACAAGTTTCTAATTTATCTTTTTTTCATATGTTTTTCTTCATCTTTGCCGAAACTCTAACCCTTTGTGTTGGTTCTCTCTTCATCTTCTTTGTCACCAATCATCTATGTTCGACTTTCAAGCATCCTTTATGAATATATAAAATAATCTAATATGATCCACCCCAAATCCGAAAGATCAAGTGTCACGCGAAACCATCAAAGTGATTAATCATTTTTAAACCATTTACTCAATATAATAGTCATAATCATAATAATAAATAAAATCATAAGTTTAATATCCACAAGCATTAAGTTTTGAAGGGGAGCTCCAAACATTACATCCCAAAATATAATAATAAATATATCAAAACAAAGTTACGACTCAAATATACATAAAATCAATGAATAATACATGCCATATGACAATATCCAAGACATATTCTAATAGCTCAATCAAATCTGAAATCTTGAATCCAACGATAAGCTCATCGAATGTCCACCTAAGAACATGTGGACGGAAACACATTTTAAACTTTGAACTAATGAGCTTAGTGTCTCAAAAATAACTCTATTATACTACATGCATTCATCATATTAGTATGCCAACAAGTGTAGTTGTTAACAATATAGATGCATCACACATACAAAGCAAAACTAAGCATCATGATGTAGTCCGAGGTCATATCAGCATCACGAGACTCACACTCCTCTAGCTTATGATAAAGTTACTAGCATCATCATCTAACACGTGAGTAGTCTATTTCTCTAGAGTATTCTAGATAAGTTTGGGTAACCTGAACATTGGAGTAACATCCGACTAGCATTATATATACCATAATATTAATTTGGATGTATTTGAATATTTATCATACAAACAAGACGATTTTCATGCACAAGTAACTCGGGTGTCCTTATCATTTCCCGAGTGTTAAACAAAGGAATAAGTCTAATAGAATCTTACCTCATAGTATTATTATGTTTAATCACATACATTTAATCAATGTTTCCACTTTCAAGCTTTTAATAGTGGTCAAGTCATCTATTTGCCTTTTCATTGAGACTAGGAGGGTTGGTTAGAGCCATATTATCGTGTTTGCCTTTTCATTGCGACTAGGAGGTCTCGATAGGACATTATCCATCTATTTTCCACAAATCCATCCTCACCATCATCACCTTTGCCAACCACCTGCACAAGGGAGATCTTTTGATTTCTTGATTATCATACTTTATTTTTAAGTTCTTTATCTTTTGTTTATATTATTCTAATATTGTTCCTTAATTTTTTTCCAGCAACTAAAAGAAACCATAAAATCCCTAGTTGTTGCCGCCACGTTCCCCTATTTATTCCCCATTGTTCTTCATCGAGTCTGTAGCTTTCTAGGTTTGATTCTTCAACAAGAGCAACGTTCATTAATCCGCCACCACTTCCCTATCAATTGGTACCAGATTTGGGCTGATTCTTGGAAAGAAGCAAGCAATCTTTCTTGTTCTTGCACACAAAACCGTCAAGGTACCCAACGGAGCTAGTTCGCAAAAGATTCATCGTTTCAAGTCACAAAAATTGAAAAATTCAAAATGAAGTAATTTAGGGATTATTTTATCCATATGTAATATTAATCATAAGGGTAATCTCTATCCCAAAATTCACCCCAATCGGAGTTCATTAGAGCCTTCAAATACATCGTTCAAGTTTCATCGGCAGATTCGGTCTAGAATATTGTCGAATTTCTTGAAAATTATACAGGAGGAATTTCGTGGTGAAAATTTTCAGATTGAAACTACATATATTTCAGATCACTCAAACAAAAAGATAAGAATTTTGGAGATCAATAACACCTTTGAACAAAGTGATCATGAAAAATAGACTGTTTGAGGACTCACCGTTCAACAGAGACTACTGGATACTACTCAAGGTATTTGGCTCTGAAAATTTACAGGTGATTTCTAAACACATCGAAAGACATTCAAGAATTTTTCCAAAATTTTTTGACACTATTAACCTCCTAAAAAACGTTTCTTAAGTTGACCCATCATTTTCTAGGTTTCTGGTTTGGTTCTTTTTTTTCTTTGACTCTTAGTGCTTTAGGTTCTTTTGTTTTTCCTTTTTATTGTTCTTTTGCATTATATAACACATTTTATTTCTTGTTTTAGTATGCCTAAAGATTTTGCATACTTCTTCCTTCTTTGCATTCTCGTTCTCTTGGAGTCTAACCCTTGTTTGGCCTCTTAGAGCGTTTAGGTTTTTTTATCGCCTTTACTAGTAATCAAACTCTGACACGAACTGTAGAAGACTACTTGGTAAAGTGAGTTTTAAAGATTACAAGATCGGCTTACTTGCCTCTCGCTGTGTTACTTTCTTGGAGTGACTTGTGAGGTTTCTTGCTTTGTTGAATTTTCTTTCTTTTTTTTTTTACTTTAAAATTTTCTTTTGAGTGTTACGATTTCAGGATGGGTGACAATAACAACAAGACACTTACGGCTATCTTAGCAGTACTTGCCCGACTCACGACTCAAATTGAAATATTTGATGAACTTGACAATACCGTAAGAGAATGACAAGAACCACAACTGGATCTACCAAACCAGAATCCAAGACCAAACAATGATGAACTTTTGGTATCCAGGCGAGAACAACCACGTTTCCAAGCACCCGAACTCTTTGCAAAACCAAAGTTCACGATCCCGTCTTTCAAAGGAGACAACAATCCAAATAGGTACATCGATTTGGAATGAAAACTTGATCTCATGTTCGTATACCATGACTGCCCCCAAGCTAAACAAGTTCCCCTCATCACCATGCAATTCGAAGGATATGCTCGAACTTGGTGGATGCAAACAAGGAAAAAGATCAAGAACTTCCAAATTCAAGCAATCACTTCATGGACTGACCTTAAACAAACCATGAGGAAACGATTCCTACTGACACATTATACACGAGAAGTTAAACTACGACTACACTAACTTCGACAAGGTAGAAGTTCAGTTGAAGACTACTATAAGGAGATGCAGTCCTTACTCAATAATCGAAGAAGAAAAGGACACCGTGTCAAGATTCGTCATCGGATTGAACTCAAACATCACTGATCTTCTTGACCTCATAGGTACAAAAACCTTGAAGATACACTAAAGAAGACAATAACAATCGAAGCACAAATCCAAAGGATATTCCAATTCAGAGAACATTACCAAGGTACTTCATCCTCTTACCAAGGTAATCCTTCAAATCTTTCATCATCTTCTACTCCACCTTCTCAAAAAAAGCCGAGAGATGACAAACCTGACAAGGAGAAACAACGACCAGCAAAGAATGACATACCTCCCGCCCCTAAATATCAAATGAGAATTTGTGAGGAGGTAGGGAAAGCAAAAAAACGAAAAAGCTGAGAAAGAGGCAAAAGAAAAAGAGGTCACTAGTTACAAAAGCTGAAAGAATAATGACCCGTGGGAGGTGAGTGAACCTAATTGTGAGAAGAAAACAATGACTCAAAATCTATGTGTGAACATAAAAAGAATTGAGAGAGAACATTATTTACAAACAACCTTGCATCCTTTTTCGCTTTAGGGAATCAATTGTTTCAATTTCTAACATTAACAAGGATTTGCCTAGTGTGTTTTCATCTCTTTTACATGATTTTCGAGAAGTGTTAGGTGATCCACCTGATGGATTACCACCATAAAGAGAAAAACAAACCAATCTAATTCAAGGTTCCATCATACCCTGTCAAACATACAATCTCGAAGAAACCAGAGAGTTAGATTGGTTACAAAAAGGCTACATCCAGGAAAGCCTTAGTTGTGACGCAATCTTAATTACGAAACATGATTTGAACAACTCCACAAGCTTTATAGTTCGTGAACAGGGAATCCATGTAAATAATGAGAAAGTAAAAGCAACACGAGACTGACCCACACTATCTTCCATCACCAAGAGTTGTCGAATACTGCTAGGTGACCCTCCTGACGGGTTACCACCTGAAAACCCTAATCATTATGCCATATCAATGAAGAGTCACGATTTACGAGAGTCCAAAGACCAAGGTAAGCAAAACACAATAGATGATGCACTACCACGAATGTTCTATAGTCCACAAATCTCATCCCGAGAATTCTTAATTCATGAACCACACTTAAGAGACTTAAGGGATTACTTTAACAAACCAGTTGACATGGTTTTTAAACACTCATTCTCGCCACACCGAATAAAACCATGGAGAAATTATCTGAAGCAATCATACAGAAAGCCAACAGTGGTCGCGCCATGTTGAATTTCAACCTAAACACCAAATTACAAGACTTGTATGCAAAAGATTTCAAGACTACAAGAAATCAGTTCCTTCAAAAAGAAACCTCAACTAAAACACATAAAGACCATCACATTGATCCTGGTAAATGTTTCAAGTTTTCCTTTCAACATCTAATTCTCTTTCTCTTGGATTTTCAGATTCGAGGACAAATCCTTTGAGGAGTGGGGGAATTATACATGCACCAGATTCCATATAAATGCTTCTTGGACTATGTTTCTACTCGAACCTATTAGAAGAACAAAGTCTCGAAGATTCAAAGCATATCTATTCGGTAAGCATAATATGAATGAATCATTAAACGATTCTAATGTTGCTACCTTTAATGTTTCAGATTCGAGGTTGAATCTTTTTGAAGAAAGGGAGAATGGTACATGCATTACAAGTCTCACATCAAAGGAAGAAATAATAACTCTTCCAAATGATTCTCTCGTCCAAGCCTTGGAAAGAACAAAATAGAAACAGACTTGCGATGAATTTTGGAATGGGATTCTAATCTTATTTGGTCAACATGTCTTCTGGAGATACAACCATGTATCTCTTATCTTTCCAACGGTTCTTGAATTGTATCAATCCGATATCGGGAACTCAATTTATGTTCATTTTAGTGAAGACAGCGCATACAAAATTCCTATACGAGATTACTATGTGATTTGTAAATATTACGAATTTTCAATATTTATATTGATATTTGTAATATTTAATATAGGATGATGCATTATCTTTAGGATTAGATTTATTATTTTATTAGGAATTAAGGTGAGTTAAAACATTATTTTTAGTTTATTATTTATTAGAATTAGAGTTAAGACATGTTTAGTTTGTTATTATTTATTCATTAGTTATTTAGGACTTTAGAACTCACCCCATATATAAAGGAGGCTTCATTGAACTTTGTAATGAAATTTATTTGATTAATACAACGAGAGTTCATTTTTTCAAGTGTTGATTGCCTTGTGCCTTCGAAGCTTCTTCTCCTGGAGTTCTTTCAAGTTCTTGTGAGGGAGATTAATCGTCACACACCAATTTGCCTTTTCATCACACTAGGAGGGTTGGTTAGAGCCATATTATCGTGTTTGCCTTTCATTGCGACTAGAGGCTCGAAGGACATTATTCATCTATTTTCCATAAATCCATCCTCACCATCATCACCTTTGCCATCCACCATCACAAGGGAGATCTTTGATTTCTGATTATCATACTTTATTTTTAAATTCTTGTTTCCAGTACCTAAAAGAAACCATAAAGAATCATAGTTGTTGCCGCCACCTTCCCCTATTCATTCCCCATTGTTCTTCATCGAGTCTAGAGCTTTCTAGGTTTGATTCTTCAACAAGAGCAACGTTCATTAATCCGCCACCGCTTCCCTATCAGATCGAATTATTGAAAGCACATTTGATTTCCTGGGAACACACTTTATACAAAGCATACTCATACAGATTGATCCTCGTAGACAAGTAACCGACATAAATCCCAAAGTAAAAACCATTTTCGATGATCCGATGAAACTAAGTCAAAGCGAAAGGCCAAGGTTGATTTTAACATATTGAATTTATTTATTTTAAATCTTCTTCTTAATCTTCTTTTACTTTTCTCTTTAATATTCTTTATTTTCCTATTTTTATTTTATTTTAATCTCTTCATCTACAAACCCCATCGTTACTTGAATACCACTCAATCCACTTCTTGACGCAAAGATTAAACAAAGCACTAATAAATAAAGAAGTCTCCTTAGTCTCTATGGGATCGACCCTTACTTCTCCTTTACTACGTTAAATTTTCTTTATTTATTAATTGAGCAAAAGAAATTATTTTGACGCGAAAAATAACGTGTGTCAAATTGGCACTGTTACCGGGGACTAACGACAAGTTATTGATTTATTTATTTATTTATTTTTAATTTATGACCATGACATGGAGGATGTATCTTGCAGAATCTGTACTCTGAATCAGGTCGTCGGGCTAACGACATTGTGATCACCAATTTTATCCCAACAAAAATTAATTACAGCCATACCCTGCTGCACCAGACCACCCCCATGCCTTACCAGCTCCTGCCACACACTATCACCATGCCCTGCCGACCCACCAACTCAACAACCACACATGCAATAACAGCAAATGTGATATTTTTTTACAATTGTAAAATGGGTTATAAAAAACCCCAAAATAGATTGTAACATGGCCCCCGTTCGAAAGGCGAAATATTTTGTAATAGAGGATTTTTTTCCTCTATTATTTTCGAGGAAATAATTAATGAAGCGAATGAGTGACTTTTTTTAACAAAATTCTTTGATTTTTTCATGCCTTCTTTCTTTCTTTTTTTATTTCGAAAAAATAGCAGGGAAAATAAAATTAAGAAAGAAAATGGGGTCGTTTTTACCTTGGCTGGTCGAGGTCCGGTCGTCGGGGAGGAGCGTGAGTCATTATCGGTCACTGGTTTAGGGTGTTTCGAACAGTGATTGCACCTTTGAGAGATTCGGTCGAGAGAATGAGAAAAAGAGGGGTTGTTTCGGTTAGCCTTAAGTTTGGTTCGGCTCAGGTCAACCATAATAGTTGGTGGTCGGTGAGGGGTTGACCATGGCGGCGGCGTGGAAGAGATGGCTTTCTCGGCCATGGAGGAAAAAGAGAAAATGAAAGAGGGAGGAGAAATTTTGTCTTTTGGGTAAATCACGCATCAGGTCCCCGTGTTCTAGTGCATTTTATGCTTTTGTCACTGATTTAGGTTAATTACTCTTTAGTCCCGGTACTTCTAGAGTGTATTTACACTATGTCACTAGTTTAGGTCTAATTTCCTTTAGGCCCCTTGTAGTTTAATATATCTTTGCATCCATCACTTAAATTAGGGAAAATTACTAATTAACCCCCTAGTATGTGTGTTTTACATATTAGTCACTATGTATTATCTTGTTTTATTGTTATGATTTTGACCCTATGTTTTGTTTCATTTTAATTTAATCATTTAATTATGCTTTTATTTATTTTGAATTAACCATTGGTTTTTATTTTCTTATATTTTAACCATTGTTATTATTTACTTATTGTTATTATTCGATTCGTCCTTGTGGTGACCCGATCCGGGGTACAATCCACATTATGGTACGGACTCTACTAACATCTAACCGCTAACCACTAATCGCTAACTTATAATTTATTTATTTATTTTATATCCGAACCATAGTACGACATTGCGATGACCTGCCCCGGGTACAACTCACATTATTTACGGTCCGTGTTAAATATTAAAAAATTAACACTAACATTTCATTTTTATTTCACTTTTTATTTCTGTTATTTAATTTTATGCACCTTTAAATTTACGCCTTTTTTTCTTTATTTAATTTTAGTCCTTACATTTTATTTGCTTTAATTTCTGATCTTTTTTTTGTCCTTTATTTTCAGTATTTTAATTTCAGTAATTTAATTATTGCACTTTAGTTTCTATTTATTTTATTTTAGTCCCATGAATATATATATATATATACACGCATGTTTCATATTTTTATCATATTGAGTGTCTTATTTCTCTATTTTGCATTTTGATTTTTATTTATGATTCTATTTATTTAAGCACCCTAATGTGTGATATTTATTTGGTTCATTGTTTTTCTCATTTTTATTTTTTTGCCAATAAAATTGAGATTTTGTCAATTAGCATGATTAATTAATTTGTTTAAATATTTTTTCACCTTGCTTAGCATATTTAGATTTTAAAATTGTTAAATGTATTTATATGCCTATTTTGATTATTTTCATAGTAAATGGATTACAACATTGCCCTCAATTTATTAAGATTTATTTTTCTCATTTTCCATGTAAATTTCTTTGTTCATTTAGATCTAGACATTTCAAATATATGAAAGCCTCATAAGCATAACTCGACCGATTTCATAATTGGATTAAAGGTAGATTTATTTATTTTAAAATATTAAGAAAGTATCGTCTTAAAATAACTAGATGTTCTATTCCAATATTAGTAAAGGTCGATGGCGACTCCAAAATATTTCTTTTACAAAATCGAATTTTTAAAAAATAAGTCGAGACACATTGTATCGCCGAAAATCAGTTACGACAGCTTGGCGAATCTGCTAGGGACTTAGTGGATCAAGCCCTAAATCGATTATATATTGTCTTTATAGTTCGAAATTAAGAATTCAACTTTATTTAATTTATGATTCTTTTGATTTCTTTCAATTTTTTTTATTATATCCTTGTATATTAATGTTTGTATTTGATTGATTTTAAAATATTGAATTTTTGGATTCGTTTAAGCTCATTTTTAATGTGGTTGTTTGTCAAAGGTTTGAGAATTTCTCCTCACACACGACACTTGCATTGCATAACATAAGCTCTATACTTGAGCTCTTTCCCCTTTAAGTGGGAGTGAAAGTGACGTCTTCATGAGGATTTATTCTCTATGTCAAGTATAGGGAAATATCCCCTCTCAAATTGAACTCGATCTTTTAAAGCCTATAATGGGTGAGGATTGAGGGCCTGGCTTGCCCAAGGGGGCACCGAAAAGGACAATTCGAGTACCTTTACTCATAGAACAGAAACTCAACATATAATAAACTGTAACCCACCCGATCTAAGACCATGCTGAAACTCTGTCCATAGGTACCCAAATAAGTGTACACAAAGGAGAAATGAACTCTAACCTTCAACTTTTAATTTATTCAATAGATTATTTTTGAATAAATGCATGTGAACTAGAAATTATTTGGTTAGGGTTTTAATATCCTCTATGTGTTTTATTCACTTTATTTTATGGTTCATTTACCATTTGAATTTAATCTTTTCATATTTTACTAACACACATTTCCTCTCTTTGATTATTATTTTTGGTAACATCTTTTCCTTGTTTTGTTGCTTTATTTTGTGCATAAACCTGGTGTTAATTCCCAGGTAATTATCAAATTAAAAGGCTTTTAAAATGACAATGCCACACGAAGGGGTAGATATTTTTTAACTGCTTTGACATATTAGGACGTTGTGAGTTCTTCGAAAGTTCTTCTAGGATAATTACCTTGGAATTAACACATGTTTGATACATATCATGTCAGAGAATATATTGATTCCCGAGTTAATAGTCGCATTAGAAGACTTTTAATACAACAATGTCACTCGAGGAGGTAGAGTAGAATTGTAAAAATGCATCACTGGACCAGAGGTGTGCTCCAGGAAGTAGCTGAAGAAGATACACCAAGTTTGAATGCATTAAGCTCAAGTGATGCAGTAAAACAAGATTTTTGGGGGTGCTACGACGATGTTGATACAACTAGCCGAAAATAAATAATATATTTAAAGTCATCAAGCAACAACGATAACCAACACAAGACAATGGATGATTCCAGTCACATATGGTCGTTCAACAAATGTATTTTCGGAAAAGAAGTTGAAGCGTTGGAATTTATCATCAAGCGAAGGATAAAAAAATTGTTTTCTTGCATATTCGATCAAAATGGAAGAAGTCGAGCAGTGTGATGTGAGTTTTAGTTTCCACCTACCTCAGTGTATTGAGACATTGTGTATTTTTTGGAAGTTATTTTATGACAATTAATTTGGAATCAACACATTCGTTGCATTTGCATTCGCATCTTTGCATCATTATGTTCGCAGTTTCATTCTTACATTATGCATTTGCATTTTGTATGTTTCAAATTTTTCTACAAGTATTCGATCATGAAAATTTAGGAGTAATTCGTGGAGTATCCCATGACAAAAATAAAAAAAAATTGGAGCCAACATGGTCTTCCTAGAGAATGATAAGAGCCATGAATGAGATTTTAGCATGTGTTACTAGAATTGATAAACTCCAAGAGCAACTTATCAAGACTCAGCATACGTCTCAAAAGATTTATCAATTTATATGTGTTATTGACATTTATCATCTTTCTTTCGATAATATATTATATGGCTTTGATTCTTAATAGATCCTTAGCCTCTATTCCCTAATTTCTTATCATCTTTTTTCAAGAGAGAAAATAAAAGAAATATAAACCGATCAAAATTTAAATTTGTAACAAAAGATTTATCCATTAGTACATGTTATTGAAACTTACCCACTTTCTTTGGACAGTAGAGAATAAGAATTCGGTTTATAACATATTCTTTTCATGTTTTCTCTGTTTCCTGACCATCTTTTTTCAAGAGAGAAAATAAAAGAATTTTAGACCGATCCAAATTTAAATTTGTAACAAAAGATTTATCCATTACTACATGTTACTCAAACTTACCAACTTTCTTTGGATAGTATAGAATAGGAATTTGGTTTATAACATATTCTTTTCCACCATTCTCTGTTTTCTGACCATCTTTTTTCAAGAGAGAAAATAAAAGAATTATAGACCGGTCCAAATTTAAATTTGTAACAAAAGATTTATCCATTACTACATGTTATTGAAACTTACCAACTTTCTTCGGACAGTAAAAAATAGGAATTTGGTTTATAACATATTCTTTTCTTGCATTCTCCGTTTCCTGACCATCTTTTTTCAAGAGAGAAAATAAAAGAATTATAAACCGATCAAAATTTAAATTTGTAGCAAAAGATTTATCCATTAGTACATGCTATTGAAACTTACAAACTTTATTTGGATAGTAGATAATAGGAATTTGGTTTATAACAGATTCTTTTCTTGCAATCTTTGTTTCCTGACCATATTTTTTCAAGAGAGAAAATAAAAGAATTATAGACCGATCCAAATTTAAATTTGTAACAAAAGATTTATCCATTACTACATGTTATTGAAACTTACCAACTTTCTTCGGATAGTAGAAAATAGGAATTTGGTTTAGATCATATTCTTTTCATGCATTCTCCGTTTCCTGACCATCTTTTTTCAAGAGAGAAAATAAAAGAATTATAGACCGATCCAAATTTAAATTTGTAACAAAAGATTTATTCATTACTACATGTTATTCAAACTTACCAACTTTATTCGGATAGTAGAAAATTTGAATTTGGTTTATAACAGATTCTTTTCCTGCATTCTCTATTTCCTAACCATCTTTTTTCAAGAGAGAAAATAAAAGAAGAGAAAATAAAAGAATTATAAACCAATTAAAATTCAAATTTGTAACAAAAGATTTACCCATTACTACATGTTATTGAAACGTACCAACTTTCTTCGGATAGTAAAAAATATTAATTTGGTTTATAACAGAATCTTTTCCTGCATTCTCTGTTTCCTAACCATCATTTTTCAAGAGAGAAAATAAAAGAATTATAAACTGATCAAAATTCAAATTTGTAACAAAAGATTTATCCATTAGTACATGTTATTGAAACTTACCAACTTTCTTTGGATAGTAGAGAATAGGAATTTGGTTTATAACAGATTCTTTTCATGCATTCTCCTTTTACTTACCATCTTTTTTGAAAAGAGAAAATAAAAGAATTTTAGACCGATCCAAATTTAAAATTGCAACAAAATATTTATCCATTACTACATGTTACTCAAACTTACCAACTTTCTTTGGATAGTAAATAATAGGAATTTGGTTTATAACAGATTCTTTTCCTGCATACTCCGTTTCCTGACCATCTTTTTTCAAGAGAAAAAAATAAAAGAATTATAGACTGAACCAAATTTAAATTTGTAACAAAAGATTTATCCATTAGTACTTGTTATTGAAACTTACCATCTTTCTTTTGATAGTAGAGAATATGAATTTGGTTTATAACAGATTCTTTTCCTGCATACTCCGTTTCCTAACCATCTTTTTTCAAGAGAGAAAATAAAAGAATTATAGACCGATCCAAATTTAAATTTGTAACAAAAGATTTATCCATTACTACATGTTATTGAAACTTACCAACTTTCTTCGGACAGTAAAAAATAGGAATTTGGTTTGTAACAGATTCTTTTCTTGCATTCTCCGTTTCCTGACCATCTTTTTTCAAGAGAGAAAATAAAAGAATTATAAACCGATCAAAATTCAAATTTGTAACAAAAGATTTATCCATTACTACATGTTATTGAAACGTACCAACTTTCTTCGGATAGTAGAAAATATTAATTTGGTTTATAACAGATTCTTTTCATGCATTCTCTGTTTCCTGATCATCTTTTTTCAAGAGAGAAAATAAAAGAATTATAAACCGATCAAAATTCAAATTTGTAACAAAATATTTATCCATTAGTACATGTTATTGAAACTTACCAACTTTCTTTGGATAGTAGAGAATAGGAATTTGGTTTATAACAGATTATTTTCATGCATTCTCTGTTTCCTGACCATCTTTTTTCAAAAGAGAAAATAAAAGAATTTTAGACCGATCCAAATTTAAAATTGTAACAAAAGATTTATCCATTACTACATGTTACTCAAACTAACCAACTTTCTTTGGATAGTAAAGAATAGGAATTTGGTTTATGACATATTCTTTTCCTGCATACTCCGTTTCCTGACAATCTTTTTTCAAGAGAAAAAAAAAGAATTATAGACCGAAGCAAATTTAAACTTGTAACAAAAGATTTATCCATTACTACATGTTATTGAAACTTACCAACTCTCTTCGGATAGTAGAAAATAGGAATTTGGTTTATAACAGATTCTTTTCTTGCATTCTCCGTTTCCTGACCATCTTTTTTCAAGAGAGAAAATAAAATAATTATAAACCGATCAAAATTTAAATTTGTAACAAAAGATTTATCCATTAGTACTTGTTATTGAAACTTACCAACTTTCTTTGGATAGTAGAGAATAGGAATTTGGTTTATAACATATTCTTTTCATGCATTCTCCGTTTCCTGACCATCTTTTTTCAAGAGAGAAAATAAAAGTATTATAAACCGGTCAAAATTTAATTTTGGTACAAAAGATTTATCCATTAGTACATGTTATTGAAACTTAGCAACTTTCTTTGGATAATACATAATAGGAATTTGGTTTATAACAGATTCTTTTCCTGCATACTCCTTTTCCTGACCATCTTTTTTCAAGAGAGAAAATAAAAGAATTATAGACCGATCCAAACTTAAATTTGTATAAAAAGTTTTATCCATTACTATATGTTATTAAAACTTACCAACTTTCTTTGGATAATAGAGAATAGGAATTTGATTTATATTCATTAATTTGTTAATTTATATTTTTTAATTCATTAATATAAAATAATAGAGTACAATGATGACGATTGAGTGAATATATAGAGATTATGCTTTTCATATTTGATTAATTATTTTAAAATGTTGAATAAGTGGTTTTAAAAGAAAAAAATAATCCCTTTGATAAATCGTGTGACAATTAAAATGAAATATGGTTTAAGGGATCGGTTAAGGTACAAAGAAGTTGGAATATAGGATGAGAGGAGAGAAAATGGGTTTGGATATGTGGATGGATGTTCTCTTGTTGTATGGACATGGGTCCTGATGAACGGATTTTGGGCCTAAATTTTTTTTGACAAGACAATATGTTAAATAAATAATTTTTTTTTAACAATGTCATCTGGATTTCATTAATGAAAATAATAGAATAAATCAAAATGACAATGCACCCGAATATAGAGTGAAAAAATGGGACAATAATCACAACTTATACATAAAATAAAAATATTAAATCCAAAGATACGAAGAAAAACGAAATCTTCCATTGAGAATGATATCCAACATCAAAAGAACCTAGTAACCTTCATAAAACTCATCGTCATAAAACTCATCGTCTCTGTTGAACGAGACGTTTTACGAAGTGATAAAGGAGTGATGAGTGACTCGAACAATTTGGCAGGCTATTACGCTACACAATTCTGATTATATCGGCAAAAAATCTTTTACCAAAGAGGGGATCTGACAATATGTAACTACCGACAAACCAATCAGAAAAAAAGACATGAGGATCTTTGTGCGAGCACCAACACGATCGTAGAGGTATGCGAGAAACGTACCAAAAATTATAAGGAATGTGCCACGAGAGTAGAGAAAAACATGTCGCAAGAACAGAGGTTCTTATTTAAATTAAATTGAAAAACCTCAAGAAAAAATTACTTATATTATTAATTAATTTTTCGCAATACTTAATTTTTATTCTACAATGTAGGAAAATACATCTGGTAGTAAAGTTGGACGAATAAATCTCTTCGACATGACAAATAAAAAAATGATGGCACTCCTATGACTGATGAAGCTGCAAAAATTATGGTATATTTATTGGACACAAGATTTGAATTATGTTACATTTACATATATAGTATGACATTTTTATTGAAAATAATTATTGAATTGATTGTTTGGAAAAATTGAGGAATAAAAGGGCGAAGTATGAAGCTACGACTTCAAGTCATGGTATTGTTAATGCGGATGAGATCGAAAATCAAGTTATTAATGAAGTTTTGGGTCCTGAAAGATATGGTCGGGTTCGCTGTCAACGGTCATTCGTTTATATAGTGCAATGCAAAATGAGAACAGAATAAAACAAAAGGACAAGAGAAAATTAGTCAGTAGTCATAAAGGAATTAATCGAACATAATATAATTTATCGATAAAACCTACCCCACATGTTGACTACCCAATCATGCTTTAGTGATCCTATCCAAACAGAATTTCTACCCACATGTTTCGTTTATAGAAAATCCTAACCTCATGCCATCTAGTTCATATTCTTATTCAAAAAAATAAACATGACCGCATGATCTCTAGTTTGCATACATTTATTTAGGAATCAAAATTATACTACAAAAATTAAAAGGCTCAAAAAGGCTTTTCATTGTTTATTCTCTTCACAGGATTCTTATGATCTGGGTAAGGCTCTATCTAGATTCTAAGTTTACTACATGTTGGGTTCGGTTCTAAAGTAGGAGGTCATCGAAATTTCCTTGTCGGTTCCCCCTTGGGTTGTCGAACCCTCAATCCTCACCCATCACAGGCTTTCGAATCGAGTTCAATTCAAGGGGACACACCTCTTTATGGCCATACAAAGATGAAAACCATCACGTGGACCATAAGGCACGAGCCCCATGAGCGATTCACTATTCCATACGGAGGTGAAAACAACACGAGAGAGTAGCTTCTCACTCCTACTTAAACAGGACGGAGCGGGGTTTTAGCTCATGTTATGTAAATGTGGTTGTGTATTGTGTGAGGAAAAGTTAAAACAAATCAAACAATGCCAAACAGAAAACTCAAAACCCTGAACAATTATTTACTCTAAAAATATTAGCAAACATATCAGTACAACTACTTAGTTGTTTAATCAAATCATAAACAATTATTTAAACCAAACAAGGGATCAAAAAACAAATTAGAACGACCTTGTAATTTTAATTTACAAAGACAATTAATTGATCGACTAATGACCTGACTCTCTAAAAAAATTCCCCAGCGGAGTCACCAAGCTATCGAAACGGTTTTTTCGAAAAGGGAAAAAGGGGGGTCTCGTTTCGAAATAATTTTTGATGATTGATTAATGATCAAACATGGTTTGATGAGTCACCACCAATCTTTGATTAGAGTGTGATTGGGCACCCAAAAACATATTTTTCATTTTAATAAAATATTAATTTTAATTAAAACAAAAACTTACTACATGGGTTACCAAAATTCAAGTTTGGGAGCCAGTCACGTGTGGGGAAGGATTAGCACCCCCACAGCACCCTAAATTGGTACCTAGTCGATTAATTAATTATCTTTGGAATGAAATTTACGAGTTCGAGTCTAATTTAATTTAAGATACCCTAAAAACAATATTCTTTAAATTTTTGGACGGACATGATAATATTTAATTATTTCCTATCGAGAAGAATCGATCTCTCATACATTAAAGCAATCGATTCTTACTCCAATCGAAATAAATAAATATTAAAATCCCATTCTAAAGTTCATTATAAATTCAAAATAACAACTCGAAAAATAATTTCAAAAGAGAAAATAGTAATATCTAATTATTTCCAATCGAGAATAAACAACCTCTCATACCTTAAAACAATCATTTATTACTCTAATCGAAATGAAAAGATATCATTATTCTGTCTTAAAATTCAATATCGATCCGAGTGAAAATGATATTATCTAATAATTTCCAATTGAGAATAAATGACCTCTCATACCTTAAAGTAGTCATTTACTGTTCCAATCGAAATGAAGAGATATCAGTATGCCATCTTAAAAATCAATATTAATTCGAGAGAAAACGGTAATATCAAATTATTTCCAATCGAGAATAAATGACATCTCATGCCTTAAAGCATTCATTTATTACTCCAACCGAAATGAAAAGATATTATTATTCTCAATATCGATTCGAATGTTATTATTTTGAAAACCCATTTCAAATCACATGAAAAAATAAAGCAAATTAAAAACATATAAAGCAAGTAATTAATTATTTATTTTACCAATATTTAATGAGAATAAGGATGTTTCATTATTTAAATATCTCGAGACGAGACCTTAGATTCGATCTAACAGTCTTTTCTCGATGAATTTAATTAAAAGAACATGATTTTCCCCAATCCCCAAGTTTTAAAATGAATTTGATTCGATTCGTGTCACTAAATGGGATATACTTTCGTTTTAAAATTATCTAAAGTAATTTTCTTATACGTTAAGACAATTACTTTACGGCAACATTAAAATGTATGAATATTACTCTTAGTCAATTTATTTCAATTCGAGTCAAGAGATGCTTATGAGAGTTTCATGCAAAATTAATTAAGGACTAAAATAAACTAACATGCAAAAATTAAAATAAACTAGAAATAGGACTAAAACATAAACAATCATACCATCATGTCAAAATTAAATTAAAATAAAATATATAAATGACTAAAATGAGCATGCTTAATATTGGGTGCTAAACTTACAAAGAATAAAAATAAATAAATCATGGAGACTAAATGAAAATAAATTAAAATTGCATGGACAAATTAAAATAAAACAAAACAGATTCAGGTTCGAAATATAGATATGCAGAAACTACATGGGCTAATTCCTAAATATTCCTTTTTTTCCTAGCCTAAAATATACATTCAAATAAAAAAGGGAAAATTATAAAATCAACCCATAATCATTTAAAAAAATTATAAAAATCACTACACATGACAATAATGTAAAAACACGCTAAATATACAGGGACCAAACAATAATTAACCCTAAAAATATATATATCATTCATGAAAGTGAGTAAATTACAAAAATAGTCCCTACAGGTGACTACATGCAAAAACACCGCTAAACTTGGGGACTAACAACAATTAAACAAAAAATTACAAAGCATAAATAGAAATGGGTAAATTATGAAAACAGTCCCTACACATGACCATTTTGCCAAAACACGCATAACTTAGGGGACCTAAGTGTAATTTCCCCTAAAGTTTTTCATAAAAGTCACTTTATCTTCTTTTCTTTATTTTTTATTTTATTTTTTTAAATTCTATATAGAGAAGCTCTCTATTCTCTCTAGAAATCGACCCATCGTCGGTCGCTTACTGTCGTCGACCACCGTCGGTCGTAGTGCCGCCGCTGTCGTTGGCCACCAAATTTCACCATATGGCTCTCCTTAACCACTTTGTCTCTGATCTGGGCTCAGTTTTGCATGAAACGACCTCCAAAGCCATGAAATAGGGCTGAAACTCTTCGACTTTTGACTCACCGATCTCTTCCGTCAGTCGTTGGATCGCCTTAGTTCAGGAGTATATTGCTCCCGGGGACACACTACGCTTTCTCACCATCCGGATTAAGCAATAGAGGCCATAATCATCGGTGAGAGATCTGGTAGAGAGGTATTTTCCTCCTCTCTATTTCTTTTTTTTTTCCTTTTTTACTCTATTAATGCTTAGAAAAAACATATATTGAATGAGGAAAAAAGAAAGAAACTGGAATTTTTTGTTGGTTTTATTTCCATTCGAAAAGAAAAATCTCCCTATTATATTGTTGTTTTTCGAATGGGGAGAGTCCTCCCATTTTCTTTTTCATCGTGTTTATATAACCATTACAATCCTAAAATTTTGGTTCATATTGCATCTGATTTGCTGACGTTGTTTGCTGTTGTGGTTGTTGGATGCTTGTTGACAGGGGCTGCTGAGAAGTATGGTTGCATAGGCCATGGGGCTATAGTGGAGCAGTATGGGCGTGTAGGAGAAGACAGTTGGTGGTAGCAACAACATGGGCTGGTGGGGAGGTTGCTGCTGAGTTGGTGTGCAGGGCATGGTGGTACTGGACTCCGGGTTTGGGCTGGATTGTTTGTTGAGCTTCGGGTATGTGTTGCTTGAATTGGGCCTGGGTCTTTAGTTGTAATTGGGCCTAGTTGGGTTTGCAGTTTGGCCTTGTATAATTAGCCTACAATAAAAATAAAATATAATATAATAATAATAATAATAATAATAACAGACAGGTCAAAAATGGGTGTCAACAATTATCATTTTGACATTTTATTTTTTAATAACAAGGTTAAGGGCTATTATATTAAATAGGGTCTAACGTAAGTAATTTAGTCATGCAAATCTTTAGGTAAATAGTCCTGCAATAATCAGGAATATAATCAAATTAAAAAAAATTAGTAGATTTGATCAGGTCATCAATAATCATGTTTGTTTCACATTGAAAATCAACTACATACGATCTCTCTCATAATCGAACAAGCCAACTTAAGATCCTCATAAAATCCCAATAGAGGGGTAAATCAGCTGTGCTTGAATGAAAAAAGTTGTATTTATGTTTGTTTATTTATTTTTAAGGTGTTCATGTGCGTTCCGTGTTTGTTTAAATTTTTGATATCGTGTTTGTTTATTTACTTTTAAGGGTGTTAGTGTTTGGTTCGTTTAACATTCACGAATATCTTCATCTAACGTTAGTGAACATATTCGTTTATTATTCGTGAACATTTTCGTTTAATGTTCGGCAACCAACATTCCCTTTTTACTCTTTTACTTGAAGACTGTTAGAAGATAACGACATGCACAATGATCGTCCAATAAAAGAGACACCAAAAATTGAAGTATAAAATCCTTTTAGGAAAAATCACGGGTAGAAGAGGAGAAAATTCACTAATATTGAGAGAAGAATGATACAAGGGAGTCATCATAGACAACCTAAAATCTAACCATAATCCCTAGTATATATTTATAGGGATAAATACTTTATTTACAAATGAAACTTATAAAGTAGAAATCTACTCAAAGTAGGTTTTCTACATAAAACAAAAAAAAGTTTCACACTTTGAATCAAATTAGGATTTTTACTTTCTTTAATTATCTATTAATTAATTGAGTCAAATGGAATTTGGGTCAAATTCTAACAATCTCCACCTTGACACGAATTCTAAAAGTGCAAGAAGTTTGAGACAATCCTAAATTCGATGAAACACGTAAACTAAACATAATATCAATTCTTCACATCGACGAACAAGTTCTCCACATTGAGAACATATTTTATGCTTCTTCCACGAAACTCTTTAAAATAGTATTCTTCAACAATGATTACTAATTGAATTCAAATCTTGCCCAAGCTTAAATTTAGTCTTCACAACAGTAAGAAAATCATAAGTGCTAACTTTGCTCACAACTAGTTCACTACGAGCCATATCATACACAACACTATCTCGATCATAAATGATGATTCTATCTTTTATGTTACACTCACGGAACTTAATTTTCTTCTTCTCAAATTTGTTAGGACCAAAGAATTGAACTCTCATTTTCTTCTCAAATATATTATTCCCACGTAATAAAATTATTTTTTACTCCCAAAATTTGTTATGCCCACGGTTGTTTTGTTCAACACAAAATCCTTCTTTAACACAAAAGAGAAAATAATAGATCATCTTCTATAATTGTTGAACTGTAACACCCCATATTTAATGAAATTATGGACTAAAATGAAAGATTCATAACCTTGTAGTCTAAATTTGAATTTTTAGGGAGTGCAGGGGTGAAAAATAAACCCCTCCCCCATTTGGGAATCAACCCCAAAATTTTCCTAACCTAGTTGACACCTCCCTTCCTCGATCCACTCTGTCCGACCTTCGTCAGTGTACATCGTCACCACTAGCATGGTCGGCGTCCTCCGCAGACCAGTCCCCAGTCGTTAGCGATCCCAATCGATCGTTGAATGTCCTTAATCGAATGGAGGAAACCCTTTTTGTCGCCGCCATTTTTCTCCCTAATTTTGATTGATATGGCGGCCGTCTTGCCTTACCGCTGTCACCAACGTGTTCCTCAGCTTGTTCTGCTCAAATCCCAACCGGTGGGTCACGTCAACGTCGTCAGTTTCATTGATTGCCAGCGTGGGTAAGCGTTTCAGCCTTTTTATTTTATTTTCGAATGGATTTTTGGCTAATGCATGGATATATATTGATTGTAATTGGTTAATTGAAGTTGTAGGAGTAATCGACTGATCACCCCAAGCCAATCGTCGCCGCCACGCTCCTCCACGTGCGTGAGGGCTTCTTTAACTACCCTGGAAACCTTCTAGAACTGATTCAGTCGGTCTATACCGGCATGAATCGACTAACTCGATCTGAACAAGGTTTGTTTGACCCGACTGAGTCAACCAGAACTGAGGCCCGTTGACTTTAACCCAAAAAGTCAAATTTTCTGAAAAGTCATATTTCATGTTTTTCGACGTCCTGAGTCTGAATTCGAAGTCCGTTTTGCTAAATTCGCACTTGATAAGTCATTTTTCAGTGTTTTATCTTCATATTCAATTTGGCTTTTCGATTAAGTTTAGTTTCTGACGTAAATTCATTTGTTTTGTATCCAAGAAATTATTAGACGTTTAATTTAAGTTTGAGATTGATCGAATAGAGTTTAAATGTTCGATCGATGGAGCACGAAAATTGATGTAATACTTTACTACCTCTTTGGATGTTTTATGGAACATGTTGATAATGGACAAATGCATGGATATATATGAATGGTTTTTTATGCATGATTGATTATGGATGGACTCGAACCAAATACGGTTTAAGTGATAAATTGATTAAGACTCGATCGAATTACATAAAAGAATTGGAAGACTGATAAGAAATGATTTCAAGTGCAATGATTAGCATGTAGAGAAAATAACCTCAGAGTTATTAAATTCTAACTATTTTCGTTAAAATGTTTAATATCAGAATCACCTGAGTATAAAATTACGAAATTTCTCCTATAAGGTAAAAATGGTCTGGACTGACCTGAGAGCGAAAGTACTAATATTGTTTGAATAATTCAGAAAAATTAAATTAAATGGAAAGACTAGACGGAAGGAAAGGACTGGAATTACCTTGAATTGTAATTTGACCAAAATGTCTTTACACTGTAAAAAGACCATGATTACCCCTAGGAGCGAAAAATAATGTTGAACAGATATATCTGACCAAATTACCAGAAAATGTACTTATGTTTATATTGATCTAAATTATCAGAATGTCATCGAGCTACGAAATAACTAAAATAACATTCATTGTTCAAATGACCAAAATACCCTTAACTCTAAAGGAACTAGAATACTTTGAAGCCTAATTTATCAGACGTAATGTCTCGGACAGAATGGAATGGAATGATGATAATACCCTTAAAGCGTAAAAGGACTATGAATGGCTATGATAATGGAGATAACCTGTGAACTCACATTTTGATTCATTTGAACCTTGAAATCACCGATTAAAATTTTTATATATTTGAAAACCCCCAAAAATAGAATTCTACATTTAAAAATCCTTAATACTTGATCCCTTGTTTTTGAATGATCAATTGAAGACTCGATTAGTGGAAATATGACACGTCACTGAAGTTTTTAAATGATGGATTATCCTTAAGTTTTGGAATAACTAACGTGTCTGGACCCCAAATGACTAAAATAACCTCAAATATCAAGATGACCTAAATACCTTTATGACTTGAATTAAGTAAATGTCTTGGGATAGACAATGGGAACACCAATGAACCGAAATGTTGTACTACCTCTAATGGTTATAGAGCACGACCCAAGTCGTCAGAAATTTTTGATACTATTACAACGTGGAAATGAAATAAATACCAATAGAATACCTATTCGACTCCTCAAGAATTGATCAAAAATGATTATGATATTGACCAGATCAGCTGGTACAGTCAATAATAAGAAGTGAATAATAGTAAAGTATCACAGTCTGAATGATTGACAAGTATCGCAGTATGGAGGATCTATAGTTCAATCGCTCTATCCTTTTTTAGTTAAATTACTGAGAATTCTCCAAGAATCAAAATGTCTGAAATACCCCTATTTGTTTGAATAATGGAAGTGCTCCTGTCATACTTGAAAACTTAAGTAACTTTGATGCAAAAGATTGTAAATACCTTTCTGATCACCAAGTAGCTCTAAAGAATATCTGGATCCTTTAGTGTGTTCCTTATGTGACATGTAAATGTTTTACATGTTTTAAAGCGTGGTTTTCTAAAATTTCAGATTTACTGATGTTTTGAATTACTTTTAAATGAACTATGACTACATGATATGTGCCCTATGATTTTCCTGTTTTCATTGGAAAATACAATGGTTTCTGATTTATGGATCATGAAATCTATTGGTTTTTGAACTATGGTTACCTGAAATATATTATCTAATTACATGTTTTCACTGGAAAATATAATCGTCCCTGAATTATGTATCATGAAACCTACGGGTTACTACTTGAATTATTTTATTGGGACAGTATTTGGGTAGGCTGGAGTATGGAGGTTCAGATATGATCAAGCTGGTAAATCCTTACAAACCTAAGGTGACCCTTGGGTAGGCTCCGAGAAACTTTCTTGGGTAGGCTCTCAGGCCCCAAGGCACTCCTTTGGATAAATCATGGGACATCATATGGTGTACGAGTATAGGACAATTATGTGGTTTATTTCATGGCCACTCTTACGAGATTTTACTAGATCACGATCCTGATACTATTGTTACTGCTAAATCTGATTTCTACTGAATATTATATGGGTATAATTATGGAGTATAGAGGTTCAACTCTGATCAAGCTGGTAAATCTTTACGAACCTAAGAAGACCTTTGGGTAGGCCCATAGGCCCCAAGATACTCCCTTAGGGTGGCTCCTCTACTGTATGCTTAGGGTAAGTCCTTATGGATGCAGTTATGAGGAACTGCAAATGGTGTTCGGTTGGAGGGTATTATTGTGTTTTTAAAATATGTTTTAAACAATAAACATTTAAAAGAATTTATATATCTTACTCTATTTTATTGGAAAACACTAGACATCCTATTCTGATCTCCTGACTTTGGTCCTCTGAATGTTTCTTATGAACTGAAATCTTCATATCTTTTACTCGAAGAAATATTAGTGGAACCTCACTCAAACTGAAAACCTGTAGAAATCTGAATCAATAAGGAAAATTTATGCTTTTCCATTTATCTGCATGTCCTTTAGCATCACTTGGTAGTTCTATATTACTGAGCTTCCCAAAGCTCGCTATTTTACTCACCTTTTCAGGTTAAAAGAATTGATCTACTTCAGCTATCGACATATGCAAAGGGGAGTTCCTTTGGTTTGGGATGAAAAGTATGATACAAGTGTAATTAAGGGGCATGTAGGTCACATTTGATTTTTATAATGAGTATGAACATGTATGATTTTAATTCTATCTGTAATATATGAATGGTTTTCTGAACTTGTATTTTTTATAAATTATTTAATGATTTTATACGTTTTAACAAAAATCTTAATTTTCAAAGATTTTTATTGTGGGTCACTCTGGTGGCCTTAATGTGACACTCCGGATCAGATCGGGTCACTCGCATCAGTTCGTAGATGTTACATGAACCCTACAAAATATAAAACCTAACAATCTTTCTCTGCTCTTTCATCAGAATAAGAGAGATTTTACAAATTTTCGTACATCTACCTTCCGCAACGTGAATTTGGTGTTGTAATCCAATTTGTTAGAAGATAACGACATGCACAATGATCGCCTAATAAAGAGACACCAAGTTTTTACGTGGAAACCCCTTTCAAGAAAAACCATTGGAAGAAGAGGAGAAAATTCACTAATGTCAAGAGAAGAAGAATACAAGAGGAGTCGTTGTAGACAACCTAAAATCAAACCATAATCCCTAATATTTATTTAAAAAATTTACCAAACAACAACAAATATTTTATACAACATCCACTAAGCAAAAAAAATATTTTTCAAAGGTTATTTTTCAAAATATCTATATCATGGTTCAAAAATTATTTTTCAGAATTTATTTCATAGTGAAACCAACGAACCCTAAATTAAAATATAAAAATAATGTTAAATACCATTAATATAATTAAGCTATATTATCAATATATTTTATATGTGTGTGAGAGAGAGATATATATATTTATCTATCTATCTATCCCTAAACTTAGTCAACTATTAAAAACTTTATATTACTATTATTTTAATAGTATAGAGTAATTATAAAATAATATATGTTCAAGAGTTTTTTTAGTTATTGATAATTCACACACTGTAAATTCAGCTACTTGAACAAAAATTCTCAAAGAAAAATAACACTCACTTCGACCATCAAACTCACTGAATGAGGTCAATTTTATATTTCTGTTGTCATATGATAATGTTGCCCAATCAAATAAAATAAAGTCATTTCAAAATTTAGATTACTTGAATAACCTTTCATTACATAAAAATAATGCACTCTAAATTAAAAAAATATTAGGATTTAAAACGTTTAATTAAAATATATACATTTTATATCAAATTAATATAAATAATCTTTGGATACCGAATCCAACTTAATGCACAAGTCAAGAACCTTTTTTATAAAGTTAAAATAACAGCAACTAACAACTAATACTTAAATTATAACTAATAATTTCTCAAACAATTCTTAAACAATATATAACATATATCATAAAATTTATCAGATATAAACATTTTAATTAAAATTAACAAAAGTCTTGACATTTTTTCCAAATAAAGAAATCAAATAATCCAAATATGATCTTGTTTGACAAGTTAATTAAATTTGGAAATTTAAATATGGACATGTTTGATTAAGGTAGGTTTTCAAGCATAGAGATGGAAATGAGTCGAAACTTTTTTTTTGGTACAGTGTCTAAGCATATTTTATTCCTATTAAATTCAATTCAAAATATATTTATACAATATCTAAATAAATTAAATAAAATATATTTTCATGCAATGTCTAAAATATTCATATACCATTCATAAATTGTAACATATTACGTACATTCGAATCCGTATCATCCTTTATATTACAACAACAATAATAATATTAAGCATAAAAGTAATATGATACTGTTTTAGTCTAATAGAGAACAAAAATCAAAATGAAATCTTTCTTCTGTCGACACCGTTTTTCGCCCAGACGGGGAAAAGACCGATACCGAATCGGGGGTTTTCTCTTTGAAAAGATTTTCGAAATGTGACGAGTCGCCACCAATCATTTTAGGTGCGGTTGTGTCACACCCCAATATGGGGTTAGATTTCTTTTAGTTTAAAATATATGAAATGATATGATATTTGGTTGGCTAATAATTATTTTATTAGACCATTAAGTTAATAAACAAATTGAAGAAAATGAGTTAGGTAGAAGTGGACAAATTGTGGGGTGTGGGGATTAAATAAATGATATGGAAATTTCTGGAATCCATTTCCAGCTTTCACTTTCAAATTCCAACAAGAGTTTTAGAAGAGCTGCTTTATCATCGTCCCTTATTTCCCTCCTCTTTCTCTCCCTTTCCCTCAAACCGAATGCTCCGTATTACTCCACCGGCCCCCATGAACATCCTTAAAAGCTTCGGCTTCGGAGCCAACATCAAGCCGAACCCATCAATGCAAAACTCTACCATTGCTTAAGGTCCAGATGACGACGTCCCTGCTCCTGGCCTGCAGTTACTTAGTTCGGTGTTGGGTGTTTTTTGGGCATTGAATTGGCGTTCCAGAGGGTTTCGGTTGTGATCAAAATGGAGGTCGGGTATACTCAAGGGTTCATGGATAATTTGAGTTATGAGGACGTGTGTTCTGGGACTACCAACCATAATAAAGTTGTGAGGCTTCAGTATGACCCTAAAGAATGAAATAAGGAATAAGAAAATGATACGTGGGAGAAGAAAGTGAGAAAAGAGATGCACGATGCAATCACTTGAGCAAAGGAAAGTCCAATGTCCGAGCCTTTAAATCTGATAAAAGGATGAAGGAGCAAATCACATGGGTTATGTGGCAATGCCCCACACACTAATTATTTACCAAATGGAGTTATGATTTCCAAAGGAATATTACGTGGGTGGTGTTTTAAAAAGAAAATATAGTGGAAAAATTTCATCATGAGTGCTTGGTAAGAACTTGGCTTTGTCTCATACTTTCCTTTAGTTTTAGTTTATGGCTAAATAATGCAAATTAATTCGGTTCAAACCCTAATTTTAGTGATTAATTATTATAGTAACCCCACAAGTATTCTATTATACTAATTGGGTTTCCAAATTATTATTTCAATTCTAATAAGCTATCTTTATGGCGAGGAAAATTATTTTGGATACGAGTTAGTAATTTTGATGGTTTGGATCGAGAGGAAAATATTGGAAGTTGAATCAAAGATCGAGGACGTTCGAATGGAATTTAAATGGTCGACCAGTATGGCACGAAAAATCGAGGTAATACTTTACTACCTCTTTATACTTTATGGAACATGTTAATAATGGATAGATACATGGACATATAGATGATTGGTTTATTATGTATGTTTAATTATGGATGGATTCGAACTGAATACGATTTAAGTGATAAATTAGTTAAGACTATTGAGTTACAAGTTTTATGATTGAGTGATAAAGGAATCAGTCCCTGAATATGTGAATTATAATTTATCTTGTTAAAGGTACTTGGATGATAAATTATGAGAATACTCCGGTTTAGTAAAATTATGAAAATACCCCTATGTTGTAAAATGACAAGAATTGTCCCTGGAAGTTGATTAATAACTCTGAAAAGATTTATTGATCTGATAAAATTACAGATGTGCATAAGAAATGTCAGTTTTGCTTAGAAAAATTTGATAATCGGTTTTTAACCCAAGAGGGTTTCTGCAAGATACTAGAAGCATGTTAAGGAATAATTTCAAGATCAGAGAATGTTCGGGAAAGCAATTGACCATAGGATCTTTAAATTATAATTATTTTCGTTAAGAGCTAATATCGAAATTATCTGGTTAAGAAATTATGAAAATGCCCTTGAGAGGTAAAATTGTTTGAGTTGACCCTGAATGAGAAAGTACTTTGAGGATTTGTACTTAACTCGATTAAGTACGAATTTGTTTGTTAAGATCCTGACGTAGTGCAGAAAAATTATTGATATTCTGTTGCTAAAAACATGAGAAGGCACTTGACCCGAAAATATCCGAGTTACGAGTAAATACCTAAAGAACAATTTATCGGGGTGCTCTTCTATCAGAATTGTTCGAAGGGACTAAAATAGATGATAAATTGGAATTAAATAATAAGACAGGATGGAAGGAAATGGTTGAAATACATCATATATGTAGAATGACCAGAATACCCTGTAATGGAAATAACCCAAGAATATCAACAAACTCAGGAATGATTAGATATCCTCGAGCTCTGTAAAGAAAGGAATAAAACAGAGTACCAAAATGACCAAAATACCCTTATGGTCTAGATTAAGTAAATGTTTTGGATTAATTAAGTAATCCAAATAAACATGGGTGTTGAACTACCCTTAAAAGTTATGGAATTCAGCTTAAGTGAGTTGACCAATGCTAATGATATGTCAGTACCTGAATGGCTTAGGCATCATTTGAATGTGTGTTCATTTTCACAAGTTTGGTTCTATGATAATTTTGAAAATACTCAGCTCAGCTCAGCTCAACTCTAGATCGTATTCGGTAATAAGAAATGGATATTCGCTATACAAATCAACCACGAAGACCAAATTGAATTGAACGGAAGTACAATATGTATATGAAATTCAGAAACGTCTGGATTATCTGGAAAGTTTTGAAGTAACCGTGATAGATTTGACTGCTAAACAAACTGAGTAACCTTAATGACTAAGGATTAAATAGGTGATTGGATGAGTTTGGGAACATTGTTGAACTTACATGATGAGTTGTCCTTATGGGTCATAAAATATGAATCAAGTACGTATGTATTTCCTGATATCGTTGAAACATGGAAATGAAATAAAGACTATTGGAAGATCTATTCAACGATGATTACGAAGATGATTTAAGGACAAGAATTATTAGTATTAAAGAGTAAATACTCTAAAAAGGTTGTAAATTGACGGGTCGACATGCATTAATTCTGAGAGATTATTCAGTTTGAATTGTTCGATAAACCGATCGATCAACATGGATTGTAAATGTCTTGAAGATTTGTTTCTCCTTTATTAGCTCAAATCACTATGGGCATTCTGAAACACTTTCCTGATGCACATGAAAACATAGTGGGATTCTAAGTATCAACTTTAAGTGTCCGATTAGATCGGTTAGTAATCAATCCTCTCCAATAGAACCTCGTTCCTATAATCCGATCAAATTGCACAAGCTTCATGTTATCCATACTGATAACTATAAAATGCCTCTGAAAAATACTTGGATACTCTAGTGTGTTCCACATGTACTACATGATTGTTTTATATGTTTTGAAATAAGTTTTGACAAAATTATTGATTCACTGGTTTATGAACCATGGCAAGATGGTATGTGATATATGGTTACGGTTTTCATCAAAAACTATGAATTGTTATTGATTTATGGACCATGAAATATACTGGTTATTTATGGAACTATTTTATTGGGATATTATATGGGTACACTGGAGATACAGCTCTGATCAAGCTGGAAATTTCTTACGGACCTAAGGTGGTCCTTGGGTAGGCTCTCAGGCCTCAAGGTACTCCCTTGGGTTAATCATGGAACTACTTATGGTGTACATGTGGAAATCAGTTATACGGTTTATTTCATTATTATGATTAGGACATATGACTGGATAACGGTCCAGGTATTACGATTTATGGCTAAAACTGATTTCTACTGGATTTTTATAAGGATAGGATTCTGGAGTATGGAGGCACAACCTTGATCCAGCTGGCCTTACGGACCTAAGGATACCCTTGGGTAAGCCCACCGGCCCCAAGGTATATCCTTAGGTTGGCTCCCTTTGCTGTGTGCTTAGGGTAAGCCCTACAGACGCAGTTCTGGGGAACTGCATAATGGAGTTGGTTGGAGGGTTTCACTATGGTTTTAAAAAGATTTATATATTTTCACTAGTTTTGATTGGAACACACTAGACATCATATTCGATCTCCTAAAAAAGTGATACTATGAAATGTTTCCTATGAACTGAGATATTCATGGCTTCTATTCGATGAACTACCAGTGGAACCTCTGATTATCACGAAAATTTATATACATTTATTCAATAAGGAAATTATGGTTTTCCATTTATCTGCATATCCTATAGCATCATCTGGTTGTTATGTATTACTGAGCTTTCTGAAGCTCACTCTATTACTCACCATTGCAGGTTAAAAGAATTATGACAGTACAGCTATCAACATCAATAAGGGAGTTCTTCCGACATTGCTTTCGGAAGATGGTACATGTGATTAGGGGGCATGTAATTATATTTTGTTTTATATACGAGTCTGAAAATATGTTTGATTTCGAATACTAATAAATTTTATTTAGTATTCATAAATGATTTTATGAGTTTACATGTTCTGATAAAAAGTTTTAAATTTTCCGCTATTTTTACGGTGGGTCGCTCCGGTGGCCTAATGTGATACTCCAGATCGGATCTGGCTATATGTATCGGTCTGAGGGGGTTACATTTAGTGGTATCAGAGCTATGGTTGAGTCAAATTTTTCAAGTTAGATCGGCCGGTCGAATTTCGAAAAGATGTATGATCAGTAAATGCCCTTAGAATACAATCGTACCTCTCTGAGCTGGAACTCCAAGGTGGAGTCACTATCTGTAACGAGTAAACTAAATTTTTCTATCCGTTAGGACTCTATCATTTTATAAACGAATATCAGTAACGTTTGTCTAAATTCTATAAAGTACTACACGAGCCATGTGAGAGTTACTCTTCTGAGAAATTCTGACCCAACTCTAGAAATGAAATTGGGATATGTTACTGCTCTATGAGCCTATTCTTGTGACCAAGACTGAATTGATTCTTCAAGAAAATTTTTATTCGGATTCTTTTATTGAAATGAGAAAAAGTTTTGATAAGAATATATGCTCAACTGTTAAGGATTAGTGGAGGATTCATATTTCTCTAAAAGCTACTTGAAGATATGGAAGAATTGATGGAATTTTCATTCGGCAATTCTATGACATGAATGAATTTTGAGGATGAAATTCTTTTAAGGAGGGGAGAATTGTCACACCCCAATATGGGGTTAGATCTTTTTTAGTTTAAAGTATATGAAATGATATGATATTTGGTTGGCTAATAATTATTTTATTAGACCATTAAGTTATTAAACAAATTGAAGATAATGAGTTAAGTAGAAGTGGACAAATTGTGGGGTGTGGGGATTAAATAAATGATATGGCAATGTCTGGAATCCATTTCCAGCTTTAACTTTCAAATTCCAACAAGAGTTTTAGAAGAGTTGCTTTATCATCGTCCCTCCTTTCCCTCCTCTTTCTCTCCCTTTCCCTCAAACCGAATGCTCCGTATTACTCCACCGGCCCCCATGAACATCCTTAAAAGCTTCAGCTTCGGAGCCAACATCAAGCCAAACCCATCAATGCAAAACTCTGCCATCGCTTAAGGTCCAGATGACGACGTCCCTGCTCCTGGCCAGCAGTTGCTTAGTTCAGTGCTGGGTGTTTTTGGGGCGTTGAATTGGCGTTTCAGAGGGTTCCGGTTGTGATCAAAATGGAGGTCGGGTATACTCAAGGGTTCATGGATAATTCGAGTTATGAGGATGTGTGTTCTGGGACTACGAACCATAATAAAGTTGTGAGGCTTCAGTATGACCCTAAAGAGTGAAATAAGGAATAAGAAAATGATACGTGGGAGAAGGAAGTGAGAAAAGAGATGGACGATGCAATCACTTGAGCAAAGGAAAGTCCAATGTCTGAGCCTTCAAATCTGATAAAGGATAAAGGAGAAAATCACGTGGGTTATGTGGCAATGCCCCACACATTAATTATTTGCCAAATGGAGTTATGATTTCCAAAGGAATATCACGTGGGTGGTGTTTTAAAAAGAAAATATAGTGGAAAAATTTCATCATGTGTGCTTGGTAAGAACTTGGCTTTGTCTCATACTTTCCTTTAGTTTTAGTTTATGGATAAATAATGCAAATTAATTCGGTTCAGACCCTAATTTTAGTGATTAATTATTATAGTAACCCCACAAGTATTCTATTATACTAATTGGGTTTCCAAATTATTATTTCAATTCTAATAAGCTATCTTTATGGCGGGGAAAATTATTTGGATACGAGTTAGTAATTTTGATGGTCTGGATCGAGAGGAAAATATTGGAAGTTGAATAAAAAATCGAGGACGTTCGAATGGAATTTAAATGGTAGACCAGTATGGCACGGAAAATCGAGGTAATACTTTACTACCTCTTTATGCTTTATGGAACACGTTAATAATGGATAGATACATGGACATATAAATGATTGGTTTATTTTGTATGTTTAATTATGGATGGATTCGAACTGAATACGATTTAAGTGATAAATTAGTTAAGACTATTGAGTTACAAGTTTTATGATTGAGTGATAAAGGAATCAATCCTGAATATGTGAATTATAATTTATCTAGTTAAAGGTACTTGGATGATAAATTATGAGAATACTCCGGTTTAGTAAAATTATGAAAATACCCCTATGTTGTAAAATGACAAGAATTGTCCCTGGAAGTTGATTAATAACTCTGAAAAGATTTATTGATCTGATAAAATTACAGATGTGCATAAGAAATGCCAGTTTTGCTTAGAAAAATTTGATAATCAGTTTTTAAACCAAGAGGGTTTGTGCAAGATACTAGAAGCATGTTAAGGAATAATTTCAAGATCAGAGAATGTTCGGGAAAGCAATTGACAATAGGATCTTTAAATTATAATTATTTTCGTTAAGTGCTAATATCAAAATTATCTGGTTAAGAAATTATGAAAATGCCCTTGAGAGGTAAAATAGTTTGAGTTGACCCTGAATGAGAACGTACTTTGAGGATTTGTACTTAACTCGATTAAGTACGAATTTGTTTGTTAAGATCCTGACGTAGTGCAGAAAAATTCTTGATATTCCGTTGCTAAAAACATGAGAAGGCACTTGACCCGAAAATATCCGAGTTACGAGTAAATACCTAAAGAACAATTTATCGGGGTGCTCTTCTATCAGAATTGTTCGAAGGGACTGAAATAGATGATAAATTGGAATTAAATAATAAGACAGGATGGAAGGAAATGATTGAAATACATCATATATGTAGAATGACCAGAATACCCTGTAATGGAAATAACCCAAGAATATCAACAAACTCAGGAATGATTAGATATCCTCAAGCTCTGTAAAGTATGGAATAAAACTGAGTATCAAAATGACCAAAATACCCTTATGGTCTAGATTAAGTAAATGTTTTGGATTAATTAAGGAATCCAAATAAACATGGGTGTTGAACTACCCTTAAAAGTTATGGAATTCAAGTTAAGTGAGTTGACCAACGCTAATGATATGTCAGTACCTGAACGGCTTAGGCATCATTTGAATGTGTGTTCGTTTTCACAAGTTTGGTTCTATGATAATTTTGAAAATACTCAGCTCAGCTCAACTCTAGATCGCATTCGGTAATAAGAAATGGATATTCGTTATACAAATCAACCACGAAGACCAAATTGAATTGAACGAAAGTACAATATGTATATGAAATTCAGAAACGTCTGGATTATCTGGAAAGCTTTGAAGTAATCGAGATAGATTTGACTGCTAAACGAACTGAGTAACCTCAATGACTAAGGATTAAATAGGTGATTGGATGAGTTTGGGAACACTGTTGAACTTACATGATGAATTATCCTTATGTGTCATAAAATATGAATCAAGTACGTATGTATTTCCTGATATCGTTGAAACATGGAAATGAAATAAAGGCTATTGGAAGATCTATTCAACGATGATTACGAAGATGATTTAAGGACAATAATTGTTGGTATTAAAGAGTAAATACTCTAAAAAGGCAGTAAATTGACGGATCGACATGCATTAGTTCTGAGAGACTATTCAGTTCGAATTGTTCGATAAACCGATCTATCAACATGGATTGTAAATGTCTTGAAGCTTCGTTTCTCCTTTATTAGCTCAAATCACTCTGGACATTCTAGAACACTTTCCTGATACACATGAAAACATAGTGGGATTCTAAGTATCAACTTTAAGTGTCCGATTAGATCGGTTAGTAATCAATCCTCTTCAATGGAACCTCGTTCCTGTAACTCGATCAAATTGCACAAGCTTCATGTTATCCATATTGATAACTATAAAATGCCTCTGAAAAATACTTGGATACTCTAATGTGTTCCACATGTACTACATGATTGTTTTATATGTTTTGAAATAAGTTTCGACAAAATTATTGATATACTGGTTTATAAACCATGGCAACATGGTACGTCATATCTGGTTACGGTTTTCATCGAAAACTATGAATTGTTATTGATTTATGGACCATGAAATATACTGGTTATTTATGGAACTATTTTATTGGGATATTATATGGGTAGACTAGAGATACAGCTCTTATCAAGCTAGAAATTTCTTACGGACCTAAGGTGATCCTTGGGTAGGCTCTCAGGCCCCAAGGCACTCCCTTGGGTTAATCATGGAACTACTTATGGTGTACATGTGGAAATCAGTTATACGGTTTATTTCATTATTATGATTATGACATATGACTGGATAACGGTCCAGGTATTACGATTTATGGCTAAAACTGATTTCTACTGAATTTTTATAAGGATAGGATTCTGGAGTATGGAGGCACAACCTTGATCCAGCTGGCCTTACGGACCTAAGGATACCCTTGGGTAAGCCCACGGGCCCCAAGGTATATATTTAGGTTGGCTCCCTTTGCTGTGTGCTTAGGGTAAGCCCTACAGACGCAGTTCTGGGGAACTGCATAATGGAGTTGGTTGGAAGGTTCCGCTATGGTTTTAAAAAGATTTATATCTTTTCACTAGTTTTGATTGGAACACATTAGACATCATATTCGATCTCCTAAAAAAGTGATACTATGAAATGTTTCCTATGAACTGAGATATTCATGAATTATATTCGATGAACTACCAGTGGAACCTCTGATTATCCCAAAAATTTGTATACGTCTGATTCAATAAGGAAATTATGGTTTTCCATTTATCTGCATATCCTATAGCATCATCTGGTAGTTATATATTACTGAGCTTTCTGAAGCTCACTCTATTACTCACCATTGCAGGTTAAAAGAATTGTACCAGTATAGATATCGACATCAATAAGGGAGTTCTTCCGGCGTTGCTTTTGAAAGATGGTACATGTGATTAGGGGGCATGTAATTATATTTTGTTTTATATACGAGTCTAAAAATATGTTTAATTTCGAATACTGATAAATTTTATTTAGTATTCATAAATGATTTTATGAGTTTACATGTTTTGATAAAAAGTTTTAAATTTTCCGCTATTTTTATGGTGGGTCGCTCCGGTGGCCTAATGTGACACTCCAGATCGGATCGGGCTATCCGTATCGGTCTGAGGGGGTTACAGGGTGGGACACCATAAAACCATGTAATTTTAATAAAACATTTTTATTTTTATAAAAATACAAAGTTTTAAGGTTTACGAAAATCCAGAAATCGGGTTCGGGAGTCAGTTACGTGTGGGGAAGGATTACCACCCCCACAAGCGCCCAAAAATCGGTACCTAGTTGGTTACCCTATATTTAAAATAAAAAATTTTAAGTTCAAACATTACTTAATTTGAAAATCATTACAAATGCAAAGTTGAAAAGTGTATTCGTTTATTAAAGTCGATAACATTCGCCCCTAGCATAAAAGCGGAAGATAAACTATTATGCTCAATAACCGATTATTGCAACGTTTCTAGAAAATCATGATGAAATGTTGAAAAAGGATATCGACTTATTTCGAGAATCACCAGTAGTCACCCCCTGAGCATAATTATGGGAGATATACTATTAATTCCCTAATAAGTGAACATTGCCTTAGGGTTAAAAATAAAATGCGATCAAACAAATTTTATTTATCATAATTAAACTAAAAGTTAATCAAGGCTTTTTCTAGCTTAAAGTGTCAAATTATGAAAGTTAAAGGTGGTCCCTATTTGATTTTAAACCAATTATTGAATAGAATAACCGAGGTGGTCCCTTGAGCATTTACGCGAGGGCCTACTCAGATTATTCCCTAAATTAAGGGGACTATATTGAAATCTAGCTAAAGGTGGATGTTCTGTTTAAGCTATTTAATTATGTCAATATTAAAGTTATATTTGAAATTCGGGGACTAAAAAGGTCAAGATCTAAAAATATCGATTCCTAAAATATTTAAAAGTTTAAGGTCTAAATTGATGATTTCTAAAAATGAGGACTAATTAAAAAAACCTAATTATTATCAAAATTATTAAACCTAAAGTATTTTTTAGAAAGTATTATTCATTAATAAATTTTAAAAGTTGAGCAATTGATTCGAGTAATCAGACATCTTCTGCGTAAACTCGACTCGAATTGCTCCCTAATTAAACTAGAGTGTCGTCCTAATTTCTAAGTTCGATTCTAATGTTAATCTAATTTAAAACTAAATCTAAGAATTTAAACTATGAAATAATGAAACATTTAATAAACCTAATTAAAACAATAAAACAATAAATAAATAGAAAAAAAAATAAAAATAAAATAAACCTAAATACAAGGACATAATTGCATGAATATTAAATTACTAAACTAAAAGCAAATAAATTAAACATATAATGGAGCTAAATTGAAACATGTTGAAATTTGAAGACTAAATCGAAATAAAATAAGAATAAATAGATTAGTGACTAAAATACAAAACACACGTAATTTATAGGGACCTAAATATAATTATTCATTTTATTTAAGCCTTAAAATAATCTGCTAAATTAAAAAGGGACAATTACAACATTAGTCCACGTGTATTTTAAAAAATTAAAAGGTCACTACACATGAGCAACGTGTAAAAACACGCTAAAAGTAAGGGGATTAAACAACAATTATACCAAAATTTTCAAAGAACAAAGAGAAAAGGAAAATTTATAAAAACGGTCCCTTCTAGTGACCATTTTATAAAAATACGGGAAAGTTTCGAGTACCTAAAACACGATTTCCCCTGAAATTTTTCTATAAATACAAAAAAAAAATTATAATTTCATTTTTTCATTTTTAAAAAAAACTTAAAGAGAGAAGGTCTCCCCTCTCTCAAGAAATCTGGTTGTTGCCTAACGTCGGGCCCTCGTTGACCGTCGCCGCCTTCGAAGGCCGTTGGTTACCAAAAATCACCATGAAGCTCATATCGAGCTCCTCGTCACGGATCTAGGTTTGGTTTCACACGAAACGGCTGAGATCGCTCGACTTTTCAGGCTCCGGTGACTCCTTCGACGACCCAAGGTAATTCTTATCTATCCTCCTACGGCTATGTTATTCGACTGAAATAAAAAAATATTCCGTTATAGAAGAATGGTATTTGGGTAATGTTGTTATTGAGGTGATTTTCGAAACTAAAACGCTTTTTATTTATTATCTCTACTTAAAATCGAAGCTAAAAAAGAAAACGAAAAAAGAACACTGTTCAAAATAGGAAAAAAATAGAAAAATACCTTGAATGTCTCGGTTTATTACTTCTAGAAAACGAAAAAAAAATTACAGTGTTTTCCAAGAATTTGCAAGAGAGTATTACAAATTATTTGTGTGAGTTTTATACCCATATACGGAGAAAATGAAATCATTCCCACTTTGTTTCTTCTGTCTTATTCTCTGTAGAGTGGCGTAGAGCTGGGGCTTAGCGTCCTGGAGTTGTCTTTGGTCGGTATTGGGGCAGAGTGAGGTAGCTGCTAAGTGAGGTGGAAAAGGGCGCACGTTGATTGGGGTGAAAATGATGGCCTTCGGTTGGGTAAAGTGGGTGGCTGCCCAGCTAGGTTAGACCCGGGCCGGGCCTTGGGTCTGGGTTTAATTTGGGGTTAGGTTAATTTTGTTTTGTGTCCTTTTGAGGCTCAGTTGGGTTTTGGGTTTGTATTTGGGCTTGGGCTTGGCCGGGTTTGGGTTTGTAAAATAATGAAAACGAAAAAATGGTGCTCACACTTGCCCCTCTTTGCTCATTACTGTGAAACGAGAATGAAACAAAGATAATAGAGCACCATTTTTGACTCAATCTATGCTCTTCAAGTTGCAGGCTCTTCTCATCGTGATCTTTCTACTGGGAATGTTGATCCCTCAAGTGAGGTGTCGCTGATTCGAAGTGTTGTTAATTTAGCGATAGGTCGAAAAAGTTCTTCTCATTATGAACTTCTTCTCCCTCTTTCGGATGAGTTCTTCGCATTATGAACTCTCTATCAGAAATGTCAATCCCTCAAGCGAGGCGTTGTTGATAGGTCATTATAAACTTCTTCTCCCTTTATCGGATGAGTTTTCTCATTATGAACTCTCCATTGGAAATGTCAATCCCTCAAGTGAGGCGTTACTGATTCGAAGTGTTATGAATTGAGCAATAGGTCGAACAAGTTATTTTCATTATGAACTTCTTCTCCCTCTGTCGGATGAGTTCTTCTCATTATGAACTCTCAATTGGAAATGTTAATCCCTCAAGCGAGGCGTTGCTTATTCGAAGTTTTGTGAATCGAGCAATAGGTCGAACAAGTACTTCTCATTATGAACTTCTTCTCCCTTTGTCGAATGAGTTCTTCTCATTAGAACTCTTAATTGGAAATGTTAATCCCTCAAGCGAGGTGTTTCTGATTCGAAGTGTTATGAATCGAACAATAGGTCGAACAAGTTCTTCTCATTATGAACTTTCTCTCCCTCTGTCGGATGAGCTCTTCTCATTATGAACTCTCTATTAGAAATGTTGATCGGTTTATCTTAAATAAATTCACAGAAGTGTAAGCATTAACTAGAGAGAAAATCTTTTCTTGAAACAACATAATGAACTGTAAATTAAATAAGAACTAACTCGTAATTTCCAGAATCCTAAATATAGGGTAACCAACTCGTGGCTCGACTCTCAAGTTGTTTTAAAAACAAAATGTCCCCAGCAGAGTCGCCAAGCTATCGACACCTTTTCCACTCGGGTGGGGAAAGACCGATACTGACTCAGGGGTTCTCCTTTTTGAAAAGAATTTTTAAAATGTGAGGAGTCGATTTTAGGTGCCATTGGGACACCATAAAATCGGGTGATTTTAATAAATGACAACTGTCGTTTACGATGTCAAATAAATTTATTTTTCTCAATTAATATGTAGGGAAATACGTAGTATAGAGAAATAAGGGTCGATTCCTCACGGACTTAGAAATCACAATTTTATGTTTGAATGGTTCTAGCCAGGCAAAAATAGTAAAAAGGGGGTTTTGTAGTATGAGATTTAAATAGTAAAAAACAATTAAATAAATAAAGCAATTAAAGTAAGAATAAGAGGGTAAAGTTTGTAAATAAATACAGTAAAATTAGCCTCGAGCTTTGCTCTGACTCAATTTCTTTATATCATCGAATAAGATTTTCCCTCCGGGATTCACGTCGGTTACTTTGTCTACAAGGGCTATCCCCATGACTATATCTTGTATATCGAATACCCAAGGAAATCTTTGATTCCGAATTCGGAAATTGATTCTATCAACATCAATTGTCGTAGATCAATTACTGTTTAAGTACGTGGCGAGTGACTCGGATTTGTTGCTTCTATAACCGTCAATTCTGATCTCAAATCGCTCTTGGCGAAGCTATCTCGCCAAATGTGTTCCCAGGAAGTCAAATGTGCTTTCTATAAGCTGAATCTTCCTCCCACACATTTAATCGCAACAATCTCTTGACCAAAGTCAATCTTTAATTTTGAAAACTGTTTTGATTTTGAAAAGTAAGCGCAACGATTGAGAGAGATATTCCTAAGATATTAAGGGCCTATTTCAATTCTCCCGTTGGAATTGAGTCATCGCTTCAGCACTCGGCTTATTAAAAATTTAGCTAAGCATGGCAAAATTCATACTTAGCATATTAAAAACAAAACTTGAAAATAAAAGAAAAAAATGAAAACTTGAAAATAAAAGAAAAAAATGAAAACTTGAAAAAGTAAAAAGAGAAAGCTTTAATAAAACTAGAAAAGAAGATTGTAATTGATCGATAGTTTAGTCTTACCCCAAGTGGATATTTATAGCCTCTCAAAGCCAAGGATAAACAAAGAAAATAAATAAAATAATCCTAAAGATAATTGTTTTTTTATTTAAATTCAACCTTTAAACTAGTCTCCTAATGCAACTCTGCTCGTCCATTTTTAGAAGGCATGTGGAGGAAGTCTTCTAGAAACCACCACTGACTGGACCTTCTAGAAACTGCCACGTCAGACCGCGTCACGCCTAGAGTCATGCCCATGTCTCAAGTCGGACCAAATAATAAAAAAATGCAGAATTCATGTTTTATCACTAATTCTGGAAAGTAAGGACCTGTACGAAAATAGGCATAACATAACCAAATCAGCAGCAATAATTCCACAAAATCGAAGAAATAACGAGCAAAGATTAACGATCCTGAACACTCATCAAATTCCCCCTCACTTATCTCATGCTTGTCCTCAAGTATGATATAATTAAATAAGTTAAAAACTTCATTTATCGTTATTTGTCAAGTTTCACATTCAAGGAAGCAAGGTTGAGACCACAAGAATATTCAAGTAAAGAAATCAATCAATTGAACATAACAAATTGGAACAAGTCAAATGCAATTGTAACATCCATTCATTCATTAATCTCAATGCCCATAACTCAACACCTTACGGGATTCACTCAAATCACTCAATGTGTTTGGGGTAAAGAAACACTCAATATCAGAACCGACATGATATTACCATAGGCCTGCAAGTAAATCAAATCTCCACTACTAATAAGAACAAGATGCATAAATCAAAGGGTCTTTTATTGGTTGTAACGGGGATTAGGTAAAGGTGGGAAAAGGCAAATAATGGCTAAATATTCAAGGCAAGGAACAAGCAAATAACAAGTTCAACTCCATTAAAAACATTAAGCACAACAAGATAAAAGACAAACTATCGAACAACAAAATTCTTTTCGAAATGCATTTGATTTTTTCTTTTTTCACATTTTTGTTGTTTGTTTTCCATTTTTTTCATGTATTTTTTATCTCTTTTTTCTAATAGCTTCTTTTTATTTTTTTCTTTCGAACTGCTGCTGTTTTTTTTTTATGGAGCATACATCAGAAACTGCTCACTTGCCCTGAAAATGGTAAAAGAGGGACAAATAAAAAGGCTTGGGTTTATAAATGTGGTGAAAACAAAGAAACGAGAATATACTCAAAAGTGGTTAACTAAGGGAAAATACATGGTAGGCAATTTAGTGGGGGGGAAACGAATGGTTAATCCTAAGGTGCCCAAATCATCTTTAAGCATCATGTTCATGTGTAATCTGACAGAATTTAAAATGCAGGTTCTAGAATACCGATGTCAAATTCGACACACTCAATCCAACAAATGGGAACGAAAATGATATGCTCGTAAAGGATCAAATCTGACCAATTGTTTCATGCATTGAGCTAAGCACATTTCAACCAACAAAATCATGGAATATCACAAATACCAACTTGATCACAATTCATGTATCCATTATCAAGAATATCCTAACCTAAACAATCATGTGTTCCCAAACATAGCATTCCAAAAAATTTCAACAAGACAAGAAATTCAATGAAATTTCTGCAAATTCAACCAATACTAGTATCAAAACATAAAGATAAACAAAAGGGAAATTCAATCTACACTCTTCTCCCCCTCACTTAAAGCGTTTTGTCTCAAAACGTAAACTAAAGTGCAAGAGAAGGAATAGAGTACTCTCCAGATTTAATGTCGACCACGTCCACAGTGGGAGGCACTAGGATAGTGAAGTGGACTGCCCCGATTGATTCCGTGAACTGGAAACATAGGTGGTGTCATCTATGGAAAACCAACATCTAAATCCCCTGTAAACCATAAACTATATAATACATTAGTAATAGTTGAATGAAAATAGGATTGGAGTTTACCTTAGTAGTATTATCCGATGTCGCTGAATGATTGGAACACAATGGGAAATTCAATAGATTGGTCGAGAGGAAGAGGTGGCCACAGTTGGTATGGACTAGAATGACGGATATGAAGAGAGTAGCAGAGGAATGGTGAACATTGCTCAGTCCGGGGCGGAGGAGCGTTGGCGTTGTCGGGTTGGTTTCGCGTGCGCACCATCGTGGAGTAGAGAGGAGCGGATGGCGTGGAAACTCTTGGTGAAGGCGTAGGGGTTCGGTAAGGTCGGCGATGGTTAGAAGAAGAAGAAACGATGGTGTTTTTTTTGGGGAAAGAAGGAAGTGTTAGGAAAGAGAAAAGGGGATTGGGGTGGGGGCAGTAGAAAGATAACAAAAAAAGGGGAATTTTTTTTGGGTTTTACTATCGTGTGTCGCCTCTTCTAAGGGCTAACGTGCGCTGTTTAATGAAATGGTGCGCACTGGGGGCTTCTTATTCTACTTTGTTAACTATTTACTGCTTAATAGACTCTGAAATTAGCATTGTTCGAATTATAATTTCACAAATCCTGTCGTTTAAGTTTGAATAAAAATATTCAGTTCCTGTAAAATAAAAATAAAAAAAATTAAAAAACATGCTCAATCGAAAAAATAAAATAAAACAAAAATAAAAACAAAAATAAAAATGTAATGGATTTAAAAACAATGGGTTGCCTCCCATGAAGCGCTTTTGTTTAACGTCGTTAGCTCGATGACCTGATTCAGACTGCAGGTTCCATGACAAACACTTCCACTTCATTTGCTTTTTCCAACTAAGAAATTCCTTATGAGAAATTTGAAAACTCTCATAAAGATTTCTTCGAATATTTCCCAATTTAAAAATCTTGTCGAAATGAATACCCGTCAAAACATCTTTTTTACCAAAAATTAATTTCATCAAATGATTCCTCGATGGTTTCGACTTAATTTTTGGTGCCTGCAAAATAGAAGGTAGAAATTTAGACTTAAAAAGAATCAAATCGGCACAATCTAACTCCTGCATAGATCAAAAGAAAAATTAGTTTCTACAAATTTGTTTTCCAAAGGATCGATAATACCAACATAATTTACGCTATTCACTTTGTTTGGGTGTTTCATTTTCTTATACATCAAATTTAACAATCTCACCATCAAACTCCATGGTTAAAGTCATGCTTCTTACGTCAATTTTCGTGTGTGCGTACTTAGGAAGGGCGTCCCAGCAAATATCAGAGGATGTTTGTGTGATCATTTCCATCGATTATATAAAAATCAGCGGGAAACATCAAGTCATTTACCTCTACCAGTACATTCTCTAAGAGTCCTTCCGGATAGACCACTGATCTGTCAACAAGCTGTATTGAGATCTTTGTGTCCTTCAAAGACTCGTTAGTAATCATTCTGTAAATAGATAGAGGCATTACATTAATAGATGTGCCAAGATTGCAAATGGCTCGTTTTATCTCAACTTTACCAATTTATAGGGTATTATTCTTTTAGTTTCAATGGTAACTTTCGTTGGAAAACAGCTGAGACGTGCTCTCCCAAATTCACTTTCTCGTCCCGTAAGCTTTCTCTTGTTGTGCAAAGGTCCTTCAAAAACAATACTTGGAACTTTTCGAATAACCTCAAGGAGAGTTATATTAACTTCCACCTTGTACATCTAGTATTTCTTTTTCCTTAGCTTGTTTATCCCTTTAACTAACCTCGATAGAAAAGGTGGGGGCACCTCATAGGGAGATGGTGGATCATCCATTAGTTCTTCGTCATTCTCTCTATGGGATTCTGAATTATCAGCCTTCTTCTCTTTTCGGATTGCTTCGTCTGATGGAATAGGTGGTGCCACTACTGTACCACTCCGAAGATTGATGGCGCTGACATTCTCCCTCGGGTTTACCTCGGTTTGAGATAGAAATTTACCTTGTGACTCCAAGGCCTATAGTTTGAGCCAGTTAGCTTATTTGTTTGTCCATCTCTTGGAAGTGGCTTCAGTACGAGTCTGTAATTTTTCCTGGTAAAGTGCTAACCTCTCAACAATTGATTCTAGTGATGTCTTTTACTGTTGTTGTTGGGTGGAGGTGGTCTCGCTCGATAACCTTGATTCGGTCTTGAATTCTGAGATTATGCATTTTCCCATGATCTGGTTGTCTTGTTTTTTCCTACAACAAGAGAGTTGACGACTTCAGTTAACTATCTTTTTTTTTTCTAAGGAATATGAACTTATCTCATGAACCCTTCGAGGAGGTTCATTATTTGTTGCGGAACTGTTGGGAATTTGCGGCCATCATGGATATTAAGTCCTAGCCTCAGTAGGATCATATTCACTAAGGCTCCGCTGATGACAGCATCGATCATCTTCATTTCCAGGGAGATAATCCTTTATAAAAGTATTGAATGAGTGTTTGTTCAGTTAACGCTGTTGTGGCAACTAGAACATAACTTCTTAACCGCTCCCATAGTTGTAAGTGACTCTCCATCAAGTTTCCTTGATTCCAGTATTCTCCTTCGTAGTTCACTTACTTTCGCCACAGGGAACACCCTGTCAAGAAAACGAGTCATTGAGCCCATTTGTAATAGAATTAGGGAAGATAAAATAACCACTCCTTAGCTGAATCGGCTAAGGAAGAAGGAAAAGCTCTAAGTTTTAGTAGTTGTAAAGTGACTCTCCATCAAGTTGCTTGATTCCAAGTATTCTCCTTCGTAGTTCACTTACTTTCGCCACAGGGAAAACCCTGTCAAGAAAAAGACGAGTCATTTGAACCCATTTGTAATAGAATTAGGGGAAGATAAAATAACCACTCCTTAGCTGAATCGGCTAAGGAAGAAGGAAAAGCTCTAAGTTTTATTTGGTCCTCAGTTACTCCCTGTGATCTCATACTGGTACAGACCATATGAAATTCCATGAGATGTTTGTGTGGATTCTCGTTTGGCAATCCGCGAAATGTAGGGAGGAGATGAATAAGGCTGGTTTTCAACTGGTATGGAGTTTCATCTTGGGGAAAATCAATGCACAAAGTCCCTTGTTCAGTATGTGTTGTGACTAACTCCCGGATAGAAGTATCGACCATCAGAATTGGTTATGTATCAACGGATTCACCTGAATTTGATTCTTCTTCTGGATTTGATTGTTGTCACTTTCTTTCTCGAAACGTCTGTGCGTGAAGTCTCCCAGCTCTGGCTTCGATCTCCGGGTCGTACTCCACTAATGTGCCCGGATTAAACCTGGTCATAAATCAAAAGCAAACAAAATTAGTAACTTTGGCCAAGTCCCGGCAATGGCGCCAATTTGACAACTGTCGTTTTCGATGTCAAATAAATTCATTTTTCTCAATTAATAAATAGAGAAATACATAGTATAGAGAAATAATGGTCGATTCCTCAGGGATTTAAAAAATAATAATTTTATTTTTGAATGGTTCTAGCCTGGCAAAAATAGTAAAAAGGGGGTTTTATAGTATGTGATTTAAATAGTAAAAATGATTAAATAAATAAAGCAATTAAAGTAAAAATAAGAGATTAAAGTTTGTGAATAAATACGGTAAAAATAGCCTCAAGCTTTGCTCTGACTTAATTTCCTTTAGATCATCGAATAAGATTTTTCCTCCGATATTCACGTCGGTTACTTTGTCTACAAGGGCTATCCCCGTGACTCTATCTTGTATACCGAATACCCAAGGCAATATTTGATTCCGGCTTCGGAAATTGATTCTATCAACATCAATTGCCGTAGATCAATTACCGTTTAAGTTCGTGGCGATCGACTCGGATTTGTTGCTTCTATAACCGTCAATTTCGATCTCCAATCCCTCTTGGAGAAGTTATATCGACAAGTGTGTTCCCAAGAAGTCAAATGTGCTTTCTATAAGCCGAATCTTCCTCTAACACATTTAATCGCAACAACCTCTTGACCAAAGTCAATCTTTGATTTTGAAAACTGTTTTTATTTTTAAAAGTAAGCGCAGAGATTGAGAGAGATATTCCGAAGATATTAAGGGTCTATTTCAATTCTCCCGTTGGAATTGAGTCATCGCTTCAGCTCTCGGGTTATGAAAAATTTAGCTAAGCATGACAAAAGTCATACTTAGCATATTAAAAACAAAACTTGAAAATAAAAGAAAAAATGAAAACTTGAAAAAGTAAAAAGGCAAAGCTTTAATAAAACTAGAGATAAAAGAAGATTGTAATTTGAGCGATGAGTTCAGGCTTACCCCAAGTGGGTATTTATAGCCTCTCAAAGCCTAAGGATAAACAAAGAAAATAAATAAAATAATCCTAAATATAACTGTTTTTATTTAAATTCAAACTTTAAACTAGTCTCCTAATGCAACTCTGCTCGTCCATCTTCCAGAAGGCGTGCGGAGGAAGTCTTCTAGAAACAGCCGCTGACTGGACCTTCTAAAAACTGCCACGTCAGACCACGTCATGCCCAGAGTCGTGCCCATGTCTCCAGCCATGACCAAATAATAAAAAAATGTAGAATTCACCCGTTTTATCACTAATTCTGGAAAGTAAGGACCTACACGAAAATAGGCATAACACAACCAAATCAGCGGCAATAATTCCACAAAATCGAAGAAATAACGATCAAAAATTAACAATTCTAAACACTCATCAATAAAACATTTTTATTTTTATAAAAATACTAAGTTTTAAGGTCTACAAAAATCCAAAAATCAGGTTCGGGAGTCAGTTACGCGTGGGGAAGGATTAACACCCCTACAAGCGCCCAAAAATTGGTACCTAGTTGGTTACCCTATGTTTAAAATTAAAAATTCTGAGTTCAAACGTTACTTAATTTGAAAATCATTACAGATGCAAAGTTGAAAAGCGTATTCATTTATTAAAGTCGATAGCATTCACCCCTAGCATAAACTCAGGAGATCGTCTATTGTGCTCGATAACGAATATTGCCTCGTTTTTAGAAAATCATGATGCGGTTTTGAAAATGATGTTGATTTATTTTGGGAATCACCAGTAATCACCCCTTGAGCATAATTGTGGGGATATACTATTAATTCCCTAATAAGTGAACATTACCTTAGGGTTAAAAATAAAATGCGATCAAACAAATTTTATTAAAATTAAATTAAGGCTTTTTCTAGCTTAAAGTGTCAAATTATGAAAGTTAAAGGACCTAAAGGCACATACCTAGAATTGTAAATTCTAATATTAAACCTATTTGATTTTAAACCAATTATTGAATCAAATAACCGAGGTAGTTCCTTAAGCATTTACGCGAGGGCCGACTCTGATTATTCCCTAAATTAAGGGGACTATATTGAAATCTAGCTAAAGGTGGAGGCTCTATTTAACCTATTTAATTATGTCAATATCAAAGTTCTAATTGAAATTCGGGGACTAAAAAGGTCAAGATCTAAAAGTATCGATTCCTAAAAGATTTAAAAATTTAAGGCCTAAATTGATGGTTTATAAAGTTGAGGACTAATTAAAAAACCTAATTATTATCTAAATTATTAAACCTAAAGTATTTTTTAGAAAGTATTATTTATTATTAAATTTTAAAAGTCGAGCAATCGATTCGAGTAATCGGACATCTTATGAGAAAACTCGACTCAAATTGCTCCTTAATTAAACTAGAGTGTCGTCCTAATTTCTAAGCTCGATTCGAATGTTAACCTAATTTAAAATTAAATCTAAGAATTTAAACTATTAAATATTGAAACATTTAATAAACCTAATTAAAAAATAAAACAATAAATAATCAAAAAAAAACAACATAAAAATAAAATAAACCTAAATACAAGGACCTAATTGAATGAATATTAAATTACTAAACTAAAAGGGAATAAATTAAACATATAATGGGGCTAAATTGAAACATGTTGAAATTTGAAGACTAAATCGAAATAAAATAAAAATAAACAGATTAGTGACTAAAATACAAAACACACGTAATCTACATGTCCCTAAATATAATTATTCATTTTATTTAAGGGTAAAAATAATCTTCTAAATTAAGAAAGGAAAATTACAACATTAGTCCACGTGTATTTTAAAAAAATTAAAATGTCACTACACATGACCAAAGTGTAAAAACACGCTAAAAGTAAGGGGATTAAACAACAATTATACCAAAATTTTCAAAGCACTAACAGAAAAGGAAAAATTATAAAAGGTCATTTCTAGTGACCATTTTTTAAAAACATGAAAAATTTTGGAGGGACCTAAACGTGATTTCCCCTGAAATTTTTCTATAAATACAATCATTTTCTTTTCTTTTTATAATTTCATTTTTTTCTTTTTTTTCATTTTTAAAAAAACTTATAGAGAGAGAGAGTCTCCCCTCTCTCTAGAAATCCGAATGTTGCTGGTCATCGGGCCATCATTGGTCGCTGTCTCGATCGTTGTCGATCGCCGTTGGTCGTTGTGCTGCCGCCGTTGCTGGTGGCCATCAGCCAGCAAAAATCACCAGGGGGCTCGTCTCAGGCTCCTCGTCACAGATCTAGGCTAGGTTTCGCATGAAACGACTTCCATCGCAGTAAAAACGGCCGAGGCCATTCAACTTTGCAGGCTCTAGTGACTCCTCCGACGACCCAAGGTAACTTCGATCTATACTTTTTATTTTTTTTTTATATCTTTTTACCATAAAAGAAAACGACTGGTTTTGCTATCTTATTCAACTGAAATAAAAATATTTCTTTGTAAAAGAATGGTGTTTGGTTGATGTTGTTATTGAGGTGATTAAAACACTTTTTTATTTATTATCTCTACTTAGAATCGAAGCTAAAAAAAGAGAACACTGTTCAAAATCAAAAAAGAGAGAAAAACCATGAATATTTCGGTTTATTGCTTCTGGAAAATGAAAAACAGAGAGATTACAATGTTTTTCAGGAATTGTTGAGAGAGTTTTACATATTATTTGTGTGGGTTTTATACACGTTTACAAAGAAAATGAAATCATTCCAACTTTGTTTCTTCTGTCTTCGCCAAGCTGTCGACACTGTTTTTCACCTGGGTGGGAAAAGATCGATACCGACTTGGGGGTTTTCTCTTTGAAAAGGGTTTCGAAATGTGAGGAGTCACCACCAATCATTTAAGGTGTGCGATTAGGATACCATGAAAACCGGACGATTTTAATAAAATATTTTTTATCAAAATCAAGTTTTAGGGTATGTGAAAACCCAAAAATCAGGTTCTGGAGTCGTTACGCGTGGGGAAGATTAGCACCCCCAAGCGCCCAAAAATTGGTACCTAGTTGATTAACCTATATTTAAAATTGGAAATTTTGAATTCGATTTTGTTTAATTTGAAAATCATTACGGATGCAAAGTTGAAAAGGGTATTCGTTTGTTGAGACTGATAGCATTCTCTCCCAAGCGTAAATGCAGGAGGTCAACTATAGTGCCTAATAACCGAATATTGCCTCGTTTTTAGAAAATCATGATGCGATCTTTGAAAAGGATGTCGACTTATTTCGGGAATTACCAGTAGTCACCCACAGAGCATGATTGCGTGAGATATATTATTAATTCCTTAATAAGTGAACAATGCCTTAGGTTTAAAAAAAATAAAATGCAATCAAACAAATTTTTGTTCATCCTAATTACGCTAAGGGTAAATTAAGGCTTTTTCTAGCTCAAAGTGTCAAATTATGAAAATTATGGAACCTTGGGGATTAAAGCTAAATGTAGGCTCTAATATTAATCATATTTGATTTTAAACCAATTATTAAATCAAATAATCGAGATAGTCACTCGAGCATTTAGGCGAGGACCAACTCGAATTATTCCCTAAATTACAAGACTAGTTTAAAATCTAACTAAAAGTGGAGACTCTATTTAACCTATTTAATTATGTCTAAATTAAAGTTCTAATTGAAGTTTGGGGACTAAATGTCAAGATCTATAATATCAGTTCTAAAATCTAAAAAGCTTAAGGACCTAAATTAATAATTGCTAAGGTTGAGGACTAATAACCCAAAAACCTAATTACCTAAATTACTAAAACTAAAATATTTCTTAGACAATATAAATTATCAATAATTTTAAAAATTGAGCAATCGATTCGAGTACTCGGGATCTTATGCGAAAACTCGACTCGAATTGCTCTCTAATTAAACTAGAGTGTCATCCTAATTTCTAGGTTGATTTGAATGCTAAAGCAACTTAAAATTAAATCTAAGAAAAAAGCTATGAAAAATAAATATGATTAATAAACAAATTAAAATACTAAAATAATAATAAAAATAAAAAAAAGCAAAAAAAATAGAAAAAAAACACAAGTACAAGGACCTAATTGCACAAATTTTAAATTACTAAACTAAATTAAACATACAAAGGGTTTAAATTAAAATAAATTAAAACTTAAATCTTAATTTGAATGAAATAAAATAAACAACTAGTGACTAAAATACAAAACACGCGTAATCTACAAGGACCTAAGAGTAATTTTTATTTTTCAATTAAGCCTAAAAGTAACATGTTAAATAAAAAGGTAAAATTACATAATAAACCTCCTATATTTAAAAAAATAAAAAGTCACTACACATGACTAAAATGCAAAAACATGGCAAACTTAAAGCGACCTAAATAAATTAACCCTAAAAATAAAAAATCAGGCATAAAAATGGATAAATCAAAAAACAATCCTTAAAGGACTAAAAATGTAAAAATATGCTAAAATAAGAGGGACTAAAGTGAATAAACCAAAAAGTTAAAAACATGCATAGTAGAAAGGTAAAATATCAATTTTGGTCCCAATAGGGACCAAAATGTAAAAATACGGCAAAGTTTTAGGGATTTAAAACACAAATAACCCATTAATTTACCCTATATATATCAAACTTATTTTAGAATCTCTCATTTCGACCAAAACCATAAAAAAGGGGAAAAAGTTTGTGTTCTCCCTTCTCCCCCGGCCGACAATAGTCGGCCACCCTAGCCAGCTCTGGTGGGAAAACCCAAAACGACCCCGAAGCTCACTGAATATAGATCTATCGACCCCGAACCTGCCCAAGTATAAAACTACCCAAAACAACCCCGAATCACATGAATTCGACCAAAACGGTTCGCTCCCATGGACTCCGGATACGCTGACGACCCAGTAAGACTGAATCCCTCTACTTATTTTTTTATATTATTTCTAGTTAGTTGGGTTGATTAGGTTCGGAATAAATATCAAAAAAATATTTCATTGTTTTTTATTTGAATATATGTGTGAATATTTAGTGTTTTTAGGGGGAAATAAAGCCATGATTTGCTTCGAAAATAAAAATCTATTGAGATTCAAACAGAAAATAAAATGCAAAAAAAAAAGAATAAATAAATAAAAATAAAATAAATAAATTTGTTGAATGTAAAAAATAACAGAGAAAAAAACCTTCAAACTGGTTGTTTATTGCGTGAACCAAGTGTTACAATGGTTTTTTGGAGGATTTTCCATCCTTTGTTATAGATTAATTCTTCGATTAAATACCCAATTACATCTGAAATAAATAATTCCTATTTTGTTTCTTGTTTTGCAGGGGTTTGGCGTGTGCATTGGGTAGCTGGGATTAGGGCAGAATCGGGGTAGCCTTCGGTTGGGGCAGGAAGAGTGGAAGCTGGTTTGGTGCAGTGGGCGGCTGCCCGCTAGGTATGGTGTAAATGCGGGTTTGGGCTTTTGTAAAAGGGGTTTTGGGTTATATTTAGTTGGGTTTGGTTTGTAAATAAAATGGTGCTCACAATAAGTTTTGGTCACTTACATTATCATTTTATTAAATTTTGGTCACTTAAATGTTGAATGTCGTTAGTATGTGATGTGGCATATTAATAAATGGTTTAATTTTTATTTTAACCTCCGATTTTTAGATAAATACTAATTTGGGCCTTTGTGTAAATCTATAATAACTTAGAGACAAGTTTTTAATTTATCTTTTTTAATATATTTTTCTTCATCTTTGTCGAACTCTAACCCCTTGTGTTGGCTCTCTCTTCATCTTCTTCTTCACCGATCATCTATGTTCAACTTTCAAGCATCCTTTATGAATATATAAAATAATCTAATATCCACCTCGAATCCGAAAGATTAAGTGTCACGCAAAACCATCAAAGTGATTAATCATTTTTAAACATTACTCAATATAATAGTCATAACCATAATAATAAATAAAATCATATGTTTAATAACCACAATAATAAATAAAATCATATGTTTAATAACCACAAGCATTAAGTTTTGAAGGGGAGGTCCAAACATTACATCCCAAAACATAATAATAAATATATCAAAACAGAGTTATGACTCAAATATACATAAAATTAATGAATAATACATGCCATATGACAATATCCAAGACATATTTTAATAGCTCAATCAAATATGAAATCTCGAATCCAACGATAAGCTCGTCGAATGTCCACCTAAGAACATGTGGACGGAAACACATTTCAAACTTTGAACTAACGAGCTTAGTGTCTCACAAAACCCTATTATACCTACACATCATTCATCATATTAGCATGCCAACAATGTAGTTGTTAACAATATAGATGCGTCACACATACAAAGCAAAACTAAGCATCATGATGTAGTCTGAGGTCGTATCAGCATCACGAGACTCACACTCCTCTAGCTTATGATAAAGTTACTCTAGATAAGATCTAGGTCACATAGCATCATCATCTAACACGTGAGTAGTCTATTTCTCTAGAGTATTCAAGAAAAGTTTGGGTAACCTGAACATTGGAGTAACATCCGCTAGTTATATATAACATAATATTAATTGGATGTATTTGAATATTTATCATACAAACAAGACGATTTTCATGCACAAGTAACTCGGGTGTCCTTATCAATTCCCGAGTGTTAAACAAAGGCATAAGTCTAATAGAATCTTACCTCATAGTATTATTATGTTTAATCGCATACATTTAATCAATGTTTCCACTTTCAAGCTTTTAATAGTGGTCAAGACATCTCTAAACTTCTTACTCGAGTCTTTCATTGAAACAAGTTTTCTAACTATTCCTCCAAGATGGTATGGATACCTACCTTTGGGTATGATACCAAACCTAAGGTATCAAACTTACCCTAAGTATCGATACCAAAAAACCTTAAAGTTCAATTTAATACCCATGGTATCGATTCTTCCACACAAGTATCATAGTACCCTTCAGATGATCAATAACAAAATAGCTCTCAAAGTTTATCAAAATAAACTAGTATCAATACCCTTATCCAGAGTATTGATACTCACCTGATGGTACCAATACCTACCCTAAATATCAATATCAATTTAAGCCCTAAGTTTGAAAAAACCATGTATGATATCACTACCTTTGGTATCGATACTCGACGTACATTATTTATACCTCAAGAACATTGTATCGATACTATCCAACTACATCTCAAATCTTGACCCTATGAACAATATCATACTAAATCATTCAATATCATTATTCAAGCACATAAATATCTTGTATTTTAGGGGAATCTCATCCCAACTCTCCTCAATCACATATCTAAGGCCTTATGGTGATGTTTAAATCTTATGAGAATCATATAGGGCCATAATATCATTTTATACATGAATAACAACAAATCCTTCTCAAACCAATCCCAAGCAAAATGCACACATTATGCTACACGCATTCATACAAGCAAACAAGCTACACATGTTGATCTACAAGTGTTATAGTTGAGTTAGAAGGTGACACATTACTCCAAAACAGCTAGAATCCCTCTTAGCTTAACCAATCATAAACTTTTCATTGTTCTTATCTTTAAAGCTTTGTCCCACTTCTCTCATAATCAACAAGAAAGAAACAAGTTATTAACTTATCTAGGAACTTGAAAAGAAGTCAAAGAACTTCCTACATACTGAAATACAATCAAAATGGGTGATTAAGTAAGGGTTCTAAAACCTATTCTAAACCCTCACCATGGCCAAACTTATAGAAAGAGCTTGAATTGAAGCTTTAAGTGAGGAGATTATATTATTAACTTTGTAAACTCGGACTAGGAATGTTGACAAAAAAGTTCTTACCTTAATCAAGCTACCGAGAAGAAAAGATATATTATAAAATGAAATATTTTTTATGTGTCATGTTATCAAACTAACGACATTTAACGTCTAAGTGACCAAAACTTAATAAAACGATAACATTCCAAAATTATTTAGAGATAAAATGGTATTTAAATTTATGGGTCAAATTAGTATTTTATCTCAGTTTAAGGATTAAATTTAAAATTAACCTCAAAATTAAAATTACACTCTTTTTAAATAATGTATCACGTCATCAAACTAACCACATTTAACGTTACATGATCAAAATGTTATAATCGATAACAACTACAAAAGTGACAAAAAATTATAAATTGATAACATAAGTGACATGAATATTATTTTAGTCACTCACATTATCATTTTATTAAATTTTGGTCACTTTAACGTTGAATGTCGTTAGCTAAACACAACTTAGAGACAAGTTTTTAATTTATCTTTTATAATATGTTTTTCTTCATCTTTGTCGAAGCCCTAACCCCTTGTGTTGGCTCTCTCTTCATCTTCTCGTCACCGATAATCTATGTTCGACTTTCAAGCATCCATTATGAATATATAAATAATCTAATATCTATGTGTCGCAAAACAGCGATGCTCTTCGCAGCGTCTTCGAATCCAATGCCGATTTCAAGATCGTTGCGACGGAACATCATACGAAGTTGATGACACTTTTCCAAAACTATACCGTGTTAGAAACATCTGAATAGATACTGGCTCCGGTGATGGTGTCGTGTGACACCAAAACCCTACCCTTATGTCGTATTGTATTGCCATAGCCAGTTGACGAGAACAGAGTTTTAAGGTATCATTGGGTGGTAAGAATGGTGATGGGTGACCGCGCTTGCTGTTGTCACATGGATACTTTGCAGTGGAACCGAAACCATGTGTCGTTTCGCGTGCTGGGGATCAAACCTTGGACACTTCCTGTCTGCCTTTTCTTCCCGGCGGACAACTTTGTTCTGTTCCGGCACTGAATTTGAAATACTTGTGTTTGTTGCGAGACATGTGTTGTCTCGAGTAATAAAAACTTTATAGAAGATAGATTAAATTATTTCTGTTTTGATGTTCCAATTATTTTTTCTTTAAAATTATATTTATGTTATGTTTTGCTTTATTTTTACCTACCATTTAGTTTGGTAGTTAAATTAACGAAAACAATGATATCTCATGGTTTAATAATAGTTTTAGTCCTCAAAATTACACAGTGTATTAAATTAGTCATAATTTAAAATAATTCAATAGATTACTTTGTCGTTAAAATTTGACTTTCTGTCAAATTTTGGCCACGGTCTCGTTAAAATTTTGCTAAAACCCTTTCGAATTGAAGTTACAATATCTTCCATGGGTAATTATAGTTGGCTTTCTGGAACAAGAACTTGGAAATTACTGAATGCAAAGTGATGTTTTATTCGGTTACATGCATGCACCACGAGTCATGGTTTTCGTAAATCGGCCATCAAGTATTAATAAATTAAATCCTACATCAAGCATTAAAAAATTAAAAAAAAATATTTAAATTAAAATATGATGAATCAATTAATAGGATTTTGAATATTAGCTTTTATTGAATTATTTCAAATTATGATGAATTTAATAGAATATGTGAGTTTTGATGACTAATATTGTTATTATACTGCCATAACATCATTTTCGTTATAGTCAAATTGAACATTGGGAGACAAAAATAGAAACGTAGTTAGAAATGGTTGTGAAAAAAAAGTTGAGTGACCAAAACAAAAACATGAGAATAGATGGGTGACAAATAATTAGTTAACCTAAAAATAATTAAGTCCTCAAATTTTATAGAAAATCATTTAAATTTTATGCCATATCATCATTCACATGTTATCTGTTTCTTTGAAAGCTCTAAGAAGATTAATACCAATAATCAAAACAGAAAATGAGAATAGATGGTTTTGACTGGACCGGTTCGATTTAGCTGGATCGGTTTCAGAAGCTTCCTGGAGCGGCGGACAAATCTCACGCGCACTATAGGCGAGTGACGGCTTTGTACGGAGTCAATTGAACATTGGGAGACAAAAATAGAAACGTAGTATTAGAAATGGTTGTGAAAAAAAAGTTGAGTGACCAAAACAAAAACATGAGAATAGATGGGTGACAAATAATTAGTTTAACCTAAAAATAATTAAGTCCTCAAATTTTATAGAAAATCATTTAAATTTTATGCCATATCATCATTCACATGTTATCTGTTTTCTTGAAAGCTCTAAGAAGATTAATACCAATAATCAAAACAGAAAATGAGAATAGATGGTTTGACTGGACCGGTTCGATTTAGCTGGATCGGTTTCAGAAGCTTCCTGGAGCGGCGGACAAATCTCACGCGCACTATAGGCGAGTGACGGCTTTTACGGCGGCAACAAGGGTCGGGACGGACGGCCGAAGACTCCCGAAGCATTCTCACACCAAAACAATCCCAAATCAATACCAATAATCAACTAAAACAAAATAAGAATGACAAAGGGAGCGATTGGAGTTCATTACCAATGGTGACCGGAGAAAAACACGACGACAGGGACACTGCCAACTGGGCCCTAACTGCGACTGAATGGGGACTCAATGGTGAGGGTGGTGTAATTCAACGGGGACGTAATCGACGTAAATTTAAAGAAATCGAAGGCGGTGGCTTGGTTTCCCATCGAACGCTTCAAACGTCGTTTCTCAACAAATGTCAACATATCAAGGCAAGGGACAATGAGGTTTTTGATCGCACGGCACCGACGGTCCCAACGGCGATGGTGGTGCACGACACTGTCGACCAGAGCTTAAACGACGATGAGGGAAGTGGTTTTGGATGAGGAGACCAATCCCTTACACTTACAACAAGATAACTGAACCACTCCAGCCCTAACCCGATTATCACCTAGCTTTAAAGATAGCATCCCTAGATAAACTATCAGTAGTCAGCCAATCAGCCAATGATCCACAAGAACTCGACTCACCTTTAAAATCAACCAACTTAATAATGTTAATCCGATCATAACCCGAAAGATCAATCCTAGAGTCTCAATAATCCGATCATTAATTACTACAAAATCACGATTTAGATCAATATCAAGTTTTCTGTTTGTATTATTTTCGTTAAAACGAATATATATTGCATTTCCGACATTCAATTGAGGCGTTTCAAGATTATTAAAAAGATAACTGAAAGACCATTCATACGTAAGACGACATCTCAGCCCAAAACTATATGAATATCATCCAAAAATTCATTGTAAGTCGCTTGATATTCACTTCAAAATCCACTTTAATTTCTTATTCAAAATTATTATTATTTATTTTAAGATAAATCTCAAAAATAACATGAATACGTGTGTGAAGATCAAACGTCATCCTCGATAGGTCCCCAGAAATCTCTCTGGCATACCCGGGTTAACTATAATCGTACCCATTCAACATGAGACGTATACCCAAGTTATACTTATACTTATGTCCATCTTGTACTCATCTCAGAGACGTATTAAGTACTTAAAATGGTATCAGATTACCATACCCGTGTAACATAGTTTAATTTAATAAAAAATTAAAATTAAAATCAAAATATTATTTAAAAAATTGAGTGCAAAAGATGAATATGTTTTTAATTAATGATTTTCTTTACTTTCTTTTGTCACTTTTACACAGAGCTTATGTCCAAATGAAATAATTTTTCATCAATTTGGAAATATAAATAGGAGACAATGCTTCACCCATCTTCAATTATTGATCTTTCTGGCCATATATATATATAAATACAACACAGATATTATTTGAATACATAAGATTCTTCTTCCTTGAAAGCCCATATTTTATTAAACGATTACTTCTCTTTTGATGAACATAGTCTTCAGGTGAACAACAACAAACTTCACAGTCTCTGCAAATCAACTATAGATTGATCCAATTTAAATTCCGTCTCAAAAGATTATCTATTTCTACATGTACTTAAACTTACTAATTTTTCGGATGGTAGAAAAAAGGAATTGGATTATAACATATTCTTTTCCTGCATTGTCCATTTCTTGACCATCTATTTATAAAAGATAAAATAAAAGAACTATAAACCGATCAAAATTTAAATTCGTAACAAAAGATTTATCCATTTCTACATGTTACTGAAACTTACCAATTTTCTTCGGATGGTAGAAAAAAGGAATTGGATTTATAACAGATTCTTTTTCTGCATTATCTATTTCCTGATCATCTATTTATAAGAGATAAAATAAAGAATTATAGACCGATCAAAATTATTTAAATTTGTAACAAAAGATTTATCTATTTCTACATGTTACTGAAACTTACCAACTTTCTTCGTATGGTAGAAAACAGGAATTGGGTTTATAACATTTTCTTTTCCTGCATTGTCCATTTCCTGACCATCTATGTATAAGAGATAAAATAAAAGAATTATAGACCGATAAAAATTTCAATTTGTAACAAAAGATTTATCCATTTCTACATGTTACTGAAACTTGCCAACTTTCTTCGGATGGTAAAAAAAAGGAATTGGGTTTATGACATATTCTTTTCCTGCATTGTCCATTTCCTGACCATCTATTTATAAGAGATAAAATAAAAGAGTTATAGACCGATCAAAATTTAAATTTATAACAAAAGATTTATCCATTTCTACATGTTACTGAAACTTACCAACTTTCTTCGTATGGTAGAAAAAAGGAATTGGGTTTATAACATATTCTTTTCCTGCATTGTCCATTTCCTGACCATCTATTTATAAGAGATAAAATAAAAGAATTATAGACCGATCAAAATTTCAATTTGTAACAAAAGATTTTTCCATTTCTACATGTTACTGAAACTTACCAACTTTCTACGGATGGTAGAAAAAAGGAATTGGGTTTATGACATATTCTTTTCCTGCATTGTCCATTTTCTGACCATCTTTTTATAAGAGATAAAATAAAAGAATTATAAACCGATCAAAATTTAAATTTGTAACAAAATATTTATCCATTACTACAAGTTATTGAAACTTACCAACTTTCTTCGGATGGTAGAAAAAAGGAATTGGGTTTATAACATATTCTTTTCATGCATTGATCATTTCCTGACCATCTATTTATAAGAGATAAAATAAAATAATTATAGACCGATCAAAATTTAAATTTGTAGCAATATTTATCCATTTCTACATGTTACTGAAACTTATCAACTTTCTTCGGATGGTAGAAAAAAGGAATTGGGTTTATAACATATTCTTTTCATGTATTATCCATTTCATGACCATCTTTTTATAAGAGATAAAATAAAATAATTATAGATCGATCAAAATTTAATTTCTTAACAGAAGATTTATCCATTTTTAATTGTTACTAACTTACCAACTTTCTGAAACTTTTCTTTCGTTTCATCATTATACCCCTCGCCTGGCCCTTTTCTTGCTGCGATTGTGTTAGAAAACTGCATAATAATTAAGCAATTGAGAGTTTTTAATCATGAGTTTTATCAATATTTGATATTGTTTATTTTACTTTAATTTTGACTAAATTTGCATTCATTTTAAAAATCAGATATTTTATGTTACGTTGTACGTGGATAGTATAGTAATTTAAATTTAACTTTTTATTTATCAAATACAATTTTGTATTAATTTAACTATTTTATCATAAAAAGTACATATTTTATTAAATGAGTCAAAGTAAAAAAATTAAAACTCAACAAGGGTCTCACTAGTAAAAGAAAAAAATTATCATTTTCAGAGGTCCTAGATTTGATAAACTTGTACATCCTATAGATGCAACTATTCAAATTCAGGATCTCTAGGGTGAATAACAATCATTTTTACTTAGTAATGGGCATGGGTCGGGTTAGGTTTTCGACCAACCCAATACGACCCAAAAAAGTATGCACTCACTACCCGAAATCTGACCCGACTTGAGTTTAAGGTGATTTCACCCGACTCGAAATATATTATAAAAATTTATTTTATTTTATAGGAATCTATGGAAAAAATATAGAGAGATATTATTATAATTATCCCTAAATAAGATATGATTACATTATTTTTATAATCAGATATTGTTCACAATAAATTTGAACTCGATCTGATCTGAACTTATTTTTTTTTTAAATCTGGCCCAACAAAATCGGGTAAAGACTAAACATGTTAAATTCGAATCTCGTACCAATCCCTATTTTTATAACTAAAACCACTACATGGATTATTAATTACTTGTTTTTCAAACATAAATGCTTAAGGAATGTAAAGAAAATAATGAGGAAAAAGAAAATGTACCAAAAGTATGCAGAGGAAAAAAAATTATATTATATTTTAAATAAGTGTCACCTAACCAATATTAAATAGCAAATTGTAGATTATATTTTAATTGAACAAAAAGATAAGTAAGAGTCACGTTCGATTATATTATTAGGAAAAAAATTAAATAATCGAATAAATATTTCTACGATGTTTATAATTTTAATTGGTTATGATGACTCCTCTAAAAGGGCTATTGACACTGGTGGCGAATTACAGAGTTTTCAAGGAAGAAAAACAAGAAATGATAAATTATTTTTTTATGAAAAATGAGAAAATTTTTAAGAGAAAGAGATTATTTGATTTAAGTCTCTAATTAAATTAATATTTATATTCATTAATTTGTTAATTTATATTTTTAAATTTGTTAATATGAAATAATAGAGTACAATGATGATGATTCAGTGAATATATAGAGATTATGTTTTTCATATTTGATTAATTATTTTAAAATGTTGAATAAATGGTTTTAAAAGAAAAAAAATTAATCCCTTTGATAAACCGTGTGACACTTAAATCAAATATGTTTTAAGGGATCAGTTAAGGTACAAAGAAGCTGGAATATAGGATGAGAGGAGAGAAAATGGGTTTGGATATGTGGATGGATGTTCTCTTATTGTATGGATATGGGTCCTGACAAACGGATTTTGGGCCTAAATTTTTTTTGACAAGACAATATGTTAATACAAGATTGATCAAGTGGAGGAGGACCGAGATCTCCATTTTGAAGTCAAAAGAGAATTACTGATAAACATTTATGCACATAAGAAAGCCATGCATTACATTTAGATACATGTCTATTGAATTCACATTTCAAGCATCAAAGCATATTTTTACAGATTTTTCAAGAAAATAAGAGAAGAAAAAGACAGAATTCAAGCCTCGAATAGAGGGATTTTTGTTCAAAGTGACTAAGCATCAAGGATTGAGGAGTCCAGTAAAGAAGAATCATTACTTCGATGTGGGGGCACATTACCCAAACGACATGATGTTTTCAAAAGAATTTTTAAAGAAACTAAGCCTGATTTTTAGGGGTTTCTTGATGATGATTTCCAATGAATTTTTATAATAAGCTAAGCCTAATTTTTAGGGGTTTCTTGATATTTTCAAATGATTTTATAGAAACTAAGTCTGATTTTCAAAGGATTCATGATGATTATTTCCAAATAATTTTTAAAGAAGCAAAACCTAATTTTTAGGGGATTCTTTATGATAATTGTAAACGATATATTTTAAGAAACTAAGCTTGATTTTCAAGGGTTTCTTAATGAGTAAGTCCTTCGGGCCATCAGTAAGTCTTTCGAGCATGATGCTTAAATCCTTCGGGTCATCTATAAGTCTTTCGAGCAAGATGATAAGTCCTTCGGACCATCATAAGACCTTCAGGAAGGATATTTTCAACATTTCCTTTGCTCAATTCACAACACTTCGAATCAGCAACGCCCCACCAGAGGGGTTAACATTTCCTATTACTCGATTCACAACACTTCGAATCAGCTTAAGTCATTTGGGCCATCAGTAAGTCTTTCGAGCATGATGATTAAATCCTTCGGGTCATCTATAAGTCTTTCGAGCAAGATGATAAGTCCTTCGGGCCATCCAAAAGACCTTCGGGTAGGGTGTTTCCAACATTTCCTTTGCTCGATTCACAACACTTCGAATCAGTAACGCCCCACCAGAGGAGTTCAGATTTCCTTTTCTCGAAGGACTCGACGATTTCATAGAAAGAGAAGAATTGAAATTCCCAGCGAAGAGTTCACAGCTTGACAATAAGAGACCACATTGAAAAATGGTGCTTTGCGTCTTTGCTCTATTCCCGTTTTACAGTAATGAGAAAAGAGGGGCAGTTGTAAGCACTATTTTTCTAATTCAACCAATAGACCCGGGCCTCAATCCAACCTATTACAAAACCTGGCCCAAACCGAAGTAAAACCTAAACCAGTGCCCAAACCCAACCAGATCCAAACCAACCAGAACCCAGATTTAATACCCACCTAGGGCCCAAAACTAGACGACCCGGGTCTCCCTAACCCTAGGGTAGCCGCTCATTCACCAATCAGCACCTGCCCCCTCTTCCCTAATCCCAGTCGAGGCCTCCACGCACGCCACTTCTGCCACACCATCACCTTAGAAACAAGCAAGAAAAAAAACAAAGTTTTGAATCATTTCATTATGTAAAAAATAAGTATAAAGACCCATGCATGTTGTCGAAACGATTTTTAAAACGGGTGGGGAAGCGAGATTTAGAAAACTGCGTCATTTTTAATTATTATCTTTTCAATTGAATTTTTAATTAAAAACAGTGCGATTTTAGAAAACCTCTCGTTTCGAAAAATGGGAAATTCCTTTACGATAAAAATATAAGGTTCGAGGAGTCGCCACCAATCTTTGATTAGGATGTGATTGGACACCCAAAAACATTGTCATTTTAAATAAAAATCAATTTTAATTAAAACAACAAATTGAGGTCCGCGTTACCAAAATTCGAGTTCAGGAGTCGATTACGCGTGGGGAAGGATTAGCGCCCCCACAACGCCCTAAGTCGGTACCTCGTCAATTAATTAATGTCTTTGCAATGAAATTTACAAATTCGAGTTTAATTTAGTTTATGATCCCCAACAAAACAATAACATACAAATTTACCAAACTTAAAAGCATAAAAATTGATTAAGTTAAAATTACCAAGCCTTTAGAAAGATAAAGGATATTCGATTATTTAAAGACATCGAGACCGGATCTTAAATAGTTATAACAACCTTTTCTCGATAAATTTAAATAGCCGAACATTTCTTTTCCTTTCGTTCCCAAATTTTAAAAGTGATAAAACAATTTCTTAGGTGTCACTGATGGGATACACTTTTAATTTAAAATCGTTAGAAGATGATATCTAATAAGTTAAGACAACCCACTTAAAATAATTTTAAATTAAAAGGGTATTACCCTTAGTCCAATTATGAATAATGTCGAGTTATGCAAATGAGGCTATCATGCAAATTATGCAAAAAATGACGTCATGCAAAGATTAATTAAATAAAAGGATACATTACATATAAATCTATGCTTATGAACCACGTAATTACATATGCACACATATCACCATCATTCAAACCTAGAAAACGCATACATCCTAAATGAATCCTAACTAATCACACATGCCTACACATAAGAAACTTAAACATGGACCAAAACGTAACATGTAAAAACTTGGAGCCCTAATGTCTAAATGACGAAAACAAAATAACCAACATTTATGACTTAAATTAAAAGCGCATGAAATACAACGATCAAATTAAAAACACAACAAATTGGATTTAAAAACTAAAACGCCAATTAACCAAAGTTGCGTGCCAAATGCGAAAACAAACAAAAAAAAGAAAAATAACATAAACAGATAACTAAAAAAACGCTTACACACATGAAGAACAAATTATAAACTTGGAAAATGTGATTTAGTGACTAAAATGTAGCATGCAAAACAACGGAAGTCAAAAGTCTAAAATAACAAAATTTAAATAAAATAACGCCTGGGACCGAAATGAAATCCACGAAAATACAGAGACAAAATAAAAAACATGCAAACTGCGACCTAGGGACTAAAATGTAACATACGAAAATTAACAGTCAAATCTAAAAAATAAAGGAAATCACATACATTGCCACAGGACTGAAATTAAAGATACATAAAATATAGATGCAAAATTGGAAACAAAGAAATAAATGATTAGGGACCGAGATGAAATACACGCAAGGCCTAGTGATTAAATCAGAATTTCGTATATCTCAATTTGTGGACTAAAATGCATACAGCTGAAAACTGAAATGGCTCATATTATGGAAAATCCACACGCGAAACGGGTACCCTGAATCCTGTAAACGACGCCGTTCTAATTCTCTGATATAAGTGATATATAGGGTAAAACATTACCTAATTTTAATTGCAAACCCCCCCATCAACAAAGGCGCCGTTCTCTCCCTCTCTTCTTCCTCACTAGTCACTACTCCATTCTTCTATTTTTTCTTTACAACCGAAACCCTCAGTCGAAACCCACCCGAGCCTCCAACGCTGCTGGCTAGCCACCACATCTGCCGCCATCTCACGGATCCTCAAAACTAAACCTAGGCTAAACAACCCAACCGACCACCATGGTCGCACCTCTCACCAACCCCCGACAACGCACACAGGCGAAGAGGATCCAAGAAGGGTAAGTTAATCTATTAACTCTCTTTGTTTTTGTTTCAAACAACACACACCCACAAAGAAAATTACGAAAACCAAATAAATGTAAACTAAGATCAATTTTTGCTTTGCTTACACACTATTTTTGTGGGTTTACAAGAGTAGAATCTCCTCTGTCTGTTGCGGCATTTTTCTGCTTTTCTGTTCGTACTCCTGTTCGTATGTTGGTTCCCTCTCCATATTTTCTTCCGTTTGGGATAATAGCTGGTCCTTTGTTGCTGTCCCAAAAGTCGAGCCCCCCTTTGGTTATGAAAAATCTCTGCTTGACTCGTTTCTGGTTTTTGAACCCCTCCTGCCAATTTTTGTGTTGGTTTTTTGGTTCCTGAACCGAGCCCCCTGTTTTTGTGTTGATCTCTGTATTAATGTGCTGCCTCATCACCTTGGATTTGTTGTTTGCAGGGCACGCACGAGCTGTTGCTCGTGGATGGCCGACAGGCGTGGGATACTCCTCGATGGCAGTAGTGGTTGTCTCGATGCATCAGTGGGGAGCAGAACCATTGTCTTGGTCTTCACGGGGATGCTCGATTGTAGTGCTTGGTAGGGCTGCCACTCGGTTCTGTCGGGCATGCACGATTGTGGGTGGCAGTGGAGTATGGGCAGCTGCCACTCTTGCTTCTCATACCTACGTATGAAACAATCACACGCTAAGTCGTTGACTTAGTGAGGCATAAAACATATAATAAAGCTCTAACTCGTAATCATGCTTGAACAATTTCTACTAACATATCACATACAAGGATCACACCCACATATACATATACTAATTCCTACTATGCACATTTCATATATTCATCTACACAATAATTATCCATATGCATACATATCATCCCTCACTTCATAACTTTATCATCTTATTATCATACTTTCACATATGTACACATCATTGTACCAAACAAACATATCGTATCACATAGTATTTTTCTCATATTATATCCTTTATTTTAGCCCATGCATACACGTGAGAACTATAGATACGTGAGTCTATTGAGGTTGTTCACTATGCTATCACCACAGCTTGTAAGGGGTCCCACTAGAGGCTATGAATTTTGTCCCGAATGACCTATGTACTGTATTTGTCCCAAAGGACCACTCCTTAAGAACCATATACATATTCCAATGGATCACATATGTGTCTCACAAGACCCTGTAAATGTTCCAAAGAATACATATATCTCCCGAAGGACCACGTAGAACCCTCGACTCTTGGCATGCCAACTATACCTCTAGCTCTCTTTACACATAACATGGGCATTAGCAATCTATCATGTCACATATTCACATGTACATATCACTGTTCATATGATTTCATATTTATATGTCACTTATCTTATAACACTTCCCATGTGTTTATATAACATGTATATCATTTTCATCTCTTATTCACATATGTTCCTATATATCATATATACATATGCACATAGATCATTTTCATATTCACATACAAGAACAAATCAATTCATATAAACAAGCATACACACACTCATATTAAACACAAGTTACTATTCATAAATTCATACGCAACAATATAGGAAATAGACTTGTCGCAAGTCTTATTTCCATCAACCATCATATACTATCGAATATACACTCACCTTGGCCTCACTAAGTTTCGTTCCCCTTTTATGATTTCATTTCTTTTGATCGAATCTTAATTTGATGATCATACCGGAACTTGTTCGGGTTCGATATCTACACAATCATACATTGATACATAATAGTATCCAATTAATATACTCTAATCTATCATTTCTTAGACCAAAAGAAAGGTTTATTTCTATTTCCCCTTGAACTGCATCGATGCATTCTACAGTGTATCGATGCATCCCTTAACATGTGCATCGATGCACTCCTTATGCATCGATGCACTTCCTGTGCATCGATATACACTGAACAATTTCTGAACATTTACCCTTGATGCATCGGTACATGATGAATGTGTACCGATGCACACTAGCCCAGAATTCCAATTTATGCCCGAAAATCCACTCTTTTCAGCTTAATTACTTCATATATCATCTCTTTTCTTATTCTTAACTTACATACTCATATTCAAACTCATTTATATTCATTAATCACCTCTTTAACATCAAAATCCTATTCTCCATATGTAATTCAAGAATTACACTAAATTTTCAACATATTCAAAATTCAATGCTATTGCTTCTAACTTCTTAATTAGACCCTTGACAAGTCAAATTCATCCTTAGAACTTCAAAAACATTTTTATAATAAAAGTTCATTTATAAACTCTTAATAGAAATTCATTTCTACTTCTCTCTTCTTGGTGTTTTAAACTTATATAAGCATTCCTTAAGCTTATATAACCCCCAAAGACTCAAATCCAACTTAAAAATTAAAGAAATCAACAGCTAAATCAAACTTACCTTTTCTCTTGGCTTCCACGTGAAGAAGAAGAAGAAAGGAGAAGAAGAGAACTCTGGAGAAATCTCTCCCTTTCCACGTGGTTCCCTTTTCTTATAAAGGAAGAATAAAAATCTTACTTGTCAATTGACCATTTTACCCTTTAATTCATTCCATGATTACTAAATAACCTTCATCATATATTTCCAATAAATCATTGAATTATTCAATTATCCTACTTTAATCACCAATTTCTAAAATTTTTCAATCTAGTCACTAACCCGATATTGAGGATGTTACAAATCTCCCATCCTTTTAAGAAAATTCGTCCTCGATTTTTCACTGAACATATTAATAAGAACATATCTTCTATTGTTCTCATGTTACCTCCTTTACATAGTCTTTCATTCCTTTAGTTCTTCAACTACCTTTTTCTCTTATATATTCATCTATTGTCACTTATTATATAAACAGTAACTAGTAACTTTAATCTATTTTTGTCTTTTCTCTCCTTCTATTATGCATTTTCCTTTGACCATTTCTGAAATTTCATATAATGTCACTAATCACGTAGACAGTAACATCCATTTTCATCACTTAACCTCATAAATCCATCTTTAATTATCTTATAACAATAACCAACTCGTTTTCCAACATCATTTGATTGAGAACACAACATTAGATCTTCTTTAAATATAATTAACATACACTTTAATAATCTTTTCACATCACCTTGCACACTTTTCTTACTTCTATATCAAAATTGTCATCTACACTTCCATATAACCTTTATCGTATCTGATCCTTTAACTCATCCCTTTCATTTCTTTATTTATTCCTTATACCCAAATCATATCTTTCCTTTCATGTTCACATACTCTTGTCTTATCACCTATACTCATCTCTATGTCCCAATCTTCATTGCATCCTCATAACTTTTATAACCCATTTACTTATATAGAACTTCATTATTTATCATTTCCTATACTTGTATTTTCCTTTCTTAAGGTTCTATGCAAATACTTATCTCCTTTTCTACATCATAGCTATCTGATCAGAATACACAACTATATTCAGATTCACATCATAATCAAATAACTCAACTTTATCTTTTCCTCCAATCTTATAACTTTATCACCTTTACTCTGACAACTAGTCAATAACATCTGTTCAATCTAGGGCACAAGCCCTAGTCAACCAATCATATACATCCTTTTCAATCGAAATTATCTCAAAATTAGTTTATTTAACTTATCAATTTCACCCCTATTCTCATACATCCTGTAATTTCCGTTGCTCAAACTCAACATTCTGACTTCTTTTGTCTTATAATCTGATCATCGATATACTCATTCTTAAACTCTTTTTATCAATCCTCAGCTTTACTCAAATATACAAATCCTTACTTCCTTTTCCTTTACTATACCACATTACTATGATCCAAATATACAACTGTATCCAGATCCATTTCATATTTGGTTATAATATCCTGACAATATCTTATAATCTTATAATTCCAGTACATTTTTATCACGTACTCTGGTTAGCCAACGCTAACTCTTTCCGTCTTAACTACAAACCCTTATCATATAAACACTCTTGCTTATACACAATGTTGTCCCTTCATTTCAAACTCATAAGCTCTGACTTTATAAATTTTATACGCTTGTCACTGGTACACTTATTCTTGAACTCTTCTACCAATTCTCACTGCATCACTTGATCTTTTAACGCTCTTATGGTGACACTTGTTCACCATATTCTATCTTATCAACGAAATAATAAAACTATTCCATATCACTCTTCCGATTCAAAATAGTGAAAAACTTTCTATCATTATTCATATATGATTTTAACTTTCTGAAATCAACCTTTAATCTTATAAGACACTTTCTGAGGTTTCCGCTCTTCATCCTGCCTGGCCAGGGCAGGTGAATTGCTATCACCATCAGATTTGTCAGCTATCAATTCACTTTGACAATTTCTACAATCAATTTATACTATTTCATACAAATCTTATTCTATTAGCAAGACAACATACTCCTTACACTATCAGATCAGAAAATTTTCATTATGTGTTGGCATGTACATCTTTTTAAAACAATTTTTACTTCGGTTTAAGCTTAGAATCGGCTAAACCTTAGCTCTGATACCATTAAATGTAACACCCCCAACCCGTATCCGAGTCTGAGGTGTCACATTGACTTTTTAAAACTTTACTCTTTACAAATCCACTAAAATCTTAATTTCATCATTTAAGAAAATGAGTATTTTACATTAATAATTACAATCAATTTGTTTCTTTAAAACTATCAGAGCATATTCAATTTAAAATCTTGTAACTACATGCCAACTAACTCTATAAACAAAATACATATGTTCAATATGTTTCTGATCTGATCATCGTAAGGAAAATATTGATCTGTCTTGCTTCTCGCTATTCCACTCTCTCTTCTCATACCTACGTGTGAAACAATCACATGCTAAGTCGTTGACTTAGTGAGGCATAAAACATATAATAAAACTCTAACTCGTAATCATGCTTGAACAATTTGTACTAACATATCGCATACAAGCATCACACCCACATATACATATACTAATTCCTACTATGCACATTTCATATATTCATCTATAAAATAATTATCCATATGTGCACATATCATCCCTCACTTCATAACTTTATCATCTTATTATCATACTTTCACATACGTACACATCATTTTACCAAACAATCATATCGTATCACATAACATTTTTCTCATATTATATCATTTATTTTAGCCCATGCATACATGTGAGAACTATAGATATGTGAGTCTATTGAGGTTGTGCACTATGCTGTCACCACAGCTCGTATGGGGTCCCATTAGGGGCTATGAATTTTGTCCCGAAGGACCTATGTACTGTATTTGTCCCGAATGGCCACCCCTTAAGAACCATATACATATTCCAATGGATCACATATGTGTCTCACAAGACCCTGTAAATGTTCCAAAGAATACATATATGTCCCGAAAGACCACGTAAAACCCTCGACTCTTGGCATGCCAACTATACCTCTAGCACTCTTTACACATAACATGGGCATTAGCAATCTATCATGTCACATATTCCCATGTACATATCGTTGTTCATATGATTTCATATTCATATGTCACTTATCTTATAACACTGCCCATGTGTTCATATAACATGTATATCATTTTCATCTCTTGTTCACATAAGTTCATGTATATCATATATATCACATATGCACATAGATCATTTTCATATTCACATACAAGAACAAATCAATTCATATAAACGAGCATACACACCCTCATATTAAACACAAGTTAATATTCATAAATTCATACGCAACACTATAGGAAATAGACTTGTCGCAAGTCTTATTTCCATCAACCATCATATACTATCGAATATGCACTCACCTTGGCCTCACTAAGTTTCGTTCCCCTTTTATGATTTCCTTTCTTTCGATCGAATCTTAACTTGATGATCATACTGGAACTTGTTCGGGTTCGATAGCTACATAATCATACATTGATACATATTAGTATCCAATTAAAATACTCTAATATATCATTTCTTAGACCAAAAGAAAGGTTTATTTCTATTTCCCCTTGAAGTGCATCGATGCATTCTACAGTGCATCGATGCATCCCTTAACATGTGCATCGATGCACTAATTGCATTTGATGTTTCCCTTTTTAAGGGGTGCATCGATGCACTTCATGTGCATCGATACACACTGAACAATTTTTGGAAGTTTACCCTTGATGCATTGGTACATGATGAATGTGTACCGATGCACACTAGCCCAGAATTCCGATTGATTCCCGAAAATCCACTCTTTTCAGCTTAATTACTTCATATATCATCCCTTTCTTATTCTTAACTTGCATAGTCATATTCAAACTCATTTTTATAAATTAATCACCTCTTTAAAATCAAAATCCTATTCTCCATATGTAATTCAAGAATTACACTAAATTTTCAAAATGTTCCAAATTCAATTCTATTACTTCTAACTTCTTAATTAGACCCTTGACAAGTCAAATTCATCCTTAGAACTTCAAAAACCTTTTTATAATAAAAGTTCATTTATAAACTCTTAATAGAAATTCCTTTCTACTTCTCTTTTCTTGGTGTTTTAAACTTATATAAGCTTTCCTTAAGCTTATATAACCCCCAAAGACTCAAATTCAACTTAAAAATTCAAGAAATCAACAACTAAATCAAACTTACCTTTTCTCTTGGCTTCCACGTGAAGAAGAAGAAGAAGAAAGGAGAAGAAGAGAACTCTGGAGAAATCTCCCCCTTTCCACGTGGTTCCTTTTTCTTATAAAGGAAGAATAAAAATCTTACTTGTCAATTGACCATTTTACCCTTTAATTCATTCCATAATTACTAAATAACCTTCATCATATATTTCCAATAAATCATTAAAATATTCAATTATCATACTTTAATCACCAATTTCTGAAAATTTTCAATCTAGTCATTAATTCGATATTGAGGATGTTACATTAAGGGTGTAAAAAGCTGACCCGACCTGCAAAACTGACTGAAACCGACTCGAGTCAAAACTGTTTTTGACCTACGTTGTGGCGATCTGAAACTGACTCGAGTCAGAACTGGTGTTGACCTGAACCCGAGTTGGACCTGGAAATTATGGATCTGAACCCGACTTGAGAACGACCTGACCCCTAATTAAACCGAAAATATGATACCCGAACCCAACATGCATCTGACTGATATGAACCCGAACCCGAGATTGACCTGGTAAAAAACTGGTATTACCCGACCTGTTTTCAACCTGACCTGTAAATGATCCGACTTGTTATTAGCCTGATCTGATATTTACCTTACTTGACATTTACCTGACTTATATATTACCATTGATGAAATATAAGATTTTAATAAAATTGAACAAATATGAAACTACAAATTAAAATTTAAATAAAATAAACAACATAAAAGGATCAAATCAAAAAAATTGTAAAATGGACTGAATTGTATTAATTTCAAAAGTTGGAGAAAAATTAAAACAATTATATATATAATATTTATAATGACTGTTATGATAATATGATGCATGTATATATATATAATGTACATTACACATATATACTTATACTTTATAGTTTACATATGTATATAAAGTTCCAAATTGAACAAACATGAAATTGGAAATAAAAAAAATTGAATAAATTAAGCAATACACAATGATGAGGGATGAAATTGAATTAATTATAAAATGTGAAGCTAAAATTATTATAAAAATGGATTAAATTGCATACATTTAAAAAGTTGGTGAACATAATTTGAAAATAAATTTATTATATGATTTACATTTTTATAGGGTTTGTTTTAAGTAAATTACAAAAATATAAATAAGTATGGGTCAATTTCAGATACGAATATAATTTGAAGGACAAAATTGAACAAATATGAAATTAAAATTTAAAATTTAAATACAATAAACAATATAAAAGGATCAAATCAAAAAAATGTAAAATGTGAGGAAAATTTCTAAAATGGATTGAAATGCATTAATTTCAAATGTTATGATAATATGATGCATGTATATATAATGTATATTATACATATATACTTATACTTTATAGTCTATATATGTATATAAAGTACCAAATTGAACAAACATTAAATTGGAAATAAAAAATTGAATAAATTAAGCGATATGCATTGATGAGGTATGAAATTGAATTAATTATAAAATGTGAAGCTAATATTAATATAAAAAATGGACTAAATTGCATATATTTATAAAGTTGGTGAACATAATTTGAAAATAAATTTATTATGTGATTTACAATTTTATAGGGTTTGTTTTAAGTAAATTACAAAAAAATAAATAAATATGGGTCAATTTCAGATACGATTATAATTTGAAGGACTAAATTGGACAATTAAAAATTACAAATAAAAATTTAAATACAATAAACAACATAAAAGGATCAAATCAAAAAAATGTAAAGAGTGAGGAAAATTTGTGAAATTGATTGAATTGCATTAATTTCAAAAGTTGGGGGAAAATTAAAACAATTATAATATATATATATATATGTATGTATGTATAATGAATGTTATGATAATATGATGCATGTATATATAATGTACATTATACTTTATATATATATATATACATATACATATACTTATATACTTATACTTTATAGTTTATATATGTATATAAAGTACTAAATTGAACAAACATGAGATTGGAAATAAAATATTGAATAAATTAAGCAACACACATTGATGAGGGATGAAAATGAATTAATTATAAAATGTGAAGCATATATTAATATAAAAAATGGACTAAATTGCATACATTTAAAAAGTTGGTGAACATAATTTGAAAATAAATTTATTATGTGATTTACATTTTATAGGGTTTTAAGTAAATTACAAAAATATAAATAAGTATGTGTCAATTTCATATACAAATATAATTTGAATGACTAAATTAAACAAATACGAAATTATAAATTAAAATTTAAAAACAATAAACAACATAAAAGAATCAAATCAAAAAATTGTAAAATGTGAGGAAAAATTGTAAAATGTAGTGAATTGCATTAATTTCAAAAGTTGGGGAAGATTAAAACAATTATAATATATATATATATATATATATTAATATAAAATTATATACATATAAGTATATAAATATATGTACACTTATTTAAATATACATATATAAAAAAGTATAAGTATATATATATATATATAAAGTGCAAACTATAAAATATAATATATATATATATATATATATATATATATATATATATATAATATAAGGTATATATACTTTAAAGTATAAAGTGTGTATATATATATATAAAGTATAAGTATATTATATGTATATATTGTTGAAAACATTTTGATGTTCCGATATAACAAATTAAGATAAAAGAATTTTAAGATTTTATAAGGGATTTTCTAAGTATATTCGATATAATTATTTGAATATCAAAATATTACTCCAAGCCTTTCAAAGTTAAATTTCAATTCTTACTAAAGTGTAAAATTGTGTTTTATACTTAAAATATTTTTGAAACAATTTTCACAAAGTATTTCGAACCAAAAACAAGCCAAAAATCAATTTTATAAAGGGATTTACCGATGCACTAATTTGATGCATCAATGCACACCCATTTCGAATGCATTTTATTCACTGATGCACAACCATGCATCGATGCACTCAGGATTTTATTGAAACATCGAATTGATTTTGTGCACTGATGCACAAGTCATGCATCGATGCACCCCGGCTATTTTTGAAACATCGAAGTAAATTTGTGCACCGATGCACACCCTAGTGCACCGATGCACTAAGTCTTCCAACGGTCAAAATATTTGAATTTTACACATAGTGTACCGATGCACAAAGCCTATGCATCGATGCACCATACGCTCTCAACTGTTTTATTAATTGTTTTCACACACTAACGCCTCTATTAACTCCACTAATGATCCCCAACGTTCAGAAATGATCCAAGGAGTATTTAAACAAGCTTAGAAGCCATTGATCAATACAATTATCAAGAATCAAGAGAGAATAAAAGAGAAAGTATCAAACCTCAAGTTTGAGCATTTTCAAGCCTATTCCATTCAATATTCATTTTTTCTTTCAAGAACACTTGTTGTGCTCAATTGTATTATTCTTGAGTGTTCTTTCTTTATTCTAGAATTGTGCAAACATCTTTCCTTGTGAGGATTTTCTTGTAAGTTTGCAAAATTTGTATTGTTCTCTTTGGGAGAGAGTGTTCTCAAGAATTTGGGGTATAATTCTTGAGGGATTTGTAAGGTTACTCTTTGTCCTCAAAAGAAAGACAAATTAGTGACTTTGTAGAAAATCCTTACTATGGATAGCTAAGGTAGTGGACGTATAATTTGGTTGAGAAAATCGAACCACTATAAATTGTTGTGCAAATATTTTCAATTTTCTGCAAAAGCTTCCACCAAAAATTTTATTGGCAATTCACCCCCTCTTGGCATATTCTGTCGATCGATTAACTCAATAATTGGTATCAGAGCCTCACTCATTTGAAGTTTTAATCGCCTCTTGAGTCGATTCGGGAAGAGTTACATCGATAATCAAGTTATCAATGGCCTCTACTTCAAACTCCGACTTCGGTCTTGATTCATTACTTGTCAACAAGCCTCCTTTCTTCAATGGAGCTAATTATGCTTATTAGAAGAATAAGATGATGTATTTCATTCAAGAAAGTGACATGGGAGCATGGAATATTATAGAAGATGGATACATCAAACCTTCCACTCATCCAAGATTGTGGAGTGAAGGAGAGACAAGAATGTTCTAGCTTAACTCCAAAGCTATCCATATTATTTTTTGTGCTCTTGGAACCGGATGAATACGCGAGAGTTTCATCTTGTACAACCACCAAGGAGATATGGGATAAACTACAAGTCACTCATGAAGGTACAAACGAGGTAAAAGGATCTAAAATTAATCTTCTAACTCATAGCTATGAAAATTTCAGGATGAAACCTAATGAAGATATCAAAGCTATGACGAATAGATTTTCCACGATTGTCAATGGTCTCAAATCATTTGGAGAGATCATTCCAAATGAAAAGCTTGTAAGGAAGTTAATTTACTCTCTTCTAAAATCTTGGCAATCAAAGAAGACGGCGATCATCGAGGCTAAGAACTTAAAATCCATAACTCTTGATACGCTTATTGGTTCTCTCCTCACTCATGAAATGATGCTTCAAGACGAGGTAGATCTCAAAAAGACAGACGAGATAAAGAAAGAGACGGAGAAGAAGAAGAATGTGAGAGTTGCTCTCAAATCTACAAAATATGAGAGTGATTCGGATGAATATGACGATGACGAGGAGATGGCATTATTTTCCAAATGGTTCAGAAAATTGACGAGGCCCAACCGAGGAAGAAAATTCAAACGCAATGAAGGCTTCAAAAATAAACTGAAGGAGAAAGACCCTATCATTTGCTACGAGTGCAAAAAGTCGGGGCATGTCAAATATGATTGCCCTCTATTGAAGAAAAAGGGTCAACCAAAGAAGAAGCACAAGGCTCATATGGCTACGTGAAGCGATGAAGAAGGTTCCGACGAAGAGGAACAAGAAGTTGCAAACTTGTGTTTAATGGCCATCGGAGAAAACTCTCAGGTAACCTCTAACTCATTTGATTTAGATGATTTATCTTATGATGAGTTATTAGAGGATTACAATGGGTTGGCTTCAAATTATAAGACTTTATTTTCAAAATATAAAAATGATATTTAAAAATTGAAAAATGAAAATAGTTTATGTCCAAAACCAATAATGATCTTGAAAGTAAGGTCAACGTTTTGAAAATGGAGAAAGTTCAAAATCCAACTTTGTTAGAAAAAGTTTTAAAAACTACAATCATACAAGTCTCCAAATAACCTCAAATAGAAAAATAATTAGAAGTATATGGGTTCCTAAAGAACTCATTACTACTAAAGATAAGGATATCCTATATAAATGGATACTCAAGGGGACTAGGATTTTGAATACTAATGTATATGGACCCAAAAGAATTTGGGTACCAAAAATCAGAAATTAATCTATGTTTGTAGGAACAGGAGCATTGCTACAAGGTAAGGGAAACAAATTCAAATTCATGGTACCTTGATAGTGGATGCTCAAGATACATGACCGGAGATAAGAGTCGGTTCATAGAGCTTAACGCCAAAAATGGTGGAGAGGTGACTTTTGGTGATAATTCAAAAGGTCACATTGAAGGTATAGGCACTATAGGTAATACCTCTTCCATACAAATTAAGAATGTTTTATATGTGAATGGATTAAAGCATAATCTATTGAGTATTAGTCAATTATGCGATAAAGGATTCAATGTCATGTTTGAAACTAATGGTTGTAAAGTCATTGACATTGCATCTAATCGGATTATGCTTGTTAGTAATAGAATAGGAAACATATACATGGTGCATTTAGATTCTATAGATATGACTAACTTATGCCTAGTTGCTAAGGATGAGCATGATAGTTGGTTATGGCATAGGAGACTAGGACATGCTAGTATGAGTGTTTTGCAACGGTTAATTCAAGGAGATTTAGTTCGAGGGTTGCCTAAACTAAAATTTGATAATGATAAAATCTGTGATGCTTGTGCTAAAGGAAAACAAAAGAGAATTTCTTTTAAATCCATTAATAATGTATCCACTAGTAGAGTGTTACAATTGATCTATTTAGATCTTTCTGGGCCATCTATAACCACTAGCTTGGGTGGAAAACAATATGCATTTGTATTGGTAGATGACTATTCTAGATATACTTGGGTTATATTCTTAAGTACTAAAGATGAAGCATTAGCAAAATTCATCAAGATTTCAAAAGTAATCCAAAATGAAAAAAGTTACTCTATAACTAGTGTTAGGAGTGATCATGGAACTGGATTTGAAAATCTTGGATTTACTGAATTTTGTAATTCTAATGGTATTAACCATAATTTCTCATCACCTAGAATCCTCAACCAAATGGAGTTGTTGAGAGGAAAAATCGAACTTTAGAAGAAATGGCTAGAACCAAGCTTTGTGAAAACAATTTGCCAAAATATTTTTGGACGGAAGCCACAAATACCGCTTGTTATGTTATTAATCGAGTAATGATTAGGCCTATTTTGAAGAAAACTCCATATGATCTTTTCAAAAATAAAAAGCCTAACATTAGCTATTTTCATCCTTTTGGATGTAAATGTTTTGTTTTAAACAACGATAAAGAAAATCTTGGCAAATTTGATGCTAAAAGTGATGAAGGAATCTTTTTGGGTTATTCCGAGGAAAGATTCTTGTATGAATGATGATGTAGGTATTATAAATACAAATGGTGTTAGACATGACGTTGGAGAACCATCATCAAAGGAAGAAACGAAAGATGAGTAAACTCAAGATCCTCTCGAGAATCCAACCATTGAACAAAGGGAAGTCTCTTACCCAAGGGAATACATCTATGTCAACGATGGTGAAATAATAGGTGATCCATCAAAAGGGGTAACAACTCAATCTTCTCTTAGAAATATATGTTATTATGTTGCATTTATTTCATGCATAGAGCCTAAGAATATTAAAGAAGCATTAAATGATGAACATTGGATTATGGCTATGCAAGAAGAGTTAAATCAATTTGAGAGAAGTAGAGTATGGACATTAGTTGAAAGGCCTAGTAATAAATCTATTGTATGTACTAGATGGGTATTTAGGAATAAGCTTGATGAAAGTGGTAATATAGTGAGAAACAAGGATAAACTTTTTGGTCAAGGGTATACTCAAGAAGAAGGCATAGACTATGATGAAACATACGCTCCCGTAGCTAGAATGGAAACAATTAGAATGTTATTAGCATTTGCATGTTTCAATGAATTTAAATTATATCAAATGGATGTTAAAAGTGCATTTTTAAATGGTTTTATAAAAGAAGAAGTGTATGTGGAACAACCTCCTGGTTTTGAAGATTCAAAATTTCCAAATCATGTTTTTAAATTGACAAAAGCACTTTATGGTTTAAAACAAGCTTGTAGAGCTTGGTATGAAAGATTGTCAAATTTTTTAATTGAAAAAGGGTTTTCAAAAGGGAAGGTTGACACTCATTGTTTTTAAAGCATAAAGGTAAAGATTTATTAGTAGTTTAAATTTATGTTAATGATATAATATTTTGTTCTACTAATGATGCTCTTTGCCAAGAATTTTCTAAGCTAATGCAAAGTGAATTCGAGATGAGCATGATGGTGGAGCTCTCATTTTTCTTGGGACTCCAAATCGAGCAAAGAAAAGATGGCATCTTCATTAATCAAGCTAAGTACGTCAAGGATATGCTCAAGAAGTTTGAACTGGAAAATGGGAAACCTCATGCCACTTCAATGAGCTCATCAACAAAGCTTGACAAAGATGAAGGAGGTAAATATGTGGATGTTAAATTGTATAGGTCAATGATTGGGTCTTTGCTCTATATAACCGCAAGTAGACCAAACATTATGTTTAGTGTTTGCTTATGTGCTAGATTTCAATCATGCCCTAAGGAATCACATTTACTAGCTGTTAGGAGGATCTTTAGATACCTTAAGGACACTCCTAGTTTAGGACTTTGGTATCCTAGAGACTCTAGCTTTAGTTTGCATGCCTTCTCAGATGCGGATTATGGAGGATACAAAATATATAGGAAAAGCACCTCTGGTACTTGCCAATTCCTAGGAAATATGTCGATTTGTTGGTTTTCAAAGAAACAAAATTGTGTTGCATTATCTACTACTGAAGCGGAATACATTTCAGCGGGTAGTTATTGTGCACATGTTTTATGGATGAAACAACAACTTTTTGATTTTGTAATTGAAGTAGGTACCATACCTATCAAGTGTGAAAATACTAGTGCTATTTGTCTCACTAAAAATCCCATCCAACTCTCTAGAACTATGCACATTGAAATTAGACATCACTTCATTAGAGACCATGTCGCTAATGAAGATGTAGTTCTAGAATTTGTTGATACTTTGCACCAATTAGCGGATATTTTTACAAAACCTTTAGACAAAGAAAGATTTTGGACACTTAGGAGAGAATTAGGTTTAACTGACCTATCTCCACTTAGTGTTTAAATTAATTTTTGCACTTTTAATTAGAAATGAAAAATGCTTATAAAAATAACTCTTTTGATTGCATTCTTTGCTATTATTAGTTAGGGGGAGTTTATGATTCTTAGTGAGAATTAATTATATGTTCAAATGTAGTTTAAGGATTTTATTTGATTGTTTGAACATAGTTAATTTCAATATATGAGTTGCCAATACCACTAGAGCTAATTAATTTAGCATTTTGAGTGTTTAAAACGAATTTTTGACATTTTTGTGCTTAATGCATCGATACACTAGTTAGTGCATCGATGCATCCCTTGAATGTGCATCGATTCACCATAAAGGTACACTGATGCATGCCTTGAATGTGCATCGATACACCAGTCGGGTTTTTGGGTTTAAAATGCTTATTTTCTTCATTCCTTCATAACCCCAAAACCTCTCAACCTCACATCGTTCGACCCTCTTTCACCCTAATCTAAAATTTACTTCAAAATCAACGTTCTAAGGTTGGAATCCAACTGTTTTTCAACTCCTAATCCTGCCTATATCATTAAAATCGTGCAAACAACATCTCATTCTCACAAATTCTGAATTTTCAAGGTAATATTTCAAAAACCTCTATTTTATTGATTTTTGAACTTAGGACTAGTTTTAATTAGTTCTAGGTTGAACAAATTATCGGTCATTGATTGTTTAATGTTTAGAAACTAGATTTTACAACCAATTTCATCAAAAACACATAATTTTTCAAACTTTCTTTGAATTTCGAAATAAAAAAATCGAAATTTATTGTTTTAATTAATGTTTTTGATTAAATTATGTTGTTTTCATAAAAACTATATGTATTATAATCTTTAAACATTATTTTTTTCAAATAGTTTTCAAAACTTTGCCCATTAGGATTCGGTTTAGAGAACCTTGACTATTGTGGACTCAATTGAGTTTTGGGATTGATTATATTGCATACATGTTCTTAAATTTGCAGGTTACCTATTCAATTCTGATTCTTAAACCATGTCTAATCCCAAACGACCTAGGCCATCATCTAGTCGCTCAAGCCAAAATTGAACTCCTATACCTCCACCTAATCCAAATCCAAATCCAAATGACCCAAATATGACCATTCTAAACTCATGTTTCAACGTACCTTATCGTAAACAGGATCTCTACCATAGGTACCATAATTTTTTTTGAGTCATACAAAATCCGAGAATAGAGTATCCCTTCGATCCAAGCTATGGAAGATATGAATTTTCAATATCTTCCTACTCTTAAATCCTGGAAGTTTGATAATCTCTTTAAACTCAAACATATTGTTTATCAACAATTAGTTTGCATCTTTTATTCCAATGCGGTATGTGTCCAAGATGAACGTCGATCCGGAACTATAGGTATTCGTTCCTATCTTTTAGGACAATTCATTTTTATTAACTCCGACACATTCGCTACCCATTTTGGACTAGATAACTTAGGTTTATATAATGAAAAAGAGACTATTGAATCACCCTATAAGTCTAAGGATAGCGTTAGTACCTTACCATCTTATCACGATCGATTTCTACATTTGTTGATCTCTTAGTGGTTTCGACCATCAGGAGGTAGGTACTCATCCCTTAGGAAAATATATATATGTGGTGGATACATTATATCCAACATAATAAAGAAGATTAATCTGCCATAGACCATCTTTAGTGAGTTAGTAGATACCATAAACATTGTTCCTTCCAAAAATATAGAAACCTTGGTTTACGGTTGTCTCCTTAGTAACTTGTTTATCAAACTCAGTCTTAGGGACAATCTTGATATTCCAATCCCTCTCCAAAACCAAATAAATTTCATTTCCTTAAAGAAAGCGGGATGGAAATAGGATAAGGAAACTGGCCAGTGGGTTTATCGACCTACTGAGCAAACTCCGAGAGCAACCTCTTCACGAGCTCCACCACTTCCGGCACCGGCAGCGGACAACGATCCAAAGCTTCAATAACTGATGCAATATACTGACGAGATCATACCCGACAATGACTCTCTGGCACCGGAAGCGGTATAGCAAGAGGAACAAATGCCTCCATATTTTCGAACATTTATGGAGTCATTTGATCTAAGGTTTGCTTTCATTGAGTCTTAGCTGACTGAATTTCAACGGGAGATGCGTGAACGTATGGATGCTCTCACACTTGAAGTACGAGCACATTATATCCTCCTCCTCCCGATCCTCCTATGGACGACTAGACCTACCTTACTTTATTTTACTTGAATTGAAACCCGAACTCAAAACTTTGAATTGTGAAACATTTTGATGTTCATGGATTGTTTTTATTTTGGATGTTTGAATTTGTTGGATGATTGAATGTTTGAACTTAATATATATATTTGGTTTGGTTTGAATTTTCAATTTTGAGCTTAATATTGGTTAGTTTTGCATCATTTACATATTAGTAGCATTATGACCAATTTTGTCATTTCACATCGTTTATGAATATTGAATTATGAAACTAATGGCTAACCTTTCTCTTGATTGTGATCTTAGCAGCTTAAGCTATATCTATAAGTATCAATTAGTTATATTTTTTTTCAAAAACCTTGTTTCAAAACGTTTTATAGAGTCTTTTTGATTTAACAAAAAAGGGGAGAAGTATTATAGTAAGGGGGAGTAATAAGTATTATAGTAAGGGGGAGTAATTTCAAAATTGATCTCAAAAAATTATTTTAAGTATAAAATCTTAAAATTACTCAAATGTTTTGTTATATCAAAAAGGGGGAGATTGTTGAAAACATTTTGATGTTTCGATATAACAAATTAAGATAAAAGAATTTTAAGATTTTACAAATGATTTTCTAAGTATATTCGATATAATTATTTGAATATAAAAATATTACTCCAAGCCTTTCAAAGCTAAATTTCAATCCTTACTAAAGTGTAAAATTGTGTTTTATACTTAAAAAATATTTTTGAAACAATTTTCATAAAGTATTTCGAAACAATTGTGTTTTATGCACTAATTTGATGCATCGATGCACACCCATTTTGAATGCATTTTATGTACCAATGCACAACCATGCATCAATGCACTCAGGATTTTATTGAAACATCGAATTGATTTTGAGCACTGATGAACAAGTCATGTATCGATGCACCCCGACTATTTTTGAAACATCGAAGCAAAATTGTGCACCGATGCACACCCTAGTGTACCGATGCACTAAGTCTTCCAACGGTCAAAATATTTAAATTTTACACATAGTGTACCGATGCACAAAGCCTATGCATCGATGCACCATATGCTCCCAACTGTTTTATTAATTGTTTTCACACACTAACGGCTCTATTAACTCCACTAATGATCCCCAACATTCAGAAATGATCCAAGGAGTATTTAAACAAGCTTAGAAGCCATTGATCAATACAATTATCAAGAATCAAGAGAGAATCAAAGAGAAAGCATCAAACTTCAAGTTTGAGCATTTTCAAGCCTATTCCATTCAATATTCATTTTTGCTTTCAATAACACTTATTGTGTTCAATTGTATTATTCTTAAGTGTTCTTTCTTTGTTATAGAATTGTGCAAACATCTTTCCTTGTGAGGATTTTCTTGTAAGTTTGCAAAATTTGTATTGTTCTCTTTGGGAGAGAGAGTTCTCAAGAATTTGGGGTATAATTCTTGAGGGATTTGTAAGGTTACTCTTTTTCCTCAAAAGAAAGACAAATTAATGAATTTGTGGAAAATCCTTAGTGTGGATAGCTAAGGTAGTGGACGTAGACTTTGGTTGAGAAAGTCGAACCACTCTAAATTGTTGTGCAACTATTTTCAATTTTCTGCAAAAGCTTCCACCAAAATTTTTATTGCCAATTCACCCCCCTCTTGGCCTATTCCATCGATCGATTAACTCAACATATATATATATATATACTATAAAGTATATATACTTTATACTAAAACTTTATATATATTATATACTTTATATTATATATATATATATATATATATAAAGTTTTAGTAAAAATTATATATACATATATAATAATATAAAGTATATATTATATACTTATATATATACACTTATACTTTATATCTATATTTACTTTATATTTTATACTTATATACTTTAGTCTTTGTAACCCCCTAGACCCGGCCTAGACGTTAGGCCTAAATCTAGGCGGTCACATACCGCATTCAGATTTTTTTCCATATTTAAAAGAACTTTAAAATCCATAAGAAAGATTCTTATGATAAACATATATGTATACATATGTCAGAAAACAGTATAAAACTTAAACATATCAAACATATACATATGTCAGAAAACTGTATAAAACATATACATATCAAAATACCACAAAAACCCGTATAAAACATTTACAAAACAAAATATTGATAATACACATATATCAAGATGGTAGAAAAACACATGTCACCAAAATATAACAAAAAGGTATATAGAAATATACATCGGTACAAAATTAGGAGAAGTCGGTCCTCTTGATGCTAACTCTGGTAGTCTAGTATGTTATTATCTGAAAATGTTAAAATATACGGAATGAGCTAAAAAGCTTAGTGTGCTCCTTACAGTGTATAAAAAATATACAGATAAAATATTTCAGTAAAATCAATTTATCAAACATGTTTTAAAAAACAAGAACATTACCCCCGTCCGATCACCAGAATGTGTAGGTCCCCCAGAACCATACACCCACCTGTACACCCAGTAAAGACTTACCCTGTGCACAAAGCAGAGGAGCCTGCCATAAGAACTTACCCTGAGCACAAAGCCGAGGAGCCTGCAGTAAGGAATTACCATGAGCACAAAGCCGAGGAACCTACAGTAAGGACTTACCCTGAGCACAAAGCCGAGAAGCCTGCGAAAAACGGTAAGGTCTTACAAGTCATAGACTAGGCCTGAGATACTTCGTACAATAAAACCCCCAATGATAGAAATAACATGTATGTAGTCGAATGAAAATGGTAGTTTATTCCATTAAAACATGAAAATATTTCATTTTTCAAAAATCAGATATGAAAATATGGTAATCCATAGATCATATTAGAAATATACAGTAAATTAGATATCATATAAATTGTGTTCAGAAAATCAGGTATTGTGTCGTAAAAATATTCAATATAATCAGAAATCTCAAACAGTTCAGACAGATAGTTGAAAACAGTAATGTAACACCAACTGAAACACACACATATATTGATTTGAGTAATCTGATAGGGAAGTTTACTACTGAGTTTGTTGATCACGATCAGTGACAGCGCTATATCCTATGAATTGGAAAATCCATATCGGAATCCTAATATGAATAATACTAATTTTTATTTAAATAATTTACAGAAATCTACGGGTAATTCTTGTAGAACGCAGATCGAACAAATCTGACGGATGGGAAAAACCAGATCTATTCGACAATCGGTCAGGTGAAATATGAGTACCTTCATAAAAATATATTATTGGATCAATTCCATAACCAAATATCAAATAAATAATCAAAAGTGCTAAAATACTAAACATTTTTAGGTTAACAAGCTTGATTCGGGGCTTTCGGGTCAGAATTTGGTAAAATGGACTTCAGAATGAAACTCAGGACGTCAAAAAACATAAAATAAGAGTTTTCAAAAAATTTTACTTTTTGGTCAAAGTCAACGGTCAACTATCGATCAATAGTTATCGGTGGACCAGGTCGGGCAGACGGGTCGGATCAGCGGGTTGGGTCGAATCGGCCCATTTCCAAGCAGTCCAACAGGTGTTGGACTTTCCCCACGCACAGGGACGATGAATAGGAGCACGTGCGAGGCTTTAGGGGGTCGGAAAAATTTTAAAAAAATTTGTAAGAGCGTTTTAAGGCACTTACCAAACTCGATTCATAATGGTGAATGGAGGAGAGCTCGATTTCGAAACGTTAGAAACTTGATATTCCTCACCCCCTTACACGCCAATGACAACGAAGATAAGAAGAACACCGGTGGACTCGGGATGACGCAAGGAACACGATACTGTAGGAGGTGTCAAAAACGGAGCAACGATCGGCGATGAATCGACGATCAAAGATTTCTTTCTTTAAAATGAAAATATTGAAGAGAGAGAAATTAATTAATTTCCCTATATTTGGGGTTATATAAACCCTAAAAAAGAAAATAGAAAAATCATGCCATTGGTTCTTCATATTTAATTACTTTCTGAATTTGAATATGAATTTAATCAAAATTTCACTTTTAATCCCCGAATTAAATCAAAATTAAATTTAGTCCTTGAAAAAAAATTAAGAGAATCTTAGGCCCTATTTTGGGGTTTGACAACTCTCCCTCTTAAAAGAAATTTCGCCCTCGAAATTTACATGATGTAAACAAATACGGAAATTGAGCCTCCATTGGCTCCAATGTCTCCCAAGTAACTTTTGAGGGGCCACGGTTACTCCATTGAACTTTGACCATCGGAATAGGCCTATTTCTAAGAACTCTCTCATCCCGATCTAAATTCTGAACGGGCTCCTCCTCATAAGACAAATTAGGTCTCAACTATACCTCCTCAACTTGAATGATGTGATCTGGATCTGGACGATATCGCCTCAACATGGATACATGAAAAACATCAAGAATGCGACTGATCTGGGGAGGCAACTCAAGCTGATAAGCAACAGGTCTAACTTTCTTCAGAATACGATATAACCCAATAAATCTTGGGCTCAATTTACCCTTACGTCCAAATCTCAAAACTTTCTTCCACGGAGTTACCTTGAGAAAAACTTAATCCATAACCACAAACTCAATATCCTTCCATCATTGATCTGTGTATGATTTATGCCTATCAAATGATTCTCTTAAGATATCACAGATCAATCGGACATTATCCTCAGTCTCTTGAACTAACTCTGGGCCCAAAGTTTTTCTATCATGCAACTCTCTCCAACAGATAGGAGTACGACATCTACGTCCATATAGAGCCTCGTACGTTGCCGTGTGAATACTTGCCTTGTAACTGTTATTGTAAGCAAACTCGGCTAAGGACAAGAAATCTCCCCAACTATCACAGAAGTCAATCACACAACTCCGTAACATATCCTTCAGCACATGGATCACTCACTTAGACTGACCATCAGTCTGTGGGTGAAAAGTTGTATTGAAATTCAAACGAGTACCCAAAGCCTAGTGCAAAGCTTTCCAGAACCTGGAAGTGAACCTCGTATCTCGATCAGATATGATAGAAAACGGAACACCATGAAGTCTAATGTTCTCAGAAATGTACAATCTAGCCAGCTTCTCCAAAGAATAATTAACCCGAACAGGGATAAAGTGAGTTGACTTGGTGAGTCGATCAACAATCACCCAAACAAAATCCTTTTTTGAAGGAGTCAGAGGAACACCAGTAACGTAGTCCATCGTAATACGCTCCCATTTCCACTCAAGAATATTAATTGACTGTAACAATCCAGACGGATACTGGTGATCTGCCTTAACTTGTTGACAAGTCAGACACCTCGCCACAAAATCTTAAATATTCATTTTCATACCAGTCCAAAAGTAGCGCTCCTTGAGATTCTTGTACATTTTGTCACCGCCAAGATGCATAGAATAAGGACTAGTATAAGCCTCCTGAAGAATATCTTGTCTAACCTCATCATCTTTAGGGACACAGTAACGACCGTGAAAGCACAAAATACCATCGAGATCCAAAGTATACTCTAAACTCGATACCTGCTCAACTTGTTCAATAATGGGAAGCATAGAGCTATCAAGGAGCTGTTTGGCTTTAATCTCCTCGGCCAAAGTGGGTTTAACTTGTAACTTTGTCATCATCAAATAAACTCAAGCTGGCGAACAAAGCTCTCAGATCAGATATCGCCTTACGGCTCAAGGTATCAGCCACCACATTAGCCTTCCCTGGATGATATTCTATCTCACAATCATAGTTCTTTAGAAGATCCAACCATCGACGTTGTCTTAAATTCAATTCTTTCTGAGTAAGAAAATACTTCATACTCTTAAGATCGATATAGATATAACATTTTTCTCCATAGAGATAGTGTCTCCAGATCTTCAAAGCAAAAAACACGGCATCTAACTCTAGATCGTGAGTAGTATAGTTACGTTCATGCGGCTTTAAATGACGTAACGCATAAGTGACAACCTTCTCATCTTGCATCAAAACACATCCTAATCTAGAGTGAGAAGCATCATTGTAGATAAAAAAATCTTTCCCAGACTCAAGCTGAATTAGCACTGGGGCTTGAGTTAGAACAATCTTCAGTTTCTTAAAGCTAGCTTGTTTATTCTCAGACCAGACAAATAGAACGTCTTTCCTCAATATTTTCATTAAAGGAGTTGCAATAATATAGAACCCCATCAACGAAATGATGATAGTAACTAGCTAAGCCCAAGAAACTAAGAATATGAGAGACGTTCTTGGGCTACTTCCAGTTTATAATAGCCTCCACTTTACTTAGATCCACCCGCATACCCTCAGCAGAAACGATATGTCCAAGAAAAGTCACATTGCTGAGCCAAAACTCATATTTGCTCAACTTGGCGTATAAATTATTTTCCCTTAGAGTCTAGAGAGCAATCCTTAAATGCTCATCATGTTCTGCTTCAGCTCGAGAATACACCAATATGTCATCAATAAACATAACCATAAATTGGTCCAGATAGGGTTGAAACACTCGACTCATCAGATCCATAAAAGTTACAGGGTCATTAGTTAACCTGAATGACATCACTTAAAACTCATAATGCCCATACCGAGTACGGAAAGCAGTCTTTGGGATATCAGAATCTTTCACCTTGAAATGGTAATAACCAAACCTCAAGTCTATCTTTGAAAAGATAGAAGCCCCTCAAAATTGGTCAAATAGATCATCGATCCTGGGCAGAGGATATTTATTTTTAACCGTGAGCTTATTCAGTTTCCTAAAATCAATAAAGAGTCTCAATGTTCCATCTATCTTCTTGACAAAGAGAACTAGGGCTCCCAACAGTGATACACTAGGTCGAATAAATCCTTTATACAACAACTTCTGGAGTTGGACCTTCAGTTCCTTAAGCTCCTTTGGGGCCATACGGTAAGGAGCCATCGAAACCGGGGTGGAACCAAAATATACTTCAATCTCAAAATCAACTTCTCTATCCAGCGGTAATCCAAGCAACTCTTTAGGAAAAACATCAGGAAATTCCTTAACAATCCAGATGCCTTCAATATCAGATTGAGAACTCCTAGCGTCCAGAATATAAGCAAAAAACGCATCGGAACCCTTCCTGATCATCCTCTCAGCTATCAATGCCGACACAACAGTCATCAGGAATCCACGATGTTCCCCGATCATCACAATCTTTCGATTACCCGGAATCTTCAGAACAACTCTCTTGGTCTCACAATCGAGATTAACTCAATGCTTGTTCAACCAATCCATGCCAAGAATCAAGTCAAACTCATCCAAAGGTAACTCCATCACGTCGGCGAGAAATATCTCCCCATGGATCTCTATAGGTCACCCTCCAAAAATACGATCTAACTCTATGGACTGACCTATGGGACTTTAAACTATCATCGAATTCTCAGTATTCTTAACCAGGATATTAAGACCCTAAGAAACGGAACTACTCCAGCAGCTACTAAAGACTTTGAAATCTCAACAGCAGACATATTACCAGGGACTCTAGCAACTCTCCTGAACATGCGAAAGATAGCTCTATTAATGGTGTCCTCATCCATAACAGTGTCCTCGTCCTCAGGGACGGGAAGGTCTCTCGTAGGAGTAACCAGGTTATCTCTAGAAATAGAATGATCTATATATGGGACAGAAGGATCCCGTGGTGACATGCGATCGTCTATCGTAACAGAAGGTCGAGTCACTCGCTCGACCACGACCTGGCCTAAGACCTCTAGTCGCACTCATCAGATAAATCTATAAGGCTCTACAGAAATTTTGAACCTAAGTCAGACTAGCATCAGAGATCTCGAATATATTTAAACTCATAAATAAGGTGACACGGGTTTTTTTGTTGAAAAATATATTGAAAATCTAGATTTTTGGACTTATCCACAGTTCGAGTGTTTAAAACCGAAAGCTTTAATACCACCAAGTGTAACCCCCTAGACTCGACCTGGACATTAGGCCCAAATCTAGGCGGTCACATATCGCATTCAGTTTTTTTTTCATATTTAAAACAACGTTAAAATCCATAAGAAAGATTCTTATGATAAACATATATGTATACATATGTCAGAAAACTGTATAAAACATATACATATCAAAATACCACAGAAAATTGTAAAAAACATTTACGGAACAGAATACCGATAATACAGATATATCAAGACGATAGCTAAACACATGTCACCAAAATATAACAGAAAGGTACATAGAAATATACAGTAGTACAAAATTAGGAAAAGTCGGTCCTCCTGATGCCAATTATGCTAGTTTAGTCTACTAATATCTAAAAAGGTTAAAATATATTGAATGAGCTAAAAAGCTCAGTGTGCTCCTTACGGTGTATAAAAAACATACAGCTAAAATATTTCAGTAAAATTGGTTTATCAATCATGTTTTAAAAAAACACGAACACTACCCCCGTCCGTTCACCAGAATGTGTAGGTTCCCCATAACCATACACCCACTTGTACACCCAGTAAGGACTTACCCTGTGCACAAAGCAGAGGAGCCTATAGTAAGGACTTACCCTGAGCACAAATCCGAGGAGCCTGTAGTAAGGACTTACCCGGAGCACAAAGCTGAGGAGCCTATAGTAAGGACTTAACCTAAGTACAAAGCCGAGGAGCCCACAGAATGTGGTAAGGTCTTACAAGTCATAGACTAGGCCTGAGATACTTCCTCCAATAAAACCCCCAATGACAGAAATAACATGAATGTAGTCCAATGAAAACGATAGTTTATTCTATTAAAACATGAAAATATTCATTTTCAGAAATCAAATAGGAAAATACGGTAATCCAAAGATCATATCAGAAATATATAGTAAATTAGATATCAAATAAATTGTGTTCAGAAAATCAGGTATTGTGTCGTAAAAATATTCAATATTATCATAAATCTCAAACAGTTCAAACAGATAGTTGAAAACAATAATGTAACACCAACAGGAAACACACCTGTATCGATTTGAGTAGTTTACTAGGGAAGCTTACTACTGAGTTTGTCGATCACGATCAGCGGTAGCGCTAGATCCTATGAATCAAAAAAACCATATCAAAATCCTAATATGAATAATATTAACCTTTATTTAAATAATTTACGAAAACCTACGGGTAACTCTCATAGAACATGGATTAAACGAATCTGATGGACGGGAAACACTGGATCTAATTGACCCTCGGTCCGGTGAAATACTAGTACCTACATAAAAATATCTTATTGGTTCAATTCCTTAACCAAATCTCAAATAAATAAATAAAATACTAAAAATACAAAGCATTTTTGGGTTAACGAGCACGATTCGGGGCTTTCAGATTAGAATTTAGCAAAACGGACTTCGAAATCGGACTCAGGACGTCGAAAAACATAAAATATGACTTTTCAAAAATTTTAACCTTTTTGTCAAAGTCAACGGTCAATTGTCGGTAAACGGTCAATGGTGGCCGGGTTTGATCGGTTTGGATCGGGTTGGGCAAGCGGGTCGGATTAGCAGGTCGGGTTAACGAGTTGGGTCAAATCGACCCATTTCCAAGGAATCCACCAAACGGTGGACTTTCCCCAAGCGTTGGGACGGAGTGTGGGAGTGCGTACAGGACTTTAGGATGTCGGAAAAATTCTAAAAAAATTGTAAGTGTGTTTTATGGGGTTTTGAGACACTTACCAAACTCGGTTCACAACAGTGAACGGTGAAGAGCTCGATTTCGAAACGTCAGAAACTTGATATTCCTCACACCCTTACACGCCATCGACAACAAAGATAAGAAGAACATCGGTGGACTCGGGACGATGCAAGGAACAGGATGGTGTAGGAGGTGTCAAAAATGGAGTAACCATCAGTGATGAATCGACGATCGAAGATTTCTTTCTTTAAAAGGAAAATATTGAGGAAAGAAAAAAATAATTAATTTCCCCTATATTTGGGGTTATATAAACCCTAAAAAAAGAAAATGACAAAATTATGCCATTGGTCCTTCATATTTAATTGCTTTCTGAATTTGAATATGAATTTAATCAAAATATCACTTTGGTCCCAAAATTAAATCAAAATTCAATTTAGTCCTTAAAAAAATTAAGAGAATTTTGGGGTGTGATAGTGTTTATAATTATATTTTATATACTTTAAAGTATTATACTTTATACCAAAACTTTATATATATTATATACTTATATATATATAAAAAAAGTTTTAGTATAAAGTGTATATAGGTATATAATAATATAAATTATATAAGTATTAAGTATAAGTATATAAGTATTAAATATAAAGTATATAACTATATATATAAACTATAAAGTATATATATATATATATATATATATATATATATATATATATAAAGTTTTAGTATAAAGTATATGTACATATATATAATTAATATAAAGTATAAGTATAAGTATATTATAAATATATAAAGTATAATTATAAAAACTAAAGTATATAAGTATATAAACTATATATACATATATAATAATATAAAATCTGAATGGGCTCCTCCTCATAGGACAAATCAGGTCTCAACTCTACCTCCTCAACCTGAATGATGTGACCTGGATCTGGACGGTAGTGCCTCAACATTGATACATGAAAAACATCATGAATACGACTGAGCTGGGGAGGTAACTCAAGCTGATAAGCAACAGGTCTGACTTTCTTCAGAATACGATACAACCCAATAAATATTGGGCTCAATTTACCCTTACATCCAAATCTCAACACTTTGTTCCATGGAGTTACCTTGAGAAAAACTTAATCCCCAACCACAAACTCAATATCCTTTCGTCATTGATTTGCGTATGATTTCTGCCTATCAAATGCTTCTCTTAAGATATCACGGATCAATCGGACATTATCCTCAGTCTCTTGAACTAACTCTGGGCCCAAAATTTTTCTATCATGCAACTCTGTCCAATAGATAGGAGTACGAAATCTACGTCAATACAGAGCCTCGTACGTTTCCATGTGAATACATGCCTTGTAATTGTTATTGTAAGCAAACTCGGCTAAGGACAAGAAATCTCCCCAACTATCACAGAAGTCAATCACACAACCCCGTAACATATCCTTCAGAACCTGGATCACTCACTTAGACTGACCATCAGTCTGTGGGTGAAAAGTTGTACTGAAATTCAAGCGAGTACCCAAAGCCTAGTGTAAAGCTTTCCAAAACCTGTAAGTGAACCTCGTATCTCGAATATATATGATAGACAATGGAACACCATGAAGTCTAATGATCTCAGAAATGTACAATCTAGCCAGCTTGTCCAAAGAATAATTAACACGAACAGGGATAAAGTGAGCTGACTTGGTGAGTCGATCAACAATCACCCAAACATAATCATTTTTAGAAGGAGTCAGAGGAAGACCAGTAACGTAGTCCATCGTAATACGCTCCCATTTCCACTCAAGAATATTAATTGATTGTAACTATCCATACGGATGCTGGTAATCTACCTTAACCTGTTGACAAGTCAGACACCTCGCCACAAAATCTTAAATATTCATTTTCATACCAGTCCAAAAGTAGTACTCCTTGAGATTCTTGTACATTTTGTCACCGCCAAGATGCATTGCATAAGGACTATTATGAGCCTCCTGAAGAATATCTTGTCTTAACTCATCATCTTTAGGGACACATTAACGACCGTGAAAGCACAAAATACCATCGAGATCCAAAGTATACTCTGAACTCGATTACTGCTCAACTTGTTCAATAATGGGAAGCAAAGAGCTATCAAGGAGCTATTTGGCCTTAATCTCCTCGGCTAAAGTGGGTTTAACTTGTAACTCTGCTAACAAACTGTCATCGTCAAATAAACTCAAGCTGGCGAACAAGGTTCTCATATCAGATATTGCCTTACGGCTCAAGGCATCGGCCACCACATTAGCCTTCCCTGGATGATACTATATCTCACAATCGTAGTCCTTCAGAAGCTCCAACCAGGGACACTGTCTCAAATTCAATTCTTTCTAAGTAAACAGATATTTCAGACTCTTATGATCGATATAGATATAACATTTTTCTCTGTAGAGATACTGTCTCCGGATCTTCAAAGCAAAAACCACGACAGTTAACTCTAGATCTTGAGTGGGATAGTTGCGCTCATGTCTTTAACTGATGTGACACATAAGCGACAATCTTCCCATCTTGCATCAAAACACATCCTAATCCAGAGTTAGAAGCATCATTGTAGACAGAAAAATCTTTCCTAGACTCGGGCTGAATCAGCATTGGTGCTTGAGTTAGAACAGTCTTAAGTTTCTCAAAGCTAGCTTGTTGGTTCTCAGATCAGACAAATGAAACATCTTTCCTCAATAGTTTCGTTAGAGGAGCTGCAATAATGGAGAACCCCTTAATGAAACGACGATAGTAACTAGCTAAGATTTGAACCAAAGTTAGACTAACATTAGAAACCTCAAATATATTTAAACTCATAAAATAAGGTGACACGATTTTTTTGAAAAATATATTTAAAATCCATATTTTTGGACTTATCCATAGTCCTAGTGTTTAAAACCGAAAGCTCTAATACCACCAAGTGTAACCCCAAGACCCGGCCTGGACGTTAGGCCCAAATCTAGGCGGTCACATATCGCATTCATAATTTTTTTTCATATTTAAAACAACGTTAAAATCCATAAGAAAGATTCATATGATAAACATATATGTATACATATGTCAGAAAACTGTCTAAAACATATACATATCAAAATACCGCAAAAAACCGTATAAAACATTTACGGAACAAAATATCGATAATACAGATATATCAAGACGGCAACAAAACTCATGTCACCAAAATATAACAGAAAGGTATATAGAAATATACACTAAATCAGATATCAGATAAACCATGTTCAGAAAATCAGGTATTGTAAAAATATTAAATATTATCAGAAATCTCAAACAATTAAGATAAATAGTTGAAAACAATAATGTGACACCAACAAGAAACACACATGTATCGGTCTGAGTAGTCTGATAGGGAACCCTACTATTGATTCTGTTTACCACGATCAGCAGCAGTGCTAGATCCTACGAATCGGAAAATCCATATCGGAATCCTAATATGAATAATAATAATAACCTTTATTAAAATAATTTATGGGAACCTACGGGTAACTCTCGTAGAATACGAATCGAACGAATCTGACGGATGGGAAACACCAGATCTAATCGACCTTCGGTCGGGTGAAATACAAGTACCTTTATAAAAATATCTTTTTTGATCAATTTCATAACCAAATCTCAAATAAATAAGCAAAAATGCTAAAAATACTAAGCATTTTTGGGTTAACGAGCTCGATTTAGGGCTTTCAGGTCATAATTTGGCAAAATGAATTTTGGAATCAGACTTAGGACGTCGAAAAACATAAAATATGACTTTTTTTTGAAAATTTTGACTTTTTGGTCAAAGTTAACAGTCAATGGTAAACGGTCGATCAACGATCAACATTAGACCAGGTCAGATCTGGTTAGGATCGGCCCATTTCCAAGCAGTCCACCAGGCGGTGGACATTCCCCACGCGCGTGGGGGTGCATGCAAGGTTGTAGGGGTCGGAAAAATTCTAAAGGGGTTTTGAGACACTTACCAAACTCGGTTCACAACGGTGAAAGACGGAGAGCTTGATTTCGAAACGTCAAAAACTTAATATTCGTCACCCCCTTACACGCCAGCGATAACGGAGATAAGAAGGACACCGGTGGACTCGAGACGACGCAAGGAACACGATTGTGCATGAGGTGTTAAAAATGGAGCAACGATCGGCGACGAAAAGGTGATCAAAGATTTATTTCTTTAAAAGGAAAATATTGAAGAGAGAGAGAAATAATTAATTTCCCCTAGATTTGGGGTTATATAAACCCTAAAAATAGCAAAATCATGTCATTGTTCTTCCATATTTAATTGATCTTTGAATTTTAATATTAATTTAATCAGAATGTACTTTGGTCCCCGAATTAAATAAAAATTCAATTTAGTCCTCGAGAAATTTTTAAGAGAATTTTAGGCCCTATTTTGGGGTGTGACATATTATATACTTATATACTTTTGTCTTTATAATTATACTTTATATTTAATACTTATATAATTTATATTATTATATTCATATATATACTTTATATTTAATATTTATATATTTTACATTATATACTTTATATTATATGCTTATATACTTTAGTCTTTATAATTATACTTTATATATATATATATACTTTATATTATTATTATTATATAGGCATCATGCAAACAAATACCCCTATCGTTTGACAATATATGCAATTTTGCCCCTATTATTTTTTTTGGAACATTTGACCCCCTACGTTTCATTTTGGGTCAAAAAATGCCCTCGTTGGATGAAAACCGGTCAGCTGACGGTCAACGCCTGAAGCTGACTCAACAAGAACATGTGGAGGGAGATGTTGACGTGACATGTCCATATCATAGTAGTTGATGATGTGGCAGATCCACGCAGACTAAATGCTGACATGACATGTCCACGTGTGATGTCACGTCAGTAATTTAAAAAAAATTAATTAATTATAAATAATTATTTTTTACTAAATTAGTAGTAACCAATCATATGTTGTCATATGGCACATAGATTTTTTTATTAAATTAATAAATTAGGGATTAAAGCTGCACAAAATTTTACAACACATGGGTTTTGAACCTGGGTATAAGGGATGAAAGGCTTAACGCCTAACCACCAGGCCAAATCACTTCGTCATTGTTAAATGGCTAATAACATCATTTAAAGTATATTGTTTTCATCAAAACCACTAACACAAGAATTTTTTTTTAAATTATAGATAGATTTAAATTGTTAGAATTATTTGAGTCAATTTAAATTCATATTTAAAATTTTAATTAATTTTAAATTTATAAACTAAAAAATAAATAAAAAATTAAATGGTGAAATAGTCTTGAAAAAACTTTTGATGATCGAGATAGTGGAATTTAAGTCTCGTTTGTATTCTCCCCGTTCGATATATCGAAAGGCAAGACTCAGGCAGACCGGAGGAATCTCGGATTCCTCCCAGCTGTTGAGCTCGCCATGTGAAGCAAAAGCCTTGCAATAATGGTAAACATCACTGCCTTTCTGAATCTGTACTACTCCCTTGCTCCTGCTTTCACAAGACTGCAGCATTACTGCTAATGTGACGAGCAAAGTCACCAATACAACACCAGCAATGAAGATTGTAGCAGCAAAATATGTCTTGTAGAATCCCCATTCGAGCACGTATCACCCATCACGTAGCAGCAAAAGATAAGATTTTTTAACCAATGTTATTTGAAATTAATTAATCTTTTTGTTAAAAGATTAAATCATTTTATTTTTTATTTTTTTTAAAGTTTATAAATTTAAAATTAATTAAAATTTCAAATATGAATTTAAATTGACTCAAATAATTCTAACAATTTAAATTTATCTATAATTTTTTAAAAAAGTGTTTGTGTTAGTGGTTTTGATGGCAACAATATACTTTAAATGATGTTATTAGCCATTTAATAACAACCAAGTGATTTGGATTGGTGGTTAGGCGTTAAGTCTTTTATCCTTTAGACCCATGTTTAAATCCCATGGGTTGTAATATTATGTGGAGATTTAATCCCTCCTTTCTTAATTTAATAAAAATTCTTTGTGCCACATGGCAATATCTAATTGGTTATTATTAATTTAGTAAAAATAATTATTTATTATTAATTAGTTTTTTAAAACATTGCTGACGTGGCATCACAAATGGACATGTCACGCCAGCATTTTGTCTACGTGTATTTTTCCACGTCATCAACTATTATAATATGGACATGCCACGTCAACATCTCCCTCCACATGTTTTTGCTGAGTTAGTTTCAGGAGTTAATCGTCAGTTGACTAACGATTTTCATCCAACAATGGTGCTTTTTGACCCAAAATGAAACGTTGGGGTAAAATGTTCCAAAAACAAAAATAGGGGCAAAATTGCATATATTGTCAAACATTAAGGGTATTTGTTTGCACTATACCTATTATATATGTATATATAATTTATACTAAAACTTTATATATATATATATATATTATAGTTTATATATACAGTGTATAGTTTATATATAGTTTATATTAATAAACTATATAATTTATACACAATATATATAGTTTATATATAGTATATAATAATATAAATATAAACTATATAGTTTATATACATAGTTTATATATATAATATATATATTTTATATATACATTATATAGTTTATATATAGTGTATATTAATAAACTATATAGTTTATACGTAATATATATAGTTTATATATATAGTTTTTTTATATATAATATATATGTTTTATATATAAACTATAATTTATACATAATATATATAGTTCATATATAGTATACATATATATATATTATAATTGTTTCAGTTTTTTTAACTTTTGAAATGAGTGCAATTTAGTCCGTTTTATAGATTTTCTTCACATTTTACAATTATTTTGATTTGATCCCTTCGTGTTGTTTAATTTATTTAAATTTTTATTTATAATTTCATATTTATTCAATTTAGTCCTTCAAATTATATTTGCATATGAAACTGACCCATACTTATTACTTATTTATATTTTTAATTGGACCATAACTTTTAAAATAGGTATAATTTAGTACTTTTTTATATTAATTTCAACCTCACATTTTAAAATTATTTCAATTTGGTCCCTCATCAATGCGTGTTGTTTAATTTATTTAAATTTTTACTTGTAATTTCATATTTGTTCAATTTAGTCCTTAATTTTATATTTTTCATAAAATTGATCCATGATTATTTATATTCTTAGTAATTTACTCTAAATCATATACAATTACAAATTGAAATTTAATGTTCACGAAAGACGAAAATAATTAATCCAAAAATACAAATTGACCTGATTTGAACTCAATCTGTATCTGATAACGATCGAACCTGAATTTTATATGCTAATGATGTCACCCAATCTGAACAAGATCTGCCTGAAGTCCATCCGAACCTGAATTAACATGGTATTTATCTGCTCCAGACCTGAACTGACATCGATTCGAACTGAAAGTAACCTGACCTGAACCCAAACTGTACCTGGTGTCAAATCAACCTGAAAATGACCCGACCTAATTTGACATGGACCCTACTTGATTGTGTCGAATCATCAAATTTACCTGACTTGACATTTATATGATTTTACCCGACCTGACAGAATCCGACTGAAACTTGAACGATTACCTGATTTTACATCCCTACCGGGTTTACGATCACAACTGACATACATCGTTAATGTAGGAAGATTTATGACATCATGTTTATCAATATTTGTGTCCTCAAAATGTAAAGAAACAAAATATTTAGTTAAACGATGTGCTTATTTGTTTATGAGTCTTGTCGATAATCAAATAGATTAAATCGATCCTGTTGAGTCACTCTAATGGAGAAAATAGTCAAGAGAGATGTTAGTTGGAAAATAGTCAAGAGAAATATTAGTTGGAAATTAAAAATTTGATGGATGCATTATTGTAAGAAAAAGAAAATTTGACATAAAAATTTTAAACCAATTCAACGAAGTCTACATCTACCACTTAGCTTCTACACTAAGGATTTCAAAAATTTCACCAATTTATTCAAACTTTTTAAGATAAGGTGTAACCTCACAATACCCTTAGACTTGTACTCCAAAGTCTCAAGTGTACAACTCTTCCAAAGAATAAATTATAAATAACAAACTTTGAAAAATCCTTTACAATGAGTGTGTTTGCAATATTCAAAACAAATAGAACAATTAAAAGAATAAAATAAAGAAGTAAACAAGTGTTCTTGAAAGCAAAAATAATATTTGAGAATGTTTGACTTCAATTTTACTCTATTTAATTGCTTCGTCTTTCTCTGTGTTCTTTTGTCTTCACATTTATGGTAGGACCATGTTTTCATATCCTTTCATTTAATTCTAGCTATTTTGGTAGTTGTGAGAGTTAATAGAGTCGTTAGGATGAAGTTTTCTTGCAATAAATGATGCCTAAACTCTTTAAGTATCGGTACTCGGGCTTGGAGTATCAATAATACCTACACTAATGAAAAAATATAGTCGTTGGACAAATAGGAGTATCAATACTGATAAAAAAACCAGTGGTTGACAAGCGTCATAATTTTCAAATAAAATATTCTTTATTCTCATATAAAAATAAATAAAAGTGTAGTAAAGAGTAGAAGGGTCGATCCAAGAAGACTAAGGAGCTTCCAACGTTGAATTGTTTTGATCCTATTTTTAATGAGATAGTAAAAGACCATGTGGGTTTTAAAAGTAGGAGAATAAAAAATTTAAAATAAATATCCAAATAAAATCAAAGTAAATTGAAAATAAATTGTGAAATAAAATGATAATAGATTTGAGAAAGAAAATGATAGATTAAAAATAGCCTCAATCCTTACTTCGCCTCAATTACAAATTGATCATCGAAAGAAATTTTGCTATGGATATATGTCGGTTATAGTCCATAAGATCGAACCCTTGTAATTTATTTTTCTCTTCGGTAAACCAATATTCCCATGTATATCTTTGGAATTCAGTCCTTACTTGGACTAACCACAACTATTGTCGTTAGCATCAAAGCAGCTTAAAGCGCAGGAAAAGCTCATACTCGGGTTATGGTGTCTCAATGAGAATTTAACCCGATCTCGATTCACCTTAGCGGACTTCCTCTAAGTTTATTCATAGGAAGTAGAATTATGACCAACCGATTCTTCCTCACAAATTCTAAATTAAAACACCCTTCAAATCAATGACATCATTTTGAAGTGAGAGTGTTAAGATGTAACACCCTTAACCCGTAAGCGTGTACTATTACAAGTTAAAGATGTCACATCAAATATTCAAAACATTTATTAACCCAAAACGGGAAAATTTTGTTTCCTTAAAAATTTCCAAATTTTAACATTTACTATAAAATAATTAATCACTGAAAATCAAAATATAATATTCCAACTTCTATTTCAAATTTGGTTTCAAGTTGTAATAGGTAGTTCTACTCTGTTTCATATAATAAATAAAATTGTCTATAAATTGTCTGATTTAAAATCCAATAATCCATATTATTTCCCGTCATTTTAAAATGTGGAAATAATATTTCTAAGCTTAATTTACCATCCTTCAAAATTTCTCAAAATTTCTATTTGATCCGATTTACTAAAATGTTACCATACTTTAACACTTTATAGCATTTAATACAATATCTGTATCAAAAATGTAATTCCCTCAAAAAATTGATATACACTTTTTGACACAAAACAAAATCGGTTTCGTCCTAGAATCAGCTAAACTTACAGCTTGATTCAATAAATGTAACACCCTTAACCTGTAAACGTGTACCATTATGAGTTAAGATGTCACATCAAATATTCAAAACATTTCTTAACCTAATGTAAAATTTTGTTTCCTTAAAATTTTCCAAATTTTAACATTTACTATAAAATAATTAATCATCGAAAATAAAAAATATAATATTTTGACTTCTATTTCAAATCTGATTTTAAGCAGAAAAGGAAGTTCTGCTCTATTTCATATAATAAATAAAACTATCTAAAAATTGTCTAATTTAAAATCCAATTAATTAATATTTAAAACATAGTTTGATATCATAATAATATTTAATCATACTATTAACCATATTTAATACTAACAATATTAATAATTTGCAGACGTTTCTTACTCGTATACATGCCAACTAGAAAATTTAGAACACAATAGAATATCATTATTGTTACCTGTAAATATTCCTTGGTGATTGATACCAAACAAAACTCCTTACTCTTCTCGCTTTCATTTACCTACGCGTTAAAATCATCACAGGCTAAGTATACACTTAGTGAGGCAATCAATAGAAATATTCAAGGCAATTCAACACATAAATGTAAATGTGTAACAATATTTAAGGCATTATGACCACTTTACCAAATGAGTATCAATAATCAAGGCATTACGATCACTTTACCTAATATTTCAATCATACTACTAATATTAACATGATATGAACCATATATAAAATTTCTTACCAATATACTTGTCATTTATTCCATAAGCTCATAAGCAAATTCACCTGCATATTAATTATTAACCAATAAACCATAGCCCAATTTAAACCCTGAGGACCCTGTGTACTCGAGTCAAATATGCACCGAAGTACTGGAACATAAAGTCATGCCCACCACCTGCTCTAAGTGTCTTGGGTATACACTCTAGTGCTAAATCAAATATAACACATGAGGTCGTGCCCACCACCTGCACTAAGTGTCTTGGGTATACACTCTAGTGCTAATCCGAATATGGAGCCCTGCTGTTAGACTCTATAACATGCCAACTATACCTTGTCCCTTAATGACTTACTTGGGCATATAGTCTATTTTTATTCCATCCATGGCAATGTATATCAATATAATTTAACATTGGCCAATTCATACCCAAAATAACAGTCACAGTAAACATCATATAATTTTCATGATAAACATCATATATAATAACCAATGATCAATACGTTTTATATTCAACCTTTTACATATTTAGAATATGTCAAATATATGATAAATAACATAAATATCATGCTAATATAATCAAGGTAGACTTATCGTAAGTCTTCCTAATGATGTATAACACATCCATGTATAATGTCATACATGCATTGCACTCACTTTGACACTTTATATACAAGTCAAAATATAAGCTTCAATAAGCTTTAACTTGATCTTTAGGTTTCGATTTGGTTCGCTCCCAAAATTATCACAATTTCATAATCTGGTAGTTTGCACTACCTTCAAAGAAATATTATTTTGTATTAATATATGCATTTAAAAATTATTTTGTTTATACAAATGAAAACTAGACTCAAACAAAAATCTAACCATATAAGGAACTTCTTTTAATGCAATTTGTACAATTTATAGTGAATTTTCAAACTTGACTTACAAAAGTTGTTTATAGTGCATTTATAGTGAATTTGCTACCCTGTTTTCTGACCTATCCTCGATTAAAAATTCATATATTTTTGTATACTCCTCAAAATTAGTAGCCATTTATTTAAGAAAACTAGACTGATATAAAAATGCAATGGTATAAAAGTGATCCTCTAATCCTTTCTGTTAAATTAATGGTGATTTTCTAAACTTACTATTTATATCACAAATCTAGGCAGATTTCACCAATTTGCATTTTCAGCTAATTCACTAATTCTATTAGCTCCCTAAATGCACATATATGCATAAATCACAAAGTCACATAACCTAGAAGTAACTTCTTACCATAACAACTCTGTCACTGTGTCATCACAAGTCAATATTTATTCGATAGCGTAAGTACAAATTAACTATGCACTCAACTGGTGTCCTTAACTTGCAACCTTCCTTAGAAATTCACATTTTATCCTTAAGCTTCTCCTTAGCTTTAATATCGATTGATATTGATTTCAAGCACACAATCTAAATGAGGATCATTTACAAAGTATATGCAATTCAAACCACATGTTAGAATCTTACTAACTTAGGCACACATTAGGAAATATATTCCTAGCAAATATTCCGATGCTCATTCGAAACAAATTGCATGCCACAACATAAATGTTAACCATAACACCTCTATTTGACCATTCAATTTCATTTTTATCCAAACTTCACATAACATTTTCACTTAAGTTCTCAACTTTTCCATATTTGTGATTTGAATCTCAACTTTTACCAATTTTCCAAAATAATCCAATTTCACATTCTAACATCAATTTCAACATTCTAACATTAATTTCTAGCATAGTTCATCAACTATTTAACAATTACACATTGATCCTATAATTTCCCATAATTGATGAATCGGTCTACTCAAACAACATTCTAAAGCTTGTAGAACCTTCCAAATATCATTACTAAGCTTAGGTATATTTTCCTTAATTTATTCCTTAGGGCCGAAACTTTAGGGTTTCTAATTTCATGGTTTATGCTTTGATTAAAACATGGATTCCACCTCTAAACAACATTTCAAGGCTCCTACAATCAAACCTCTAATATAAGTTCATCAAATCAAAAATTTTCCTAAATTTAGGGTTTAAAATAAAAACACATGAAGCATTTTTAGGTGGTTTTAATCATCAATCAAGTTTGGAATTGATTCTACAACACAAATATCCTCAAAATCCATCATCAATTCATAAAACCCTAACATGTTCATAAACCCTAAATTTTGGGATCTAAGTATTCAAGCAAGATTATCATGCAATAATGGTACCAAATGATAGAGCTCTTTGAATATAACAATTTTCTATTTCAAGCTTTAATCCAAAAACCAAAGGAATTTTCTTGAAAATGAAAAATAAAAATTTTCCTTACATTCTATTAAGCTCACACCCAAGAAGAAGAAAGATGAACAATACTTTATGAAATTTAGGTTGATTTCATTTTAATTTTTCATTTATTAAGCTTAAATGAATTTAAAATTCATTTAATTGGGAAATGACAATTTTATCATTAATGAAACTTGATTACATCCATACAAAGCCACACGTGACTTATCATATATACAAAGTTAAAAATTAACAAATTATTATGCCCATTACAACTTTGTCCATGCACTTTTCTAAAAATTTCAATCTTGCCATTTTCATCCAACGGTCCAAATTGAACATGGAAATAAGTTCTCAAATCCAATGATCCATATTATTTTCTATCATTTTAAAATGTGAAAATAATATTTCTAAGCTTAATTTATCATCCTTCAAAATTTCTCAAAATTTCTATTCGATCCGATTTACCAAAATTTTACCATACCTTTAACACTTTATATTTTTATTACAAAATTTGTATCAGAAATCTGATTCCCACGAAAACGTCATTCTTGGGGGGTGAACTATTCATATATTGAATAAAATTTCTTTCTGAGAAAATTACCACTTTAGTCCTTAAACTTTTTCTAAGTTTATTCTTTAGTTACTAAACTTTCAAAATTTACATTTTGGTCATTAACCAAAATTTTGGGGTGTTACATAAGATTATTAAAAATATGGTCATTCATCAAATCAATTTTTTAGAAAATCGAGAATGTCACCTGAAGATGTTTAGTTCTTTTCAATTCTCACAACGAAATTGAGGCATCGCTAAGCCTTTTGACTAATTAAATTTTAGCTAAGCATGATTGAAATCATGCTTAGCATTTTTTTAAAAAGAAAGTAAAAACTAAAGTGAAAACAAAAGATAAACTTCCTAAAGATAAAGAAAATATTTAAAATAAAATATCCTAAAAGATAATCCTGGAAATAATCAAAAAAATAAATCCAAAATATTTGTTTCAAATTCAAACTTAAATTCCTAAATAATTATGCTCGTCCTCCTTCTAGATAATGCTGACTGGACTGTCTTCTAGAAGCTGCTGCTGACTGGATCGCCAAAATCTACCACGTCCGAAATAGTCATGCCCACGATTTCAACCATGATTCCATAAAATTAAAAAAACTACATAACTCACCCTTTAAATGTTGTTTATGGAAAATAAGTTGTTGCACGAAAATGAATCAAAACAACAAAAAATCAGCAACATCGAATAAACAACAAGGAATAATTTTCAACAAAATATATGCAAATTAAATCACTCATTAGTGGTACTACTGTTATAAGTAGTATCTGTACAGGATGCATACTGGTAACAAAATAACATACTAGAATCACAACTTTCAAAAATCATAAGGGTAGTATTGATACTACCATTTGGAGTATGGATACTACTGTTATAAGTAATATTGGTACTTTAAGGGTATCAAAACTAAATTTGCTTACTGTTTGCTACAAAACAAAAGGAGTATCGATACTATTTTTACTAGTATCACTACTACTTGTTTATTTTTAAGCTTTGAACATCGATATTTATCGATACCACATGAAAAGAATCGGTATTGTTCTTTTAGTATCAGTATTAATCTACTTAAAAATATTTTTTGACTCGATTAAATTTTAAAACCCTTAAAATTTTGGTGCCAAAATTATTTTCACTATACGACTCACTTTTTAAAGAAAGTAAGGATTAAAATGGAGTTTTAACTTTCAAAAAAATTATATTCAAATAATTGAATCGAATATAACGTTAAAATTTCTTTAAAATATTAATTATTTTTTGTATAACAAAATATCAAAGCATGTTCAATAATCTCCCCTTTTTGATATAACATAACATTTAAAAATTTTAAGATTTTATTGAAAACTACCCTCCCTTACTCTAACATTTCTCCCCTTTTGTTAAATGCTTAGACAATATCATAATCAAAGATATAAAAATGTTGCAAAATATAAGATGCATAAAATCATAATACTCATAAAATAGACAACATAAAAGCGTCCAAATATAAATATCATAATCATCTAAAATAGAAATAACCAAATCCACAAAAGATGATAGTATGTGAAACAAATTTAAAAACCATAAACATCCAAACTAAACCATAAGTTTAACAAAGCAACTAAAGGAAAATCGATAAACCAAATATTTGATTAAGCGTCTGATAAAGAAGGAGGGTCGACAACCGAAGACGAGGTATATAAAGACGAAAAATCATGAGCAAGAGTATCAAATCTACTTGACTTCATGTCGATCTAATCTGTCGTATTATCGAACCAATCATAAAAGCCATTTCAAGAATTCATGTACATCTACTGAAGAGTGAGCTGCTAGAAGGATGTCCATGTGACACGAGACTCAATCATCAACTGTCGAGAGGAAATATCAGTGAGATGCGATTGCATAGTCAAAAATCACATGTCCAACGTCTTCATCATCATCTAAATATGTGAAGGGAGATACATCTCAATGACATCATCACCACCAACTCGAGAAGGCTCATCAAGAACACAATTCACTTGATCATTAATATTATGCATCATGTCATCATCCTAAGGCTAAGTCTGAGCTGGAGCCGCTTTGGATGAACTGCATATGTGCTTCCCTTTCTCTTTCCTATACCACGTGTTGTCAACTTGTTCACATATCAATTTTCGTAGAGATTTTTAGGTTGATGAAGGAGATCAAAGGGATAACAGGATCATGAGATACATCAACATTTACTTTGATAAAATATGGATCAAAAGGCAACCATTGACTAAAGACGAGACTCGCTTAGAGGGAATGTTGTTTACAATGTCTATAAGGTCACCGAAAATGATTTGAGTAAAGTTGATCTTATTGTTGCACTGAAAGCAATGAAGCCACCAGATATCAACGGTATGAAGAGAATAGTATTTGCCTCTAGATGGTCGAAACAACCAAGAGATAATCAGGTTTAAGAACCACTCATGGTAGTCTAAGACACTAGCATTTTTACTGACTTTTAATGTTGTGTCTACATGGTCTCTCTCATTGTTGATACCTATAAGATGTAGGCCAAGATACTTAGTTATAGTAGAAGAATTTATAATGATGTAGCAACCTATGAGATAGGAGCGAATACTTTCAGTATGATTACGAGATTCATTTTGGACACACCCCGCATTAGGATAGAAAATGCGGGTCAACTAGTGGTAGACAACTGTTTTTATTTTGAAGGTGTTGTCTAATTTCCAAGCTCTAAGGAGAGGAATGTATCAGAATTTAAGAGTAGTCATCGCTGGAATGGTGTGCATGCACTCACTCCTAAGGGTATAGGTTTCGAAATGCTTGATGTAAGGATCATAAAGTGTAATACCCCAAAAATTTAGACAATGACCAAAATAAAAATTTGGAAAGTTTGATGGTCAAAGTAGAAAATTGGGAAAAAGTTTAGGGAATTAAGTGATAATTTCCTAAAAACGAATTTTATTCCATAAATAGATGGTTTACTCTTGAGAGTGAAGTTTTATAGAAATCATATTTTTGGATTTGGAATTTTAGTAAAGAAAAATTAGAAAGGGTTAAAGCCGGTAAGGAATCGGTAATTTCAGATCGAATTGGAATTTTACAAAAATTTGAAGGATATTATTAAATGGTTGGAAATATTATTTTAATATTTTGGATCAAAGAAATTTGGTTTGGTAATGTGCAATTTTTCAGATTTAACCGAAACAGTGGAATTTAGTTACTAAAACGCAAGTTTTGAAAATTTCATGGCATTTTCGTAGGTCAAAGTCAAATTAATTTTTATTTGACTTTGTAATATGATAAGGATCAGATGACTTGGTTTTATGGTGATTATGGAGATTCATTAATGGCAAAAATGGAAATTCCTATTGGACTAAATAAAAAAATGCCATCATAATATATATTGCCATGTGTTAGATCTATTATATCATAAAATATCAATCATGGAAGAGCAATTTCAGCTTCTTCTTCATCCAAGACCGACGCCCCCAAGCTTGCAAGGTAGGTATTCTTGTTTTGAATTTTGAAGCAATCTTGTTGAGAATTAGACTTCAGTGTGATTAGGAAAAATATTCTACGATCAATTCTCTACATTTTGACATGAATATTACTAAGGTTTCATGTTCAAGTTCATCTTGGGTTGATGAATGGGATTTTGATTCTTGTGTTTTATGGGTTTTGAAGAGTTAAGTGATTTTAAAGAATTGGTTGTAAGAATTGATGAAGAACCTAAGAATGAAGTTAAAGAAAACAGTTTGGATTTTGAATTTGGCAGTAGGTTCGAAAATTCACCAGAAATTTCATAAAAATAATTTCGAGGTTATTTTTATATATTTGTGTTCATATATCGATTTAGTTTCGTTTAAAATAAACGGGGATCAATTTCAAGGTGTATACAAAAAGATATGAGTTTTTAACCGAGGAAAGGTCAGAAAATTCGGACAGCAGATTCTGCAAAACAGATTATGTTGATCAACTTTGAAAATTCACCATAAATTATACAGAATCAATTAGAAGGAGTTATTTGTATGGATAGATTCGTATTCGAGTCTAGTTTTCAAAGGAAGAAACGGAATTGAATTTCAGTGTGTATATCAATACAGAATACTGATTCTTTAAAGGTAGTGCGAGTTGTCCGAATATGGAAAATTGATGGGTTGTTGTGTAAGAGTTATATAATTGATGTACTATGCTGGAAATTGTTGTTTGGGAATTGAAATGAGTGTTAGATGTGAAATATGATTATTTTTGGAAGTTTGAAAAGGTTTGTGATTTAAGTACAACATTTATATAGTTGGGGTACTTAAATGTAATTATGCTTTTGTAAAAGCATTTGAATGGTAATAATTTCAATACTGGAATTTTTGTATTGAAATTCTAAGTAATAAAATGGTGAAGGACCATTTTGTGTAAATTGGAAAAGTTGGTTCCAATGTTGAAAAGAAATTATTAAGAGTTAAGTATTTTGATAGATAATGGGTTTCAAATATTTTATGAAGTTATTTTGGACATGTTTATGTTAGTACAATACTAACATATGTATTATTATGAATTTGTGAATTATACAGATTATGATTGATTTGCGATTGAAGCAAGTCAAGTGGGTTTATTGTGGACAATAGTGAGGCACAAATATTTGGAAAATGATAAAGTGTCAAGGTGAGTGCAATACATGCATGAAATTATACATGGATGTTTTATACATCATCAGGAAGACTTGCGATAAGTCGACCTTGTTTTATCAGCATGATATTATATCATATTTTTATAAATTGACATGACATTGATATGTCAGAGTATGAAATTATAATGCACTGATTTTGGAAAATGTGATATTTTACCATGAATGTTATTTCGGGTATGAACTATCCAATGTTAAATATTGATAATATATTGTGTCATGGATGGATCAAATAAAATAGACTGAGTGTCCAAGTAAGTCATTGAGGGACAGGGTATAGTTGGCATGCCATAGAGTCCAGCAGCAGGTTGCATATTCAGGAATACACTAAAGGATATCTAGTGTATATGGTGGGCACAACCTTATGTGTCATATTCGGGACTGTACTTAAGGATACCTAGTACAGATGGTGGACACGACCTTATGTGTCATACTCGGGATTGTATTATGGTGCATATATTTGACTCGTGTACCAGGGTCCTCAGGGTTTTATATTGGGCTATTGTCTATGGTTTATGGTTTATTGGTTAATAAATGGTAAGCATGCAAATAAGCTTATGAGCTTATGGAATAAATGGCAAGTATGTTGGTAAGAAATTTTATACTCAGTTATATTATTTTGATCATGGTAAAATATTGGATATACTGGTAATATGATTTTAAGGTATTTGGTTTTTATAATGAAATTCATGCATGAGTTGTATTGCATTGTTTTTGTTTTAATTGCCTCACTAAGTATATACTTAGCGTGTGATGATTTTCACGCGTAGGGAAAAAGCCAGTAGTAAAGTGTGTAGAACGACATCAAGCATCGAGAGGTATATTTCAACAGCAGTAAGACATCCTATGATGGAATTTGATGTAGATAGTGGCATGTAATTTGATAATGTTAAATTTGTTTTATTGAATTAATTTGGAAACCAATTGGTAACTTGATAGTGATGAAAGGTTAATTTTTATGATTTTTATATGTAATTTTCGCTTTAAGGAAAATTTTCAAATTGCTTATGGGGTACCGATTCTTATAGAGTTGGCTTAATAGAGTATTCACTTGGCTTAATAGCCATCGAGTCTTATAGAGTTGATTGATCCATTTCAAGAGTATTCATCCAAGACTCTAGATTTCCTTAATTCTAAGGAGGAGCCCATTCCATAAGGAAGATGAGAGGAATGTAGGATTTTTAGGCGCCTTCTTAGTATCAGGAGTTTTTTATTCTTCTTCAACATTTTGAACACTGAATATAGTTTATCTGGAATCTCGTTAAAGTGTAGGCTATTCAGTAGTGTAAGAAAGTCGCTCTTAACTCTATAGTTAATTCAGATATGTTGCGCTAGGAGCTAATGAAACTCATGTACCTCATCTAACTGAATACACTACTAATGTTTATTTTGTCCTCAGTATATGAAAGAAGAGTTGAATTCCCTAGAAGAACATTCACCGAACGTAGAATAACCTAAAAGCTTAGTTCTCGAAAGTGAGTGAATCAGTCTTCCTTATAGCTCTTTCTTTCGTGTTTAATCGAGGAAACGATAGGCATTAAAATAACAAGTAATCCCATGCTTCTTCCCCTGCTAACACATGCTAATTATCTCGCTGAAGCTTAATTAATTGAATTATATATGGCTTTCTTTAGTAAAAAGATGTAGGCCCATCTAATCTATGAGATCGAGAATATTCACCTATCGTAATATACCAATTTTTACGTAAGAATTGTTGCATGTCCTTTTCATATGTAATTGAAGGCAAAGAGGGAATATTTCCCAAGACTTTTCTTGGCAAATGAGTCGATTATTCGGGACGTTCTGTCATTGTTGTTGACCCATCACTTTCATTACATCATTGTGGATTACCTCGTGAAATAACAATAGAGCTTTTCCAGACATTTGTAATCCGTGGTCTACTTAGAAAATAAATTTCTCCAAACATATGAGTTGCTAAGAGTAAAATTCAAGGAAAAGGGCCGACTGTATGGGAAATACTGCAAGAAAGTTATGCGGAGATATCATGTATTACTTAATAGAGCGCCTACTTTGCATATATTAGGTATACAAGCATTCCAACCTATTTTAATGGAAGGAAACACAATTTGTTTACATCCATTAGTTTGTAAGGGATTCAATGCAGACTTTGATGGGGATCATATGGATATTCTATTACAAGACCGTCAGGTCAACATAACTTCTTGCAGTATTTCCCATACAATCACCCTTTTTCCCGAATTTTACTCTTATCAACTCCTATGTTTGGAGTAACATGTTGTCTAATTAGACCACGAATTACAAATGTTTGGAAAATCTCTATTTCTATTTCATGAGGCAATCCACAATGATGTAATGAAAGTGGGGGCAACAAGAATGATATAAAATCCCAAATAATTGACTCGTTTGCCAAGCAAAGTCTTGTAAAATCTTCCCTTTTTGCCTTCAAATATATTTGAAAATGACTTGTAAACCTTATTATGACTGTCCCTCATTGGTTGTCCACAAATTCCATTATCAAGAAGTGTATCCACGGCTTCTTGTACTAATTTTTCCTGACACATTACTAATTCCCCTGGCGTAGATCTACTTAATAGATATGTAAGAGTATTAAGAACCCAATGAATTGAATTGGGTCCATGAATCTAAGAAATAATGTGGAGGCCTTCAATACGGGATATTAGATCAATGGTAGAGTGCGCCCCTGATAATTGCATCGTTGTGCATGTGCTGTGAGGGCTCTCAACCACATGGATAGTTCAATGTGCTTATAAGCGCTTGGACCTAAGATGTGGATCATCCAAGCACATTAGCATTGCGTACTTCTCCTGTTTAAATCGGGGTTTGAAACCAAACTTATCCTCAGGAGGATAGATGGGGCAATTCAAGTGAGATCCAATATAGATCCAACTTTCTATTCACTCGTAGGATCTGGACGGTCCAGGAGGACTACGATGGCTCCTCTCTTTTCGATAATCCATACATCCATTGTCAATGTATGGAAAACTATCTCTCGAGAACATGTTTAGGTTCGGTCTCAATGGAAAAATAAAATGGAGCACCTAACAACATATCTTCACAGACCAATAACTATGAGATCGTCCCTTTCATTTTAAGGTGATGGAGGGATCGTACCATTCGAGCCTTTTTTTATGCTTTCCCAGAGGTCCAAAGAAAGCTGCAATAAATAAGTATATCGAGCTTCCCTTCTCGAAAGAAGATGAAATTCTTTTTCCTTTCCGCAGGGGCCAAGAGATTGGATCTAGCCATAAGAAGATGAAATTCAATTATTTGTCTTTGACCCCCTCAGTCATTACGAACGCCCTAGATCTTTATTATTATACAAGGATAACGGCTAGCTTTGATGAATAGATCGTATCTCTTTTTCAATCAGAATGGATTGAGCTGATCCCCTAATGTTGAAAGAGTTATGCTAACATTGGTAATATAGGCTTCAACCGCTTAGGCTCAACTCTTTTCTTTACAAAAATACCTTGTGAAAGAATAGGGATAGGAAAATTACACTGATTTAGTGAAGTATTCCATGCCATCAGTAGCAAAGTCACCTGTTCTTGAATCATCTATGTCACTTACTCTTTGTCTTGATCTTTTTCTTTTTTTTTAATCTATCCATCAGATGTTATTGGAATACTTTCCTTGGTTTCAAAGGCTTAACTATACTTCTTTCAATGGATAGATGGTAAATATCCCACACCCGAAATAAGAGAATCAAAGGGGCGTAACAACGGAGAGAGATCTTTTAACTCTCTTTTGATACGTCTCGATAAAGGTTATTCCCAGATATATTGATAGCTTACAATCAGAAGCCAACTCTTCTTCAAATCAACTGGAGTAGAGGGAAAAAGGTTAACTCTTTACTTTAGCATCCCAAAGAGTTCCATATCTAGGCCCTGGCCCTTCAAAGGGGCAGACCTTTTCTTTAACTTTCCTATGATGAGTTTTTCAAACGAGATGAAGATCGCTCTTTCGAGTTGCATTCGTAAATTTATTTCAAGCAAGCTAGTCCAAGCCCATGTTTAGGATTGAAGATGGGTAAGAAATCGTAGAAAACGATCTAACTATATTTATTCAAGCCATAGAAGTAAAAATGAGAGGTACTGAAAGCACCCATCTCATGCCACTTTCAAATGCATTTAGAGACTGGTGTTTTTGAAAATAATGATTTGGTGAATATTATGTTAATGTAAGAAAGTAGACTATGGAAGGACTACTATGCTTGTCAGTGGATCTAGTGTGAATGAGATTTTATGCCCAAGTCAGTCTCTTACGAATCAAGTTTGCCTAACAACATAAGTAGGACCGAGGACCAAGAGCTCAGAAAGTCAAGATCGAGCATCTAGCTTTGCTATAAGAACACTAATTTCGAACAAAGAAAAATCGGGTGGTCTGGCTCCAGGTGTGCCCCTGAGAGAGTATCCCTTGGAATGGAATACACATATAAGGGGTAGAAAGCTTACTTTAATTCACCATGGAATATGAGAAAAAGAAAAAAGGTGAACTAGAGAAAAATCAAAAGACTACTTCTTTATGATTGAATCAGTTTATTTTCTTTTCTCATAAGAATAGAGCAAGGAAACTAGCAATGTTTCTAAGATAGGTAGTTGTTGCCAAGGATCGACTTCCAGATCATAATTACTCTATTGAATAACTAAAGAAAAAATATATAGATAGATGAGAGATAGAAGATAAAGAAACTAATTATAAGCATCTCTCATAGGTTCACTAATTACTTGACTGTTGGCAGGTCTCTTTGTATGTGTTGTCCGAAAACATGAGGACTCAATGATTATTCGTTCGCCAAAACCATAAGTAAAACTTTTGGTAGATAGGGATCTCGTAAAAACTTCTTCCGAGGAATGGGCTATTAGCTCAATGGTAGAGTACGCCCCTGATAATTACGTCATTGTGTCTAAGCTGTGAGAGCTCTCAGCCACATGAATAGTTTAATGTGTTCATCAGAGCCTAACCCTGATATGTGGATAATCCAAGGCACATTAGCATGGCTTCATTTTCTTGTTAGACTAGGTTTTGAAACCAAACTTTTCCTCAAGAGGATAAATGGGGCGATTCAGATGAAATCCAATGTAGATCTAATTTTCTATTCACTCGTGGGATCTGGGTAGTCCGAGGGGACCACCAAGACTCATCTCTTCTCAATAATCCATATATCCCTTATCAGTGTATAGATAGCTATCTCTAGAGCATAGGTTTAGGTCCGGAGGGATCATACCATTCGACCTTTTTTCATGTTTTTCTCGAATGTCTCGAGAAAGCTGCAATCAATAGGTCTCTCAATCCTCCCTTCCCGAAAGGAAGAAAGTGAAATTATTTTTCCTTTCTGCAGGGACCATGAGATTGGATCTAGCTATAAGAAGAATGTTTGGCTGAAAAATAATTCACTTCTTTGTTTTTTACCCCCTCAGTCACTACGAACGCCCTATATCTGCATTATTATATAAAGATAGTGGCTAGCTTCGATGAATAGATCGTATCTCTTTTTCAATTGGAATGGATAGAGCTAAATCCCCTAAGGCTGAAAGAGCCATGCTAGCATTGGTCATATAGGCTTGAACCGCTTAGGCTCGACTCTTTTTCTTAGAAAAAATGCCTTGTGAAAGAATAGGGATAGGCAAATTACGCTGATTTAGTGAAGTATGTAATGCCATCAGTAGCAAAGTCGGTTGTTCTCAAATTATTTGTGGCACTTTCTATTAGCCTTTATCTTTTTCTTTTTTAATCTTCCCATCAGATATGATTAGAATGCTTTTATTGGTTTAAAAGGTTTAACTAGACTACTTTCAATGGATAGATGGTAAAGATCGCACACCTGAAACAATTTATTTTACCTGTTCGCAAACAATTTTCTTCCTTTGGTTTGCATTATCTGGTTGGATGTTTCGATGCATAATATTTGCCACGTGGATTCTACCGTTTGCTGGACCTCTTCACATTGGGACTGTTGCCAAAAATCTTGTTATAAAGGTATCACTTATTTCTATAAGATGGCTCATGTAATGCAGGACAAAGGGATGACTGTGTAGCTTGGTTTTTTTTATTACTTTTTTTCTTTTTACGTGTAAAAGAAAACAAATAGGTGAGTTCTTTCTGTAACATGTTGAACTTTAAGATCCAAATTAAAGTTTATTTCTTGCTTGTGATCTTTAAGTTACTTTGTTACTAGCTGAACAAATATTTTACTTGCTTGTGTGTCATCATTTCATGCTTTACTACCGTTTCCACTAGAGGAGTTCATTTACAAGGTTAAAGATGTAGCTTTCATTTTGACTAATCATTTATTGTAAACTGTTTGTAGTGTCCCCGTCAGTCAGGAGGTATCGAGTGTGGATATTATGTTTGTAAGATCATAAAAGAGATAGTCGAGAATGGACTTGAAGTGCTGGTCAATAAGAATGTAAGCAAACTTTTCTGATACACATCTGTCATATCATACATACACATTAGTCATACAACTATCATATGGACTTGAAGTAGGATGCTACTCTAAACAAATTAATGCAACTACTTGTTAGCAAGACTGAAAACTGTGAATTCGTGCCTTGATAATTGTCGTAACCGGTTTTTGTCCGGGCACGAATTTTTAAATACTTGGCGGGAAAAGTGATGTGAATAAATGGTTTTTTTTCTTTAAAATAATTCGGAGTCGCCATCGGCCTTTTGGGTCATGTAGGTCGATTACCTAAAAATTATCTTTTAAAAGAGTTTCTAAGAAAACATCAGTTAAAAGATTAAATGATCTGCGTTTTAACCAAAAATTCGTTCTTTTTAATAATAAAAAGGGATTCGTGGTCGGTTACGTTTAGGGAATGATTAGCACCCCTACAACGCCCAAAATTGGTACTTTTTAATTAGAAATTGCCTCTATTATTAGAAATAAAAAAAATCAAAATATATTTAATTTATAATCCTATTATTTTAAGATTATAACTATGAAAAAAATACATTAATTTATATATATTTATAAATAAAATATTTATTTATTTAGAAATATCAGAAAAGGAATTCTAGGTGCCTTAAGACAGCTCTTTTCTTTGATATTAATAAATATTACAATAATTTAAAAAAATTAATTTTTTTATAATATTTAATTTTAAAATACCAGAACAGGACATCCAGTTGTATTAAGACTGCCCTTTTCTTTGATATTGAAAAATAAATAAATATTAAAATAAAAATAATTTATGTAAAATCAAATTAAGATTTAATATAAATTATTATTTAATATATATATTTATATGACTATATAATAATAATAAAAATAATATTTAAATATATAAGTAAAATTAATACATAAATAAACAATAAAAATATGATTAGAACTATATATTTAAAAGAAATGAAAATATTTAAAATTAATTACTAATCTAATAAAATTAAAAACTTAATTTAATTAATTATTTAAAAATTTAGGGATTAAACATGCTATTTTCTTTATTTATTGATTAGTGACTAAACTAAAATTATGTAAAATTCGAATATCAGATTAAAAGAAATTAAAACATGTTATTCGGGGTTTAAAATATTAATTAATAAAGTTACGAGGACTAAATCGATTATTTTAATTAAAATATATATTAATGTTAATGACTAATTTATAAATTAAATAAAATTAAGAGATTAAATTAAAAAGTTCATAATTTAATTTTAGTGACCATAATGGAAATTTACAAAGATACTGGGCTGCGGACAGGGTTTGTCCTCTAATTAATTACGGACAGATCCCTCCCCAAAACGGTGTCGTTTGGGGAGGGCTATTTAAGCCCATAACCGACTGGCCCGAAGGGCCAGCTCTCATTTTTCCTCTTCCCTTTCTCTCTATTCTTTGAGAGAATTCAAAACTCTCTCGCTTCTCTCTAAAACAGAGAGAAGTATACCGGCCGGCAGCCGTTCGCCGGTGTTAACCCCGCCGCCGGCCACCGCATCTGGTGGCCGGAAAAAAAATTTTTACACTGAAAGATAGATCGGATCGTCCTAATGATGGCTCCGGTGTTATTTTCTCTTAAATAGCTCCCGATCGGAGCAAATCTAAGAAAGTACCTTCGATTTTCGAAGGTTTTTGGTGACGTTTGGAGAGGTCCGGCGATCGTGGCTTCCTCAGTAAGCTTCTCTCCTTTCTTTTCTTTTGTTTTTGGTTGCTGTGTTGTTGGTTTCTTTTTCTTTTCTGTTCTTTTTCTCCTCTTTTTTTTTGGCAGGGGCTCGGTGGCTTTTATAGCCACCACCGGTGATGGCTTCGGACCGGTCCAAAAGGGGCTCTTCGGTGAGTCACCGGACTTCCAGTGGTGACTCACTGTTTGGGGGAGACATGTGCGGCTACGGCCGGCCTTCTGGAGCCTTCGGTAGACGTGGTGGCAACAGCTGGTAGCAGAGGTTGGCGAACGGCGGCCGCGTGGTTCCTAGGGTATCATTACCCTAGGGTTTGTGCTGTATGATTGTGGGTCGTTGGATCTCTCAGATCCAACGGCTGTGATGATGAGGCGGCTAGGGTTAGAGATCAAACCCTAATCTGGGTTTAGGGTTTCCTGATGGGTTTGGGCCAGTTGGGTTCTTTGTAACTGGACTGGTCCAGTCTGATTTGGGCCTGTAATAATTTTTATTAATGATAAAATAATAATAATAATAATAATAATAATAATATAAATAATATTTAAATGAAAAAAATGAGTATCTTCAGCTGTCCCTCTTTGCTTATTCTTGTGTTAACAAGAATAGAGCAAAGACGAAAAGATAATAAGTTTTTTTTTCATTTGTCTTCACTTGATTAATATGGAGATGTTGAATAAATTCTTCTCTTTCTTCAGATGAGTTCTTCTCATTATGAACTTTCCGCTGGGGATGATAATATCTCCTTCTGTGATGTAATTTGGAAAAGGGTTGAACAAGTTCTTCTCATTATGAACTTCTTCTTCCTTCTTCAAATGAGTTCTTCTCATTATGAATTTCTTCTTCCTCTTCAAATAAGTTCTTCTCATTATGAACTTTCTGGAAAAGTTGATCCATCGAGTGATGAATTCAAACAAAAAGTTGAACAAATTCTTCTCATTATGAATTTCTTCTTTCTCTTCAGATAAGTTCTTCTCATTATGAACTTTCTGGAAAAGTTGATCAATCGAGTGATGAATTCAAACAAAAAGTTGAACAAATACTTCTCATTATGAATTTCTTATTCCTCTTCAGATAAGTTCTTCTCATTATGAACTTTCTGGAAAAGTTGATCCATCGAGTGATGAATTCAAACAAAAAGTTGAACAAATTCTTCTCATTATGAATTTCTTCTTCTTTCTTCAGATGAGTTCTTCTCATTATGAACTCTACCTGGCAATGTTGATCCATCAAATGATGAATTCAAACAAAAGGTTGAACAAATTCTTCTTATTATGAATTTCTTCTTCCTTCTTCAGATGAGTTCTTCTCATTATGAACTTTCTCTGGAAATGTTGATCCATCAAGTAATGGATTTGAGCAAAAGGTTGAACAAGCACTTCTCATTATGAACTTCTTCTTATTTCTTCAGATGAGTTCTTCTCATTATGAACTCTACCTGGTAATGATGATCCATCGAATGATGAATTCAAACAAAAGGTTGAACAAATTCTTCTCATTATGAACTTCTTCTTCCTTCTTCAGATGAGTTCTTCTCATTATGAACTATCTCTGGAAATGTTGATCCATCAAGTAATGGATTTGAGCAAAAGGTTGAACAAGCTCTTCTTATTATGAACTTCTTCTTCCTTCTTCAGATGAATTCTTCTCATTATGAACTTTCTCTGGAAAAGTTGATCCATTGAATGATGGATTTGAACTTCGCTAAAATTTTTTGAAATTCCTGTCAAATATTCAACATGGATAAAATGAATGAAAATGCTCCTATTTTGCAAATGTCTAAATATGATGCATGAATGTTGATGCAATCTTCATTTGACTTCAAAATAGTGAACTCGGTTTTCCTCCACTTCATCATTTATTGCCAGGGTCACCTCTGGATATCAGTGTAGCAACTTATGCTATCAAACTTGCATTTCTGAAGAACCATCTGATCAACTTGTATCTTTATGTCTTCTTTGCTTCATGAAAGTCTGAGAAGAATTGTTTCATTTGTGGAACTCTTGTCGTAGTCAGAACTATGACCTTGATGCCCCATTTTGTCTTGGATAAAACCAACTTTCTTTGCTTGGACTTGTGTAGAAATCCGATAAAGTTTTCATCTTTGAAAAGAGAATCTATCATCTTTAAAAAGAGAATTTATCATCTTTGAAGAGAGAATCTATTATCTTTGAAGAGTGTAGATGTAGATATGCCTGACTCGTCAGAGATTAATTAGGAGAGTAGAGTCTGTTCTGATTTGACTCTTGAAACACATTGTCGTAACCGGTTTCCATCCGGGCACGAATTTTTAAATACTTGGCGGGAAAAGTGATGTGAATAAATGGTTTTTTTAAATAATTTGGGAGTCTCCATCGGCCTTTTGGGTCAGGTAGGTCGAATACCTAAAAATTATCTTTTAAAAGAGTTTTTAAGAAAACATCAGTTAAAAGATGGACTGATCTGCGTTTATAACCAAAAATTCGTTCTTTTTAATAATAAAAAGGGATTCGTGGTCGGTTACGTTTAGGGAAGGATTAGCACCCCTACAACGCCCAAAATTGGTACTTGTTAATTATAAATTGTCTCTTATTATTAGAAATTAAAATTCAAAATATATTTAATTTAAATTTATTATTATAATTTTAAGTAAATTTATTAATTTATATAAATAAGATATTTATTTATTTAGAAATATCAGAAAAGAGCTTCTAGGTGTTTTAAGACAGCTCTTTCCTTTGATATTAAAAAATAAATAAATATTAAAACATTTATCTAAAAAAATAGATTGATATATACAATTTATAAAAGTAAAATATTTATTTATTTAAAAATATCAGAAAACATACATCTAGTTGCTTTAAGACTGCCCTTTTCTTTGATATTAAAAAATAAATAAACATTATTATAAAATTTTTATAAAATTAATCAAATAATATATTAATATGATTAAAATAATAATGATTATTAATTTAAATATATAACAATAAAATTGCAATGTAATAACTAAAATTAAAATTATATGATCAAAATATAAAGTATTGAAAATAAAAGATCAAATTCGAAATATTAAGAAATTTATATCCTAATATTTTAATTTAACCTTAATTATTTACACACAGCTAAAATAAAATTTATAAAACTATGAGGGACTAAATGTGATATTTATCCTAAATATATTATTTAATATAAAGGACTAAAATAAATAAAATTAAAATTAAAGAACCGAATTATAAAGATCTAAAATTGGGTTCAGTGACTAAAATATAAGGTTATAAAATTATAATGGTTGCGGAAAGGGTTTTACCCTTACCAAATTACACACAGGTCCTCCTTTAAACGACGTCGTTTAAGAGAGGGTATAAATACCCTATGATGGCTGGCCCGAAGGGCCAGCATCTCATTTCTCTCATTTCTCTTCTCTCTCTTAAACTGAGAGAGAGATTTCTCTCTCGCCTCTCTCTAGATTCCTCCAACCGGAGGAAGGCCGGCCACCAGTCGGCAGTCGTCTGTCGCCGCTAACTCTACCGCCGGCCACCGCCTTCGGTGGCCGGGAAATTTTTTTTACACTAAAATACAGCCCTAATTTCCCCAAGGTCGAGTCTGACCTTTGTTAACCCAAAAAGACTCCTAATCGGAGTAGATCTATGAAAATACCTTCGGTATTTTCTGTTCTCCGGCGATGTTTAGTGCTTCCGGCGATGGTCAAGGCTCCAAGGGTAAGTTTCTTTCTTCTTTCTTTGTTTTCTGTTTTGGTTAACTGCTTTTAGTGGGTTCTCTCTCTTTGTGTATTGTCGTCATTTTTTTTTAGGTGGTCGATGGCTTTTATAGCCATCGACGGTATAGCTCTCGAACCGGTCTCAAATGGTGACCCTAGGTGAGTCACCGGACTATGGTGGTAACTCACCATAGGGTTTCAACGTGGGGCAGAAACGAGGTGCTTCTAGAGGCTTCGGTTGAAGGTGGCTTCGTGGAGGCGTGGCAGCTGGCTAAGACGTCGACGTGGGGCGGCTGGAGGCAGAGGAGGCGCCGCGTGGTCCCTAGGGTTTCTTGTTGGAGAGCTTTGGACCATTGGATCTTGCCAGATCCAATGGTGGAGATCGTTGGCGGCTGGTTGAGATGATGGAAACCCTAGAAGGGTTATGTTGTACCTGGTCGGGTTGGGCTCCGGTCTGTTTGTAAACTGGGTTGGGTTTACTTGTAATTGGACTCCGATTTTGGGCCTGCAATGTATGAAAAATAATTAATTATTTAATAATAATAATATAATATAATAATAAAACAAAATAATAATAATAAATAAAACAAATGAAATAAAAACTAGTGTCTTAACACATCATAAGGAGAATTTATCTCAATTCCTTTCATGTCTCCACATTTAATTCAATCTTGAATACAACAACTTGGACCATATCATGTCGAGATGCTTAACCACAACCTGTCGTTCAACTAGTTTCTTGTGGTTAAAATTTTAGCTCTCTTTTTGTGGAAAGAAATCTTCATCATATCTCATCTTATAATCTTGAAGTTGAAGAAGACAAACTTCATCTTGGATTAATAAATGGAAACCATATGATTACAACATTGGTTCAACACCATAATCACTGGTTCGTAAAACGTTTGACAACACATTCATCATTTCATGTGGTTTCTGCTCAGATGTTCGTAAAACATTTGACAACACATTCATCATTTCCTGTGGTTTCTGCTCAGATGTTCGTAAAGCGTTTGACAACACATTCATCCTTTTCTGTGGTTTCTGCCAAAATTTCTCAATCATTGAAGCTCTTTGCCTACTGTTCAAAGCTTTTGAATGACGTCACAAGACCACTTGAGAACAAAACTTAATAGGAATACAAATGAGATGCTGGTGTGACCAAAAAGTTGATCAAATTCTCAAGATATGCTAGTGATGAATTGAATAAGAGATACCAATTGATCTTGATATTATCTCAGACAAGGGTAAGTGTGATATTGATTATTCTTTCTTTCATAATGAGAATTATAGAAAGTAGAAACACATCAACTGTAGGATCCATGTACAGAAAAAGGTTCATGAAATTCTTGCTGCTGGGGATGAAACGCACATGATAACCCAAAATAGATAAAAACTCAGTTCAGTCTGGCTAGCAATAATGACCCCAGTAACAACGGGAAATGTTAATATATGTAAGTCGAGCTTCTCTCTTCAATGTCATCAAGTAAGCAAAAACTGATGTGAAAAACAGCTTCATAATCCCAATAGTATGGTTGAAACTATTTGCTAGGAATCTCAAAGAAATATTTTCAATTATCACCGACACACAGAATTCAAAATTCAAAGCTGAGATCTTGAGGAACAGAACCCTGGATCGAGTAGTCTGCCTGGGGATCATCTTTATTCATGCAACCATGATGTAGTTTATCAAAGAACATACTGTCATGTGACACATGGTTTAAGAAGATGGGGTATTTGAAACCCTACTTGCTGAGTAGACATTTGTTCAACAACATGATCATAATGTAACTGACTGATGAACGAAGCAATTATGTATAGTCAGCTCGACTGTCACTGTTTCACCATTTTCATTCTTCATATCTTTCTGTCTCATTGGAAATATTTTTTCAAGTCAATGATCTTGACACAGGATGATATGGGCCTTTAGGATGCCCCAACATGGGCTAATACAAGCGTGCAGAATGCATCGACATTCCTGATTCTGATTGAAATGGGCTTTCAGCATGTCCCAACATTTGCTTCTTGTTAGTCTGAGCCTTCAAAATGCCCCACGTGGATCTGTCTGAAGGAACCTTTAAAATGCCCCAACATTTGCTGATACAGATGCTAAAAGTATGCTCAACATTATTTCTTGTTGAGATGAGCCTCCAAGAATGCTCAAATATTCATATTGTTGTGAGCCTTCAAAATGCCCCAATATTCTATTTCTGGTTGAAATGAGCTTTCAAAATGTCCCATATGAATCTGTCTGAAATGGGCTTTCGAGATGCCCCAATATTTGCTGATGCAGATTCACTCTTAATGTCTGTTTGACTTGAATATCATGCTCCCTACAAGATTCAATTTTGACAAAGCATGGTTGTAGGTACTTATAGCTTTCTTCATGCCCCAAATCTGTTTATTTTGAATGCTCTCATTCTGGTGTCACTAAACAGCAGTGTTGTCAAGTAACTGGAGGAATTCTCTTCTTATTGTCACATAATTAAGAAGTACTCAATCATTCTGAAAGAAATGTCTGAGATATGTGTCTTCTGAATGAGGTAACCATTTTTTGGATCTGGAGAGATTCAGTCAGACATAGCGGTATAAATTGCTTGGTAATCCATTTCAGGCTGACACAATGGTTTATCAGCTTTCAGTGAAGGTTGTCTCTGAAATATACTTTTCTGTGGGAGAGAAACCAATTTATGTGAATAGTAATCTGATACAATAGCAAGAGTATTCTGATAACAACTCATCTGATTATGAAGCGATCTTTCAGGATGATTTCACAGATACTGATAGTTCTTCTGATATCGAGGAAATCATGAATTCTGATTCTGATAAGGAGAATAAACTGTTTGACGAAAATGAGGTACTCAGAGGTTGAGACTTCAATAGTCATGGAGAGATGTGATCCAAATTCATCAATTGCAGAGTTGACAAATTTCATATGTGTTCCCAAATGTCAAAGGCTGCTGACGCACTTCTTCCAGTAGAAGATAGGAAGAAATTATGCAATGACCCCCAATTACAAGCAAAGGTAAAACTCGGGCAATGATTTGTGGAAAATGAAGCAGAAGAAGCTTGAAAAGAAGCTTCTTAATGACGACAATCATGTAGTTCATCTTTCAAATCCAATGATTGGTTATGGGGTTCCTACTGAACCAGATCAGATAACTCACAGAACACTTCCAGAAGATGCTATTGGGTCTCCTTATTTCTACTATGAGCAAATTCATCTTTCAAATCCAATGATTGGTTTTGGGGTTCATACCAAATCAGATCAGATAACTCAAAGAACACTTCCAGAAGATGCTATTGGGTCTCTTTATTTCTACTACGAGAACATGGCACTTGCTCTAGTTAATGTTTGAACTGGAATATCACAGTACTTATTCGATGTAGAGCCAGAATTTGTAGATTCAAAGCATTTTCATGATGTTACACTGAAAATAGGATATATTCATAATCTGTCAATTGAGAACAGATTTCCTCTTATCTTGTTTTCTCCATGCAATATACATGATATTTTTCCATTGACAAAGAAATGATGGCCTTCCTGGGATCCAAGAACAAAGTTGAACTGTTTACAAACATGTACAAGAAGTGCCAAATTGACAGAAAGGATCTGTAAGGCTCTTGAAGCTTATGACGATGAGCCACATTCGAGTGTAGAAGTATGTTCTTGATGAGTGCTGAAAATGGAATCTGGTATGGGTTGGAAGGAATAAAGCCTTTCCATTTGAACCTGATGAGGTGGAAATACTTCCAGGTTTCCATGTCATATCTCTTTTCTCTGGGATCATGTAGAGGTTGCCTTCTACTCTCTTGGCATACCTTTGAAAACATATGTGCAAGAACTGAATGATGATCAGTTGGAGCAATTAATGGGTAGAATTGGTGAATTCAACCTTGTCAACGATGGCATCCAGTGTAACAACCTTACTGGAATAAATGAACATCATCAGGATGAACTAAAAGATTTTTGTTGGTGCATTTTCATGCAATGACTGCTATGACAACTGTTTCTTATGCTGCTTCAATATATCCCACTCTTTTCAAATCATAGAACGATTTAGTTGACAATAAAACTAGTCATCTTCAACTTTTAGATTCCTGTACGGCATACAAATGTAGAATTTGTTCCAACGTCTTATTATGTGCCATAAGTTCTCAAATTCAAGTTCAACAATCTTCTGAAAGACATAATGGATATCATCTTGACAAAGAAAATGATCAGCATGGAAAAGTAACAATGATGTATCAAGACTTGATCCAACATCACAGTATAATCAGAGTGCAGGTAATGACTTGTTCATAGCTCTATGATGTAATCTTCCAGAGAACATAAATTGATGGTTGGGGAAAATAATCTGTCTGGTGATGCTTATCGATCTCGGCATGAGATAAACGATAATCTTGATGAATTGCTAATAATGTCATAGGAGAATATCACTAGTTCACTTATCCAGAATTTCTGGCTTCTTGGACTACTTACCTTCAAAAATGTGAAATATTTCATCATTCTGGCTTCATTCATTGTTTTTCTACAACAGAGGTAGAATAGACATCAACTTGCTTCAAGGACCTTCCTAATTTGAGATTGTCCTGTTTGAAAATGTTTTTTTTCTCCTTTCTTTATTGAAAAATGAAAGAATTTTGCAAAATAATGCCCTTCTCAGGTTCACAATAGAATCAAATCATAAATAATGAGTTTAATGAATATCAAATAAATCAACTATACTTTTAAATTATTCAAAAATCATAGTCCTATGGCTAGTGTCAAAGATATTAACTGATTTAAGGTGTAGGTGGATTTTGGTAAAGTAGGTTCTTTCAAGTTGGTTCAGTATGTCGTTTCGGCTTCCACTAACTTGAAGAAATGGTTGTTATGCCTATCTTGTAAAGATGATTCTTGTTTCCCTACTCTCAGGAACGTCTTTGGGATATGCGGTGCTTTATTAAGAGCTTAAGATCGTCTCTTTTGTTTTTGTTGCACCATTCATTATTCGAGCTGCCTTTTTTAGGTTTTCAACTCGAATCCTCCTTTGGTTCTAAGATGTTATTTAAAAATTTACATCATGAACCCCCCTTTATCATTTTTCATATCATGCATTAAAGATTTTAAAAACCAATTTTTGCAAATAAAAATCAATCTTGAGAGGCGGAATGAATTCTGAAGATATTCTCTTTAGATGCCTTCAATCTTGCTTTGCTTGACTTGGATCTGCCTTGCTGGGGATTTTTCCATCATCTGGATCCCTCTAGACTACCAAATTTTGGGTTCGTTTCAATTTTCTCATATCTTCATCATTTCTTGCTCTTCTTGTTGAATATGGATCTTTGATCCATCTTGTAACTTGAGGCTCCATGAGTCACCCATCTTGATTCAAATTTTTTTTTTGCTGTCTTTTTTGAAGGAGCATTATACTTCAATTTCTTTGAACACCTCCTTTTCCTTTTGTCATTTTTCTTTTTCAAGCATAATATCTCTTGACAAATCCGAGTTTATTTGGTTTTTCATAACTTTCCTATCCATTTTTGCCAAGATCAACACTTCTAGGGAAAATGCCTCTATTTCCCACGGAAATCTTTATGTAAAGGCAATACTAGATCACACTCTTGGAACTCTCTTAGATGTACTTTCTGTTTGTGACCTTTCATCATCCATTTCTGATACATCTGCCCATGGCAAATAGTTTTCAATTGGATCCCATCAATAAGGTTTAATTGATCAAATCGAAATTGGATACATTCAGTCTTCTCCAATTTTTCTTCCTTTAGGATACAAAATAACGGGATCTCAACTTTAGTTGGTAATATTGCTTCCATTCCATAGACTAAACAATAAGGTGTTGCCCTAGTAGATGTTCGCACAGTAATTCAATATGCATATAAGACAAAAGGTGGTTTCTTGTGCCAAACCTTGTAAGCTTCAGTGGTCTTTGCAATGATCCTCTTAAGGTTCTTATTTGCTACTGCAAATGCCCCATTTATCTTTGGGCGATATGACACTGAGTTGGCGTACTTGATCTGTGTGCGCAGTTCAGTTATCTCATAGAAGTCCTTGTAAAAAGAGATATCTCCAGGGGGATGAATATTCAAGATTAACTTTACTTACATGAAAAATGTAATTAATGCATGATATATTTATTTCAATCAATCATTGTTCCCTTCTTCTTTAAGTATGCCCCAATCACTCGAAATTATCTTCAATAAGTTGGTCCATGATGCCTTATCTCGTCTCTTCTTGCAGTAAGATTCACGGATAATTGAAAGTTTGGTTCTTTTGAGATCTTTTTGTTTATGATGGTTTTGTGTTTGGAAGGATAAATGTGTGACTTTTAAAGTCATGTATATGGTAGAAGGGTAGTATCATGAATCGATCAACTCTACCCGAAAAGGTAAACATCTAGAGTTGGTGTCTTAAAAACATGTAGAGACACTTCTTCAGAGTCTCAGATAAATGTAGTGTCAGGATTTGGTTTTGGTAAGGGTTGAGTAATTGGCATTGGATGGGATATGGAAGGTATAATTTTACCACTTGCCCATAGATCTATAACTCTTGATAAATTAAAAGAATATTTAATCTACTTGATACTCAATAATTTTAAGATTAAAACTTGACTCTTTGCTCATAACCATAAAAGCAACACATATTTATTTATTGCACAAAAAGCGGAGAAAGGAACAAAAAACAAGTTCAAACAAGATGCTGAAAATGAAAGTACTATAGTGGTAGATAACACTTCCACTTGTTTATGCATTATTACTCCTTTAATGTCGGGTGTGTAATAAGATCAGGGTCATTGTCTTCATTTGCCCCCCATTTCTTGATCATTTCTTGTGTCAAGACTCTTTTGTCAACAAGCATCTCTATTTCTTTCAACAATTGCCTACAATTGCCAGTGGAATGCCCAAATACTCCCAAGTGAAAATCACAAACACTACTTTGATCATAGCTATGAGCAGAAGGGTTTGGTAACATTTTCATTGGTCTTGGTGTGATGTATTGTCCTTTAACCAAATGAGGGTATAAGTCTGAAATAGAAGTTTGGAACACTTCCAAAGTTTTTCTTGATCGTGTGACTTTATTTGGTCGATCCGAACAACTAATTGCTCTTTTTCTTTTGCAATTGCGGAGATTCTGGATGCGACACTCATTCACATCATCAGCTTTCACTTTTTGATCCGTCGGGCTCTTGGATGTGACTTTTGAGTTTTCTTCACTGATTACATTCTTAATTAAATCTCCACTTGTCACAAGATTCTCGAATTCCTTCGTCGGATTTGCCTGCATTAACTCGAAGAAAGGAGCGGGAATGGAATCCGAAACATATGTGATATCTCTTCTTCTAACATGGGAGGTTGAACTTGTGCTACCACTCCTCTCCATCTTAAGGCATATTCTTGAAATCTTTCATTGGCTTTCTTCTTTACTCTTCGAAGATCCATACGTGTTGGAGCTAAGCCTTTAACATACCGATATTGTCCCAAAAATGCATCAGCTAGATCTACCCATCTCTTGATCTGTTCTTGGGTCAACTGATTGTACTAAACTACTACTGGGCCTACGAGGCTATCATGGAAGGAGTGAATTAACAGATCATCAAAACTCAAATATCCTTCCATTTTTTTGCAAAACATTCTCAGGTGAATTAGGGGACAACTGGTGCCATCGTATTTTTCAAAATTTGGCATTTTGAAATCATGGGGAATAACCAAATCTGGAACCAAGCTGAGCTCTCTTGCTTCTAATTCTTTGTGGTGGGCACTAACATCTTTCATGTTTCTGATTTTTAATCTGGAACCTATGCCGACATTTTGAAAAGCTTGACTGATTTTTTGGAAACCTTCATGCATGTTTTTCATTTTGATGCTCAATTCTTGTTTTGATCCTTCAAATGACATATTTGAGCTTCGAATCTCAGCAAATCTTCTTCCTTCTGGACGTCCCTACTGATGCTATTACCTTTGAATACATTTGGTGTTGATCTGGCAGGATCTTCAATTACCAAACTAGGTTGATCATTTATCATAAACTGCAAGATTCCCTAATCCAAAAGACTTTGGACTCGACGTTTGAAGGCAAGACAATTTTCAATGGTATGTCCTTGAGCTTCGGCATGATATTTACAATAAGCGTTGATGTCATACCAATTCGGATACGGAGGTTGGAACGGTTTTATGCAGTACGGAGACACTTCTCGCGCTTCAAGTAACTTCTCATGTAACTCTTTATATGATATAGGGATAACATCAAAATGAGAACCACCTTTTGTCTTGGATTGAACCCGAGTTTCAGACATCGGGAACAGACTAAACTTCGATGATTTCAGATTACATGATTTCTTTTCATCTCTGGAAACTTGTACAGTCGTCACCGTTTCTTTGGTATCTCCAGACGATTTGTGAATACGAATGATGACTGTCTGTAATTTCTCAAATTGGTTAGGATCTGAAATTTCATGCGTATCTGAAATTGCAGGATTAGGTCCATTGAACTCTCTCTCTTTCTGTGCAGTAATCTCTTTTCCTTTATACAAAACAGATATTCTATCCATCATCCTGGTCATTTGCTCTATTATTTCTTGTATCTCCTTTTGATCTTCAATGGGCATACGATCTTTGGGTGCATAGCTTGCTTCTATCCTCGGAGTTTCCTCAGGATGTCCTTTCTTGGTCGCATCATATTTTGTTTGATCATAACACTTTTTGTCCATTTACGATTTCTTTCCAATACGATGAACAGTCTTTCCAGTAAACACCTTTTGGTTATGCTATGATTATGCAATGCAAACAAAAGAAATGAGAAAAAATAGAATTGTTAGTACCAACTAATGGAAAAAAATCTATCTATCAAGATATAAATCTTAACCTCATGCTTTCTAGTTCCATGCTTTGTTTGGAAAAATTAGCCTAACCGCATGATTTCTAGTTCCCATGCTTTTATTCAGGAAAAAGGAAATAAAATAAAATAAATGCTAGAACTTATTTCTCCTTTGTGTAAACCTATGAACAGAGGTTCAATATTGTCTTAGATCAGAAGAATTTCTATGGTTCATTATATGTAGAGTTTCAGTTCTAGGAGTAAAGGTACTCGAATTGTCCTTGTTGATGCCCCCTTGGGCTGTCAAACCCTCAATCTTAGTCCATTACAGACTTAAGCGGATCGAGTTCAATTCGAGGGGACACATTTCTCTATGCCTGACACGGAGAATAAATTCTCACGAAGACATAGAGCATATGAACCCCGAAAGTTACTTGCTAGGTCTGACAAGGAGAATAAATTCTCACGAAGACGTCGCTTTCACTCCCACTTAAAAGGGACAAACTCAATTATAGAGCTTTATGTTATACAAGTGTTGTGTGTGAGGAGAAATGTTCAAACCACTAGCAAACAAATAAAATAATTAATTCTTGAATAAAATAAATAAATAAAATAAAAAATAATAATATATAAAAATAATAAGTAATAAAAAATTTGAAAGAAAAGAATTAAAAATTAAATATATGAATTTTTAATTTCTAACTGATAGAGACAATTTACAATTGATTTTAAAGTTGGACTAGTCCCCAGCGGAGTCGCCAAGCTGTCGTAACCGGTTTTCGTCCGGGCACGAATTTTTAAATACTTGGCGGGAAAAGTGATGTGAATAAATGGTTTTTTTCTTTAAAATAATTCGGAGTCGTCATCGACCTTTTGGGTCAGGTAGGTCGATTACCTAAAAATTATCTTTTAAGAGAGTTTCTAAGAAAACATCAGTTAAAAGATTAAATGATCTGCGTTTTAACCAAAAATTCGTTCTTTTTAATAATAAAAAAGGATTCGTGGTCGGTTACGTTTAGGGAAGGATTAGAACCCCTACAACGCCCAAAATTGGTACTTTTTAATTAGAAATTGCCTCTATTATTAGAAATAAAAAAATCAAAATATATTTAATTTATAATCCTATTATTTTAAGATTATAACTATGAAAAAATACATTAATTTATATATATTTATAAATAAAATATTTATTTATTTAGAAATATCAGAAAATGACTTCTAGGTGCCTTAAGACAGCTCTTTTCTTTGATATTAATAAATATTACAATAATTTAAAAAAAATTAAAATTTTTTATAATATTTAATTTTAAAATACCAGAACAGGACATCCAGTTGTATTAAGACTGCCCTTTTCTTTGATATTGAAAAATAAATAAATATTAAAATAAAAATAATTTATGTAAAATCAAATTAAGATTTAATATAAATTATTATTTAATATATATATTTATATGACTATATAATAATAATAAAAATAATATTTAAATATATAAGTAAAATTAAAACATAAATAAACAATAAAAATATGATTAGAACTAGATATTTAAAAGCAATGAAAATATTTAAAATTAATTACTAATCTAATAAAATTAAAAACTTAATTTAATTAATTATTTAAAAATTTAGGGATTAAACATGCTATTTTCTTTATTTATTGATTAGTGACTAAACTAAAATTATGTAAAATTCGAATATCAGATTAAAAGAAATTAAAACATGTTATTCGGGGTTTAAAATATTAATTAATAAAGTTACGAGGACTAAATCGATTATTTTAATTAAAATATATATTAATGTTAATGACTAATTTATAAATTAAATAAAATTAAGAGATTAAATTAAAAAGTTCATAATTTAATTTTAGTGACCATAATGGAAATTTACAAAGATACTGGGCTGCGGACAGGGTTTGTCCTCTAATTAATTACGGACAGATCCCTCCCCAAAACGGCGTCGTTTGGGGAGGGCTATTTAAGCCCATAACCGGCTGGCCCGAAGGGCCAGCTCTCATTTTTCCTCTTCCCTTTCTCTCTCTTCTTTGAGAGAATTCAAAACTCTCTCGCTTCTCTCTAAAACAGAGAGAAGCATACCGGCCGGCAGCCGTTCGCCGGTGTTAACCCCGCCGCCGGCCACCGCATCCGGTGGCCGGAAAAAAAATTTTTACACTGAAATATAGATCGGACCGTCCTAATGACGGCTCCGGTGTTATTTTCTCTTAAATAGCTCCTGATCGGAGCAAATCTAAGAAAGTACCTTCGATTTTTGAAGGTTTTTGGTGACGTTTGGAGAGGTCCGGCGATCGTGGCTTCCTCGGTAAGCTTCTCTCCTTTCTTTTCTTTTGTTTTTGGTTGCTGTGTTGTTGGTTTCTTTTTCTTTTCTGTTCTTTTTCTCCTCTCTTTTTTTTGGCAGGGCTCGGTGGCTTTTATAGCCACCACCGGTGATGGCTTCGGATCGGTCCAAAAGGGGCTCTTCGGTGAGTCACCGGACTTCCAGTGGTGACTCACTGTTTGGGGGAGACGTGTGCGGCTACGGCCGGCCTTCTGGAGCCTTCGGTAGACGTGGTGGCAATAGCTGGTAGCAGAGGTTGGCGAACGGCGGTCGCGTGGTTCCTAGGGTATCATTACCCTAGGGTTTGTGCTGGATGATTATGGGCCGTTGGATCTCTCAGATCCAACGGCTGTGATGATGAGGCGGCTAGGGTTAGAGATCAAACCCTAATCTGGGTTTAGGGTTTCCTAATGGATTTGGGCCAGTTGGGTCCTTTGTAACTGGACCGGTCCAGTCTGATTTGGGCCTGTAATAATTTTTATTAATGATAAAATAATAATAATAATTATTATAATTATAATAATAATAATAATAATATAAATAATATTTAAATGAAAAAAAATGAGTATCTTCAATAATGTATATAATTTATATGGGAAGTTTTACTAATTAAATGTGTAATAGTTATTTTTACATATGCTTCAAAGAATGCATATGTAAAATTGGTCATTTTAGTACTCTTTGATAGTTATATACTTCACTTTCAACAAGTATAAATTATATACTTATTTCATATTTTTTACTTAGGTTGGCGATGGGAAGGAAGAATACACGAATGATGACATTGATGATATTCACAAAGAATGGGTATCTTATGTGGCAAACTTTATTATGCCGTGATATTTTGTATCGACATATGATTACAATATTTTTGATAACTTAATGTTAATATATTGTATGCAAATGGATTGCTTATATATAATATGATATATATATATTTAGTATTATGAGGCATTAAATGTGATTTAGTTTGATTATTTGTCAATCTACAATATATATATATATATATAATTTATGACATACAATCAAGACACACGAATTTGTGTCATCTTTTTTAATGATGTGTGCTTCAATAACACGCAATGTAAGTCATGAATATGTGTCATAAATTTATGACACACAAATGTGTGTCATCTTCATTTATGACGGGGGCTTCAATGACGCGCAATGCATGTCATAATGCGTGTCATAAATTAGCATCATAAATGCGCGTCATATATTTATGACACACAATTGCGCGTCATCTAAGATTTACGACAGTGGCTTCAATGACGCGCATTTGTGTGTCATCTGCAACCATAGATGACGTACAATGCACGTCATTAAAGGGGTTTTTTCTGTAGTGGATTTTCCTATCTAATTGGAACCTCCATAATCCGCATCCGAGAAGGCATACTAGCTAAAGCTAGAGTCTCTAGTATACCAAGGTCTTATGCTAGGAGTGTCTCTAAGGTATCTAAAGATTCTTTTAATGGCTTATAAATGTGATTTCTTAGGGCGTGATTGAAATCTAGCAGAACGGCAAATACTAAACATAATATATGGTCTACTTGTGGTAAGATAAAGCAATGATCCAATCATAGACCCAAAAAGTTTAAAATATATACACTTACATTATTCATCTTTGTCAAGCTTTGTAGATGAGCTCATAGGAGTGGCTTGGGTTTCACATCCTCTAATCCAAACTTCTTGACCATATCCTCGATGTAATTTTCTTGATTGATGAAGATAACATTTTTTCTTTGCTTGATTTGGAGCCTCAAGAAAAATAAAAGCTCCCCCATCATTTTCATCTCAAATTCATCTTGTATTAACTTAAAAAATTCTTGGAAAAATTTTCATTATTATATCCAAAAATAATATCATCAACATAAATTTGAACAACTAATAAATATTTACCTTTATTTTTTTATAAATAAGGTAGTGTCATTCCTTTTTGATAAATATCTTTAATAAGAAAATTTGACAATATTTTATACCAAGCTCTAGGAGGTTGTTTTGAACTATATAAAGCTTTTGTCAATTTAAAAACGTGATTTAGAAATTTTGAATCCTAAAAACTGGAAGTTGTTCCACATACACTTCTTCTTTTATAAAACCATTTAAAATGCACTTTTAACATCCATTTGATACAAAGTAAATTCTTGATCGCATGTAAAAGCTAATGACATTCTAATAGCCTCTATCGTAGCTACGAGATCATAAGTTTCATTAAAATCTATTCCATCTTCTTGAGTATACCCTTGAGAAACAAGTCTAATCTTGTTTTATATTACCACTTTTATCTAACTTATTCCTAAATACATGTGTAGTACCAATAGTAGATTTATCACTAGGTATTTTAACTAATGTCCATAGTTGACTCTTCTCAATTTTATTTAACTATTCTTCCATAACTATTACCTAAAATTCATCATTTAATGCTTCTTTGATATCATTATACTTTATACATTAGATAAATGCAACAAAATTATAAATATTTCTAAGAGACAATCTAATAGTTACCATTTGGAGGATCACCCAAAATTTTCACCATCATTGACATAGTTGTACTCCCTTGGTTAGGAGATATCATTTTCCTCTAGAGTTGCCTCCTTAAGAGCATCTTGTGTTTGTTCTTTCATTTTCTCTTTATATGATGGTTCACCAACTTCATTTAAGGTCATAATACCTACATAATATTCAACATAAGAATCTTTCATCAGCAAGGGGTTATCATCGGAAAAAACATGAATAGACTCTTCTAATACTAAAGTTCTTTTATTAAATACTTGATAAGCTTTATAATTCATATAATAACTAAGAAATATTTTTTTCATCAGTTTTTGAATAAAAATTTCCAAGATATTTTTCCATTTTTTAAAACTAAACATTTACACCCAAAAATGTGAAAATAGCTAATGTTAGGCTTTTTATTTTTGAAAAGTTCATATGGAGTTTTCTCTAAAATGAACCTAGTCATTATTCTATTTATAATATAGAAATTGTGTTTTTTGCTTTCGTCCAAAAATATTTTAGCAAATTATCTTTGTAAAGCATGGTTCTAGCCATTTCTTCCAAAGTTTTGTTTTTCCTCTCAACAACTCCATTTTGTTGAGGGATTCTAGGCGCTAAAAATTATGTCTTATACTAATAAAGTTGCAAAAATCATCAAAATCAGGATTTGAAATTCATTTCCATGGTCACTTCTTACCCTAAAAATTGAGTAACATATTTCACTTTGATTGATTTTTGAAAATATGATGAATCAAAAGTTTTTATCCTTAGTACTTAAAAACAGAACCCATGTGAATCAAAAGTTTTCATCCTTAGTACTTAAAATATAACCCATGTGAATCTAGAGTAATCATCAACTAACATAAAAGTGTATTGTTTTGCACCCAAGCTAGTATTTCTAATAGGCCCAAATAAATCAATATGAATAAATTGTAACATTCTAGTAGAGGAAATATCATTAATGGATTTAAAGGGAACTCTCTTATGGTTACCCTTTACACATGCATCAAAATTTTGTCTAACTCAAATTTTAGCTTTGGTAGACCTCTTACTAGATCGCTTCTTACTAGTTTATCTAATATGCTAATGCTAATATATCCAAGTTTGCTATTACATAACCATGAACAATTTTCATCTTCAGATACTAGGCGTACATTTAAGGAAACAATATAATCTAAAATGCACTATGTAAATATTTCTTATCATATGTCCAACAAGCCTAATCATGTTTAATACAATGTCAATTATTTTGCAACCATTATATTAAAAAATGACATTGCATCCTTTATCAAACAATTAGATTATGCTTCAAACTACTGACATGTAACACATTTTTCAATTAATATGGATGAATTAGTACCAATTAAATTGATTCCTTCAATGTGGCCTTTGGAGTTGTCACCAAATGTTACTACTACTCTACTTTTAGGTTTGAATTCTTTGAAATGGTTCTTGTCATCGGTCATATGTCTTGAGCATCCACTATCAAGGTACCATGAATTAGCGACATATGTTTGTGCCTTGTAGCAATGCTAATCCTCTTACAAACATGGATTATTTTTAAATTTTTTGTACTCAAATTCTTTTGGGTCCATAGGAATTAGTTCCCAATAATCTTGTAACACCACAAATTATGGGCTAGTAGTTTCGGGTTTACTTGAGAGGTATGTGGACCTCGTGAAATTCATAAGTAAAATATTTGGGCTTAATTAGTTTTGGATTTGGGCCCAATTAGCCATAAAAGAGGATTTTAAATTGTGAAAAAAATGAAGGACTAATTATGCAATTTCTGATTTGTTGTAAGATGAACCTTTTTATTTCACTCACTTTTTTCTCATCCCCATTTCTTCATTCATACTTCTTATTCTTCGTCTTCTAAGGAAAAGGCTAAAGGTGAGTCTTTTGAACCATTTCACATTTCTTTTAAACTCCATTTTCGTCTTAAATTTATCCAGCAACCTTAGTTTAATGAATCAAAGTCTTGGTTTAATCCTAGATAAAGAAAAGTGGGGGATTTCATCAAAATGACCAAGGAAAGGATTGTGGCTAACAAAGGAGCTTTATTTGGGATTCTAGCATCAAGGTAGTGTATTTATAATCCTATGGAGTATTAAGTTTTCATAAATTTAGAGATTTTGCTATGATTTGGTGATTTGAGCATTTTAGGGTTTACTTTTGAATTCTTAAGTAAATCATGTTTTAAGTGTTAATAATGTATTCTTATGATACCTTAAGACCCTAAATAACTTACTAAAGCTTCACACTAAGTTTAAAAACTAAACAAGTCGTTTGGAATGATTTTTGAGTGAATCTCGAACCTAAATAAACCATTTTAGGGTTCAAATACTAATATTGGGATAAACAGTATTGATATTTGTTGAATTAGGGATAAAATTAGGGATTTCATAAGGGAGTATTGATAATACCAAAGTGAGTATCGATATTTCCCCTACATTATCGATACTAAGGCCCTTTTTCGCAAGAGAATGCATTTTTAAACTGATACTCATATTGGTATTGATACTTGAACCTAGGGTATCGATACAAGTAGAGTGTCGATGGTACTTACTTTGGATGGTTAGATTTTATCCGTTTAAAGATCGTAAGAGCTAAGTACGATCCGTAATATTAAGACTTAGTCCTTGAGGGACATAAATGACCAAGCATACCTAGAAACACTCGTAGGAGTAGGTTATATCAGGTGTAACTATATTAAGCGTAATACGCTGATTTATCTTCAATATAGGACATATACATATAGTTTGGTTTGATTATTGTTACAGGAGATATCCGATAAGTGGTATGATGAATATGTCAGATTAAGTGGTAGTAAAGAGCATGAGCTTTGAAAGTGTCAGTGAACCCGGGAAGAGTAAGTTTTTTGTTTCAATTCAAAAGGTTCTGAATGAAAGTACAATAAGATCGAATAGAGTACCACTACTTATAAATAAACCCTAGCAAGATATTAGGCTAGCTAGTTCCACAATTAATAAATAAGTCTTAGCACAATGTTCTTGTAACATCCTCAATATCGGGTTAGTGATCAAATTGTAAAGTTTCAGAATTTGGTGACTAAAGTAGAAGAATGAAATAGTTTAATGATTTATTTTGAGATATTACTTGAAATATGTTAGTAATTATAAGGTGAATTGAAGGGCAAAAGGGTCATATGCAAGGAAAATATTTAAATATGGTTATATATGAAACACGTGGAAGGGAAGAGGAAACAAAGTGGTTTCTAGAATTCTCTTCATCTTTCTTCTTCCTTCACGCGTGAAAACCAAGAGCCAAAGGTGATTTTTCTGATTATTGAGTTTTTGGTTAAATTTAAGATTGGTTTTTGATTATTAGATGATAACTAAGCTTAAGGAAAGCTTAAGTTATCTTAAAATCAAAGTATGAAGGAGTTAGGAAGGATTAAAGGAAGGAAGTGAATAGAAATGAGTTTGAATATGAGTATGTAAGTTAAGAATAAGAAAGGGGATGATATATGAAGTAATTAAGCTGAAAATAGTGGATTTTCGGGCATAAATTGGAATTATGGGTTGTGTGCATCGGTACACATTCATCATGTACCGATGCATCAAGGGTAAATTTCCAGAAATTGTTCAGTGTGTATCGATGCACAGGAAGTGCATCGATGCACCCCTTAAATATGGAAACATCGAATGCAATTAGTGCATCGATACATAAGGAGTGCATCGATGCACATGTTAAGGGATGCATCGGTACACTGTAGAATGCATTGATGCACTTCAAGGGAAATTGAAATAGACATTTCTTTTGGTCTAAGAAATGATAGATTAGAGTATATCAATGGGATACTGATATGTATCAATGTATGATTGTGTAGATATCGGACATGAGCAAGTTCCGGAACGATTATCAAGTTAAGATTCGATTGAAAGAGAGGAAATCATAAAGTGGATTGGAACTTAGTGAGGCCAAGGTGAGTGCATCTTATTACATAGGATTATACGGAAAGTGACTTGCGATAAGTCTATTTCCGATAGTATAGTACATGATTATGTAATTAATATGAAATGTATGTATGTTTGATTATATGAATTGATATGTTTTTCTATGTGCTATATGGTTTATGAAAAACACTATTAAGTGTTGATGAAAGAATATAAAATAAGTTATGAAATTATAGGAATATAGAAGATAAGTCAAGTGATATATGGAAATGGAAATAGATGTCTACGAAGAGTCATAAGAGAACAAATATAAGTCATATGATAATGAAATATAAGACTATGTGAATAAATGGTTATGAGATAAAATATGTAATAATAGGAAAATATGATGAAAGTGAGTTCGTGAGAAGTGATAAGAACTAGGTAAACATGTGTAACAGTTATATGCATAATAGAAACATGAGTTGGACAAGTACATAGTGATATAATCCACTATGAGAATTAGTATAATAGAGCTTTTTGATTTATTGAGAGTGAAGGGAACTAAATAAGATTGAATTATAGAATGAAAGGGGAATAGTATATCAAGTAGGAAACTTGAATATAAAGTGATGATTCGAATATGTAAGATAAGTTATATGCTAAAGATCTATGGAGCTATATGAAAAGGTTATAATGAATATATGAAATCGAATTAAGTAAATAGATTAAATTAATACATAAATAAAATACTATTAAATGATATATGTTTAGAAATACGATATAATTTATGAAATCTAAGGGAATATAAAGAAATGGAGCATAAGGTAGATGATCTGATATAAGTTATTATATACATATATGATATATGTTATCAAGTAATACGGAAGGACTCCGAAAATTGATAGAAACTATGTGAAAGTGTTCTAGGTGTTTCTATGTGTTATATGCAGTATATATGATCATATGTGAACGAGATATGATATGTATGTTTACATGAATATCTGAGAAATGATCTACGTGATTATATGCACTTTGGATATATGTTATATGACATGTAAATGTGAATCATATGAAAATGTTCTACGCGTAAGTGAATTATGTGTATATATGAATACATGAAATGACATAAATGATAATGCCCATGTTATGTGTCATGAGAGCTAGAGGTATAGTTGGCATGCCAAGAGTCGAGGGTCTACGCGGTCCTTCGGGGCAATTCTATGTGGTCCTTCAGGACATATATGTAATTCTGTGGAACATGTATGTAGTACTTCGGTACACTTATTTGGTCCATTGTATTATGTATATTGTTCTTAAGGAGTGGTCCTTCGGGACATAGTGGTTCTTCGGAACAATCAGTGGTCCTTCGGGACATAGTTGTCCTTCGGGACAAATATTCAGTACCCCTTGAGGGAATTATACGAGTTGTGGTGACAGCATAGTGCACAACCTCTATGTACTCGCATATCTTTAGTTCTCACATGTGTATCATGGGCTAATAAAGATATGATATTAATAAACTTGATATGATGATATGTTTGTTTCCTTGTGAAATGTTATATGTGATATATGATTGTACAAATGGTAATTACAGAATCATATGACAAAAGGAATCAATGATAGTGATAAGCATGAAGATGATGATATAGTTTCTTTTGTGTATGTGTTTTATGATAAGACATATATGAGTACATGTTACAGTATATGTGAATGATTATAATTGATTTACAAGATGATATAGTAACAAGTTTACAAGATAAATGATATGAATATAAGAGATCATAGGAACTTGAGATAAGAGATCTAAATAATTATGACATATATATATGTATGTATGTATTTGTTACCTGTAAGAGTGTATGAATTGTATGAATGATAATGGTAATAGTTCATGTATGATTATTAGTTAAAGTTTGCATATATGTTTATTGCCTCACTAAGTCATAGACTTAGCATGTGATTGTTTCACATATAGGTTACAGTATTTAGAAGAGAAGCGAAGAAGAGCAAAACAGGTCAGCATCTCCCTTACAAAGATTTCAGATCAAAAAATAGATAATTTAAATATGTTTGGTTTTGTTGAATATAATTGGCATGTACTAATTGATTGAGTTGAATATGCTCTGATCGATTTTTGGTTATTTTGGTCGATTTATGTAAATAAACCGCTTTTATTTTAATGAAAGTTTTAAATTTTCTTTGAATTTTTGTCAAGAGTCAAAGTTTGAAAAGTCAATGTGACACCTCAGACTCGGATCCGGGTTGGGTACGGGTTGGGGGTGTTATATTTAATGGTATCAGAGCTACGGTTTAGTCAATTCTCAACATAAACCGAGTCTAGAGTGTCGTATAATGTATACATGCCAACTAAATAGTGAAAATTTCTAATCTGATAGTGTAAGGAATATGTTATGTTGCTGACATAATAAGTTTAATAGAATACAATAGAAATGTGATTATAAGAAATGTCAAAGTGAATCGATAGGTGCAACCTGATGGTGGTAGCAATTCACCTGCCCTGGCCAGGCATGATGAAAAGCAGACGCCTCAGGAAGTGCCTCGTAAGATCAAAGGTTGATTTCAAAAATTGAAATCATATCTGAATAGTTATAAAAGGTTTTCACTATTTCGAATCGAAAAAGTGATATGGAGAAGTTTTGTTATAAAGTGAATAAGATAGAATATGGTGAACAAGTGTCACCATAAGGTCGTTAAGAGATCAAATGATTGGGTTGGAATTACAAAAGAGTTCAAGGATAAGTACATCAGTGACAAGTGTATAAGGTATATGAAACCAGAGTTTATGAGTTTGAAACAGAGGGAAATCGTAATGTGTATGGACAAGGGTACAGTTTGATGAGTAGAGTGAAAGGTTGCGAAGCTAATTTAAATGAAAATGATGCATGCAAGTGATGTGTAGAGGGCTGGTGCCTGGATTAAAAGAGTGCTATAGGTTTTGAAATGGATCTGGATACAGTTGTATATTTGGATCATAGTAATTTGGTATAGTAAAGGAAATAAGGATTTGTATATTTGAGTAAAGCTGAGGATTGATAAGAAGAGTTTGAGAATGTGTATATTGATGATCAGTCTATAAGACAAAGAAAGTCATAATGTTGAGTGTGAATAATGGAAATTACAAGATGTATGAGAATATAGGTGAAATTGATAGATTAAGTAACTAATTTTGAGATAATTTCGATTGGAAATGATGTATATGATTGGTTGAATAGGGCTTGTTCCCTAGATTGAACAGATGTTATTGATTTGCTATCAGAGTAAAGGTGATAGAGTTATAAGATTGGAGGAAAAGATAAAGTTGAGTTAATCAATTATGATGTGAATCTGAACATAGTTGTGTATTCTGATCAGATAGCTATGATGTAGAAAAGGAGATAAGTATCATGGGACCTTAAGGAAGGAAAATACAGGTATAAGAAATGATAAAGAATGAAGTTCTGTATAAGAAATGGGTTATTAAAGTTGAGGATGCAATGAAGATTGGTACATAGAGATGAGTATAGGTGATAAGACAAGAGTATGTGAACATGAAAGGAAAGATATGATTTGGGTATAAGGAATAAATAAAAGAATAATGGAATAAAGAAATGAAAGGGATGAGTTAAAGGATCAGATACGATAAAGGTTATATGGAAGTGTAGATGACAATTTTGGTATAGAAGTAAGAAAAGTGTTAAAGGTGATGTGAAACGATTCTTTAAAGTGTATGTTAATTATATTTAAAGAAGATCTAATGTTGTGTTCTCTGTCAAATGATGTTGGAAAACGAGTTGGTTATTGTTATAATATAATTAAAGAAGGATTTATAAGGGTAAGTAATGAAAATGGATTTTATTGTCTCCATGATTAGTGACATTTTATGAAATTTCAGAAAGGTCAAAGGAAATGCATAATCGAAGGAGAGAAAAGACAGAAATAGATTGAAGTTACTGGTTGTTGTTTAAATGATAAGTGACAGTAGATAAATGTATAAAGGAAAAAGATAGTTGAAGAAATAAAGGAAGGAAAGATTAAGTAAAGGAGGTAGCATGAGAACAATAGAAGATATGTTCTTATTGCTATGTTCAGTGAAAATTCGAGGACGAATTTTCTTTAAAAGAGAGGAGATTTGTAACATCCTCAATACTGGGTTAGTGATCAAATTGTAAAGTTTCAGAATTTGGTGACTAAAGTAGAAGAATGAAATAGTTCAATGATTTATTTTGAGATATTACTTGAAATATGTTAGTAATTATAAGGTGAATTGAAGGGAAAAAGGGTTAAATATTTAAATATGGTTATATATGAAACACATGGAAGGGAAGAGGAAACAAAATGGTTTCCAGAATTCTCTTCATCTTTCTTCTTCCTTCACGCGTGAAAACCAAGAGCCAAAGGTGAGTTTTCTGATTATTGAGTTTTTGGTTAAATTTAAGATTGGTTTTTGATTATTAGATGATAACTAAGCTTAAGGAAAGCTTAAGTTATCTTAAAATCAAAGTATGAAGGAGTTAGGAAGGATTAAAGGAAGGAAGTGAATAGAAATGAGTTTGAATATGAGTATATAAGTTAAGAATAAGAAAGGGCGTGATATATGAAGTAATTAAGCTGAAAAGAGTGGATTTTTGGGCATAAATTGGAATTCTGGGTTGTGTGCATCGGTACACATTCATCATGTACCGATGCATCAAGGGTAAATTTCCAGAAATTATTCAGTGTGTATCGATGCACAGGAAGTACATCGATGCACCCCTTAAAAATGGAAACATCGAATGCAATTAGTGCATCGATGCATAAGGAGTGCATCGATGCACATGTTAAGGGATGCATCGGTACACTGTAGAATGCATCGATGCACTTCAAGGGAAATTGAAATAGACATTTCTTTTGGTCTAAGAAATGATAGATTAGAGTATATCAATGGGATACTGATATGTATCAATGTATGATTGTGTAGATATCGGACATGAACAAGTTCCAGAACGATTATCAAGTCAAGATTCGATTGAAAGAGAGGAAATCATAAAGTGGATTGGAACTTAGTGAGGCCAAGGTGACTGCATCTTATTACATAGGATGATATGGAAAGTGACTTATGATAAGTCTATTTCTGATAGTATAGTACATGATTATGTAATTAATATGAAATGTATGTATGTTTGATTATATGAATTGATATGTTTTTGTATGTGCTATATGGTTTATGTAAAAACACTATTAAGTGTTGATGAAAGAATATAAAATAAGTTATGAAATTATAGGAATATAGAAGATAAGTCAAGTGATATATGGAAATGGAAATAGATGTCTACGAAGAGTCATAGGAGAACAAATATAAGTCATATGATAATGAAATATAAGACTATGTGAATGCATTGTTATAAGATAAAATATGTAATAATAGGAAAATATGATGAAAGTGAGTTCGTGAGAAGTGATAAGAACTAGGTAAACATGTGTAACAGTTATATGCATAATAGAAACATGAGTTGGACAAGTACATAGTGATATGATCCACTATTAGAATTAGTATAATAGAGCTTTTTGATTTATTGAGAGTGAAGGGAACTAAATAAGATTGAATTATAGAATGAAAGGGGAATAGTATATCAAGTAGGAAACTTGAATATAAAGGGATTATACGAATATGTAAGATAAGTTATATGCTAAAGATCTATGGAGCTATATGAAAAGGTTATAATGAATATATGAAATCGAATTAAGTAAATATATTAAATTAATACATAAATAAAATACTATTAAATGATATATGTTTAGAAATACGATATAATTTATGAAATCTAAGGGAATATAAAGAAATGTAGCATAAGGTAGATGATATGATATAAGTTATTATATACATATATGATATATGTTATCAAGTAATACAAAAAGACTCCGAAAATTGATAGAACCTATGTGGAAGTGATCTAGGTGTTTTTATGTGCTATATGCATTATATATGATCATATGTGAACGAGATATGATATGTATGTTTACATGAATATCTGAGAAATGATCTACGTGATTATATGCACTTTGGATATATGTTATATGACATGTAAATGTGAATCATATGAAAATGTTCTACACGTAAGTGAATTATGTGTATATATGAATACATGAAATGACATAAATGATAATGCCCATGTTATGTGTCATGAGAGCTAGAGGTATAGTTGGGATGCCAAGAGTCGAGGGTCTACGCGGTCCTTCGGGACAATTCTACGTGGTCTTTCGGGACATATATATAATTCTGTGGAACATGTATGTGGTACTTCGGTACACTTATTTGGTCCATTGTATTATGTATATGTTTCTTAAGGAGTGATCCTTCGAGACATAGTGGTTCTTCGGAACAATCAGTGGTCCTTCGGGACATAGTGGTCCTTCGGGACAAATATTCAGTGCCCCTTGAGGGAATTATACGAGCTGTGGTGACAGCATAGTGCACAACCTCTATGTACTCGCATATATTTAGTTCTCACATGTGTATCATGGGCTAATAAAGATATGATATTAATAAACTTGATATGATGATATGTTTGTTTCCTTGTGAAATGTTATATGTGATATATGATTGTACAAATGGTAATTACAGAATCATATGACAAAAGGAATAAATGATAGTGATATGCATGAAGATGATGATATAGTTGCTTTTGTGTATGTGTTTTATGATAGGACATATATGAGTACATGTTACAGTATATGTGAATGATTATAATTGATTTACATGATGATATAGTAACAAGTTTACAAGATAAATGATATGAATATAAGAGATCATAAGAACTTGAGATAAGAGATATAAATAATTATGACATATATGTATGTATGTATTTGTTACCTGTAAGAGTGTATGAATTGTATGAATGATAATGGTAATTGTTCATGTATGATTATTAGTTAAAGTTTGCATATATGTTTATTGCCTCACTAAGTCATAGACTTATCTTGTGATTGTTTCATACGTAGGTTACAGTAGCGAGAAGAGAAGCGAAGAAGAGCAAAACAGGTTAGCATCTCCCTTACAAAGATTCTAGATCATAAAATAGATAATTAAATGTGTTTGGTTATGTTGAATATAGTTGGCATGTACTAATTGATTGAGTTGAATATGCTCTGATCAATTTTTGGTTATTTTGGTCGATTTGTGTAAATAAATCTCTTTTATTTTAATGAAAGTTTTAAATTTTCTTTGAATTTTTGTCAATAGTCAAAGTTTGAAAAGTCAATGTGACACCTCAGACTCGGATCCGGGTTGGGTACGGGTTTGGGGTGTTACAGTTCTAGATGAAAGAACGAGTAATATAATAGCTAGTGAGATGATGACTTCACTTCAGTGAGTCTAGTTATGTTAAAGTATAAACTGGTTACCTTAGTTGCACTAGTGGGGCATTGTCAGTGCTCGAGGCACTTCAGGGGCTAACTAGGGTGCGAGGCCCGAACACTCACAAGGAGTGGGTTAGCGATGTCATTGTTATATGGCCTGTGGACCTTAGAAATGAATGGGTAGTTATGTGAGTTTAGTACAGTTAGGTAAGCTTCTATTACACGAAAAATTTCAATTCTTACCTCTAGGCTATTCCATATTCAAGATAGGTTGTGGTGTTATTCTGAGATGCACGTAAAATACCTCCGACCACACCACCAGACCTACCTCATGTATTTTTGTTTCAATCATGCATGTATAGTCTCATCAGTCTGATATATCAGATATGTTAAAACTTGGCTTGAAGGCTATGTGAGACTGAGCAAATGCTTTAGTTAGGCGGGAATTGTACCGATGCTATGTGACATCGGGTTCCCCTTTAATGATCTACCTCATGTCTATGTGATGACCAGGAGATCATTCAATATGTTTTGTGGGAATTGAATTGATGCTATGTGACAGTGGGTTCCCTTAGTAATTAGTATTTGATGGCTATGTGAGACCAAATACTAATCAGGTTTGCATTCAGATAATGGACAATATGTTCATGTTTGCATTTAGAAAATGCACAACAGTTTCAGTCTCACATTTAGATAATGTGTATCAGTTACAGTCCTAGGGTTATAGACCCTTTAGTGGTGTACTCATGGTGAAGCCCTTAGCAGAGGACTAAGGAAAACGTTAGACTCCTATTTCAATGATAGAATAATAAAGCCTTAAGTATGTAGAACTTGATCTAGATCATACATGTACTTACTGCTTAGTACTATGTCTTCATCATGCTCGCATTTATGAAATTCTTATGTTGTTCTATATTAGCGATTATACTGTTGGGCTTTGTAAGCTCAGCCTTCGGATGTTTTCCATTGGCAGGTCAGTAGCTTGAGCTGTTCCTGGAGCAACATCACAGCAGGACTTCCAACATCTCTTATATAGTACTGTATTATAGCTTTAGTGGGCATGTGTATTCATATAACCTTACTCATGTATTCAGTTTATTAAACTAATAGTATGTATTATTTTGGTTTTAAATTATGTTTCATGGAGTTTTGATTTTGTAAAATGTTTTATATCAGTTATTTATGTTTTATTTATGATACCATTCAGTGTGCATAAATGGAAAATGAATAGGTTTTAAAAATCATGTGTTGCATTGGTAACCGATATGGCACTTTAGGCCCAATCACGAGAGAGATTTCCTCTGGTTGAGATGTTACACTCCAGTGTTAGTTGTGACAGAGTCCTTGAGGTGCACGAGGTTCCTCAAGGGACTTCATATTGATATCCATGAGCAGTTTGAGGCAGATCTGCCTAGAGTATTTTCAGAGTTGATAATCTAAGGCCATGGAGAGGGTGCAGATTATGAGGAATAGTTTGTTGGGCGAATCAGGTAGCCCAAGTATAAGGACTAGTGTGACAGTAAATCTATCTCAGTAAGTGACAGAGAGAACTAGGGATTCGTATAAATAGAGAAGAGTAACGGCAACCTTGTCACTCTAATCGAGTCAGAGTTCAAGCGTAGGGTCTCATAGGAGACCACCAGCTTCACCATTTGTGGCGAGCTTTGGAGGCTCAGATAGATTTTTTAGGTATATAGAGTGTGATCATTGTGGAAAAAATATAAAGGAATATGCTTCAAGCTTTCTAGGAAATGTTATAGGTGTAAATCCTTGGTACATATAGTAAGGTATTTTCCTAGTTAAGATGGCAATGTCTCAACTCAACTTAGGGAGTAGCCCCAGTGGCTCAGCATGGCAGTGAGACTACCCATAAGGGTGTTGGCTCTATTCTCAGGCAGGAGAGCAGATGAGTGGGTAGACCTATTCTCGATTCTACCTTGGGAGATACAGTTTGTCACGTTGCAGAGAGACAGGGTCAGTACATTGATGATATAGATGAGATGCCAGTTATATTTTCAGATGTCTCAGTTTTCCATATTTGCTTCAGTAGGCATAATTGCATGTATTGCTCGTGGTGTCCAGTGTGCTAGGTAAGAAGAGTATTCATGTAGATGGTCTTAGAGTGGGGACCCAAGTGCCAAGTAGGGTGACATTAGTAGATTAAGCAAAGTTTATCTTTTATATTCTTCGAGGGTTCGTGTGATCGACTGTAGAGAATTTTGAAATTCCAAGTTCAGCGTTAGAGATGAGGATCTCCATGAGAGTGTTAAGAATATCCAAGTCGTCTTAACCAATATGTTGATCACTCTGTTTTCCAGAAACGTCATGACATACCTCAGTCAGTGCCAAGGCACTTTAGTTGATAAATAGGCAACGATGCCCCAAGTACTCTCGATGAGTAATTTAGTAGGGTATATGTTCTGATATAATATTTCTGAAATTACACATTATCTACTAAGAGTATTAAAGTTATGGTAGTGAGTTGCGACTATCAAAGTGCAGAGGTCCCTCTGATCTCGTCAGTAAGCATTCGTACATGAGTAGTGAGTGAATTAGCTAAGTGAAACAAGCCTCGTCAATAGTGTCTTCTTGTGGTATATATGCGCAAGCTATATATAACACTCAGCAGTATGTAACGTTGTATAGTATCACATATTTTAGGTACTTCAGATTAAAAGAGACCAAGTTCGTTAAGTGTTGTATGACTAGCATTAGTGGTTATCAAATAGCTCAGTGATGGTAAGTGTAAGTGAGTGTCAGACACAAAATTTTAGAATCCTTAGTTATAGTGCAGTTGCTAGAGACATATTATTTGTGTTGTGTGCTCTCCAGGAGAGCCAGATGTTGCAAAATTCTAATAAGAAAATGACTGGTTTTTAGTAGTGAGCCCCTTAGATGATCAGGCGAGTAGTCCGTATGTAAACTACAAGGAAAATGAGAAACAGTCCAGTAGTATGGATGAATGTTAAATCAGAGTTGTGTAGTAGAAGTACTGAGATAGACATTGGTCGAGAATCGTATTCATCTATTCGGTAGTCTGTATCGAGACATTATTGGTAAGTGCCACGAGATATTAAGGTATGCACGACGAGTTAGATTTATCTAGTAGGTAAAAGAGGTTATCAGGTTGCGCAGTGAATTAACTCGATTGAGTAAGGTTAGCCAAAGAATGATTTAGTTATAGTAGTGAATGGAGGAGTAGCATTATCCTTTTAGAACGTTTCAAGCGTACGGTGTCAGATTGCAAAAACTTGATTTCTTTATCTTTGTGTTTTTCAAAGGTTTTCGCTTAAAGTTCGACACTGTTAGTTCCTTAATAAAATCGTAGATCGCTTTTGCGAGTTCCGAGTTGCATGTCAAGTTGTGAGGGCTCCTTCCTTCAGAATCAGATTTGATATGAGTTTAGGTGCTTCGAGGATTCTAATTGTTTAACCCAAGGATGTGTTATTGTTTGGACTGAGTAAATTTTGGGGATGAAATTTCTTTTAAGGAGGGAAAAGTTGTAACACCCCATATTTTGGGCTAGTAGTTTCGAGTTTACCCGAGATGTATGTGGACCTCGTGAAATTCACAAATAAATTTTTTGGGCTTGATTAGGTTTGGATTTCGGACTAATTAGTCATAAAAGGGATTTTAAATTATTGGAAAATAAGGAAGGACTAACTATGTAATTTTCCTATTTCTTGTAAGATGACCCTTTTTATTTCACTAACCTTCTTCTTCTCCCTATTTCTTCACTCTAGCTTCTTCTCCCTCTTCTAAGGTAAAGGCTAAATGTGAGTCTTTTGAACCATTTCACATTTCTTTTAAACTCAATTTTCGTTCTAAATTCATCCAGCAACCTTAGTTTAATGAATCAAAGTCTTAGTTTAATCGTTGCTAAAGAAAAGTGGGGGTTTTCATCCAAATCACCAAGGAAAGAATTATGGCAAAGCAAGGAGATTTATTTCAGGATTAAAGCATCAAAGTAGTGTATTTATAATCATTTGGAGTATTAAACTTTCATAAATTTAGAGATTTTGCTAAGATTTGGTGATTTGATCATTTTAGGGTTTAATTTTAAATTCTTAAATATTGAATTTAGGGTTCGAGTATCAATATTGAGATAAACAATATCGATACTAGTTGAATTAAGGCTAAAATTAGGGATTTCATTAGGGAATATCGATGTTACCAAGGTGAGTATCAATATTGCAGGGGTGACAGTATCGATATTGAACCCTTATTTTGTAACAAAATACATTTTTTGTGCTGATACTCATAAGGGTATCGATACTTGACCCTAGGATATCAATATTGCAAGTAGAGTATTGATACCACTCACTTTGGATGGTTAGATTTGACTCGTTTAAGGCTCGTAAGAGATAAATACAATTCATAACAGTAAGACTTAGTCTGTGAGGGACATAAATGACCAAGCATACTTAGACACACTCGTAGGAGTAGGTTACATCAGGTGTAACCAAATTAAGCATAACAAGTCGAAGTATCTTCAATCAAGGATGTATACAAATAGTTGGGATCGAGGATCGTTACATGAGATATCTGATAAGTGGTACGATGAATATGTCAGATTCAGAGGTAGAAAAAAGCTTGAGCTTCAAGAGTGTCAATGAACTCAGGAATAGTAAGAAGTCATTTTAGTTCAAGAGGTTCTGAAGGGAAGTACGATAAGACTGAATAGAGTATTGCTACTCAAAAATGAACTCGAGCCAGATATCGATCTAGCCAATTCCACAGTTAATAAATAAACTTTAGCATAACGTTCGAGATCAGAGAACGAGAAAAATAACAGCTAGTGTGTCCAGCTATGTTAAGGTATACCTAGGTTACCTTAGTTGCACTAGTGGGGCATTGTCAGTGTGTAAGGCACTTCAGAGGCTAACTAGGGTGCAAGGAAAACATTCACAAGGAATGGGTTAGTGATATCACTGTTAAGTGACCTGTGGGCCTTAGATATGCATGGGTATTTATGTTAGTTTAGTATATTCAAGTAAGCTTCTGATGCACGTAAAATTTTAGTTCTTATCCCTAAGTTATTCCTTATTCAAGGTAGGTTGAGGTGTTATTTCGAGATGCATGTACAATTTCTCCGACCGTACCACCAAACATACCTCGGGTTTGTTTGTTTTAGTCATGTATGTATAGTTTCATCAGTCTGGTATATCAGATATGCTGATGTTTGGCTTAAAGGCTATGTGAGACCGAGATAATGCTTCAGTTAGGTGGGAATTGTACGGATGCTATGTAACACCTGGTTCCCCTTCAGTGATCTACCTTATGGCTATGTGAGAACCAGAAAATGATTCAATATGTTTTGTGTGAATTGAACCGATGCTATGTGACATCGAGTTCCCTCAATAACTAGTGTCTAATGGTTATGTGAAACTAGATACTAGTCAGGCTTGAATTCAGATAATGCATAGTATGTTCATGTTTACATTCAGATAATGAAGAAGAGTATCAGTTTCACATTTAGATAATGTGTATCAGTTACATTCCTTAGGGTTAGAGACCCTTTAGTGGTGCACTCATGAAGAGGCCCTTAGTAGAGGACTAAAGGAAGAATGAGACTTCTATTGCAGTGATATAACAATAAAGGCAAAAGTAGGTAGCACTTGATCTAGATCATGCATGTACCTACTGCTTAGTACCATGTCTTCAGCATGCTTGTGTTTATGAAATTCTTATTTTGCTGTAGATTAGAGATTATATTGTTGGTCTTTGTAAGCTTAGCCTTCAAATGTTTTCTGTTGGCATGTCAGTAGCTTGAGCCGTTCGTGGAGCACCGTTGCAGCATGACTTCCAGCATCTCCGACAGAGTATTGTACTGTAGCTTTAGAGGACATGTGTATTCATAGAACCTCACTCGTGTATTAAGTTTATTAAACTCATAGTTTGTATTATTTTGGTTTTAAATTATGTGTCACGGAGTTATGGTTTTGTAAAATGTTTTATATCAGTTATTTATGTTTTATTTATGATATCATTCAGTGTGTTTAAAAGGAAAATGAATAGTTTTTGAAAATCATGGGTTGCCTCGGTAGCCTAATATGGCACTTTAGGCCCAATCAAGTTTAGGGTGTTACAAATCTAGTCTCTTTAGGTATTCATCTTCTAGGATATCCTTATCCTTAGTAGCAATGAGTCCTTTGGGGACCTACATACTCCTAACAACTTCCCTATTAGAGGTTATTTGGGAACCTTAATGTTTGTATGGTCTAAAGTTATTTTTAACATAATTGGATTTAGAAGTTTGACCTTTATAGAATGGATTGATCCAACCTTGTTAAAAAAATCTTTGAGATCATCAAGTTTATTTTGATGATCATTATGAACCTTAGAAAACAAGTTATGCAAATCTTGATTTTTCTTTTCAAACTCAACAAGCTTGATTTGTGTATCTTTCATCTTAATTTCTAGTCCATCATTAGTCTTAGATAAAAGAACATTTTTATTTTTTAAAAATATTTATGCTTTGAAAGCATGTTCTTAAATTCTAAGGCCAATTCATCATAGGCCTCTTGTAGTTCATCAAAAGAGTTTTCATTTAAATTACATGAACTAGAGGTTACCTTATATTCTCCCTCAATGGCCATAAAACGTTGTCTACCTCTTATTCTTCTTCATTGGAGCATTCATCATCGCCTTTTGAGCCTTCTTGGTTAACCCCTTCATCTTTATTTGAGGACACTCAAACTTGGTGTATCTCGGTTTCTTGTATTCATAACAAATGATAATTTTATTCTCTTTGGATTCATTCTTAAAGCTATCATTTCTTTGAAATCTTCTTCCATTTTTTGAATTCATAAATATTCTAAATCCTTTGACAAACAATGCCATTTCTTCACCTTCTTCCTCACTGGAATCATTCTCTTCTTTGGTAGACTTGAGATCAATCTCAACTTTTGATGCGATCATGCCAAGGACCAAACTTCTTCAACACATGATCACTTCATGGACGTTCTACCTTGTTGATTCTAAGGGAGTCTTACCTTATTTTATTATTTATTTACTTATTTATGCATTATATACCGCATGAATATGTTTATCTTATTCTTAATTATGCTTGAATATTATATGCTTTCATTTATATGTATAATATATGATATTCATGCATGACTTATTAATTCACATCTTTATATAACTCATTCAATGCATATGCATCCATAGTTAGCTCATTTGCATTAATAACATAGGTGGAAGCATGCATTCATAATTATCATAGGTCAATTCCTATCTAATTATTTGTTTACATACTTTGTCTAGGTACAAGGATGCTAAGAAGACTAAAGGCAATTGAAGAGTTTGTTGGACAGTTCACGTCAGTCAGATTTATCACCATTTTTTAACATGTTCCAAGCATCTTTGGGTGATGAAGTCTTCTTAATATTTAATCCCCTATCTATTATCTTTCCAACGCACTTTGAATCGTATCAATCCGATATTGGGAGCTCGAGATATGCTTAGATTTCTGAAGACAGTGCAGGCTGGAAATAAATACGGGATTTGCAACCATTCATCTCCTTCAAAGGACTTATGCATGGGAGGAATTAATGAAGACATGCATGGATGAGAAAAGAATATTAAAATGAATCAGTACATTTGTGAGGAGGTGCAAGGATTCATTCAAATGCTTTTAAGTTCATCCATTCATGCATATTCATGCAAGAAGCCAAATAGTCATGTTCACACAAGGGGGAAGAATTTCAGCCAAGATACATTCATGAACATTCATTCATAGAAGACAAATCAACAAGTTCACACAAGGTGGGATGAATTCGGCCAAAGGATGCATTCCATTAAAAGATGAACATTCATTCATCAAATTCATTCACCTTAGCCATGCTTTGTATCTACTTAAAGTATGAACATTTATCCATGAATGTTCACTTATTAAATCTTGTATGTGCATCCTAGACATACTTAGGCCTATAAATATTTTAGGTTTCATTTTGTAAATGAACCAACTTTGTTTAATCAAAACTTGTGTGATTTTCTCTCTTTCTAGTTCTTTAAGAACTATATCGACTTATCAAGTGCTCTTGTGCTTGTGGCGTCACCTATCTTCTATCCACCTTGATACTTTTGGTTCCTATCTCTTTATAGATAGTGGTTCCAATTCCTTTTCTACCACCCCTTAGAGAGATTTGTAAGGCTGTGTTTTTGCTCATTGTAGCACTGGTTCTTCCTTGGTCTTTCTAAGATACTATCCATCATCTTCCATTTTCTTTCATAAACTCAACTATAACCATACCATTATTCCACCATACAAATACTTCTCCAAATCCTTTAAAACATAACATCATCTTCATTTATTTCGTTGCCATTTTTTTATCTTACCAACTTGTTCATTCATACTTAACCATTTCCTTTTAAGTCTTCTTATTTCAAGAACACTTGCTGCCTTCCTAGGTCCTACAATCAAAGTGCAAGTCTTACCTCACCAAGTGGAGTAGGACGTGCTTGTATCAACTTTCTTCTTTTTCATTTTCTTTTCTTCCTTATTCTTGAGTCTTATCTCATGGGTGAAAAGTGACCCAATGAGCTCATCAAGTGTAAGAACCTCCAAATCTTTGGCTTTTTCAATAGTCATCCTATTGGATTCCCTAGATATTGTCAAGCTATTAAGAAATTTTCTATCAATTACTTTATTTAAGTAGAATTTCCCAAAAGCTTTAGTTCATTGATGATGGCAGTAAATTGATCCGATGTGGCTTTGATGTCTTAATTGGGATTCATTTTGAAATTTTCATAATTGAGTGTGAGGATTTGAATCTTCAATTTCTTCACTTGAGTTATAATTTCATGTGTGACTTCAAACTTGTCTCAAATCTTCTTAACATTTGAGCATGAAGATAGTCTATTATACTCATCGGGGCCTAGTGCACAAAAGAGGATATATATGACCTTAGCATTGAGTTGAATGAGTCTTTGGTGTTTATCGGTCTATTTTGTCTTGACCTTCGATACAAAAAGCTTTCCTTGTATCTTTAAAAGAATAGATGATTTGTCAGTGATAGCGTCTCATACCAAATAATTAGTGGCTTAAATAAATAACATCATCATATTCTTTTAATAAGAATAATTAGCACCATTGAAATAATGAGGCTTTGAAATGGATTAACACTCACAAACAATTTGAAAAAATAGAGTGGCCATTAATGATAATATGATTTAACTCTTTAAAGGATTTTCTCAAGAGAATGTTAAATCTTTAAATGATTCATGCTCTGATACCAATTGTTGAGTCAACTGAATGAAAGAAATAATAGCCAAGAATGGTTGAATTGACAATTGAAAATTTGATGAAAGCTTTTTACAAGAAAAAAAAAAGAAAATTTGACACAATCAATTTTAGAGTGGTTCAACTTCCTCAATGAAGTCTAACTCCACTACCTTAGCTTTCACACTAATGATTTCAATAAATCCACTAATTTCTCCAAACCTTCTAGGATAAAGTGTAACCTCACAACACACTTAGACTTATACCTCCAAAGTCTTAAGTGTACAACCCTTCCCATGAAGAAATTACAAATAGCAAACTTTGAAAAATCCCTTAGAAGGAGCGTGTTTACACAATTCAAAACAAATAGAACACTTGATAGAATAAAACAAAGAAGTAAACAAGTGTTCTTGAAAGAAAAAAATATTTGAGAATGTTTGACTTGAATTTGGCTCTGTGTTATCTTGTCTTCACATTTGTGTTAGGATCTTACTATTATATCATTTATTAAATTCTAGTCGTTTGGGCAGTTGTGAGAGTTAATAGAGTTGTTGGGATGAAGTTGTTTCACAATAAATGTTGTCCAGACGCTTTAAGTATCGATACTCGGGCTTGTATTATCGATACTCGGGCTTGTATTATCGATATTACCTATATTAATTACAAAATATAGCCGTTCGGGAAATAGATGTATCGATACTGATCAAAGGAGTGTCGGTACTACTATTATAAGTAGTATCGATATGAGATGAATATTGGTACTAAAATAGCATACTGGAATTTGGCATCTTTCAAAATCATAAGTGTAGTATCGGTACTACCATTTAGAGTATCGATACTACTGTTATAAGTAGTATCGGCACTAAAAGAGTATCGATACCAAATTTACTTATTATTTTTACAAAACAAAAAGAGTATCGATACTATTTGTTTATTTTAAGCTTTCAATATCGATATTCATCTATAAAATATGAACAATATCAATATTGTTATTTTAATATAGGTACTACTCTTCTTAAAAATTCTGAGCTCCTAAATTAAGAAGTAGAACACTCAATGGTGTTGTTTTTTTTTTCTCTTAGAAGAAAGAAAATGAGATTTTTTAATTGAAATAAACACTGCTGAAAAAAAAGGACAAAAATTCGTTACTAAAAAAAATAAATAGCTCCTGGAAAGGAGTGTAAAAGATGAGGATATGATAGGTGAATATTGTGAGTAAAAGTGAGTGCGAAAACTTCTTTTTATAGGTAAAACCCAAATGAAATTAATAAAAAAGATAAAGAAAAAATCAAAAAGAAATTAAAATATCTCATGAATTCAAATTTAAGTAATATTTATCTTTACCAGAACTAGTCCCAAAAAGATATTGTATGTACATAGATTTCATACTTTATTATTCAATTTAATTAGATGACAGATTGGTATGTAAGCTTTTCCTCTAACTTGTATCACACTAGTGTGGGATACAAGTAATTTCTTTGTATTGCATTATTTTACCAACAAAATATACAAGTTTCAAAGATTTTAATGATTTTATAATTTAAATAATGTTTATTTTTTATAATTATAATTTAAAACATTAAAATTAAAATTTTAGTTAATCTTCAAACGGCAAAAATTATTATACATCAATTTAAAGTACCGTGTCATTTTTCTTTATTAATAAAAGTTAATAGGATGATGAATTTTCGGTAAGGAAAAAATAATTATTATTATAACATCCGAAATGATAATAATAAAAAATTAAATAATACTTATTAAAATATATAATATCACTTATAATCACTCTAAAATAATAGAAAAAAACTTAATTTTATGATGTGAAAATCGCCTTAGTGACCAAAAATGCCTTATAATATACGATTTTAACCAACTTTTTTTGGATTTGCCAAAATGACCAACAAAATCGCAACGCGAATATGAAAATCGCAATGCGAAATAAAAATCGCAATGCGATAGTACAAATTTGCATTGCGATTTTCCAGAATCGCAACGCGAATATGAAAATCGCAACGCGAACGTATAAATCTCAACGCGATTCTTACTATCGCAACGAGTATCCATAAAAATCGCAACGCGTATCCGTAAATCGCAATGACAATACGTAAAATCGCAACGCGTATCCGTAAATCGCAACGCGATTTTTAAAGCGCCATTAGAATCGCTACGCGTATTTTATTTTTAAATTCCAAACACGAATATTAAGAGAAAATCCCGTAATCGCAACTCATAACCTAAAACCTAAAATCACAACTCAGTCCTATCTCCATCTCTCACTCTCTACGGCGAAATCCGTCCCCATCTCCGACGAAATCCCTCACAACCATTCACGGTCAGAAATCCCTCACAATCATTCAAAAATGGAAAATCAACCTCCGAGGGTTAGTTTTTTTAATTATTTTTATTTTGAAATTTTTGCATTATTTTAGGTTTTTCATATTGAAACTGATGATAAGTTTACTGGTAATTTCAATAATAGATTAACTATTTCACTTAGATTTCTTATTAAATTCATTCGATTGCTGCCAATACTGCTAAACTGTTTAGTCTTTAACCCTGTGAAGTTAGTATTTGTCTTTGTTTTGTCTTTTTGTTGAAGTAATGCAATCCATTCAAGTTTCAATTTGCAGAAGAATCGTAACGAGAGAAATGAAAATCGCAACGAGAGAATCGCAACGCGAAACCAAAATCGCATTGCGATTCTCTCGTTGCGATTTTCATTTCAACCAAAAGACAAAACAGTGTTGCAAATTTTAGTTTCAAGAATAAACTAATATTTATGTTTATTGTTTTTGGTATATCTTCACAGTGTAGTTTTTGGTATATCTAACTTGGTATGTTTATTGTTTTTGTAGAATTTTTTTTCGGCTTCATTGACATTAAGGAATAAAGTTAGCCTAGCCACTACAATTGCTTCGAAGCTTTCACCTGTACAAAGAAAATTGTTTGAGGAAACCTGCTTCGGGCCATGGCTGAGAGTACAGCATCCGGGTGGAGATGCTAATTTGACCCATTTGTGGCTTCAGACCATGACTAGCGATCTACCCGACAGTATACAATGTGGTGAGGAAGAGATATGGTTTCATTTTCCACCGGCGTATACTTGTTTTGGGCGGAAGGAGTTCTGCTTAATCACTGGTCTACGATTCGGACACGATGATGTAGGCCAATACACTCGTCATATCGCCCGCCCATCATGGTTATCCCGGGTTTTTCCGGATGAGTCAATGGAGAAGCCGAACCTACACGTCGAAGACCTGAAGAAATTGTTTAATAAGAAAGATGGTTTCACTCGGATGGATGACGTCGATGTTGTCCGAGTATGCCTTCTAGTACTTTTGTATGCCAGCTTTTTAGGCAGAGAGGCCAGAAAACCTATTCCTCAGGAGCTAATATTATTGGTAGAGGACCTGAATGCATGGAATCTATTTCCGTGGGGTTCGTATATATGGAAAGCTACCTGGACTAAGTTGTCGTCTGCTTTTGATGACCGCAAAAGTTTGCGTGGCGATGGGTCGAAATACACTTTGTCAGGCTTTATTTGGGCCTTTAAGGTAAGAATTTCTATATAATGTTTCCAAAATTATAATTAATTATTTTAACAATTACTAATGTTTGTTATTATATTGTTTGTAGATTTGGATATTCGAGGCTTTCCCCAGCATGCGGACATATGCAATAAAAACGTCAAATGATATTCCTAGGGTTATTTCCTGGAAGAGGAAAAGTCTGTTGGATTGGGAAGACTTAATACCATATGCGACAATAAATAATGTAAGTTAACACAAATACTTTCATATATAAACAAGTTATTAATAGTAGACGTTTAACTTTGTTTGAGTTTTTATATTGTTAGGAGGCCAACACTCCATTACAAAGACTGACACCCACGGAGGACGAGCTTGCCACTGATTGGTGGCAAGCTAGTCAGCGTTTTTTTGATGGCACGGATGATGAGCAGCATCCACTTCCTCCACTTCGAGAGCCATCACCTCACCCAGAGCCATCACCTATCCCGTCACATCATCGAGCCTCTTCTCCACCATCACCTCATGATAGGCGATCGGCAAAGATGCCACGACTTCTATCTCCCTGTTCTCCACCTCCACCTCCACGGGATGAGTCAAGGGAGTTACGTGATGATGTCAATGCCTTGCGTGAGGAGATCGGTACTCTATGCGATAACGATGGTGCATGGCGTGTGGAGGTGTCTACTTTACGTGGTGAGGTTGCCGCTCTACGTGAGATGGTAGTATCGTTGCAGAATGAGGTTCATACTCTACGCAATGAGGTAAGTTTAAGATTTTCCATATTTAACTTGATGATAAATTTACTCGTAATTTCACTTAGATTAACCATTTCACTTAGATTGCTTAGTAAATTTATTCGGTTGCTGCCAATACTGCTAAACTGTTTATTCTTTAACACTGTGAAGTTAGTATTTGTCTTTTGGTTGAAGTAAATTTATTCGGTTGCTTCCAATTCTGCTAAACTGTGTATTCTTTAACACTGTGAAATAGTATTTGTCTTTGTTTTGTCTTTTGGTTGAACTAAACTGTGTATTCTTAATACTCTGAAGTTAGTATTTGTCTTTGTTTTGTCTTTTGGTTGAAGTAATGCAATCCATTCAAGTTTCAATTTGCAGAAGAAGAAATAGTTTACTTTCGCAACACGAAACTTAAAATCGCAACGTGAAAAATGACTATCGCAACGCGAAATGAAAATCGCAACGAGAGAATCACAACGAGAAATGAAAATCGCAACGATAGAATCGCAACGAGAGAATCAAAATCGCAACGACAAAATCGTAACGCGAAACCAAAATTGCAACGCGAAACTATAATCGCGTTTTCGCGTTGCGATTTTGGTTTCACGTTGCGATTTTGTCGTTGCGATTTTCATTTCGCGTTGCGATTTTCATTTCTCGTTGTGATTCTCTCGTTGCGATTTTCATTTCGCGTTGCGATAGTCATTTTTCACGTTGCGATTTTAAGTTTCGTGTTGCGAAAGTAAACTATTTCTTCTTCTGCAAATTGAAACTTGAATGGATTGCATTACTTTAACCAATAGACAAAGACAAATACTATGATAGAAACATATTTGTCTTTGTTATTTGATGCATTTTGTGAACTATGATAGAATAATGACTTGGGTGAATACAATGCAAGTTTGAAACATATTTGTCTTTGTTTTCACTATTTAAATATCATGTTTGTTTATTTACTAATTTTTTAATTTAATTATTTAGCGGCCCGATAAGGTGGATGCTTTACGTCGGGTTTTGCTTGCACGACGGAGTTCACGCATCAGACGGCGTGCACGTGCTATTAAGTCTCCGTACACCCCAATAGTGCGAAGACACTACAAGAAGAAGCCCGACTCACTTGTCATCCCTCAAGAGTCCACTCCTATCGTTGAAGAGGCCCCTATCATTCCTCGAGAGTCCCCTCCCACCGTTCAAGAAGCCACTGTCATCATTGAAGAGGTCTCTCCCACCATTCAAGAGCCCGATTCACATGGCGTTATATGTAGGCTTCTTGAGAAACCCTCTGACGTGCCGAACATGATGGATGAGAGTTGGCTCTCGTATAAGTTACCGGCCAGTACCATTCCGGTATCTGAAGTGGAGAGGAGACAACTACCGGACACAATTATGGATAACACCCTTTGGGCTAAGACCGCAGTTGATTTTTATCTACATGAGCGGAGCCAGGGGTATTTCACTGACATATGCAAGCTCACCGATGATATCTATTTGTTGCTTGATCGGTCTTGGTGGGGCGTATTATTAGGGGTCGAAGACAATGGCTATTTCGATGGGGGGGTAAGTCTTATATTTTTCTTATATTTCAATTTGATTAATTTTTTTAAAATTTATGTAAGTCACTAATATATGTCTTTTTTTGTAAAATATCATATCGATGTGTGGGTGACACGTCTTCTAATAATTAGGAAACTTAAGAAAAATAAAAGAAATACACGATATACAATTATGCCGACGTCTTTTAACGCCGTTCACTTGAAGAATCAACGAGATGAATCATTTGCGTTGGGCAATGGACAAGCTAAATTTTATCCTGCATGGTGGGAGGTCGATAAGGTTAGTATTTATTTTAGATTGAGTTTAAAGGTATTCATAAATAAGTGCGCAAATGAATGAATTATTACTTATGATTGCAGGTGTTTATCCCTGTTTTGGAACGTAAACATTGGATTCTCGTCGAGCTTCAGCTCCCATCCCTTAAGACAATAGTATATGACAGCATGATAAATTACATATCATTGGCTGATTTAAGAGATATTATTAAGGGATGGAGCTCTCATTTGGCTAAATTCTTGGATGCGATAAATTATTGGACTCGTTCTGGAAACAAGAAGCCAAAGAAGCTCAATATTACAGTTATCAGAGACGAGACCGCGCCACAACAAACGGAAGGAGCCAGAGGGGATTGTGGTCCTCTCGTATGCTTCGCGTTGGAGCGTTTGACGACAGGAAGTATAAAGTATCTACCTCCCACCGATAGAGATAGAGCTGCAGTAGGCTTGTGGTTTCGGCATTATATGGCTAAATCGATATATACGAGACGCTGCCTACCTGCATCCGCGTTATAAAAATGTCCATAAACAATTGGTAAGTTTATAGGCTTTTGGTTTGAAAATGTTTGGTTAAGTACCTAGAATTCAATAATTTGCTGTTTGTAGGTTTTAGATGTGTAGAAAGTGTTGTTTGAGCAAATGTTTGGTTTCTGCAGGTTAATCTCAGAAGTGAGCTGCGTGAAAATGATGTATGGCTGCAAAAGTTGATTCAATAGTAGATGAGGAAATAGAATTATTGCTTATTTTTTTATTGTTTAATTCATTGTAAAAGATGATTTGTAAAAGTTGATTCAATAGTAGATGAGGAAATAAGAATTATTGCTTATTTTTTGATTGTTTAATTGATTTGTAAAAGATGATTTGTAAAAGTTGATTTGTTTAATTGATGTGAACATAATTCTTATTTGTGCTTGTTTAATTGATTGAAATGTAATGGTTGATTTTGTTGATTTCAATCTGCATTATGTTGAAGGCAAAAATGACTATCGCAATGCGAAATGAAAATCGCAACGAGTGCGATTCTCTCGTTGCCATTTTCATTTCGTATTGCGATTCTCTCGTTGCGATTTTCATTTCGCATTGCGATTCTCTCGTTGCGATTTTCATTTCGCATTGTGATTCTCTCGTTGCGATTTTCATTTCGCATTGCGATTCTCTCGTTGCGATTTTCATTTCGCATTGCGATTCTCTCGTTGCGATTTTCATTTCGCATTGCGATTCTCTCGTTGCGATTTTCATTTCGCATTGTGATAGTCATTTCTACGTTGCGATATTCATATTCGCGTTGCGATTTTCATTTCGCATTGCGATTCTCTCGTTGCAATTGTAATTTCCGCGTTGCGATAGTCAAATGAATGCCTAATAAGTGATAACAACTGAATAACAAGTAAGAGTTGGTTAAGTCAAAATGGTTGGCCTGAGTCATTAATTCAACTGAAAATGTTAAAAGTTCACACATAAAATCCACATAATACAACGTTTGCATTTAAAAATCACCTAAGTTAACAGTCCCAAAAGGTGAAGCCAGTTGTGATTGGGATTTTAAAGATGATTGCCTTTTGCTTGACACCATATGAGCTTTGGATTTTGATGAGGATCCATATTTTGGTAGAGGAAAATATGATTGTGATGGCACTGGTGATCCACATGTCAACCTTGTATGACCACTTTCCTTGCACCGACTACATGTCGATCTCTTCTTCTCTTCACCCTTAGACGGTATACGATCGTGACTTTTTGGTCGGCCAGGTAGCTTTCTGTCCATGGCTGGTGGCAAAACTGTTTGTAAGTCATCTGGTATGTCCCACTCAGAAGGATGTGGAATAGGGTAGACAATCTCGGCATAAGTCTATCGATAAACTTCTGTAGTGTAGCAATCCATAGCGTATGCGCTTGAATCATCTTGGTTTAGATGAAGAGCAACTTTTATAACATGGCCACACGGATAACCAGATGTTTGCCATTTCATACAACTACACGTCTTTGCATTTAGATCGACCAGCCCATTTAAGTTATTATCCAGTACTTGAAACAAAGTGTTTGAACATGGTTCAACTCTCCATGACGTTGACTTCACAACACGTTTCGTTATCTTTTTTTCAGTCCATGGTGTAACACGATGTTCCAATGTTCCTGTAAATTTAAATAAAGAATACTTAGTAAAATATATGATAAGTTATGATTTTAAAGAAATAATTACCTGCATGGTTTCTTTCCTTGTAGTACCACTGTTGAATAGAGGCTCAAAAAAACTCCATTAACATAGTAATAGGTAATTTCCGGGAATGACGACTTAGAGCGTTGATTGATTCTGCACTATTAGACGTCATGAAACCATATCTTGCTCCAAGTTGATGTACTCTTGACCATCTTTCAAACCCGATATCTTCTAGTGTTTGAGCACACTGAGGCAAAACACGTCTTAAACAGTTTATATGCTTATTAAAATCCACTTCCCGATAAGCTTTTACAGCCTTCTAGTATCTCCATTTGTGCTTTTTTATACCAGCAGACCTTGATTTTAGATTTCTATACAAATGAACACCACAAAGTCCATGAAAAGCATCTGGGAAACACCTTCTAACAGCGTTGTCAATTGAGTTTGCCCTATCGGATATGATTGTCAGATTGCTAATAGGACCTATGCAATCCCTAAGATGCCCCATAAACCATGTCCATGAATCAGAGGTTTCAGATTTGCCAACCCCGTAAGCTATTGGCAATATCCCATTGTTAGCATCCATGGCTACTGCTAATAAGTTTACTCCAAGGTATCGACCTTTCAAATGTGCTCCGTCAACTATAATAACTGGGCGTATGCAAGTAATAAACGAACGAATCTAAAAAATAATATACACAAGAAATATAATCATTTAAATGTGAAATGCATGTAACTAACAAAAATGAGTCAACAAAATTATATTGATTTACTAACCGTAGCACCAATGGCGATAAACAGCAACTCAAAGCGTCCATCTCTATCTGTTTTGATATGAGTTACCGACCCAGGATTTTTCAGCTTTAAATTGTGACAATAAGCCGGCAGTTGGGCAAACGATGCTTCTGGCGACCCCCTCAACAATTCCAAGGCATAACATTTGGCTCTTCAAGCTTGATAATATGATATACTAATCTTGAACCGAGCATTCATGTCAGTCATAATTTCATGTCCCCGATATACCCTGCCATTCAAAAACATTAACTCAGCCAGAAAACCACCCCACACCTTTTTGTTTGCCTGTCTATGGTTAGGAAAAACTTGGGTTCTTGAACATGTATGTTTATCAATAAAAGTCCTAACTTGAAACACTTCGCAATCTTTTATCCTCTTTGCAATCATACGCCACGTACAGTTTTTGTCAATCATACACCTTGTTTCGAAACGATCTTTGCTTGATTTGTTAACTTTTAGTTGATAGCCATCTTCCACACATTTCGTATACAAAGCTATCTTCAAGTCTTCCTTTGTATCAAAACAATCATCTTTCTTGATACGAATAACTTTTGTGTAACAATCAACTGCGTTATTTACCAACTCTTCTTCCGGTATCTGAAGTAATTCTGGCATATTCCAGTTATACTCCCGTAGCATTTTCTTCTTTTTCTTTTCTTCGGGGAATTCTTCTCCTTCTGTTTCTTCTTCAGGGTTATATGAATTACATAATGGATGTTCAACATGTCCATTCACATTCGTAACTTCCTGCTCATTATCATCAATAACATCTTCTTCGGCAACGCCTATTTCATCATCAAAATTCGGGTATTGACCAATATCAAAATCATTACACACCGGGTTTGATTCTTCTTCTGAAACATCATCAAAATTCGAGTATTGACCAAGATCAAAGTCCGGGTATTGACCAAGATCAAATTTCGAATACTGACTAGTACTCACAATTTTTTCTGTTGGCTCATCATCGTCTAACTGGTCAATACGAAAACCGAAATTTGGTGCTGAAAGTTGATTGGGATTTGGATTAGGGAAAGGTTGTAGGTTTTGAGATTGTGTTTGATATTGTGTTTGGTATTGGAAATGTGGTGAAACAAAAATTTCTTGGTCATGAAATTGTGGTGGAACCATTAAATTTTGAGGTTGATAACAACGTTGTACATTGTGAGCACCATAAACTGGGGCTGAAGAACTTAGTTGATTACTACCCGCTACTGACCCAACTTCACTACTTCTAGGTTCAACAACATACAATGTAACATCATCTTGCGAAACTCTAATGTAAGCAATGAATCGTTCAACATCTTCATTGTCGGATAACAAATAAACTTTACCTTTTCTCTGATAAGATAACCTAAATCCACTTAGGGGCTCTAAATTCAATTTCTTTGAAACACGTAACATTAGAGTTTCATAAGTTAACTTTTGTAAAGACAGTTTTAGTTGAAGATTCATAGGTAAAGGCATATATTGTAAAACACAATGAACATTCTCCCATGACCCTCCAAAACACAAATCTATCCAAACATGATCAACATTAGATGATTTCATGGTTGTAAATTAATTTACTAAACAGACGAGCTGCGAAACTAAAACATGTTGCCGGATGGGGAAGGATGTCGTTGTATATAGGAACGGATGTCGCCGGAGAGAGTGATAGATGGAGATGGAATGAGTTGCGATTTAGGGATTTAGTTTATGATTTGCTGCTGTTGCGTAGTTATATACCCAAAATTTAAGTGTTGCGATTTACAGATTCTCGTTGCGATTAACGTATTCTGGTTGCGATAATCAGAATCGCGTTGCGATTTTACGTATTCTCGTTAAGATTTACGGATACGCGTTGCGATTTTACGTATTCTCGTTGCGATTTACGGATACGCGTTGCGATTTTACGAATACTCGTTGCGATAGTCAGAATCGCGTTGCGATTTACGTATTCTCGTTGCGATTTACGGATACGCGTTGCGATTTTTACGAATACTCATTGCGATAGTAAGAATCGCGTTGCGATTTTCATATTCGCGTTGCGATTCTGGAAAATCACAATGTGAATTTGTACTATCGCATTGCGATTTTCCAGAATCGCGTTGCGATTCTGGAAACTGATTTGCGATTCTGGGGATCGCGTTGCGATTTTTATTTTGCATTGCGATTTTGTTGGTCATTTTGACAAATCAAAAAAAAATTAGTTAAAATCGTATATTATAAGGCATTTTTGGTCACTGAGACGATTTTCTCTTTTATGATTTGTACTTCATCCTTTATTTATTTTTTTAAGGGTAACGGTGGTTTCTTTAGCGGTTAGTAGTAACAGCGGGGACCTTTATACGAAACTTGGGCTTTTCACAAGGTGTCTTCTTCAGCAGCGGCACCTCCAAATTAGTCTCAAAACAAAGTCGGCATTCTTTTGTCTGTGAGTTGAAGATTCTTCCCTTATTCCCGTCTTCATTTTGTTTTCTTATTCTTACTGTTTTGCCCTTGGGTTTTCAAATTCTTGGGCAAACAGATAACTTTATTAATGCACTTAAAATGTTCGAAGAAATGTCTTATTCAATTTTTTTAGTCTTTGTGATATAATGGTTTGGTAGACAGACAGGCAGATGCAGTACGTAAAGCCTTTACAATTGTTCCAAAATCTTGTCAAAGCAAATGCATTGGAACGAGGACGGTTGCTTGGTTTAGATGTTGGTGATAAGTATGTTGGATTAGCTGTCTCGGACCTCGATAATAAAATAGCATCACCGCTAAGGTTTGTGATTTTCATATATTGTAGAGATTAGACGATTCTATGTATTTTTTTCAATATTTGTCTCGTTCTCATCAAATATCTCAATATTGCTGATGTGTTTTCTTTATTATGCGATGCCTGTTAACCATTACTTGATATTTAATATCCCTGAGTTATTGATGTTTAATGATATATCACATAGAAGATCTTGAACCACTGGAAAGCTAATTTATGTTCTCGTAATATATCTGTGCAGTGTTTTGATTCGGAAGAAGACAAATATTGATCTGATGGCTAGTGATTTTCAAAGCCTGGTGAGGGTGGTTCAATTTCCTTTCTTTGTTATTGGCATTTGAATTTGTATGAGATAAAATTTTTAGAGTATACCCACAATCAGGGATTTAAATAGCGGTCTACTATCAGAATAACGCCGTTATATAGCGGTAAAGGTGCCATCCGAAACTGTTATTGTACGACCGCACCACTTGCAATGACCGCAATAGCACCCCTATTGCTGTCACGATAAACGCAATGCAACCAAAATCACAACTTTAATTTAAATCCCTGCTCTACTTGTTAAGGATATTGGACAAGTAAATGTTAATGCCCTAGATTGTGTTGTTTGTGAGTTAGCAAGCAGGATGTTTGGGCCGGAAAGAGGTGGCGAAGAGAAGTGCCCTAGTTTTTATGCTTCTCTTTGGATCATGGCATTGGATGAGAGGGTGTCAATTTGTTTACTTTTATCTCCCTATTGTTTCATGGAGTTGGGGTTGCATATATGTAAATTTACTGGGATGATCCTGGTTCACCATTCTCATTTTGCTTCTATTGCTGGACTTATTTTATGAAGTTGTCTGCATCTTTTAGTTTTGACACCTATGTGACTTTTTTTTCTGCTACATTGATGTGTGGAGCCTTTTAATGAAATCTTCTTATCCCTTTTCTTAATCTTTTGATTTAGGTGTTCCTTTTATTCCCTATAAGGAGTTCAATATGTGCTTTCATTAGAATGATTTAAGCAGCGTAATAATATAGGACTTTTGAGTCGAAACTCATTTAATCAATTTGCAGAAACTTGCCATAACAAATTCACAATCGTATTTTAGTTATATTTAATTGTTCCATCAGACAATTGGAACAGAAGTTGGTTTACTACTTTCTTTATATTCGTGTCATGGTTGTACCCCATAAAACAACTAGTATGAGCAGAGGTATGATTAGATGATGTTTTGTGTTTTTGAACTTTGAGCTATCTTCTTTCATGACTCTTGGCCCTTTTTTTCTTTGCCTCTTCCTTTATGCAGATTTCTGAACTCTCTGTGGTAGGCTTCATAGTTGGCTATCCATTTGACAGACAACGACTCACTCCTAATGTGCGTATTTCTCTTATGTTCTATCAGCGTAATCTCTAATTTGCTCCCTAAATCTTGCTTTATTTTCATTTTAATTAGGCTTCACAAGTGAAGCTATTCATTGATGACATCTCAGAAACGGGAAAACTTGACGGATTAAAGTATACGTTCTGGGATGAGTGCTTTACATCAAAGGTAGGCCCTTGCAGTTTTGTAGCTGCGACAGAAAACTTCAAAAAGTTAATCCAGAAAATTCACAATCTTTAACACATTAATAGATTTGTAGACTTGAAATACAAGCACCGGTTTGATTCTCTTTCCTTTTCATTTACCTAAAATATGTTGCCGTAAATACTTGATACAATCGTATTCCTTTCGTATTTGATTAAATCAGATGAAACTATTAATTATAGGTTTAGCTAATGGCGACCTATCTGAGCAAACTGATTTCTATGCCTATTGACTTTCAGTGTCACTACTGCAGCTTTATATGACAAAAAGAAAAAATCTCATAGTTTGTATTCTCAACAGAATGTGGAATTGTTGCTAAAGCCTTTGAGCTTGCATCCAGTACTTTCAAAAACTATAGTTGATAAGTTTTCTGCTGTTCAGATTCTTCAGGTATCTTTCTTTTGATCCTATGTAAGTTTGTAAGTTCCTTGAGTAACATGTTTAAGCATTAAATTTGTTACTTTAAACTTTAAACATTAAAGCAGCACGAGTCGATTCAAATCACAAATAATGTACAGCAATATTTTCACACTTCATTGCAAGTTAACATTTCATAAATTGGTAGTCTATTGATTGACAAATTGAGGGAATTATATACAATTCCATATTACTAAATGTTGACTTGATGATGATTGTCCTAAAGCCTTCTTAGGCGTGTTAAGTTCAACGATCCTCATTTACTAAATTCTCTTTAACTTTCAAATAGAGAATGACAAATTATAGTTCTGTGAGATACTGAACCTATTAATCCGCATTGGTTTTAGACGGTTTCTAGACATGTTATAATTTCCTTTGTCCGATATCTGGCATTTGCAGGCATACCTGGATTACACTAACAAGAATGAAAGTCGAAAACAGGTAAGTGAGATATAACCTGGTTTGTATGTGTTTACCAGTTCTATAATCTGGTTTATACTAGGATTGTAGCTTTGCAAATGAAAATACTGAAGGTGTTTGGCATTGCCAACACTCCCATAAACAGCTTTCAGCCTAGCAAAAGTAATTGTTACACACACTGCTGTTAATTTTACTTGTGGTACATTAATGTAATGCATGATTGTTGGTTATAATTTAGACAGGCATAAAATTGGTGAGCCTTTTTGTGCAATTTGTTTGTTTATTTTCCAGAGGTGTATGATAGGGATAAAGAATTGGTGAAAGCAAATGCTAAGGGTGGATTTTTGTTTGGACTAAATCTTCTGGAAGAATTCTTGGTATTTTTTGCCATGTCTAATATAATACTTGGCTTTTAACTTCCTGTATGGTAGCAGCATTATCATTTGGGTACAATACAAGTCTGGTCACCTTTGTTTCAATTTTGCTTAGATTTGATCATTGATTTTGAAATAAATTATGTTTTAGTCGCTTATATTATCGATTTATTATATTTTGGTCATTGAACTGTTAACTCTCTTTACGTGACATATTAAAAAATAATTAATTTTTAATTTAACGTTTGAACTTTAGATAAAATATCAATTTAGCCTTTAACTTTAGAAAAAATATCATTTTAATCCTATAATTCAGTCAAAGCTCCTCAATGTCAGCCATCATTAGCCTCGCTAGAAATTGGATCACAAAATTTTCAATCCTTCATTTTTTTTTTTTGGTCTTCTAAATTTGAATATGCTGTTTATTTCATTGAAAAATGTTCATTTTTAAACCTTTCAATGAGTCAAACTCTAATATCAATTAGAGTTAATCAATAATGTGGCCAAGAGGGTTGAATTGACAATAATAGTGTGGTGGAATTTTTTACAAAAATTAAAGAAAAAATTGACAAATAATTTAGAGTAGTTTAATTTCATCAATGAAGTCTACATCCACTACATTAGCTATAATTAAAGAATTTTTTTATAAAAGTTAAAGAAAAATTGATACAAATAATTTAGAGTAGTTTAATTTCATCAATGAAGTCTATGCATATTAATGTTTTTTTTATCAAATTTATTAAGTTTATCAACATTTGAGCATAAGGCGTGGTCTTATAATCACTTAAGATTGATACCCAAAATAGAATACACTTTTTAATAGAAAATAAAAATAAGCTAAGAATAAACCGTTACAAGATGATATGTTTGTACTATATAAACTCACTCATCCAAGAACACTAAAATAAAATTGCAATAAGGAACAAACTAGTGTTCACTGCGAAAGAAATAAATAAATTGAGATTTTTGTTCTTAAATGTTTGGAGTAAGTTTCTTATTGTTTCTTATTTTTTGCAAGACCCCTTTTATATGTTCTTGTTATTTTCAATCGTTTGAGATTGTTAGAATAGATTTAGAGTCCTTGGAAGCCTTTAATTCATGTATGTAATGTTTATCTGTACAAAGAATTTTGAAACCTTTTAAGACAAATGTAAAAATTTTGACCATTGGAACATAGAAGTTTCGAAAGTTTTTAAGGGGTTTAAACCCTTTGATGAAGATCACACTTAGAGATGACAGACATATACAACTTCATGGATTTTGTATCGTATCTGCGCTGATTAGAAGGGGGATGGATATAAGTTTAGTGGGTAGTGGGTGGATGTGGATATAACAAGTCATACCCGCTATGGGCAGTGGGTAGATGATGTGTTTGAGACCTTATATGTCTTGCATCTGTCTGCCAACTAACTAATTACCATATAAATTTTGGACCATTATTAATTTAGGTATAATTTGAGAGATTATTATGCAAATCTTAAGATTTTATTGGATATGACTTGTAATTTAACCAAATGTTAGGGTATAAACATTTTTAGAATTGATGTGACAAATAATAGAATAACTGGTGTGGCAAATATTGCCTGAAATTTGAGAATGTTGTGCCAATGAATATGGATGTAAAAAACTGACCAACCTGCAAAACTGACTGAAACCGACTTGAGACAAAACTGTTTATAACCTGAGGCATTGATGATCCGAAACTAATTTGTGTTCGAACTGGTGTTGACCTGAACCCGAGTTGGACCTGGAAATTTATGACATGCATCCGACTTGAGAACGACCTGAACCTAAATTGAACCTGATAATGTGATAATCGAACCTGAGAATAACTCGGTAAATAACTAATATTACCCGACCTGTTATCAACCTGATCTGTAATTGACTCAACCTGTAAATGATCCGACCTGTTATTAAACTGAACTGATATTTACTTGATTTGATATTTACCTAACTTATAAGTTACAATTGATGAAGTTGTGAGAATTTGAATTTAATAAACTATGATAATTAATATGATTACTTTTTAAAAGTTAAAACAAATTGTTATTTATGATAATTAAATTAATAAATTTAAATATTTATAAGTTTAATTTATTTTTTATGTAATAATTTAACTTCAAATTTTAAAATATACATATAAGATGGATTTACTTGAGATTAAATTATATATTGAAAATACCCATTGTGACCTTTTGATCAACGTTTTCCGTCGTTGACCAATAGATCTGTTACTTTCTACTGACGTGGCATGTCAAACAGACAAGTGTCCTCTGTTGAATGTTGTTTAATTTGGGTAAATTACATCATTCATCATTCAACTATCTTCTCTCCTTCATTCTGTCACTAAACTTCGAAAATTTTTAATTTAATCACAACCCCAAAATCTTAAATAACACGTGCTACATTTATAGAATTTTTGTTTTTATTTTTTAAAATAATAAACAAAAACAAAACAAAGGTAATTACACCGAAAAATCACCTTTTTCCTGTAGCATTTTTCCTGTAGTCAGTCGCTCGACACATCTCCCGATACAGGAATGCCAAAACTGTCGAGCCCAAACTCAGTGATCCGACCATATGAAAGTCGCCAAGAGGTCGGAACCACATACAATGAACTTGGTTGCGCGATTTGTCTGGCATCAGCAACCTCCTATCAGCTACAGTATGCATGCCGTGCATACATTTTAACTTGATCCTCTGAGGCGTCCTCACTAAAATTCTGAAAATTTGCATCTAACCAATTTAACGGTATCCGACCATCGTTAAAATTTCGCGGGACACCTCCTAGATAATCCTGGCACAAAGTAGTCCAACTACCCTGCGTCATCCCTGAAATCACATCTCCATCCACCAGAAGCCCCAAGTGCATAGAAACATCCTCAAACGTAATCGTGCCCTCTCCGCACGGAAGATGGAATGTGTCAGTCTCCGGCCTCCACCGCTCCACTAAAACCTCAATCAAGTTTAGTTCTATCTTACAATGGCCTTCATATCTAGCTATGTGATCGAATCCATCCTCCACTAAATACAGCTAGACACATGTAGGTATCGCTAACTTAAGGTTCCTAATAAAATGATCTAATATACGGTCACTCTCCTAAAATATAAAAAATTAAAAAATTAATTTATAAACTAATATTCATGCATTAAATAAATAAATTATTACTAATAATTTAAATTAAATTAAAATGTAAAAATGTTACCGTATCAGCAAAATGTCGAGATATATGATTTCCATCCAAACGAAGTAGACCGCCTTCCATTTTATAACTGCAAAAAAATTAATTAAATAAACTATTAAAAAATCTAAATAGTTAAATAAAATACTAACAAAATATTAAATATAATAAAATGTACCTTAAAGAGCTATGAGAGAATATTAGAGTATTTGAGAGAAATTGAGAGGATTTGGTGTGATGAAAGTGATTGAGAATGGAGGTATTTATAGGGAGGGAATGGGGGTGTGAACGGGCGGGGTGTGTAACAACCCGAAAATTTGAAAAAATAATAATAATAATAATAATTAATTGAATTTGGAGGAGTTAATTAAGTGAATTGGTGAAATTTGGGGGCTAAATTGGAAGTATTTAAAACTTGTAGCTTGTTTTAGAGTTAAAGGAAATTCAAGGACCAAGCCCTTAATTTACCCTTAAATGTTAGGTATGTTTTTGGTTTATATATATGTATACGTGGTTTTCTGTTTTCAAAACAGAAAACCACATCCAAAAATCCCCTTCCCCTACGCCAACTTCCGACGACGATCCCGATGTCGTCCGAATTCTGATCGTCGTTTTGAATGCACCATCGTGTTTGTTATCGAGTCAGGAACAATCCCCTTAAATTAATTGAAGCGAAACGCTGCCAAACGCCGTGAATTTCAAGTCAAAGCATCGACGTTTTTTTTAGCTCAATCGCCTAGAAAATCCTAAATTCATCGCCGATCGTTGCTCCGTTTACGACACCTCCCGCACCATCGTGTTCCTTGTGCCGTTCCAAGTCCGCCAGTATCATCCTCGGTTTCCATAGACGGCGGCGCGTGGGGAGGTGAAGCGGTCAAAGTTTCCGATTTGATGAAATCGAGCTCTCCGCCGTTCAAAAATTTGAACCGATCTTTGTAAGTATCTCGAAATCGCTCAAAATAATTTGTAGAAATTTTTCCGTGAATTATAGGACACCGTAGGACGTCACATGCGCCCCCACGCGCCGCCACTGCGCGTGGGGAAACTTCGGCAGCAGCTTGAAACCGGTTTGAACGGTCTGAACCGGGTTGACCGATCCGAACCGGTTCGACCCGACCCGACCCGTTGACCCGACCCGTTGATCGTTAACCGTTGACTGTTGACTTCCTTTGACCAGAACTTTGACCGACTTTGATCGGGCATTAAACGACCTTTGTTTTCGACCGAGTATACCTATCCTGACATTTTTCGACGTTCCAAATCCGAATCCGAAGCCCGTTTCACCAAATTCGAACCCGAAAGTCTCCGAATTGTCAGTCAAACCCTTTGACTTTGACTTTGACCAAGAATTTAAATATCCAAAAGGTCATACTTTATGTTTTTCGACGTCCTGAATCTGATTCCGAAGTCCGTTTTTCCAAATTCTGACCCGAAATTTCCAAATCGAGCATGCGAACCCAAAAAGGCTTAGTATTTTAATATTTTGATTATTTAATTGAGTTTTGGTTAAGGAATTGATTCAATAAAATATTTTGTGAAAGTACTGGTGTTTCAACTGAGAGAGGATCAGTTAGGTCCGGAATTGTTCATTTGTCAGATCAACCCGAACTACATACAACTAGACTTACCCGTAGGTTTCTGTATTTTATTTAAATAAAAATTAAGATTATTTATATTAGGATTCCAATATGGATTTTTTTTAAAATTTGTAGGATCTAGCGCTGCAGCAGAGTGTGATCGACAAAACCAGTAATAGACTTCCCTATCTGATTTCTCAGACTGATACAGGTGTGTTTCCTGATAGTGTTATATTATTGTTTTAAAGTATATAAATATCTGAATATTGTGTATCTGATTTCTAATTTACTGTATATTTCTGATATGATTTCTGGTTACGGTATTTTATACCGTTTTCTGAATACTGATTACCCAATATCTGAATTATCATACATTACTAATTTGATTTTTGATTTATGTATTTCTATTTATGGTTTTCAAGATTGAAACATTCTTATGTTTTTAAAGAATTATTCATGATTTTACACGCATACATTCATGTTCATTATTATCATTGGGGGGAAATATTATTGGAGTAAGATTATCTGTAGGCTCCTCGGCTGTGTGCTCAGGGCCTTACTGGTTGTGCGGGGTGTATGGTTTTGGGGAACCTACACAAACAGATTATGAAAGGATGGGGGTAGTGTCCATGTTTTCAAAACATATTGCATAAACAAAGTTTATTAAAATATTTTATTAATATGTTTTTATACACTGTTTGGAGCACACTGAGCTTTTTAGCTCATTCTATAGTTTTTACCCTTTTTCAGATAACAACAGACCGTGAACTAGCAGATTTGGCATCAGGGGAAATCAACTACTTATTTTGTACGAACATATATTTCTATATGTTTTTTTAGTTATGTTTGGTGACATGTATTTGCTATAATTTTGGACATATCTGTATTATTAATATTTTGTTCTATATTATATTTAATGTTCTATAAGTTATAAAAAAACCTCTGAATGGGATATGTGACCACTTAGGTTTGAGTCTATCTTACAGACTGGGTCTGGGGGGTTACATTTGGTGGTATCAGAGCTTTCGGTTTTAAACACTCGGACTGTATATGGGTCCTAAACTTTGGATTCTTAAGAAATTAAAAAAAATGTCACCTTATGTTATGATTTAAAGTTTTCTCGAGATCCCTGATGCTAATCTGACATATGTTTCAAATTCTTTTTGTAGAGCCTTATAGATCCAACGATGAATGCTGCTAGAGGTCGTAGGACAGGACGTGGACGTGGTAGAGGGTGAGTCACTCGACCTTCTGTTACGATAGATGATCCGATGTCACCACGTGATCCTCCTGTTCCACAAGTAGATCCGACTCTTTCTAAAGATGATCAGTTTACTCCTATGAGAGACCCTCCCGTCACTGAGGATGAGGATACTGAGATGAATGAAGATGCCATTAATAGAGTTATCTTCCGCATGTTTCAGAGAGCTGCTAGAGCCCCTAGTAACATGACTGCAGTGGAGATTTCAAATTCTCTGGTTGCTGCTGGTGTAGTTCCATTCGAGGGTATTATTGGTGGACCTCCGACAGACGCTGAGTATTGGCTGGAGGACACAAAGAAGATTATGGATGAGATGGACCTCAGACCTGAGCAAAAGTTAAAAGGGGCCTAAATATGTTCAGATGGTGGTAATCCATTTCTGGTAGTATTCTGAGGAACCAATTATCATGGGATCTTTTCAAGACGCGCTTGCGGAGTCGCTACATCGGAGAGAGATACCTTCAGGAGCGACGTCAGGAGTTTCAGAATATGAAGCAAGGTAACATGTCTGTTATGGACTACGAGGTTGAGTTCATCCGATTGAGTCGTTATGCTCCTGGACTTGTGGACACTGAGACAGATCGATGCTTGAGGTTCGAGAATGGACTCAGGTATGAGATCAGGAGTCGAGTAGCTACCCACCGAGAGAGGAATTTTGATGCTTTGGTTGAGATAGCCAAGACTACTGAGGAAATAGAGCGACTGGGTATGGAGCACAAGAGAGATAGTGATCGAGCTCAAACCCGATTCAGGAGGCCTTCTGGTTCTGTTGATTCTTCTACACACCCTAGCAAGAAGGGCAGGGGTGAGTCATTTCCGAGAGGCGGTACGAGTGTCAGACCTGTTGCATCTGGTTCTTCAACTTTTCATCCTTCTAGACATGGTGGATCTTCTGGGTCACAATCTTTGCAGTCCTGTAATTATTGTGGGAAACCTCATTATGGGGAATGTAGGAAGAAATTGGGTACATGTTTTAGATGTGGTTCAAGTGATCATATTGTAAAGGATTGTCCAGAGTTAACTCAGTCAGTTCAGACACCAGCTCGTACTCCCGCTAGTTCTCATAGTACAGTCCAGACTCCAGCACAAGGTCGTACTCAAGAGAGAGCACCTGGATCGACTAACAGAGGCCGAGCATCTCAGAGTAGGGGTCTAGTCAAATATGAGGCCAGACAGCCTGCATTGGTTTACTACTGCCAGACTTCGACAAGATCGTGATGGGCCTAATGTGACTACAGGTACTGTTACTATTCATTCAGTTCCCTACTTTGCATTGTTTGATAGTGGCTCTACCAATTCCTATGTATCACATTCTGTTTCTGAGGGTCTAAATATTCCTGTTGAGAATATTGAGCATTTAGTGATAGTTCAAAGTCCCTTAGGCAAATCCATTGTGTTGGATCGTATTTTTAGAGAGTGCCCTATAGAGATCAAGGGGGAGATTTTTCTGGCTAACCTGATGGAGTTACCCTTTGAAGAGTTTGATTTGATTCTCGGCGTAGATTGGTTGGACAAACATCGAGTAAATATTGATTTTGAGACTAAGAGAGTTGTTCTGAAGACCCCAGATAATCGAAATATTGTAATGATCGGGGAACGACGTGGATTTATGACGAATGTTGTGTCTGCCTTGGTAGCGGAGAAGATGATCAGGAAGGGTTCCGAGGCATTTCTTGCTTATATTTTGGACACCAGAAGATCTCAATCAGATATTGAAGGCATCCGAATTGTCAAGGAATTTTCTGATGTTTTTCCCGAGGAGTTGCCTGGATTACCTCCAGATAGAGAAGTCGAGTTTGAGATTGAAGTCTATTCTGGTTCCACCCCGGTTTCAATGGCTCCTTATCGTATGGCCCCAAAGGAGCTTAAGGAACTGAAAGTCCAACTCCAGGAGTTGTTGGACAGGGGATTTATCCGACCCAGTGTGTCACCGTGGGGAGCCCCAGTTCTCTTTGTCAAGAAGAAAGATGGGACATTGAGACTTTGTATCGATTATAGGAAACTGAACAAGCTCACGGTTAAAAACAAATATCCTTTGCCCAGAATCGATTATCTATTTGACCAATTTCGAGGGGCTTCTATCTTCTAAAAAATAGACTTGAGGTCTGGGTATTATCAACTCAAAGTGAAAGATTCGGATATTCCGAAGACTGCTTTTCGAACTCGGTATGGGCACTATGAGTTTTTAGTGATGTCGTTCGGGTTAACAAATGCCCCTGCTGCTTTTATGGATCTGATGCATAGGGTGTTTCGACCTTATTTAGACCAGTTTGTAGTTGTGTTCATCGATGACATACTGGTGTATTCTAGAAGTGAAGCAGAACATGAGGAGCATTTAAAGATTGTTCTACAGACTTTAAGGGAGAATAAGTTATACGCTAAGTTGAGCAAGTGTGAGTTTTGGCTTAGCGAAGTGACTTTTCTTGAACATATCGTTTCTGCTGATGGTATTCGGGTGGATCCAAGCAAAGTGGAGGCTATTCTGAACTGGAAACAACCCAAGAACGTTTCTAAGATTCGTAGTTTCTTGGGCTTAGCTAGTTACTACCGTCATTTTGTTGAGGGGTTCTCCTTTATTGCAGCTCTTCTAACGAAACTATTGAGGAAAGATGTTCTATTTGTCTGGTCTGAGAACCAACAAGCTAGCTTTGAGAAACTGAAGATTGTTCTAACTCAAGCCCCAGTACTGATTCAGCCTGAATCTGGGAAGGATTTTTCTGTCTACAGTGATGCTTCTCACTCTAGATTAGGTTGTGTTTTGATGCAAGATAGGAAGGTTGTCGCTTATGCTTCACGTCAATTAAAGTCGCATGAGCGTAACTATCCTATTCACGATCTGGAGTTAGCTGCCGTAGTTTTTGCTTTAAAGATCTGGAGACGCTACCTATACGGAGAAAAGTGTTATATTTATACTGATCATAAGAGTCTGAAATATCTGCTTACTCAGAAAGAATTGAATTTGAGACAGCGTCGCTGGTTGGAGCTTCTAAAGGACTATGATTTGGAGATAGAATATCATCCAGGGAAGGCTAATGTAGTGGCAGATGCCTTGAGCCGTAAGGCGATATCAGATCTCAGAGCCTTATTCGCCAACTTGAGTTTATTTGATGATAATAGTCTGTTAGCAGAGTTGCAGGTTAAACCTACTTTGGCCGAGGAGATTAAGACCAAACAACTTATGGATAGCTCATTGCTTTCCATTATTGGACAAGTTAAACAAGGATCGATTTCAGAGTATACTATAGATTATGATGGTATTTTGTGTTTTCACGGTCGTTACTGTGTCCCTAAAGATGATGAGTTGAGACAAATTATTCTTCAGGAGGCTCATAGTAGTCCTTATGCTATGCATCCTGGCGGGGACAAAATGTACAATAATCTCAAAGAACGCTACTTTTGGACTGGTATAAAGAAAAATATTTCAGATTATGTGGTGAGGTGTTTGACTTGTCAACAGGTTAAGGCTGAGCACCAGCATCCATCTAGATTGTTACAGTCAATCAAGATTCTTGAGTGGAAATGGGAGCGCATTACGATGGACTTCGTTATTGGTCTTCCTCTAACTCCTTCCAAAAAGGATTCTATTTGGGTGATTGTTGATCGACTCACCAAGTCAGCTCACTTTATCCCTATTCGGGTTAATTATTCTCTAAACAAACTGGCTAGATTGTACATTTCTGAGATCGTTAGACTTCATGGTGTTCCGTTGTCTATCATATCTGATCGAGATCCGAGATTCACCTCCAGGTTCTGGAAAGCTTTGTACGAGGCTCTGGGTACTCGTTTGAATTTCAGTACAGCTTTTCATCCTCAAACTGATGGACAGTCTGAGCAAGTAATTCAGGTGTTGGAGGATATGTTACGAGGTTGTGTGATTGATTTCCGTGGTAGTTGGGAAGATTTCTTACCGTTAGCTGAGTTTGCTTACAATAATAGTTATCAAGCGAGTATTCGTATGGCACCGTACGAGGTTCTGTATGGACGTAGATGTCGTACTCCTATATGCTGGACAGAGTTGCATGATAGAAAAACTTTGGGTCCAGACTTGGTTAAAGAAACTGAAGATACTGTCAGATTGATCCATGATCGCTTAAAAGAGGCATTCGATAGGCAGAAATCATACGCAGATAAGCGACGTAAGGATATCGAGTTTGAGGTTGGTGATCAGGTTTTTCTCAAGGTATCCCCATGAAAGAAGGTATTGAGATTTGGACGTAAGGGTAAACTGAGTCCGCGATTTATTGGGCCATATAATATTTTGAAGAAAGTTGGACCTGTTGCTTATCAACTTGAGTTGCCTCCACAGCTCAGTCGTATTCATGATGTTTTTCATGTGTCTATGTTAAGGCGATACCGTCCAGATCCATATCACATCATTCAGGTTGATGAGGTAGAGCTGAGACATGATTTGTCATATGAGGAGGAGCATGTTCAGGTTTTAGAGAGGGATGAGCGAGTTCTTCGGAATAGGCGTATTCCAATGGTCAAGGTTCAGTGGAGTAATCGTAGCCCCTCAAAAGCTACTTGGGAGACATTGGAGTCAATGGAGGTTCAATTTCCTCATCTATTTGTATAAGGTAAATTTCGAGGACGAAATTTCTTGTAGAGGGGGAGAATTGTAACAACCCGAAAATTTGAAAATAATAATAATAATAATAATTAATTGAATTTGGAGGAGTTAATTAAGTGAATTGGTGAAATTTGGGGACTAAATTGGAAGTTTTTAAAACTTGTAGCCTGTTTTAGAGTTAAAGGAAATTCAGGGACCAAGCCTTGAATTTACCCTTAAATCTTAGGTATGTTTTTGGTTTATATATATGTATACGTGGTTTTTTGTTTTCAAAACAGAAAACCACATCCAAAAATCCCCTCCCCCTACGCCAATTTCCGACGACGATCCCGATGCCGTCCGAATTTCGATCGTCATTTTGAAAGCACCATCGTGTTCGTTATCGAGTCAGGAACAATCCCCTTAAATTAATTGAAGCGAAACACTGCCAAACGCCGTGAATTTCAAGTCAAAGCATCGATGTTTTTTTTAGCTCAATCGCCTAGAAAATCCTAAATTCATCGTCGATCGTTGCTCCGTTTACGACACCTCCCGCACTATCGTATTCCTTGTGCCATTCCGAGTTCGCCGGTATCATCCTTGGTTTCCGTAGACGGCGGCGCGTGGGGAGGTGAAGCAGTCAAAGTTTCCGATTTGATGAAATCGAGCTCTCCGCCGTTCAAAAATTTGAACCGATCTTTGTAAGTATCTCGAAATCGCTCAAAATAATTTTTAAAAAATTTTCGTGAATAATAGGACACCGTAGGACGTCACCGCGCCCCCACGCGCCGCCACTGCGCGTAGGGAAACTTCGGCAGCAGCTTGAAACCGGTTTGATCGGTTTGACCGGTCCGAACCGGGTTGACCGGTCCGAACTGGTTCGACCCGTTGACCCGACCCGTTGACCGTCGACTTCCTTCGACCAGAACTTTGACCGGCTTTGACAGGGCATTAAACGACCTTTGTTTTCGACCGAGTATACATATCCTGACATTTTTCGACGTTCCAAATCCGAATCCGAAGTCTGTTTCACCAAATTCGAACCCGAAAGTCTCCGACTTGTCAGTCAAACCCATTGAATTTGACTTTGACCAAGAATTTAAATATCCGAAAGGTCATACTTTATGTTTTTCGATGTCCTGAATCTGATTCCGAAGTCCGTTTTGCCAAATTCTGACCCGAAATTTCCAAATTGAGCATGCGAACCCAAAAAGGCTTAGTATTTTAATATTTTGATTATTTAATTGAGTTTTGGTTAAGGAATTGATTCAATAAAATATTGTATGAAAGTATTGGTGTTTCAACTGAGAGAGGATCAGTTAGGTCCAGAATTGTTTGTTTGTCAGATCAGCCCGAACTACGTACTACTAGACTTACCCGTAGGTTTCCGTATTTTATTTAAATAAAAATTAAGATTATTTATATTAGGATTCTAATATGGATTTTTTTTAAATTCGTAGGATCTAGCGCTGCAGCAGAGTGTGATCGACAAAACCAGTAATAGACTTCCCTATCTGATTTCTCAGACTGATACATGTGTGTTTCCTGATAGTGTTATATTATTGTTTTAAAGTATATAAATATCTGAATACTGTGTATTTGATTTCTGATTTACTGTATATTTCTGATATGATTTCTGGTTACGGTATTTTATACCGTTTTCTGAATACTGATTACCCAATGTCTGAATTATCATACATTACTAATTTGATTTTTGATTTATGTATTTTTGTTTATGGTTTTCAAGCTTGAAACATTCTTATGTTTTTAAAGAATTATTCATGATTTTACACGCATACATTCATGTTCATTATTATCATTGGGGGGAAATATTATTGGAGGAAGATTATCTGCAGGCTCCTCAGCTGTGTGCTCAGGGCCTTACTGGTTGTGCGGGGTGTATGGTTCTGGGGAACCTACACAAACAGATTGTGAAAGGATGGGGTAGTGTTAATGTTTTCAAAACATATTTTATAAACAAAGTTTATTAAAATATTTTATTAATATGTTTTTATACACTGTTTGGAGCACACTGAGCTTTTTAGCTCATTCTATAGTTTTTACCCTTTTTCAGATAACAACAGACCGTGAACTAGCAGATTTGGCATCAGGGGAAATCAACTACTTATTTTGTACGAACATATATTTCTATATGTTTTTCAGTTATGTTTGGTGACATGTATTTGCTATAATTTTGGACATATCTGTATTATTAATATTTTGTTCTATATTATATTTAACGTTCTATAAGTTATAAAAAAAACCTCTGAATGGGATATGTGACCACTTAGGTTTGAGTCTATCTTACAGACTGGGTCTGGGGGTTACAGGGTGGTTGCGTAATTAAAGCAAAGGCGCGCTTCAGGGGGCACGCCTTTCTGACGCGTGTCAGAATCAAAGTAAAGGCGCGGCCCCTGCATCGCGCTATACACCTACGTGGCATAAGGCACGCCCCTAACTAGCGTGTATCCATGTCAACGTAAGGTGCACTTCAAGGGTGCGCCTTTCTGCAAAGGATGTTAGATCGGTAAATAAAGATGAAAGGGTGTGTTGAGTTAATCGATCGATGGAATCGACCAAGAGGGGGTGAATTGGCAATTAAAATTTTGGTGGAAGCTTTTGAAGAAAATTGAAAATATTTGCATAGCGATTTAGAGTGGTTCGACTTTCTCAACCAAAGTCTACGTCCACTACTTTAGCTATCCACACTAAGGATTTTCCAAAAAATTCACTAATTTGTTCTTTCTTTTGAGGCCAAAGAGATAACCTTACAACACCCTCAAGAATATACCCCAATTCTTGAGAACACTCTTTCTCAAAGAGAATATTACAAATTTGCAAACTTACAAGGAAATCCTCACAAGGTAGATTGTTTGCACAATTCTAGAACAAAGAAAAGAACACTCAAAAGTGAATACAATTGAGTACAAGAAGTGTTATTGAAAGCAAAATGAATATTGAATGAAAAATAGGCTTGAATTGCTCAAACAATGAGTTTGATGCTTTCTCTTTGATTCTCTCTTGATTCTAGTTGCTTGTTGTTTCTTGTTTTTGATAAATGGCTTCTAAGCTTGTTTAAATACACCTTGAATCACTTCTGAACGTTGGGGATGATTAGTGGAGTCAATAGAGTCGTTTAAGTGTGAAAACAATTAATTAAAGCAGTTGGGAGCGTCAGTGCATCGATGCATACCCATGGTACATCGGTGCATCAGTGTAAAATTCAAATATTTTGACCGTTGGACCCTTAGTGCATCGGTGCACTAAGAGTGCATCGATGCATCAAGTGCATTTGATGTTTCAAAATAGCCAGAGTGCATCAATGCATGGCTGGTGCATCGATGCATCAAATGCATTCGATGTTCTCATAAAATCCTCAGTGCATCGGTGCATGGTGTGTGCATCGATGCATGAAATGCATTCGATGTTCAATTTAATTCATGGTGCATCGATGCGTGGATTGGTGCATCGGTGCATCACTCTGAAAAATTGATTTTAGGTTTGATTTTGGTTCAAAATACTTTGTGAAAATTGTTTCAAAAATATATTAAGTATAAAACACAATTTTACACATTTAGTAAGGTTTGAAATTGATCTTAAAAGACTTGGAGTAATAATTTGATATTCGATTAATTAAATCGAATATACTTAAAAAATCATTTGTAAAATCTTAAAATTCATTTAAACTAATTTGTTATATCAAAACACAAAAATGTTTTAAACAGGTTGTTTGACAGGTAATTAAAGTTTAAAAAAGGTGATTTTTCGGTGTAATTGCCCAAAACAAAACCCCGTCATATTCCCCCTCTCCAAATGGTCATTCCCCATGGAATTATGTGATGCAACCTCGGATGAATCTTCGGATTTCTCCAGATTTTCCAGAAGGAACTTGATTTCTTTCTTGGATTTATCCCGGAAAATTTGGGTTTACTTATACTCTTCTGATTGAGCAAAAAAGGAATCGTATATCCTCTTCTCGAATTCTTTCCTTTTATCGATTTATTTCTCCAGTTCATAGATTCTCTTCTTCTCTTGAGATAACAAATCTATTGCTTCGGATTCAAAGGATTTCAACTAAATCAACTCCTTTTTCAATTTACGAAAGGAAGCTTATTTTTTAGCCAAAATTATCTCCAATTCCTTAGCTTTTCCGATGATACATAAAAAGGGCATTTGTTGAAATTGCTTATACTTGAAAGGAAGAAGAACAACAACAACAAGACATGGAGAAATAAGTTGAGATTTTGATTTTGTTGTTCCTTTGCTGATGGGTGTTAAATTGGAAGTGAATGAACAAATGAGGATCAAAAGAGGGTACACATTTATTCAAGCCAACAGCGCTTGGTTGCTGAAATTTCTGTTGCTTTGGGTAATGGTGATTTCAACCATGGAAATTATTTTTGAGCTTTAGTTTTTCTCTCAATTACAGAGAAGGGGGTGAGTTTTATTTTAAAAGAAAATGGTTTAGCTTTTCTGTTTCTTTACAGAGAAGGGGGTGAGTTTTATTCAAGCCAATAGAGCTTTAGTTTTTCTGTTAAGAAAATGGTTTAACTGCAGCCTTAGTCCTTGAAGTATCTAGAGTTTTTGAAATTGAAAACTTTTAGAGTTTAGTTATCAAAATAGAAGAGAATAAAATAATTGAGTTATAAATGGTGTAATTTAACCAATTTATAACAGCAGAAATTAACGGAATTGTTAGTTAATGATGAAAAACGTTGGTCAAAAGGTCACATTAAATTTTTTTTATGTTAGAAGGCCACATTGATAAAAAAATGATAGGGACCACATTGGTTTTTTTAAAAGTTGAAAGGCCTTTGACTCCATTTTGCCAAACTTTTTAAAAGAAAGATATTTTTTTACGGGAGATTTTGAATTTATTTGAGAATTTAGACGCGGAAAATCGGAAAATTTTGGTGTCAAATTCTTTATTTTATATTTTGGAAAATTTAGAAGTTGGCACCTGGCTGGTATCCAATAAGATTTTTTGGTTAACTAGGCTTGCTCTCCTTCAACAATAATTTTTTATACTTTGTAATTTATTTTTTTATTTCTTTCATTTTAGTCACAGTTGAATTGTAAATATCTTCTTGAATTTTTAATTTAATGCAATTTAATCCTGTAAATATTCTAATTACTTTTAATTTTTCCTTCTTTTTTTAATGTGCATAATTATTAATGTTAATTTTAAAATCTTTTATTTTAGTCATTCATGTTTAATTATATACTATATATACTTATATATATATATATATACTTGTGTACATACATTACATATATATACTTATATATTGTATACTTTATACTTATATGTAAATACACTTATATGTCATAATTTACTTTTAAAAAAATAAAAGAAAAATAATATAAGTATATATATAAAAGTATAAAGTGTATATATATATAATATTAATATATATACTTATATTATTTTTTCTTTTATTTTTTTAAAAATAAATTATGACATATATATATATATATATATATATATATATATATATATTATAAGTATATTAGATGCATAAGTGTAACGTACATTATATATATTATATACATAAGTACATTATATATATATATATAGTCAATGTAACGTGGAGCTTAAAACATAGTTTTCTTTTATTGGTGTGCCGCTCATCTCTTTTCTTTTTCATTTTTGTTGATCGGCGGCAGTACCAACTTTATTGTTGGTTGTCGACCGTCGGTATTATTTATTTTCTTTTTCTTTTCTACATCATATATTTATTTTCTTTTGGTTTTTGATTTTCAATAAGTCGGCTTGTGTTGCACATTTTCATACGCCTTTATGGTTCATTTTCATACGCCTTTATGGCTCATTTTCTTATGCTTTTTGGTATGTTTTTCGGCTTTTGTCATTTTTTATTTATCTTTTTTCTAAGGGTTGATTTGACATCGTCAAGACTGATCAAGATGATGTTTATAGGATATCTTGTGATCTTCCCTGCTTTGGACCCTCAAATTTGATTTGGATACTTGATTTGTGTTTGTGGATAGTTTTCACGTCGCTCGAGTGTAATTTGTGGTTTGTCGATGGTCTTTCAATAACTTGATCTCCTTTCGTGGTTTGTTTGTCGATGCGATCGGATCTTTTTATATCTATCTTTGTTTGATTTTCTTGGTTAGATTTAATCTTTCCTTGTATGGTCCTTATGTAATCTTAAGTTACTAGTTTTGTTTCAATGATTATAGAAAAATTTATTAATTATGTGCTTAATTTATGATTGTGATTGTAAATTTTTATTGTAATTTAGGATATTTCCTATTTTGAATAAAATTAGTTGCTTATATATATATAGTTGTTTTAATTTGATCCTTATATGTTGTTTAATTTATTTCAATTATATTTTGTAATTTCATGTTTAATCAATTTAGTCGTTAAAATTATATTATAATATCTAAACCTTATAAACTTTTGTTCACCAACTTTTTAAATGGTTTCAAATTTGTTCATTTTTATATTAATTTCGACTTAACATTTTATAATTATTTTGTTTTGATCCCTCATTCATGTATTGTTTAATTTATTTAAATTTCAATTTGTAATTTCATGTTTGTTCAATTTAGTCCTTAAAATTATATTTTTATTAAAATTGACCCATAATTATTTGTATTTTTTGTAATTTACTCAAAATTATATACAATTACAAATTGCAATTCATCATTCGTGAATGATGAAAAATAATTACCCAAAAATGACCCGACCTGAACTCAATCCTTACCCGGTAAAATTCGAGCTAAATTTTATCTGTCAATGAAGTGACCTGATCTAAACGATATCTGACTGAAGTCCATCTGAACCTGAATTAACCTGGAATTTAACTAATTTAGACCTAAAATGTTTTGGCCTGAGCTAACATCTATCTGAACTGAAATTAACCCAATCTGAATATGAACTGATTCAGATGTAAAATCAACCTGAAATGACCTGAACTGATTTGACCTATACATGACCTTATCCTAGTCGAACCATAAAATTTACCTGACATGACATGTATCTGATTTAACCTGACCTGACAGGATCCGACAGAAACCTGAACGATTACCAGATTTTACATCTAATTGATATTTTTGACATATAGAACTCTAACTCTAATTGATATTAAAGTCCTAATTATAAAGTATATAAAACCTCTATCTTATAGATAGAGATAAAAGATAGAGATAGACATCCATATAAATAAATATTCATAACACTCCCCTTGAATGTCTGTGAAGATAATGTGCCTCATTAAAACCTTACTAAGATGAAAACCTTAAGGGGAAAATCTTAATGAAGGAAAAAGAGTACACATATCTTTAATACGTATAACATGTTGCCTCATTAAAAACCTTACTAGGAAAACCAGTGGGACAAAACCTTGGTTAAGAGGAAAAGAGTACAACATGTATTTACTCCCCCTCATAATAATATCACATAAGAGCTTTGAGTATTACAATTGAATCTTGAATACAATCTTCAAATGTTCAACTAAATGATATATTAATGAATACATCTTTTGAAATTACCACTTGAACTGATTTGTAAATATTTACATTATTCTTCTTTTTAAGATCGTTAGGGAGGAAACTATAGATAAATATGTTTCCTTTGATGTATCATCTTTTCGATTGTTCTAATTTAAGTACTTAATCTACAGGTCGAGATAAAACTTTTCAAGATTCTTTATTTCACATATTCCTTTAAACGGTCAAGATACTTTTGAAACTTTCAGGAATCCTATTTAAAGCTCTTTAAGAGTTCCAATTCAAAGTTTACAATAATTATCATAATTTGATCTTGATGTCTCTATATAAATACATATGAGCGAGTAGGCTCTCATCAATTCAAATATATCATACACACTCTAATCGATTCATTCCATCTAAATATTTAAGCAAATATATATTTGGACAAATTTCCTAGGAATTTGTAAATGTTTCTAGCATTTTAATCCTTCAGAGATAAATATTATTATATATGGATCCACAAACCATTAGACACGCTATAAAGTTATCATAGCTGTCAAAGTAATAAAGTAAGTGCATCCAGTATGAATTTAAAGTCTTTATGATTCAAGTCGGATTGTATATCTTACGACTACTCATTTATACCTCACTTGCATTACACCTTTAGGTGTTTGTACTACTTGTCCATGTTTTGGAAGTTGATTTAAATTCACTTGAATAACGTCTTTCCATGTATCTCAAATTATTTTCACATATATACTTCTGGATAGATTTCAATTCAAGATCCTTATTGTATTTCTTTACTTATATAGAAATAGTATTTGTAAAATTGTTGCCAACGACTTTTCTATTTTAGTTCAATCAATTTCTTGTAATGACATAACTTATTGAGATCTCTTCATTATTTTCATTCATTTTCAGGTACTTGAAACTCTTCTAGAATTGTATTATTAGTTATGTCTTACGTCTTTTCAGGAGTACCCGCCTCTACTATATGACCATCTTATACTACTTTTATTTACAAAATTTTAATCATTGGAACTAATTCAACTATCATGCTTCTGACATGGTTTACATGCTTTTGCTCAAACATGTTATCCTTTTGGGATTTTAATTCAAATTTAGAGCATTTTCAGTTGGTATACGAGACTTGATTACTCTCATTAGGTCAGTAAATATTTTTGGCAGTTAACATGTAATGAATTATCTTATGAATTTCTGGCTCACATCACTATGTACGAGGATCTAAATAAAATGATAATTCATTTATATTTTCATCCAGATGATTCTTCTCTCCCCTGATGAAAAATAATTGAATCTCAAGATATATATTGTAACATCCCAAATCAGGGGTAGTGACTAAATTACAAAATTTGAAAACTATGTGCTCAATTTTGAAACAAGTTAAAAGTTCAATGACTTAAATAGGAATAATTCCTTATTGGATTGGATGATAATTATGGAAATTTGGAAGGGTATACTATAACACGTGGAAATAAAAAGAGACAAGGTTCCAGTTTCCAGAGTTCTCTTCTTCTCCTTTCTTCTTCTCGTGTGAAAGCCAAGAGCAAAGATAAGATTTCTTGTTGGTTGATATTTAGCTGAATTTAAGATTGGGTTATGATCATTAGATCATAGAAAAGCTTAAGGAAGGCTTAAGTTAGTTTTTGAACAAAGAATGAAAGAGTTATGGGAGATTAAAGATTTAGAGTTTTTGAATGAAATTTTGGAAAAGAGTTTATAAGTAGAACTTGAAGTTAAATTTGACTTGTTTAAATGTATATGCTAAGGCAAGCAAATCTGTGCAAGTATACACAATCGATGCAAATAATATAGTAGTGAGTGAGTATCATCTCCACAGGGATTGGATTAGAAATATATTTTTACCACAACTAGAACTAGTGTCACAAGCTAAATCCTTATGATTATTTTCCTAAGAACTAAGATTAATGAACTAAGAAAAATGATTCAATGATTTCAGAAAAGTTTGGTTGAGGCAAAATCAATATGCAAGCTGATAAAATAAAACAAGTGATGGTTTAAATATAATGCAAACAACCTCACATATTCAAACATATCACAGAGCACTTATGCTAAATCGTTGTCTTGACAACAAATATTCTCAGTTTAGAATGACTTATTATGACTCACTAAAACTGCCCGACAGGATTACTAGGTATTCTTAGACAGTTACTATGGCAATACCTCTTGGCGTTAACTATAGACGTAGTCTCTCCTACTCTAGTATCTATCCCTTTTAGTCGTTTGAAACTCACTCCTTATCTCTAAGGTAGACACGTTAGAACTTCACCATCCTAGATTCATTCCATTGCACATGTTGATCTATCTTAATTCTCTCGAATTTAAGAATCGCTTATCTAGACAAAAGGCTATTTCTCGATGCTCTTACAATGCCAAGACATGTTTTACCAAAACCCAAGGCTCTCTCTCGATGCTCTTGCAGTGCTAAGGTAAAATATTTAAACTGTGAACAAAATAGTCATAAGCGTAACATACTTCATCATTCATAAACATAGTTTAACACCAAGTAAAGCATTCATGGTGCTATCAAAGATCATCCAAGATTCAACGTTTAATACAGCCCCAAATAGATAAAAAGTTAAAAATAAAGGAAGAATGACTCCCAAAATCGGGGGCTCTGTCGCGACAATCCTGATCAGCACCGCACCTGCCTTGGTGATCACCCTCTCTCGAGGCCTGATCACCACTTTGCTAATGTCTGACTATGGAGGACACCAAGGAAGGTTGGTGGGTAGATGGTGAGAAAGCACTACAGTTTCTTGGTCACGCCTTAGGTAAAGCTCTTCTCTCTTATTCCTTGCCTCCTTTTTTGGTGGCTACGGTTGGCTATTTATAAGGAAAGACCTCCTAAGTCTTTGTCTACTTTTGGAGTTACCTTAACTAGCCGTTATTAATTGCTCGGACTAAAAAAGGAAATACAGCTGGCGGCTGTCAGAATAATTGAGGCTTGCTTGTACGTGAAGTAGGTCATCCAACTGGCGTGTGGCATAAGCGGTTTAGCCACACATGCTTCAGACTTCCTCAAATAAATCTTGCCTTGGCGAGATAAATATACTCCTCACGTACTTATCTGTTTCGTTGGCCTCTGCACTTTTACATTGTCACGATTGAAATGTTCTTTCTCTGTAGGATTCCTACACAAACACAACCCAAACAACCCTTTCTGTTCTGTAGCACCAGTCAAACCAAATAAATCTTTCCTAAGAAAAACTTATCCACCACAATTTAATATAACCTATATGCAACTAAAAATACAGTGCATACTTTGTCTAAACGAGCAATAGCTTAAGTGAAAAGACTAGGAATTAAGTCTTTTTACGAAGTTATCACACCCCCAAACTTAAGCTATTGCTTGTCCTCAACCAATGGATAATAGTTAGACGAGAATTAAAATTGTCATGGCAAAGCAGTATTAAGAAAATCATATGGTTTGAGATTTCAACCCTCAGTAAAAATTTGTTTGGCCTCAAGATATTGACAGTCATATCAGTCAAGTCCATTCCCTAGTCAGGATCCCTTACTATTGTGTGTGTGTGATTGTAACTGTCTATGCATAGATGTAATTTGAAAACTTAAAGTAAACACTCCTGGTTTGTCAAGGCAACAAATTATTCATTAGGCTTAGTTTATACTTCTAGTTATTTACCAACTTTTATTCTCTTTATTCATTTTTTTTCCAGGGGAGTCAGCTCATCACACCTATCATTCCACACTCTAGGTGAAAGGGAGTATACCTTCCACCCCCAAGCTAGTCGGGCAGAGTCATTATGTGACTACTTTCATTCACTCATATGCCTTGGCTACTCTTAATTTGTTTTGGAGTTTTTCTTGTTCATGCCTTTGCACAGAGGAGTGTCCCTTTGTATTTTCGAGTTTTTCAAGTTTTTAAACACTAGAGAGTTTCCACTTTACCCTTAGAATATTTTTGAAGTCTCGACAAATAGAAAGTTCTTTCCTAAAAATTTTACAGATTACCTAGAGCAAAAACAGTCTACAATCGTGTTTATAAATTTCAAGGAATCAAGCCTAGGTTTGGTTCTCTTCTTTAGACAGCCTTAACAATAATTCTGGCCTAGGCAATAAAATTCTGCATTCATCATTGGGCATCCCTAATTCATTCCTAACAATAATCTCAACCTACTTATATCATGACAACCAAAATTCTCAACCAATTAACATCAATTGCTTTCTAACAAAGTATGACAGAATATGGTACAATACCTCCCCCAAACTTGAAGGATGCATTGTCCTCAATGCATGAAAACTAAGCTATATGGTTCTAAATACATATGCGAAAAAGAAAAAAAACTAAAGTAAAGACTCACTGTGGTTGGGTGGCTTGACTAGACGTCCTCGTTCGATGTCATTTGGGAGGAGAGAGACTCTCAGATCTAGAGTCTACTGCTGCTGGTTGAGAAGGAGACAGCTGAAGTATACGACATGCGGTTCTCTTGTAATGCTTCTAGATGGATGAGGCTCGTACTGGAGTGGATTGCTCTGTCGTAGGAGTTGGTTGTGCTGGAATTGGTGCTGGACTAGTAGCTACTACTGAGACTGGCTGTGTTGGACGGACAGGGGACTGAGTAGGATCATGCTCAGGTTGTGGCAGTGCTGGAGTAAAATCTTCATCGGAGAATAAGTGGGGTGGAGTATCATAACTGCTTTCGGAGGTTGAAAAAGAGGAGGAGCTGATAAATTCTTCTGTGTCACCTTGGCCTTCCTCTGGTACATGGTACTTGAGTTTCTAGTGGTGGCACATCAACGGGTACTTCTGGGTGTACGTCTGGAGGTGTATGTGATGTCGAGACATGGAATGTGCTCCCACTCGCATTGTATTTGAGGATAACAGCGGGGAAAGTCAGTAGTCTGATGTTTGTGTTCGGTAGTAACTCCTTGAAGAAGGCTTTGAGTTGTATATCCATAGTCTCGACATACTCGAAGTAAATTTCCATGTGGTCTTCCAGGCGACCCATCTTTTCACGCGTTTCTCGAGTGTGTGCGACCACAACAGCCATTCTAGCTGTGGTAATCGATTTTGCTCCTCGCTCCAAACTTTCCTTTGGGTCGTCGTCATTGAAACTCATGAACTCGGGGATCTTTTTCTTTGTGATGCCCTCCTTTGGTTTAATGTAATCTTTGAAGTGATCCTCAGGAACCTTCTTCTTCTTGCATAATGCGGTTATCAAGTTGGGAAACAGAAGGTTAACCCGGTTCCTCTTGGTACAGTCATGGATCTATTCAAAAATGAGTTCTCCAACATCAATCTTTCTCCCGTAAATGATAGAGTGTAGGACAATCAATCTCTTCATGAGGACAATGGTGTTGTGAGACGATGGCATCAGCTTGCCTTTGAGAAAGTGGTTCCACAGTTTCACGCGCGGTTTCAGAGGTCGGCGATCAACTCTTTTCCTAGTTAGGGCACTCCCTTCGAACTTGGCCCACCCAAAGCAAAGATCCTGCAGTACACTACTGTATGTTTCTTGATCAGCCTCTACCATAAATCTCTTGTGTTGCTCTTCAACTTTCCCTAGCTTAAAATATCAGTTGAGTGCACAGGGGGAAAATCGTATGAGCTTTCCTCGAACATAAACTATGTGGTTAGACGGGTCCTCGAGATGGGCATAGAATTCTTGTACCATCGCCGGTTCTACAGCTTTAGGATTGTGAGCAAACTTCTCCCAGTTGTGCTTCTTTATCACGTCCATCACCTCCGGTCCAAACGACTCCTCTTTCTCGGCTGGAAAAACAAATCCATCTTCCAAATATACTTGGTATTTCTAGAAGGTCTTGAAGCATGCTTCTTCTTCGGCTGTTTGGAAACGTTCGAAACTTTGTGTTGGGGCTGGGGCTTTCCTTGTTCTCACCATTGTACTTGGCTGACTTTTGTGGTGGCGATAGGGAGGTATTGTTGAGAGAAAGAAAATATTTTCTTGTTTGTAGAGAGGGAGGGAAACACGATGAAGAAGAAGATGTTGGGTAGTTTTTCTTGGGAAATTGATGGGTGGTTTCGGGGTAATTCAGTCCTTTCATGGTGGGGAAAAGATTTCTCATTAAACGATAAATATTTGATTGGATGTAAAGGGGGAGAAAAGATTTATTTCCCTCTTTATTATGCCGCCAAAAACTTGTACCCTAGGGCTTTTTCTTCATGCATGCTTTAACTCCCCATGCTGCCACGTGTTCCTTGCTTGCCTACAATAAGAAAATAATAAAATAAAATGGATTAAAGCAGAAAATAACTTAACTTATTTATGTACAAAATTCAGATTTTTGTTGCCTAGGCAAAAAATATTTGCTCAATTAAGTAAACCAAATTCTTGGGCATCATGTGCCAATGATGCCGGTTTGTCGCGCATAACTGGGGCTTCTTTGTACTCCTTGAGTCTCTTCCCGTTCACTTTGAAGATGGAACCATCGTTTTGATTTTGAATTTCAATTGCTCCATTGTCATAGACTTGATGAACGATAAACAGTCCTGACCATCTTGATTTCAGCTTGCCTGGGAATAACTTAAGGCGTGAATTGTAGAGCAGTACTTGTTGTCCAGGATAAAATTGCCTCGGCAATATTTTTTTGTCATGCCATCGTTTTGTTTTCTACTTGTAAAGGTGGGCATTCTTGTATGCATGTGCTCTAAATTCATCCATCTCGTTTAGCTCCAAGAGTCTTCTTTCTCCAGCAAGCTGAGCATCAAAGTTTATCTTTTTGAACCGGTAGATGACATTCCTTTCTATAGACCAGCTTGAACGGGGAAATTCCCATTGGTGTTTGGAATGTTGTACGATAAGCCCATAGTGCTTCAACTAGCTTCGACGACCAGCCTTTTCGATTCGGGTTGACCACTTTTTCAAGGATCTTCTTAATCTCCCGGTTAGACACTTCGGCTTGTCCATTCGTTTGAGGGTGATACACCATAGCAATCCTATGTCGTACTCCATATCGTTTTAGTGCATTGGCAATCAGTTTGTTGTCAAAATGTGTCCCTTCGTCGCTTATTATAGCTAGTGGTGTTCCAAAACAGGTGAATATGTTTTGTACAAAAACTTTAGCACCTTCTTGGAATCGTTTTTAGGTGTTGCGATGGTTTCCACCCATTTTGATACATAATCCACTTCCAGGAGAATATACAAATCTCCGAATGATGATTGGAAAGGTCCCATGAAATATATTCCCATTCGTCGAAAAGTTTGATTTCCAGAATATTTTGCCATGGCATCTCATGACGTTGTTCGTTGAAATCTATCACATGACTTGTAGAATTCATGCGCATCTTTGAACAATGTTGGCCAATAAAATCCGGACTGAAGCACTTTTGCTATTGTTCTCATTCCACAGGAGGAACAATACCACTAACAAGAAAGTTAACAATGTCAGCATACCACGGTGTAGACGTGACAAATAATATTTTCTCGTCTGGGAAATCCTCTTTAATTTCTGTGATGTCAGGATAATCAGGCTTGTTATCTAGCCTAGACAAATGGTCTGCCACTTGATTTTCTATACCTTTCTATCCTTTATCTCTAAATCAAATTCTTACAGTAGTAATATCCAGCGAATTAGTCTAGGCTTTGCATTTTTTTATTAATCAGATATTTAATGGCAGAGTGATCTGTGTGCACATTTACCTTAGTGCCTATTAGACATGGCCTAAACTTATTGAATAAAAATACTACCGCTAAGAGTTCTTTTTTAGTGGTGGTATAGTTCACTTGTGCATCATTAAGAGTTCAGCTCGTATAGTATATGACGTGAAAGATTTTACTTTTCCGTTGACCTAGCACTTGTTTGTAGAGAAAGATGGATACACGATGAAGAATAAGAGGTTGGGTAGTTTTTCTTGGGAAAGTGATGGATGGTTTCGGGGTAATTCAGTCCTTTCATGGTGGGGAAAAGATTTCTCATTAAATGATAAATATTTGATTGGACGTAAAGGGGGAGAAAAGATTTATTTCCCTCTTTATTCTGCCGCCAAAACCTTGTACCCTAGGGCTTTTTCTTCATGCATGCTTCAACTCCCCATGCTGCCACGTGTTCCTTGCTTGCCTATAATAAGAAAATAATAAAATAAAACGGATTAAAGCAGAAAATAACTTAACTTATTTATGTACATAATTCATATTTTTGTTGCCTAGGCAACGAATATTTGCTCAATTAAGTAAACCAAATTCTTGGGCATCATGTGCCAATGATGCCGGTTTGTCGCACATAACTTGGGCTTCTTTGTACTCCTTGAGTCTCTGCCCGTTCACTTTGAAGATGGAACCATCATTTTGATTTTAAATTTTAATTTCTCCATTGTCATAGATTTGGTGAACGATAAACGGTCCTGACCATCTTGATTTTAGCTTGCCTGGGAATAACTTAAGGCGTGAATTGTTGTCCAGGATAAAATTACCTCGGTAATATTTTTCTGTCATGCCATCATTTTGTTTTCTCCTTGTAAAGGCGGGCATTCTCGTATACATGTGCTCTAAATGCATCCATCTCGTTCAGCTCCAAGAGTCTTCTTTCTCTAGCAAGCTGAGCATCCATGTTTTTCTTTTTGATGGCCCAGTAGGCTTTATGTTCAAGCTCAACCGGTAGATGACATTCCTTTCCGTAGACCAGCTTGAACGGGGACATTCCCAGTGGTGTCTTGAATGTTGTGCGATAAACCCATAGTGCTTTATCTAGCTTCGACGACCAGTCTTTTCTATTCGAGTTAACTACTTTTTCAAGGATCTTCTTAATCTCCCGATTAGAAACTTCAGCTTGTCCATTCGTTTGAGGGTGATACGCCATAGCAATCCTATGTCGTACTCCATATCATTTAAGTGCCTTGGCAATCAGTTTGTTGTCAAAATGTGTGCCTTCGTTACTACTTATAGCTCGTGGTGTTCTAAAGCGGGTGAATATGTTTTTGTGCAAAAACTTTAGCACCGTCTTGGAATCGTTTTTAGGTGTTGCAATGGCTTCCACCCATTTTGATACATAATCCACTACTAGGAAAATATACAAATCTCTGAATGATGATGGGAAAGGTCTCATGAAAGCTATTCCTCATACGTCGAAAGTTTCAATTTCTAGAATATTTTGCCATGGCATCTCTTGTCGTTTCGAGATGTTTCCTGTTCGTTGACATCTATCACATGACTTGTAGAATTCATGCGCATCTTTGAACAGGGTTGGCCAATAAAATCCGGACTAAAGCACTTTTTTTGTTGTTCTCATTCCACCAAAATTCCCTCCATATGATGACGAGTGGCATTGGTGTAGGATATCTTGCTGCTCTTCTTCTGGAATACATCTTCGAATTATTTGGTCTCCGCATTGCTTGTATAGAAACAGTTCATCCTAGTAGTAATGTCGCACATCATGTCGAAACTTCTTTCTGCCCTGGCTAGATAAATCAGGATGAACAATACCACTAACAAGAAAGTTAACAATGTCAGCATACCACGGAGTAGCTGTGACAAATAATATTTTCTCGTCTGGGAAATCCTCTTTAATTTCTGTGATGTCAGGACAATCAGGTTTGTTATCTAACCTAGACAAATGGACTGTTACTTTATTTTCTATACCTTTTCTATCCTTGATATCTAAATCAAATTCTTGCAGTAGTAATATCCACCGAATTAGTCTAAGATTTGCATCTTTTTTATTAATCAGATATTTAATGGCAGAGTGATTTGTGTGCACAATTACCTTAGTGCCTATTATATATGGCCTAAACTTATCGAATGCAAATACTACTGCTAAGAGTTCTTTTTTAGTGGTGGTATAGTTCTCTTGTGCATCATTAAGAGTTAAATTCGCATAGTATATGATGTGAAAGATTTTACTTTTTTGTTGCCCTAGCACTGCTCCGACTGCATAGTCACTAGCATCGCACATGAGCTCAAATGGTTCATTCCAGTCTAGTGGGATAACAATTGGTGCTGTCGAAAGCTTTTTCTTCAAATCTGTGAAAACATTCAAACAATCATTAGTAAATTCAAATGGATGATTTTGTTGAAGCAAAAGACATAAGGGTAGAAATTTGTGAGAAGTCTTTTATGAACCGCCTGTACAAGCATGCATGTCCCAAGAAACTGCGTACACCTCGCACATTAGTAGGCAGGGGAAGATTTACAATTGCATCCACCTTGGCTTTGTCGACTTCGATGCCATGGCATGAAATTTTTTGTCCCAACACTATTCCTTCTGTTACCATAAAATGATATTTTTCCCAGTTTAGTACTAGGTTGGTTTCATCACAGCATTTCAATACCTTAGATAAATTACTGAGACATCGGTCAAAATCATCACCCGAGACGGAGAAGTCATCCATAAATATTTCCATGCACTCTTCTACCATATCCGAAAAGATTGCCATCATGCATATTTGGAATGTAGCTGAAGCATTACACAGTCCAAACGACATTCATCTAAATGCATAGGTACCATACGGGCACGTGAAAGTTGTTTTTTCTTGGTCCTCGGGTGCTATGGAAATTTGGTTATACACCGAGTACCCATCGAGGAAGCAGTAAAACATTTTTCCCGCTAATCTATCCAACATTTGGTCGATGAAAGGGAGTGGAAAATGATCTTTCTTTGTGTCTTTGTTAAGCTTCTTGTAATTGATGCATATGCGTCATCCTGTGACTATTCTCGTGGTGAGTTGCTCGTCATGCTCGCCTTTAACCACAGTCACACCACCTTTCTTTGGTACGCATTGTACTAGGCTAACCAATGAACTATCGGATATAAAATAAATTACTCCCGCATCCAACCATTTTATAATTTCCTTTATGACTACCTTCTTCATGATCGGGTTGAGTCGTCTTTGGGGTTTCACCGAAGTGCTATGACTATCTTCAAGGTTGATTTTATGTATGCATATGGTCGGACTGATTCCTTTCAAGTCTGCCATCGTCCATCCTATAGATTTCCTGTGCTGTGACAAAACATTCAACAAACTATTCTCCTGTTCGGAGGTTAGGTTGGCAGAAATTATCACTGGTAGGGTTTCATCAACTCCTACACAAGCATATTTCAAATGATGGAAAAGTTTTAAGTTCCAACTTCGGTGCATATTGTGAAGATGACTCATGAGATTTAACTTCATCATAATCTAAGGGTTCAAATTTCATACCTAATATGTTATGAAGAAGTCTTGATCGGTCCCTTGTCTTTCCTCTGCATCTTGCTTTAGTATTGTTTTCTGGGTGTTCATTGTTCAGATTTCTGTGGTCGAGGCCATGATTTTCAGGATCGTCTTCTGAAAACAATTCATCTGGGCCAAAGTTTCCTGCTTCATGTATCTCAGTAGTAGGTTCATGGTACAAAGTATTGTATTCATCAAGTCTTAAAGATTCACCTCGTCCAAGGATTGCATTTTCTTCAATCTTGTTAATACATTGGCATTCCTCTGAATCATCCACGTATTTCATGGAGTTGAATACATTGATAGTGACACTTTGTTCGCCTACTCTCATGGTGAATTCTCCCTTTTCACAATCTATGAGGATTCTTCCGGTGGCTAAGAAGGGGCGTCCCGGAATGATTAGTACATTTTCATCGGCTTCACAATCCAGGATGAGAAAATCTACTGGAAATACAAATTTATCCACCTTTACTATGACATCTTCTATTCTGTTGTCGGGTCGCACATAAGACCTATCAGCCAACTGTAGGATGACCGAGGTGGGATAGGCGTGATACCCGTCTAGCTTTATAAATATGGACCTTGGTATCAAGTTTACACTTGATCCCAAATCAATAAGAGTTTGTCCTATGAAGTCATTACCAATGGAATATGGTATTATAAAACTACCAGGGTCTTTTTGTTTTGGTGGGAGTTTACTTACTGTTGAACATATTTCTGTTGTCGTGCACGTTCTACTTTCTTTTTCTTTGTAACAATTTCCTTAAGATACTTGGCATAGGATGACATTTGTTCGATGGCTTCAAGTAAGGACGCATTAATACACAATTGATCCAGAACATCAACAAATTTCTTGAACTGGATTTCATCATCATGCTTCTTCAACCGTTGAGGGAACGGTGGTGGAGGTCTCACATCGACTGCTGATGGTGTTGAGTAATCGCTTGCCTTGACCATGAATTTTTAGTTATCCAGTCGATGCTCTTCTGAGCCTTCATTTCTTTCCTTCTCTTCAGGCACTTTCTCTCATTTAACATTCTCAGATTGATCATCCAGTTGTGTTACGCCTTGGCGAGGATTGTTCAGGTGTTCTCCCCTAAACTTGTCATCTTGACTGACTTGTTTTCCACTCCTTAGCGTAAGTACATTGCATTGCTCCTTCCCATGATGCTTAGTGACTTTAGTATCACTAGGGAGATTTCCATGTGGGCGAGAATGTAATGCCATAGCAATTTGTCCCACTTGATTCTCTAACACTCTGAGAGATGAACTATGGATTTGCAAAAGCGTTGCTTGGCTTTGTAGCAAATTTCCCTTTTTTTTAATTGTTGCAGCGTGTTCGTGCATCAAGGTCTTTGTGGAAGCCATGAAATATTTTGTCGAGGCCATAAATTGTTGCAATGATAACTCTAAGGAATTAGTATTAGAATTGGTGTTAGAGGAAGAAACTATACCTTTATTGTTCTACCAGGGCTGCTGATGATGTTGATTCTGAAAATGTTGATGGTCAGAATTATTTTGTTGTGGTCTGTAATTTGTGGTTTGATTATTACTATTCCCTTGATTACTCCATGAAAACATTAGGTGTTGTCTCCAACCAGGATTGTATGTGTTCGAATATGGGTTGTTATTGTTCCAATTGTAGTTGCCCACAAAATTAGTTGACTCGTGGTTTTCAAGACATTCACTCTCATGATGATTGCCTTGACAAAATAAGCATGTGTTATTGGTCACCTTGACTTCTCTTACCTCATTAGGACGTTACAAATTTTTCAACATGTTGGTTATGGCAGAAAGTTGAGCGGCTACCGAATCTTTAAATTCTAATTCATATGCTCCTGATGTTTTTCTACCAGTTCCCAATCTTGCACTTGGAAATTGATAATCATTATTTTATATCCTGTCGAGGATTCAAAAGCTTCATCGGGTGATTTGTCTAGTAACGTGCCATTAGCTGAGGCATCTAGCATCATTCGAGTTGGTACGTTGACTCCATTGTAAAACATTACCACTTGCGTCCAATCATGAAATCCATGGTTAACACATTTGCGAAGTAGACTTTTATACCTCTCCCAATATTCGTACATTGATTCATCATCTACTTGGTGGAAACTAGTAATGTCATTGCGAAGCTGAGTGTTCATATTGGGCGGATTATATTGGAGTAGGAAACTCTTGCATAAATCTGCCCATGACTCCATTGAGTCGCAAGGAACTCCATTGAGCCAGGCTCTTGTTCTATCACGTAGGGAGTAAGGAAAAAGCTTCAGTTTTAGCACATCTTCATGTACTCCTTGTTGCCAAAACGAGTCGCATACTTCAAGGAAAGCACGAACTTGCTGTCTTGCATCTTCATTGGGTGAACCACCAAATTGTTCGATAGAGTTTAACATGTTAAACATCACCAATTTGAGTTCGAAGTGAGTGGCTTGGATCTCAGGTGCCAATATGCCTGGATTGAGGTCATCGAGAATAGGGTTCAAATGATCTCGTATCGCTCTTGGTCTTGCAACTTGAAGATTAATTGCTACAATCTGGATCTCTTAAATCTCCCATGTGTTGCATTTGAAATTGATTTAATTGTTCTCTAGATCTTTGTGCACGCAACCTTTGTCCGAGTGATTGCTCAATTTCAGGGTCGAATGGTTCTAAAGGCTTACCAGAAGATCTCAAGGTCATGCAATAATTAAAACCTATAAAAGAAAATAGTAAACTACATTAGACTAATATAATGTGACAAAGAGAACTTGTTATGGCTAAAAATATCGTCAGTTACCAATCCCCAGCAACGCCGTCAAAAACCTGATCGCTTGTAAATGTTTATGCTAAGGCAAGCAAATCTATGCAAGTATACACAATCGATGCAAGTAATATAGTAGTGAGTGAGTATCGTCTCCACATGGATTAGATTAGAAATATATTTTTACAACAACTAGAACTAGTGTCAAAAGCTAAATCCTTCTAATTATTATCCTAAGAACTAAGATTAATGAACTAAGAAAAATGATTCAATGATTTCAGAAAAGTTTGGTCGAGGCAAAATCAATATGCAAACTGATAAAACAAAACAAGTGATGGTTTAAATATAATGTAAACAACCTCACATATTCAGACGTATCACAGAGCACTTATGATAAATCATTATCTTGACAACAAATATTCTTAGTTTAGAATGTCTTATTATGACTCACTAAAACTGCCCGACATGATTACTAGGTATTCTTAGACAGTTGCTACGAAAATAGCTCGCGACGTTAACTATAGACGTAGTCTCTCCTACTCTAGCATCTATCCCTTTTAGTCATTTGAAACTCACTCCTTATCTCTAAGGTAGGCACATTAGAACTTCACCATCCCGGATTCATTTCATTGCTCACGTTGATCTATCTTAATTCTCTCAAATTTAATAATCGCTTATCTAGACAAAAGGCTATCTCTCGATGCTCTAACAATACCAAGACATATTTTACCAAAACCCAAGGCTATCTCTCGATGCTCTTACAGTGCTAAGGTAAAATATTTAAACTATGAACAAAACAGTCATAAGCGAAACATACTTCATCATTCATAAACATAAAAATATTGTTCAGGCAAAACAAAGTTTAACAAAGCATTCATGGTGCTATCAAAGATCATCAAGAGTCAACATTTAATACAACCCCAAATAGATAAAGAGTTAAAAATAAAGGAAGAATGACTCCCAAAATCGAGGGCTCTGTCGCGACAATCTTGATTAGCACCGCGCCTGCCTTGGTGATCACCCTCTCTTGAGGCCTGATCACCGCTCTGCTATCGTCTGACTATGGAGGACACCAAGAAAGGTTGGTGGGTAGATGGTGAGAAAGCACTGCAGTTGCTTGTTCATGCCTTAGGTAAAGCTCTTCTCTCTTCTTCTTTGCCTCATTCTTTAGCGGCTACGGCTGGCTATTTATAAGGAAATACCTCCTAAGTCTTTGTCTACTTTTGGAGTTTCCTTAACTAGCCGTTATTAATTGCTCGGACTTAAAAAGGAAAGGTAGCTGGCGGCTATTAGAATAATTGAGGCTTACTTGTACGTGAAGTAGGTCATCCAACTGGCGTGTGGCATAGGCGGTTTAGCCACACCTGCTTCAGACTTCCTCAAATAAATCTTACCTTGGCGAGATAAATCTGCTCCTCACATTCTTATCTATTTCGTTGGCCTATGCACTTTTACATTGTTACGACTGAAATGTTATTCCTCTGTAGAATTCCTGAACAAACACAACCCAAACAACCCTTTCTCTTCAGTAGCACCAGTCAAACCAAATAAATCTTGCCACAAATCTCTTATGTTGCTCTTCAACTTTCCCCAACTTAAAATATCGGTTGAGTGTAGAGGGGGAAAATCGTATGAGCTTTCCTTGAACATAAACTGTGTGGTTAGACGGGTCCTCAAGATGGGCATAGAATTCCTGTACCATCGCCGGTGCTACAGCTTTAGGATTGCGAGCAAACTTCTCCCAGTTGTGCTTCTTTATCACATCCATCACCTCCGGTCCAAACGGATCATCTTCCTCGGCTGGAAAAAGTGAATCCATCTTCTAAATATACTTGGTGTTTTCTGGAAGGTCTTGAAGCATGCTTCTTCTTCGGCTGTTTGGAAACGTTCGAAACTTTGTGTTGGGGCTGGGGCTTTCCTTGTTCTCACCATTGTACTTGGCTGACTTTTGTGGTGGCGATAGGGAGGTATTGTTGAGAGAAAGAAAATATTTTCTTGTTTGTAGAGAGGGAGGGAAACACGATGAAGAAGAAGATGTTGGGTAGTTTTTCTTGGGAAATTTATGGGTGGTTTCGGGGTAATTCAGTCCTTTCATGGTGGGGAAAAGATTTCTCATTAAATGATAAATATTTGATTGGACGTAAAGGGGAGAAAAAATTTATTTCCCTCTTTATTATACAGCCAAAACCTTGTATCCTAGGGTTTTTTCTTCATGCATGCTTTAACTCCTCATGCTGCCACGTGTTCCTTGCTTGCCTACAATAAGAAAATAATAAAATAAAACGGATTAAAGCAGAAAATAACTTAACTTATTTATGTACAGAATTCAGATTTTTGTTGCCTAGGCAACGAATATTTGCTCAATTAAGTAAACCAAATTCTTGGGCATCATGTGCCAATGATGCTGGTTTGTCGCGCATAACTGGGGTTTCTTTGTACTCCTTGAGTCTCTGCCCATTCACTTTGAAGATGGAACCATCATTTTGATTTTAAATTTCAATTGCTCCATTGTCATAGACTTCGTGAACGATAAACGGTCCTGACCATCTTGATTTCAGCTTGCCTGGGAATAACTTAAGGCGTGAATTGTAGAGTAGTACTTGTTGTCCAAGATAAAATTGCCTCGGCAATATTTTTTTGTCATGCCATCGTTTTGTTTTCTACTTGTAAAGGTGGGAATTCTTGTATGCATGTACTCTAAATTCATCCATCTCGTTCAGCTCCAAGAGTCTTCTTTCTCCAGTAAGCTGAGCATCCATGTTTATCTTTTTGATGACCCAATAGGCTTTATGTTCAAGCTCAATCGGTAGATGACATTCATTTCCGTAGACCAGCTTGAACGGGGAAATTCCCATTGGTTTTTGGAATGTTGTGCGATAAGCCCATAGTGCTTCATCTAGCTTCGGTGACAAGCCTTTTCGATTCGGGTTGACCACTTTTTCAAGGATCTTCTTAATATCCCGGTTAGACACTTCGGCTTGTCCATTCGTTTGAGGGTGATACACCATAGCAATCCTATGTCGTACTCCATATCGTTTCAGTGTCTTTGGTAATCAGTTTGTTGTCAAAATGTGTGCCTTCGTCTCTAATTATAGCTAGTGGTGTTCCAAAACGGGTGAATATGTTTTTGTGCAAAAACTTTAGCACCGTCTTGGAATTGTTTTTAGGTGTTGCGATGGTTTCCACCCATTTTGATACATAATCCACTTCTAGGAGAATATACAAATCTCTGAATGATGATAGGAAAGGTCCCATGAAATCTATTCCCCATACATCGAAAAGTTTGATTTCCAGAATATTTTGCCATGGCATCTCATGACGTTGTTCGTTGAAATCTATCACATGACTTGTAGAATTCATGGGCATCTTTGAACAGGGTTGGCCAATAAAATCCGGACTGAAGCACTTTTGCTACTGTTATCATTCCACCAAAATGCCCTCCATATGGTGACGAGTGGTATTGGTGTAAGATATCTTGCTGCTCTTCTTCTGGAATGCATCTTTAAATTATTTGGTCTCCACATTGCTTGAAAAGAAACGGTTCATCCCAGTAGTAATGTTGCACATCATGTCGAAACTTCTTTCTGCCCTGGCTAGATAAATCAGGAGGAACAATACCACTAACAAGAAAGTTAACAATGTCAGCATACCACGGTGTAGCCATGACAAATAATATTTTCTCATCTGGGAAATCCTCTTTAATTTCTGTGATGTCAGGACAATCAGGCTTGTTATCTAGCCTAGACAAATGGTCTGCCATTTGATTTTCTATACCTTTTCTATCCTTTATCTCTAAATCAAATTCTTACAGTAGTATTATCCACCGAATTAGTCTAGGCTTTGTATTTTTTTATTAATCAGATATTTAATGGAAGAGTGATCTGTGTGCACATTTACCTTAGTGCCTATTAGATATGGCCTAAACTTATCGAATGCAAATACTACTGCTAAGAGTTCTTTTTTCAGTGGTGGTATAGTTCACTTGTGCATCATTAAGAGTTCGGCTCGTATAGTATATGACGTGGAAGATTTTACTTTTTCGTTGCCCTAGCACTACTCCGACTGCATAGTCACTAGCGTCGCACATGAGCTCAAATGGTTCATTCCAGTATGGTGGGATAACAATTGGTGCTGGCGAAAGCTTTTTCTTTAGATCTGTGAAAGCATTCAAACAGTCATTAGTAAATTCAAATGGATGATTTTGTTGAAGCAAAAGATGTAAGGGTTTAGAAATTTGTGAGAAGTCTTTTATGAACCGCCTGTAGAAGCCTGCATGTCCCAGGAAACTGCGTACAACTCATACATTAGTAGGCGGGGGAAGATTTGTAATTGCATCCACCTTGGCTTTGTCGACTTCAATGCCATAGCATGAAATTTTGTGTCCCGACACTATTCCTTATGTTACCATAAAATGGCATTTTTTCGAGTTTAGTACTAGGTTGGCTTCTTCACAGCGTTTCAACACCTTGGATAAATTGCCGAGACATCGGTAAAACATCACCCGAGACGAAGAAGTTATCCATAAATATTTCCATGCACTCTTTCACCATATCCGAAAAGTTTGCCATCATGCATCTTTGGAATGTAGCTGAAGCGTTACACAGTCCAAACGACATTCGTCTAAAAGCATAGATACCATACGGGCACATGAAAGTTGTTTTTTCTTGGTCCTCGGGTGCTATGGCAATTTGGTTATACCCCGAGTATCCATCAAGGAAGCAGTAAAACGCTTTTCCTGCTAATCTATCCAACATTTGGTCGATGAAAAGGAGGGAAAATGATCTTTCTTTGTTGCTTTGTTAAGCTTCCTGTAATCCATGCATATGCGCCATCCCGTGACTGTTCTGGTGGTGAGTAGCTCGTCATGCTTGCCTTTAACCACGGTCTCACCACATTTCTTTGGTATACATTGTAATGGGCTAACCCATGAACTATCAGATATAAGATAAATTACTCCCGCATACATCCATTTTATAATTTCCTTCATGACTACCTTCTTAATGATCGGGTTGAGCCGTCTTTGGGGTTCTACCGAAGTACTATAGATATCTTCAAGGTTGATTTTGTGCATGCATATGGTCGGACTGATTCCTTTCAAGTCTGCCATCGTCCATCCTATAGCTTTCATGTGCTGTGACAAAACATTCAACAAACTATTCTCATGTTCAGAGGTTAGGTTAGCAGAAATTATCACTGGTAGGGTTTCATCAACTCCTAGATAATCATATTTCAAATGTGATGACAAAGTTTTAAGTTCCAACTTTCGTGTATGTTGTGAAGATGACTCATGAGATTTCATCATAATCTAAGGGTTCAAATTTCATACATGATCTGTTATAAAGAGGTCTCGATTGGTCCCTTGTTTTTCCTCTGCATCTTGCATTGATATTGTTTTCAGGGTGTTCATTGTTCAGATTTCTGTGGTCGAGGCCATGATTTTCAGGATCGTCTTCTGAAAATAATTCGTCTGGGCCAAAGTTTTCTGCTTCATGTATCTCGGTAGTAGGTTCATGGTATAAAGTATTATATTCATCGAGCCTTAGGGATTCACCTCGTCCAATGATTGCCTTTCTTCAATCTTGTTAATGCATTGGCATTCCTCTAAATCGTCCACGTATTTCATGGAGTTGAATACATTGATAGTGACGCTTTGTTCGCCTGCTCTCATGGTGAATTCTCCCTTTTCACAATCTATGAGGATTCTTCCGGTGACTAAGAAGGGGCTTTCAGAATGATTGGTGCATTTTCATCGGCTTCGCAATCCAGGATGAGAAAATCCACTGGAAATACGAATTTATCCACCTTTACTATGACATCTTCTATTCTGTTGTTGGTTCGTACATAAGACCGATCAACCAACTGTAGGATGATCAAGGTGGGATGGGCGTGATACCCGTTTAGCTTAATAAATATGGACCTTGGTATCAAGTTTACACTTGATCCCAAATCAATAAGAGCTCGTCATATGAAGTCATTACCAATGGAACATTGTATTATAAAACTGACAGGGTCTTTTTGTTTTGGTGGGAGTTTGCTTACTGCTGAACAGATTTATGTTGCCATGGCGAAACGTTCTACCTTCCTTTTCTTTGTAACAATTTCCTTAAGATACTTGGCATAGGAAGGCATTTGTTCAATGGCTTCAAGTAAGGGCGCATTAATACACAATTGATCCATTTCTTAAACTAGATTTCATCATCATGATTCTTCAACCGTTGAGGGAACGATGGTGGAGGTCTCACATCAACTGCTGATGGTGCTGAGTAATCGCTGGCCTTGACCATGAATTTTTTATTATCCGGTCGATGCTCTTCTGAGCCTTCACTTCTTTCCTTCTCTCCAGGCACTTCCTCTCGTTCAACATTCTCAGATTGATCATCCAGTTGTGTTATGCCTTGGCGAGGATTGTTCAAGTTGATGCTTCTCATGATGCTTAGTAACTTCAGTATCACTGGGGAGATTTTCATGTGGGCGAGAATGTATGTCATAGCAATTTGTCCCACTTGATTCTCCAACGCTCTGAGAGATGAACTATGGCTTTGCAAAAGCGTTGCTTGGCTTTGTAGAAAATTTCCTTGATTTTTAATTGTTGCAGCGTGTTCGTGCATCAAGGTCTTTGTGGAAGCCATGAAATCTTTTGTCGAGGCCATGAATTCCTGCGATGACAACTCTAAGGAATTAGTATTCGAATTGGTGTTAGAGGAATACGTTATACCTTTATTGTTCTGCCAAGGTTGCTGATGATGTTGATTCTGAAAATGTTGATGGTCAGAATTATTTTGCTGTGGCCTGTAATTTGTGACTTGATTGTTACTGTTCCCTTGATTACTCCATGAAAACTTTGGGTGTTGTCTCCAACTAGGATTGTAAGTGTTCAAATATGGGTTGTTATTGTTCCGATTCTAGTTGCCCACAAAATTAGTTGACTCATGGTTTTCAGGACATTCACTCTCATGATGATTGTCGTGACAAAATAAGAATGCGTTATTGGCCACCTTGACTTCTCTTACCTCATTAGGACGTTGCAAATTTTTCAACATGTTGGTTATGGCAGAAAGTTAAGCGGCTACCGAATCTTTACCTTCTAATTCATATGCTCCTGATGTTTTTCTGCCAGTTCCCAATCTTGCACTTGGAAATTGATAATAATTATTTGTTATCCTGTTGAGGATGTCAAAAGCTTCCTCGGGTGATTTGTCTAGTAAGGTGCCATTAGCTGAGGCATCTAGGATCATTCGAGTTGGTGCGTTGACTCCATTGTAAAACATTACCACTTGCGTCCAATCGTGAAATCCATGGTTAACACATTTGCGAAGTAGACTTTTATACATATCCCAACATTCGTACATTGATTCATCATCTCTTTGGCAAAAACTAACAATGTCATTGCGAAGCTGAGTGTTCATATTGGGCGGATTATATCAGAGTAGGAAACTCTTGCATAAATCTGCCCATGACTCCATCACAAAAGGAGATTGATCAAAATTTCAATGGATTGTTCATAATGAAAAGAATTCGTCCGAAGGGGAGAATAAACTCATAATGAGAAGAACTTATTCAACATTGGTTCAAATACATCCCAAAAGAAGATGGATCAACATTTCTAATAGAAAGTTCATAATGAGAAGAGCTTGTCTAAAGAGAGAGAAGTAGTTCATAATGAGAATAACTTGTCTAAAGAGAGAGAAGAAATTCATAATGAGAAGAATTTATTCAACCATGGTTCAAATCTATCACAGAAAGAGGTGGATCAACATTGCTAATAGAGAGTTCATAAGGAGAAGAACTCGTCCGATGAGGGAGAAGAAGTTAATAATAAGAATAACTCATTCGATGAATGAGAAAAAGTTCATAATGAGAAGAGCTTGTTTAACATTGGTTCAAATCCACCACAGAATGAGATTGATCAACATTTCTATTTGAGAGTTCATATTGAAAAGAACTCATCCAATGAGGGAGAATATGTTCATAACGAGAACTTGTTCAACATTTGCTCAAATACATCACAAAAAGAGGCGGATTAACATTTCCAAAGAGGAGTTTATAATGAGAATAACTCGTCCCAAGGAGTGAGAGTTCATATTGTGAAGAACTCGTAGCTCAAAAACTTCAAACATTCGGACCAAATAAAATTAGTGTTTTTATGTTTTTGCTCCATTCTCGTTTCACAAGAATGAGCAGAGAGAGACAATTGTAGTCACCAATTTTATAATTTTTTTATTATTTTAATCCCAACTATATATATTTATAATTTTTAAACAATATCAAATACCCATATATACATATAATACAAACCAAAAAAATTAATAAGTCCATGAATAAAATCCATTTTACAAAAAAAAAAAAAATTACATGTAACCATAAAACCCTATCCAACAAACCCTAAATGACCCAATTGAGAAGCCCAATAACATGCGAAGCCCGTCTAACAAAATTAGGGATTTCCTATATTAGCCCTGGCACCGCCCAATTTGTGGCCATTGGATCGAAGGGGAGATCAATGGTGTGGATCGCCCCAGGCCAATTGATACCAAGAAGCCTCCCGTCGTTGCTGTCGCTTCATCTACCAGACTCATATAATATACACAAGCGTCCATTCAGAGCTCCCTCTTGCGTGGTTCGTTGTCCCAGCGGCCCGATTCGTGGTCCCTCTCCCTCGACCATGTCTCTCCTCGCCACACCAATTGCCAACAAGCATTCAACCGGCCAAGATTCGCCTCATCACGGGCCTTGCAAGCAAAAAGAGAAAACAAAATTAAGAAAATGAGAGCCTTTTCTCTTGGTTTTTATGTATGTAACCTTGGAAAAAAATGGGTATAAAACCCAAAATAGAATTCTTGTAAAGCATTCGAAAAAACTTTCCTAGAAAAATCAAAAGGCAACAAAAACATTTTTAAGTTATTCTTTCACTTTGATTTTGGATTTTCATTACTCGGTGTGTGCATGTTGTTATTTCGAAACCAAAAATAGGAGAGAAGGGAGTTATTTACCTTAGTGGTGAACAAATCTCACCAGAGGTCGAAAGATCGGAGGCCCGTTGGCCTTTTCGAGACTTGCATGCTTTTTTTTGGGTTACATTTTGGGGCTTAGAGTAGAGGTGAGGTCTTTTAGGTCTAGGTTACGTCGTAGGGTAGTTTGACCACTGTCAATGGGTGACAGAGGTCGGAGCAGAGCAGATTCACGATATAAAGGTAGTCATTTTAGGCTTCTGGTAGTCTCGGTTGAAGATAATAGAAGGGTTAGAAAATAAATAGGTGTGTTTTGGTGCATTTGGGATAGTCTAGAGTCTTCACCGATCAAAGTAGAGGGAGGATAGAATGAAGAATGGCCACCTATTAACGGTGGTCAATGATGAGGCTTTGGGTCTTGAGGGATTCGGTCAGCTTGAGAGGGATAGGGATTTGAGAGGATGAAACAAAAATAGAAAAAAGTTTTTAGGGTTTGAGTGTTCAAATGACCATTTTAGATAAAATTTTATGTTTTGTGTGGTGAAAAAGGTTTAATGACGTTACGGTCCCTGATATTTTAGCCCTTTTACATTCTGGTCACCATTCCACTTCATTTTTATTATTATTTCGAATCATGTGAACTAAGTTTTCTATTTTTATTCTTTATCACTAACTCTTTTATTTGTTAATATTAATGGATTCGATCTTGCGATTACTTGTTTCGGGGTATGACCCACATTATCATGATTCAAATTTAATTTTAATTCTAACTCGTTGACTTTTAATTTATTGCATCAAACTAATTCTACGATTTCGTGATGATCCGTCCCGATATATGACTCGCGTTGTCCATGTTCCGGATGAAATATTAAAAATTGATCTTTTAACCTTTAATTTCGTGCACTTTTTTTCAGCATTGCAATTTTTAGTTCCTCTTAATATGCCTTTTTAAATTTCTAGTATTTTAATTTCATTTCATTACATTATAGTACCTTAACGGTATATGTTTTATTTTTCCCCTTATTTTCTATTTTATTTCATTTCAGTTTCTTCACTTGATGTGTTTAATTTCAGCTATATGCTTTTAATAGATTTTAATTGAGTTTTTTTGTTAATTATAAATTATCTTTATTGATTTGTATTTTAGTAATCTTATATTATTATTAGTAGCCCAAATTTTGGCTGGTGACTAAAATTTAAGTTTTTAAAGTTAGATGGTTAAAGTATTAACATTATAAAAGTTTAAAGACAAAAAATATAATTTTTGAAAAGTTAAATACTTTAGCCGTAAATGAGCAGTTTGACCTAAAATAAGAATTTTTTAAAAATCAGATAATCGGATCAAACCATAATTTTACGAAAATTCGAAGGATGTTAGACAATAGTTATAAATATTTATTTTTATATTTTAGATCAATGAAATTTAATATGGATCAATAAAATTTGTAGACATTCATTTTCATTCGGGTCTTATTTTGTTTTTACATTATATTAGTATTAATTTTTTTATATAGGTTCATTATTATTAAATATATGTACTTAATATATATATTATCTGGTTATTGATTATAATTATATTATAGTTAATTAAAAGCATGGATGTTTATAAACTTCGGTGAGGTTATATATGCATATATGATTATTGTAAATATTATATATATATATATATATATATATTAAATATTATTAAAAAAGAAAAAAAAAGATTAATATTATTTAATGTTTTATTACAGGTTACAAAGACCCAAATATGTTACAAATCCCATTAATACAACAACAGCCCACGTATGAAAACCCAGGAGGCCCGCGAGCAGAAACCCTAGGACCTAGGGTTAAAGGCGCCACCGACTTATTCCCACTGTTGGATTTGGTAGAAGGTCAACGGCTCATATCACTTTCGTGATTAGGGTTTCTTAACCCTGGCCATCATCAAGCAAACAGCCGCTGCCGTCCACAGTAGCGACGGTTCTCCTTTGCCCGTAGGTTCTCACACGCTTGTGAACGCATCAGCATGTGCACAACGATGGCCAGCAAACAAACAAACGAAAATGGTCCCCATCGCCTCAACCGTTTGTGTCACTTTCGTGTGGTCTCTGGACCACTGCAAGATGCAGTCTGCCAGCCGAACGAATGCCTCCGTGCAGATGTCAGAGTGACAGAGGCCCTCCCAGCGTCCTATAGGCAGTGGAAATTATTGGAGATCTAATCAAAATTTGAAGGATTTAGTGAGATTTTCTTCAAAAAAAAAAATGTGAGGGCCTAATTGAAATATTCAAAAAAAAAAGGAGGCTTAATGATTTTTTTAACAATTTTTAGGTGGATTAATTAAAAAATATTCAAAAATTTTAAGATTTTATGAGAATTTCTAAAATTTTCAAGGAGATTAATTAAAATTTCAAAAATATTTTAAGGTTCAAAGTAAATTTTATAAAACTTTGGGGGTGTCAAGGCTCCCTCTGGTAATTGGTACCATTCGGCCCTGCCTACAGCAGTGCATGAAGGAGAAGAGACAAAAACCCTCTCGTAATATATAACATGAAAATGAGAATCAGAAGAGGAGGATTATCAGACCAAAAATTAGAGGAAAAAAAAGGAGAAACCATTTTTACATAACAGAGAGTTTTAGAAAAGAAAAAAAAGGCCTACCTTTTCTTCAAAAGCTATCCTCGTTTCATCACCCGAGTTGAAAAGAACCCTTCAAATCTTTCAAAGGTAACCATTCTTGCTGAGATTTAGAGGAGAGTTTTCGGAAATATGATATTTTGGGGCTTTGTTTGGGGGTTTCTGTTCTAAGAGAAAGGAAGAAAGTGGGTGAGAGAGAGTGAACGTATAGGAGAAGAAACTGGGGATAATGTTGTTTTAAGGCCAGTTTGAATTAAGGATTTTAGGATTCCTGGCATGTATATTTTTTACTAACTAAGGACCCATGTTTAGTTGGGTAAGATTCTCAAGTGAGGTAATATTTCTTTCCCAACAGTAAATATTGTGTGTTTTTTCTTGGTTAGGCATTCTTTTATTTCCGTGTGCTAAGGGATAAAATATCCTTCTTTTCTCCGTTTGCCTCTGTGATATCTTCTTCTTCCCCGTGAACTTGTCTCTGCGAAAAATTCATCGTTCTCCTGGTAAGATTTCTTCTCCTCTCCATTTCTTTACAATTTTTTTATTTGTTTAATTTTTCCAGAAAAATGATTTTGGGTAAGGATTTATCTTAATCTAATATTGTTTGGTCGAAAGCATTTTTTCAAAAAAATGCTTTCGGGTTAAGGTTCTTAAGGTTTTGGTTGCATTTTGATTGGAAATTATGTAGTCGATTTAAGTTAACCTCGAGCGATAGTTTCCTTATAGCTGCTGTTTTGCTTGGATCTATTCTGTCATTTTTTTCATAATATTGTATTTTTGGTCGAACCCATTTTTGATTGGAAATATGGTTATAGTTGTTGTTTAGCTTGGATCCATTATGCCAGAATTTGTTGCTACACTTCTCATTTAGATTTTGAAACTGAAGAGACTGACGAGAATCACTAGTAGCTGGTAATTTTTAAAAAAACTAGTTAGATATAGATCATCCGACAGTATATCAATAACATAGCTTATAAAAGCACTAAAACATTATACAGCTCAAGCCAAACTTTAGTTACAGGAAGATGCAGTAGAACACAGGGCTTAGATAAAGGTAACCTTGTATAAGCCAAGAGAGTGATGAGTTTTTAGTCTGAGTTGGAAACACGTGCCTACAGAAATAGCAGAAGAGAGATTAAAGGAGTGAAAAAAAGATGATGATTATTAATATATCATTACAAATGTTTGTTGAATGATCAGTATAAAATTATGCTGTATACATAGATTACATAGAATGAAGGAAACCAGTGGAAGTTTTTTCGGGTTCATCAACTCTATTTCCCCCCCCCAAATCTAATTTTCTCATTGCTTTTCCCTGTAGAGATAGGACCAAGTCTTTGGATAATGTGCAGTATTTGAGCTTTAATGAAATATTGAATAGTCTTAAAGAGGGGGTTGTAAACTGTAAAGTAAAAGTAAGGATATTTGATAGGGTTTGGTTATATTCATAGTTGAATCAATTAGACTTTTAAACGGGGTATACAACTTTAAGAACATTGCCCTTTTTTCATTTAAGTTAAATTGATTCAGATATAGTTGATTTCAAGACATCTGATCCTCATAATAGATAAGTAAAGCCTGCCTCTATGGAACAAATACTTTAAATTAAAAAATGAATATCTTCCAATCCAAAGCAATCAAAATCATTCCCCCTCCTATTTTTCCATCACCATCCCCAGAAAACCGTCAAAACTCCACCGACCCATGCCATCCTCTCCCTTGGACGAGCTCTCGGTCTGTAACCCAGACCCTCAATGGCTCCCATCACTTCACAATCAAGGGCTATTCCTTAGGCAAAGGCAGGGGCGTAGGCAAATACATAGCCAACAAGACCTTCACTGTGGGAGGTTATCAATGGGCAATCTACTTTTACCCCGATGGCAAAAACTCCGAAGATCATTCTATCTATGTCTCCGTTTTCGTGGCTTTAGCGAGCGAAGGAACCGATGTTAGAGCCCTTTTCGAGTTAACTCTTTTGGACCAAAGTGGGAAAGGGAAACATAAAGTTCATAGCCATTTCGATCGAGCTCTCGAGAGCGGCCCATATACGCTTAAGTATAGGGGAAGTATGTGGTAAGGATATTGATTCTTCGTTTTTAAATTCGTTTATTTTTGGGCCTTTTTGCGTTGTTTCTCTTAATTTTTTGGTTGATTTTTTAATATGTTAGAGAAGGGTTGGAGAAAGGTTATTGAAGAAAATAAAGGAAGGATTAATTTCCTGTTCAAATTCTTATTAAATTTTAGGGGGCGTGGTCATTCTTGTTGTTGGGTTTGAACAATTTTGAAGTAGGCTAAGGAAACAAGTGTTAGAAAACTGGGGGAATGGCCAAGTATTGATGCTTTCGAAGAATTAGACGTGAATGAGAAATGACGTTTTGATGAAGGATATAGGATTTATGTACTGGGAATTGAGGATAATTTTTGCTGCTCAAGTGCAAAGGATGGATGGTATGAGTTTAAATTATAGGTTCTAGCCATAGCAATGCTTCATTCTATACCGAACAAAATCAAAGATAATTCTTTCAATGTAACACCCCAATTTAGGGGCTAAATTTTAAGAAATTATAAAATGATGAATTTAATTGGTATTTTGAAAGAAACGGTGGATTAAATTCTAAAATTTTAAAGTTGGCAGACCGTTTTAAGAAGTGCAGTAAGTTCAGTGACTAAACTCATGGTTTACCCATTTTTATTATGAGATGAATTATAAACCCCCTCATCGTGCGCAGATTCTCATATTTTCCAATTTGCCCTTCTCCAACAACCCTCATTTCAACTCCGATCTACTCGCCGTCCGACCTTCGATCGATGAACCGAAACTACCATCGTGTTCGTTGTCGACCGAGGAACAAAACCCCTCAAACTGTTCGTCGTGAATCGTCGCCGTTCGTCGTTAATTTCAGACGAAAGTATCGTCGGTAATAATTCGATTTCATTTGGTTTTTCGTCGATTCACGACGATCCGGTCATCCGTTTTCGACACCTCCCGTACCATCGTTTCTTTGTATCGTTTCGAGTCCGTCGGTGTCCTCCGTTTCTCCGTCGTTGACGGCGCGTGGAGGGGTGAGACCGTCAAAGTTTCCGACGTTTCGAAATCGACCTCTCCGCCGTTCAAAATTGTGAACCGAGCTTTGTAAGTGCCTCAAAATCGCTTAAAATAATTTTTAGAAATTTTTCGGGAAATTTCCCACATCGGGTTACTGTTCACGGGTCGCACGTGCCACCCCCGAGAGTGGGCATCGTCTGGGTGTTAATTTTGTAATTAATTTCTGTTTGTATGCTATTTGTGTAAAATTCGGGTATAAGTTTTGTAAATACTTGTAAAATGTGGCTAATTTGGTAATTAATTTATGTTAGGGTGATATTTGTGTAAAATAGTCGACTGTTGACCATTGACCGGCGTTGACCAAAGTTGACTAGAACTTTGACCGGCTTTGACCGGGCATTAAACGACCTTTGATTTTGATCGAATATACCTATCATGACGTTTTTCGACGTTCCAAGTTCGATTCCGCAGTCTGCTTTTCGAAATTCGGACCCGAAGGCCTCGAAATTTCCAGTCAAACCCGTTGACTTTGATTTTGACCTAAAATTCCAAATTTTTGAAAAGTTATATTTTATACTTTCGACGTCCTGAATCCGAATCCGAAGTCCGTTTCGCCAAATTCTAACCCGATAAGCTGTTTTTTACTGATTTATCATCCGATTCGATCCGTTTATCGCAATTAAGCTCCGTTTTATATATAATTTATGTTGACATGTATATGAAGAATTATTGGAAGTTGAATTAAAGATCAAAGGCGTTCAAATGAAATTTTTATGGTCGATCAGTATGACACAAAAATCGAGGTAATACTTTACTACCTCTTTATGCTTTATGGAATATGTTGATATTGGTAAATGCATGAATAAGATAATGTTGGTCACTTTTGTGGAGTTGAATAATTTATACACTCGATATGAATGTGGTAGAAATTCTGTAACTGAATACGGCTCGAATGACTAATATAAGAGATTGAGGAATTGTTAGAATTAAATTACAAGTTTGTGATTAGTGATAAAGAAATCAACCTGGATCTGTATCTTATAATTTATTTCATCAAAGGTCAAATGTTAAAGGTACTTGGATGAGAAATTATGAGAATACTCCGGTAAGGTAAAAATTACGAAAATACCCTTATGTTATAAAAAGAGAAGATTTGACTATGGAAGTTGGATAAGAAGTTTTTGATCTGATGAAACTACTGATGTGCATAAGAAATCCTAGTTTTGCTTGGAAAATATAGATAACCGGTTTTTAACCCAAGAGGATTTGAGCAAGAATCTAGGAGTCTGTTAAGGGAATCATTTCAAGATCAGAGAATGTTCGGGAAAGCAATTAATCATAGGATCTCTAAATTATATTATTTTCGTTAAGAGCTAATATTGAAATTATTTGGTTAAAAAATTACGAAAATGCCTGTGAGAGGTAAAATAGTCTGAGTTGACCCTGAATAAGAAAGTACTTTGAGGATTCGTACTTAACTCGATTAAGTACGGATTTGATTGTTAAGATCCTGACTTAGTGAAGAAAAATTCCTGATATTCCGTCGGTAAAAATCTGAGAAGGTACTTGACCCAAAAATATCCGAGTTATAAGTAAATACCTGAAGAACAAATTATCGGGGATGTTCTGTTGTGAGAATTATTCGAAATGACTGAAATAAATGATAAGATTGAATTTAATAGTAAGATCGGACAGAAAGAAATGATTGAAATACACTGAATTTGTAAAATGACCAAAATACCCTTATAATGGAAATGACCCAAGAATACCATCAAGCTCAGGAATGATTGGATATCTTCGAGCTCTGAAATAAATAAAATAAAACTAAACACCAAAATTACCAAAAAACCCTTATGGCCTATACTAAGTAAATGCATTGGATTAATTAAGGAATCCAAATAAGCATAGGTATTGGACTACCTATAAAAGTTATGGAACACAGCTTAAGTGAGCCGATCAACCTTAATGATATGTCAGTACCTGAACAACATAGATATTACTTGAATTCGTGTTCGTCTACTCAAGTTTAGCTCGATGATAATTTTGGAAGTATCCAGCTCAGCTCAACTCTAGATCGCATTCAGTACTAAGAATTGGACGTTTGTTCGACAAATCAACCACGAAGACCAAATCGAATGGATCGGAAGTATAATATGTATATGAAATTCAGGAACATTTGTATTACTCTAGAAAATCCCGAAGTAACTGGAATGAACTTGAATGCTAAATGAACTAAGTAATCTCAATGACTGAGGATTAAGTAAGTGATTAGGATAAGCCTAGAAATTCGGATGAACTTACATGATGTATCATCCCTATGTATTATGAACCACAAATAAAGTACGTCAGCATTTCATGGTATCGTGGAAGCGTGAAAATGAAATAAAGACCATTAGAATATCTGTTAGTCTCCTTAAGATATTTCAGTGATGACTCAAAAGTTGATTTATGGACAATAACTGTTGGTATTAAAGAGTGAATACCTGGTCGGAAAACGAATGGACCGGTCAACATGCATTAGTTTTGGGAGTTATTAAACTTGATTTATTTCAATAATCCGATAAATCGATGCCGGCTGTAAATGTCTTGAATCTTCATTTATTCCTTATCAACTCAAATTATATTCTGAATAACTGATGATTCCGTTAGTTATTGAACTATTCATATAGTGATTCTAAATTCCGACATTCTATCGGTAAACTGAAGATCCTTGTTTCTTTGCCCAATAAGATTATCCAGTATCTCTGAAGAATATATGATAAATATTTTGATCCTCTAGTGTGTTCCACATGTACTACATGATAGTTTTATATGTTTCAAATGAGTTTTAACGAAAGTATTGATTTACTGGTTTATGAACCATGTCAACATGGTATGTGATCTCCGATTACGGTTTTCATCGAAAAGTATGAATTGTATATGATTTATGAAATAATGGAATTTACTGGTTTATGAATTATGGTTACCAGAAATGTGTTATATGGTTTCCTGTTTTTACTGGAAAATATGACTTGTTCCTGATTTATGAAATCATGAAATTTAGTAGGAGTGCAGGTGGGTGTAAGGTTCTGTGGAACCTACACATTATGGAGTGTTGGTTGGAGGGAATAATATGATTTTCGATAAACGTTTTATGGGAAGGTGTTGTTGGAGGAAGTTACCGTTACTATAGGCTCCTCTGCTTTGTGCTCAGGATAAGTCCTTACTTGGTGTGTAGGTGGGTGTATGGTTCTGGGGAACCTACACATTATAGAGCGTTTGGTTGGAGGGATTAATATGGTTTTTGAATAAAAATATTTTTTTAAACTACTACTGTTTAAAAAGAAAAGATATGTATCTCTTCACTGGTTTTATGGGAACACACTAGAAAACCGATTCTGATCTCCTGAACCTAAACATCCCAAATATTTTCCATCAGAACTGAATACTATCTGTTAATACCTGAAATATCAATGGGATCTCAGCTCAGTCTAAAAATCTGTATATATCTGAACCAATAAGGAAATATATGTTTATCTGTATCTGCACATTCTTCAGCCTCATCTGGTAGTTCTATATTACTGAGCTTTCCGAAGCTCACTCTATTACTCACCATTGCAGGTTAAAAGAATTGAACCAGTGCATCTATCGACTTCAGTAAGAGAGTTCTTCCGGCGTTGTTGCAGAGTATGGTACATATGATTAGGGGGCATGTAATTGTATTTTGATTTATATACGAGCCTGAAAATCTGTTTTATTTCTGCATACTGATAAATCATTTTATAAGTTACATGTTTTAATAAAAGTTTTAATTTTTTCGCCATTTTTACAGTGGGTCACTCCGGTGGCCCTAATGTGACACTCCAAACTTGATCAGGTTATCCGCATCGGTCTGAGGGGGTTACTTTTAGTGGTATCAGAGCTATGGTTTGAATCAAAATTTTCATGATAGACCGGCCGGTCGAATGTCAAAAGATGTCTGACCAGTACATGCCCCTAGACTACAGTCGTACTCTCTGAGCCGAAACTCTAAGGTTGAGTCCCTGTCTGTAACGAGTAAATCGAAGTTTCTATCCGTTAAGGCTATACTTGCACAAAAATGAATATCAGTAACATTTGTATAAACGCTGTAAAATACCTCATGAGCCATGTGAGAGTTATTCATCTGAGAAATTCTGACTCGACTCCGGAAATGAAATTGGAATATGCTACTGCTTTATGAGCCTATTCTCGTAACCAAGGCTGAATTGATTTCACAAGGATAAAGTTGTTTTGATTATTTACTTTGACTGAGGGAGAATTCTGATGAAAATGTATACTCAGCTGGTTAAGGATTAGTAGAGGACACATACTTTTGTAAAAGCTACTTGAAGATATAAAAGAACTGATGGAAGTTTCATTTATGTAATTATGTGACATGAATGAATTTCGAGGACGAAATTCTTTTAAGGAGGGGAGAATTAAACCCCAATTTAGGGGTTAAATTTTAAGAAATTATAAAATGGTGAATTTAATTGGTATTTTGAAAGAAACGGTGGATTAAATTATAAAATTTTAAGAAATTATAAAATGGTGAATTTAATTGGTATTTTGAAAGAAACGATGGATTAAATTGTAAAATTTTAAAGTTGGCAGACTGTTTTAAGAAGTACAGGAAGTTCAGTGACTAAACTCATGATTTACCCATTTTTATTATGAGTTGAATTATAAACCCCCTCCCTGTGCGCAGGTTCTCATATTTTCCAGTTTTCCCTTCTTCAACAACCCTCCTTTCAACTCCGAGGAACAAAACCCCTTAAACCTTTCGTCATGAATCATCGCCGTTCATCATTAATTTCAGTCGAAAGTATCGTCGGTAATAACTCGATTTCAGTTGGTTTTTCGTCGATTCACGACAATCCGATCATCCGTTTTCGACACCTCCCGCACCATCGTATTCCTTGTGTTGTTCTGAGTCCGTCGGTATCCTCCGTTTCTCTGTCGTCGTCGGCGCGTGGAGGGGTGAGACCGTCAAAGTTTCCGACGTTTCGGAATTGAGCTCTCCGCCGTTCAAAATTATGAACCGAGCTTTGTAAGTGCCTCAAAATCGCTTAAACTAATTTTTAGGAATTTTTCGAGAATTTTCCGACATCGAGTTACTGTTCACGCGCTGCACGCGCCACCCCCCTGAGAGTGGGCATCGTCTGGGTGTTAATTTTTTAATTAATTTTTGTTTGAGTGCTATTTGTGTAAAATTCGGGTGTTAATTTCGTAAATATTTGTAGAATGTGGCTAATTTGTTAATTAATTTATGTTAGGGTGATATTTGTGTAAAATAGTCGACTGTTGACCGTTGACCGACGTTGACCACAGTTGACCAGAACTTTGACTGGCTTTGACCGGGCATTAAACGACCTTTGATTTTGACTGAGTATACCTATCCTGATGTTTTTCGACGTTCCAATTCCGATTCCGCAGTCTGTTTTTCAAAATTCGGACCCGAAGGCCTCGAAATTTCCAGTAAACCTGTTGACTTTGATTTTGACCTAAAATTCCAAAATTTTGAAAAGTCATATTTTATGCTTTCGACGTCCTAAATCCGAATCCAAAGTTCGTTTTGCCAAATTCGAACCCGGTAAGCTATTTTTCACTGATTTATCATCCGATTTGATCTGTTTATCGCAATTAGCCTCCTTTTTTATATAATTTATGTTGATATGTATCTAAAGAATTATTAAAAGTTGAATTAAAGATCAAAGACGTTCGAAAGGAATTTTTATGGTCGATCAGTATGGCATGTAAATCGAGGTAATACTTTACTACCTCTTTATGCTTTGTGGAACATGTTGATATGGTAAATGAATGAATAAGATAATGTTGGTCACTTTTGTGGAGTTGAATAATTTATACACTCGATATGAATGTGGTAGAAATTCTGTAACTGAATACGGCTCGAATGACTAATATAAGAGATTGAGGAATTGTTAGAATTAAATTACAAGTTTGTGATTAGTGATAAAGAAATCAACTTGTATATGTATCTTATAATTTATTTCATCAAAGGTAAAATGTTAAAGGTACTTGGATGGGAAATTATGAGAATACTCCGGTAAGGTAAAAATTACGAAAATACCCTTATATTGTAAAAAGACAAGATTTGACTATGGAAGTTGGATAAGAAGTTTTTGACCTGATGAAACTACTTATGTGCATAAGAAATCCTAGTTTTGCTTGGAAAATATAGATAACCGGTTTTTAACCCAAGAGGATTTGAGCAAGAATCTAGGAGTCTGTTAAGAGAATCATTTTAAGATCAGAGAATGTTTGGGAAAGTAATTAATCATAGGATCTCTAAATTATACTATTTTCGTTAAGAGCTAATATTGAAATTATTTGGTTAAAAAATTACGAAAATGCCCTTGAGAGGTAAAATAGTCTGAGTTGACCCTGAATAAGAAAGTACTTTGAGGATTCGTACTTAACTTGATTAAGTACGGATTTGATTGTTAAGATCCTGACTTAGTGAAGAAAAATTCCTGATATTCCGTCGGTAAAAATCTGAGAAGGCACTTGACCCGAAAATATCCAAGTTATGAGTAAATACCTGAAGAACAAATTATCGGGGATGTTATGTTGTCAGAATTGTTCGAAATGACTAAAATAAATGATAAGATTGAATTTAATAGTAAGATCAGACAGAAGGAAATGATTGAAATACACTGAATTTGTAAAATGACCAAAATACCCCTGTAATGGAAATGACCCAAGAATACCATCAAGCTCAGGAATGATTGGATATCTTCGAGCTCTGAAATAAATAGAATAAAATTGAGCACCAAAATTACCAAAATACCCTTATGGCCTATACTAAGTAAATGCATTGGATTAATTAAGGAATCCAAATAAGCATAGATATTGGACTACCTTTAAAAGTTATGGAACACAACTTAAGTGAGCCGATCAACCTTAATGATATGTCAGTACCTGAACGTCATAGATATTACTTGAATGCGTGTTCGTCTACTCAAGTTTAGCTCGATGATAATTTTGGAAGTATTCAGCTCAGCTCAACTCTAGATCGCATTCAGTTCTAAGAATTGGACGTTTGGGCGACAAATCAACCACGAAGACAAAATTGAATGGATCAGAAGTACAATATGTATCTGAAATTCAGGAACATTTGTATTACTCTAGAAAATCCCGATGTTACTGGAATGGACTTGAATGCTAAATGAACTAAGTAACCTCAATGACTGAGGATTAAGTAAGTGATTAGGATAAGCCTGGAAATTCGGATGAACTTACATGATGTATCATCCCTTTGGATTATGAACCGCAAATAAAGTACATCAGCATTTCATGGTATCGTGGAAGCGTGAAAATGAAATAAAGACCATTAGAATATCTGTTAGTCTCCTTAAGATATGTTCAGTGATGACTCAAAAGTTGATTTATGGACAATAACTGTTGGTATTAAAGAGTGAATACCTGGTCGAAAAACGAATGGACCGGTCAACATGCATTAGTTTTGGGAGTTATTAAACTTGAGTTATTTCAATAATCCGATAAATTGACGCCGACTGTAAATGTCTTGAATCTTCATTTCTTCCTTATCAGCTCAAGTTATATTCTGAATAACTGATGATTCCGTTAGTTATTGAACTATTCCTATAGTGATTCTAAATTCCGACATTCTATCGGTAAACTGAAGATCCTTGTTTCTTTGCCCAATAAGATTATCCAGTATCTCTGAAGAATATCTGATAAATATTTTGATCCTCTAGTGTGTTCCACATGTACTACATGATAGTTTTATATGTTTCAAATGAGTTTTAACGAAAGTATTGATTTACTGGTTTATGAACCATGACAACATGGTATGTGATCTCTGATTACGGTTTTCATCGAAAAGTATGAATTGTATATGATTTATGAAATAATGGAATTTACTGGTTTATGAATTATGGTTACCAGAAATGTGTTATCTGATTTCTGTTTTCACTGGAAAATATGACTTGTTCCTGATTTATGAAGTCATGAAATTTAGTAGGAGTGCAGGTGGGTGTAAGGTTCTGTGGAACCTACACATTATGGAGTGTTGGTTGGAGGGAATAATATGATTTTCGATAAACGTTTTATGGGAAGGTGTTGTTGGAGGAAGTTACCGTTACTACAGGCTCCTCTGCTTTGTGCTCAGGATAAGTCCTTACTTAGTGTGTAGGTGGGTGTATGGTTCTGGGAAACCTACACATTATGGAGCGTTTGGTTGGAGGGATTAATATGAGTTTTAAATAAAAATATGTTTTTAAACTACTACTGTTTAAAAAGAAAAGATATGGATCTCTTCTCTGGTTTTATGGGAATACACTAGAAAACCTATTCTGATCTCCTAAACCTAAACATCCCAAATATTTTCCATCAGAACTGAATACTATCTGTTAATACCTGAAATATCAATGGGATCTCAGCTCAGTCTAAAAATCTGTATATATCTGAACCAATAAGGAAATATATGTTTATCTGTATCTGCACATTCTTCAGCATCATCTGGTAGTTCTGTATTACTGAGCTTTCCGAAGCTCACTCTATTATTCACCATTGCAGGTTAAAAGAATTGAACCAGTGCATCTATCGACTTCAGTAAGGGAGTTCCTCCGGCGTTGTTGCAGAGTATGGTACATGTGATTAGGGGGCATGTAATTGTATTTTGATTTATATACGATTCTGAAAAATCTATTTTATTTCTACATACTGATAAATCATTTTATAAGTTACATGTTTTAATGAAAGTTTTAAATTTTTCACCATTTTTAAAGTGGGTCGCTCCGGTGGCCCTAATGTGACACTCCAGACTGGATCGGGTTATCTGCATCGGTCTGAGGGGGTTACATTCAAAGATAATTCTTTCTAGCCGTTTAATCAAGGAGGCATAACATTAAAACTTCAAACTGATCAAAAAAAGGGGGAGGTGATCCGGTCCTACTGTTTTTGTAACATGTCCATTGGTTGTCTCTTTTCATTAATGTCAAGTTTCATTTTTCTTAGAAGATTGGGGTTAGTTCCCTTAACAACGGTAGGTAACACTCAATAATTGACGTATCTTATCTTATTTAGCATATAAAAGACTCAAATGGAAAAAAACAGAGCTTACCCATAAGTTTAAACCACAAATATAGTAAGTAGAGGGAATTTACACAAAACCCATAGTTACCAAAAACTAAAAGGAACCAACTTTAAAGTACCCCTCAGTTTAATCAAAGTAGCATGTTATATTTTTTCTGTAAGTTTTTCGGGGGGAAACTAAGCTGTTGCAAAAATGTACTGGCAATACTATGACTTTCCCAATCAATAGGCACAAATAAAACTTTAGGTTTGTTGTTGCTTGGTATGTCTCTTTAGGTTTGGAAGTTCCATTAACACGCTCAACGTCTAGCTCAGTTATGCACGCCAACGCAGTCACTCAGCTTCCCAGTTTATTGTTGCCACCCTCTTTGTTATATTAGGTTGAAATATATTGGTAGTCCAAACTTTTAGGTTATTTGTATTTTCGTTACCGAACATTTGAAATTTGCAATAAAGTCACTAAACTTTTAATTCGTTATTATTATAATTATTGTCGTAAAAAAACTGATATAACATGTTAAAGTATATTTTTAAATACAATCACTGTTTTAAAATTTCGATATCCTTTATCATAGAATAATTCCTTTTTTTCCTCTTAATTCTTTGTTTAGGTTCAATTGAGGTCAAATAAAAGTCTTGAAATATCGTCTTTCTATTGATTCTATCGTCATTTAATGATTTCTCTGATTAAAAAAATACTATGTTGAATTCAAGAGATCATCTTTATATGGCTTAAGATTGATTAGTTTTCTCCTTTGGCATTCATATGATTTTTATCTTCTTTTTTGCTTACAGTTACATCAATCTTGAATTTTTTATCATTCATAGGATTGATCTATCTTTTAGAGCGGACAATGTAGTTGCGAGTTAGGGAACTGTTAAATTAGTGTTCAATTATTTTTATTGTGATGACAAACAATTGTTCTTGTTAAATATTATTATTTCCTAATATTAGAATGTTTGTTCATAATAACAATTATGGCTCGTTTACCAATACGAAAGAAGACACATATCGCCACAATTCTTATTTTACAATTGCAAATGATGGAGATTGTGTGTCATATGCTTATGGTTATTTCAGTTATCCTTAGAAAATATAAAAATCGACCTACAATAACTTAATTTACATAAAATTGTATTTGAAAGTGATCGACAAGGTGTTGATAATTGTTGAATGGATATTACTTTCCTTCATATTATATCCCACCATATTAAGATTAGAGTTTTAAAACGTCAAACAATAAGATCTAGTGAAACAATTAGTACAGTTCTCCATACAGTGTTAGCTTCAGTCTTGAAACTACATTCGATCCTTTTTAGAAAACCAGAACCGATACAAGATAATTCAACATACGATAGATGGAAGTGGTTTAAGGTATTGTATCATAATTCTGAACTTTCTTTTAAGTTAATTAGTAATGCTTAATACATAAATGGATAGTAATAATGTAATTTAACTTTATTTGATGAATATAGGGATATTTGTGTGCTCTATATGGAACATATATTATGGTCAATGTAGTTGTAATCGATAAACCTAGATACAGAACAAGAAAAAATGAAATTGCAACAAATGTACTTGGTGTTTGCACACCAAACATGCAATTAATTTATGTTTTACCTAAGTGGGAAGGTTCTGCAGCTAATGGTAGAATACTCAGAGATGTCATTAGTAGAAGAAATGTTTTAAATGTTCCACAAGGTAAATTATTAGGTCATTAATATATATATATATATATATATATATATATATAAAAAGAATGTAAAATTCTTACAAGTTTTGTATATTAATTTACTTTTTAAATTAAAATAATATATGGTGTTACTACTTATGTGATGTTGGATACACGAATGGAGAGGGATTTCTTGCACCATATAGAGGTCAAAAATACCACTTGAATGATTGGAGAGAAGGACACTAACCTACCACCCCTCAAGAATATTTCAACATGAAACATTCTCAAGCTAGGAATTGCATTGAGAGATGTTTTGGCATATTGAAAGCGAGATGGGTAATTTTAAGGGAAAAATCATTTTATCCAGTAAAAACACAATATAGACTCATTTCCACTTGTTGTCTTCTCCATAATTTTAAAAGATCTGAGATGCCAATCGATCCTATTGAATCTGACTATACTAAAGATAGTAGGCATGTTGAAGAGATTAATGAATTAGAAATGATCAGACATTGTGAGCCAAGCAGTGCTTGGACTGAGTGGAGAGACAAATTAGTAGAAGATATGTTTACTAGTTGGTTGGCGTCACGTACTTTAGGATATATGTTATTTTATGTTATGTATGGACTTTCACCTTCTATTTTATCTAATGTTAGTGGTCATTACTTTCATGTATTTGACATCTTTATATTTTATGGCATAAACTTTATTAAATTTTATGTATTTCTCTTCTATAAAATTCGAATTTTATTTGTTACGGACATTCATTACTTATGTCATTCACTACATTTGATTTATATTATATTACTATTTTAAATTTCATTTATGATTAGTATGTATAACATAACATGTTTTATGTTATGTTATACATTTTTTATATATATATATATTCTTAGATTGTTTCGAAAATCAATATGTCAACATCAAATATGGAATCTCAAAGGGGGGAAAACTGACATCTAGAAAGGTTAAGTCTTTAGTAACTAAAAGGACATGGACTAAAGAGGAGGATGCTGCACTTGATGAATGTTTACACATTTTGGCTGAAGACCCACATTGGAAAGCTGATAATGGAACATTTAGATCAGGTTATCTATCTAATCTTGAAAAGATGTTAGAAATCAAGCTTTCAACATCACAAATTAGGGCCCATCCACATATTGAATCTAGAGTTAAGCTACTCAAAAGACAATACAATGCTTTATCTGAAATGTTGAATATTGGAAGTGGGTTTAGTTGGAATGAAGAAGAAAAATGTTTAACTGCACCAAAGTATGTGTTTGATGATTGGGTTAGAGTAAGTATTTTAATTGAATTTATCTTCTTTCTGTACTCTTTGTTATCTACATAGGTAACTGTAAGATTTATTAAATATGCAATTTTACTAAATTGTAGAGTCATCCATCTGCTGCTGGATTGAGAAACAAGTCATTTCCATTCTTTGATGACTTTGTTCATATATTTGGAAAAGGAAGAGCTACAGGAACAATAGTCGAGACAACAGCTGATGCAGTGGAACATATTGATGTTGAAGACAATGCATTTATAGATGCATTACTTGAAGAAGAGAGAGTAAGATATTCTGAATCAAGAGAGGATGTTGGTGCTTCAACTTGCCAAACATCTGATGCTACTGCCTCTACCCCTATAATGAAAAACGTAGCTAGCAAGAAAAGGTCTCGAAGTGATGGGTTAACCGAGCTTGTACAGGAGATAAGTAAGTTCGGTGTTGCATACCGAGAAACTGCCAAAGAAATTAAGGATATTACTGCTTTATTGAAAAAAAAGAGAAAGAAGGAAATGATCGAAGAATGTCGATTTTCACTGAAATCATAAAAATTGAAGGCCTGTCCACTGATGAAATGCTTACTGCAGGAGAGTATATTAGAAAATATGCGCACAAGGTAGATTTCTTCTTTTCTTTGCCAAAAGAATTCAAGCAAGATTATGTGATTAAGCAATTGGTTGAATACCGCCAATTTAGACCATCATTTTGACTGTCGTCATTCTACAATTATGTCGATCTCTTTTTTATTATGACTTTAGAATATGGTCCCAACTTTTTTGTCTAGCTTAGCCAAGTATATGTCAATATTTTGACTTGAAGAATTTTTTGTGTATATAATATAGCCAACATATATGATTACGTTTAGAATAACATGACTATTATCTTTTGTAAGTCTGAACATTGTACAAACTTTTGATGGTTAATGTTATACTTCTTTTTGTTATGTAGTATACGACTTGCAAGTGATGTGCTAGTTTTCGAATATGTTAATTACTTTTGACAGTTTTTGTTATGTAGTAAAAACCTTGTCTTTGATAGTTAACAATTATCGCTTTCATGTGTGTCACAACTTATCGGTAGTGGTTATTGGAAATCTGGATTTTATATATTCTTGTATTTATGATTGCCTGTGATGATTCTCCTACCATGTGTGTCGCATCTTTGGATATGGTGCTACACTTGTAATGTTTAGGTTATTCATTAACACTTGTTTTTGGAAGACATTGCAAGGGTTAGTTTGTACTGTTTAGTAACTGATTCTTCTATGATATTTTATCCTATAGTTTTAAGTTGTATATCCAGGTCAGTTCATCTTAATTTGTTTGTACTTATGTAACAATGCTAACAAACAATTCTTATTTGTATTTGTTTCTTAGGTCAGCTCTTGAACAAAACGTTTTAGTTCTTAGTGTTTTTATATGTTTTAGATTTCCTTTCTCCATTGTTCGGTTATGGTAAACTATAGAAGAACGATTTGAGAAAATTGAATTATGATAATGGGTTTGGATCGAGCTTTTGAAATTAAACCCAAGTTTCATTATCGTTTTCCTGTCATTTTCCAGTAGCCAAACGAGTTGTATTTGTTTAAACTTCAAATTCTCCATATGTTATTATATGCTTTTATTTTTTTATACTAGGAATTGAAGTCAAGCCTGGAATACCACACCCTTATCATTCCGGCAGTGTTCGGGGAAAGCTTCACATTAATCGGGTATATTGTTCTGAACAAACAAAGAGCGTTTATATGGATTTTAAAAGTTAGTTTTTGAGGTTTTGACCCTTCATAATGGAGTGCATTGTTTATATAGCATATATTGGTTAATAATTGGGGCATAGTTGTTAGTTCTCCGAAAAATAAATAAACGAACACAAATACAACATTAAAAATTAAATGAATACAAATTAAACATAAATACTTATAAAAATAAATAAAAAAATACAAATAAAATCCTAATCATTCAAACTTAATTTATTTACCCCAATAATTATGTATCAAAATTTTTATACATCATCTTCGTTTTTACTATTTAAGCTTAAAAATCTAGATTTTCACTCCAAAAACTAATCCTCAACAGTGTCAGTTCAAAAATTTGGTTTTCGCTACAACTTCTATTGTTAAATAGGGCATCATTTTTACCCTACAAATAGTCCAAATAATTAGGAAATAAGTCAAATTTCAGACAGGCTTACAATAATTCGTACATAGTCGAATTAGCAATGTCATGACCGATATCTTAGAATAATTCGGACATGGCCGAATTAGCAGCCACTTAAAATTGTTTTAGAATTCTCTTTAGATATAGATAGGTTATTTCATTTGTACTTTGTGTATGATCTGAAAGAAATTAACGATCTAGTATGTTCAAAGTTTGGCCTCTGTCGGTTTTTGTATGTTCGGAGAGAAATTACAGGTTGAGAAACATGAATTATTGGGTTGCTTGCTTTTCGTAATCAAAAGTTAAGTACAAATCAGATTAGAACTGAGTATTAATAATTTTATTAAAATATTAGCAAAGATAATGATGAATGACGGTGAAATATAAAATTATAGACAATATGATTTTTAGTGTTATATTTTCTTACTTATTTGAATTATGTTTTTGTAATATAAATTCATGAGATAAATAATAATGATAAAGTATGCATAATTAAGTATAAATATAAAAGATAAATAAATAAATAAATTATTGTATATAGAAGATATAATAAATATTATATCTTAGATAACAAAAATAATTGACATCTTTTTATTATTATGAATATCTATGAAGAATTTTCACAATGTAAACATTTATTAAATGTTGATGTAAAATTTTAATATATTTTTACATAAATTATGTAAAATTTAATATTAATTAAAATTAAAATAATACATGATATATTTAAATACTCAAGTAATATATTATCAACAAATAGAATTTTTATATAAATAATTTTTATTTAAATATTTAGAATTTCACTTATTAAAAAATATAGAACAAAGACAATTTAGTAAAATATACATTCAAGTAGTCTTTTATTCATTCAACCAAACACTGTAATCTTACATTCCTGCCAAACCAACCAAACACCGTAATATAACATTCCCAGTAATCCTATTCCCTGGTAATCTTTTATTCTCATTGATAATCTTTTATTCTCACTGGTAATCTTTTATTCTCACTAGTAATATTTTATTCTTACTGGCAATCTTACATTCCGTGAACCTAATACACCCTTAGGGTTTTTGTTTTAAGCTTAAACAAAGTTTATTAAAACCCAAACACTGCTATCGTTTTGACTTTTGAGTTAGTGTGGGCAAAGGATTGTTATTTTTCTGTCATTGTGTATTTAGTATTGTTAGTTTCAAATATAATCATTTTAGTCCCTTAATTAATTTGAGTTTCTTTTTTTTTTACTTTATTTTTGTTGATTTTTTCTTACTATTAAATGTTTCTTTCGGTTTCATCTCCTTTATGTTCACCTTACTTTTGATTCGATTTAATCTACTGCTGCCATTTAACGTTTTCCTTTTTTTTCCTGAGTATTTAGTAATCATGTTTGTATTTGCATAAATATTCCCCTTATATTTATTTTTTTATGCTTTCTCCCACCTTATATATATATATATATTAGGAAAATTTCATGCAACCTATTACATGTTTTATTTTTAAACGTTAATATATATGGTATTTTATATACATATATTTTATTAAAGGTGGCCTTTTTTAATACTTTAATATATATATATATATATATATATATATATATATATTTTGCATTTTTAATAAAAACATCCTTTTAATTTTTATAAGGTCTTTTTGTTTGACTAGCCTATGGAAGATCTCCAAAAACCTGGAGTGCTCTACTGAGGGTTATTTGAATAGAAAATATTTTATTACTATTACCTATTATTTATCATAAACAAATTTCATTCGATTTTAAATAAAGGTCTCATTTTGAATATTTTCATATTTATATATAATAAAATTATTTTAATAAAATAAAATTATATTTATTTTGTGGTTACGTCTAGATCAAAGAGTGATATGTGGGAAAACATCCAAAAACCTGGATTACCTTTCCTTAAGACGCGTGAGTGAAAAATATCCCACCAAGTTTTTAGGCCTTAATAAATATAAATATTGACTGTTTTTTTAATTTCATTTTTTATTTGTTATGTCTAATATTTTTCCCATCTTGCACATGACATTTATTAATTTTGCATTCATAAATCATGCATTCATTTTTAGGTTTTCCAAAATAATTAGGGGCAATGTTGTCTTGCTTCGTGGGTTAATGGAATTGCACCCAACATGACTTGGTTTCAATTTTCGTTAATTCACGCAGTAATGGGACATCCCCTTTAAATAAAATCGAATGAATTAGGTCATTTTCATCGAGTCAAATATTTTAAAAGAGATTCATTCATTTTTCTAACCTCGTAGAAATAAAAGGATCGTACATTAAATTTCGAATCAAATTTGTAAAATTCTACCATTTAGACTACATATAATCAAAGAGTACCAAGTTTGGGTGGGGTGCTCACCTTTTTCCAAGCGTAATCGACTCTCGAATCTTTAAAAATGAATTTTTGGTTAAGCAGAGACCAATTTTAAAATTTTAAATGATTTTTCTTAAAATTGTTTTAAAATGCATTTTTAGGTATTCGACCAACCTAACCCAAAGGTCGATGGTAACTCCGAACTTGTTTTCAAAATAAAACCCAAATTTTCTCAAAATATTTACTCGATTAGCGTTCTTGAGCTTAATGACCGTTCTGACATAATTGAAGTTAATTTTTCAAATTTGGCTGAACTGTGAAAAATGATGTGGACATTTAGACTTTCATAGTTGAGATGGAAAATATTTCAACTGCTCGAGAATATTTTCAATGGATTCGAAAAAGTTATACAGATTACCTCAAGAATGAAATAAGGAATTTTAAAATAGAGGTATTCTATTCGACGTGATCTCAAGTGATATGATAGCAGTTAAATCTATGGGTCAGGGTGCAAGTGTGAGTCAGACATGTAATAAATATACAATAAAGATTCAAGGGGCTATGTTCCCGGTGAATCTGATGGAATTATCATTTGACGAGTTTAAGATCATATTGGGCATGAATTGGTTGTCTCCGCATTATGGTTGGGTTGAATATCGAAAGAAGAGATTATTTCAAAAAGTTGCGGAGCATTTGGAAATTATAGTGATCGGTGAAAAAGCAAAATCACCCCCAATGTTATATCGGCAATGATTACGAAGAAAATGATGTCAGAAGAATGTATAACTTTTCTTGCTAATGTGATAGATACTCAAGTATCTGAAGTAAGATTGTATGATATTCCCATAGTTCAAGAATTTTAGATATCTTTTCAGATAAATTATCAGGGTTACCTCTAGATCGAGAGGTGGAATTCAAGGTTGATGGTTATCAAGGTATTGAGTTTGTTTCTATGGTTTCATATCGAATGGATCCGATTGAGTTAAGAGAACTAAAGGCTCAGTTAAAAGAGTTGCTTGATCAAGGTTTCATCAGACTGAGTGTTTCACCTTGGGGGTACCTATGTTGTTGGCGAAAAGAAAGATGAATCTCTGTGGTTCTGCATAAATTATCGACAGTTGAATAAAGTGACAATAAGAATAAGTATCCTCTTTTGAGGATTGATGATCTGTATGGTCAATTGGAAGGTGCAATAGTATTCTCTAAGATTGATCTTCAGTTTGGATACCATCAATTGAAGATTAAAGAGGATGATATTCCTAAGACATCTTTTCAGACGCGGTATGGACACTACAAGTTGTGGTGATGCCATTTGGCTTGACTAATGCTATTGCAACATTTATGGATTTGATTAATCGAGTGCTCCAACTTTATTTGAATCAAATTTTGGTGACTCTTTGAGAGAAAAAGTAGTACACCAAGATGTCGAAATGTGAATTCTTGTTGACAGAAGTTTCTTTTCTTGGCCATGTTGTTTCGGTAGATGGAATAAAGGTAGACTCCAAGAAAATTCATGCTATAGTGGATTGGAAACCCCCAAAGAACATTTTAGAAGTTTGGATTTTCTTGGGACTTGCTTGTTACTATCGAAGGTTCATGAAGAACTTTTTGATGATAGCGCCATCGATAACCAAGCTTTTAAGGAAAGATGTGCCTTTTGGTTGGATGGAGAAGTGCCAAGAGAGTTTTGAAACGCTAAAGAAGATTTTAACAAAGGCACCAATGTTTGTACAACCTGAGTCGCGTAAAGATTATGTGGTTTTTAGTGATGCATCTCAAGCGGCTTGAGATGTGTGCTTATGCAAGAAGGTAAAGTTGTGGCTTACGCCTTGAGGCAGTTAAAGACTCATGATAGGAAATACTCAATGCAAGATTTAGAGTTGGCAGCGATCGTATTTGCTTTAAATATTTGGCGTCGTTATACGTACAGTGAGCGGTGCTATATTATACGAATCACAAAAGCCTAAAGTACTTATTGACTCAAAAAGAGCTGAACCTGAGACAAAGAAGATGGATAGAGCTTTTAAAAGATTATGATGTGATTATTGACTATCATCCAAGAAAGGCTAATGTGGTGGCTGATGCACTTAGCCGAAAATCTTTTATAGCTTTGCAAGCTTTGGATGCACGTTTATCTTTAAAAGAAGATGGTGCCTTGATTGCTAAGCTAAACTTAAAGCTGATGCTTTTAGATTGGATGAAAGAGCTACAAGGAAAAGATGAAAAGTGTTTGGCAAGAATTGCACAAGTAGAAAAATGCGAGACTAAAGACTTTGAAGTCAGGACTGATGGATGTTTATATTATCGTGGAAGACTTTGCATTCCAGTTAATGAAGAACTGAAGGAAGATATTCTCTTCGAGGCACATTAAAATCCATTGACTATGCATCCAAGAGGAAATAAGATGTATCAGGACATAAACAATCAATATAGGTGGCTTGGTATGAAAAGAGCTATCATGAAAATTGTGGCATAGTGCCTGATATGCCCATAGGTGAAAGCTGAACATCAAGTGCCTTCCGGATTGTTACAACCGATATCCATTCCTGAATGGAAGTGGGAACAAGTTACTATGGATTTTATTTCAGGGTTATCGTTAACACCCAACAAGAAAGACTCTATTTGGGTAATTGTTGATATATTAACGAAGGCAACTCACTTCATTTCAGTACAGAAAAATTATTCAATGGATAAATAAACGAAGTTGTACATAAAAGAGATATATCGGATTCATGGGGTACATCTATCGATAGTATCTAATAGAGATCCATGGTTTACATCAAGATTCCGGAATTCCTTGCATGAGGCCTTGGGTACTCTATTGAATTTCAATACAACTTATCACTCGCAGACAGATGGTCAGTCAGAGCCCATTAAGGTATTGGAAGATATGTTTAGGGCGCGTGTGATCAAATTCAAGGGATCATTAGAAACGTATTTGCCTTTAGCAGAATTTTCTTATAATAACAACTATCATTCGAGCATGAAGATGTCTCCGTATAAATCCTTTTATGGGAGAAAGTGTTGAACACCATTAAATTGGTTCAAGCTTAAGGATCGAGATCTAGTTGGGCCTAATTTGATGAAAGAAATGAAAGATAAAGTGAGGATCATTTAAGATAATCTCAATATAGCTTCCGAACGAAAAAAGTCTAATACAAACCTAAAGAGAAAAGAGATTGAATATTAAGTGGGAAATAAAGTATTTTTCAAGGTATCGCATTGGAAGAAAGTATTGCGGTTTGGACATAAAGGAAAGCTGAGTCCGAGATTTATTGTACCTTGTCGAATTTTGAAAAGAGTCAGACCTGTGGCTTATCAGTTAGCATTACCTTCTGAAATGTTCAAGATCTATATTATTTTTCATGTGTCGATGCTTAGGAAGTATCAATCAAATCTATGCATATTATCACCTCAGAGGAAATAGAGATTCGATCAGATTTAACCTATGAAGATGAAATGATTGATATTTTGGCTTGTTAAGTAAAAAAACTACAGAACAAGACGATTCCTTTGGTCAAAGTTCTTTGGCGGAATCATAGAGTCGAGTAAGAGACCGAGGAAAACGAAGAGGACATGAAAAGACAATATCTGCACCTCTTCACTTTAGGTACATACTAAAATTCAAGGACGGATTTTTTCTTAAGGGGGAGATTTGTAATGCAAAATTTTTTTTAGTAACCAAAATGTAAGTTTTGAAAGTTTAGTGGCCAAAGTATAAAATTAGGAAAAGTTTAGGGACTTAAGTGGTAATTTTACCAAAAATATTTTTTTATTTCATAAATGGATAGTTTACTCTTGAGATTGGAGTTTTATTGAAATCATATTCTTGATCCGAAATTTATGTTGAAAACTAGAAAGAGTCAAAATCTGGTAAGAAATCGATAAATCAGATAGAATAGAAATTTCGGGAAAAATTGAAGGATGATAAATTAGGCTTAAAAATATTATTTCCACACATTAAAATGATGGAAAATAATATGGATCATTTGATTTGAGAACTTATTTCCATGTTTAATTTGGACCTTTGGATCAAAGTGGCAAGATTATAATTTTTGGAAAATTGCTTGGTAAAATTGTGAAAGGGTAAAATATTTTGTTCATATTTGACTTTGGAAATATGATAAGGTTATTTGGCTTGGTATTATTGTAAATATCAAGCTTCATTAATGAAAAAATGGACCTTTCTCATTAAATGAATATTTTATTCATTTAAGCTTAAATAAAGTTTAAATAACATGAAATTAATTGAAAAAATATTCATGAAACTTAGGCCATTTTTCAGCAAGCAAGCCGTGAGTCCCCAACCCAAGGAAAGAAAATTTTGTTCTTCATTTTCGAGCAATTTCCTTTGGATTTTGGATCATGACGTGAAATAGAAAGTTATTATACGCGAAAAACACTATTGTTTGGTACTTTTATTGCTTGCTAATTTGGTCTGTGTTCAAAGATCCCAAATTCGAGGGTTTGTGTTCACATTAGGTTTTATGGAATTGATAAGGATTTTAATGTTTTTGAGGTTGTAGAATCATATACAAGCATGATTGATGATTAAAACCACTTGTACATGGCTATATAAGCTCATGTTGAATTCGGCCAAACCCTAGATTTAGGGGAAAAAAGTGTTTTGATGAAATTTGATGAGGGCTTTGATTTTAGAGGTCTTGAAACGTAGAATAGAGGTTGATTCATGTTCAAATATAGTGAAAATCTTGAAATCCTAAACTACATGCCATTCGAACTTGAGGAAATAAGTTGGGAAAAATTGTACAAAAATTCTCATGTTTTAGAAATGATATTTGGAAGGTTCTAAAAGCCTTAGAAATTTTTTTGGGCGAACATTTTTTTCAAAAGTTGAGGGACTTATTCAATAATTTTGAAAAGTTATGAGATGAATGTTTAATTATTCAATAGATGATGTACATTGCTGGAAATAACTGTTTGAGGGCTGAAATTGAAGTTAGAATGTAAAATTTAGCTATTTTGGAAAGTTGAAAAAGTTAAAGTACAAAATGGCAAATATTGGAAAAGTTAGTGACTTAAGTGGTAAATATAGAATTGTTGAGGTATTGGGCTGGAAATTAAATACTAAAAATTTATTGGGTTTATTTGGGCTTGAATTGAAGAATTTATAACTAGGACCCATTATGAATAAACAGGAAAAGTTAAGATGAATTTTAAAAGAATTCAAAAATAATAGTACTTTTGAGTATTATCATTTTGTAAAAATGTTAGTAAGTATACTAAAATTGTATTTTATATTTGTATGTGTAATTATGGATGCTTGTGTAGATCGTGATCAAATTTGTGATATAAGCAAATCAAAAGGCAATGAAATAGTTCAAGAATAGTTAGACTTTGTCAGAAAGGCATAATAGTGAGGCATACCAGGTGAGTGTGTTTATTTGTACTTATATGATTCGAGGATGACTTACGATGAGTCATCCTCAAATGTTTCTATAAAAGCACGTTTTACCATATTTTGAAATATTTTCATAAGGTTTATGAAAATGGTTTATGGTAATTTTAGGGTATGAACTGCCGTAAAATAGATGGATGGACTTTTATATTATTTTAACAGTTATTGATGTTTCAGAATAAATATTTAATATGCGAATTTGATATAAAGGCCTATTGTATTTGCATTGAGAGTCATAGGTGCATTTCGACATAATTGGATTATGATGGTTATATATCAATTTTGTTTAATGCCTATGTTGCATTTTTGTATCAGTGCCTGTGTGTACTTTCAGTACTATGTGTGCATGCATTGTAATACCCCAAATATTAGGTTAGCGACTATGTTGAAAGGAATTAAAAATTTTAAGGATTAGATTGAATAAATGGTAAAGTATAAGAAAATGATTTATAAATTGTGATTAAGACCAATTAGTAAGAATGGAAGAATGGAAGAATGAAAGGGTATTTTGGTCCTTTAGAGGGAAATGGATTTAAAATTTATTTTTAATTAGGGTATTTAAGAAAGGGAAACATGAGAAACATGAGAAACAAGCTAAGTTCTCTTCTTCTTCCCCGTGACCGTGCTCTCTCCATAGACAAAGGTAAGACTTCATCTAACTAGTTTTTCCTTTCGTTTTTGGTTTGTTCTTGAAACCTTGAGTGTTATAAAGGCTTAAGGAAGGGATAAAGAGGATTAAAACTAAGAGATGGATGTTTTATTTGAGATTGAAGGAAATGTGTTTTTAAATGATATGTTGGAATATGAGTTTTTATTGAGGTTTACTAGTATATTTGACTTGTCAAAGAAGTAAATAAGCGATTAGAAGCCTTGGTTGTGATTAAAAACATCTTAGAAAAATTGGTATGATTCTTGGTTTGAGATGTTCTTTGGAGATTTTAGATCTTATAAGAAGCTAAATAAAGGAAAGTTAGTTGGGATAAGTATAAAAGAGTTTAATAGTATAGTTGGAGGTAAAAGTAAGGGAATTTGACCAAATTTGGGTAAAAATTGAGCTGAAAAATGGAAAATCTGGGTAGGGTATCAGTACTGGAAGAACAATACCGTTACTATAGGTCTAAAATTGAAGAATTACAATGAACAATATCGGTACTGATGCAATTAATATTGATACTACTGTGGGTATCGATACTAAGAGAAAGGTATCGATACCATGGATTCCAGAATGCAGAAATGGTATCGATACTGAAAAGGAGTATCAGTACAATAGTATAAAAGTATCGATACCATGGTTGGGGGTACCGATACTATTGAGCCTGGAATTGTAAGATATGCTGAAAGTGTAATAGAAATTGAAAATAATAGTACTTTTGAGTATTATTAAAGTATAAATGTTAGGGAATATACTAACATGAGTATGGTATGTGTCTTTAATGGATGCTTGTGTAGATCATAATCAAGCTCATGAGTCATGCAATAAAAAGTGCAAAGATAAAGTTGCCGAATAGCTAGACATCATTACAACTTATTAGTGAGGCTTATCAGGTGAGTGCATTTATTGTACTTATATAAAAGGAGGAAGACTGGCGATGAGTCAACCTCGAATGTTTGGTTAAATGTATGTTTTTACATCATTTTGGTATATTTTCATAATGTATATAGAAATGATATTATGAATGAGTTTTAGATTATGAACTACTCTAAATGGTGCATTATCGGCATGAAATAATGCCATAAATAAATATGCATAACAGTGCATTATCAGTATGAAAGGATGTCATAAATGAAAATGCATAACGATGCATTATCGGCATGAAAGGATGCCATAAATGAAAAATTCATAACAGTGCATTATCGACATGAAAGGATGCCAAAAATGAAAATGCATAACGATGCATTATCGGCATGAAAGAATGCCATAAATGAAAATGTATAATGGTGGATTATCGGCATGAAAGGATGCCACAAATGAAAATGCATAATGGTGCATTAACGACTTTTTGGCACACATGAAAACGATTAATGTATGAAAGAAAATTTGGTATAACTAAGACGTATTTATATGATCCTTATGAAGTATGCGATTTAGTTCGTTATTAAATAGCCAGGATAAACTTATGTATAAATTGTAGTTTCTTACAATATTATGTCTCACTAAGTAAATACTTAACGTGTGATGATTTCACGCATAGGTAAAAGCAAAGACTTAGCAGAGTAAAGAGTGCAACAGAGAACATCAATCCAAGGTTGACAAATCAGTAACTCTAGGACAATCAGGTATTCTTTTGATAATTAGATGGCATGTATATGAATCTAAGAAAAACGCTCTGTAATGTATTTAAATTATAACTTTGTAATAGTTTACAACTAAGGTTTTACCTTATATTAAAATGCTTTGTTTTAAATATCGAAACAAAATTTTACAGGTTTATTAATAAGAAAAATGTTTTTAAAATTCATGTGACACTTGTGACTTTTGTATGGGAATGTATATGGGAAATGGGTGTTACATGCATGGTATTCATAATAAGTTTGTGAATTACCATTTTGATAAATTAGTATAGTGTAGATGTTACTACAATACCTATACTTTTGTTTAGCACTTATGTGCAAATCATGTACCTTATATTCTCATCTATCATACATTGGCCTGAAAATGAATATTTTGGATTATATTATATGTTAAGAATGTTGGGCATAAGAGATAACATTTCGCAGGTCAATTGAAGGAAACTTGGCTTACCAAGTTAGTTTTATTTGTTATTATATTTTATACGATTAAATTCGTATTTTGGTCATTTATGAAATACTTATGTCTTGTTACACCTCATTTATTTTATTATGCCTTACTAAGTGAATACTTAGCGTGTGATGATTTTCACGTGTAGATTTAGTGTACGAATTGGAGTGAGAAGTGTAGCTGATATCATCTATCAAGGGTTGCCTCATCAGTAACAATATGACATCTTTAGATGTTTATTTTGATATTAGTAGTTGGCATGTACTTAGATATGTTGCGATGCTCTGATAAGATACTTGTATTTGGTTATAGTATTATATAACATTTGAACTTAAACTATTGTTTGATGGATTTTAAATGTTATTATTATATATATATATATATATGTATTTGAAGAACGTTTTATAAACTATATTATTAAACCGTTTGCTTAAAAGAACAAAAATTTACTGGTTTTCAAGTACGAAAAATGTTTTAAAAGTCATGTGACATCCATGAATCGTGTGCAGGGGCGTATATAGGGAATGGGTGTTACATTTACTGGTATCAGAGCTACAGGTTTAGCTGATTATCAACCGAAAAAAGTGTATTTTATGTAAAAAGTATGTACATGCCACTAGGATGTAATACCCCAAACATCAGATCAGTGACTATACTATAAGGATTTTAAAATTGGTGGTTTAATTTGAATAAATTGAAAAGTACATGGATTGATTTTGGAAATTTTGTTTAAGACTTATTATTAAGGATGGAAGAATAGAGGGGCATTATGGTCTTTTAGAAGGAAATGAATTTAATATTCATATCTTTCTTAGATATTTAATAAGTGATGAATAGGGGAAAAAGAAAAAGTCTGGAACTTTGGTTCTCTACTCTTATTATTCTTCTATTCCCTATTACTCTATTGTTAAGGTAAGATATGTTCAAGTTGGTTTTTCCTTTCATTTTTGGGTTTGTTTTGAAGCCTTGAATGATATAGAATCTTAAGGAAAGTTAAAGGATGATTAAAACTAAGAGATTAATGATTTATTATGAATTAATAAAATGATTTTTTAAGTGATTTGATGAACTTTGGTCAGTAATTGGATTCTAAAATCATATTTGACTTGTCGAAGATGTAAATAAGATATTTGGAGCCTTAGAAGTGATTGAAAACATGTTTGAATTTTTGGTGTGATTTTTAGTTTTAAGTGTTCTTTGGAGAATTTGGATGTTATAAGGAGATTTATGAATATAAGTTAGTTGGGAAAGTGTTAATGAGTTTGATGGTATGGTTGGAATAAGACTAAGAGATTTAGGTGAAAGTTGGGTAAAAATCAAAGTGAAATAAGTAAAATCTGGGTAAGTGTATCGGTAATGGAAGAACAGTACCGATACTATAAGGTTAAATTGGAGTAAAGAGTATGAATACGATGAACAGTACCGATACTGATTAAAGTAGTACAAATATTGATGTGGAGGTATCGATACCAAGAGGAAGATATCGATACTATAATTGAAAAATGGAATTCCAGAATGCAAAAATGTTATTGATACTGAAGTGGGTATCGGTACCATAAAAGAGAAGTATCGATATTGTAGGAGGGGTATCAATAATATTCAGGCTGAAATTTTAAATGGATATGTTATTTTGTTTATATAAATCTGAATTTGTTAATATTTAATGTATACTACTAGAAATTACTGGTTGAGGGCTTTAATGGAAGAAGTTATGACAAGTGTCCATTATGAATAAAAGGAAAAGTTAGGATGAATTTTAAAAGAATTCAAAAATAATAGTACTTTTGAGTATTATTATTTTGTATAAATGTTAGAAAGTATACTAACATTGTATTTTATATTGTATGTGTGATTATAGATGCTTGTGTAGATCATAATCAAATTCCCGAGACAAGTGAACAAAAAGGCAAGGATAAAGTTGTAGAATATTCGGACAACATTAAGGCATAATTTTGAGGCATATCAGGTGAGTGCATCTATTATGTACTTAAATGATATGAAGATGACTTGCGATGAGTCAAACTCGAATATTTTGATAAAAGTATGTTTTATCGTATAAAAAATATTTTCATAAAGTTTATGAAAATGATTTTTTACGAATAATTTTAGGGTATGAATTGCCCTCAAATAGATGGATGAACTTCTATATTATTTTAACAGCTATCAATGTTTCAGAATAAATTTTTAATATGCGAAATTGATTTAAAAGCCTATTGTATGTGCATTGAGAGTCATAGGTTCATTTCAACATACTTTGTGTGTGATGGTTATCGATCAATTTTGTTTAATGCATATGTTGCATTTTCGTATCAGTACTATGTGTACTTTCGGCATTATGTGTGCACCCATGGTATTCATAATGAGTTTGTGAACTACCATTTCGTTACCTTAGTATAGTGTTTCTGTCATCACAAAACCTATGCTTTCATTTATCACTTAGGTGCAACTCATGTACCTTTCATTCTCATTCAACATACATTGGGAAAATAAAAAGGGATACTTTGGAAAAATATTGATTGATAGGTATGTTGGGCATACTAAATATTGTTTCGCAGGTTATGTGAAAGAAATTTGGTTTACAAGTCAGTTTTATGTATTACTATGATTTATACAATTAAATTCGTATTTGGATATTTTATGATATGCTTATGTTTCGATTACACCTCTTTTATATTATTATGCCTCACTAAGTGAATACTTAGCATGTGTTTGTTTCACACGTAGGTAATAGCATACGAGTGGAGTAAGGAGTGCAGTTGATATCATAAATCAAAGGTTGTCTCATCAGTAACTGTATGACATTTATGTCTACTTTTGATATTATTAGATGTCATGTATTAGATTTATGATGATGCTCTAGAACGTATGAGACTTATGATGTTGTAGTATTTAATATGTTAGAACTTAAAGATCATTTTACATAATAAAAGTTAATGAACGTTTTTATTATTACATTAAAATATTATATTTATAAAAATAAAATTTTACTGGTTTTCAAATACGTGAATGTTTTAAAAGTCATGTGACATCTGTCACTTGTGTACGGAAACATATACGAGAAATGGGTGTTACATTTATTGGTATCAGAGCTACAGGTTTAGAAGATTCTCGGTAGAAACTGGGTGTATTTTACTTTAAAAAGGGTTTACATGCCACTAAGATGTCAAAGTTACTGATATGGTGTCGTTAGAATATGATTTATGTTACTATTTACTAACTTGAGTTGTTATTATTATGTATGTCCTATTAGATGTCGGAATCTCCGAATTCACGGAGAATGACTGAACAAGAAGTTCGAAAATGGTCAGGTAGTGAATGCAATGAACTAATAGTGAGTATCCGATCTAGTCTGAAAATGTTAGTGCACCGATACATCAGGTAGGGGTGTGCAAAACTACCCGACCCAGTTACTCCGACCCGTCGACCCGGACCTAAAAAACAAGGTAATTTTCTTAGAAAATTACCTGGCCCGATATTTCCCGGGTCGGGCCACGGTCACAAAATTGAGTTTTTTCGGGTACCCGGTTACCCTAGTACCTGGTTAGTTTATATATATATATATAATATAATGGATTATTTATATTATGGATTATTAGATTTTGTATTTCAAACTTTTAAATTTTATGTTCAGATATTACAGTATGTAATTCGAAGTTTCGAACATTTAAATTTGTGTATATTTTTTAAAATTAATAATTTAAAAATGAAAAAAAAACCCAGGTACCGGGCACCTGCAAAATCCGGGTACCTGATTATCGGGTTCCAGTAACATCTAGCTCGGGACACGGGCTGAGAAATCATCGACCCGGATTTGCACACCCTTAACATCAAGGTAAGCCAGTGCCAGAGTATGGAGCTTTTATGCAGGCTCTCGATGCAATCTTGACTCGATTTCAACCTCATCCACCTCCCCCTACTCCTCCAGCACCACGGATGTTAATTCTAAAAGAGCTGAAAAGTTTGGGAGCACCTGATTTCTAGGGAGAAGAGGATGAAGGTCCTATAGATGTTGATTTATGGTTAAAGGACATTAAGATGATGCTTGAAAATATTCACTGCTCAGATTCTGAAAAACTGGGCGGAGCTGTATCTTTACTTCGAGGATCAGCTCGAGTGTGGTGGACAAATACTACGATGTATACACCACCTGTGCAAGTGACCTGGTAGTTCTTTCAGAATGAATTTAAGAACAAATACATCGGTGAGCAGTTTATGCGGACGACGTTGCTGAAGTTTCTTAATCTGAAACAAGGTGATCAAGCAATACATGAGTACGAGGCTGAGTATAACAAGCTAAGTCATTTTGCTACTAAAGTAGTTCCCAATAATAAGGCTTGACGTGATTGGTTCATCGAGGGATTGGGGCCTAAGATGATAGAGATGATGTTGGCTTTAAACTTGCCTAACCTGCAAGAAGTCATAAACGAGCTAAGGCCATCGAAAGAGCTCAAGAGGAGACTTTAGCAGCAGAGCAGGGTATGCAGACGAGAAAAAGAGTTGGAATATCTTCAACTTCCTATCATTCTAAGAGAGGCAAGGGTTCGAGTTCCTGATACAATAATAGATATGGTTCTGCTGCAGCTTCGCAGAAGAATAAACAATCACAGTCTTTTGCTGCTAGCTCAGGTATGACAAATTTCACCGTGGAGTATGTAGATTGCTCAGTGGTACTTGTTTCCAGTGTGGTGAGACGGTTATTATGCTCGAAATTATCCTAAGAGATCCGGGGATAAATCAGTGCAAACTAAGAGATCAATAGCAACATCTTATTGAGGTAGAGGAAGAGGTAGATTCGGAGGACAATCTGAGTCAATCCAGCGACCAGAGACGCTGATAATATTAAGACTAATGAGGATAGGGATGACCTAGATATTTTAACAGGTACTTTCCATCTTTTTGATAAACCTGTATTTGTTTTGGTTGACCCTGGTTCTACGCACTCTTATATTAGTACAAAGTTGATTAGGGCTAGAGGAATTCCTTTAGAACCAATCTTTAGTGAGATGATAGCAATAAACCCTATGGGTCATAGTGCAAGGGTAACTCGGATATCTAGAAAATGTCCAATAAAGATTCAAGGGGCTGTATTCCTGGAAAACTTGATGGAATTGCCTGTCATCGAGTTTGAAATTATTTTGGGCATGGATTGGTTGTCTCTACATAATGGATGGGTTGATTGTCACAAGAAGCAATTATTTTTGAAGGATGCGGAAAGTTAAAAAAATTATAGTAATTAGTGAAAAAGCAAAAACACCATCCAATGTGATATCAACAATGACTGCAAAGAAAATGATGTCGGAGGGGTGTATCGCTTTTCTGGCTAACGTGATAGACACTCAAATATCGGAAGCAATATTAGATGATATTTCAACAGTTCAGGAGTTTCCAGATGTTTTTTCGAAAGAATTACCGGGTTTACCTCTAGACCGTGAGGTGGAATTCAATATTGATGTTTACCTGGGTACTCAGCCTATTTCTATGGCTCCATATCAAATGACTCCAACTGAGTTATGAGAATTAAAGGCCTAATTGTAGGAGCTACTCGATAAGGGATTTATCAGACCTAGTGTTTCACCTTGGGGGGCACCTGTGCTTTTTTGTGAAAAATAAGGATGGGTCTATGAGATTATACATAGATTATCGACAGTTAAATAAGGCAACAATAAAGAATAAGTATCTTCTTTCGAGGATTAATGATCTGTTTGATCAACTGAAAGTCACAACAATGTTATCTAAGATAGACCTTCGGTCAGGATACCACCAATTAAATATTAAAGAGGAGGATATTTCAAAGACATCTTTTCAGACTCAGTATGGACATTATAAATTTGTGTTGATGCCCTTCGGTTTGATTAATGCTCCTGCATCATTTATGGATTTGATGAACCGAGTATTCCAACCTTACTTATACAAATTTGTGGTGGTATTTATTGATGATAATTTGGTGTATTCAAAGTCAAGAGAAGAGTATGATGCTCATCTTTGTATTGTTTTTTCAGACTCTTCAAGAGAAGAAGTTGTATGCCAAACTATCCAAATGTGAATTCTGGTTAGCAAAGGTTGCTTTCCTTGGCCATATAGTATTCGCATAAGGCATAAGAGTAGATCTAAAAAAGATTCAAGCTATAGTGAATTGGAAACCCCCAAAGAATGTTTCTAAAATTCAGAGTTTCTTGGGACTTGCTGGTTATTATCAAAGGTTTGTGAAGAACTCTTTGATGTTAGCTTCATCGCTAACTAAATTGTTACGAAAAGATGTGCCTTTTGTTTGGTCAGAGAAATGCTAAGAAAGTTTTGAAATTCTAAAGAGGATTGTAACAGAGGCACCAGTACTTGTACAACTTGAGTCGGGTAAAGACTATGTAGTTTTTAGTGATGCATCTCATAATGGATTGGGATGTGTGCTTATGCAAGAAGCGAAAGTTGTAGCCTATTCCTCGAGATAGTTAAAGACTCACAAGAGGAATTACCCGACACATGACTTAGAATTGGCAGTGGTCGTGTTTGCTTTGAATATTTAGCGTCATTATCTGTATGGTGAGTGGTGCTATATTTATACAAATTAAAAAAGTCTAAAGTACTTGTTGACTAAAAAAGAACAGAAGTTGAGGTAGAGAAGATGGATCGAGCTTTTAAAAGATTACGATGTGATCATCGATTATCATCCAGGGAATGCTAATGTGGTAGCTGATGCACTTAGCCGAAAGACTTTTATAGCTTTACGAGCTTTGGACACACGTATATCATTAAAGAAAGATGGCGCCTTGATTGCTGAGCTTAAGTTAAACCTGATGTTGTTAGATCAAATAAAAGAGATACAGGGAAAGATGTAAAATGTTTGGCAAGAATTGCACTAGTAGAAAAAGGTGAGACCAAAGACTTCGAAATCAGGACTGATGGATGTTTATGTTATCGTGGAATATTTTGCATTCAAGATAATGAAGAAGTAAAGAAAGATATTCTCTCCGAGGAACATTATAGTCCATTGACTATGCATCCAGGTAGGAATAAGATGTATCAGGATATAAAGAGTCATTATTGGTGGCCTGACATGAAAAGAGATATATCAGAGTTTGTTGCAAAATGCCTAACATGTCAGCAAGTGAAAGCTGAACATCAAGTTCCTTTCAGATTGCTGCAATCGATATCCATTCCTTAGTGGAAGTGGGAAAGAGTTACTATGGATTTTGTTTCAAGGCTACCTTTGACACCCAATAAAAATGATTCAATATGGGTAATTATGGACAGATTAACCAAGACAACTCACTTTATTCCAGTTCGGATAGATTACTAGATGGATAAATATACAAAGTTATATATAAAAGAGATAGTTCAGCTGCATGGAGTACCTGTATCGATAATATCCGACCGAGATCCAAGATTTACTTCAAGATTTTGGAATTCTTTACACGAGGCATTGGGTACTCGATTGAATTTCAGCATGACTTTTCATCCGTAGACAGATGGTCAGTTAGAGTGAACTATTCAGGTATTAGAGGATATTCTAAGAGCATGTGTGACTGGATTCAAATGATCATGAGAAAGATATTTTCTATTAGTAAAATTTGCCTATAATAACAGTTATCAATCGACGAAAGTCTTATGCTAATCTAAAGATAAAAGAGATTGAATATCAAGTGGGAGATAAGGTATTTCTGAAAGTATCGCATTGGAAGAAAGTATTGCAGTTTCGGTGTAAAGGGAAGCTAAGTTCGAGATTTATTAGACCTTATGAGATTTTAAAAAGAGTCAGACCGGTAGCTTATCAGTTAGCTTTACCTCCTAAAATGGACAAGATCCATAATGCTTTTCATGTGTAGATGCTCAGGAAGTACCGATCAGATCCATTACATATTATCACACTAAAGGAAATCGATATCCGACTAGATTTGACTTACGAAGAAGAACCAATGAGGATCATGGCTCGAGAAATAAAAGAACTGCGTAACAAGAAGATTCCTCTAGTTAAAGTTCTTTGGAAAAATCATAAAGTTGAGGAAGCTACTTGGAAAAGAGAGAAGGACACGGGGAAGCAGTATCCACACCTCTTCACCTTAGGTGCATCTTAAAATTCAAGGATGAATTTTATTAAGGGGGAGAAATGTAATACCCCAAACATCGAGTCAGTGACTATATTGTAAGGATTTAAAATTTGGCAGTTTAATTTGAATAAATTGAAAAGTACAAGGACTGATTTTGGAAATTTTATTTAAGACTTATTATTAAGGATGGAAGAATGGAGGGTCATTATGGTCTTTTAAAAGGAAATGAATTTAATAATCATTTCCTTTTGAGATATTTATTAAGTGATGAATAGAGGAAAAAGGAAAAAGTCTAGAACTTTGGTTCTCTACTCTTCTTTTTCTTTTCTTCCCCGTAACTCCATTGCTAAGGTAAAATATGTTCAAGTTGGTTTTTCCTTTCATTTTTGGGTTGGTTTTGAAGCCTTGAGTGATATATAAGCTTAAGGAAAGTTTAAGGATGATTAAAACTAAGAAATTAGTGATTTAATAGTGAATTAATAAAATGTATTTTTAAGTGATTTGATGAAATTTAGTCAGTAATTGGATTTTAAAAGTATATTTGACTTGTCAAAGATGTAAGTAAGAGATTTGGAGCCTTAGAAGTGATTGAAAACATGTTTGAATTTTTGGTGTGATTTTTAGTTTTAAGTGTTCTTTGGAGAATTTAGATGTTATAAGGAGATTTATGAATGTAAGTTAGTTGGGATAAGTGTTAATGAGTTTGATGGTATGGTTGGAGATAAAAGTAAGAGATTTAGGTGAAATCTGGGTAAAAATAGAAGTGAAATAAGTAAAATCTGGGTAAGGGTATCGGTAATGGAAGAATAGTACTGATACTATAAGGTTAAATTGTAGGAAAAAGTATGAACACGATGAACAATATCGATACTAATTAAAGTAGTATTGATACTGATGTGGAGGTATCGATACCAAGAGGAAGGTATCGATGTTGTAATTGGAAAAAATGTAATTCCAGAATGTCAAAATGGTATTGATACTGAAGTGGGTATCGATACCATAGAAGAGAAGTATCGATACTGTAGGAGGGGTACCGATACTATTCAGTCTGAAATTTTAAGTGGATGGGTTATTTTGTATATGTAAATGTGAATTTGTTAATATTTGATGTATACTACTGGAAATTACTAGTTGAGGGCTTTAATGGAAGAATTTATGTCAATGGTCCATTATGAATAAAAAGGAAAAGTTAGGATGAATTTTTAAAAGAATTCGAAAATAATAGTACTTTGATTATTATTATTTTGTATAAATGTTAGAAAGTATACTAACATTGTATTATATATTGTATGTGTGATTATGGATGCTTGTGTAGATCGTAATCAAATTCCTGAGACAACCAAACAAAAAGACAAGGATAAAGTTGCAGAATAGTCGGACTACATTAAATCATAATATTGAGGCATACCAGGTGAGTGCATCTATTATGTACCTAAATGATATGAGGATGACTTGCGATGAGTTAACCTCGAATGTTTTGATAAAAGTATGTTTTACCGTATAAAAAATATTTTCATAAAGTTTATGAAAATGATTTTTTACGAATATTTTTAGGGTATGAACTACCCTCAAATAGATGGATGAACTTTTATGTTATTTTAAAACCTATCGATGTTTTAGAATAAATATTTAATCTTTGAATTTGATTTAAAGGCCTATTGTATGTGCATTGAGAGTCATAGGTGCATTTCGACATACGTTGTGTATGATGGTTATCGATTGATTTTGTTTAATGCATATGTTGCATTTTCGTATCAGTACTATGTGTATTTTTGGCACTATGTTTGTACCCATGGTATTCATAATGAGTTTGTGAACTACCATTTCATTACCTTAGTATAATGTTTCTGTCATCACATAGCCTATGTTTGCATTTAGCACTTAGGTGCAACTCATGTACCTTGCATTCTCATTCAACATACATTGGGCAAATAAAAATTGATACTTTTGAAAAATACTGATTGATAGGTATGTTGGGCATACTAAATATTGTTTCGCAGGTTGTGTGAAAGAAATTTGGTTTACCAAGTCAGCTTTATGTAATACTATGATTTATACGATTAAATTTGTATTTGGATATTTTATGACATGCTTATGTTTGAGTTACACCTCTTTTATATTATTATGCCTCACTAAGTGAATACATTTGTGTGTTGGTTTCACGAGTAGGTAGTAGCATATGAGCAGAGTAAGGAGTGCAACTGATATCATAAATCAAAGATTGTCTCATAGTAACTGTATGACATTTATGTCTACTTTTGATATTATTAGATGGCATATAATAGATTTATGATGATGCTCTGGAACGTTTGGGACTTATTGTAATACCCCAAAAATTTAGACAATGACCAAAATAAAAATTTGGAGAGTTTGATGGTCAAAGTAGAAAATTGGGAAAACGTTTAGGGAATTAAGTGATAATTTCCTAAAAAGAATTTTATTCCATAAATAGATGGTTTACTCTTGAGAATGGAGTTTTTATAGAAATCATATTTTTGGATTTGGAATTTTGGTAAAGAAAAATTAAAAAGGGCCAAAGCCGGTAAGAAAATCGGTATTTCAGATCGAATTGGAATTTTACAGAAATTTGAAGGATGTTATAAAATGATTGGAAATATTATTTTAATATTTTGGATCAGAGAAATTTGGTTTGGAAGTGTGTAATTTTTCAGATTTGACCGAAAGAGTGGAATTTAGTGACTAAAACAAAATTTTTGAAAATTCATGGGCAATTTCGTGAGTCAAAGTCAAAATAATTCATCTTTGACTTTGAAAGATGATAAGGATGAGTTGTCATGGTTTTATGGTGAATATGGAGATTCATTAATGGCAAAAATGGAATTTCCTATTGAATTGAATAAAAAATTCCACTTTATTATATTAAGCCATGTGTTAGATTCATTTAACATTAAAATATGAATGATGGTGGAGATTTTCAGCTCATCTTCTTCTCCAACATACCGTGGGTGTTCTTCAAAGGTGAGAGAAAACTTCAACTCAAATTTCAAGCAATTTACTTAGGATTTTGAGTAAGTTGTAAAAAGGAAATTGTTATATGTGAAAAACACTATCTTTTGGTACCAATATTGTTTGATAATCTTGTTGGTGTTCAAAGATCCCAAATCTAAGGGTTTGTGTTCATATAAGAGATCATGAAATTAATGATTGATCTTGATGTTTGTGAAGTAGTTGATTCATAATCAAGCATGAAAGATGATTAGAACTTGTTCTTTAAATTTCGGCCATGAATGGTTTGAGTGAGAAAAATTATGGAAAAATTATATATGGGTTGGAAATGATGAAGGAAGTATTCTACAAGCTTTAGAAAAATTGGGGATCATTTAGCAAGTTTTGAAAAGTTAGGGATGAATTTGTAAATTTTGGAAAATTGATGAAGAACCTAGGGATGAAGTTAAAAGAAACAGTTAGATTTTGAATTTGGCAGTAGGTTCGAAAATTCACCCGAAATTATATAAAAATAATTTGGAGATTATTTTTATATATTTGTGTTCATATATCGATATAGTTTTGTTTAAAATAAACGGGGATAAATTTCAAGGTGAATACAAAAAGATATGATTTTTTAACCGAGGAAAGGTCAGAAAATTCGGACAGCAGATTCTGCAAAACAGATTTTGTTGATCAACTTTGAAAATTCACCATAAATTGTACAAAATGAATTAGGAGGAGTTATTTATATGGATAGATTCGTAATCGAGTCTAGTTTTCAACGGAATAAATTTAATTAAATTCTAGTGTGTATATAAATAAATAATATGGATTCTTTAAAGGTAGTGCGAGTTGTCTGAATATAGAGTTATTATGGGATATGTTTATGTTAGTACAATACTAACATATGTATCGTTATGAATTGATGATTTATACAGATTGTGATTGATTTGTAATCGAAGCAAATCAAATATAAAAGGACTTATGGTGGATAGTAGTGAGGCTCATATATTGTGAAAGATATAAAGTGTCAAGGTGAGTGCAATACATGCATGACATTATACATGGATGTTTTATACATCATCAGGAAGACTTGCGATAAGTCAACCTTGTTTATGTTGACATGATATTTATGTCATTCATCATATATTTGATATATTCTAAATATGTCAAAGGTTGAAAATAAAATGCATTGATCATTGATTTTTGCATAAGATTTTTATCATGAATGTTATTTCGGGTATGAACTGCCCAATGTTAAATATTGATAATATATTTTTCCATGGATGGATCAAAAAAAATAGACTGTACGCCCAAGTAAGCCATTGAGGGACAGGGTATAGTTGGCATGCCATAGAGTCCAGCAGCAGGCTGCATATTCGGGAATACACTAAAGGATACCTAGTGTATATGGTGGGAACAACCTTATGTGTCATACTCTGGATAGCACTATGGTGCTTATATTTGACTCGTGTAGCCAGGGTCCTCGGGGTTGTATATTGGGCTATTGTCTATGGTATATGGTTATGGAATAATGACAAGTGTATTGGTAAAATAAGCTTACGAGCTTATGGTATTAAATGGTAAGTATATTGGTAAATAAGCTTACGAGCTTATGGGATAAATGGTAAGAGATTTTATATTATTTTGATCATGGTAAAATATTGGATATGAAAATAACATGATGTTATGGCATTTGTAATTTGTCATTGAAATTCATGCATGAATTGTATTGCGCTATATATTGTTTTAATTGCCTCACTAAGTATATACTTAGCGTGTGATGATTTTCACGCGTAGGTAGAGAGCCAGTAATGGAATAAAGAGTTTAAAGCATCATCAAAGATCGAGAAGTATATTTCAATATCAGTAAGACATCCTAAGTTGAAATGTTAGTTTTATTAGTGGCATGTAGTTATTAATGTTTTATTTGCTTTGTTGAACAAATTTGGAAACAAAATGGTAATTTTATGAGTTTTGTATAATGCTGAAATTACTATAGTAGTTACTGTAGCGTATCGATGCACTGTAGCAGTTACTGTAGCATATCGATGCATAATATTAATCGATGTTTTTATGCATCGATGCACTGTTCATGTTACTGTAGAGCATCGATGCACTATTCACTGTTCACGGGTAATGTTCATCACTGTTCATGGTACTGTTTGTCACTATTCATAAAAAATATTTTGAATTAAATTGCTATACCAAAATATAAATTATATGATATGATATTTTTATAATATCAATTATCATTTTAAGAAAATAAATTTTAAATCGCTGTTATTAATTGGATAATGGTTTTTGAAATACGGTTGACATCCGTAATCTGTATAGGTATAAATATACGAATTTCGGGTGTTACATTTATTGGCATCAGAGCTCCAGGTTTAGCGGATTCTAGGATTAAACCGATTTTGTTTTGAGTTAAAAAGTGTATACATGTCACTAGGATGTCAAAAGTTAATGATAGTTGTATATATACTGTGATGATGCTTATAGGGAGTAAAGTTACTCTTTACTAAATTATGATGATTCTGACTATGTTCAGATGTTGGAATTAAAGACAAAGGTAAGAAAGTCGAAATTGTTGAAAAGAAGGTCGAGATTGGAATCGATAAAAAGGGACCCGACATGGCTTATGTAAAACACCTTAGAATGGTGGATTGTGGTAAGGGATTTTTCTCCATTCTGTGGAAGAAATTCCCCAGCGTTTAACAAAGTTTATGAATTGAAGAATTGATTAAAAAGTTTGAATGACTTACAAGAAAAGTCGAATCGGATAATGATCCAGAGGATGTTGCTAAATCTAGTGATGATTATGAGGTTCTCCAGGTAAGCTTAAATAAGTGAGAAATAATTAAGCTAAGCATCAAATTGTTTAAATCATTGTTGATTTGAGTAAGAAGAATTGAGTAAGCGGTAAATATGATTTCCGCTAAAAGTTTACAGAAAGTTGAGTTATTAGTTAATCAAATGGTTATAAGTTGGATTGAGAATAAATATCAAGTTCATAAAATTAGATAGAGTTACTTAACCATTCCACGCTACAATGTATTATTGTATAGATTGAGATTGATTCTCAAGAACTTGAAAAGTGTCAAGTTCGTAATGATAAGAAAAAGGAGTAAATTTGTTTACTATTGTGAATTTAGAATTAACTACTATGAAGTTATTGCTACAATTTATCAAGTTTTCTTATTGAATGAAATTGACATTTAGACTTTCAGTTAAGATGGGAAATGTTTCAACTGTTCGGAAATATTAATTTGGATCTCGAAAAGTTATACAGATTTCCTTAAGAATGAAATAAGGAATTTCAAAGTAGACATATTCAATTCTACTTGGTATCGAGTGATGTTATAGCGGAAGACCCATAGGTCATGGTCATGATGCAAGTGTTAGACGGACAAATAGTGAATGTCTGATAAAGATGCAGGAGTTTATATTATTGATGAATCCGATGAGATTATCATTAATGAGTTTTAGATCATTTTGATCATGAGTTGGTTGTCTCTGCATTAAGGTTGAGTTAATGGTCACAAGAAGCGATTAATTAAGAAAAATACGGAGAAATTAAAATTTTAATGATTGATGAAAAAGTGAAATCATCACTAAAGTGATATCAACAATGGTTACAATTAAGATGATGTAAAAAGGGATACATATCTTTTCTAGCTAAGGTGATAGATACTCAAGTATCTGAAGTAAGATCATATGATATTTCCATAACTTGGGAATCTCGATAAGTCTTTTTAGATTTATTATTATGGGTTATATCCAGATTGAGAGGTGGAATTTAATATTGATGGTTATCAAGGCATTAATCATGTATCTATGGATTCGTATCGAATGGTTGTGATTGATTTAAGAGAATAAAGAACCAAATGCGAGAATTGCTAGATTGAGGATTCTTTAGATCGAGTAGTTCACATTGGGGTGAACCGGTGTTGTTTTTAAAAAAATGGATATGTACGATTATGCATAAATTATCGATAGTTAAATATAGTAACTATTAAGAACAAATATCCTATTTTGAGGATTGAGGACTTGTTTGATCAGTTTAAAAGGAACAAAAATGTTCTCTAAAAGTGAGATTCGAATAGGGTATCACCAGCTAAATATTAAAGAGGAAGATGCTCCAAAGATAGTTTTCAGAATACGGTATGGACACTACGAGTTCGTAATAATGCTGTTTGGTTTGAAAAATGCTCTGGCAGCATTCATAGATCTATTGAATCAAGTATTTCAATTTTACTTGGATTAAATTGAGATGGTATGTATTGACAATATTCGGGTATACTCGAATACAACGATAGAGCATGATGTTCATATTATATTGTGCTCGAGATAATTAAGGGTAAAAAGTTATATGCCAAAGTGTTAAAGTGTGAGTTTTGGCTATCAGAAGCTTCTTTTCTTGGTTATGTTACCTCGACATAAGGTATACAAAAAATTAAAGCAATATTGGAATGAAAACCTCGAAAGAATGTTTAGAGGTCCGAAGTTTTTGGGACTTGTTGGTTATTATCGAAGGTTTGTGAAAAACTTTTCAATGATTGTTTCTCCTTTGACCAAGCTCTTGAGAAAGGATGTTTCATTTGCTTGGACTGAGAAATGTCAAAAGAGTTTTAAAGCTTTAAAGAATATTTTAACGGAAGCACCAGTGTTGGTACAACCGGAATCGGACAAAGAGTATGTGGTGTATAGTGATACATCTCATAATGGTTTGGGTTGTGTACTTATGCAAGAAGGTAAGGTGGTAGCCTATGCTTTTCGACAATTAAATATGCATGAGAGGAATTATCCTACTCATGATCTTGAGTTAGCAGCGGTCGTTTTTACTCTAAGGATTTGGCGTCATTATTTGTATGGTGAGAAATGCCACATCTATACGGATCATAAGAGTTTGAAATATTTGTTGACTCAAAAAGAGCTCAATTTGAGACAAAGAAGATGGATAGAACTTTTAAAGGACTATGATTTGATCATTGATTATCATTCAGGTAAGACAAATGTTGTAGCAAATGTACTTAGTCAGAAAACTTTTGCAGCTTTGCGAGCCATGGATGTGTGATTATTGTTGAAAGAAAATGGCGCACTATTGGTTGAATTAAAAGTAAACCAATGTTTTTATATCGGATAATAGAGCTACAAAAGAAAGATATTCTTTCTCAGGTATATTATTATCCACTAACTATGCCTACAAGTGGGAACAAAATGTATCAGGATGTAAAGAGTCATTTTGGGTGGCCAAGTTTTGCAACATGTTTGACATGTCAACAAGTAAAAGCTGAGCATAAAGTGCTTTCGTAATTGTTGCAATTGATTTCTATTCCAGAGTTGAAATAGTAAAGAGTCACTATGGATTTTGTTACTGGACTATCTTTGCCATCAAATAAAAAGGGTTTTATTTGGGTGATAGTGACCAATTAACTAAATCAACATATTTCATTTCGATGCAAATGGACTATGCATTGATTAAATATACAGAGTTGTTTATCAAGGAGATAGTTCGATTACAAAGAGTATCAGTGTCCATTATATCTGACAGGGATCTAAAGTTCACTTTAAGATTTTGGAAATATTTACTTAAAGTTTTGGGTACTTGATTGAATTTCAGTATGATCTTTCATCCACAGTCGGATGGTAAGTCAAAAAGTAATATTCAGATATTATAAGATATGCTGAGTGCATGTGTGATTGATTCCAAGGAATCATGGGAAAGGAAAAGTATTTGATTTTAGTAGAATTTTCTACAAGGACAGTTATAAATTGAGTAATAAGATGGCTCAATATGAAGCTTTATATGAGAGAAAATGTCGAACACCATTGAATTGGTTCAAGTTAAAGGATCGAAAATCTTATTGGCCCAGATTTATTGAAAGAGGTTTATGATAAAGTACAGATAATTGAAGAAAGTCTCAAGATGGCATTTGATCGACAAAAGTCTTATGCAGGCTTGAAACAAAAAGAGATTGAAATTCATTAAGGTGATAAAGTTTTTCTTAAGGTATCGCCTTGGAAAAAAAGAATGATTTTGCGCTCAAAACACAAAGGAAAACTAAGTCTAAGAGTCATTGGACCTTATGAGATATTAAAAAGAGTTAGACTGATGGCTTATAAGTTATCAATAACTCTGGAGGTATTTGAGATCCAGAGTTAGACAAAGCTCACAATGTTTTTCATGTGTCGATGCTTAGAAAGTATCGATCAGAGCTTTCGTATGTCATTTCGTCAGAGGAAATTTAGACCTGACTAGATTTGATTTATAAAGAAGAACCGGTTTGGATCTTAGCTCGAGAAATCAAAGAACTGCGTATCAAGATGATTTCTCTAGTCAAATTGATTTAGCAAAATCATAATTTCGAGGATGTTACTTGGTAAAGGGATGAGGATATGAAGAAATAATATCCATAACATTTTCATATCAGGTTAAAGAATTGGATTGAACATGTTCAAAATCTAATGTTTTGCATGATCTTCACAAAATCCTCAAATTAAGGAGGAAAAATCAAAATTCAAGAAGTTGGAAAAACCAGAAGAGGTTCTCACAAAAAGAGCGGGCTCAACATGTTTATCTTGAGCTATCACAAAAAACGTTTATAGTTAAGACTTGAGCACGTCTTACTAGTCAGTACAACCTTAAATTAAGGCTATGAATTTTCAAGGGAAAAAGAAGTTAGGGTTTTCATGCAAAGTTTTAAAATTCGAGGACGAATTTTCTTAAGGAGGGGAGAATTGTAATACCCCAAAAATTTAGACAGTGACCAAAATAAAAATTTGGAGAGTTTGATGGTCAAAGTAGAAAATTGGAAAAAAATTTAGGGAATTAACTGATAATTTCCTAAAAAGAATTTTATTCCATAAATATATGGTTTACTCTTAAGAATGGAGTTTTTATAGAAATCATATTTTTGGATTTGAAATTTTGGTAAAGAAAAATTAAAAAGGGCCAAAGCCGGTAAGAAAATCGGTATTTCAGATCGAATTGGAATTTTACATAAATTTGAAGGATTTTATAAAATGGTTGGAAATATTATTTTAATATTTTGGATCAGAGAAATTTGGTTTGGAAATGTGCAATTTTTCATATTTGACCGAAACAGTGGAATTTAGTGACTAAAACGAAATTTTTGGAAATTCATGGGCAATTTCATGAGTCAAAGTCAAAATAATTCATCTTTGACTTTTAAAGATGATAAGGATGAGTTGTCATGGTTTTATGGTGAATGTGGAGATTCATTAATGGCAAAAATGGAATTTCCTATTGAATTGAATAAAAAATTCCATTTTATTATATTAAGCCATGCGTTAGATTCATTTAACATTAGAATATGAATGATGGTGGAGATTTTCAGCTCATATTCTTCTCCAACATGTCGTGGGTGTTCTTCAAAGGTGAGAGAAAACTTCAACTCAAATTTCAAGCAATTTACTTAGGATTTTGAGTAAGTTGTAAAAAGGAAATTGTTATATGTGAAAAACACCATCTTTTGGTACCAATATTGTATGATAATCTTGTTGGTGTTCAAAGATCCCAAATCTAAGGGTTTGTGTTCATATAAGGGATCATGAAATTAATGATGGATCTTGATGTTTGTGAAGTAGTTGATTCATATTCAAGCATGAAAGATGATTAGAACTTGTTTAATCTTTCTAGAACTTGTTCTTTAAATTTCGGCCATGAATGGTTTGAATGAGAAAAATTATGGAAAAATTATATATGGGTTGGAAATGACGAAGGAAGTATTCTACAAGCCTTAGAAAAATTGAGGATCATTTTGTAATTTTTGAAAAATTGGGGATAAATTTGTAAATTTTGGAAAATTGTTGAAGAACCTAGGGATGAAGTTAAAAGAAACAGTTAAATTCTGAATTTGGCAGTAGGTTCGAAAATTCACCAGAAATTATATAAAAATAATTTGGAGATTATTTTTATATATTTGTGTTCATATATCGATCTAGTTTTGTTTAAAACAAACGGGGATCAATTTCAAGGTGAATTCAAAAAGATATGAATTTTTAACCGAGGAAAGGTCAGAAAATTCGAACAACAGATTCTGTTGATCAACTTTGAAAATTCAACATAAATTGTACATAATGAATAAGGAGGAGTTATTTATATGGATAGATTCGTATTCGAGTCTAGTTTTCAACGGAATAAATGTAGTTAAATTCCAGTGTGTATATAAATAAATAATATAGATTCTTTAAAGGTAGTGTGAGTTGTCTAAATATAGAGTTATTATGGGATATGTTTATGTTAGTACAATACTAACATATGTATCATTATGAATTGGTGATTTATACAGATTTTGATTGATTTGTAATCAAAGAAAATCAAATATAAAAGGACTTATGGTGGACAGTAGTGATGATCATATATTTTGAAAGATATAAAGTGTCAAGGTGAGTGCAATACATGCATGACATTATACATGGATGTTTTATACATCATCAGGAAGACTTGCGATAAGTCAACCTTGTTTATGTTGACATGATATTTATGTCATTTATCATATATTTGATATATTCTAAATATGTCAAAGGTTGAAAATAAAATGCATTGATCATTGATTTTTGCATATGATTTTTATCATGAATGTTATTTCGGGTATGAACTGCCCAATGTTAAATATTGATAATATACTTTGCCATGGATGGATCAAATAAAATAGACTGTACGCCCAAGTAAGTCATTGAGGGACAGGGTATAGTTGGCATGCCATAGAGTCCAGCAGCAGGCTGCATATCCGGGAATACACTAAAGGATACCTAGGGTATATGGTGGGCACAACCTTATGTGTCATACTCGGGATAGCACTACGGTGCTTATATTTGACTCGTGTACCCAGGGTCCTCAGGGTTGTATATTGGGCTATTGTCTATAGTATATGGTTATGGAATAATGGTAAGTGTATTGGTAAAATAAGCTTACGACCTTATGGTATTAAATGGTAAGTATATTGGTAAATAAGCTTACGAGCTTATGTGATAAATGGTAAGAGATTTTATATTATTTTGATCATGGTAAAATATTGGATATGAAAATAACATGATGTTATGGCATTTTGAATTTGTCATTGAAATTCATGCATGAATTGTATTGTGCTATATATTGTTTTAATTGTCTCACTAAGTACATACTTAGCTTGTGATGATTTTCACGCGTAGGTAGAAAGCCAGTAATGGAATAAAGAGTTTAAAGCGTCATCAAAGATCGAGAAGTATATTTCAATATCAGTAAGACAACCTACGTTGAAATGTTAGTTTTATTAGTGGCACTATTCATCACTGTTCACGGTACTGTTCATCACTACGCATAAAAAAATCTTTTGAATTAAATTGCTATAACAAACTATAAATTATATGATATGATATTTTTATAATATCAATTATCATTTTAAGAAAATAAATTTTAAATCGTTGTTATTAATTGGATAATGGTTTTCGAAATACGGTTGACATCCGTAATTTGTATGGGTATAAAGATACGAATTTCGGGTGTTACACTTATGATGTTGTGGTTTTTAATATGTTAGAACATTAAGATTATTTTACATAGTAAAAGTGAATGAACATTTTTATTATTACATTAAAATGTTATATTTAATGAAACAAAGATTCACTAGTTTTCAAATACGAAAATGTTTTAAAAGTCATGTTACATCTGTGACTTGTGTACGGAAACATATACGGGAAATGGGTGTTACATAGGATGTCAAAGTTACTGATATGATGTCAATGTGATATGATTAATGTCACTCCTCATTAACTTAAGTTGTTATTATGTGTTGTGTTAGATGTTGGGTATTAAGGATAAAGGTAAGAAAGTTGACAATGTTGAAAGGAAGGTCAAGAGTGAAATCAACCCAAAAAGATCCAACATGACTTTAGTATCATGCCTCATAAGAGTTGGAACTGTAAGAGATTTTCCACCATTCTGTGGAAGAAATACCATATCGTTTAATGAAGTTACTGCATTAGAGGAATCTAGTAAAAGTTTAAATGGATTACAAGAGAAGTTGAATCGGATGAGGATCTAAAGGAGATTATTGAATCCACTGATGACTCTGAGGTTTCTACAGGTAAGCTTAAATATTTGAGGAATATTTAAGTTAAGCCTTAAGTTGCTTAAAGAAATGTTGATTTGAGTTAGAGGAAATAAGTAAGCGGCAAGTAAGTTGTCTGCTAAAAGTTTAAAGAAAGTTAAGTTATTAGTGAATCATATGATAATTATGTTATCATTCTAAAGGTTTTTAAATGAGTTTGAATGAGAGTAGATGTTAAGCTTTATGGACTTGATAGAGTTATCTTGCAAAGGTAAATTTGTGGAATGGATTCTCTACCCATTCCATGCTACAATGAATTATTGCTTAGATTGCGGTTGGTTTTCAAGAACTTGAAAAGTTTCGAGTTCGTAGTGGTAGGAAAAAGAGTAAATTTATTTACTAGTGTGATTTTAGCATTAAATGCTAAGAAGTTATTGCTACAAAAATGTCAAGTCTTCTTATTAAATGATGAGGACATTTAGGCTTTCATAGTTGAGATGGAAAATCCTTTAACTGCACGAGAATATTTTCAATGGATCCGGAAAAGTTATACGGATTACCTAAAGAATGAAATAAGAAATTTTAAAATAGAGGTATTATTTTCGACTTGATCTCAAGTGATATGATAGCGATAAACCCTATGGGTCATGGTGCAAGTGTAGGTCAAACATATAGTAAATATCCAATAAAGATTCAAGGGGCTATGTTCCTAGTGAATCTGATGGAATTAACATTTGACAAATTTAAGATCATATTAGGCATGGATTGGTTGTCTCCGCATTATGGTTGGGTTGAATGTCGCAAAAAGCGATTATTTTAGAAAGTTGTAGAGGATTTGGAAATTATAGTGATTGGTGAAAAAGTAAAATCACCGCCCAATGTGTATCGAAAATGATTGCGAGAAATTGATGTCAAAAGGATGTATAGTTTTTCTTGCTAATGTGATAGATACTCAAGTATATGAAGTAAGATTATATGATATTCCCACAGTTTAGGAATTTCCATATCTCTTTTAAGATGAATTGCCAGGGTTACCTCCAGATCAAGAGGTGGAATTCAAGGTTGATGGTTATTAGGGTATTGAGCATGTTTCTATGGTTTCGTATCTAATGTATTCGATCGAGTTAAGAGAACTAAAGGCTCAGTTACAAGAGTTGCTTGATCAAGGTTTCATCAGATCGAGTGTTTCACCTTGGGGTTACATGTGTTGTTGGCGAAAAGAAGGATGAATCTATGCGGTTATGCATAGATTATCGACAGTTGAATAAAGAAACAATAAGAATAAGTATCCTCTTCTAAGGATTGATGATCTGTATGGTCAATTGGAAGGTGCAACAGTGTTCTCTAAGATTGATCTTCAGTCTGTATACCAATAATTGAAGACTAAAGAGGATGATATTCCTATGATAGCTTTTCAGACGCCGTATGGAAACTAAGAGTTATGGTGATGCCATTCATTTTGACTAATGCTCATGTAACATTTATGGATTTGATTAATCGAGTGTTTCAGTTGTATTTGAATCAAATTTTGGTGACTCTTTGAGAGAAAAAGTAGTACGCCAAGATGTCGAAATGTGAATTCTTGTTGATAGAAGTTGATTTTCTTGGCCAAGTTGTTTTGGTAGATGGCATAAGGGTAGACGCCAAGAAAATTCATGCTATGGTGGACTAGAAACCCCAAACAATGTCTCAAAAGTTTAGAGTTTCTTGGGACTTGCTGGTTACTATCGAAGGTTCATGAAGAACTTTTCGATGATATCATCACCGCTAACCAAGCTTTTAAGGAAAGATGTGCCATTTGTTTGGATAGAGAAGTGCCAAGAGAGTTTTGAAATGCTAAAAAATATTTTAACAAAGGCACCAGTGCTTGTACAACCTGATTCAGGTAAAGATTATGTGGTTATTAGTGATGCATCTCAAGAGGCTTAAGATGTGTTCTTATGCAAGAAGGTAAAGTTGTGGCTTATGCCTCAAGCCAGTTAAAGACTTACGAGAGGAATTACCCGACGTATTATTTAGAGTTGGCAGCGATTGTATTTGCTTTAAAGATTTGGTGCCATTATCTGTACGATGCGCAGTGCTATATTATACGGATCACAAAAGCCTAAAGTACTGGTTGACTTAAAAACAACTGAACCTAAGACAGAGAAGATGGATAGAGCTTTTAAAGGATTATGATGTGATTATTGACTATTATCCAAGAAAAACTAATGTGGTGGCTGATGCACTTAGCCGAAAAACTTTAACAGCTTTGTGAGATTTGGATGCATGTTTATCTTAAAAGGAAGATGATGCCTTGATTGCTGAGCTAAAGTTAAAGCCGATGCTTTTGGATCGGATAAAAGAGCTGCAAGGAAAAGAAGAAAAGTGTTTGGCAAGAATTGCACAAGTATAAAAATGCGAGACTAAAGACTTTGAAGTCAGGATTGATGGATGTTTATATTATTGTGGAAGACCTTGAATTTTTTCTTAAGGGGGAAATTTGTAATACCCAAAATTTGTTATACACGAAAAATACTTTCATTTGTTACCTTTATTGCTTGCTAATTTGGTTTGTGTTTAAAGATCCTAAATTCTAGGGTTTGTGTTCACATTAGGGTTTATGGAATTGATAAAGGATTTTGATGTTTTTGATGTTGTAGAATCATATACAAGCATGATTGATGATTAAAATCAACTGTACACTGCTATATAAGCTCATGTTGAATTCAGCTAAACCCTAAATTTCGGGGAAAGAAGTGTTTTAATGAAATTTGATTAGGGCTTTGATTTTAGAGGTCTTGAAATGTCAAATTGAGGTTGATTCATGTTCGAATCTAGTGAAAATCTTGAAATTCTAAACTACATACCATTCAACCTTGAGGAAATAAGTTGGGAAAATTGTAGAAAATTCCCATGACATAGAAATGTTATTTTGAAGGTTCTACAAGCCTTAGAATTTTTTTGGTAAATGTGTAATTTTTCAAAAGTTGAGGGGTTTATTCAGTAATTTTGAAATTTTATGGGTTGAATGTGTAATTATTCAATAAATGATGTACATTGTTGGAAATTACTGCTTGAGGGCTAAAATTAAAGTTAGAATGTAAATTTATCTATTTTGGAAAGTTGAAAAAGTTTAAGTACAAAATGGAAAATATTGGAAAAGTTAGTAACTTGAGTGGTAAATATGGTATTGTTGAGGTATTGGTATGGAAATTAAATGCTGGAAATTTATTGGGTTTATTTGGGCTTGAATTGAAGAATTTATGACTATGGTCCATTATGAATAAAAAGGAAAAGTTAAGAAGAATTTTAAAAGAATTTTAAAAGAATTTGAAAATAATAGTACTTTTGAGTATTATTATTTTGTAAAAATGTTAGTAAGGATACTAACATTGTATTTTATATTTGTATATGTAATTATGGATGCTTGCGTAGATCGTGATCAAATTCGTGATACAAGCAAATCAAAAGGCAAGGAAAAAGTTCAAAAATAGTGGGACTTTGTCACTAAGACATACCAGATAAGTGCATTTATTATACTTATATGATATGAGGATGACTTGCGATGAGTCATACTCGAATTTTTCTCTAAAAGCATGTTTTACCGTATTTTGAAATATTTTCATAAGGTTTATGAAAATTATTTATGGGATTTTAGGGTATGAACTATCCTAAAATATATGGATAAACTTTTATATTATTTTAACAATTATCGATGTTTCAGAATAAATGTTTAATCTACGAATTTGATTTAAAGGCCTATTGTATGTGCATTGAGAGTCATAGGTGCATTTTGACAAACTTGGAGTATGATGGTTATTGATCGATTTTGTTTAATGCATATGTTACATTTTTGTATAAGTACCTTTGTGTACTTCGACACTATGTGTGCAGCATGGTATTCATAATGAGTTTGTGTTTTACCATTTTGATATATTAGTATAGTGTCGTTGTTACTACAATGCATATACTTTCGTTTAGAACTTATGTGCAAATCATGTACCTTGTATTATCATATATCATACATTGGCCTAAAAATGGATATTTTGGATTTACTGCATGTTAAGTATGTTGGGCATACGAGATAACATTTTGCATGTCAATTGAAGGAAACTTGTCTTACTAAGTCAATTTTATGTGTTATTATATTTTATACGATTAAATTTGTATTTTGATCTTTTTTGAAATACTTATGTTTTATTACGCCTCATTTATTTTATTATGCCTCACTAAGTGAATACTTAGCGTGTGATGATTTTCATGCGTAGGTTTAGTGTACGAATCGGAGTGAGAAGTGCAATTGATATCATCTGTCAAGGGTTGTGTCATCAGTAATAGTATGACATCTCTATATGTTTATTTTGATATTACTAGTTGGCATGTACTTAGATATGTTGTGTTACACTGATAAGATACTTGGTATTTGGTTGTAGTATTATATTACGTTTGAACTTAAACTACTGTTTGATGGATTTTAAATGTTATTTTGTATATATGTATTTGAAGAACATTTTATAAACTATATTATTATTAAAATGTTTACTTATAGGAACAAAATTTTAATGGTTTTCAAATACAAAAAATGTTTTAAAAGTCATGGGACATCTATGACTCGTGTACGGGACGTATATGGGTAATGGGTGTTACAATTTCTCATTAAATGAATTTTAAATTAATTTAAATTAGTTTTTAAGCCAAGTGTGTTAGATATTATTAGATAAATTTTAAGAAATTTTCAGCATTTTTTCTTTCTTGGCCGAAACCACCATAGCCACCAAGGTAAAATTTTTAGTTTGATTTTTAAAGCTTTATGGTTGATTTTTGGATTAAGTTATTAGATAGAGAATTAATCTACATGAAATTCTCTATCATTTGGTATAAATATTACATGGTGAACATGCTTATTTTGATGAGATTGGAAATTAGGGTTTATGAAGGATTTGTAGATTTTGAATATTTAATGGAAGATTGTTATGTTATTGTTGTTGAAGATTATTTCTAAAGCACGTGTGATGATTAAAATTAGGTGTAGATGCTTAAATAGTGTTTGGCGATATTGAGGTTAGATGGATTTTGATTCAAATTGATGTTGTGATGATTGAAATAACATGAATTTGATGTAAGGAAGTTGAATTAATGGTTGAAATTGGATGAAATGTTTACCTTAAGTGCTTTGATAAGTTTGGCCATATGGAAGGAAATTAGGGGGAAATGTTGAAAAAATTCATATATTCTAGAATTGATATTAAATGTGTTCTATGTGATTTGGAGATTGATTTGGATCAAAGTGGAACCTTGAGATAGTGAAAGGATTATTTTCCAAGTTTTGAGAATTATGAGACATTAATGTATAAACGTGTTAATTAGGGTGTTCAATGTTGCATTTTAATTATGAAATGCTGAAATTTCAAGTTAGATTAAGAATAAAGGACCAAGGTACAAATTTGGATGAACTTGGTGGTGGAATTCAAATAGTCTCAAAAGTTAGGACTTAATTGTGAGTTCTTCAAAGTGATGATATTATTTTTTAAGAAAATTACAATGCTAGAAATTTTATTAGCATGGTGATTTTTGAGTTTAAATATTAGTTTGGGGATCAATTTGCAAGTTTGTTAAAGTGAAAGGTTAAATTCGAAAAGTTTAAGAAAATTTAGGATGAGATTGAAAGTTTTGAATGTTAAAGTATTGAATTGATATGTTATTAAGGTGCTGGAAATTTTGGTAATTAATGTGGAATGATCATAATGGTAAAGGACCATTATGAATTAAATGTAAAGGTTGATGTGAATTCTAACAAGAATTCATAATTAGTGGCTTGATTGTGAAGTTGATAAAAGTCGAAGGGTTGATGATGGAAATAAATATTTATGAAATCGAATGAGTATTTTGGGAAGTTTGAAATTATCATGGAAATATGATTAGTTTTATATCAATTAAGTATCAATTTTATTTCTATATATTTTTATATTATTAAGTTTATATTGTGTTAGTACGATACTAACATATAGTTTGAATATTTTATGTTATTATATGCGTTGTCATACCACGATAAAATCTAGCAATCCAAACAATCTGAAAGGAAAAGAGAAAGCACACGAGAAAAGAAGTATCATATAAAAGTTCGAAAGTGAGACAAATGTGAGTGTAGTCTTATGTATGATTAGAGGGATCATAAAAGAGCTTTTTACATGCTGAAAACATCAGAAGATGCAAGCTACCATTGACATGCTTCATAACTATTGCAACCTACCAAAACACACATAATGATATATATGTGGTAGATTTTAATTAGAAGTGTGTAACCTTGGATTCTAAGCTTCTAGAAACACCTCAAGGTCACCCTAGCACAAGCTTCTCATTGTTCTTGCTCTTGGACTTTCTTAAACTTCTCTCACTAGGCAAGCATCAAAAAATGTGTTACTAACTTGTTTATGAACTTAAGAAGTGACTAAGAACAACCTCTGAGACTTAAATCCCTAGAAAACGGGATAGATTACTTGGCTTTTGATAAGCCCTCGTTAAACCGACATGTTGAATACCCTGGCCAAATCTTCCAAGAGAGGGTTTGATTGAAAGCTTGGAAGGAGATTATTGAGGTTCTTACCTTTATGTTGTTGGGAAATACTGGAAATGTAATAAAGCTCTGACCTTTACTTAGAATGCTATGAAGAAGATGAAAGCTTTGGGAGAATAAGAAGAAGACAAAGTTTGTGAGGAAAAAGAGATAAAAGAATGATGGAGACGTGATATTATCCATTTTTAATGGAATTCAACATTTGAAATAAAAAATGGATTTATTATATCCTGGACTCTCTAGCTTTGATCACTTTATAAAATGTCCCTTTTTGTTTATTATTGGGCGTAACTAAGCCTGAAACTTCTAACCCGAGATTTGGAGCATTACAAATCTCCCTTTCTAGAAAGAAATATTGTCCTCAAAATTTACCTAGATAGAAAAGGTGAGGATACTGAAGTTGTATGTCCTCCTTAGTTTCATAAGTTGCTTCCTCAACACCATGGTTCCTCCATAGCACCTTTACTAAAGGAATCCTTTTATTCATTAACTCATTCACATCCCTTGCTAGTATTCTAACTGGTTTCTATGCATAGGTCATGTTTGGGCTAACTTCAATCTGCTCTATGGGTATGAAATGGGAAGGATCAGAACAATATCTCCTGAGCATTGATACATGGAACACATTGTGAATGCGTTCGAACTTTGGGGGTAAGGCTAAGCGGTACGCTACTAGTTCAACTCTTTCTAGCACCTCGTAAGGCCCTATAATGCATGAAGTCAACTTTCCTTTGTGACCAAAGTGAAGTACTTTCTTACAAGGGGAAAACCTTGAGTAACACTTTATCCTCCACTACGAACTCAACATCTTTATGCTTCAAGTCTGTATAAGATCTCTGCCTGTCTAAGGCTTCTCTCAACCTACACTGGATTAACCGGTCCTTCTCCTCAATCTCTCTAATTATGTCAAGAATCATTATCTCACCATTACTAAACTTTGTCCAACATAGCAAATTCCTGCATTTTTTCCCATATAAGGACTCTTAGTTAGCCATCTTAATACTAGACTGAAAACTGTTATCGTAGGCAAACTCCAATAAAGACAAGTGGTCCTCCAACTACCCTCAAGATCTATAATGGTGAAACTGAGCACGTTTCTGTAGGATCTGAATGATACGTTCTTATTGACTGTATGTCTGAGGATGGAAAGATATGCTGAAATGTAGATTGGTGTCTAAGGATTCATAAAAGGCTTTCCAAATGTAGAAAGTGAATCAAGGATCTCTGTATGATATGATAGAATTCGATACCCCGTGAAACCTCACTATTTCAAGGATGTATAATTGAGCTACCCTCTCTAAGGTATAGTTTATCCGAACTGGAAAGAAATGGGCTGATTTGGTCAAATGGTCTACTATGACCCAAACTGCATCATGTCTCTGTATGGTCATTAGTAACCCGATCACAAAGTCCATGGTTACCTCGTCCCATTTCTACTAAAGTATCTGAATAGATTGGAGTAACCCTGAGGGAACCTGGTGTTTTGCCTTAACCTGCTGACTACTTGACATCTAGCGACAAACTCTGACACTTCCCTTTTCATGCCCAGTCGCCAATACAACTGACGAAACTCCTGGTACATCTTGTTAATGCCTGGGTGAATTGAGAGTGGACTGCAATGCGCCTCATGGAAAATTCTACTGCACAACTAAGCATATATGGGTATAAACAAATGACCCCTGAAATACAACACATATTCATCATCTAACTCAAAACCTAGGGCCTCACTCTAGTGAACCTGCTCAATCCGAGTCCTTAATTGATTATCTAAACTCTGCAATCACTTGGTCTCACCTACCAACTCCATTTTGACTCTCAACTTGGCTAACAACCTACTGATACATGCACCAGAGTCCATAATACAAGCTTCTTTGGACTAATGTTTCTACTCGAACCTATTAGAAGAACAAAGTCTCGAAGATTCAAAGCATATCTATTTGGTAAGTATAATGTGAATGAATCATTAAATGATTCTAATGTTTCTCCCTTTAATGTTTCAGATTCGAGGTCGAATCTTTTTGAGGAAAGGGCAGATGATACATGCATCACAAGGATCACATCAAAGGAAGAAGTAATAACTCTTCCAAATGATCCACTCGTCCAAGCATTGGAAAAGAAGATCAGAATAGAAGCAGACTTACGACGACTTTTTTAATGGGATCCTGATCTTATTTGGTTAATATGTCCTCTAGATATACGACCGTATGTCTCTTATCTTTCCAACGGTTCTTGAATCACATCAATCCGATATCAGGAACTCAAGATATGGCCATTTTACTGAAGACGATGCATGCAGGAAATCCTATACGGGATTAATACGTGATTTTGTAAATATTACGAATTTTCAATATTTATATTGATTATTTGTAATATAATTTAATATAGGATGATCAATTATCTTTTAGGATCAGATTTATTATTTTATTAGATATTAAGGTTGGGTTAAAACAATATTTTTAGTTATTATTATTTTATTAGGAATTAGAGTTAAAACATGTTTAGTTTATTATTATTTTATTCTCTAGTTATTTAGAACCTTTAGGATTCAGCCCCTAGATAAAGGAGGCTTCATTCAACTTTGTAAATGAAGATTTCTTTGATTAATAATACAACGAGAGTTCGTTTTTACAAGTGATGATTGCCTTGTGCCTTCGAAGCTTCTTCTCCTTGAGTTCTTTCAAGTTCTTGTGAGGGAAATTAATCTTCACACTCCAATTTGCCTTTTCATCGCGACTAGGAGGGATGGTTTGAGCCATATTATCGTGTTTGCCTTTTCATTGCGACTAGGAGGGCTCGATAGGACACTTATCCATCTATTTTCGACAAATCCATCATCACCATCATCACCTTTACCGTTCACCTTCATAAGGGAGATCTTTTGATCTCTTGGTTATCTTATTTTATTTTCAATTTCTTTATCTTTTGTTTATCTTGTTCTAATATTGTTTCTTACCTTGTTTTTAGCACCTCAAAGAAACCCTAAAAGAACCCTAGCTATTACCGCCACCTTCTCTATTCATTCCTCATTGTTCTTTATCGAGTCTAGAGCTTTCTAGGTTTGATTCTTCAACAAGAGCAACGTTCATTAACCCGCCACCGCTTCCCTATCACCTACCTTCAGTGGTTAAACTTAAACATGCTCGGAGGACTCACAACTATGTCATCGACTTTCTGCTCAAGGTGTCTGCTACTACACTTGTTTTACTCGGATTGTAAACTATCAAACAGTTGTAATCCTTAAGCAACTCAACCAACCTACGTTATCTGAAGTTTAATTCCTTCAGAGTGAGTAGATACTTGAGACTCTTGTGATCAGTAAAGATGTGACACTTCTAACCATAGTGATAGTGTCACCAAATCTTCAAGGAAAATACCAGTACTGCTGACGTTTGAGATGATGATATATGTAAGCTGCAACTTTACCCTCTTGGATCACCATGCATCTAAGACCATTTAACAAGGCATCACTAAAAACTGTAGTCTTTACCCGAATTTGGTTGGGTCAACAATGGGGTCTGAGTCAATATAACTTTCAACTGTTCAAAGCTTCTCTGCTACTTCTCATCCTAAGTAAAAAAACCTCTATTCTTAAGTAGTTTGGTTAGCGGGGCAGCTATCATCGAGAAAACATGAAGGAATCCAATTTTATACTTTGACTATTAAACTTTCAAAACATATATTTTGGCCACTAACCAAAATTTGGGGTATTATAACTCTCCCCTTAAGAAAAAATCATCCTCGAATTTTAGTACGTACCTGATGTGTAGAGGTACATATATTGTATTTTTCATGTCCTCTGCTCTTCCCTGGTTGCTTATTCGACTTTATGATTCCTCTAAAGAACTTTGACTAAAGGGATCGTCTTGCTCTATAGTTATTTGACTTCTCAAGCCAAATCTTAATTGGTTCCTCTTCATAGGTCAAATCAGATCGAAACTCTATTTCCTCTAGGGTGATAATATGCGATGAATTTGATTGATACTTCCTGAGCATCAACACATGAAAAAAATTATGGATCTTATCCATTTAGGTAGGTAATGCTAACTGATAAGCCACTGGTCCGACTCTTTTCATAATCTCATAAGGTCTAATAAATGTCGGACTCATCATTCATTTTTGTCCAAACCGCAATACTTTCTTCCAAGGCGATACTTTAAGAAATACCTTATCACCCACTTGATATTCAATCTCTTTTCTCTTTAGATTTGCATAAGAATTTTATCAACCGAAAGCTATCTTAAGATTATCTTGGATAACTTTCACTTTATTTTCCATTTCTTTCATCAAGTCAGGGCCAACTAGATCTCGAACTTTTAGCTTGAACCAATTTAATGGTGTTCGACACCTCCTCCCATATATGGCTTCATACGGAGCCATCTTGATACTCGATTGATAGTTGTTTTGTAGGCAAATTCTGCTAAAGAAAAATATCTTTCCCATGATCCCTTGAATTCAATCACACGCGCCCTTAGCATATCCTCCAATATCTGAATAGTCTGATTTGACTGACCATCTGTATACGGATGAAAAACCGTGATAACATTCAATCGAGTACCCAAGCCCTCATGCAAGGAATACCATAATTTCAAAGTAAACCTTGGATCGCTATCAGATACTATTGATACATGCACTCCATGCAATTGAACTATCTATTTGTTTTGTACAACTCAACATATTTATACATCGAGTGATATGTTTGAATTGAAATAAAGTGGGTTGTCTTGGTCAATCTGTTAACAATCACCCATATTGAGTCTTTTTTTTGCTGGGTGTCAAAGGTAGCCCTGTATAAATTCATAGTTACTCGTTCCCACTTCTATTCAGAAATGGATATTAGTTGTAGCAATCTGGAAGGCACTTGATGCTCAGCTTTCACTTGTTGACATGACAGGCATTTTGCAACAAACTCTGTGATAGTTCTTTTCAAACCAAGCCATCAAACTGACTCTTTAAATCTTGGTACCTCCTATTTCCACCTGGATGCATAGTCAACGGACTATAATGCCTCAAAAAGAATATCTTTCCTTAGTTCTTCATTATTGGGAATAAAAAGTCTCCCACGATAATACAAACATCCGTTGAACCTGACCTCAAAGTCTTTAATCTCACCATTTTCTACTTGCGCAATTCTTACCAAGCAATTTTCATCTTTCCTTTGTAATTATCTGATCTGATCTAAAAGCATCAGCTTTAACTTTAACTTGACAATCAAGGCGCCATATTCCTTTAAAGACAAACACACATCTAAAGCTCTCAAGGTTGTAAAAGTCTTTCAGTTGAGTGCATCAGCCACAACATTAGCCTTTCTTGGATGATAGTCAATGATCACATCGTAATCCTTTACAAGCTATATCCATCTTCTTTACCTTAGATTCAGTTTATTTTGAGTCAACAAGTACTTTAGGTTTTTGTAATCTGTATAAATATAGCACCGCTCACCATACAAATAATGGCGCCAAATCTTTAAAGCAAATACAACCATTGCCAACTCTAAATCATGCATCGGGTAATTCTTCTCGTGAATCTTTAATTTCCTCAAGGCATAGGCCACAATTTTTCCTTCTTGCATAAGCACACATCCCAAGCCGTTATGAGATGCATCACTAAAAACCACAAAGTCTTTACCCGACTCAGGTTGTACAAGCACTGATGTCTCTATTAAAATCTTTTTTAGTATTTCAAAACTCTCTTGGCATTTCTCCGTCCAAACAAAAACACATATTTCCTTAAAAGCTTTGTTAGCGGTGATGCTATCATCGAAAAGTTCTCACGAACCTTTGATAGTATCTAGCAAGTCCCAAGAAACTCCAAATTTGTGAGACATTCTTTGGAGTTTCTAATCCACTATAGTATCAATTTTCTTGGGGCATTCCTTTATGCCATCTGCATAAACAACATGGAAAAGTAAAGCAACTTCTGTCAACTAGAATTCATATTTTGAGAGCTTGGTATACAACGTTTTCTCTCAAAGAGTCACCAAAATTTGATTCAAATAAAGCTGAAACGCTCGATTAATCAAATCCATAAATGTTGTAAGAGCATTAGTTAAACCGATTGGCATCACCACAACTTGTAGTGTCCATACCACGTTCAAAAAGTTGTCTTAGGAATATCCTCCTCTTTAATCTTCAATTGATGGTATCTAGACCGAAAATAAATCTTAGAGAACACTGCTTTACCTTCCAATTGATTATATAGATCATCAATCCTTAGAAGTGGATACTTATTCTTATCTTCACTTTATTCAACTGTCGATAATCTATGCATAAATGCATATATTCATCTTTCTTTTCACCAACAACAAAGGTACTCCCCAAGGTTAAACACTCGGTCTGATGAAACCTTGATCAAGCAACTCTTGTAACTGAGCCTTTAGTTCTCTTAACTCTGTCAGAGCCATTCGATATGAAACCATAGAAATGGGCTCAATACCTTGATAACCATCAATCTTGAATTCCACCTCTCGATCCGGAGGTAACATAGGTAATTCATCTAAAAAGACATCTGGAAATTTCTAAACTGTGGAAATATCATACAATCTTACTTCAGATGCTTGAGTATCTATCACGTTAGCTAGAAAAGCTATATATCCTTCCGACATCATTTTCTATGTAATCATTGTCGATATCACATTGGGCGGTGATTTTTCTTTTTCACCAAGCACTATAATTTCCAAATCCTCCGCATCTTTCTAAAATAATATCTTTTTGCGACAATCAACCCAACCATAATGTGAAGACAACTAACCCATGCCTAATATGATCTTAAACTCGTCAAATGATAATCCCATTAGATTCACCAAGAACATAGCTCCTTGAATCTTTATCGGATATTTAATACATGTCTGACTCACACTTGCACCATAACACATAAGGTTTACCGCTATCATATCACTTGAGATCAAGTCGAATAGAATACCTCTATTTAAAATTCCTTATTTCATTCTTGAGGTAATCCAGATAACTTTTTTAGATCCATTGAAAATATTCTCGAGTAGTTGAAACAATTTTCCATCTCAACTATGAAAGTCTAAATGTCCACATCATTTAATAAGAAGACTTGACAACTTTGTATCAATAACTTCATAGCAGTTAATGCTAAAATCAGACTAGTAACAAATTTACTCCTATTCATACCACTACGAACTTTAAACTTTTCAAGTTATTGAAAATCAACCGTAATTTGATCGATGATTCATTATAGCATGAAAGGGGGTAAACAATTCATTCCAGCAATTTTCCTTCACAAGGTAACTCTATCAAGTCCATAAAACTTAACATTCATTCAAACTCATTTTAAAACCTTTAGAATAATAACATAATTATCATTTGATTCACTAATAACTCATCATTCTTTAAACTTTTAGCGGACAACTTACTTACCGCTTACTTATTTCCTCTAACTCAAATCAACATTTCTTTAAGCAACTTAATGCTTAACTTAAATATTCCTCAAATATTTAAGCTTACCTGTAGAAACATCAGAATCATCAATAAATTCAATAATCTCCTTTGGATCCTCATCTGATTAAACTTCTCTTGTAATGCATTTAAACTTTTTAATGGATTCCTCTAATGCAGTAACTTCATTAAACGGTAGGGCATTTCTTCTAGCAAATGGAGGAAAATCCCTTACAGCTCCAACTCTTCTAAGGCGTGACGCTGAAGTCATAGAGGATCTTTTTGGGAGATTTCAATCTCGACCTTACTTTCAACATTATCAACTTTCTTACCTTTATTCTTAGTTCCCGACATCTAACCCAACACACATAATAACAACTTAAGTTAGTGAGGAGTGGCATTAATCATATAACATTGACAACATATCATTAACTTTGACATTCTAGTGGCATGTTTACATTTTTACATAAAAAACACTCATTTTAGACCGATAATCGACTAAACATTTAGCTCTGATACTAATAAATATAACACCCATTTCCCGTATACATCCCCGTAGACGAGTAACAAATGTCACATGACTTTTAAAGCATCTTCGTACTTGAAAACCAGTAAAATTTTGTTTCTTTAAATAAATGGTTTAATAATATAGTTTATAAAACGTTCTTCAAATACATATATATTTATATATAATAACGTTTAAAATCCATCAAACAGTAGTTTAAATTCGAATATAATATAATACTACAACTAAATACCAAGTATATTATCAGAGCATCACAATATATCTAAGTAGATGCCAACTAGTAATATCAAAATAAACATCTAGAGACGTCATACTGTTACTGATGAGGCAACCCTTAACATATAATGACAGTTGTATCCCTCACTTCGATCGTAAGCTATTACCTACGAGTGAAAATCATCACGCTAAGTATACACTTAGTGAGGCATAATAAAGTAAGTAAGGTATAAAAAACATATATATATCGATAAAGATCAAATACGATTTGAAACCGTATAATATATAAACACTCAAAACTGACTTGATAAGCTAAGTTTCCATGAAATAACTTACTAAATAGTATTTCATATGCCTAGCATACATATAAATTAGTATATTCCAAAATATTCATTCATAGCCCAATGTATGACAAACGAGAATGCAAGGTACACAATAACATGAAACTAACCATTTTCGGAATAGTAATCCTATACAACTACCATCTTTGCACACAAAGTGCCATTGTACACAAAGTACTCTTGTCATAGTACACAAAGCATTCCAATTACATACATAGTGCTACAGTGCACAAAGTACTATTACAATACCACCTTATTTATGATATTATTATTGCACCTATAACTCTCCATATACATTCAAAAGGCTTAAAAATCCAAATCGTAGGTTAACATTTATTTCAAACCATCAATAAATAATTTGTATGAAACACATCCATTCGTTTTAGGGTAGTTCATACCCTAAAATCATTCGTAAAAATCATTTTCATAAACTTTATGAAAATATTTCAAAATACGATAAAATATGCTTTTATAAAAACATTTGAGGTTGACACATCGTAAGTCGTCCTCATATCATATAAGTACATAATAAATGCACTCATCTATTATGTCTTACTACCGAAATCTGATTATTCTTGAACTTGTTTTCCTTGTCATTCGCTTTGCTCGTATCACGAGTTCGATCACAATCTACACATGCATCCACACAAAGTATATACAATTATAAAATACAATGTTAGTATCCTTACTAACATTTTTACAAAATAATAATACTCAAAAGTACTATTATTTTTGAATTCTATTAAAATTTATCTTAACTTTTTCATTTCTATTCATAATGGGCCATTGTCATAAATTCTTCAATTTAAGGCCAAATAAGCCCAATAAATTTCCAACATTAAATTTCTAGCTCAATACCTCAACAATGCCATAATTACCACTTAAGCCACTAACTTTCTCAATATTCACCATTTGGTACTTAAACGCCAACTTTCCAAAATGGCTTAATTTCACATTCTAAATTCAATTTCATCCCTCAAATAGTAATTTCCAGTAATGTACATAAATTATTAAGTAATTACACAATCAGTCCATAACTTTTCAAATTTATCAAATAGGTCCCTCAACTTTTAAAAAATTACAAAATGACCCAAAAATTTTTATAAGACTTTTAGAACCTTCAAAATATCATTTCTAATCCATAGGAATTTCCCACAATTTTTCCCAACTTATTTCCTCATGGTCGAATGCTTTGGGGGTATATTTCTCATGATTTTCACTTGATTCAAGTATGAAACCAACCTATATTCAATATTTCAAGACCTCTAGAATCAAACCCCCTAACTTAATTTCATCAAAATACATTTTCCCCTAAAGCTAGGGTTTGGTCGAATTCAACATAGGCTTATATAGCCATGTACAAATGATTTTAATCAACAACCATGCTTGCATAAGATTCTACACCTCAAAAACATTAAAATCCTTCATTAATTTCATTAACCCTAATGTGAACACAAACCCTAGAATTTGGGATCTTTTAACACAAGCAAGATTAACATGCAATATTGGTACCAAATGATAGTGTTTTTCGCGTAAAACAATTTTCTATTTTACGGCACGATCCAAAATCCAAATGAAATTGCTTAAAAATGAAAAATAAAATTTATCTTACCTTGTTCACGGGGAGAACAAAATGGAGCTGAAAATAGTCTAAGTTTCATGAAATTTTCATGTAATTTCATGTTACTTTAACCTTTATTTAAGCTTAAATGAATAAAATATTCATTTAATGAAAAATGTCCATTTTACCATTAATGAAACTTGATAATTACCATCCAACCAAGCCACATTAACATTATCATATTTCAAAAGTCAAAGATTAACAAATTATTTTACCCTTTTCCAATTTTACCAAGCAACTTTCCAAAAATTACAATCTTGACATTTTGATCCAACGGTCCAAATTAAACATGGAAATAAATCTTCAAATCCAATGATCTTCCATCATTTTAACATGTGGAAATAATATTTTTAAGCCTAATTTATCATCTTTCAATTTTTCCTGAAATTTCTATTTGATTAGATTTACTGATTTCTTACCGGACTTTAACGCTTTCTAGTTTTCAACATAAATTCCGGATCAAGAATTTGATTTCAATAAAATCGCACTCTCAAGAGAAAATTATCTCTTTATGGAATAAAAATTATTTTTGATAAAATTACCACTTAGGTCCTTAAACTTTTCCAAACTTTATACTTAGGTCTTTAAACTTTCAAAACATATATTTTGGTCACTAACCAAAATTTGGGGTATTACAGATCTTCCAAGTGAACTAATCAATAGGAACACGTGTAATTACATTCGTCCACCATATATGAGCCTGACCTCGCAAAAGTGAAACTACGCCCTCCAGTCTTTCCTCATATGAGCAGTAAAGATTGTCTACCATGATCTTAACATAATTTAGCCACATATCTTCCACTACCGAGCCTCATTTGTTTCACCTTTAAATTCAACAGCTCCCAAACTCTTTAATTATTTCGAAACTGATATTCTTGGAGCTAGATGAGTAGGAGGAGAAGGTGGAGGCGGAGGTGCTTCAGCTGGATGATATCTCCCCAAGATTGCCTCTAACGCCTGTAAGAATACCCTCTAATCTGGGGAGGACACTCTCTGATGTGCCTCTGCTCCTTGCTGATGAGGTGCATGCTCAATCTCATTACTACTTCCGCTATCAATTCTCTTTGGAACCTCTTTCTCGGTAGCCTGTCTAGAGCCTTTCGAATTTGACATCTAAACAACAATCGCATAACATTACATTAGTAAGGATCAACATCATAAAAAAAATCATCAAACTATACCAGATCAATAATTTCGACATCCTAGTGGCATGTACATATTTCTGACATAGCATAGGCTCGATTTAGGCTGAGAATCGACTAAACCTAAAGCTCTGATACCAATAAATGTAACATTCATAGCCCGTATATGTCTCGAGTTACGAGCCATAGATGTCACATCATCTTGACAAACATTCACTAAGCAAAATACTTAAAATTTTGTTTTGTTTTTAAAACGTAATATATATATAAATTCTACTCATGCACAAATACTGATAAAAATAATGTAGACAACATAAATTGGTCTTAGTTTACTATTACAGACCATTTAAAAATAAATCTGATAAATAAAGCTACTGACATAATTATACATGCCACTAAAAGCCAAAAGTAACACATAGATGTCTTACTGATATTAATAATAGATATGACTTCCAAAAAGATGCTCGGTATGTTCCTTATTGCCCATCTTTATCTCTATTAAACATTATGCATGAAAATCAACACGCGCTAAGTATAACTTAATGAGACAGTAATAAGCTAAGATGAGATAAAAACATGAAAATGTCATAAAAATTACCAAAATAACTTAAATAAATTATTAAACTTTCAAACCAACTTATTCAAGCCAATATCTTCATTGTAACCTGAAATTCATCTCATTTCATGATTTCACAAAGATCATGACAAATAATAATGTCTTATAAAATAATCATATAATACTTTATGATAACTTGACATAATTCATAACTTTTGTATTCATTTTCATAGCCCAATGCATATTTATGAGAACACAAGGTACGTGGGAAGAACATAAGGTGTGCACTAGGCACATCATGGTGCCAATCTTAACTGAAACATATAATGTACTTCAAGTGCAATCATAACATTAGCACCAATGGTGCAGATCATTATGTACACAAATTTACTATAACTTAACTGATAACTGGAAAGTACTCAACTTAATGGCATGCCAAATGTACCTACGACTCTCAATGCAACATACAATGAGCTTATCTACCATAATTGAATCATTAATTAATCAACGTTTGAAAATCACAAGCCTTTAAAATTCATCATCATAAAAATTATACTTGGGCAGTTCATACCCTAAATCATTCATAAAACTTATTGAAAATAAAATTAAAATTTATAAATCATACTTGAAAATAAAATGAGGTTGACTTATCGCAAGTCATCCTCGATCATAATAATTAAATAAATAAATTGCACTCACCTTTATATCGCTTGGTTTATCATGATCTGACAATGTTATATAATAACATAAAATATTCAACTATATGTTAGTATCAAACTAACATAATCTAAATTTAATAATATACAAGTCTATAAAAATAAAAAGTTATACTAAATCGATATCAATTAAATCATATTTCCACCATACTTCAGTCTTCCCAAAATGATTATTCGATTCCACAAATACTTAATTTCATCACAATTCCTTCAACTTGTATCAACTTCATAATCAAGTCACAAATTTTGAATTCTTTCTAGAATTCACCTTAATTTTTCCATTAAATTCATAATAACCCTTCACTATTATGATCTTTTCACATTAATTACATAAAATTTCCAGCCCCTTAATAAAATATTTAAATCAACACTTAAACATTCAAAAGCTTGCAATTTCATCCCAAAGTTTCTTAAACTTTTTTATGAATTCAACCTCCAATCTCTATAAACTTACAATTAAATCGCAACTTAATAATTAAACACAAAAATCAGTATGCTACTAAAATTTCCAGAATTATTATAATTTACTCAAATGGTACTTTCACATTTAAAAACTTGCAATCAAGTCCATATATTTTTAGGACCATTCGAATTAAACCCCTAAATTTTAACATATTTGCAATTTGGTTCCAAATAACTTTGCAACTTAAATTTCCAGCATTCAAACACTAAAAATTAACATTGAACACCCCAAATATTACATTCTTACAATAATATGCCACATAAAACACTTTTAATATCCATAAAAGACCATAGGAATTATTTCAATATTTCCCCCATAAATTTCCCTAATGGTTAAACCTATATAGTGCTTTAGGATATGGTTTTCATTCAATTTCAAGTATGGATTCAACTCTCTTAGATCAAATTCATGTTATTCTTACCATTACAACATCAAATTGAATCAAAATCCAATTAATCCCTAACACCCTAAAGTGGTCAAATAATTTAGATCACTCTACACTTGATTTTAAACATCATACATGCTTGAGGATTAATCTCCAGCATAAAAACACAATAATCTTTCATTAATTCTTCAAACTCCATAAACCCTACATATCCCTAACTTTCAATCTCAACACATAAGCTTGTTCACCATGTAATACTTATGCCAAATGATAGAGAATTTCATGTAGATTAATTCTCTATTTCACAACTTAGTTCGAAAATCAATCATGTAAGCTTAAAAATAAAAAATAAAATACTTACCTAGAAACATGGTGGTTTCAGACTTGAACTTGGAGATGGCTGAAATTGTGCTAAATTTCTTGATTATTCTAGTATAAATTAACCTTAACACAGAGCACTTTAATAATAGGGTAAACTACTTCAATGGTCTCTAATGTTTGGGTAAGTTTTCATTTACACCACTGATGTTTCAAAAGTTACAAATCGGTCACTAATGTTATCGTTTGTTACAAATTGGTAACTCTCCATTAACAGGCGTGACAAAAAACACAAGTGGCCTGTTAACATCAGTTAACAGGCTTACCTAGATGGTATAACTACACAAATAACCCATGTTATTTATATATTCTTTCAATTTGATCCTAGTTTTAATAAATTAAAATATATTAATTTAATTCTCATAAATAATAATATATTTTTAAAAAAAGGAAATAAAAAAATTAAAATTATTATAAAAACAAAAAATAACGTTTTTAATGTTAGGGTAAAATGATAAAAACAAAAAAATAACATTTTTTTAATAAAATTAACATTTTTTTCTTTCCCGAACTTTTTTTTTATTTTTTTAAAATAAATTCTAATATTAAAATCTTGTTTGTGAAGAAAACTTTTTCACTCGGTGCATAAAATTTTTTAAAATTAATTTTATTAAGTCTTTCATTTGCTGAACAATCTTATAAATTAATTTGTCATTAAATCTTTTAAATTAAATTTTATCACAACATAAATTGTAAATCTAATTATTATTATTGATATGATGAAAAATTAATAAGCACATAGGTCGTGAAATTGTTTAGGAATTGGACCAAACTGCATCCGAAATGACTCGTGATGATATCATCGGTGAATATTTCGAGAGCTTTGTAGATTGGATAACTAATGGAGATTTTCTTCTTCCGATAATCATCAAGTCGAACTAGTTCGTTATAGATTTGTGATAGAATTCATTTCAACCACAAGAAGAAACAAATTGAATACATCCAAAGGATAGATTCGAGATAATAAAAATAAATCGACCAAAGGCAAGGAAAAGCAAATTTTTAGCTCGTGTTATATTCGATGGTACGACCACATTTGCTTTAATCACGATGAATCCATTAGGTGGTGTAAATTGGTACCTACAGCTAATTCATTTTGGAGCTCCGATTGCCTTTATCTGCAAAAAAGTCATAGGGATTTCAATTTATAATGCTTGTAAATATTTCATAAATAGATTTATGACGTCTTATTGAGAACCCCTTAACATTATTGGTATTCTTGTATTTCCCCGTGCTTCGGTATAACATCTTTATGGGAAATACATAAATGTGCATTCACAAATTTATCATTTCATGTTATGGAACTTTTGTCTAGTATATTAATATTAGCTTGAATATTGGAAATTTATATTTTCAAATCACTTCGAGTAATATTAAATTAAAGTTTTGGACAAAGATTTACTTGGAAATTAATTTTGTTTCTTGAGTCATGGAAGAGGGAGGGTCTTCAAAAATTTACTTGGTGCCAATGATATCATCATGAGTCACTTCGGATGCACTTCGGTCCATTCCCAAAACAATTTCACGACCTATGTGCTTATTAATTTTTCATCATATCAATAATAATAATATCATCATGTTAATCTTTTGTTTTTATAACTAAAAAACATTTAATTATTTTGTATAAAAATATATCATTATTTATAAGAATTAAAAATAAATATATTTTAATTTATTAAAACTATGATCAAATTAAAATAATATAAAAATAACATGGACTATTTGTTTAATTATACCATCCAGGTAAGCCTGTTAATTGATGTTAATTACCACATGTGTTTTTCGTCACGCCTGCTAACGTCGAGTGACCAATTCGGAACAAACAATAACGTTAGTGACCAATTTATAACTTTTGAAATATCAGTGGTGAAAATGAAAACTTACCCAAACATTAGTGACCATTGGAGTAGTTTACCTTTAATAATATAATTGAATTTAAAATTCAATTAATGAGAAATTCCAAAAACACCATTAATGAATCTTAAAAATTATCAATTGTCATTGCATTGTATTCCATTAAAATATTCCCTAGTCAAAGATGAACAAACTTGACTTTGACTTTCTATTTTGGCCATGCAATTTTCAAAAATTACATTTTAGTCACTAAATTTTCACTCTTCAACCAAATATGAAAAATTACATTGATCTGAGCTAAATTTCTATGATATAAAATATGGAAATAACATTTCCAACCATCCTCTAACCTCCTTCAAATTTTCTTAAAATTCTGGTTCGATTCGATAATCCGATTTCTATACCGAACTTTAACGCTTTATAGCTTTTAACATAAATCTCATACCGAAAATATGATCATCATGAAAATCCTTGTTTTAGGCCAAACAGTTCATTTACGGCTTACAATATATAGCTTTTCAAAATTACAATTTTAGTTTTTAAACTTTTCAAAGTTTATACTTTAGCTGCTAAACTTTCAAAACTTACATTTTATCACTAGCCAAAATTTGGGGTATTACATTGTTGCTTTATTGGATTGCAACTTTCCAAGAATGATTTGAGATGTTGTCTGGCATCTTCTATTGCCGATATGCCAAATTGACCAATTGTGTTAATCATGTTGAACATTACTAGTTTTAATTCGAAGTAGGCGACTTCTATTTCAGATGTGATAACTCCTGGATTGAGACCGTTGAGATCTTCCTCTAAGTAGTCTCGAATGGGCATGTTCCTTACTTGAACAGGTCGCTCTACTAAAGCTCCTAATTCCCTTGCTTTGGCTATTTGGTTGCCAATAGTATTAGGGTCGCCAATTGGATTAAAGAGTTGGTCTTCTAGCGCTGCTCGTTGCATTTTCATTAAAAGCTAACTTGATTTTAGGTTCAAATGGATATTCCAGTGATGTTGGTCTCAACCTGGTCATACATATATGCAAAACCACAAATTGTAAGCCCCTTGAATCCAAAAAGAAAGAAAAAAATATTACTAATAATTAAGGTGAAAGAAATAAAAATCAAAGTCGCTATTGTCAATCCCCGAAAACGATGCCAATTTTTTTTTGTGATTTGAGTACTTCGCAATTGGTGCAAGTGTACACGTCGCAAGTTATAGTATAGAAAAGATATTGTCTCTACAAAGATTGATGAAACTATGTATTCTAACTTCTTGAACTGTAAAAAAAAGGAATAAATTGGTGATTGTGGGAGTGTGAAATAACAATTAAAATAAATAAACAAGTAAATAAAGGTAAAGACTGAGATTGAAGAAGAGAGCAGGTCAGGTTATCGTGATTAGTGGTGTGACAACTGTCTGGAAAGTCTAAGTAGTTGATTGCCGAAGAAACTTGATTGCCTTAACAACTGAAAATGATTCAATAGTCGTAGAAGCTGGGTTTCCTCATTCAAAGCTCGGCAAAGCATTCTTTAATGCCTTCCTGTTATCCCTGACTCGAAGGATTGGTCAATTGTGCATGCCGTGTTGATACATCCTTGCATTAACCATGGGTGAACAACAATCGATCATGTTCTCCTTTTAGCAATTGAAATCTGAATCTTATCCCTAAGATGGATTAACCTTCACCAACATTAGTTCAAATGAAGATCATGCTCATTCATTTCTTGAATCTATCTCTCTCGATATTAGATAAATGGTAAATTCTCGAGATCCTCTCTCAATTCACTCGAAATCAATTAAAGAACCAAGGATTAACAAACTTTGAATTCAAACCGCAATCAAGAACTTAAACAAATCCAAGAGTTTTCACAACCACCAAAAAAACCTAATAACCCAAGCCAATTAAAATTAGTTCATGGTTTGGGTGCGAAAAGATTACAAGATAAAGATTTACCAACAACATGAACAGAAAAATAAAGAAGAGAAGAAGAAGATGATATGTGCTAGTTTCTCTCTCTCTTGTGCGCCTCCCTCCCTCTTTTGTTACGTCTTGGTCTTCTTTTATAGGAGAGGATTACGTTTCTTTGATTCTTGTTGATGGAGAGATTTATTTGGACTAAAAGAGCTAATAAATATCTTCTAATAAAAGATGAAATAATCTCTTTTAATAAAAGATGAATTAAATTTCTTTTATCTTTATCTTCAAATCCTTTGCAAATAAGACTTCTTTCCCTCCTTAATTTATGCGTGAATATTCCAACTTTTTAGGATTTATCCTCTTGTGCCATGATTATCTTCAAATGCAACGGAATTTTCTGCTTGTTAGAGAAATTCTTAATCTGCACAAATTAACACACACCATCAGTATCTTTTCCGCAAAAACAACCAAAATGCAATATCAAACTTAATTGTGAAGGAAACTATGAAACCATACATGAATAACTAATAATGCAACTAGACCAAACCTAAATCTAGCAATAATTATGGGTAAGGGTAGAAAATTTAGTACTTTTATACGCTTTACAGCTATCATCTTAGAATGCACCTGCACTTGTAAGCAATAACATTCAACAACTGCATTAGTTTCATTCATTCGACATGACTGAAATTTTTTTGGTTGAGGCCCCAACCCTTTGTCCCCATGCCATTGATGTTCAATTTTACGCTGTCGAAATTGAAAACTTAGTTTGGAAAAATTCGTAGTGACCGGTCCTAAAGTTGCCATACATGCAACTCCAAACACTATATCGATTCCTTCAAGAGGCAAAACGTGAAAATCGATGGTTAGTTCGGTACCTTGGACCCTTAATTTCATATTCTTCACGCACCCTTCATTTTGCAAGTTCTTTCCATTACTCGTAAGGACCTTGAAGTTTGGCGTTGTTTTCACTTGTAAACTCAGATGCTTTGCTACTCTTAGCTATATAAAATTACATTTACTACCGCCATTGATCAAAATCAACACCTCATGCCCATGAATTTCCCTTTTCACGCGGAAAGTAATGGTGTAAAACTTTCAGCTAGTGCATGAATGACACCATTGGTTGTTCTTAGACTCTCATATCTGGGTTTTCTAGTTCTTTTTCCTCGTTCCAGATCGTATCTTCCTTACCTTCATGTTTCTTATCTCGATCTTCATCATCGAGCAAAAATAGTTGGGGGTCCTTGCATTTATGCTCCAAAACAAATTTCAAATCACAATAGTAACAATGTCCTTTTTCCCATCGTACACGAGCTTCGGTGGAAGAAATCTACCTTGGTTGAATGACGCTATGGTGACTCGATGAGGCCTCTGTTGGTGGAGATTGTCCAGGTAATCCCTTGAGTCCACTGGAGAACATCGTGGGTGTAGGCAATAGTGGAGGTAGCTTAGACCTTGTCCCTCAACCAAAAGTTTTCTTTGCCTCAATGATTCGTGCTTCATGAAATCAAGCCAAGGTGAGAACCTCATTCATGGTTGTTGGTCGTTGGGCTAGCATTTCATTCTTTATATCCGTTCGCAGCCCGAATACAGAACATTGGGTTAGGAATCCATTAGATACGTTGGTAGTGCGCAGAGCCATATCTTCGGGTTTGATACTCCGTGATGGTTGTTTTACATATCATGGTCAATTATCCTTTTGGCGATTCCATTTTTGTTACCACGAATCATCTTCATATAATGTCGGTTCGATGACTCCAGTCTACCAGTTGCCAACGCTGTTGTATCCATCAAAACCATTTTTGTTACCACGAATCATCATCATATAATGATGGTTACCTTTGGTCCTATAGAAATCAAAGAAGTCTTATGCAGAGGTGAGCCATTCCTCGAGGTCCTTATTGGTGAATAAGGGTTCCTCCACAAATACCAACTCAGGGAGAGATGGAAAAATATCATCCATCTTTTATTTGACTTTCGTCTTTCCTTGGTGGCCTAGAATCTCACCTGTTCCTTCCTGGGAAGTGATGGTTGTGGTTCTCAATTATGATGAAATCACCACTAGTAGATGCACCACATCTTGAAGTGTGCTTCAATTGTCTGCGTTCCATTTCTTTTGTTCCTCAATATGAATATGAAGTGAACTCAATAGCTGATCATGATTAGCCGACTTTTTATGCAAATTTTTCAGAGTTTGAGTGTTGTTGATCGTGGCTATTTTCTCAATGAAAGCATCAAACTGTCGTGAGTCGAAGAATTTAAGAAAGAAAGAATGTAGAATAGATTTGTAGATTAAGAGAATAAGACAATTTTCCAGATTGATTGCCTCTCAGACTTACACAAGCATTTTGTTTATAGCTAAAATTTCCATAGTAACAAACAATATCTGTTAGAGCCTGTGGGGTCTTTCTCGCTCTCAAACTTCTGCACCTTTCTTGACTAACCTCTATAAGCAGAGTTGTGAGTATTGACAATGCATGTTGTTCTCTTCACTGCTAAAAGAGTATGTTGCATGTTAATGTGAGAATATGTGCAAAAAGATAAAAAAAGAGAGATTGTCTACCTCATTGTTAAAGGGGTAGATTAAATGCAACCAAGACAGATAAAAGAACATCTTGTTTCACATATTTTATTCGAAAAGGCCTTGTTGCAAAACTGTTGTCGGTATCATCAATCCTCCACACTCCATATACATCATCAGAATCAACATTTGGAGCTGTATGAAGAAATCAAATGTAACTTCAAAGGGCAATTCTAACACAACAGCTCCCTCCAAAATGAATTTATCAATATAATTTGTTGTCATTCTTCTTCAGGAGTAAAAAAAAAGCTAACCTTCGTTCTAATTTTTTTAATGGCACAAAAATAAAATTAAAGAGCAAAGAAACCCTAACAGTTCAGCTTATAATAATAGATAAAACTTTCAACCCAAAAAAATCAAAATAAGGAAAAAATTGAAACTTCAAAAATGGCGAGGGTAAATGGAAGCACTTACCGCGAAAGTGATTGCAGTGGCGCCAATGAAATCTATTTTATTTTCAATCACCGCATCTGAATTTGATTCTCCCTTAATATTTGAATTTTCTAGTAATTAAAGAGTTCATGGTAATATAACCTTCGGTACCTGCCGACTGGTGATTGCCGACTGGTGAATTGAAATTGTTAGAGACGACCAAAAGAAGAAGTGAGACGGGGGAGAGGAATGAGTAGAGAGATTAGGGAGTTAGTGTACCACTCTAAAATAAAGAAGAGAGAAAATAAAAAAATACAATTAAATTAGATTAAAATAAGATGATAAAAAGAAGAGAGAATAAGTGAAGAACTTGATTTAATGAAGTTGCTCTACTGCAAAGGATGAAGGAAGAATAGATTGAAAAGATATTCCAGTTTAACAGTCTAGAGAAGAGAAATCGGGATAAAAGACTGAACAATTTGTCTCGTTTGTTAGTAAAACACCATTAAAGTACAGCATAATTGCGACGTTTGATATATAAATGTCATTAAAGTATGCGTCTGTAGTCGTGTTTTCCAAAAACACCAGTGTATATCCGTCTAGAGCGGCGTTCGTGTAAAGTATGAGTATGTAACGACATTTTTTTAAAACTACCTATATATATCAGTTTATCACGAAGTTTATGAAAAAGACGACTTTAAAACCGCCGCTATAAATCTATTTTGTTGTAGTTAACCAGAACCCCTAGTCTGCTAGCTCAGCTGTAGTGTCCTCAATAGTAACATGTGCGTAGATATTCAAATAATTAATTTTCATGGACGGATGAAAAGTTAAGGTTAATGTCAAAAATTATTTCTTAAGATTATAGTTCCTAAATTACATACGAGTTAACTTTCATGACGTGCGTAGATACTAAAAAAAACTAATTTTCATGGACGGAAGAAAAGTTAAGGTTAATGTGCAAAATTATTTATTAAGATTATAGTTCCTAAATTATATGTGAGCTAACTTTTGTGACATGAATTCGTCTTCAGAAAAGAAAGACAACATCTCAAAAAATACGTGTTAATTTGGAGTATAAAAAACACAAGATTTTTTTTTATTTTAACATTAACATTCAAAGGTTTTATTATTAATAAATTTAGGTACATCTTTACATTTGGTTTTCTGTTCTTGATGGATTTACATGTTAAACCTTGTGTTATTAATATTATGGGATAAGTGGTTGGGAGCACGGACATTTATTGATGGCAAGCACGGCCACACTCGTTAAGTTTGTACTATTGGCTTTATCTAATTATTTCAAGCTTTAGTCAATGGTGGGCTTGGTTTGCAACTTTTGAGATCACTAATCAAATCATTCTTTATGAAATTGGGTTTAGCTCTTTTGTCTAAACAAGATGCACTTTGGGGAACACATCAAAACGTAATGGAAAACACTGTTAGTGTATGATGTATGCATGTATTTCATACATGTGCGTGTGTGCATGTGTGAAGAGTGTGAGGTTGTTAGAGGTGTTAGATCTAACAAACTCTCTCTCTCATCTCAAACATCCTTTCCCTCCATTTTATATTTTTTCTCCTTGTGTATAAAGGCAGTGTGTATTTACTGTAATAGTAGAGCTTTTTCTATTATGAAAGAATGCATATTATTTTCACTTTGTTCATTCAATACTTAATTACATTCATACTTTAACATGGTATCAGTCGCCAAGGGTTGGGAGCTCCAGCGTCGTTAGTCTACTGCTGCGTGTGGTTGTGTATGATGGAGATCTCCTCCGTGCAGCACATACCCAAACAGGATGTGGTTAAACTTTCTGAGGGTACCTATTTACTATGGAAGCATCAAGTATCTCTCATTATTGATGGTTATGGTTTGCTTCATTTTATTTCGGATGAAGGAGAGCCTCCTGTGGCTGTTACAACAACGGAATCAGGTCATGCTGCGGATACTCCGACGTTCAATCTCTATCAGCAACAAGATAAGCTGTTAGCATCGTGGTTGCTCACTACGGTTAGTACTGAAATATTACCTCATCTTATTGGACTCACCTCTGCTTATGCTATTTGGACCACTATTGCTCGATTATTTGGTGCTAGATCTAGTGCCAAGATATCATCCCTTCGACATAGTCTTCACTCTCAGTGCAAAGCTGGCCAGACAATGAGTGAGTTTCTTGCCAAAGTCAAGTCCATTTGTGATTTGTTATGTGCTGCAGGTAGTCCAATTACTGAACACGAGCAAGTCAGTGTCATTCTTGCTGGTCTGTCCATGGAATTTGAATATGTTATTGCTATTGCTTCTCGCGATAGTTTGTCGTTAGATGTGCTCACTGAAATGATGCTTGATTGTGAGACGCGACATAAGGCTTTTCTCACTGAAGGAATTTCAGCTAACCTGGTCTCTAGGTCTACTGATACTAAGGAGCGTGATTTTGGATCTTCTGAGGTTACTGTTACTGCAAAGCAAGATGATGCTACGCGAGGACAACCGGGTGATACTTATCGTGGACGTGGTCAAGGACGGTTTGATAATTCGAATCGTCCTAAATGCCAGCTTTGTGGTAAATTTGGCCATATAGTGCAAAAATGCTATCATCGCTTTGATAGAAACTTTACTAGTATCTCCACTGATGCTCGAAGTAGTGAAGAGTGGAGGTCATCACAAAGTTCTGGAAACAAGCAGCAATTACCTTCGAATGCTCAAGCATTTACTCATGCGATGGGTGCATCTTTTCCCTCGATGAGTGCATCTTTTCCTTCTCCTCATGGATTCTTTTATTCTAATCCGCATTTCATGATGCCTAGTTCAGGATCTTTTTATCCAGGGGTTCCATGGTACTCTCCAATGCAAGTTTATGGTGGGTTAGGTTCGGTTAAAAATTCCCAAGGATTTGTGTATCCATCAGTTGCCTTTGTTTCCACTTCTCACTCACCTCGGCCAGCTATGTCCACTGGTAATATTGATCCAGTGTGGTATCCTGATACGGGGGCAACACATCATGTTGCTAATGATGAGTCCCTTCTTAATACTAGTATGGCTTATGCAGGTAATCATTGTCTTCATATGGGGAATGGAGAAGGTGTTAAAATTTCTCATGTTGGTCAAAGTTGTTTGCCCTCTAAAACGAAGCCATTAGTTTTGCAAAATGTCTTGCATGTGCATGATATTCAGAAAAACTTATTATTTGTTTCTCAGTTTACTCGGGATAATGTCTTTATTGAATTTCATCCTTTTGAATGTTTCGTGAAGGATGCTCGGACGCAGACCGTGTTACTGACAGGGAAGCTCACAGATGACGGTTTATACCAGCTTCTGTCACCTAATATAAAGCACATGCAATTAAATAATGTCTCTAAGTCATGTGGCCTGTTAGACCCATGGCACAAAAGATTAGGACATACATCTCTTAGTGTGGTTAAAATAGTAATGAAATCATGTAATATTGTTGTCAATGAAAGCACTTTATCTTCTGTTTGCAATGCTTGTTTGCAAAGTAAAGCTCACAAGCTCCCTTTTTTCGACTTCAATTACTGAGTACACTGCTCATTTCCAATTAGTTGTCTCTGATGTTTGGGGACCAACCCCTATTGTTTCAAGTGATGGTTTTGCCTATTATGTGTCCTTTATTGATGTTTACAACAGATTTACATGGCTCTATTTGATTAAGAGAAAGTCAAAAGTTATGGAATGTTTCCTCAATTTTTATAAACTTGTTGAGGTTCAGTTTGGTGTGAAGATTAAGATATTACAGAGTGATGGTGGTGGAGAGTATCAGGCGCTGAAAGGATGGTTTCTAGCTAATAGAGTTCAACATCGAATCTATTGTCCAAGTACATCTAGGCAAAATGGCAAAGCTAAACGAAAACACCGTCATATTGTTGAAATGGGGTTGGTATTACTATCTCAAGCCTTATTGCCTTTGAAATTCTGGAGTTATGCATTTACCTTAGATGTGTTTTTTATTAATCGATTACCTACAGGAGTATTACATGGAAAGTCACCTTTTGAAGTCTTACATCAACAACCTATTGATTATTCAATGTTAAGGGTGTTTGGTTGTGCATGTTTTCCTTTAGTAAGACCGTTTAATCACAATAAACTTGAGTATCGTTCTAAGCAGTGTATTTTTCTGGGGTACAGTCCATCACACAAGGGGTATCGTTGTCTAGATGATGATGGGAGAATGTTTATTTCCAGACATGTAATTTTTTATGAGGGAAAATTTCTGTATGAAGCTTGCAGGTTAAAGAGTCATGATCGGGCAGATTCACACGTTTCAACGAGGGAGCTGCCACTTGTTTTTGCACCACAAGTTCAAACTCAACAAGGATGTGGTGATTATGGTATGGCTGGAAATGGTGTATCACCTGCGAATAGTGTGCACAATGAGGAAGGAGCTGGTAGTTCTCGTGTTCATGAAGGAAATAGTTTAGGAACTACACAATCAGTGTCAAGCTCTACTGCTGTTCCTACTAATATTCCTAGTCAACCAGCTGCTGAAGTTGAATGCAACTCTACCTTAAATGTTCATCCAATGCAAACAAGGAGTAAGAGTGGGATTTCGAAGCCTAAAATTTTTCAAGCTATAGCTTGGACTAATGAAGAACTACATAACATCAAGCAAGCTTTAACTAGTCCGCATTGGAAAACTGCAGTTCAGGAGGAGTATGAAGCTTTGATGAGAAATAAAACCTGGTCCCTCGTGCATCTGCCACCTGATAGAAGAGCAGTAGCTTGTAAATGGTTGTTCAAAATAAAGAAAAATGCAGATGGCTCAATTGCTCGTTATAAGGCAAGATTAATGGCAAAAGGTTTTCTTCAGCAGCCAGGTATTGATTTTCATGAGGTATTTAGTCCGGATGTTAAACCAGTAACTGTTCGAGTTATTATGACTTTGGCGTTATCGAAAGGATGACAGCTTAGACAGGTAGACATTAACAATGCTTTCCTAAATGGTGTGCTTGAAGAAGAAATTTATATGACTCAACCTCCAGGATTTGAGTTTGGTGGTAATCAATTGGCTTGCAAATTACATAAGGCCATTTATGGATTAAAACAAGCACCACGTGCTTGGTTTGATAGCCTGAGAAGCTATCTTGAAATTGAAGGATTTGTGGTATCAAAATCTGATTCTTCTCTTTTTGTTCGAAAGAAGGAAGATTGTTTGATTTATCTACTTGTCTATGTTGATGATATAATACTCACTGGTGATAAAACAAGTGAGGTGCATGTGGTCATTGACAAACTGCATGAAAATTTTGCCTTAAAAGATCTGGGTTCTCTCAGTTATTTCTTAGGCATTGAAGTCAGTTATGATTTTGGTGGTGTTGTTTTGAGTCAGCAGAAATATATAACTGAGTTATTATGTCGCAATGGTTTTCAAAATGCAAATGGTCTTCCTACACCTATGGTTACCAACTGTAAGCTTTCTGCCAAGGATGGAAATCCTGTTGAGAATGTTTCACAATATCGCAGCATTGCGGGAACATTACAATATGTTGTGATCACTCGTCCAGACATTACATTTGTTGTTAATCGTGTGTGCCAATTTATGCAAGCTCCTCTTGAAACTCATTTTCTAGCAGTGAAACGCATCTTACGGTATTTGCAAGGAACGATTGATTTTGGTTTGCATTTCTTGGCCTCTTCTAGATTGTCTTTGACATGCTTTGCTGATGCGAGTTGGGGAACATATGTTGATGATAGACGATCTACATCTGGGTATTGTATTTACTTTAGGGGAAATCTAGTTGCATGGAGTTCAAGAAAACAAGTTGTAGCTCGTTCAACAGCTGAAGCAGAATATAGAAGTGTTACATGTGCAGCTGCTGAAATGGTGTGGCTTGAATCCTTGTTGAGTGAACTGCACATTGTTACTCATGGGAAACCTACGTTATGGTGTGACAACTCAAGTGCTGTTGCTGTTTGTGCCAATCCGATTTTACACTCAAAATTCAAACATGTAGAACTTGATCTTTTCTTTGTTCGCGAAATGATTGCAGCAAGGAAGCTACAGGTTCTTGAGGTCCCTGCATATGAACATGTTGCTGACATTCTAACTAAACCATTGTCAGCACCGTTGTTTGTGAAACATAGGCAGAAACCGTTGATTGTTCAGCTACAATGTGGAGGTTTAAAAGCATGAAGTTTGAAGCAGTAAGGGAAATGTTAGTGTCTATGCAGTAAGGGAGTTGGCAAAGTGAAGATTGGATTAGTAAGGGGAATGTTAGTGTATGATGTATGCATGTATTTCATACATGTACGTGTGTGCATGTGTGAAGAGTGTGAGGTGGTTAGAGCTGTTAGATCTAACAAACTCTCTCTCTTATCTCAAACATCCTTTCCCTCCATTTTATATTTCTTCTCCTTGTGTATAAAGGCAGTGTGTATTTACTGTAATAGTAGAGCTTTTTCTATTATGAAAGAATGCATATTATTTTCACTTTGTTCATTCAATACTTAGTTACATTCATACTTTAACAAACACATCAGCAAACAGGGGAAAGAATCACAGGAAGAAGCAAGTAAATCGGAAGGTCATGACGGTTAAGTCTATTGAGATCATATATGATCAACGTAAAACACAACAGCATACTTATTTCAGACTTTTGAACAAACAATCTCACAACTCGTAAGAATCAAAATCAGCTTTACTGCTGTTAGAAAAATGACCATTTGTTTTCAAATAACGATCTACATGCCTTTGTTGGATACTTCCGTCATTTGAACAGTCTTTAACAAGTCACCTCGGAACCGATTGACCGAACTCTATGGCAACACAGAACGCACTCAGATCAGATAGTTATTAGCATAAATCGTCCTACAGCGTGAAAAATAAAGCAGTGATAATAATAATAACAACAACAATAATTGCTCTTAACCTCAATCAACAAACATTTGCAGCAGCCCAATCTCAACAAATTAGGTCGCGTATGAATGCCATCAAAGAAATTTGGTTTCAAACTTATATTAATAGAACAGCTCGGAGATTTTCAAGAAGGTTTGTACAAACACTTGAAAAGTTCTAATAAATAGATCATCTAAAATAGTTTCATTGGTGTTCGGTGTATAAAACTCAAATGAAGATTAGACGGCAGGTCCACCACCGAAAATAGCAACATGTGTCACGTACCATCAATTCCATCTGGGAAAAGGAGCAATTATGTTACCATTGGATCTACATCACTTATAAATGGATCTCTTTCAAGTGCATAAATCTAAGCCGAAATATGTGGATTCCACAAAGATGATTTAACCCTATCCTGATTTCTGACCCATATATTTAGAATGTACCACTCGATCTAAACACGTCTGCTACACTTAAGGATAGGTTAACGATCCACCCTGATGTTTAAGCAGATAGGGGAAAGAAGTTGGCAAAGAATGAAGCAGTTCTAGGATCACATCAAAAAGCTGGGTGGGAGAAGACAGTGGAGCAGCAGATTCAACATGTAAATCTTAATGTCATTTTTTTTTTGTCTATAGCATAAGCAAAGTCTAATTACCACAGGCGGGAAGAAACAGTCGAGACACCGCACAAATGCAGGAGCAAGATGAAGGGTTCCAATCTCAAAAGGAAAACAGAGAGCAACATGTTACATCTATTAGAGGCTTTTCTTTGCCAAAAATGGGAAAGAGTACAAAAGCAGCTCTGATTTATATTATAAAAAGGTTCATGCAAAAATAAGTGCCCAAACTATACCCAAAGTTAACTTTTGGTGCCTAAAGAATATTTTGTTAAAAATAGGTGTCTAACGTTCTCTGTCACATTTTTAGTTGCCTACCGTTAAGTGACACGTATCATGTTCATATTTTTTTTAAATGTTTTTACATAATATTTTATTTTTAAAAAAAATAGGTGTCTGACGCTTTCTCTGTCACATTTTTATGTACCTACCATTAACAAACCGTTAACTGACACGTGTCATGTTTATATTTTTTATTTTTTTTAAAATAAAATATTATTTAAAAACATTTTTAACATTTTGAACGTGACACGTGTCACTTAACGGGTTTTTTTAAACGGTAGAAACCTAAAAGTGAAACGGAGAAAACGTTAGGCTCCTGTTTTTAACGAAAATTCTTTAGTTGACTTTGAGTATAGTTTGGGCACTTATTTTTACACTAAGCCTTATAAAAAAAGAACCATAAAACTAAGGCTCTATCCTGACAAAATTGAATACTATGATCACTAAAAAAGCACTCATGGTTTCATATCAGACTTGAGAATGAGGATAAGTCTGTCACAGTAAATTCCCATTTTATTTCTCTTATTCAACTTATATGCCTGCAGGAATCAAATATTCAGGTCAGATATCTTTACGATACATTATGAAAGCGCCAGCCTCATTTCCAAGACCCTAATTTGTTTCACTCAGAGAAGGCAAGCTCAACGATTCGATGGCTTCCACGAGTTTTGAGCACAAAATGTTTTGAATTTTACTTCCTAATTAGCTATGTTATCTACAACTGGAACAGACTCCTTCAACTTTAAACCCAACCGAATTCAATGAAACATCAATTTTAACTATTATAAGAATCAGATGGAAACTATTAGTGATATGATATTCAGGTAGCGTCAAAATATAATCTGGAACCAGACCGTTCAATTCATGAAAGCTTGTACCTTAAACATGTTCCTATATAGTGGTTGTGGTTGTCTTCTTGACTCATAAGCCTGATTTTTTATTAAAAAAAACGTTTTTAAGGGTCTGCGAAATACCTGTCCAATTCAATGTGGGTTTTTGTCAAGCACCCTTGAAGAAAAACTCCCACTATGACTGAACAAGTAATTCTATGAACAGCTATAAAGATAAAGTTATGCATCTTTTCCATAACTCTCTTTCTAGAAAAAAATCGTAATATTCCTTGGTTTCTGACGATTGCATGATCGACAGTCTACTGCAAATAATCATCTCAACGAGGAAGAGAGGAATAGAGATTTTGCAACATGCTTTTTACTTCTACAAGGAATGCATTTCCAAAAATATGACAATTTGAAGAATTAGAAAATAAATACGGCATTCACCAAATTGTTAGTAAGCTATCAGCTCATTTTGATCAATATGATCCTGTAATTAACCTTAAAGCTTTCTATGACAATTGTAACACAGATAGCATTTACGAAGCCAAAACAGGGGGAAATGAATAAAAAGAAAAATAGTTAACTTCTTTATAACCGAAATAGAAAAAATTGGGCAAAGAATCCATCTATTTAAACAGAAAATTCAATTAAAAGCACAGATATATAATATCACATTAATAATAAAAAAAACTACTCGCTATAAGAAAACAGATAAAACAGTACTAGAGGCCGGGAGAGGTGCAGCAGAGTGTACCCTGAGATCGGCAACTCCTCGATGTTGTGCTCAGGCATGACATCATCATTGCCGTCGCCACCGTACTGTGTAGAGGCAACAGTGACTGTGCACATCCCAGTTCCGATGGACACCTGCCACCATAAAAGGAACAACAGTTAAACTTCAGAAGAAGACGCAGAAGAAAGTAACAGAAAACTGGTAATGTTTAAGTATAATATAGAGAATCGAAAGCAAAACGGGAACTGGTGTACCTAGAGGAGAAACGGCCAATAGGAGAGATGGAACGGGAAGGGAGAGGTACGGAGTGGAGGAAGCGGCGGCGGATCCGGGGAAAGGGGATTTTGGACCGTTAAATCTGACGGCAGATTTGGTGAAGGGTGATGCTCTAGTGATGAATCTGTTGCAAATGGAAGCCATTAGGAAGAAAACCGTCTGAAGGAGATGAAGAACTGGAAAACTTGGGAAATCTAAGAAAGCGAGGGGACCTCAACACAGCAGGGTTTAGGGTTTTAGCGAAATGAACCCTCGGATTTGATCAACTATAGGATCGCGTTAGGTAACCATTTGAAGTGGGAAAACAGAAATGGGTCAATGCATATTTTAGGATCCGTTTGATTTTAAAATGTATAGGATATTTTTTTTTAAATAATAAAAAATATTGAAGAGAATGTGTTTTATTGTAAAATTTTAAAATAATTTTTGAAAAACAAAAACAAAAATAATTAAACATATGAGAATATAAAAAGATATTCTCAGTATATTTTAGAAATTTAAAAAAATAAAAAATATATAACATTTAAATTTTTAACTTAATTTACACCAATTCAAATTATTTTAACAATAGTATTTTGACTTAATGTTATATGAAACCCTCAAATTTTTGTAAAAGGAGTCAATATAGTCTCTAAACTTTTTTTACACTCAATATAGTCGTCAAATTAATTTTTTTAATAATTTAATTTTGTAATCTTTTTATATTTAATGTCTTGAATATCTTAATAATTTTTTATATTTTTAATTTAATTTTTTTTATATTTTTATAAACAAATAAGTCCTCAACCTTTCTAAAAAATCAATTATGTCATCAAACTTATCCAAAAAATTCAATTAAGTCCAATTTACTGTCACAACAATATCGTAAACTGTCACATCAATATTGTAGATTGTTATGTAAGTTTGTGAACTGTCATATAAACGCCGTGACAATCAACGTTTGATTTCGTTCTTGAAAGGGTTAGATTATTATTTTTTTCAATGCATAAAACCTTTGTGGCTACACTAATTATTTTTTCCTCAAAAGGTTGAAGGCTTCAATTAACATTAAACATTTATTTATTTTAATAGCAGTGTTATGTGCTCTTGCTTATAACAATATTTTTGTGTTTTTTTTAAAAATTTAATTGATGTCCAATATTCAATAACATTATATTTAATTATAAACTAAAATAAAATTATGTTATGAAATTTCTTATCAATTTTATTGTTATATATATATATATATTTAAAAATTATAACTCATATGTTAAATTAATGTAATGGATTTTTTAATAATTATAGTTTAATTTAATTTTTTTAATAATTGTTTATTCATTTATAATTTTAAAAATTAGATATCAAATACATTTTTACTATTTTATTTTTAGATCCAAGTTTTCATTTATATTAACCAAACATGTTTTCTAATTTTCAAAAAATTGAAAACAAAAATTATTTTCTGAAAACAAAAATATAAAATAGAAATAGAAAATATATTTTCTAGAACCAAACTATATTCTTTTTCACTTTATGTGTCTAAATTATTTTACCCTTTTCCAATTTTACCAAGCAACTTTCCAAAAATTGCAATCTCACCACTTTAATCCAACGATCCAAATTAAACATGGAAATAAATCTTCAAATCCAATGATCCATATTATTTTCCATCATTTTAACATGTGGAAATAGTATTTTTCCTAATTTATCATCCTTCAATTTTCTTAGAATTTCAATTCGACCTAATTTACCAATTTTTTACCGGACTTTAACCCTTTCTAATTTTCAACATAAATTTTGGACCAAGAATCTGATTTCAATAAAACCCCACTCTCAAGAGTAAACTATCTATTTATGGAATATAAAAATATTTTTGGGAAAATTACCACTTAGGTCCCTAAACTTTTCTCATTATTATACTTTGACCACTAAACTTTCAAAACTTACATTTTGGTCACTAAACAAAATTTGGAGTAATACAAGAGCCTTTTAGTAATTCACTAATATTATACTTACGGAATAAATATTCTTTAAATCTCCGAGACTTTGTTCTTCTAATAGGTTCGAGTAGAAACATTAGTCCAAAGAAGCAAGTGTTGTCATAATTATAGACTCTGGTGCACATATCATTCTCCCTCTCCTAAAAAAGATTCGTCCAAGAATCTGAAAATCCAAGAGAAAGAGAATTAGAAGTGGAAAGGAAAAATTATAAAACACTTACCTGGATCAATGTGATGTTACTTTATGTGTTTTACTAGAGGTTTTTTCCTTGTTGAAACTGATTTTGTATTGTCTTGAAATCTTCTTTTGCACACAAGTCTTGGAACATGGCATTGGTGTTGAAATTCAATATGGCACCGGGTAATGTTGTCTTTATCTGTGACTGATTCATATGTTTTCTCCATGGTTTTACTCTTGTGTGGCGAGAAAGACTGTTTAAAAAACATGTCAAGTGGTTCGTGAAAGTAGTCCATGAAATCTCCTAGTGTGGTTTAGGAAATAATGACTCTCGTGAGGATATTTGTGGACTAGATAACCTGTTCAGTTGAAACGAAATCCCATCTATAGATAAAACTCATTAAAACAATTTTAAAACACTGGGTATATATATAAAAAATTTATGAGTCATCATGATGTACATCTTTGATATGTTCAATTCTTATAATAGTAGTATGCTTTTGATAGGTAAGAGTATACCTTCGAGGTAGTGCATCTTCTACTATTTTTTACTTACCTCGGTCTTTTAGTCACTTCAGTGACTCATGGTATGGTTGTATGACAAACTCTTTCAGAAGAAGATAGTGTTGCCAAGCTTCGAGTGCACAAACTAATGTCAGTAGTTTTTTGTCAGAGGTGGAGTAATTCAGTTTTGCAGCTTTAAACTTCTCGCTAAAGTAAGTATATGTTGCTTTTTTTATTGAGTATTGTGCCTATGTCTATATCTTTGAGTAGTTTGAATGTATGTTGTTGTTGTGGTCCCCATTTGAACTCAACTGACTTCTCAGTGATAGAAGATGGCATGAGCCATTCTTGAATTTCTTTTACCTTTTCTTTATCGGCATCTATGAGAACTTAAAGTGACTTAACATGAAAAAAAACAAGTTTGTTATAATATCATTAAAATGAGTAACAACATACTTATCTATGAATTCTTAAAAATTATGATTCATCATTGAGATGACACAATGACTAAGGTTTTCACGGATGTAGCCTTTTTACAGCGAATCTAATTCTTTAGTTCCTTTGTGATTTTTTATTTGTTTGGGTATGATATAACCTTGAATTAGATTTGTTTGGTGTTTTTTCCTCTTTCCGATGGTAATATGTCAAGTGGATCACCTAACACTTCTCTAAAATCTTGTAAGAGAGAAATAAGCACACTAGGCAAATCCTTGTTAATGTTAGAAATAGAAACAATTGATTCCTGGAATAAATAAGGTTGCAAGCCTTTTTGTAAAAAAGGTTCACTCTTAATACTTTTATGCTCACATTTATTTTTTGAATCACTCTTTTTCTTCACAAGTAGGATCATTCACCTCCCGTGGGTTATGTTTTTGGCTTTTATGGTTGTGACCTCTTTTGTTTTTTTGGCTCTTTTTCATTACTTTTTTCTATTTTTGTTTCCTCATCCTTCTCACAAAGTGTCATCACTTTCTTTTTAAGTGCATCTTTTGTTTCTAATGATTAAATATTGCTATCTTCTATTATAATTCTACTAGCATCATACTCATCATTGTTCTTGTCTGGTTGAGACCCATAAGAACTATCATCTCGGACTATCAAATTTTTCATACTCGGATAATCGCGACTGATATGACCATATCCTTTGCATTGAATGCATAAGGTATCTCTCATTCGAGACTTTTTAGGGTTTTGATCATGTCTTTATTAGCCACCTTAGGCTTTTCATCCCTTGATTTCTTAATTACGATAAAAGTTGGAGTTGAAGATGAAGTGGAAGTCAATGAATTACCTTGATAAGCAGATGGCATACCTTGGTAAGTTTCTTTGTAGTGATACTTCCTTTAGAATTGTGCTTCTACTATCTTTGATTTCTTTAGTGTTTCTTCAAGGCTTTCATAACCATGTAAGTTGAGAAGAGCAATGATGTTTTGAGGCAAGCTATTGATAAATATGTTCACTGTAGAATCATCTGCTTCGTGTATGTCTGCACGATTCATTAATGACATCATCTCCTTATAGTAGCCTTCTATTGAGCTTTAACCTTGTCGTAGACTTTAAAGTTGTTGTTTAGCTTCACGGATGAATTATGTTGGAAGAAAACGTTTCCTCATGGCTCATTTAAGTATTTCCCATGAACCGATTGCTTGTATCTTTATTCCTTGAATAGCTTTTTGTGTTTGCATCGACCATGTGTGCGCATAACCCGAAAATTCAAAAGCTATTAAAGGTACTTGTTCTTCTCTCAGACAGTTGTGGTAGGAAATGGTAAGATCAACTTTGCTCTCCCAATTGATGTAGACGTCTGAATAATAACTTCCTTTAAATTGTGGAATTGTGATTTCTTTTGCTGGTTGAATATTGACATTGTGTTGTTGTCATCCACTATTTAGATCAGGAATTACATGTAGTCGTTTTTGAAGAACAGTAAGTATCTTCATTTGTTGAGCAATAGAATCCATGATGTCTTGGCATGCCTTAGATACTTTTACATCTTCTGCATTCTGAAAATTCACAACACTTAAAATAAAAATTTAAAGTGAAAAAAAAGAAAAAAAACAAACAAGAAACCTCACAAGTCACTCCAAGGAAGCAACACAATGAGATACAAGAAAGTCAATCTTGTACTCTTTAAAACTCTCTTCTTCAAGAAGTCTTTCGATGTTCGTATCAGAGTTTGATCACTAACGAAAGGGGAAAAAGAAACTTAGAAGTTCTAAGAGGTCAAAGAAAGGTGTGACTCCAAGTAAACGAGAATGCAAGGAAGAAAGAATATGCAAACTCTTGTGATCCTACTTACACAAGGAAGAGAATGTGCTAGATGAGGTAGAGGAACAAACAAAAGGTTAGAAAAAGGAACCTAAAGAAATAAAAATCAAAGAAAAAGTTGGAAAACCTAAACCTAGAAAAAAACCTGAATCATTGGTTCAACTTGAGCAATGTTTTTTAGGGGGTTGCCAATCTCCAAAAATTTTGATTTTTTAATATTCCTCAATGAGTGTAGACTAAATTTGGAAAATTTCAGCTCAAAATTCTTTATGGAAATTTGTCAATGACAAGTCCCAAAATATGTCGATTAAATGTATGATCAAATTGAGCAATGTTTATGAAGGGGTTTTTGATCTCAAAAAATTCTGAAATTTTTAGAGATGTCATACAATTGATGTAGTTGCAATCTAAAAAATTTCATCACCAAATTCTTTCTGGAAAATTCTATTAAAATTCGTCAAGGACCAATGCTCAAATCTTCTAAACAATCTTGAACGATAGATCAGGGGGGTTTATTTATGTCTGATTGATTTGGATTTTGGACTAGAGATTGATATTAGGACGAAGAAAGTGCCTGTAAAAAACTAGCCCAAATTTCTTTGGTTACAATTTGTTTTTTTTAAATAGTTTTTGGAATTTTCTCTCCCTTTTTCTATTTTTCAATGAAAATCAGCAAATTAACAAGAATAAATTGAAAATAAATTAAAAGAATGCAAAAAAAAAAAACTTAAAAATGATAAATCTTTGCGAACTAGCTCCGTTGGGGTACCTTGGTGATGTATGCGAGCAAGAAGGAGAAAAACCAATTGATTCTCTCCAAGAATCATCCCAATTTTGATACAAATTGATAGAGAAGCGGCAACATATGAGTGAACGTTGCTCTCGTTGAGGATCCAAACCTAGAAAGCTCTAAACTTGATCAAAGAACGAGATGAAAAGATTGAGATGCTATTATCGGTGGTAAGGAGATGGTATGCAAGAATTAAGGTTGATAGAAATTGAGACAAATAGAATATTAAGACAAAACAAGATAAGGAAAATAAAAGGATAAAGATAATTAAAGATAAGATAGGATAACTTAGCCAAATTAGGGTTTATGGCCAAATCGTAGAGATGGTGGCGTGGATGATATTGATAATGAAGATGGATATTATGGAAATAGATGGATAACTGTCCTATTGAATTCTCCTAGTCATAATGAAAAGGCAAACTCAACAAATGGCTCTAGCCAGCCCTCATAATTGCAATAAAGAGACTAACCGTAGTGTGAAGATCTCTCTCACAAAGAACATGAAAAGAACCTTTGAAGGCACAAGGTAATAAGATCTTGCAAAAACCGATCTCTCGTTGTATTGAATATAAGAATACAACTTGATTATTACAATGATGGGAGAAACATCCTTTATAGAGGGTGAAGGAGTCATTATTGTAGTATGACTAATGCTTGAAAATAATAATAAAAATAACAATAACAATACTATCCTAATTCCTAATAACAATAAACTAAAGATAATTGTTTTAATTCTATCTTAATTCCTAATAAAATAATAAACATAATCCTAAAAGATAATGCATCATCCTATATTAAATTATATTAGAAATAATCAATAAAATATTGAAAATTCATAATATTTATAAAATCCTGTATTAATCCCGTATAGGAGTTTCTACATGCATCGTCTTCACTAAAATGAGTGTATCTTGAGTTTTTGATATCAGATTGATACGATTCCAGAACCATTTGAAATCAAAGAGAGAGATGCTCGTAACACAAGGATGAAATGTCGACCAAATATATAACACCCCAAATTCTAGGCTAAAAGATTTGTGTTTACCCGAGAGGTAAGTGGACCTTATGAAATTCATAAGTAAAGTCGTTGGGTTTAGTTGGGTTTAGATTTTGGCCCAATTAGCCACAATAAGGGGATTTTAATTATAGAAAAATAAAGAAGGACTAATTGTGCAATTTCCCTATTTTACAAAGATGAGGATTTTATATATCATCTTATTTCTTTTCTCTTCAGTTTTTCTTCATTCATCTTCTCTAAGTAGCCATAGCTCCAAGCTAAAAAAATTGGGGGTTTTCATCCAAATCACTAAGGAAAGGAGTGTGGTCAAGCAAGGAGCTCAATTTCGGAATTCAATCATCAAGGTAGTGTGTTTCTAATCCTTTGGAGTATTAAGTTTTAACAAATTCCAAGTATTTGCTTAAATTTGGTGATTTGAGCATATTAGGGTTTACCTTTGATTTCTTAATAAAATCACATTTTAGGTGCTAATAATATATTTTATGACACCTTAAGACCCTAAACAACTTATTAAAGCTTCAAAATAAAGTTTAAAAACCAAACCAAGTCATTTGGGATTACTTTTGAGTGTTTTTCGAGCCTAAATAAAATATTTCAAGGTTCAAGTATTGATACTGGGATGAACAATATCAATACTGGATGAATTGGGGCAAAAATTAGTGATTTTAACTAGGAGTATTGATACTGACATAGGAAGTATCAATACTACCCCTACAATAACGATACTCATTGTGACAGTATTGATACTAAGGCCCAATTTTCGCAACAAAATGTATTTTTGGTACCGATACAAATAGGGGTATCAATACTGTAAGTAGAGTATCGATAATAGTCACTTTGGATGGTTAGATTTGACTCGTTTAAGGCCTTAAGAGAAAATGATGGTCTGTAAAAGTAAGACTTAGCCCGTGAGGGACATAAACGACCTATTACCTAGAAACACTCGTAAGAGTGGGTTACCACCGATGTGATCGTATGAAGCGTAATATGTTGAAATAACATTGGTTGAGGACATATGTGGATTGTTGAGGACAAGGATCATTGCAGGGGATGTATCGACAGGGGATACAACGAATAAGTCAGATTCAGTAATAGCAAAAAGCGTGAGCTTTTAGAACATCAGTGAACCTGAAAAATGTAAGTTGTCCCTTTCAGTTCATGAGGTATTGAAGGGAAGTACGATCTAAGTAATGGGCCCAAGTCAAGAATTGGGCTAGATAGTGCTTCAGACAGTGATCAGTAGCTCAATAATCATTATTGAATCACGATACATGTAGAGACTTCTCTTGAGTCAAAGTGACTAAAGCATCTTATTGAACCATGATTTGTATTTTGATATACCAAAAATGAATATTATTTTAAAGAAATTTTAAGATTGTTTTACATTTGTTTTTCAAATTTATATTCGATTAAATCGTTCGAATAGTGAAATTATTTTTAAGGTAAAAACCTCCATTTTTACTCCTTACTCTTCTTGAAAATTAAAGTTATATACTAGAATAATTTTAAACCAATTTTATGAAGGGTTTCAAATTTTAATCGAGTCAAAAATTGATTTTAAACACATCAGTATCGATATTGCAGGAATAGTATTGTTAATGTTCATGCAGTACTGATACCAGTATCGATACTATTGTGTAAAAATAGGCAGTAGTACCGATACTCGATATGGGAGTACCAATACTCTCTTAATAGTTTTGACAAAAGTGAATTCCAATAGCCATTTTTGTATTGATAAAGTGCAGGTATCGATATTAGTGTCGATACTTGTACTAGAGTACCAATAATCCCATCTTCTAATGCTAAAACAATTTGTAATTAATGCAGGCAGTATCGATACTCCAAGCCTCGATATCAATACTCAAGGTTTTTAGGCAGCATTTATTGCAGGAAACTTCATCCCAATGGCTCTATTAACTCCCACAACAACCCAGATGGCTAGAATTGAATGAGGAGGCATAAAAACAAGATTTGTAGCCATATGTGAAGATAATAGATCATAAAGAAAGCCAAAGCAAACACATTGAGCCAAAATAAAGTCAACATTCTTCAGTATTCTTTTTTGCTTTCACAGAACACTATTGTACTCATTTGTTTTATTTGTTGAGTGTTCTTATTTGTTCTTGAATTGTGCAAACACATTCCTAGTGAGGTTTTCTAAGTTTACAAATTTGTAATTTTCTTTTTGAAAGAGTGTTCTCAAGAATTTGGGGTATAATTTTTTAGGGAGTTATAAGGTTACACTTTATCCTCAAAGGTTGATACAAATTAGTGATTTTGTGAAAATTCTTAGTGTGGATAAATAAGGTAGTGGATGTAGACTTTGGTTTAGAAAGTCGAACCACTTTAAAATTCTTGTGTTTAATTTCCTATTTTTTGTTTCAAGCTTCTACCAAAATTTTTAATTGCCAATTCAACCCATCTTGGTTATTTCATCCTCTTGATTGATTCAACAATTGGTATTAGAGATAATCTCATTGGACAACTTAACATCCTCTTGATAAGATCCTTAGATAAAGTCAATCATTTTATCATCAATGGCCACTCCATCCACTTTCGGAATTTTAGGTGAGTCTCAATCCATTTCAAAGCCTCTATTTTAATGGTACTAATAATTCTTATTGGAATAATAGAATGATGCTATTCATTCAAGCTACCGATTATTCGGTGTAGGATGTCATTGTCGATGGAGTATTTGTTCCTTCTAAGATGCAAGGAAATCTTGTTGTATTGAAAGTCAAGTCAGAATGGATCGATGAATATTAAAGACTAGTTCAACTCAACTCTAAGGCCATGCACATCATATTTTGTGCATTATGACCAGATGAATATAGTAGGGTGTCTTCATGCTCAAATGAAAAAGAAATATGGGAAAAGATTGAAGTCACACATGAGGGTATATCTCAAGTAAAGAAATCAAAGATTGGAATTCACACTCTTAATTATGAGAATTTCAAAATAAAGGATGATGAAGGCATTAAAACCATTCAAATTGCTTTACCACCATCATCAATGATTTAAAGAATTTTGGGAAGGTCTATACTAATGAAAAAGTGGTAAAGAAGATGCTTGCGTCTTTTCCTACCTTGTGGGAAGGCAAAGCAACCGTTATAGAAGAGGCCAAAGACTTGAAGTTGTACACTCTTGATGAACTCGTCGGATCATTACTCACTCGCAAGGTGAAACTCCAAAAGAAAAAGGAAGAATAAGAAGAGAAGAAGAAAGTTGGAATTGCTCTCAAGTCCACCAAGAAATAAAGTTATTCTAGTGAATAAGATGATTAGGAAATGAAAATGTTTTCCAAAAGATTTAGAAGATTCATGAAGTCCAATAAATGGGAAGATTTCAAAGAAACGAGGGCTTTCAGAATGAATCTAATGAGAAAGATCCTATTATTTGTTATGAGCGTAACAAACCGGGACACATCAAGTTAGAATGTCCTCAATTGAAGACGAAGGGGTCATCTAAGAAGGCACAAAAGGTACATGTAGCAACATGGAGCGATGAAGAATACTTCGATGAAAAAGAACAAGAAGTAGCCAACTTGTGTCTTATGGCCATCTAGGGAGAAACTAAGGTAACCTCTAGTTTATCCAATTTAAATGAATATTCCTTTGATAAACTTCAAGAGGCCTATGATGAATTGGCCTTAGAATTTGAGATAATACTTTCAAAGAACAAGAAAAATATTTAAAAATGAAAAATGAAAATGATCTCTTATCTAAGACCAATAATGAAAATGAAAGCAAGATGAAAGATATACAAGTCAAACTTAATGAGTTTGAAAAAAAAAATCAAGATTTACATAACTTATTTTCTAAAGTTCATGATGATCATCAAAAAGAGCTTGATGATCTCAAAGCTTCCTTTAACAAAGTTAGATTAAATATATTTTAAAAATATCAAACTTCTAAGTCCAACTATATTAAGAATAGCTTTAGATATTACAAACATAAAGGTCTCAAAAAAACCTCTAATGTAAATGTTGTTAGAAGCATATGGGTCCCCAAAGGGATCATTGCTACTAAGGACAATGATATCATATAAAATGGATTCACAAGGGTACTAGATTATTGGGAACAAATGCCTATGGACCCAAAAGAATTTGGGTAACAAAAATAAAACAAATTAATCTATGTTTGTAGGTGGAGGGGCATTGCTACAAGGCACAAAAAGTAATCGCAAATTCATGGTACCTTGATAGTGGATACTCAAGTCATATGACCAATGAAAATAACCGTTTCAAAGTAATCAAGCCTAAAAGTGGAGGAGTAGTAACTTTTAGTGACAACTCCAAAGGCCACATAGAAGGAATCGATTCAATTGGTAACAATTCTTCCATTTCAATTGAAAATGTGTTATATGTCAATGGTTAAAGCATAATCTACTTAGTATAAGTCAATTGTGTGATAAAGGATACAATGTCACTTTTGAGTCTAAAGGTTGTAAAATAGTTAACATTGTATCAAATATGACTATGCTTGTTTGTCATAGAATATGAAACATTTACATGGTGCATTTAGACGATATTTTTTCCTCAAATGTATACCTAGTAGCTAAAGATGAAAATGATTCATGGTTATGGCATAGAAAACTTGGACATGCAAGCATGAGCATATTAGATAAGCTTGTTCGAGGTGATCTAGTTAGAGGTTTACTAATGCTAAAATTTAATCTAGACAAAATTTGTGATGCATGTGCTAAAGGTAAGGATAAAAGAGTTTCATTTAATTCCATTAATGATGTTTTCTCTAGTAGAGTGTTGCAATTAATTCATATTGATTTATTTGGGCCTATTAGAACTACTAGCTTGGGTGTAAAACAATATGCCTTTGTAAATGTTGATGATTATTCTAGATACATATGGGCTCTATTTTTAAGCACTAAAGATGAAGCTTTAGACAAATTTATCACATTTTCAAAAATAAACTAAAATGAAAAATGTTACTCTATTTCTAGTGTTAAAAGTGATCATGGAACCGAATTTGAAAATCTTGGTTTTGACGAATTATGTAACTCTAATAGAATTAGCCGTAATTTTTCAGCCCCTAGAACCCCTCAATAAAATGGATTTGTTGAGAGGAAAAATAGAACTTTAGAGGAAATGACTAGAACCATGCTTTTTGAAAATAATTTGCCAAAATATTTTTAGGCGAAAGCCACAAACACCGCTTGTTATATATTGTAAATATAGTAATGATTAGTCCTATTTTGAAGAAAACTCTATATGAACTTTTCAAACATAAAAAGCCTAACATTAGCTATTTTTATCCTTTTGGGTGTAAGTGTTTTGTTTTAAACAATGAAAAAAAGACAATTTGGCAAATTTAATTCTAAAATTGATGAAGGAATATTCCTCGGAGATTCTATGAATTTTAAAGTTTTTGAGTCTTTAATAAAAGAACTCCAGTTGTAGAAGAGTCTATTCATGTTGTTTTCAATGATAACCCTCTTCCGAGGAAGGATTATTGTATTGATGATTATGAGCGTATTATGACATCAACTGAAGTTGGTGAACCATCATCCAAAGAGGACATGCAAGAACAAACAAAAAATGCTCTTAAGGAGCTAACTCTAGACGAAAGGGAAGTCTCCTACCCAAGGGAATACAACTATGTCAAGGATGGTGAGATTTTGAGTGGTCCATCCAAAGGGGTAACTACTAGATCCTCTCTTAGAAATGTTTGTAATTATGTTGCATTTATCTCATGCATATATCCTAAAAATATCAAAAAAGCATTAAATGATGATTTTTGTATATTGGATATGCAACAAGAGTTAAATCAGTTTGAGAGCAGTCAAGTATGAGCATTAGTTGGAATGCCTAGTAACAAATCTACTATAGGTGCTAAATGGATATTTAGGAATAAATTAGATGAAAGTGGTAACATAGTGAGGAACAAGGCTAGATTTGTTGCTCAAGGCTATACTCAAGAAGAAGAAATAGATTTTGATGAAACTTGTGCTCCCATAGCTAGGATAGAGGTAATTAGGATATTATTATAATTTATATGTTATCATGGATTTATTTTATATCAAATGGATGTTAAAAGTGATTTTCTAAATGGTTTTATAAAAGAATAAGTGTATGTGGAACAACCTCCCGATTTTGAGGATTCAAAATTTCCAAATCACATTTTTAAATTAAAAAAATCTTTATATGGTTTTAAAGCAAGCTTATAGAGCTTGGTATGAAAGATTGTCAAATTTTCTTGTTAAAAAAGGTTTTTTAACAGGGAATGTTGAAACTACATTGTTTTTAAAAAGTAAAGGTAAAGATTTGTTAGTAGTTCAAGTTTATGTTGATGATATTATTTTTGAATCTACTAATGATAATCTTTGCCAAGAGTTTGCTAAGTTGATGCAAGGTGAGTTTGAGATAATCATGATGGGGGAGCTCTCATTTTTCTTGGGACTCCAAATCAAGCAAAGGAAAAATGACATCTTCATCAATCAAGCTAAGTACATCAAAGGTATGCTCAAGAATTTTGGATTGGAGGATGTTAAACCTCAAGCCATTCCTATGAGCTCATCTATAAAGCTTGACAAAGATGAATAAGGAAAGATTGTAGATGTTAAACTTTATAGGTCTATGATTTGATCATTACTTTATCTTATGCAAGTAGACCGAACATTATGCATAGTGTTTTCTTATGTGCTAGATTTCAATCATGTCCTAAGGAATCACATTTACAAGACATTAAGAGAATTTTTATATACCTTAGAGACATTCCTAATATAAGATTTTGGTATCCTAAATGCTTTAGCTTGCATGCCTTCTCGTATGCGGATTATGGAGGTTGTAAATTAGATAGGAAAAATACGTTCGGTACTTGATAATTCCTAGGTAGTATGTCAATTTCATGGTTATCAAAGAAACAAAATAGTGTAGCATTATCAACCATCAAAGAGGAATATATTTCGACCGATAGTTGTTGTGCTCAAATTTTATGGAGGAAACAACAACTCATAGACTATGGAATTGAAGTAGGTACTATCCCTATCAAGTGTGAAAATACTAGTGCTTTTCGTTTCACCAAAAATTCCTTCCAACATTCTAGAACTAAGTATATTTGAATTAGACATAATTTCGTTATAGATCATGTCTCAAAGGAAGGTATAGTTCTAGAGTATGTAGACACTTTGCACCAAGTAGCATATATTTTTACAAAACCTTTAGACAAGGAAAGATTTTGGCCTCTTAGAAGAGAATTAGGTTTGACAAACCTACATTGACTTTATGTTTAAATAATTTATGCACTTTTATGATTTTATGAAAAAACATGCTAAATAACTTTTTTGATGCCTACTATACAATTAGTTAGGGGAAGTTTAAGATTTTTCATTAAAATTGAATAAATGTTCAAATTATGCTTGAATGTATATTTTCCTATTTGAACATGTTTTACTTGTCAATTTAAAGTTGCCTATACCTTTTTTTATGCCTTATTGTATTCATTATGACTTTTGACCTTTAAGTGCACTTTAACTAGAAATTCATGCAACTTTAGAATTCATAGTTATCTTTGTTGATTAATCCTTATATGAATAAATGAATGCTTGTATCTTGGTCATAATTTTATGTATCATCTGGTAATATAAGTTATATATGCTTAATTGTTGTTAAAATGGTATTTTTTGACTTCATTGCTGCATTTTTTGACCATTTTGTGCATTTAGTATCAATATTGTTCATACAATACCGATACCGCCTATATAGTACCGATACTATTTATACAATACACTACTATTCTTGTTGCATTAAATAGGGTATCGATACCGCTATATCGATACTATCATTTATTTCGTTGTAGTATCGATACTCCAATTGGATTACCGATACTGTTGGTCGATTTTTTCTTCTTAAAAATGATAAATCCCAATATTTCAAAATCCCTTAACCCTAAAATAGAAGTCATCAAACCTCCTTCACTCCTTCTCAAATCTTCGTTGTTTCTTGTCGTTTTTGGGTCGAAATCGTGCCAATTTTCAATTAATAACCTGCATTCTTCATCAAATCGTGCTACATTCATTTATTCCATCTCATTTTCGCGAATCAAGGTAAATTGTTTTCAAAACCCTATTTTTTATCTTTCGAATTTAGGTTAGATTTATGTTAGTTTGAGTTAAAATTAATGAATAGGCATTGTTTTTCTTTTCATTTTTAGACTCAAATATAACTTTTTCACTATAAATCTTTAACTTTTCTTATTTTTTATATATTTAAAGAATGATTTTCTTCATACTTTTGTTTATGTTTAACACATATACATTTTATTCACTTATATATATATATATTATACATTATATATATATATGTATATATATATTATCTATACATATATATATATATATATTATTTTTTAAGAAATATATATATCATGTATTTCAATATACTGTTTTCATTTCGAATGTCTTTATACTCATATAATTATTTATTTTTTAATATATTATATTATTTTCTATATGTATATATATATAAATGGTAGAGCCCATTAGTTTCATTTATTTTTCAATACCTTGAATATTGCGGACTCTATATGAGTTTTGGGATTGATTGATTGCATACATATATTGCTTTATTTTTGTAGGTTCCTTTTACCCTTATTTCCTAAAATGTCTAAACGAGCCCGTTCTTCCCGAAACCCTCCCCCACCCGAGCCCCTGCTTCAAATCCACCTCCACCTCCCATTCCTAACCCGAATTTAGACCCAAATGAGCTTACTATTCAAAATTTCTATTTTAATGAACCCGGTTATGCACGTCTTTTTTACCATTACTCTAAATATTTCTAGTTGTATCCCATTAGGGGTGAGCATATGTCTAGACTTTCTTCCTTAACTGAATTCAATTTCAAATATCTTTCTAAAATCAAAGAATGGAAATTAGACAACACCTTCAAGATCAAACCCGTTGTTTACCATTAGTTGGTTTGTATTCTCTATTCCAATTCGCTTTGTCTAAAAAATAAGACTCGTACACATACTAGAGTAGTCGCTCCTATCTTATAGGGCAATACATTAATATTGATCATTTTTACATAGCTAGGGACCTTAGTCTAGAGTACATTGGAAATGATAATGGGCATGAATCCATCTCCACTCGCTACCAATTAGGATCGAGTGTTCTCCATCTCGGACTCGTACACATACTAGAGTAGTCGCTCCTATCTTATAGGCAATACATTAATATTGATCATTTTTACATAGCTAGGGACCTTAGTCTAGAGTACATTGGAAATGATAATGGGCATGAATCCATCTCCACTCGCTACCAATTAGGATCGAGTGTTCTCCATCTCGACTATCTCGAGCATTTCCTTCACCTGATTATCTCTTGGTGGTTTTGACCATCCGGAGGTAAATATTATACTCTCCGTTAAGTCAACCTTTGGTGGCTTGATACCTTCAAAAAAAAAAAAGAATAAACTTTTCTTAGATAATGTTTAGTGAACTTGTTGATGCCGTCAACAATGTTCATTCCAAAAGATTCGAGTCTTTGGTTTATGGTTGCATATTGAGCCATTTGTTCATCAAAGATGATATCAATGTTTCCCTTGATCATTTGATTTCCTTATCCTCTTTCATTGATCTAAAATCCCTTCGAAAATCGAGATGAGAAGAAGATGGAACCTCATGGAAACATAAACAGAATCAACCTATTGGTTCTTCCTCTGGAGCAGCTGATATTGATGATCTAGTGAATCGCGTTCCTGATGATTCTTCTCGCGTCGGTGGTGAGGATTCGAGTATTATGCCTCCCTACTTCGAGTCCTTGATGAAGTCTATGGATATGCAATATGATACCATTGAGTCTCACTTTTCTACTTTGGGGGCTCATGTTTCAGAGATTTTTTCTCAATTGTTGGCGATTGAGTCACATATCTCAGAGATGTCATCCCAGCAGCACGCATTGCAGTCCATGTATATGGACTTGAGGCACGACTATCACACATGATTTGACACCTTGACCGATTGAATCGACACTATGACTAGTAGAGTTAAAGCTCTTGCTTGTTATTTCTCGTCTTTTCGTACCTCGTCTCCGGATATCACTCCACCTCCTCCACCTTCGTATGATTTATCTCATGTTGTTGACTTTGTTAGACTTATTCTTTTCATGTTTTTATCACTTTGATACTTCTGGATATTTGGATATTTTTATTTTTGGTTTGGATGTTTTTGTGAGTTTCTGGATGATTTTTCATGCTTTTTGGATTTGGATAATTTGGGTATTTATATAGGTTTATCGATATTTATGCTAGTTTGATTGATTTATGGTATTTGATAATTGAGACATGCATAATTTTAAGTTATGGCCATGTTTATTGCTTATATATATATATGTGTGTTTATCTTGTTTTTATATCTTTTTGATTTAACAAAAAGTAAGGAGAAATGTTAGAGTAAGGATGAGTAAATCTTAAAAATCTTAAAAATTTTCAAAGGTTTTGTTATATAAAAAAGGGGGAGATTGTTAAACCATGCTTTGTATTTTGATATTCCAAAAACGAATATTAATTTAAAGAAATTTTAAGATTGTTTTACATTTTTTTCAAATTTATATTTGATTAAATTGTATGAATATTGAAATTCTTTCTAAGGTCAAAAACTCCAGTTTTACTGCTTACTCTTCTTGAAAATTAATGTTAAATACTGGAATAATTTTAAAACAATTTTACAAAGGGTTTTAGATTTTAATCGAGTCAAAAAATGATTTTAAACACAACAGTATCGATACAATAGGAATAGTACCGATACTATTCATGTAGTACCGATACTAACATCGATACTATTGTGTAAAAATAGACAGTAGTATCGATACTAGATACGGGAGAATCGATGTTGTATTAATAGTTTTGAAAAAATAAATTCTAGTAGCCATTTTGGTATTGATACTGTACAAGTATTGATACCAGTGTCAATACTTGTACTAGAATATCGATACTCCCCTCTTCCAACGGTCAAAATTTTTGTAATTAATGCAGGCAGCATCGATACTCCAAGCCCCTGTATCGATACTCAAGGAATCTGGGTAGCATTTATTGCGGGAAACTTTATCCCAACGACTCTATTAACTCCCACAACAACCCAAATGACTAGAATTGAACGAGGAGGTATAAAAAAAGATTTGAAGCCATATGTGAAGACAATATATCACAAAGAAAGCCAAAACAAACACATTGAGAACACTCTTTCTCAAAGAGAATATTACAAATTTGCAAACTTACAAGGAAAACCTCAGAAGGTAATATGTTTACACAATTCTAGAACAAGATAAGAACACGCAAGGATGATTACAAATGAGCACAAATAGTGTTCTTGAAAGCAAAATGAATATTGAAAAGAAATTTGGCTTGAATTGCACAAACATGATGTTTGATGCTTTCTCTCTTGTTTCTCTATTGATTATTCTTGATTGTTATTGATTAATGGCTTCAGAACTTGTTTAAATACTCCTTCAAATGATTCTTAACATTGGGGTTGCTTAGTGGAGTCAATAGAGCCGTTTAAGTGTGAAAACAATTAATAAAATTAGTTGGGAGCATCAGTGCGTCGATGCATACCCATGGTGCATCGGTGCATCAGTGTAAAATTTAAATATTTTGACCGTTGGACCTTAGTGCATCGGTGCACTAAGAGTGCATCGATGCATAAAATGTATTCGATGTTTCAAAATAGCCAGAGTGCATCGATGAATGGATTGGTGCATACTTTGAAAAATTGATTTTAGGCTTGATTTTGGTTCAAAATACTTTGTGAAAATTGTCTTAAAAACAGTTTAAGTATAAAATACAATTTTACACATTAGTAAGGTTTAAAATTGATCTTGAAAGACTTGGAGTAATATTTTGATACTTGATTAATTAAATCGAATACACTTAGAAAATCATTTGTAAAATCTTAAAATTCATTTAAACTTAATTTGTTATATCGAAACATCAAAATGTTTTCAACAATCTCCCCCTTTTTGATATAACAAAACATTTGTCTAATTTTAAGATTTTCTAAAATTTTGAAATCAATTTTGAAAATTTACTTCCCCTTACTATAACACTTAATATTTCCTTTAACACTTAATATTTCTCCCCCTTTTTGTTAAATCAAAAAGACTTTAAAATGTTTTAAAGAAGGTTTTGAAAAGCATAGCCAATTGATTTTAAATATATAGCTTAAGCTGCTAAGATCACAATCAAAAGAGAGATTAACCATTAGTTCTATAATCAATATTCAGAATCAAATGTGAAATGGCATAATTGGTCATATATATCTAATGATGAAAAAATAAGAAAATTCTACCAAACCAAATTTATATATATATATATATATATATATATATATATATATTAAGTTCAAAATCCAATCATCCAAACCATAACAAATTCAAGCATTTAACAATCCAAAACAAACAATCCAGAAACATCAAAAACAATCCAAGTTTGAAAAACCAAGAAAGCATAACAAGGAACCAAATCTACTCCATCGGAGGATCGGGAGGAGGAGGATAATGAGCTCGAACTTCAAGAGCGAAAGCGTCCATGCGTTCACGCATCTCCCGCTGAAACTCAGTAATCTGAGACTCCATGGAGGCAAACCTCAGATCAAACGACTCTAAGAAAGATCAAAAATATGGTGGCATTTGATCTTCTTGTCGTACTGATTCCGGTGTAGGCTCATCGTCTAGTACGTGATCGTAGATATCTTGCATAAGTTGTTAAAACTCGGGATCATCGTCAGAAGCTGGTGTCGGAGGAGGAGGAGGAGCACGAGAAGAGCTAGGAGCAGCTCGTGAAGAACTAGCTCCCGGAGTTTGCTTACCGGGTCGAAAAACCCAAAGATCAGTTTCCTCGTATTGTTTCCAATCCGCTTTCTTCAAGGAGGTAAGATTGATTTGATTTTGGAGTGGGATAGGATTGTCGAGAGAGACGTTTAGACCAATTTTGATAAACAAGTTACTAAGAAGACATCCATAAATCAATGTTTCGACATGTTTTGAAGGAACAATGTTTATGATGTCCACTAGTTGACTAAAAATAATGTGGGGCAGATTTATTTTGATCTTATTTTTGATACAGTGCATCCACCATAAATCTCTAGCACGATGAGTGGAGTACCTACCTCCGGATGGTCTAAACCACCAAGAGATCATCAAATGAAGAAAACGATCGTGATGAGATCGTAGAGTACTAACACTAGAGTTTGGAACATAGGGATATTCCATATTTTCATTCTCATTATATAACCCATCATCATCTAACCCAAAATGGAAAGCTATAGTCTCGGGGTCAATATTAATATATTGGCCTAAAAGATAGGATCTAATGGCTATAGTTCCACATTGAGTTTCGTTTTGAATACATACCGCATTGGAATAGAAAATGTGGACTAACTGGTGATAGACGATAGGTTTGAGATGAAACAATTTATTAAACTTCCAAGTTTTAAGAATCGGAAGGTATTCGAAGTCAATATCTATCATGGCTTGAAGAGAAGGAATACGCTCTTCACGGATTCTATAAGATTGGAAAGAATTTCTGTACCTAGAGTACAACTCGTCTCTACGACGCTTAGGCATATTAAAACAAGATCCTAATAGGCTATTAGGTGAAGGAGTAACGGGATTAGGAGGTTGGTTTGAACGAGAACGACTCGATGAAGTTTTAGGGCGTTTGGGATTAGACATGGTGTAGGAATCGGAAAAAGGAATATAACCTGCAAATTGAAACATATGTATGAAATATAATCAATCCCAAAACTCAATTGAGTCCTCAATAATTCAAGGTTCTCTAAACCGAATCCTAATGGGCAAGGTTTTTGAAAACTATTTGAAAATAATTTTTTTTTGTAAAATCATAATATGTATAGTTTTCATGAAAATAATATAATTAAATCAAAAACATCAAATTTAAAAATTAAATTCAGATTTTCGTTTTTTTTTTAATTTCGAAAATTCAAAATTTTCTTTGAAAATTTGTGAGTTTTTGATGAAATTAGTTGTAAAATCTAATTTCTAATCATCAAACAATCAATGCCCGATATAATGTTCATCCTAGAACTAATTAAAACTAGTCCTAAGATCAAAAATCAATAAAATAGAGGTTTTTGAAATATTAACTTGAAAATTTCGGATTGATGAGAATGAGATGTTTTGAACGATTTGATGATAAGAGTAGGATTAGGAGTTGAAAATCTCGAAGATTCTGATCAAAAACAAAGAATTTGGAGTAATTTTGATAGTAAGGAGAGAGAGAGAGAGGAGCGGTGGCCAAGAGAGGGTTTTAAGAGAGTTTTGAGAAAATGAGGAAGAAATAGGGTTTTTATCCAAAAACCCGATGGATGCATCGATGCATGGCCTTGTGCATCGATGCACATTCAAGGCGTGCATCGGTGCACCTTCATGGTGTATCGATGCACATTCAAGTATGCATCGATGCACTGTTAGGTGTATCGATGCATTAAGCACAAAAATGTCAAAATCCATTTTAAACACTCAAAATGCTAAATTAATTGGCTCTAGTGGTATTAACAGCTCATATATTGAAAATTAATCATGTTCAATCAATCAAATTAATCATTTAACTACATTTGAACATAAAATTAATTTTCATCAAGCAACATAAACTCCCCTAACTAATAGCAAAGAATGCAATAAAAAATTATTATTATAAGCATTTTTCATTTATTCTTAAAAGTGCTAAAAATTATTTTAAACACTAAGTGAAGATAAGTCAGTTAAACCTAATTCTCTCCTAAGTGTCCAAAATCTTTCTTTGTCTAATGGTTTTGTAAAGATATCCGCTAATTGGTGCAAAGTATCAACAAATTCTAGAACTACATCTTCCTTAGCGACATGGTCTTTAATGAAGTGATGTCTAATATCAATATTCTTAGTTCTAAAGTGTTGGATGGGATTTTTAGAGAGACAAATAGCACTAGTATTGTCACACTTGATAGGAATAGTACCTAGTTCAATTCCATAGTCAAAAAGTTGTTGTTTCATCCATAAAACTTGTGCACAACAACTACCAGCTGAAATGTATTCCGCTTCAGTGGTAGATAATGCTACACAATTTGTTTCTTTGAAAACCAAGAAATCAGCATATTTTCCAAGAAATTGGCAAGTACCGGAGGTGCTTTTCCTATCTAATTTGTATCCTCTATAATCCGCATCAGAGAAGGCATGCAAGCAAAAGCTAGAGTCTCTAGGATACCAAAGTCCTAAACTAGGAGTGTCCTTAAGATATCTAAATATCCTCTTAACAGCTAGTAAATGTGATTCCTTAGGGAATGATTGAAATCTAGCACATAAGCAAACACTAAACATAATGTACGGTCTACTTGCAGTTAGATAAAGCAAAGAACCAATCATTGACCAATATAATTTAACATCCACACATTTACCTCATTCATCTATGTCAAGCTTTGTCGATGAGCTCATTGGAGTATTATGTGGTTTCCCATTTTCCAGTCCAAACTTCTTGAGCATATCTTTAACGTACTTAGCTTGATTGATGAAGATGCCATCTTTTCTTTGCTTGATTTGGAGTCCCAAGAAAAATGAGAGCTCCCCCATCATGCTCATCTCGAATTCACTTTGCATTAGCTTAGAAAATTCTTAGCAAAGAACATCATTAGTAGACTCAAATATTATATCATCAACATAAATTTGAACTACTAATAAATCTTTACCTTTATGCTTTAAAAACAATGTAGTGTCAACCTTCCCTTTGGAAAAACCTTTTTCAATTAAAAAGTTTGACAATCTTTCATACCAAGTTCTAGGAGCTTATTTTAAACCATAAAGTGCTTTTGTCAACTTAAGAACATGATTTGGAAATTTTAAATTTTCAAAACCAAGAGGTTGTTCCACATACACTTCTTCCTTTATAAAACCATTTAAAAATGCACTTTTAACATCCATTTGATATAATTTAAATTCATGAAAACATGCAAATGCTAATAACATTCTAATTGCTTCCATCCTAGATACGGGAGCGTATGTTTCATCATAATCTATGCCCTCTTCTTGAGTATACCCTTGAGCAACAAGTCTAGCCTTGTTTCTCACTATATTACCACTCTCATCAAGTTTATTCCTAAATACCCATCTAGTACCTACAATAGATTTATTACTAGGCCTTTCAACTAATGTTCATACTTTACTTCTCTCAAATTGATTACTCTTCTTGCATAGCCATAATCCAATGTTCATCATTCAATGCTTCTTTAATATTCTTAGGCACTATGCATGAGATAAATGCAACATAATTACAAATATTTCTAAGAGAATATCGAGTTGTTACCCCTTTGGATGGATCACCTATAATCTCACCATCCTTGACATAGTTGTACTCTCTTGGGTAAGATACTTCCCTTTCTTCAATGGTTGGATTCTCGAGAGGATCATGAGTTTCCTCATCTTTCATTTCTTACTTTGATGATGATTATCCAACGTCATGTCTAACGTCATTTGTATTTATAATGCCTACATCATCATTCACACAAGAATACTTCCTCGGAAGGAGATTATCATCGAAAACAACATGTAGACTCTTCTACAACTAAAGTTCTTTTATTAAATACTCGATAAGCTTTAGAATTTAAGGAATAACCCAGAAAAATTCCTTCATCACTTTTAGCATCAAATTTGCCAAGATTGTCTTTACCGTTGTTTGAAACAAAACATTTACATCCAAAAGGATGAAAATAGCTAATGTTAGGCTTTTTATTTTTGAAAATTTCACATGGAGTTTTCTTTAAGATTGGCCTAATCATTACTCGATTTACAATGTAATAAGTGGTATTTGTGGCTTCCGCCCAAAAATATTTTATCAAATTGTTTTCATAAAGCATGGTTCTAGCCATTTCTTCTAAAGTTTGATTTTTCCTCTCAACAACTCCATTTTGTTGAGGGGTTCTAGGTGCTGAAAAATTATGGCTAATACCATTAGAATTACAAAATTCAGTAAATCAAAGATTTTCAAATTCAGTTCCATGATCACTCCTAACACTAGTTATAGAGTAACCTTTTTCATTTTGGATTACTTTTGAAAATGTGATGAATTTTTCTAATGCTTCATCTTTAGTACTTAAGAATAGAACCCAAGTAAATCTAGAATAGTCATCTACCAAGACAAATGCATATTGTTTTCCACCCAAACTAGTAGTCCTATATGGCCTAAAAAGATCTATATGGATCAATTGTAATACTCTACTAGTTGATACATCATTAATGGATTTAAAAGAAATTCACTTTTGTTTTCCTTTAGCACAAGCGTAACAGATTTTATCATTATCAAATTTAAGCTTAGGCAACCATCGAACTAAATTTCCTTGAATTAGCCGTTGCAAAACACTCATATTAGCATGTCCTAGTCTCCTATGCCATAACCAACTATCATGCTCATCCTTAGCAACTAGGCATAAATTAGTCATATCAATAGAGTCTAAATGCATCATGTAAATGTTTCCTATTCTATGACCAACAAGCATAATCCGATTAGATGCAATGTCAATAACTTTACAACCATTAGTTTTAGACATGACATTGAATCCCTTATCACATAATTGACTAATACTTAAGAGATATGCTTTAATCCATTCACATATAAAACATTTTTAATTTATATGGAAAAGATATTACTTATGGTACCTATACCTTCGATGTGACCTTTTGAATTATCACCAAAAGTCACTTCTCCTCCATTTTTGGCATTAAGCTCTATGAACCGACTTTTGCCTCCGATCATGTGTCTTGAGCATCCACTATCATGGTACCATGAGTTTGAATTTGTTTCCCGTGCCTTGTAGCAATGCTCCTTTTCCTACAAACATAGATTAATTTCTAATTTTTGGTACCCAAATTCTTTTGGGTCCATATTCATTAGATTCCAAAATCTTAGTCCCCTTAAGTATCCATTTGTGTAGGATATCCTTATCTTTAGTAGTAACGAGCCCTTTAGGAACCCATATACTTCTAACGATTTTTCCATTAGAGGTTCTTCGGGGACCTCTTTAAGATCATCAATTTTCTTTTGATGATCATCATTGACCTTTGAAAGTAAATTTTGCATATCCGAAATTTTCTTTTCAAACTCTTCTAGTTTGATTTGCAAATCTTTGATTTTACTTTCAAGATCGTTGTTGGTTTTGGATATGAGTTTATTTTCATTTTTTAATTTTGAAATATCATTTTTATATTTTAAAAACAATTTCTCATAATCCGAAGCCAGTCCATTATATTCCTCTAATAACTCATCATAAGATAAATCATCTAAAATAGATGAATTAGAGATTACCTTAGAATCTTCCCCGAATGCCATCAAGCACAAGTTTGCTACTGCTTGTTCCTCTTCTTCGGAACCTTCTTCATCGCTCCATGTAGCCACGTGAGCCTTGTGCTTACTCTTTGATTGATCGTTCTTCTTCAATTGTGGGCAATCATATTTGACATGCCCTGATTTTTTGCATTCATAGCAAATGATTGGGTCCTTCTCTTTTGGCTCATTTTTGAAGCCTTCATTTCATTTGAATTTTCTTCCTCGGTTAGGCCTCATAATTTTTCTGAACCATTTGGCAAACAATGACATTTCCTCGTTATCGTCATCTTCATCTGAATCACTCTCATCTTTTGTTGATTTGAGAGCAACTTCCACGTTTTCTTTCTTCTCCGTGTCCTTCTTTGACTCGTCTCTTTTCTCAAGGTCTTCCTCTTCTTTAAGCATCATTTCATGCGTGAGGAGAGAGCCAATAAGTTCATCGAGGGTCAAGGATTTCAAGTTCTTAGCCTCGATGATCGCCGTCTTCTTTGATTGCCAAGCTTTTGAAAGAGAGTAAACTAACTTCTTTAAAAGCTTGTCATTTGGAATGATTTCTCCATATGATTTGAGGCTATTGAAAATCGTGGAGAATCTATCCGTCATAGATTTGACATCTTCATCCGGTTTCATCCTGAAATTTTCATAGCTATGAGTTAGAAGACTAATTTTAGATTCTTTTACCTCGTTTGTGCCTTCATGAGTGACTTGTAGTTTGTCCCATATCTCCTTGGCGGTTGTGCAAGATGAAACTCTCCCATATTCATCTGGTCCAAGAGTACAAAAGATAATATGGATAGCATTGGAGTTGAGCTGGAACATTCTTGTCTCTCCTTCACTCCACAACCTCGGGTGAGTGGAGGGTTTGATATATCCATCTTCTATGATATTCCATGCTCCCATGTCACTTGCTTGAATGAAATACATCATCTTATTCTTCCAATAAGAATAATTAGCTCCATTGAAGAAAGTAGGCTTGTTAACGGGAAATGAATCGAGACTGAAGTCGGAGTTTGAAGTGTCGGCCATTGATGACTTTAAAAATCGATGTAACTCTTCTCGAATTGACTCAAGAGGTGATTAAACCTTCAATTAAGTAAGGTTCTGATACCAATTGTTAAGTTAATCGATTTATGAAATCGACCAAGAGGGGGTGAATTGTCAATTAAAATTTTGGTGGAAACTTTTGCAGAAAATTGAAAAGATTTACACATCGATTTAGAGTGGTTCGACTTTCTCAACCAATGTCTACGTATACTACCTTAGCTATTCACACTAAGGATTTTCCAACAAATTCACTAATTTTTTCTTTCTTTTGAGGCCAAAGAGATAACCTTACAACTCCCTCAAGAATATACCACAATTCTTGAGAACACTCTTTCTCAAAGAGAAGATTACAAATTTACAAACTTACAAGGAAAACCTCACAAGGTACTATGTTTGCACAATTCTAGAACAAGATAAGAACACTCAAAGATGATTACAAATGAGCACAAATAGTGTTCTTGAAAGCAAAATGAATATTGATAAGAAATTTGGCTTGAATTGCACAAACTTGATGTTTGATGCTGTCTCTCTTGTTTCTCTATTGATTCTTCTTGATTGTTATTGATCAATGGATTCAGAACTTGTTTAAATACTCCTTCAAATGTTTCTGAACGTTGGGGATGCTTAGTGTAGTCAATAGAGTCGTTTAAGTGTGAAAACAATTAATAAAATCAGTTGGGAGCGTCAGCGCATCGATGCATACCCATGGTGCATCGGTGCATCAGTGTAAAATTCAAATATTTTGACCGTTGGACCCTTAGTGCATCGGTGCACTAAGAGTGCATCGATGCATAAAATGCATTCGATGTTTCAAAATAGCCAGAGTGCATCGATGCATGGTTTATGCTTCTATGCATCAAATGCACTGAGTGCATCGATGCATGGTATGTGCATCGATGCGTAAAATGCATTCGATGTTCAATTTAATCCATGGTGCATCGATGAATGGATTGGTGCATCGGTGCATCACTTTGAAAAATTGATTTTAGGCTTGATTTTGGTTCAAAATACTTTGTGAAAATTGTCTTAAAAATAGTTTAAGTATAAAATACAATTTTACACATTTAGTAAGGTTTAAAATTGATCTTGAAAGACTTGGAGTAATATTTTGATATTTGATTAATTAAATCGAATACACTTAGAAAATCATTTGAAAAAAATTAAAATTCATTTAAACTTAATTTGTTATATCGAAACATCAAAATGTTTACAAACATATGAGCATGTAGGTGAAGAGAACACAACCATTGGAGGCCTAAATCATCAAGGGACATGAGATAGAGCTCCATGGCTATTCGGCCACATTACATGCCTTGCATATGAGAGCATTTGGCGCCAAACATGAGGAGGCACATCACCATTCGGCCAAGGAGAGAAAATGGGCGCCAATATGAACCAACATGCACATTCGGCCATGGGAGATGACTTCCCATCCTTAGCCAAAACATTAAGTCCCTTTATGAAGGGTTAGCCGAACCATCACCAATCCAAGGGATTTCTCCTTTCATCTTGAATCAACATGTATTTCCATAGAGACATATACATAGTCGAATCCATATGTAACCATTCGGCCAAGCCCTCTTATTCCCTATAAATAGAGAGGCTTGCCTTCATTTGTACTCATCTCATCTTATATATAAAACATCCTCTTGTGAGTTAATTTCTCTTCAAAGTTCTTTGTGAACTTTATCAATTAAGCAAGTCTAATTATATACTTGTGGCGTCATTCCTTCCATTTTGATTCTTAAATTCCTAGATTGATATCTAGTGGGTTGAAGACACTTCTACCACCCCTCAAACAAGTTTGTGAAGATTGAGATTGTGCTTCCTAACATTGTTTCCTCTTTGGCGTGCTTGAGATACAACAACACCACCATCTCTATTTTATCATCAACACCATCAACTTCATCCATCAAGACCATCAATTCCGTAGCCATCTCTATCCCTATTCTTTCATTTGGTCATTTATCTTATTATTCCAATATTAATCATATTTCTTTCTTATCTTTATTGTAACCCAGGCTTATAATTCAAGGACATCAGTACTTGTCAATCCTACACCAAAGCGTGTAGATCAACCTACATCAAGCGATAATCAGAGCATAGTTGGATTGACAACAAAAGTGTCATTGGGCAAAGCAAAAGAAAAAGACTCCTACATCAAAATTGGAGTACAAAAAGAAAGGAAAAACAAAAAGAAGAAAAATTCAGAAAATAAGAAAAGAAAAAGAAGAAATTCAAAAAGAAAACAAAGCCAAGGAAAGTGCTTTACCATTACAAGTACATCAAAGAGGCATATCTACACTAAGAGAAGATAACCTTATTGTTTCTTGAGAAAGGTTACAGTAAGTGTTGTTTCTTGAATTGTAAGTCACCTCTTCCTTTTTTTCATCCTTTCATTTTCCTTGTCTTCAACCATTTCCTTCTTTTAAATACCTTTAAATCCTTTCTTCTACCTTTACATTTCTTCTATTCCTTTCTACCCTAACCTATTTGCAGCCGACACATACAAGGAAAGAATTAACTTGTTCTAATATTGAGTAAGTTCTTCAAAGGACTTAGCAAGAGAAATTGAGTGGAAAAAGGCTAATTGAGAGAGTAATATCAGAAAGGGAATTACTAAAAGCCAAGTTATATTCCCGAGAGTAAACACGAGTGTTGTGTGGAGTGATCTTATCATTTCTTTGGAGTGAACTTGAGAGGCTTTGTGAGTGTGCTGGTAAGGTTTACTTTTTATTTATTTACTAACCATGTCTCAATGTCCTAAAGGAAATACAGGTCAACCAAACTTGCAAATGCAAGCATTGATTGGAGAAATGATGAGAATGTTTCGAACATAATTTGATGCTCTTTATGAAAAACTCGACCAAAGACAAGATCAACCCCACGCTCGGAACAATGATACTCCTCAGAGGCAACAACCTCTTCCAGAAAATGATGTCCTAGACCAATATGATGAAGAAGAACCAACATTGATACTAGGACCTAGGTGTTCCAATGTTGATGATAATATGAGCAAATCAAAATCAAAATTCCTCAATTCCAAGGAAAAACTGATCCTGAAGCCTATTTTGAATGGGAAAGCAAGGTGGAACATGTTTTTAGTTGCCACAATTATTCCGAGCTCAAGAAAGTAAGATTGGTAGCCATGGAGTTTGTCGATTATACTTTGATATGGTGAGATCAACTTACTATTACCTGGAGAATGAATGGAGAAAGTTCAATCTCAACATGGCTTGAAATGAAAGGTATCATGCGTAAACGTTTCATTCATACTCATTATCACCGGGACATGTTTCAGAAATTACAGAACCTTAAACAAGGCCAACGAAGTGTGGAGGATTACTATAAAGAGATGGAAGTGGCAATGACCCAAGTCAATATTAAGGAGGATCATGAAGCAACCATGGCTAGATTTCTTATCGGACTCAATCCTAAAATTACCAACACATTGGAGTTGTATCATTACATAGAGATTGATGAAATGGTGCAAATGGCTATGAAAATAGAGAGGCAATTACAGAGAAGATCTATATCTCGTACTACCATACCTACACCTTTAAGATGGAGTCCTAATAATTTGAAGAAGTTTACTCCTACTCCTACCAAGGAAAAGGCCGAATCATCAAGTGCTCCCCAACTCAACAAGGATAGTCAAGGAAAAGAGACCCCTGAACGATCAAGAGACATCCGATGTTTTAAATGTCTTGGGAGGGGGCATGTATCCACACAATGTCCCAAATGAAACACTATGCTACTACTTGGAAATGGTGAAATTGAATCTGACCATGAAGAAGAAGAAGCACCACCAACAAAAGTTGAGGAAGAAACCGAAATTGGTACTCCCATGGAAGGCGAAGCCCTAGTGGTTAAAAGAAGTCTGAGTGCTTAAGTAGTAGAGGATAATGCACAACGGGAAAACATCTTTCATACCCAATGCCATGTGAATGAAAAGGTGTGTTTCATGATCATAGACAGAGGGAGTTATACCAATGTGGCAAGTACCATCATGGTGGATAAATTGGGCTTGAAAACATTGATGCATCCAAATCCCTACAAACTACAATGGCTTAATGATCGATGAGAACTTAATGTCAACAAATAGGTGATGGTTCCTTTTTTAATTGGAAAGTACAAGGATGAGGTTATGTGCAATGTTGTTCATATACATGCTAGCCATTTACTCCTTAGAAGACCATGGCAATATGATAGAAGAACCATCCATGATTGTTTTACCAATCAATATTCGTTCAACCATGGAGGGAAAAATATTATCCTAACACCTTTAACGCCTAAACAAGTCCAATTTGATCAAATCAAGATGAAACAAAGTGTTGAGGCCATGAGGAAAGGAAAATCAAAGCCAAATAAGGAGGAAAATAGTACCAAAACAAGTGCTTATACATCTAAGTGCTTGTTACATAAATGCTTACTATCAAGACGCAAGGTTGATGACGATTTTTCTAACCTTTACAATGCATAAATTTCCTTTGACTTGCAAGATGATCCAAGCGACACAATTCATCAATTTGGGAAACTAAAGGATGTGACCTTTCAAGGGCCAAGAGGTGTGAATAATGACAAGCAAAGGGAGGCGATTCTTCATCCAAGGGACGTGACTTATGAAGACTATAAGGACATCACCATTCCAAGAGTCATTACCTTTCATGAATCCATGCATACATTTATTGAAGAACAAAGGGACATGATTTTTGGAATGCAAAAGCGCACAAATGTTCAAAGAAAAATGTCTTCAATAGACATGAGCTTTGAACATACATTTAACAGGAAGTATTTCTCAACTTTAACTAAGTTTGATCACAATTTTTATGAAAGTTTTCTTTCTATTCAGGTCAAAAACGTCCAAAGCATTCTTTCAAAGGATATGAACCTTTTCATAAAGGTACTTATTGAATGGAATGGCACTAGGAAAAGAAGATATTTCGATTTGAGAACAAATCGATTAAAAGAAAGGGAGGATGATATGATCCAATTCAGCATCATGTTTACATTGGCTAATCCAACCTTTCAAGGGAAGAAACTTTCTAACTTTATATATAAAGATGCTTATTTCATATGTTATAATATAGTTATTTTCATATATATATATATATATATATATATATATATTATCTATAGTTATTATTATAATAACTTATTCATTAATATGTGAGATATAAGTTATTATTATATACTATAGTATACATTTATATCTTATACACATTATATAAGTTCATATACTTAACTTATTTTCTTACGATATGTATGTAGGCATATTCGACCAACACTTGGGAGCTATATTGGAGATAAATGGAGCATGTAATAACAAATAAACTTACATGGGGACGATTAGGAGAGCATAAGGAACATATGGTGAAAAGTTATCCGGAGGCCCGTGAGCTCATAGCTGGATTGAGCTGAAGATTTGAGCTGCAAGATGACCTCATCTTAGCTGGGGAGATGCACCATCATCATCACCACTTAGGACACTTAAAATATGCCCTAAGTCAAAATTTGTGAAATCGTACCTTTTCGCTAATAGTTGCCACCTCAAGAGGTACATTTTCATAAGGAGCTTCCATAACGTTCACTATGCTACAAGTCACCTATGGCCAGCTCACCTCCAGCTCATTCACCTCCAAACTAGCTCAAACATGAAAGTTTACCTTTCCAAACATTGTGACCTTTCATGAATGATGCTTCCCTTTCATTTATGAGTACGTAGGTGAAGAGAACACAACCATTGGAGGCCTAAATCATCAAGGGACATGAGATAGAGCTCCATGCCTATTTGACGACATTACATGCCTTGTACATGAGAGCATTTGGCGCCAAACATGAGGAGGCACATCACCATTCAGCCAAGGAGAGGAAATGTACGCCAATATGAACCAACATGCACATTCGGCCATGGGATATGACTTCTCATCCTTAGCCGAAACATTAAGTCCCTTCATGAAGGGTTAGCCGAACCATCACCAAGACAAGGGATTTTTTATTTCATCTTGAATCATCATGTATTTCTATAGAGACATGTACCTAGCCGAATCCATATGTAACCATTCGGCCAAGCCCTCTCATTCCCTATAAATAGAGAGGCTTGCCTTCATTTGTACTCATCTCATATCATATATAAAACATACTATTGTGAGTTAATTTCTCTTCAGAGTTCTTTGTAAACTTTATCAATTAAGCAAGTATAATTCATATACTTGTGGCGGCATTCCTTCCATTTTGATTCTTAAATTCCTAGATTGATATCTAGTGGGTTGAAGACACTTCTACCACCTCTCAAGCAATTTTGTGAAGATCGAGATTGTGCTTCCTAGCATTATTTCCTCTTTGGCATGCTTGAGATACAACAACACCACCATCTCCATTTCATCATCAACACCATCAACTTCATCCATCAAGACCATCAATTTCGTAGCCATCTCTATCCCTATTCTTTTATTTCATCATTTATCTTATTAATCTATTTATTATTCCAATATTAATCGTATTTCTTTCTTATCTTTATTGTAACCCAAGCTTATAATTCAAGGACATCAGTACTTGTCAATCCTAGATCGGGACACAATGAGGCTATCTACTCTCTTCAACCAAAGCGTGTAGATTATCCTACATCAAAATGCCTTAAGGGCATAAGACGCTAAAATACTATTAAGCTTTGGTAAAACAATCTAGGAAAGAGAACAATCAAAATAATAATAAGCGAGGGAATGTTCTCACCTACTTGTGTTGTAAATGATAATAATGACAAGATAATAATGTTATATTTGTGATAACCATAAGAACCTTATGAGGTAAGATTTCATAAGACTTATGCCTTTGTTTGCTTCTCGGGAAATGATAAGGACACCTAAGCTACTTGTGTGCATGACTATCTTTTAAAGTATGTATATATGAAATATCCAAATATAAACCAACAATGCTACGACACTTTACTATCAGTACGAATGCACTTCCGTATTAGTGCTTAGGCACTTTAGTACCAATGCTAAGGCACTTCCATGTATTGATGGCAATGCTAATAAATATATGTATATTTGATGTTTAATTATATATCATGCTTATTGCATTATGCCATTTTGGTATTGCGGTTAGAGACTCAATATTTGTATACTCATGGTGAGGCTCTTAGTCAAAGACTAAGGGAAGCATAAGACTTAGACTATAACGATAAAACTCTCGAACCCTAAGTAGGCAACACTTAATCTAGATCTTGTATGTTTATACTACTTAGTATAATGTCTTTAGCATGCTTATGTTTATGAATTCCATACGATACTCTATATTAGTGATTATACTATTGGGCTTTGTAAGCTGAACTTTCGAATGTTTTCCATTGGCAGGTCAGTTGCTTGTGCAATTAGCAGAGCACCATCATGGTAGGACTTCCAGCGTCTCCTTTAGAGTATTGTATTGTAGTTTAGTGGGCAAATGTATTCATAAAACCTAACTCATGTATTTCGTTGTTAAACTTTGGGTTTGTATTATTTGATTTCAAATTATGTCTCACAGAGCTTTGATTTTGGAAAACGTTTTATAATAGCTATTTTTGTTTTAATTATGATACCATTTAGTTTGTTTGAAAATAAAATGAACATGTTTTGAAAATCTAGGGTTGCCTCGATGGCCCAATGTGGTACTTTAAGCCCAATCGAGTTTTGGGTGTTACATTTAATGGTATCAGAGCATTAGGTTGAGTCAATTCTAGGATCTATTAGTCAGTTATAGTAAGGTTTTCAGTGAATACATGTCCCTAGGTATTGAGAGTACTCTTATAAGACTATAATCCTGATGGTGCTTCCTCTTTGTGACCGTGTTTTTCAAAGTGGTAATGATTTTGGGTTTTGAGCGTAGTCTGGTTAATAGGGTGGAGAGTTGTGACTCTCACCTCGGTAACTTTGGGTGAGAGTTACTATCTTTGGTAGAGGATCACAAGGTTTCGATATATGTGAGGATCGTTAAGAAGACATTTGCTAGAGGTCTGACTTCTATTCTCAATATGATAATGGACATTTTTGTATAGCACAGATTGTTGAACCAGTTTCTCTAAGTATGACAATAGCGATATAGTCCGCTGTAAAGGGACACAAAAATTATAAGACATTTGGATTCTATGGTGATTCGATTTCGGTCGATCAGCGGTTGAGGGAGACCGTGAGGAACTTAAGGCAACTTCACCTTAAGGCAACTTCACCTTACCCTAGAGAATAAGTTAGAGTTTGTCATCGCTTTGCTCAAGGATGATACTATCGATCGGTGAGAGACTGTAAATATGGCTCTATAACTAGTGGTGTAATACCCCAAAAATTTAGACAATGACCAAAATGAAAATTTGGAAAGTTTGGTGGTCAAAGTAGAAAATTTGGGAAAAAGTTTAGGCAATTAAGTGATAATTTTCTAAAAAGAATTTTATTTCATAAATAGATGGTTTACTCTTGAGAGTGGAGTTACATAAATCATATATTTGGATTTGGAATTTTAGTAAAGAAAAACTAGAAAGGGTTAAAGCCGGTAAGGAAATCGATATTTCAGATCGAATTGGAATTTTACAAAAATTTGAGGGATGTTATAAAATGGTTGGAAATATTATTTTAATTTTTTTGGATCAGAGAAATTTGGTCTAGAAATGTGCAAATTTTCATATTTAACCGAAACAGTGGAATTTAGTGACTAAAACGCATTTTGAAAATTCAAGGGGAATTTCGGAATTAAAAGTCAAAATAATTTATGTTTGACTTTGTAATATGATAATAATCAGATGGCTTGGTTTTATGGTGATTATGGAGATTCATTAATGGCAAAAATGGAATTTCCTATTGAATTGAATTGAATAAAATAATTCTATTTTACTATATTAAGACGTGCTAGATTTATTTACTATTAGAGTATTATGATGGGGAAACATTTTCAGCTCATCTTCTTCTCCAAGCCGTGGGTTTCTCTTAAGGTAAGAGAAAATTTTCAACTCAATTTTCAAGCAATTTACTTAGGAATTTGAGTAAGTTGTAAAAACAAAATTGTTAAATGCGAAAAACGCTATCTTTTGGTACCAATATTGTATGATAATCTTGTTGGTGTTCAAAGATCCCAAATCTAAGGGTTTGTGTTCATATAAGGGATCATGAAATTAATGATGAATCTTGATGATTTACATGTTGTAGATTCATATTCAAGCATGAAAGATGATTAGAACATGTTTAATCTTTCTAGAACTTGTTCTTTAAATTTCAGCCATGAATGGTTTGAGTGAGAAAAATTATGGAAAAATTATATATGGGTTGGAAATGATGAAGGAAGTACTCTACAAGCCTTAGAAAAATTGGGGATCATTTCTTAAGTTTTGAAAAGTTGGGGATAAATTCGTAAATTTTGGAAAAATGATGAAGAACCTAGGGATTAAGTTAAAAGAAACAGTTAGATTCTGAATTTGGCATTAGGTTCGAAAATTCACCATAAATTATATAAACATAATTTAGAGATTATTTTTATATATTTGTGTTCATATATTGATCTAGTTTTGTTTAAAATAAACGGAGATCAATTTCAAGGTGAATACAAAAAGATATGAATTTTTAACCGAGGAAATGTCAGAAAATTCGGACAGCAGATTCTGCAAAACAGATTCTGTTGATCAACTTTGAAAATTCACCATAAATTGCAAAGAATGAATTAGGAGGAGTTATTTATATGGATAGATTCGTATTCGAGTCTAGTTTTCAACGGATTAAACATAATTAAATTATAGTGTGTATATCAATACAGAATATGGATTCTTTAAAGGTGGTGCGAGTTGTCTGAATATAGAGTTATTATGGGATATGTTTATGTTAGTACAATACTAACATATGTATCGTTATGAATTGGTGATTTATACAGATTGTGATTGATTTGTAATTAAAGCAAATCAAATATAAAAGGACTTATGGTGGACAATAGTGAGGCTCATATATTTTGAAAGATATAAAGTGTCAAGGTGAGTGCAATACATGCATGAAATTATATATGGATGTTTTATACGTCATAAGGAAGACTTGTGATAAGTCGACCTTGTTTATATCGGCATGATTTTATATCATTTTTATAAATTGACATTGATATGTTAGAGTATGAAATTAAAATGCATTGATCATGAAAAATGTGATATTTTACCATGAATATTTTCGGGTATGAACTGCCCAATGTTAAATTTGATAATATACTTTGCCATGAATGGATTAAATAAAATTGACAATATGCCCAAATATGTTATTGAGGATCAGTGGTATTAATGGCATGCCATAGAGTCTAGCAGCTGCAATATTAGGTAGTACTAGAGTGTCTAAAGAAGACACATAGTGCAGGCCTCAAAGTGTCTAGCGAAGACACGGTATAAGCACTACGGTGCATTATCAGGTGATCAAAGCTCGACCTCAGCACTTCGGTGCAATATTTGACTCCGATAATGGGTTCCTCATACAGTTATATTATGGGCTATGAGTTATGGTTTATTGGTTAATAAATGGTAAGTATGCAAATAAGCTTACAAGCTTATGAATGATGGCAAGTATATTGATAAAATAAGCTTATGAGCTTATGGAATTTAAATGGTAAGTATTTTGGTAAAATAAGCTTACGAGCTTATGGGATAAATGGTAAGAGATTTTATATTATTTTGATCATGGTAAAATATTGGATATGTTAGTAAAAATGATTTTATGGAAATTTGATTTTTGACATTGAAAATCATGCATGAATTGTATTGCACTGTTAAATGTTTTAATTGCCTCGTTAAGTATATACTTAGCGTGTGATGATTTTCACGCGTAGGTATAAAGCAAAGAATAAGAATAAAGAGTTCAAAACGACATCAAGCATCGAGAGGTATATTTCAACATCAGTAAGACATCCTATAATGGAATTTGATTTAGATAGTGGCATGTAATTTGATAATGTTAAATTTATTTTGTTAAATAAATTTTGGAAATTGTTATAGTGATGAAAGGTTAATTTTTATGAGATTTATATGAAATTTTCGAAAGTTACTGTAGCAATACTGTAACATGAACAGTAACCCGTTTTAAGCAAAATTTTCCAGTATGTAAATGGGGTACTGATTCCCCCAACAGGGAACCGATTTCTCCACTATTCATCGACATTGATCACTCTTCACGGGTACTGTTCACTATTCATAAAAAAATCTTTCAAATTAAATTGGTTACAATGAAACATGATTTATATGATATGATATTTTTATAATATCATTTACTATTTTAAGAAAATAAATTTTAAATCGCGCATAATTTGAGAAATGGTTTTTAGAAATTCGGATAACATCTATAATCTGTATAGGTATAATTATACAGGTTATGGGTGTTACAAGAGGTGCCTACGTGGATCAATTCATAGATGAGTTTAGAGTTAAGTATATCGACGAGGCATACATATATGGTTTTCGGATGCAATTCTCTCAACTAGTTCAGGGAGACTACTCAGTGTACAAGTACAAGAAAAAGTTCACCCAGTTGAGCCATTATGCTCCTGAGTTAGTTACGACTGAGTCCTTGAGGTTCAAGAGGTTCCTTGAGGGAATTTATATCGATTTCCATTAGCAATTGGTGGTAAACCTGCCTAGTTTGTTTTCAGAGTTGACATGACAAGCTAATGTCGTGGAGAGAGTACACACTATAAGGAAGAGTTTGTTAAGTGAATTAGGTAGCCCAAGTATGAGGACTTGTGTGCCAGTAAATCCATCTCAGTTAGTGGTAAAGAGGGTCAAAGGTCAACGAGAGCAGAGGAGAGTAACATCAGCTTTGTCACTTAAGTCGAGTCAGAGATCAGTCATAGGGTCTTATAGGAAACCATCAGCTTCACTATCTATGGCTAGCTTTGGAAGCTCTGATAAAGTTTTGAGGTATCCAGAGTGCAAGCATTGTGGCAAAAATCATCGAGCAATGTGCTACTAGCTTTCTATAAAGTGTTATAGATATGGATCCTTTGCGCACATGGTGAGGGATTGTTTTAGTTTGGTTGGGGTTGTTTTATGCCCAGGTAGAAGAGAAGAGGAGTAGACTGACCTATTCTCTATTCAGTGATGGTTGATCTCAATTGTTAGTTAGCAAAGGGCCAGGGCCAGGATGTCAATGACGCAAATGAAATGCAGGTATATCTTCAGATGTCTTAGTTTTTTATGTTGCTACAGTAAGTATGACTGCATGGATTCTTTTGTGGTGTCAAGTTATCTAGGTAAGAAAAGTATTCGAGTGAAGGATCACAGAGTGATGAACCAAGTGTCGATTTGGTTGGCCTTAGCAAATTAAGCAAAGTTGTCTTTCATTTTCTTCGAGGGTTTATGTGATCAACCCGTAGAGGATTTTAAATCCCATGTTCATTGTTGGAGTTCAAGATATCCACGAGAGCGTTGAGAACACCAATTTTGTATTAGTCAGTATGTAAATATCCATGTTAATATAAAAGACAAGAAATACCCCAGTCAGTGCCAAGGCACTTCTGTTGCTAAATGGGTGGAAATGCCCCAAGTAATATTCATGAGTAAGTTAGCATAGTCCACGTCCTGATACAGTAGTCCCAGAATTTCACCCTAAGTTTAAGGGTACCATAGGTCAGGTAGTGAATTGTGAGTCTCAAGGTACAGAGACCTCTATGATTTCATTAGTGTACATTCATGCACGAGCAATGATGTGATTATGCCTACACTAGACCAAAAGTAATGCCTCAAGTTCCCATTACTCGATCTAGAGCCAAACGATTCAGGGAAGTACTCTTAACTAAGTGTCTTCATGCTTTTGATACATTTGACAAGCTGACACCATTTAATGCTAAGTTATATAATGTTTTAATAATTGAATTCTAACTTAACATTGCCACATCTTTATGTTAATTGATGTATGATATTATTTCAATATTTTATTGATTCATATTAAGTGTTACATTCATTTATTTAGGTTTCATTTCATTCATGAATTGGCAGCATGTTAATCATTCATTTCCTAACTCATTTCAATTCAATTCAGCTCACAAGTCATATATATTAGCTCCTTAATATAATATCATATTATACTTAGCTCATGATATCATTCTTTAGCTCACAAGCATGTATTCACACATGGCAGCATGCATTTACATTCATTCCAACTTAATCACTTTGATTTACCTTGTTTTCTTTGCACATGAAGGTACATCTAAGGCCGGCACACATAATGGCAACTTGGTGGAGTATTTTCCATTCATTGACAGCTTACATCAACTCAAAGGGATTCAAACAGCTCATAAAGTCTTTTGGAAAGATCAATTCAACTGGAAGAGCTAACTTGTAGCTAAACCGAGCTAGAAGAGTCATTTGAACCTAAGTTGCTAAAAGTGACAACATGGGCAGCTAAAGGTAGCTGAAAGTGATGCTAATGAGCCAAGGAGGTCTCGGCTAGAGAGCTCATTCATAACTAGCCCACTTGTTCAACTAGCTACACGCTCAAGCAAACTTAGAGGAGGACCAACAAACTCCCAAGGCTGTTGCACATGACCAACCTTCATCACATGTTCAAGGCTTCACCATAAGTATCCTCTAACACCATTTGCAAGTCATATGACCAGAAATCATGTGCCATGCATATGGGTACTCTCTAGGCGAGCCAAACAGAATGGGACATCACCATTCGTCCAAGACTTGTGATGCTTCATTTAAGCGCAAACATGAAGAGATACAAACACCATTTGGCAAGAGATATGTCCCACCCATCCAACCAAAACATCACCAATTCTTTTAGATAATTATTCAAAATAATTATGTATTTTTAAAAGGACACAAGGGCTAGCCTAATCCCCATGTATCCATTCAGTCATATCCTTTCATTTCTATAAATATGCTAGTCCTTTTATTTGTAACACACAATCTTTATAATTAATTCAATTAATATTTCTCTCTTTTCTCAAGTCCTTTGTGACTTTTATCGACTTATGAAGTATTTCTATACTTGTGGCATCTATCCTTTTCATTTGATACTTGTGGTTCCTAGATTACTATCTAGTGGGTCCAAGCCCTTTCTACCACCCCTTAATTAGACTTGTAAGGTTGGGTCTTTGCTCTCTTATAGCACTGGTTCTTCCTTAGTCTATTTAATATATTATCATACCATTTTCCTTTGTTTCACAAGCCTAAACCATTTCCATATCAACAACACTTCCGTAATCATTCATATATTAGAAATATCCTTCCATATTCACCTACATCAACTACCAAGCCACTATGTTCGAGCCATTCACTTACTTGCAGTTTTTTTACTTTCTTCCTAGATCCACAATCAATTAAGGGTACAATACCCTTACATCAAACAATATTCAAAGCTTTGGTGGAAGAAGCAACGTGCAACAACAACAACAACAACAATTTCAAAATACAAAACGAAGTGCAAGTGAAGAAAGTTAAAAAATTCAGCAAAGAAATTGCAAGAATTCTAGAAGAAAACAAAAATAAAAGAAAAGAAATTGCAAAGAAAAAGAATTTGAAAGCACGACAACAAGTTTCATCACCAAGCATGTCAAGTAAGTATTTCTAAATTGATTGTGGTGATAGAAGGGTTATAAAGTGACTTTGTCGTAAGTAACCACTTTGTTCTTTTCTTTCATATTTCTAACCTTATTTTCATTTTATTTTGCTTTTCCATACTGCTAACCATTTGTAGTCGACACACAACAAGTTAAGATTACTTGATATAGTTTTGAGTAAAGTTTACTTAGAACTTGACACAAAGAGATCAAGAGGAAAAAGGCTTATGTGTGGTAGACTAGAAGAGGACAAGTAAAAGCCTTGAAGTCCTAGAGTGCAAACACGAGCAGATTAAGTGTCATTCGAGTTTCTTTGGAATGAATTTGTGAGGCTTTGTAAGAGCATTTATGGTAAGGTCCTTTAACACGTTTTCTTTTCTAATTTTACTATCATGGCTCTTCCATCTAGCATCCCTGTAGTTAAAAGAACCTTGAACATTCAAAGTCAAGGAGATGAAAAAAGATAGAATATCTTCCATACCAAATGTCATGTGGAAGAAAAAGTCTGCATAATGATCATTGATGGAGGAAGTTGCACCAATGTAGCAAGCACCCACATAGTAGAGAAGTTGGACCTAAAAACTTCCAAGTATCCTCACCCCTACAAATTACAATGGTTAAATGATGTGGGGTAAGCCAAGTTTACTAAAGAAGTAATCATTCCTTTTCTCCATTGGAAGATATAAGGATGAAGACCTTTGTGATATGGTGCCAATGAGTGCAAGCCACATTATTCTCGGACGTCTTTGGCAATTTGATAAGAAGGCCACTCATGAAGGATTCTCCAATGAGTATTCATTCCAACACCAAGGGAGGAAGATCACATTGGCTCCTATGCTTCCAAATCAAGTCCACGAATTCCAAGTGAACCTTAAAGCACGTATAGAAGAATGGGAGAAAGCAAAGAAGGCCGAAGAAAGCAATACTCAAAAGTTGAACATCTATGCTAGCAAATGAGATATTCAGAAGCATTTGTCCACAAACAAGGCTATACTTGTGCTTATGTACAAGGAAAACTTTGTAGTTACTAACCCTCTTAAAGGATTTCCTTCTTCTATATCCACTCTTTTGCAGGAATTCGAAGATATATTTCCGAAGAATTTCCAGATGGTATACCACCAATTCGGGGGATTAAATATCAAATTGATTTAATTTCGAAGCCATCATTCCCAATAGACCAGTATACTGAAACAACCCAGAAGAAACCAAGGAATTAAAAAGGCAAGTCAAAGAACTACTAGACAAAGGATACATTCAGGAGAGCTTGAGTCCTTGTGTTGTACCGGTTTTGTTGGTGCCAAAGAAATATGGGACTTGGAGAAAGTGTGTAGATTGTAGGGCTGTGAATCAAATCACTATTAAGTATAGACATACTATACCTCGGTTGGATGATACGCTTGATGAACTCAGTGGTGCTAACATCTTCTCCAATATTGATTTGAAAAGCAGCTACCATCATATTAGAATGAAGGAGACAAGTGGAAGACTGTTTTCAAAACCAAACAAGGTTTGTATGAATAGTTAGGCATGTCTTTTGGCCTACCTAACGCACCAAACAATTTTATGCGTTTGATGAATCATGTCTTTTGGCCTTACATCGGTAAGTTTTGTGTTGTTTAATTTGATTATATTTTGATATACAATAAGTATCTAAACGAACATGTTGATCATTTAAGGTCCATTCTTGCCACTTTGAGAAAAGAGCATTTATATGCTAATCTTAAGAAGTGCATTTTTTATACTAACAAAGTTACTTTCTTAGGCTTCATTATTAGTTCACAGGGCTTTGAGGTTAACCCAGAAAATATTAAAGTAATTCAAGAGTGGCCAAGACCTACTAACATCAGTCAAGTCTGGAGTTTCCATGGTTTGACTAGTTTTTACTGCAGGTTTGTACAAAATTGTAGTTCTATTATCGCTCCCTTAACAAGGGTTATTAAGAAGAATTTAATCTTCTCTTGGGGCAAAGAACAAGAAACAACATTCATTGAACTCAAGGACTTCCTAACAAAGGCACTATTACTAGCATTTCCAAATTTTGATAAGACTTTTGAAGTCGAATATGATGCCTCCGGAATTTGGGTAGATGTTGTTTCGAGCCAAGAATGGAAGACTATTGCTTATTTTAGTCAGAAATTGAATGGTGCAACTCTGAACTACCCTACCTATGACAAAGAGATGAATGCACTCATTCGATCCTTTGAGACATGGCATCACTATCTATTACCAAGGGAATTTGTCATCCACACTGATCATAAGGCATTGAAGTACATCAAGGGACAACACAAGCTTAACAAAAGGAAAGCTACACGGGTTGAATTTATGGAGTCTTTTCTATATGTTATACACTATAAGAAGGGTAAAGACAACATTGTAGCTAATGCCCTTTCACGCAGGTATGTCCTACTTAACACTTTGAATTCTAAACTCTTTGGTTTTGCATGCATAAAGGAACAATATGCTACTGACTTGAACTTTGGAGAAAAGTATCAATTATGTGAAACATGTGCTCATGAAAAATACTACCAACATGATGGATACCTTTTCAAATAATGAAGACTTTGCATTTCAAAGGGGTTCATTCGAGAAGTACTTACCAAAGAAGCACACGAGAGAGGACTAATGGGACACTTTGGCGTTGAAAAGAAACTTAGCATTTTGAAAGAATACTCTTTTAGCCAAAAATAAAAAGAGACATTGAAAGGGTGTGTGAAAGATGCCTAGTGTATAAGAGAGCAAAATCAAGAGTTATGGCCCATGGATTATACATGCCTCTTCCCATCCCAACTATTCCATGGGTTGACATCTCTATGGATTTTGTTTTGGGGCTACCAAAGACCAAGAGTGGAAAAGATTCAATCTATGTGGTGGTCGATAAGTTCTCAAATATGGCTCACTATATACCATGCCACAAGACCGATGATGCCATCCATGTTGCAAATTTGTTCTTCAGAGAATTGGTAAGATTACATGGTCTTCCTCGAACCGTTGTATCTGACAGGGATATAAAGTTCTTAAGCCATTTATGGACGACTTTGTAGAGTAAAATTGGCATGAAACTACTCTTTTCTACTACATGCCATCCGCAAACATATGGACAAACTAAAGTAGTAAATAGAGTTTTGTCAACACTGCTCAGATCCATCATCAAGAAAAACATCAAGACTTGGGAAGAATGTCTACCACATGTGTAATTTGCATACAACCGCACCATTCATTCCGTAACAAAGTATTCCCCATTTGTGGTAGTATACGACTTTAACCCTTTAACTAATTTGGACATACTTCTTTTGCCTTGTGATCAATTAGTAAGCAAATATGGAAAGCAAAAGACAGAATTCATGAAAAGGTTTCATCAACAAGTCAAGGAAAATATTGAAAGAAGAACTCAACAATTTGAGTAGCAGCCAACAAAGGAAGAAGGAATATAACCTTTGAAGTTGGTGATTGGATTTGGGTGCATTTTAAAAAGGAATGGTTTCTAAACCAAAGGAAGTCCAAACTTCTACCCTGAGGAGACGATTCATTCCTAATTTTAGAAAAGATAAATGACAATGGCTACAAGCTAGAATTACCTGGTGAGTTTGGTGGTGTAAGTGTTTCATTCAATGTGTTCGATTTGTCACCATTTGATTATGAAAATGATTTGGGGACAAATCGCCTAAAAGAAGGGGGATGATTTGATTATTCCTACACTAGACCCATAAGTAATGCCTCAAGGTCCCATTACTCGATCCAGAGCCAAACAATTCAAGGAAGTACTCTTAAAAGTGTCTTGATGATTTTGATTCATTTGATAAGATAACACCACTTAATGTTAAGTTATATAATGTTTTAACAGCTGAATTCTAACTTAACATTTCCATATCTTTATATTAATGTCCTAATAATAAATTATATTAAAATCCTATCTTATAGATAGATATAGACATCCGCATAAATAAATATTCATAACACCCCCTTGGTTGTCTATAAAGATAATGTGTCACGTTAAAACCTTACTAAGATAAAAACCTTGTAGGGAAAAAGAATCTTAATGAAGGAAAAAGAGTACAAATATCTTTAATATGCATATCATGTTATCTCATTAAAAACCTTACGAGGAAAACCCAATGGGACAAAACAATGGTTATGAGAAAAGGAGTACAATGCGTATTTACTCTCCCTTACGATAATATCACATAAGATACTTGAGTATTACAAGTTAATCTTAAATACAATATTTAAATATTCGAGTAAACAATACCAATAAATAGATCTTTTCAAATTACCACTTGAATATATTCATCAAATATTTATATTACTCTTCTTTCAAAGATCATGAGGGGGAAACTTTAAAAAATATGTTTCCTTTGATGTATCATCTTTTCAGTTAAGTATTCGATCTACAGGTCGAGACAAAACTTGATTTCAAGATTATTTATCTCAAATATTCTTTTAAACAATCATGATACTTTTGAAACTCTTAAGAAATTATATTTTAAATATCTTAAGGAGTTTCAATTCAAAGTATGCAATAATTATCATAATTTGATCTTGATGTGTTTATAAAGACACATGAGCAAATAGGCTTTCATTGATCCGAAGATAACATACATATTAATAATGATCCATTCTATCTAAATAATTAAGTAAATATATTTGTAAAAAATTCTTATAGCATTTTAATCCTTCATAGATAAATATCATTATATTGGGATCCACAAATCATTAGACACATTATAAAGTTTTTCGTCACTGCGAGAGTAATAAAGTGATTGCATCACCACAAAAAAATCTCCATTATTCAAGTCGTATTTTATATCTTATGACTACTCGTTTATACCTCACTTGCATTACACCTTTAGGTGTTTAGACTACTTGTCCATATTTTGGAAGCTAATTTAACTTCACTCGAATAATGTCTTTTCCATTTTCTTCCAATTATTTCCATATTTATACTCATGGATAGATTTCAGTTTAAGATCCTCTTATTTCTTTACTTATATATAAATATTTTTTTTTAAATCATTGTCGATAATTTTTCTATTTTTTTAGTCCATTATTTTCTTTTAATAACATAACTTATCAAGATCTCTTTATTATTTTCATTTTTATTTTTTAGGTATCTGAAACTTTTCAATTATTGAAACTTTTCATTTTTAATCAAGTAAACACAAATTACAAGTTGTGAGTTGATCTATATGTAATTTATCACATAGATGCATCTACTTAAATCATATAAAAATTTCCACTTAGTGGATAAATGAGCCCATATTTCAATCATATATGCAAGACATTCGGTCTCAACTTTAACTAGTGAGTTTAAATTCCTTTTGTGAATAAATAATACAAGAGCTTCAAGTTCTTTGAATTTATGTAAATTTCAATAATTTTGCATCATTATTGATTGGGATGGTCTAACTAATCATGTCAATTAATTAAAATTTTAAACTTGTAAACTTATGGTTTTACCATAAGATGTGATTCAATCTCATTCATGACTTGTAATCTTATGTTTTACCATAATACATTTAGAACAAATAAGAGAAAATTAAATAATTTAAACTTTGAAAGTATATTATCCATGATAAAATTATTCATTTGAATAAGATTACTTGCATTAGCTCTTCTGGTGCTTTCAATAAATTTTATACTAAAAAAGTTAATATCAATTTACTGTGAGAAATATGAAAAATAAATATAAATTATAGTAAGTGTACCCAAGAGTTGTTAACAGTGCCATCATCATGATGGTTGTTATCGCATAGATTATCACCAACATTAAAACTCCTTTTTTTCATGATAAAATCATAACCACAAATAAAATTATCAAATCTCATAAGTAATAAAAAATTAGTATTGACTAATCAATCTTTGTGTTTTTACCCTTTGTTATCTATCTCAAAAATTATAAAGGAAAAAAATAAAATAAAATTTCCTTTAGTCATGGATACCCACTACTCAAGTTGATCGTTTGTAATACCAATTTTTTTTATTCACACTCTCTTTTATTATTTATATAACTATCACATTCTTGATAAAAGTCACATACAAAATAAGACTTGATAAAATAAACATAAAATTAAAACAAATACCCTTGCGTCATTTTGTGTACAGATAAATTGTCAATATTCAAATTTTTGCCCAAGTTAAAAAATTCGACTCATTGTAACAAGCAAGATAGGAATACTCTAACTCAATCATAAACCCGATTATTCCCCCTTTAAAACATAAATGATTATGATACTTTGAGTGTGGATCATAACCAAACTGACCATTCGACTTGAACTATGAACGAAACAATCCAAATGACATTATTCCCCCTTTAAAATTCTAAGTAGTTGAAAACAGAGAGCACGTAACACATTATCAAATGTTTTCGGCTACAAATTAGTTAAAAGTTTTTCGTATGCACAACAGATACGATACAATAATCAATTATTTACTTTCGATAATCAAATCAAATAATATAAGCTTATTAAAAATAAGCATCAATTCATCAAATCAAAACATTGTTCACATCAAACCAATTTCTACACAAGATGATAAGAGTCATCGCATTTGAAAAGATAAATCAAAAGTGAAAAGAAAGGAGTGGAAGTAGTTGTTTACCTTAAATTAGATAGAGATGAAATTTCATTTTTTAATGAAAATTAAGTGAGTAAATTCGTGATGATAATGTGTTATGAAATAATCTAAACGAAGCAATAAGAACATGAAAAAAAAAGATATAAGAATAGAGAGATAATTGCATTATTGTCTCGAAATGAGTTGTGTACAATATTTTCTCTAAACTCTATATTTATAAGTATAAAGAGTAGATATCATATAGAACTATAACTCTAATTATATTAAAATCTTAATAACAAATTATATTAAAATCCTATCTTATAAATAAAGATGGGCATCTACAAAAAAAAAATCACAACATGAACAAGATAACAAGTTATTTGAAAATTCATTGACTCAACTTATTAAAATCTCGAATTAAATTTATTTAAATAAAAAATTATTAAATTTTGACCGATTAAATTCAAACTATGGAGTAACTTTTTAACTCAATTAGCAACCCAGCGGCGAGCTTGTTTTTATTCTCATCAATTCTAAAATTTCCCTCTAATAATCATTTAAAAATCACGACCGAAGAAGGAAAACCACACTTGAACAAATACCGGCAGAAGCAACGGGGAACCGAAGGGTTGCTCATGTGTACACTAGCGATGACGATGCTGAAGTACCGCTGACACGCCGGCGCTCCCGCTCCGAAGATAATAGGGAAAAAAAGAAGAGGAAGAAAATGAAGTTACAAGAAGAAGACGAAGAGGATGACGAAGAGATGGAATTAAAGAGGACGAGGAATAAGAAGCGAGAAGAGGATCTGGAGGAAGAAGAAGAGGACCCGGAGGAAGAAGAAGAGGAAGAAGAAGATCCGGAGGAAGAGGAAATTGTGGAGGATGCCAAGCCGATAGGAGAGGTTCTTAGGGTTTCTGGGAAAGGGAGAGTAAGGAGGAGCCATTATGGAGGCTTTGAGTTTGATGGCGTTCGATATGATCTCGTAAGTTCTTATTTTCATTTGAGATTTTTTTTTTGGTTTTATTTCTCAGAATAGCTTGTTAGTGTTTGAATTCTGTATGCAGTAACGTATTTTCTTAGGCTTGTGTTTTTGTGTTGTTTGCTATGTTTGGGTTTTAGTTTTAGTTTTTATTTTCTATTTTGCTTCTTGTTTTATGAATTTATGGTCGGATTTACTGGTTGCTGGACAATTAGTTTGATAGACCAGGAGGTTATAGTATTTTTAATCATAGTATTAAATTGTTGTCGCGGTACAACTAACATTTTTCAAGATCACTGCTACACCGTAACATTTATTTATTTTATTCAATTAAATCACGGCGTAACCTCCACACAACCCGCTACCGTGGCACTGCAACCACAACCGCAATCGCAACTGTGAACGCAATTCAGTACTATGTTTTGAATGCAGTTTTCGTGCTTGCTCAAGGCTCCTTTTTCAAATTTTGAAGAATTAAAGAGAAGGGTTTGGTTTTTATCTCTGTTTATGAAGAGTGATAATGCTTTCCGTGCCTTCTCAAGAAATAACGGATTATGTTAATTTTATTGTGTTTTTGGTGGATTTGGATTTTTTTTTGTAGTGGTAGGGGTGGAAATAATGTGGTCCTTTTTTATGCTGGTAGTAGAACTAATTGTTTCTGAATGTTAAGAATAACTTTATGTTTGGAGCTGCTTTGACTCGTTAATGAAGATTCTTGCGGTCCATTTTTGTGGTATTCTGTTTTATTTTGTTTGCTCCTAGTATTTGGTAACTTGGTATTAATTATTTGTTCCCATACATGGTCCATTTTTCTGATTTATACCTTTTGATCTTTGTGTCATTATTTATGTTTATTATTGTTGGTTTACAGGAGGATCCAGTTCTTTTAGTTCCTGAAGATGCAAAAAAAAACCTTATGTGGTTATCATTAAGGTAATTGGATTGCCTTGTATACCGTTTCTTTGTTTCCAAAAGACTTTTCAGTCATGTTCCTTTGCAAATAATGGAGCTTTTATTTATTAATAGGACATTAGTCAGACTAAAAATGGGAGCATTATGGTTACTGGGCAGTGGTTTTATCGCCCTGAAGAGGCTGAGAGAAAAGGTGGTGGAAGCTGGCCGTTACACGATACAAGAGAGCTTTTCTATAGTTTCCACCATGATGAGGTTCCTGCGGAATCCGTGATGCACAAGTGTGTGGTGCACTTTGTTCCCACGCACAAGCAGCTTCCAAATCGTAAACAGCACCCAGGTTTTATTGTGCAGAAAGTTTATGACACAGTGGAACACAAGCTTTGGGATCTTACTGATAAAGATTACGAGGATAGTAAACAGCATGAGATTGATCTTCTTGTTCAGAAAACTTTATCACGACTGGGAGAGCTCGCTGACATTGAGATTGATGCTGCTGGTGCAGTTGTTGATCAGGAAGAGCAGTTGAAGACAAAAACTCAGAAAAAAGAACATTTCACCTCTTGATGTTAAAAGGAATGATGAAGGTACTACCAGGTCTGATCAAAATCTGAAAGCTGAAACACCCGGAAGCTGTACAAGTAATGCCACTGAATACTACACAATTTTGTCAAAATCTAACATGATAACCGGAGAAACCCTTCGTGATAAGTGGATGGTGAGGCTTCTCCAAGGAGTTCATTACATGTGTAGTCCTCGTGGCTTGGAACGTCAAAGAGACTCTAAGAGTTCAGGAACTGCAAATGGATCTCAAGAGAAGAGTTCAAATGTGTGCATTGATTTCTTTTGTTTTTTTGCCTATAAGTAGTTTCTAGGGTAGGAATATGTTTATTTATTTTTTTGCAAATTTATGATTAATAAGAATAGGGTATTTAATTGATCAGATGTAATGATTTACACAATTCTTAATATCTTACTCACTTTGCAGAGGGGTAAATCTTTTACATGGCCAGATGCTGCTGTTACTGCTGTAACTGCACTTGAGAAGGCCTCACATGAAGCACTTTCTTCTGATTTCCAGAAATATAACCAGAAGTTACGGCAGCTTGAGTTCAATCTGAAGGTTGAGGTCTCTCTGCTTGTAAACTTCTACAGCTAGCTTGCCTTATTTGCATTTAGTATGAGGTTAATTCTTGTTTCTTTTGGCAGAACAACCCATTGCTAGCACGACGTTTACTAAATGGAGAATTAGAACCTTCAACAATACTAAACATGTCACCAAATGAGTTAAAGGTATATAGTCCGAGTCTGTTAGGTGTTGACTTCTCTTCTTTCTTGTTTTTTGAGAGAGATACTAGTTGATACCTTTTGTAGGTGGAAAAATTTAATGTGCCGAATCTGATTGACTCTTGAACACATGAAACATAATATGGTTTTCTGTACTCGCGCACGTGTGTGTGTGTTCAATTTTTTTTATTTTTAAAATTTTCAGAACAATGTTATTTAACTATTACTCCCCACCACTTTATTGCATTTCTGACACTAGGATTTGATTTGTTGTGAGTGGAAAAATATATAACAATGATTTCAACTCCAAGAGGGGTTAACCGCAGAAGAAACAACTAAAAAAGAGCCTGATGAGTCAGAGCACATGCAGGTCACTCCTCTCTACCTAATTTTGTTTAAGCATAGAATTTAATGATCTTTTTATAATGTGGCTGACATGTACTCTCTGGTTCTATTACTGTGAAAGCAGATGACTGATGCTCGGTGCTCAATATGCATGGAATTTAAAGTTGGTCTACGGGACATTATCCAATCAGGACACGGAGACCGTTACCAGGTAATCTCATATTTTCTTCTTCCATTCAGTCAATATTACTATTTTAATTAAAGGAAGCTGGGATCCGATTGAGCTAGCACTTTTTTGTTCATGTTCCTCATGTAGTCAGTCATGCACCTGCACAGATTATTAAACTTGTTTAGTCTGCATATGCTGAGTTTTAGAATTTTATACAAGATTTCAGACCAATGACAAAAGGTTCACTAACCAAATTGAACAAAAAGACAACATTTTTGGGAGGAAATTACTTTTATTAGAGCAAATGTAGGTTCACTAACGATGTAGAGCTTAATTTTATTAGATAAAATGTAGGCTCAATTAATATATCAGACTTGACAGATGTTATAATTCCTTCATTGTACTCTGAACTGGATATAGACATGTAACCTGCACCTGTGAATCTCTATATGCTTCTGTTTAAAAATTTTATGAGACAAGACATATATAAAGTGCATAATACACATCAGGGTTGGGAAAAATGGAGTAACAGACACTGAAACTTAATTGAAAAAGTTTAAGATGACAATAATGATTTTACTTCAAGGATGAAAGTTATGACTGGAATGGTTAACATATGATCTAACTTCAAGGAAGAGTATGATGAGTTGTAACAGAATTCCAAGTAACTAATTGGCTTAAATTTCTTTTTAAACCATTAACATTTTTTGAACTTCCTCTCTCGTTTCAGTTGGAATGTATCGCCTGTGGAAACTCCTGGTATGCTTCTAGGGATGAGGCATCTTCACTTACAATAGAGACTAGTTCTGCAAAGGTTGCTGGTACAGTAGGTTCAGCCGTGACTAGGCCCAAAAATCCCGAGAAGAAGCCTGGTTAGTCCCCTTGAGTTCCAATCTACAGTTAAGGTAGACTTAGAAATTTGCTTCAGTTCGGAGCAAAATCGACCTTTGTACAGTTGAACGGTGACCCTAGTGATAGTTGGACCCAGAGTACATCATAGTACATATATTACATCCATATGAAGGTTAGTTGATCAATGCTGAAACTAGTAGAATTGACCAATATTACTTTTACAATGACCTCAATATATAAGCTCGATGTTCAAAATCAATTTACACCTTATTTTGAGTCATGGTTGTTTTCATCATTTTCTTCCTACTGATTTCTTTAATGGGCGGATGACAGTGGATGTTGTAATTTTTTTGGGTAAACTACAAGTTTGATCACTTATGTTTTTAATTTTATTCAATTTTGACTCCTGAAATTTAAAAAGTTACGTTTCAGTCACTTTATTGAGATGTTACAAATTGATATGTTACAATGTGGTCACATAGCCGTTAACTCTTGTTACCCTAGTTGATGTGGAATGTTAGAAAAATGATTAATTTATAATTTGACTCTTACAATTTAGATAAAATATCAATTTAATTATAAATTATTTTAATTTTTCTTGCATATTACCAGAGTCACTCGGTTTTTTGTTGCTTAGATCGTCGATGTTTGTGTAACATTCAATATTCAGTTAGGATGGTTCAATTTGAATATCAAATGTCATATTAGTTGCTTATGGAGAAATATAAGGAAAAAATAGAGATATTCACATGGCGTTCATTGATCTTGAGAATGTGCATGATAGTGTTCCCCGCGATACGATCTTGAAGACCTTGGAAACGAGACGGATCCCAACTGCTTATATTCGGGCGATTCGTGATATGTACTGTAGATCTACTACATACATTAGGACTACAGTTGGCGACACCGAGGCATTCTCGGTGGAAATCAGACTCCATTAGGGGTCATCTCTTAGCCCTTACATCTTTGCCTTGATTATGGACGACATCTATTGTGCTACACCAGACAGTGTTCCATGGTGTATGCTCTTCGCTGACGACATTGTCCTAGTTGCTGAAACAAAAACTGTGATGAATAGTAGACTGGTTACCTGGAAGACTGTTTTGGAAGAAAAATGTCTAAGGATCAATATTGAAAAGACAGAGTATTTATGTTCAAACTTCAGTGGGAGCCAAAACGATGAAGATGTAGAAGTATGCATAGAAGGACACGTTCTCCCCTCAAAAGATTGTTTCAAGTACCTAGGGTCTATGATACATAAAGATGGGGTGTAGATGATGACGTTACACACCGTATAAAGGCGGGATGACTAAAGTAGAGGGTTGCTACTGGAGTTTTTTGTGACAAGAAGGTGCCTCTAAAACTTGAGGGAAATTTTATAGAATGTCAATAAGACCAGCGCTGCTGTATGGATCAGAATGTTGGGCAATAAAAAAGGATCACGTAAGGAGGATGGAGGCCGCAGAAATGAGAATGCTTCGATGGGCATGTGGTAGGACTCTATGGGACATGACACCAAACTCTGCAATTATGATGTCCTTGGGGGTGGTGCCTGTATCCAAAAAATTGAGGGAGGGAAGACTACGGTGGTTTGGGCATGTCCTTAGGCGACAACCGTCGGATGTAGTCAGGAGGGTAGAGTCGATTACAGTCGACGGTGCCAGAAGGAGAGGACGACCAAGGAGAAAGTGGATAGACTGCTTGAGATCTGATTTGAAGGATTTAACCCTTACCAAGGGCATGACCTCTGATAGAAAAGTATGGAGACTTATGATCAGGGTAGCCGAGTAGTGTGGGTCACAGCCATAGGGTGTAGCATCTCTATATTCTTTTTAATGTCTTTATAGTAATTTCCATGACTTCTACTTTTTATACGTTTCTGACATTGGAATTTATGAAGGCTTAGAACTAGGGTAGCGGAGTAGTGTTGCCTTAGTTTAGGTTTTAACCCATTTGACTTTATTCCTTCTCCCATTTGACTTTATTCCTTCTCGTAGCTTGCTATCGCTGACTTCTGTGTATCATTCTCTTCATGTTTCCTCTTTTTAAATTTATCCAGGTCTTATATTTCTGTCTATATGCAGAGATTTTTACGCAGGGATTTATTTGCAGGGATTACTTCTCATTACAGACGCGCATCTAAAGACTGCATAAAAAGACTGTTCAACTATGTATTTATTTATACATGCATTGTGTTTTATATTTATTTTTAATTTTCTGACTGTCTGAGGTCTTCTACGGAAGTTGCTCTCAACCTGACGTTGAGGGCAGCCTACTATCCTACCTCCCATTACCCCATTGCATATGAGAATAGGGTTTTATTGTTGTTGTATACGTGAGCAGAAGCATTACAAAATAAAATATACGTCAAATGGGTAAACAATTTAAAACATGCTTTAAAACTAAGTCAAACAAGTAAATAAAATCTTAAGGGCAAATTTTTCATGTAGTAACTAGCTTAAATAAAATCTTAAGGGCAAATTTTTCATGTAGTAACTAGCTTTCTTAGTTCACTCTAAATAAAAAAAAAATTGAACCGAAGTGTAATAAATCACTTAAAATAACATGATACAAAATATCTCTCCAAACGAAATTTAATAACAACTTGAATTGTATAAAAATCAATTTTAAGGATTAAATCATAAAATCCTAATTAATTCCAGAAATGAATTGAAAACGTTTTTTTTTTTCATTTCATATATGTATGTATGGTTATTATAAACTACTGTTGAAATTTCAAGTTCATTCCACTTTAAATCAATCTTCAATTGCAATTTCAAATCTAGGGACTAATTGTAAGAAAAAATCACTTATATGAGTACTTTAAGTTAAATAAAGACTTTCACGGCTTAAAAGAACAATTAATTTGTTTCATATTTTAAATTTGAGAAATCGATCCTTTTTTTATTTCAGTAAGCTTCCAAAGTTTTGTGTAGTAACAATGCACAATGGATCAATATTCATGAAAAGGTTTTAATTATTTAAAAAAAATTACAGAAAATAACTTGAACATGTATTTTTGAATCACCAATCAAACGCCTAATACATCCTAAAGTGAATGAAAATACAAGCACATACTTGAAGTGTAATATCCCAAATTTTAGACTAGTGACCAAAATGTAAATTTTGAAAGTTTAGTGGTCAAAGTAAAAAACTTTGGAAAAATTTACGGACTAAAGTGTAATTTTTAAAAGTTATGTATTTTGTCCCCATATATGTATAGCTTACCCCCAAAGAATAATGTTTTCGTGGGTTTCATATTTTTTATCAGGAGCTTGTATTAAAAGCTATTAAGCGATAAAGTTCAGTAAAATATTCGGATAATTGGATCGAATAGAAAAATTTGAAAAATTTGAACGATGATAGTATAAAGTTAATAATTTCATTTCCATTTTTTATCAGTAGAACTCAACATGGATCGTTGGATTTAAGTTGATTTTCATATTAAATCGGGATCATTAGATTAAAATGACAAAATTGTAATTTTTGGAATAGTGCAAGCAAAGTTAGAAGATGAGAAAATCTGTCCATGTTTGACTTTGATGATGTAAGAATGATGAAAGCATGATGTAACATGGTAATTTAGTAATTATCGTGATTTTTAAAGGGTAAAAAGGTCTTCTAGAATAAAATGAATTTTTGATTCATTTTAATTAGCATATTAACAAGTTTATTAAAATATTATGATAGAAAAATCAAGAAAAAACTTTCAATCTTCTTCTTGTTTCCGTGAACTCCATAGCCAAATGTAAGAAGTTTTCATTTTCAATTTTAAGCTTGAATATTTGATTTTTGGATTAAGACATGAAATAGAGAATTAATCTACATTAAATTTCTATCAATGGTACAACTAGTTCATGATTTTCTTGCTTGGAACATTGGTTTCATGAAAAGGGTGTGAATGAAGGGGAGATTGAATTTCAATCTTCTTCTTGTTTCCGTGAACTCCATAGCCAAATGTAAGAAGTTTTCATTTTCAATTTTAAGCTTGAATATTTGATTTTTGGATTAAGACATGAAATAGAGAATTAATCTACATTAAATTTTCTATCAATTGGTACAACTAGTTCATGATTTTCTTGCTTGGAACATTGGTTTCATGAAAAGGGTGAGTGAAGGGGAGATTGAATTTCAATGAAATAAAGTTTGATTATCATGTTATTGATGTTGTAGAATCATTTCCAAGCATGAAATTTGATTGAAAATAATTAGAAATGCACGAAGGAGTGTTCGACCACCTTAGGGATGTTGGAGAAATTTTAAATTTGGATTGTTTTCTATATGGATTTGATTGAGATTGCATGGAAATGATGTTAGGAGCTTGAATTCATGCTTGAATCAAAGTGAAAACCATGCTAAAAATGACTAGTTAGGTTCGACCGAAGAGAAAAATTAAGGGGAAAATATGTAAAATTTTTCGTAAAGGCTATAATTGATGTATAAATGATTCTACATTCTTTGAAATTTGATTTGGACCAACTTGGAAGTTTGTATAATTTTGGGTACCAAAACACAAACATTAGAAAATCGAGGAATTAAATGGCAATTATGCAAATGTTGATGTACTAGTTTGAATACATTGTTGAAATGTTTGAAATTGGTGATTGGTATTGAATTTAAGGTGAACTGTCAAGGGACCATTTTGAATAAATTTAAAATCTTGGGATGATTTTTAAAGAAATGCTTATTGGTGGTTAAATGTGAAATTTTGAAAAGTTGGGTGAACATTGTTAAGGATGATTATTTTAGGAACTTGAAATGTTATTTTGAATGAGTTAAATTTAGCATTGATCATGTAAAAGGGAATTAGTATCAAATATGCATTAACTGAATTTTTAGCAATTTTTATGCTAGTATGCGCCTATCATGTTAGTGAAGATACTAACATGTACTTGAAATATGTATTTTGTGTAATTGACTCTCATGTAGATCGCGATGATAAATGAGATCAAAACGAGCCAAAAACTAAGGAAAAAGTACGAGAGTATAAGGTTATCGACATTAAATGTTTGATAGTGAGGCTTTTAAGGTGAGTGCATTCTTATTATATATGATATGAGGACAGCTTGCGATGAGCCAACCTCGAATGATTTGGAAAGACATGAATTTATAAATTGAATTTGAATTATTTTCATATTGTTTATAAAAAATAATAGTATTCAAATGATTTTGGGTATGAACTACACAATGCACCAATATATGATACTTTGATATGTAAATACTATATGAATTTGTTAAAAGCCCTTTGCATGTGCACTGAGAGTTATTGGTACAATTGATATGCCATAAGGTGGAGTGTTTAATGATCGATTCTTACAGGTACATTTGTGTACATCATAGAAAAAGAATACATTTTATAGAACGTATATGATTTGTTGTCTGCATGTATATGATGTTAGTTCAATGTATTCCTGATCGTAGGTATAGTGTTGTATGCACGTATATGATTTGTTAGTTCAACGTATATGATTTGTTGTGATATTATCTAGTTACCATGTATTTTATGTGTTTTGTTATGAAATGTCAGTTATAAATATATATAACTAGTTTATAGTATAAAAATAACATTGTCTTGATATGGATAATATTAGGTATAAATAGTAGTTTGAATGAATAATATTTTTCTAAAATTATGTTTTAAATGCTAGTTGGTTGGATTTTTAAATCATATAGTTTTTGGGCAATTTTGTTTATGATATGAAACAATATTGAACTACCTAGTTGCTGCATGAAATCGTGTAACGCTCCAAATCCCAGGTTAGTAGTTCAGGTTAACCAGAGACCCATACAAAGAGCCCATTAAACCTATAAAAATAGCTTGAACCAAGTTGAGTTGGATTGGGCTTGAGTTAGGCCCAAGTGTTAAAGTATTGAGGATCGTTTTAATATTAGAGAGTTTCTAGGAGGACCAAAAGAATGATTTACCCCTTGTTGAATTTGAAAGCTGAAAACCCCTTTTTATTTTATGATTTCACGTACCCACTCCCCTTTAAACTCACCAAACACTCTTCCTCTTCATCTTATCTTTCTTCTCTTTCTTCTTCCTTTCTCAAGTGAAGAAAAGATAAAAAAAATTAAAGAAATTCAAGCTTAGTTTAGTTTTGTGAATGTAAGAAACGAAATCTCCATTCCAAGAGATTCGATTTAAACCCCACATTTCAAGTTTTGGTCATAGTCTCTAAAATGGGTTTAAGAGAATCAAGTGATTCTACCTCAATTTTTAATAGATTCAAGTTCTAGGAAGTATTCTTAACTTCAATCCAAGTTTCAAATTAAGTTAGTAATTTATTTACTTGTATTTGATTAGTGAAATAATTGGGAGAGAGCTCCAAGGCTAGAGGTAAAGAAAAGTTGACTCTTGGGTGATTTGAGGACCTTTATAGTAGCTAGATAACCAAAGTAACACATTCACAACTCCTTTATATCACTTGTGGTTCATTTGAGATGCATTCTAGCTAAAGAGTTGAGTTTGAGGCATGTTGAGTAATTTTCATGGTAGATTTTATGTTTTGGTGTTATAGCATGTTCCAAAGCCTTATTTGTGATCCTTTATTATCACATAAGACTTAAATAATGATTGGGAACCTTAAGATAATATTTTGGGTGAGTTTGAGTGTTTAATTCATACCCAAATAGGGCATTTTTAGGGTGAGTATCGGTACTAGAAGAATAATACCAATAATGTTCTTATGAAAGGCAAAAATCAGGATGATTTTTTAGGGGAGTATCATTATAAGAGTATCGATACTCAGGGTTCGATTTTGAAATCGATCGTATGGGTATCAAAACCAATTTTCTACTGTACAACTTTGGTATTGGTACTTTAGGGGAGTATCGATCCTAAGGGTATAGTATCGATACTTCCCATAGGAGTATCAATACTACTCTTTTACTTTCAAAAGAAATCAACAGTGGAGTATCGATACCCTTAAGGGAGTATCGATACTAAAGGGGTGGTATTGATATTGAGAGGTTAGTATCGATACCAGAGTGCATTTTGGGGTATTATTTTAAGAGAATTTAAGAGGAAATGAGGTTTCCTAAGAATCTAATATTTACACTCAAATAAGACTACAAGTGATAATCCTAATAATGCTTAAATACAGTAGAAATAAGATCAATTAGGGTGACATAAAACTAGCCTTGGTTGATGCTCAGGAAACGATTAGGACACCCGAGTTTCTTAGTAAAGATATTGGTGTCAAAGTATAACATTATTCGGATATCCTTAGGTAGTGCACGAGGCACTGTAAACAGACTAACTAGGGCCAAGGCCCGACACTTGTGAAGGGTGGGTTAGTCGATGGTGTTGTTTCCGATGTAGAGATTCCAATGCTTATCCTTCGGTATACTAAAAGGGTGCGTGAGCTCCGAGATGCAAAACCCTCAACCGTACTAAGATGTCTACCCTAGAGTAGAGAGTGTAGTATATGAGTATACTCACTATTGCTTTGTACTTGATAGTTTGAGCATTTAATGAACACTTTTAGTATGGTTTAGTTGTTAGTGTGACACTGGGCTAGTGAGCTCAATATTTGGAATTTTTTCCTTATGCATGATAATAGGAGGAGCATTTGAGGAGCTTTTTGTTCAGCCGAGATCTAGACCGAGTGTAAGCAGTGTATGTCTTGAGTTATGTTCTTAGAGGGCATGTATTATTTGTAGACCTCTTTTTTTACAATCGAGTCGTAACTTTATTTAAAATGTTGGTATGTATATTTTGATATATTTATTTTGGGAGCTCCTGATGTAAACATCTTTTATATAATTATGGTTGACTTATTTTACCTTGAATTTTTTTAAGTAGTCATTTTAATGAGAAATCAAAGAAAAGTTTTTTGTCAGCCACTCTAGTGGTTCCGTGTGGTATTCTAATTGGTTAGTCGTAACTTTATTTAAAATGTTGGTATATATATTTTGAGATATTTATTTTGGGAGCTCCCGATGTAAACATGTTTTATATAATTATGGTTGACTTATTTTACCTTGAATTTTTTTAAGTAGTCATTTTAATGAGAAATCAAAGAAAAGTTTTTTGTCAGCCACTCCAGTGGTTCCGTGTGGTATTCCAATTGGTTGTGTGTGTGTCATATTGTTTTAGGGTATTACAAATTGGACTTGAATTGAATGCCAAAATATTATATTATGATTTTGCGCAATTAACTAGTTTTGTCATAAATATTAAATTTAGCAATTTTAAAAAGAACAAAACTTTACCGATTATCAAATAGAAAATGTTTTTAAATGATTGATGCGACATCTCTAACTCGTATTTAGATACGTGTACGTGATAGGGTGTTACATGACACACCTTCAACTTGAAAACCATATTAAAATCATGCTTAACAACATCAAATCAACATTTAAACTTGCTTTGAAAATCAAAAGTTAAATTATACATTTAAACTTACTTTTTAAGGAACTTAGCTAGTCATTTTTTACATTTAATGTCATTTACCTATTTTAACAAATTTGACATTTCATTATCCTATTTTGAGTTGTCCAAATAAACTAATCCACAAAATCACATGATTTAACATATTTAATCATTTGTTACCCTTGAACCTTATTATAATCTTGCATAACACTTTATCAAATAAGTCAAACAAAATATGCTTTTCAAACAAAACCAAAACACATCAAATCCTCAGTATAAAGTCCAAAGTCAGTTGAAGCTAGAATTGGAGAAGGCTATTGAAGCTGAGGATTGTTGTGGTGCATTTGGATTTTTCAAATCCTATGCTCACTTTGGCCAAGATTTGGGATGTTGTTTAACTTTAGAGGGACAAGGTGGGGTGACACAAATCAATATGACATTCTTTTCATATCCTAAAGCATTCTTTTATCACTTGGATGTCAATCTTAAACATATTGTCTACAAAGGAAAGATAAATTTCTTTTGAGTTTAATGTTAATGTTGGATGTGTCATTTGTGGAGGTGAGCTTGAGTCTAGAGATCATATATTTTTTACTGCTCTTTCTCCAAAGTTGTATGATCAAATTTTTTAGATTTGTCATTTACAACGAGATGTGAAGAACTGGAGTTGGTAGCATGCGTGGGTGATTACTCGTTTTAATGGTATATCCTTACTATTTATTTTTGGAAATTTCTTGGAATTATTTTATTTATCATCTATTAAGGGAGTGAAACTTGTGTATTTTTCATCAAAAAGCTTTGTAAGGGGATGTTATTTTTCATAGCATTAAGGATACTTTAAGGGGTAGAATGATAAGATTACCCTTAAGTAGAGTTAATCCTATCAATAGAATTCTTTGTATAGAATTCAATATTGTATAGAGGTTGTTTTGTTTATTTTGTTGTATAGGTTGTGATGATGGGTTGTATTGTTTTGTTTTAGATAAATAAAAGGGCACATTTATAAATAAACAAAAAGTCCAAAATCCATGCAACATGTCCAAAATAAAACATGGCAAAAGTCTAGTCTTAATGAGTCTCACATTGCCTTTTGTTCAACAAAAAAAATAGTTTTTATTATACACTTGAAAGATAAGTGTGCCAAGGATCAACAAATCACCTCATCATCGAATCTTTCATGCTTATTTCTCTACAAAAGATAATCAACAATAATAATAAGCTTAAACAAGCTAAAAATTCTTCAAACTATAAAAAATGTACACAATAACAAAGATTAAGAAAAAGCATTCAACATGTAACCTTAACTTACAATTTTACATACTAAATGCTTCAAATTCATGTTGCCAAAATGAAAATGAGATGATGACATACTAAAAAAATTCATTGTCGAAACATGTGACACAATTAATCATACTTTCTTATTCAAATAACACAACTACAATGTTACATGTATAACACTCCAAACCGATCACTATATGATAAGCTTATGATGCCACGTTAGGCTACCGAAGCAACCAACAAATTTAAATATTTCCTTTTTTTGTTGTAAACTCATATCATTGAGTAAATATCAAATTATTAAAATAGTTTATAGAAAACAAAGCTCAATGACAGTTTGATACAAAATAAAATAGTAATACTTAAATAGAGTTTACATACCAAAACACACAAAAAGGGACCTACGAATATATATGCCCACTAAAGAAATTAATATTATATTATGATATCTAAACGCGCTAGTAAACACACAGTGATGATGCTCGTCGACCATCCAATCTATTAATATGTGAATAGAAAAATCAAAACATTGAACTAACAAAGCTCAATAGTACATATATACAATACTTGTTGTTTTTAAACGTATGTATGCTAAGCATTACAAGCAGAGAGGCATAAGTATAAACATGCAATGTCATCAATGACACATTTTATTCATCATAAACTATTATTCACATGATAGAGTTCTTATTCACATGTTGGTTTCACCCAACCTCAGTTATCAATCCATATACATAAGGAACACATTACCATACAATAGAAAATATAATAACAATGGAATTCAATATCACATGGCACCAATAGTCTAGGTAGAGAATCCTAATATCATATCACATCGATAATAAGTCCACCACACGAGTACATTTTGGTATCCGATCTCATATAGCATCGGAAACGATGGTGGGAACTCGGTCTCACTTAGCCTCAGTAAGAATTTCCATAAAACCTCAAAAGAGGTTGTTTGATTTCACATAGCATTAAGGTAAGTATACATAACCAATAGAACACACATCAAGGCTCACATACCACACAATCATATTTGGCACATGTTTTGAATTTCTCTTCAAAGTTTAATGTGAGTTGCTCTTTGGATGGTAAGTTCCCATCTTATTTTTTATTTTGGGACTATCTTTGGAGCTCTTGGGTTCCTCTTTAAAGGTATATTCCCCATCATGTATGGCTGTAAGAAGACACATAGTTAAGAGAACTTCCTATTATATTGTTCAGTTGATGTGTAGTTAAGGATACTATAAGAGGTAGAATGATAAGATTTCCCTTAAGTAGAGTTAATCCTATCAATAGAATTCTTTGTATAGAATTCAGTATTGTATAGAGGTTGTTTCGTTTATTTGTTGTATAGGTTGTGATATTGGGTTGTGTTATTTTGTTTTAGATAAATAAAAGGACACATTTATAAATAAACAAAAAGTCCAAAATCCATGCAACATGTCCAAAATAAAACATGGCAAAAGTCTAGTCTTAATGAGTCTTACATTGCCTTTTGTTCCACAACAAAGTTAGTTTTTATTATATACTTGAAAGATAAGTGTGCCAAGGATCAACAAATTACCTCATCATCGAATCTTTCATACTTTTTTCTCTACAAAAAATAATGAACAATAAGAATAAGCTTAAACAAGCTAAAAAATTCGTCAAACTATCTAAAATGTACACAATAACAAAGATTAAAAAAAATCAACATGCAACTTTAACATACAATTTTACATACTAAATGCTTCAAATTCATGTTGCCAAAATGAGAATGAGATGGCATACTAAAAAAATTCATAATCGAAACATGTGACACAATTACTCATACTTTCTTATTCAAATAACACAACTTGAATGTTATATGTGTAACACTCCAAACCGATCACTATATGATGGGCTTATGATGCCATATTAGGCTATCGAAGCAACCAACAAATTTAAATATTTCCTTTTTTTGTTGTAAACTCATATCATTGCGTAAATATCAAATTATTAAAATAGTTTATAGAAAACAAAGCTTAATGACATTTTGATACAAAATAAAATAGTAGTACTTAAATAGAGTTTACATACCAAAATACACAAATAAGGGTCCTACGAATATGTATGACCACTGAAGAATTTAATATTACACTATGATATCTAAACGCGCTAGAAAACTCACAGTGATGATGCTTGTCGACCATCCAATCTATTGATATATGAATAGAAAAATCAAAACATTGAATTAACAAAGCTCAATAGTACATATATACAATACTTGTAGTTTTTAAACGTAAGTATGCTAGGTATAACAAGCAGAGAGGCATAAGTATAAACATGCAATGTCATCAATGACACATTTTATTCATCATAAACTATTATTCACAATAGAGTTCTTATTCACATGTTGGTTTCACCCAACCTCAGTTATCAATCCATATACATAAGGAACACATTACCATACAATAGAAAATATAACAACAATGGAATTCAATATCACATGGAACCAATAGCCTAGGTAGAGAATCCTAATATCATATCACATCGATACTAAGTCTCGCCACACGAGTACATTTTGGTATATGTTATGATTTGCAGAAGCTCGAATTGACAACTGAAAAAATTTCAAGGGGTGAATAGAAAAAAATTGTTTAGGGAGTAAGGAGAGTAAAATGTAGAGAAATTTAGTGTAATACCCCAAACATCGGGTCAGTGACCATAGTGAAAGGATTTAAAATTTTAGAGAATTAAATTGACTTAATGGTAAAGTATAAGAAACTATTTAATTAAGACCAATTAGTAAGAATGGAAAAATAAAAGGGGCATTTTGGTCCTTTAGAGGGAAATGTTTTTATTAGGGAATTTAAGAGAGAAAAGGGAGGGAAGTTAAAAGCCTAGTATTCTCCTTATTCTCTTTCTTTTTACTCGTTGCCCATGCTCTCCCCATAGCCAATGCAAGTTTTCTTTTAGTTAGTTTATTCTTTAGTTTATGGAAAAGTTTTGAAACCTTAAGTGATATAGAGGCTTAAGGAAAGTTCAATTATGATTAAAACTAACTGATTAGTGAAATATTGGAGATTTAAGAAAATGGGGTTTTGAATGATATGTTGAAATATGAGTTTTTATTGATGTTTACAAGTATATTTGACTTGTCAAATAAGTAAATAAGAGAATAGAAGCCTTGGAAGTGATTTAAAAAACAAGTTAGAAAAATTAGTATGATCTTGGTTTGGAGAGTTCTTTAGAAAATTTGGGTGTTATAAGAAGCTAAATGGAGGAAAGTTAGTTGGTGAGTTTAATGGTATTATTGGAGTTAAAAGTAAGAGATTTAAATGAAATCAATGTAGAAATCAAGCTGAAAAATGAAAAATCTAGGTTAGGGTATCAGTATTGGAGGAACAGTACTGATACTATAGGATTAAATTTGAATAAATACGATGAAGAGTATCAATACTGATGATACTAAGAGAAATGTATCAATACCATGGATTCCAGAATGCAGAAATGGTATCGATACTGAAGGGAGTATCGATACCATAGTATAGAAGTATCGATACCATAATAAGGGTACCGATACTATTGAGCCTGAAATGTTTTAGATAATATAAATTTTAATAGAAATTGAATATAATAGTACTTTTAAGTATTATTAAAGAATAAATGTTAGAGAACATACTAACATTTGTATGGTATGGGTAATAATGGATGCTTGTGTAGATCATAACCAAGCTCTAGAGTCAAACAAGAAAAAAGGCAAGGAAAAAGTTGTTGAATAGTTGGACATTATTGCAGCATACTAGTGAGGAATACCAGGTGAGTGCATTTTTTATGTACATTAAAGAGTTATAGTTGCATTGGGTTAAATGCATCTGTTGCATTGTCATATCAGTACTATGTGTACTATCGGCACTAAGTGTGCAACCCACGAAATTCATAATATGTTTATGAACGACCGTATCGACACTAAGTGTGCAACCCAAGTAATTCATAATATGTTTATGAATGATCGTATCGACACTAAGTGTGCAACCCACGAAATTCATAATATGTTTATGAACGACCATATCGACATGTGCAACCCAAGAAATTCATAATATGTTTATGAACGACTGTATTGGCACTAAGTGTGCAACCCACATAATTCATAATATGTTTATGAACGACCATATCGCACTAAGTGTGCAATCCACGTAATTCATAATACGTTTATGAATGACCGTATCGACACTAAGTGTGCAACCCACGGAATTCATAATATGTTTATGAACGACCGTATCGGCACTAAGTGTGCAACCCACATAATTTATAATATGTTTATGAATGACCGTATCAACACTAAGTGTACAACCCACAGAATTCATAATATGTTTATGAACGACCGTATCGACACTAAGTGTGTAACCCACAGAATTCATAATATGTTTATGAACAACCGTATTGGCATTATGTGTGCAACCTATGAAATTCACAATGAGTTTGTGAATAATCGTATCGACACTATATGTGCACCCCAAGGATTTCAACTGGTTTGTAATAGATTAATTGAATCGTCTTATGCTAATTTTAAATATGGATAATATGAACTAGCATTGCTAATTGGAGTAGACGTGTTTAATATATATATAATTGAAGAACATATTATAAACTATACTATTAAATGGTTTTATCTAATTTAAATGAAATTTTACTGATTTTCAAGTACCGAAAACGTTTAAAAAGTCACGTGACATCTGTGACTCGTGTACGGAAACATATACAGGAAATTGGTGTTACATTTATTGGTATCAGAGCTATAGTTTTAACCGTTTCTAGACATGAAATGAGTATTGGTTTTGTTAAGAATGTATACATGCCATTAGGATGTAAAAAATTTACTGATAGTTGTATATATATATATTGAGATGATGCTTATTAGGGAGTAAAGTTACTCTTTACTAATGTAAGATGATTTTGATTGTGTTTTGATGTTGGAAACTAAAGATAAAGGTAAGAAAGTTGATAATGTTGAAAAGAAGGTCGATATCGAAATCGACCCAAGAATCCGACATGATTTCAGTATCACGTCTTAGAAGGGTAGAAGCTGCTAGGGATTTTCTTCCGTTAAAGGAATTCCCCAGCGTTTAACGACGTTTCTGCATTTGAGGAATCCATTAAAAAGTTTGAACAGTTTACAAGAGAAGTTGAATCAGATGAGGATCCATAGGAGACTTCTGAATCTAGTAATGATTCTTAGGTTTCTTCAGGTAAGCTTAAATAATTGAGAAATATTTAAGTGAAGTATTAAATTGTTTAAAGCATTGTTAATTTGAGTAAGAGGAAATGAGTAAGCGGTAAATATGTTGTCCGCTAAAAGTTTATAGAAAGCTGAGTTATTAGTGAATCAAATGATTATGAGTTTGTTTGAGAATAAATGTTAAGTTTTATGGACTTGATAGAGTTAATTTTATAAGGTAATTTGTGAAAATGGATTGTCTACCCATTCCATGCTATAATGAATTATTATTTAGAATTGAGATTAATTCTCGAGAACTTAAAAAGTGTCAAGTTCGTAATGATAGGAAAAAGAGTAAATTTCGTTACTAGTGTAATTTTTAGCATTAACTGCTATGAAGTTATTTCTACAAAGTTGTCAAGTCTTCTTATTAAATGATGTGGATATTTAGACTTTCATAGTTAAGATAGAAAAGTTTAAACTGCTCGAGAATATTTTCAATGGATCCGAAAAAGTTACAGGATTACCTCAAGAAGGAAAAAGAAATTTTAAAATAAATGTATTCTATTCAACTTAATCTTGGGTGAAATGATAGTGATAAACCCTATGGGTCATGGTGCAAGTGTGAGTTGGACAAGTAGTAAAATATTCGATAAAGATCCAGGGGATATGGTCCTGATGAATCTGATAGAATTATCATTTGATGAGTTAAGATCATATTGGGTATAGGTTGTTTGTCTCAAGAAACAATTATTTGAGAAACATGCAGAGTATATGGAAAATATAGTTATTGGAGAGAAAGCAAAATCATCGCCCAAGGTGATATCGACAATAATTGTGAAGAAAATGATGTCATAAAGATGTAACTTTTCTGGCTAATGTGATAGATACTTTATCGCTTGTAAATGTATATGCTAAGGCAAAGGAGGTCATCTAGCTGGCATGTGACATAGGCGGTTTCTTCATACCCGCTTCAGACTCTTAAGATAAACCTTGCCTCGGCGAGATAAATTTGCTCCTCATGTTCTTCTCTCTTCCATTGGCCCTTGCAAATTATGTTGTCACGCCTGAAATATTTTTCCTCTGTAAGTTTCATGCACATACACAATTCACAAAAACCCTTTCTCCTCACTAGCATCAGTTAAACCAAATAAATCTTGCCGAAGCAAAACTTATCCACCACAAGCAAATATAACCTAAATGTAACTAAAATGCTGCACATATTTTGTTTAGACGAGCAATAACTTAAGTGAAAAGACTAGAAATTGAGTCTTTTTACAGAGTTATCACATCCCCAAACGTAAACTATTGCTTGTCATCAAGCAATGTACAATAGCTAGAAGAAAATTAAAATGGTCATGGCAAAATAGTGTTAAGAAAATCATATGGTTTGAGATTTCAGCCCTCAGGGAAAATAGTTGGTCTCAACATGTTCGACAGTCCTATTAGTCAAGTCCCTTCCCTAGTCAGGATTCCTTGCTACTGTGTGTGCGTGATTGTAATCAGTCTATGCATAAAGGTAATTAGAAAACTTAAAGTAAGTGTTTCTGGTTTGTCAAGGCATCAAATTATTTGTCAGGCTTAGAATGTACTTCTAGTTATTTATCATCTTTTTCTTTTTTTTTTATTGAGGAGTCAGCTCATCACACCGTCCCACACTCTAGGTGAAAGGGAGTATACCTTCCACCCCCAAGCTAGTCAGGCGGAGTTATTCTGTGACTACTTTCATTCACTCATATGCCTCGATAACTCTTAATTTCTTATGGAGTTTTTCTATTTATGCCTTTGCATAGAGGAGTGTCCTTTTTTTTTTCAAGTTTTAAACACTAGGGAGTTCCACCTTAACCATAAAATATATTTTTGAAGTCTCGGCAAGTAGAAAGTTTTTTCCTAAAAATTTTATAGATCACCTTAATCAGGGACAGCCTACAATCGTGTTTATAAATTTCAAAGAATCATGCCTAGGGTTGGTTCTCTTCCTTAGACAGTCTTACAATCATTCTGGCCTAGGCAATCAAATTATGCATTCATCATTGGGTATCCCTAATTCATTCCAAACAATAGTCTTAACCTACTTATGTCATGACAACTAAAATTTTCAACCAATTATTATCAAGTAGTTTTTAACAAGGTATGACAAAATATGGCACAATACCTCCCCCAAACTTGAGGGATGCATTATCCTCAATGCATGAAAACTAAAACTACATGATGCTATATGCAAATGTGAAAAATAAAAAAAAACTAAAATGTAAACTTACTGTGGTGGGGTGGCTTGACTGGACGCCCTCGTTTGGCGTCGTTTGGGAGGAGAGGGACTCTCTGATCTTGAGTCTACTACTGCTATCATTGAAGGTGATGGCTGAAGGATACAGACTGTCATTCGCTTGATGCGCTTCTTGCTGGTTGAGGCTCAAGCTGGATTGGTTGCTCGGCAATAGGAGTCGGTTGTGCAGGAATTGGTGCTGGACTTTGAGCTGCTTCTGGGACTGGCGTTGTTTGATGGACAGGGGGCCGCCAACATTGCATTTGAGAATGACACTGGGGAAGGGTGACAGATTGGCGGTTGTGATCGGGAGAAACTCCTTGAAAAAGGCGTTGAGTTGTGCCTCCCTTTCCTTGACATACTCGAAGAATATCTCCATGTGATCCTCTAGGCGCCCTATCTTCTCGTGCATTTCTCGCATGTACGTAACCACTACGGCCATTCTAGCAGCAACCGATTTTGCTTCCCTCTCCAAACCTTCATACGGGGTGTTCTCGTCCAAACTCATCAGCTCAGGTACTTTCTTCTTGGTGATACCCTCCTTGGATTTAATGAAATCCTCAAAGGGCTCATCAGGTACCTTCTTTTTCCTGCACAAAGCGGTTATCAAGTTAGGAAACAATAAATTACCCCGGTTTCGTTTGGCACACTCGTGGATTTTCTTGAGGATGAGTTCTCTAACATCGATCTTCCTCCCATATATTATCGAGTGCAATAGCATCAATCTTTTCACGAGCATAGTTGTGTTGTGAGATATTGGCATAAGCTTGCCTTGAGAAAATGGTTCCACAACTTAATGATCGGTTTAAGGGCTCGACGATCGACTCTTTTCCTCATTAGAGTATTCCCTTCAAACTTGGCCCACTCAAAGTATAGATCTTCAAGAACTCCACTGTATGTTTCCTGGTCTGCCTCAGCCACAAATTTCTTGTGTTGCTCCTCCACTTTCCCCAACTTGAAGTATTTGTTGAGTGTTGAAGGGGAGAATTAAAGGAGCTTTCCTCGGACATACACCGTGTGGTTGGACGGGTCTTTGAGATGGGCATAGAACTCTCTGACCATCGCTGGTGCTACGGCTTTGGGGTGGCGAGTAAACTTCTCTCAGTTGTGCTTTTTAATCACGTCCATGACCTCCAATCCAAATGGCTCTTCATCCTATGCTGGAAAGACGAACTCATCTTCCAAATACACTTGTCGTTTTTGGAGGATTTTGAAGTGTGCTTCGACTTTGGCTGTTTGGAAACGCTCAAAGCTCGGTTTTGGGGCTGGGCCTTTTCTTGATTTGGCCATGATACTTGGTTAGTGCAGTGAAGTTAGCGGTGACGATGAGTAAGATTTTGTTGAAAGAAAGAAAAATATTCTTACTTAGTAGAGAGTGAGTGAGGCACGATGAAGAAGAAGAAGAAGAAGTTGGGTGGTTTTTTCTGGAAAGTAATGGGTGGTTTCGGGGTAAATTGGTCCTTACACGAGGGGAAACGATTTGGCATTAAATGTGAGATACGTGATTGGACGTAAAGTTGGGGAAAAGATTGCTTTCCCTCTTTAATCCTGCCGCCTAAACTTCTTACCCTAGGGTTTCCTTTCTTTTCATGCATGTGCTATCTCCCCATACAGCCACGTATACTTTGCATGCCTATAATAAATAAAGAAAATAAAATAAAACGGATAATGAAAGCACAAAATAACTTAATTTATTTATGTACAAAATTCAAATTTTCTTTGCCTAGGCAACGAATTTTGTTCAAGTAAGCAAGACAAACTCTTGGGCATCATGTGCCATTCATGTTGATTTGTCGCACATGACTGGGGCTCCTTTTTACTTCTTTAGCCTCTGCCCATTCACTTTGAAAATGGAATCATCGTCTTGGTTCTGGATTTCTATTGCTCCATTGTTGTGGACTTGATGTACGATGAACGGTCCTAACCATCGTGATTTTAGCTTGCTTGGGAATAACTTAAGACGTGAATTGTAGAGCAATACTTGTTGTCCAGAATAAAATTGCCTAGCCAATATTTTTTTTGTCATGCCATCGTTTTGTTTTCTCTTTGAACAGACGGGTATTTTCGTATGGGTGTGCTCTGAATTCATCCATCTCGTTGAGTTCCAAGAGTCTTCTTTCTCCAGCAAGCTGAGAATCCATGTTTAACTTTTTGATGGCCCAGTGGGTTTTATGTTCAAGTTCCACAGGTGGATGGCATTCTTTTTCGTAGACCAGTTTGAACGGGGACATTCACAGCGGTGTATTGAATGCTGTGCAATAAGCCCATTGTGCTTCATCTAGCTTCGGTGACCAGACCTTTCGACTTGGGTTGACCACCTTCTCAAGGATCTGTTTGATTTCTCGAATAGACACTTCAGCTTGTCCATTAGTCTGAGGGTGATACGCCATAGCGATTCTATGTCGCACTCCATATCATTTAGTGCCTTGGCAATCAATTTGTTGTCAAAATGTGTGTCCTCATCACTAATGATGGCTCTTGGTGTTCCAAATCGTGTGAATATATTTTGTGCAAAAATTTTTACACCGTCTTGGAATCATTTTTAGATGTTACAATGGCCTCGACCCATTTGGATACATAATCCATAGCGAAGAGAATGTATAAATCTCCAAATGATGTGGGAAAGGGTCCCATGAAGTCTATTCCCCATACGTCAAAGAGTTCAATCTCCAGAATATTTTTCCATTGTTCTCATTTCATCAAAGTGCCCTCTATACGGTGATGAGTGACATTGGTGTAGAATATCTTTATGCTCTTCTTCTGGAATGCATCTTCAGATTATTTGGTCTCCACATTGCTTGAATAAAACTGGTTCATCCCAATAGTAATGTCGCACATCATGTCGAAACTTCTTTTGGCCTGGCTAGATAAATCAGGAGGAATAATACCACTAATAAGAAAGTTAACTATGTCATCATACCACGGCGCAGCCGTGACAAATAATATTTTCTCATCAGGGAAATCCTCTTGAATTTCTGTTACCGTAAAATATCATTTCTCCCAATTTAGTAATAGGTTGGTTTATTCACATAGTTTCAGTACCTTGGATAAATTGACGAGACAACGGTCAAAATCATCACCTGAGACGGAGAAGTCATCCATAAATATTTCCATACATTCTTCCACCATATATGAAAAGATTGCCATCATGCATCTTTGGAAAGTAGTTGGAGCATTACACAGGCCAAACGACATTTGTTTAAATGCGTAGGTGCATTATAGGTATGTGAAAGTGGTTTTTTCTTGATCCTCCAGTGCTATGGCTATTTTATTATATCCTGAGTATCCATCGAGGAAGCAATAGAATGTTTTTCCTACTAACCTATCAAGCATTTTGTCGTTAAAAAGAGGGGGAAATGCTATTTCTTTGTGTCTTTATTAAGCTTCCTGTAATCCATATATATGCGTCAGCCCGTGATTGTTCTGGTGGTGAGGAGCTCATCATGTTCGCTTTTAACCACGGTCAGACCACCCTTCTTTGGCACACATTCCACCGGGCTGACCCATGAACTATCGGATATAGGATAAATCACTTCTGCATCCAACCATTTTATAATTTCCTTCATGACTACCTTCTTTATGATTGGGTTGAGCCTTTTTTGGGGTTCTACCAAAGCGATATGGTTATCTTCCAAATTGATCTTGTGCATGCATATGGTAGGACTAATTCCCTTCAAGTCAGCCATTATCCATCATAAAGCCTTTTTATGTTGTGAAAAAATATTCAGCAAACTATTCTCCTGTTCGGAGGTTAAATTGGCAGAGATTATTACGGGTAAAGTTTCATCAATTCCTAGGTATGCATACTTCAAATGTGATGGCAAAGTTTTAAGCTCTAATTTCGGTGCATGTTATGAAGATGATTTTGGAGAATTAACTTCATCATAATCTAAGGGTTCGAATTTCACACCTGATCTATTATGAAGAAGCCTCAATTAATCCTTTGTCTTTCCTTTGTATCCTGCATTGGTGTCATTTTTAGGGCACTCATTGTGTGCTTTGTTCAGATTTTTGTTGTCAGTGCTATAATTTTCAGAATCATCTTCTGAAAAATAATTCGCCTGGGCCAAAGTTTTCTTGTTCATGCATCTCGATATAGGGTCATGGTACAAAGCGTTGTATTTGTCGAGCTTTAGTGATTCATCGCGTCCAAGGATTTTCTTTTCCTCTACTTTTCTAATGCATTGGCCTTCCTCTGATCCGTTCATATATTTCATGGAGTTGAATACATTGATGGTGACGCTTTGCTCTCCTACTCGCATTGTGAACTCTCCCTTTTCACAATCTATTAGGATTCTTCCAGTGGCTAAGAAGGGTCGTCCCATAATGATCGATGTGTTTTCATCATCTTCGCAGGCCAAGATGAGGAAATCAACTGGGAATACCAATTTTTCCACCTTTACTATGACATCTTTTATTCTGCCCTCGGGGCTGTACATAAGACCAATCGGCCAGCTGTAGGATGACTGTGGTTGGAAAAGTGTGATATTCTTCGAGTTTCATAAATATGGACTTTGGTATCAAGTTTACACTTGATCCCAAATCAACAAGAGCTCGTCCTACAAAGTCATTACCAATTGAGCATGGTATTATAAAACTGACAGGGTCTTTTTGTTTTGGTGGGAGTTTGCTTACTGTAGAACAAATTTTTGTTTTCGTGGCAACACGTTCTACCTTTCTTTTCTTCATAACGATGTCCTTAAGAAACTTGGCATAGGAAGACATTTTCTCGAAGGCTTCAAGAAAGGGCACATTAATATACAACTGGTCCAGAACATCAACAAATTTCTTGAACTGGATGTAATCATTATGCTTTTTCAATCGTTGAGGGAACGGTGGTAAAGGCCGCACATTATATGTTGTTGGTGTTGAGGAATATTTGGCCTTGGCCATGAATTTCTCATTATCTAGACGATGTTTTTCTGAGCCTTCACTATTTCCTTCTCTTCAGGCGATTCATCTCGTTCCTCATTTTCAGCTCGATCCTCTGGTTGTGTTATGCCATGGCGAGGACTATTTAGGTGTTTTCCCCCAAACTTGTCATTTTGGTTGACTTGTGTTCCACTCCTTGGTGTAAGTACACTACATTACTCTTTTCCATGATGTTTAGTGATCTCGGTATCACTAGGGAGATTTCCTTGTGGGCGAGAATGTAATGTCTTAGCAATTTGGCCTACTTGATTCTCCAATGCTCTTATATATGAACTATGTCTTTGTAGAAGTGTGGCTTGACTTTGTAGCAAATTTCCTTGATTTTTAATTATTGTAAAATGCTCGTGCATCAAGGTCTTTGTTGAAGCCATGAAATCTTTTGTCGAAGGCATAAATTCATGTAATGATAATTCCAAGGAGTTAGTATTGGAATTAGTGTTCGAGGAAGAAGCTATACCTTTATTATTTTGCCAGGGCTGCTGATGATGCTGATTCTGAAAATGTTGATGGTCTGAATTATTATGTTGTGGCTTGTAATTTGTTACTTGACTGTTACTGTTCCCTTGATTGCTCCATGAAAAATTCAGGTGTTATCTCCAACCAAGATTGTACGTGTTTGAATAGGGGTTATTATTGCTTCGATTGTAATTGCCCACAAAATTGGTTGACTCATAGTTTCCGGACATTCACTCTCATGATGGTTGCCATGACAAAATATGCATGTGTTATTGATCACCTTGACTTCTCTTACCTCATTAGGACATTGCAAATTTTTCAACATATTAGTTATGACAGAAAGTTGAGCAGATACCGAATCCTTACCCTCTAATTCATATGCTCCAGATGTTTTTTTCCTATTCCCAATCTTGTATTTGGGAATTGATAATCATTATTTGTTATCCTGTCGAGTATGTCAAAGGCTTCCTTGGGTGATTTGTCCAATAAGGTGTCGTTTGCTGAGGCATCTAACATCATTCGAGTTTGTGCATTAACTCCGTTGTAAAACATCACCACTTGATTCCAGTCATAAAATCCATGGTTGACATATTTGCGAAGTTGACATTTGTACCTATCCCAACATTCGTACATTGATTCATCATCTCCTTGGTGAAAACTTGCAATGTCATTACGAAGTTGTGTATTCATATTGGGCGGATTATATCGAATTAGGAAACTCTTACAAAAATCTGCCCATTTGATACATGCACCAGGGTCCATAATACATGCTTCTTTGGACTAATGTTTCTACTTGAACCTATTAGAAGAACAAAGTCTCGAAGATTCAAAGCATATATATTCGGTAAGTATAATGTGAATGAATCATTAAACGATTCTAATGTTTCTCCCTTTAATGTTTTAAATTCGAGGTTGAATCTTTTTGAAGAAAGGGAGGATGATACATGCATCACAAGGCTCACATCAAAGGAAGAAGTAATAACTCTTCCAAATGATCCACTCGTCCAAGCATTGGAAAGGAAGATCAGAACAGAAGCAGACTTACGACGAATTTTTGAATGGAATCCTGATCTTATTTGGTCAAGTTGACTTCTAGAGATACGACCTTCTATCTCTTATATTTCCAACGGTTCTTGAATCGCATCAATCCGATATCGGGAACTCAAGATATGGTCATTTTACTGAAGACAGTGCATGCAGAAAATCCTATACGGGATTAATACGGGATTTTATAAATGTTACGAATTTTCAATATTTTTATTGATTATTTGTAATATAATATAATATAGGATGATGTATTATCCTTTAGGATTAGATTTTTTATTTTATTAGGAATTAAGGTTGGGTTAAAATATTATTTTTAGTTATTATTATTTTATTAGGAATTAGAATTAAGACATGTTTAGTTTATTATTATTTTATTCATTAGTTATTTAGGACCTTTAGAACTCAGCCCCTATATAAAGGAGGCTTCATTCAACTTTGTAATTAAGATTTCTTTGATTAATAATACAACGAGAGTTCGTTTTTGCAAGTGCTGATTGCCTTGTGCCTTTGAAGCTTCTTCTCCTTGAGTTCTTTCAAGTTCTTGTGAGCGAGATTAATCTTCACACTCAAATTTTCCTTTTCATCGTGACTAGGAGGGTTGGTTAGAGCCATATTATCGTGTTTGCCTTTTCATTGCGACAAGGAGGGCTCGATAGGACATTATCCATCTATTTTCCACATATCCATCCACGCCATCAATCATCTTTATCGTTCACCTTTATAAGGGATATCTTTTGATTTCTTGCTTATCTTATTTTATTTGCAATCCCTTTATCTTTTCTTTATCTTATTTTAATCTTGTTTCTTACCTTGTTTCCAACACCTAAAAAAACCCTAGCTTTTGCCGCCACCTTCCCTATTCATTGTCTATTGTTCTTCATCGAGTCTAGAGCCTTCTAGGTTTGATTATTCAACAAGAGCAACGTTTATTAACCCGCCACTGCTTCCCTATCAATTGGTATCAGATTTGGGCCGATTCTTGGAAAGAAGCAAGCAATCTTGCTTGTTCTTGCACACAAAACTGCCAAGGTATCCCAACGGAGCTAGTCCAGAGAAGATTCATCGTTTCAGGTTCTTTTTATTTAATTTTAATTTAGATTCAAATTCTTCTTGTTAGTTTGCTATTTTTTCAAAAAAAAAGGTAAAAAAAAACAAAAAGGCCAAAATTAAAAAAAAAATGCAAATGAAGGTATTTAGGGCTGATTTTCTCCATATATCATATTCATCCTAATATAAATCTCCAATCCGAAATTCACCCAAATCGGAGTTCATTAGAGGCTTCAAATACATTCTTCAAGTTTCATCGGCAAATTCGGTCTAGGATCATGTCGAATTTCTTGAAAATTCTACAGGAAGAATTTCGTGGTGAAATTTCCATATTGAAACTTCATATATTGAAGATCATTTACACAAAAAAGCATAATATTTGGAGATCAAGAACACATTCAAACAAAGCGATCAAGAAAAACAGATTGTTTGAGGACTCACCATTCAACAGAGTCCACTGGATACAAGTGAAGGTATTTAGTTCTGAAATTTTACAGGCAGTTTCTTGACGCATCGAAAGATATTCAAGAATTTTCCAAAATATTTGGACACCGGTAACCCCCTAAAAAACGTTGCTCAAGTTGATCAAGCGTTTTCTAGGTTTCTGGGTTGATTCTTTTTTTTTCTTTGACTCTTAGTGCTTTAGGTTCTTTTTTTCCTTTTTATTGTTCTTTTGCATTATCTAACACATTAACATTCTTGTGTTAGTAGGATTAAAGAGTTTGCATACTTCTTCCTTCCTTGCATTCTCGTTCTCTTGGAGTCTAACCCCTGTTTGGCCTATTAGAACTTTTAGGTTTTCTTATCGCCTTTGCTAGTAATCAAACTTCGATATGAACTGTGAAAGACTACTTGGTAAAGTGATTTTTAAAGAGTACAAGATCGGCTTACTTGCCTCTCGTTGTGTTACTCTCTTGGAGTGACTTGTGAGGTTTCTTGCTTTGTTGAATTTTCTTTCTTTTATTTTTATTTTACTTTAAAATTTTCTTTTGAGTGTTATGATTTCAGGATGGGCGACAATAACAACAAGACACTTATGGCTATCTTAGTCGCATTTGCCCGACTCACGACTCAAGTTGAAAGATTTGATGAAATAGTGAGAGAACGATAAGAACAACAACTGGATCTACCAAACTAGAATCCAAGACCAAACAATGTTGAACTTTTGGTACCCAGGTGAGAACAACCACGTTTTCAAGCACCCGAACTCTTTACAAAACCAAAGTTCACGATCCCGTCTTTCAAATGAGACAATGATCCAGACAGGTACATCAAATGGGAAGGAAAAGTTGATCTCATGTTCACAAACCATGACTGCCCCCAAGCTAAACAAGTTCACCTCATCACCATACAATTCGAAGGATATGCTCGAACTTGGTGGATGCAAACAAGTAAAAAGATCCAGAACTTCCAAATTCCAACAATCACTTCTTGGACCGACCTCAAACAAACCATGAGGAAGCGATTCCTACAGACACATTATACACAATAAGTTAAACTACGACTATACCGACTTCGACAAGGTAGAAGTTCAGTTGAAGAGTACTATAAGGAGATGCAGTCCTTACTCAATAGGGCTAACATAACCGAAAAAGAAGAGGTCACCGTGTCAAGATTCATCGTCGGCTTAAACTCAAAGATCATTGATCTTCTTGATCTACAAGGGTACGAAAACCTTGAAGATACACTAAAGAAAGCAATGACAATCGAAGCACAAATCCAAAGGAGATCTCGATTCAGTGAACATTACCAAGGTACTTCACCTCTTACCAAGGTAATCCTTCAAATCCTTCCTCATCTTCTACTCCATCTTCTCTAAAAAAGCCAAGAGATGACAAACCTGACAAGGAGAAAGAACGACCAGCAAAGAATGACACACTCCCAGTCCCTAAAGATCAAATGATAATTTGTGAGGAGGTAGGGAAAGCAGAAAAAAGAAAAGTTGAGAAAGAGGCAAAAGTAAAAGAGGTCACTAGTTACAAAAGCCAAAAGAATAATGAACCATAGGAGGTGAGTGAACCTAATTGTGAGAAGAAAAGAGTGACTCAAAATCTATGTGTGAGCACAAAAGAATTGAGAGAGAACCTTCTTTACAAACAGCCTTCCATCCTTGTTCACTTTAGGGAATCAATTGTTTCGATTTCTAACATTAACAAGGATTTGCCTAGTTTGTTTTCATCTTTGTTACAGGATTTTCGAGAAGTGTTAGGTGATCCATCTAACGAATTACGACCGAAAAGAGGAAAATAACACTAAACCAATCTAATTCAAGGTTCCATCATACCTCGTTAAACATACAATATCGAAGAAACCAAAGAGTTAGATTTATTACGAAAAGGCTACATCCAGGAAAGCCTTAGTCGCGACGTCATCTTAATGACGAAACATGATTTGAACAACTCCACAGGCTTTATAGTTCGTGCAGAGGGAATCCATGTAAATGATGAAAAAGTAAAAGCAACACGAGACTGGCCCACACCATCTTCCATCTCCAAGAGTTGTCGAATAGTGTTAGGTGACCCTCCTGACGGGTTACCATCTGAAAGCCCTAATCACTATTCCATATCAATGAAGAGTCACGATTTATGGGAGTCCAAGATCGAGATTCGAGGACGAATCCTTTTGAAGATTGGGGGAATGATACAGGCACCAGGGTCCATAATACATGCTTCTTTGGACTAATGTTTCTACTCGAACCTATTAGAAGAACAAAGTCTCGAAGATTCAAAGCATATATATTCGGTAAGTATAATGTGAATGAATCGTTAAACGATTCTAATGTTGCTCCCTTTAATGTTTCAGATTCGAGGTCGAATCTTTTTGAAGAAAGGGAGGATGATACATGCATCACAAGGCTCACATCAAAGGAAGAAGTAACAACTCTTCCAAATGATCCACTCGTCCAAGCATTGGAAAAGAAGATCAGAACAAAAGCAGAATTACGATGACTTTTTGAATTTGATCATGATCTTATTTGGTCAAGTTGACTTCTAGAGATACGACCGTCTATCTCTTATCTTTCCCACAGTTCTTGAATCGTATCAATCCGATATCAGGAACTCAAGATATGGCCATTTTATTGAAGATAGTGCATAAAGAAAATCCTATACGGGATTTTATAAATGTTACGAATTTTCAATATTTTTATTGATTATTTGTAATATAATATAATATAGGATGATGTATTATCCTTTAGGATTAGATTTATTATTTTATTATGAATTAAGGTTGGGTTAAAATATTATTTTTAGTTATTATTATTTTATTAGGAATTTGAGTTAAGACATGTTTAGTTTATTATTATTTTATTCATTAGTTATTTGGGACCTTTAGAATTCAGCCCCTATATAAAGGAGGCTTCATTCAACTTTGTAATTAAGATTTCTTTGATTAATAATACAACGAGAGTTCGTTTTTGCAAGTGTTGATTGCCTTGTGCCTTCGAAGCTTCTTCTCCTTGAGTTCTTTCAAGTTCTTGTGAGGGAGATTAATCTTCACACTCCAATTTGCCTTTTCATCGCGACTAGGAGGGTTGGTTAGAGCCATATTATCGTGTTTGCCTTTTCATTGTGACTAGGAGGGCTCGATAGGACATTATCCATCGATTTTCCACATATCCATCCACGCCATCAATCATCTTTACCGTTCACCTTCATAAGGGATATCTTTTGATTTCTTGATTATCTTATTTTATTTGCAATCCCTTTATCTTTTCTTTATCTTATTTTAATCTTATTTCTTACCTTGTTTCCAGCACCTAAAAAAACCCTAAAGAACCCTAGATGTTGTCGCCACCTTCCCTATTCATTGCCTATTGTTCTTCATCGAGTCTAGAGCCTTCTAGGTTTGATTATTCAACAAGAGCAATGTTCATTAACCCGCCACCACTTCCCTATCACCATGACTCCATTGAGCCAGAAGAAACTCCGCTGAGCCAGGCTCTCGCTCTATCACGTAGGGAATAATGGAAGAGTTTCAGTTTAAGCACGTCTTCATGTACTCCTTGTTATCAAAATGAGTCGTAAACTTCAAGGAAAGCATGAATATGTTGTCTAGCATCCTCATTGGGTGAATCACCAAATTGGCCAATAAAGTTTAACATATTAAACATCATCGGTTTAAGTTCAAAATGAGTTGTTTGTATCTCAGGTGCCACTATGCCTGGGTTGAGGTCATCGAGAATTGGGTTCAAATGATCTCGTATCGCTCTTGGTCTTGCAAATTGAAGATTAATTGTTGTATCAGGGTCTCCTAGATCTCCCATGTTGTCTTGCATTTGAAGTTGGTTTAAATGTTCTTTGGTTCTTTGGGCAAGTAGCCTTTGTCTAAATAATTGTTCAACTTCAGGGTCGAATGGTTCCAAAGGTTTACCAGCAGATCTCAGGGTCATGCAATAATAAAAACCTACAAAAGAAAATAGTAATCTAAGTTAGACTAGATAAATATAAGGTGAGAAAAACTTGTTATGGCGAATAAAAATTTCGTCAGTTGCAATCCCCGGTAACCGCGCCAAAAACTTGATCGCTTGTAAATGTATATGCGAAGGCAAGCAATTATGTGCAAGTATACATAATCGAATCAAGTAATATAGGGTAAGTGAGTATCGTCTCCTCAAGGATTGGTCTAGAAATTTATCTTCACCACAACTAGAACTAGTGGTCACGAGCTAATTCCTACTATCTTATCAAACTAAAAAGCTAATAGTAATAAAACAAGGAAATAATATAATGTATGATTGCAGAAAAGTTTGGTCGAGGCAAAATAAAGATGCAGACTACTAAAACAAAACAAAGACAAGTGTTGATTTAAATATAATTCAAACAACCTCACATATTCAGGCTTACCACAAAGCACTTATGCTAATCTTTTGTATTGACAACAATTACTCTAAGTCTAGAATGAATTATTATGGCGTGCTTAAGCTGCCTGATAGGATTACTAAGTATTCTTAGGCGGTTGCTATGGCAATACTACTCAGCATTAACTACAACCCTTAGTTTGTCAGATAGTTGTTGTAGCAATACCTCTCAACGTGAACTATAGACGTTGTCTATCCTACTCTAGCGTCTATCCCTTTTAGTCAATTAAAACCCGCTCCATATCTCTAAGGTAGACAAGTTAGTACTTCACCATCCCGGATCCATTCCATTATTCAAGTAGATCTATCTTAATTCTCTCGAATCTAAGAATCACTATCTAGACAAAAGGCGATCTCTCGATGCTCTTACATTGCCAATACATGTTTTACCAAAACCTCAGGCTGTAACACCCATAACCCGTATAATTATACCTATACAGATTATAGATGTCACCCGTATTTTCTAAAACCATTTTACGATTCAAAAGCGATTTAAAATTTATTCTCTTTAAAATGATAATTGATATTATAAAAATATCATATCATATAAAACATGTTTCATTGTAACCAATTTAATTCAAAAGATTTTATGAATAGTGATGAACAGTACCGTGAACAGTGTACCGACGTACAAAAACTTCGACTTCAAAATGTGCATTGATGCACTAGTTCAAAATCCAATGAATAGCATGATCTTCATAAAATCTCCAAATTTAGAATGAAAAATAAGAATTCAAGAAGTTGGCAAGACCAGAAGAGGTTTTCGAATAAGGCGTGGGCACGGCTTATTCATCCTGAACTACTGCAGAAGAAGTCTTTAGTTAAGGCGTGGGCACGCCTTACCAGTCCATACAACTATTTCCAATTTAGTCAACAAAACTACTTAAACATTTATAAATACATGCCACTAATTAGTCTACATTACATCTTAGGATGTCTTACTGATATAGACATATACTTCTTGATGCTTGATGTCGCTTTGTACCCTTTATTCCACTACCGGCTTTTTACCTACGCGTGAAATCATCACAAGCTAAGTATATACTTAGTGAGGCAATTAAAACAATATATAGTGCAATACAATTCATGCATGGTTTTCAATGTCAAAATCAAATTTCCATAAAATCATTTTACTAATATATCAAATATTTTACCATGATCAATATAATATAAAACTCTTATTTATTTTTTTCCCATAAGCTCATAAGCTTATTTTACCAAAATACTTACCATTTGAATTCCATAAGCTCGTAAGCTTATTTTATCAATATACTTACCATTTGAATTCCATAAGCTCGTAAGCTTATTTTATCAATATACTTGCCATTATTCATAAGCTCGTAAGCTTATTTGCATACTTACCATTTTTTAACCAATAAACCATAAATCATAGCCCATAATATAACTGTATGAGGAACCCGGTATAGGAGTCAAATATTGCACCGAAGTGCTGAGGTCGAGCTTTGCTCACCTAATAATGCACCGTAGTGCTTGTACCTTGTCTTCGTTAGACACTAAGGCCTGCACTATGTGTCTTCTCTAGACACTCTAGTACTACCTAATATTGCAGCTGCTAGACTCTATGGCATGTCATTAATACCACTGATCCTCAATAACATACTTGGGCATATAGTCAGTTTTATTTGATCCATCCATGGCAAAGTATATCATCATAATTTAGCAATGGGGCAGTTCATACCCGAAAACATTCATGGTAAAATATCATATTTCTCATAATCAAAGCATTATAATTTCATCCAATGACATCTCAATGTCATGTCAATTTAAAAAAATGACATAATAACATGCTATTATAAACGAGGTCGACTTATCGCAAGTCTTCCCGATGATGTATAAAACATCCATATATAATTTCATGCATGTATTGCACTCACCTTGACACTTTATATCTTTCAAAATATTTGAGCCTCACTATTGTCCACAATTTACCCTTTTTATACTTGACTTGATTCAATTGCAAATCAACCATGATCTGTATAAATCACAATTTCATAATAATCCATATGTTAGTATTTTACTAACATAAATACATTCCACCCTATCTCCATATTATATTTGAAATTCATCATCAATCAAAATATTCAACTCTTAATAATTCCTTATAACATTGGAACCAACTTTTCCAATTTACTTAAAATGGTCTTCACCATTTTACCACTTAAATTCTTAATACCAATAATTCATCATTGAAATTATTTCCATTCAAATGCTTTTACAAAAGCATAATTACATTTAAGGACCCCAACTATGCAATTGTTGTACTTAAATCACCAATCAATTCAATCTTCCCAAAATAATCAATTTCACATCTAACACTCATTTCAATTCTCGAACAACAATTTCGAGGATAGTACATCAATTATACAACTCTTACACAACAACCCATTATTAATTTTCCAGAATTCAGACAACTCGCACTACCCTTAAAGAATCATTATTCTGTATTGATATAGATACTGGAATTCAATTCCATTTATTCCGTTAAAAACTAGACTTGCATACGAATCTATCCATATAAATAACTCCTTCTAATTAATTATGTACAATTTATGGTGAATTTTCAAAGTTCACCAACAGAATCTGTTTTGTACAGAATTCTGCTGTCCGACTTTTCTGACCTTTCCTCAGTTAAAAATTCATATATATTTGTATACAAATTGAAATTGATCTCTGTTTGTTTTAAACAAAACTAGATCCATATATGAACACAATATATAAAAATAACCTCCAAATTATTTTTATATATTTTCTGGTGAATTTTCGAACCTACTGCCAGAATCAAAATCCAAACTGTTTTATTTAACTTCATCCTTAGGTTCTTCATCAATTCTTACAACCTCAAAATCATCAAAAATCATCATCAATTTCAACAACCATAGTATAAACCCAAATTTCTAGATTTGGGGATATTTGAATCAAGCAAGATTATCATGCAATAATGGTACCAAATGATAGTCTTTTTCCCATATGACAATTTTCTATCTTCATCATACTCATAATCCTAAAGAAATTGCTTGAAAAATTGAGTTAAAGCTTGCTCTTACCTTAGGAGAAGACCACGTCTGTTTTGGAGAAGAAGAGAGCAAATTTGGATGAAATTTAGGAAACATTTCATCTTGATTTAGATTATATCTAACTTTAAATGAATATAAAATTCATTTAATTGGAATAAGACTAAATCACCCTTAATGAATCTTCTTATTTACCAAAAAACCAAGCCATCTGATTATTACAAAGTCAAATATAATTTAATTTGACTTTGACCTACGAAAATGCCCTGAATTTTTTAAAACTTGCGTTTTAGTCACTAAATTTCACAGTTTCGGTTAAATCTGAAAATTTACACATTTCCAGACCAAATTTCTCTGATCCAAAATATTAAAATAATATTTCCATCCATTTTATAACATCCTTCAAATTTTTGTAAAATTCCAATTCGATCGGAATTTACCGATTCCTTACCGGCTTTAACTCTTTCTTTACTAAAATTCCAAATCCAAAAATATGATTTCTATAAAACTCCACTCTCAAGAGTAAACCATCTATTTATGGAATAAAATTCTTTTTAGGAAATTATCACTTAATTCCCTAAACTTTTCCCAATTTTCTTCTTTGACCATCAAACTTCCAAAATTTGCATTTTGGTTATTATCTGAATTTTTGGGGTATTACAATTCTCCCCTCCTTAAGAAAATTTGTCCTCGAATTTTAAGACTTTCTATGAAAAATCGTAACTCCCCTTTATAAGGATTGCACTTTCCATTGAAATTTTGTAAAGATCATGCAAATCATTATATTTGGAAACTATTTAATCCAAATCTTCAACTTGATATGAAAATATCTACACATTAATATATCATTCTCTTTTTCCCCAAGTAACGTCCTCAGTATTATGATTTTACTAAATCACTTTGACTAGAGGAATCATTTTGTTTCGTAGTTCTTTAATTTCTCAAGCTAAGATCCAAATTGATTATTCTTCAAAAATCAAAATCTATTCACATCCCAATTTCCTCTATTGAAAAGACATATAGAAGCTCTGGTCGATACTTTCCTAGCATCGACACATGAAAAATATTGTGTACTTTGTCCAACTCTGGATCTCAATTACCTCCATAGTTAATGCTAACTGATAAGCCATCAGTCCAACTCTTTTTAATATCTCATAAGATCCAATAAATCTTAGACTTAATTTTCCTTTGCTCCCAAAACGCAAAATTTTTTTCCAAGGCGATACCTTAAGAAAAACTTTATCACATTCATGAAATTCAATTTATTTTCGCTTCAAGCCTGCATAAGACTTTTGCCGATTAAATATCATCTTGAGATTATCTTTACTTTATCTTCAACTTAATTCAATAAATCTGAGCGAACAAGATTTTGATCTTTTAACTCAAACCCATTCATGGGTGTTCGATATTTTCTCCCATATAAAACTTCACACGGAGCCATATTGTTATTCAATTGATAATTGTAGGAAAATTCTACTAAAATCAAACACTTTTCCTTTCCCATGATTCCTTGGAATCAATCACACATGCACTCAGCATTTCTTCAAATATATGAATAATACTTTCTGACTTACCATCCGTCTGTGGATGAAATATCGTATTGAATTTCAATCAAGTACCCAAACTTTATGCAAATATTTCCAAAATCTTAAAGTGAACTTTGGATCTCTGTTGGATATAATGGATACTAGTATTCCCTGTAATCGATCTATCTCCTTGATATACAACTCTGTATATTTATCCAATGCACAGTTCATTCACATCGGAATAAAATGTGTCGATTTAATTAACCAGTCACTATCACCCAAATGGAATCCTTTTTATTTTATGTCAGAGATAACCCTGTAACAAAATCCATAGTGAATCTTTACTATTCCCATTCTGGAATTATATTTAGTCGCAATAATTACGAAAACACTTTATTCTCAACTTTTACTTGTTGACACGTCAAACATGTAATAACAAACTCAGTAATATTTTTTTTCATACGTGGCCACCAAAATGACTCTTTACATCCTGATACAATTTTTTCCCACCTGAAAGCATAGTCAATGGACTATAATTTGCTTCAGAAAGAATATCTTTCTTCAATTCCTCATTATGAGATGTATCACTATACACCACATACTTTTTGTTCAATTCTAGTTGTACCAACACTGGTGCTTCTGTTAAAATATTCTTTAAAGCTTTTAAAACTCCCTTGATATTTCTCAGTCCAAGCAATTGAAACATCCTTTCTCAAGAGCTTGATCAAAGGAGAAGCAACCATCGAAAAGTTTTTCACCAACCTTCGATAATAACCAACAAGTTCCAAAAACTTTGGACCTTTGAACATTCTTTGGAGGTTTCCACTCCAATATTACTTGAAATTTATTAGGATAAACTCTTATGCCTTCTGCCAAGACGACATAACCAAGAAGAGGAACTTCTAATAGCCAAAACTCACACTTTGACATTTTGGCATATAACTTTTTACTCTTAATTATCTCGAGCACAATACAATATGAACATCATGCTCTATCTTTGTATTCGAGTATACCCAAATTTCATCCATATAGACCATCTCAAACTGATTTAAGTAAGGTTGAAATACTCGATTCATCAAAATCCATAAATGCTACTAAATCATTTTTCAAATCAAACGGTATTACTACAAACTCGTAGTGTCTATACCGTTTCCTGAAAACTATCTTTGAAACATCTTCCTCTTTAAAATTTAACTGTTGATATCCCATTCGAATATCAATTTCATTTTTTTAACATTGTTGCTCCTTTTAAGCTGATCAAACAAGTCATCAATCCCCAAAATAGGATATTTGTTATTGATAGTTACTCAGTTTAACTATCGATAGTCTATACATAATCGCATATATCCATTTTTATAAACAATACCGATTTACCCCAAGGTATAATATTCGGTCTAATGCATCCTCCATCTATCAGTTCTTGCATTAGTTCTATATTCTCTTAACTCAATCGAAATCATTCGATACGAACCCATAAATACAAGATCAATACCTTGATAATCATTAATATTGAATTCCACCTCTCAATCTGGAGGTAACCCATAATAATAAATCTAAAAAGACTTATGGAAATTCCCAAGTTATGGAAATATCATATGATCTTACTTCAGATAAATCTATCACCTTAGCTAGAAAAGCTATGCATCCTTTTTACATCATCTAAATCGCAACCAATACTGATATCACATTAGTGATGATTTCACTATTTCATCAATCATTAAAATTCTTAACTTCTCCGCATTTTTATAAATTAATCGCTTCTTGCGACCATTAACCCAACCTTAATGCAGAGACAACCAACTCATGATCAAAATGATCTTAAACTTGTTAATGATAATCCCATCAGATTCATCAATAACATAAGCTCCTGAATCTTTACTGGACATTTATTAATTGTCCGTCTAATAATTGTATCATAATCGTGACCTATAGGTCTTCCACAATAATATCACTTGATATCAAGTAGAATTGAATATCTCTACTTTGGAATTCCTTATTTCATTCTTAAGGAAATATTTATAACTTTTTCAGATCCATAGAAATTATTCTTGAGCAATTACAACATTTTCCATCTCCAAGGAAAGTCTTAATGTTCACATCGTTCAATAAGAAAACTCGATAAATTTGTAGCAATAACTTCATAGCAATTAATGCAAAATCACACTAGTAAACAAATTTACTCCTTTTTCTTATCATTACGAACTTGACACTTTTCAAGTTCTTGAGAATCAATCTCAATCTATACAATAATTCATTGCAACCTGGAAGGTTAGACAATCCATTTTCTCATATTTACCTTCACAAGGTAACTCTATCAAATTTTATGGACTTGATATCTATTCTCAATCAAACTCATAACCATTTGATTCCCTACTAATTCAGCTTTCTTTAAACTTTTAGCGGAAATCATATTTACCGCTTAGTCAATTTCTCTTACTCAAATCATCAATGATTTAAATAATTTAATGCTTAGCTTAAATATTTCAAACTTATTTAAGCTTACCTAGAGAACCTCAAAATCATTCACTAGATTCCGATATCTCCTCTGGATCCTCATCCGATTCAACTTTTCTTGTAAGCAATTCAAACTTTTTAATCAATTCTTCCACAAAATGGAGAAAAATCCCTTATAACATCCACCCTTCTAAGGTGTTTTACATAAGTCATGTTGGGTCCCTTTTTGTCGATTTTAATCTCGACCTTCTTTTCAACAATTTCAACTTTCTAACCTTTGTCTTTAATTCCAACATCTGAACATAGTCAGAATTATCATACATTATTAAAGAGTAACTTTACTCTTAATAAGCATCATCATAGTATATATACAAATATCAGTAACTTTTGACATCCTAGTGGCATGTATACACTTTTTAACTCAAAATAACCTCGGTTTAGTCCTAGAATCGGCTAAACCTGTAGCTCTGATGCCAATAAATGTAACACCCATAACCCGTATAATTATACCTATACAGATTATAGATGTCACCCGTATTTTCTAAAACCATTTTACGATTCAAAAGCGATTTAAAATTTATTCTCTTTAAAATGATAATTGATATTATAAAAATATCATATCATATAAAACATGTTTCATTGTAACCAATTTAATTCAAAAGATTTTATGAATAGTGATGAACATTACCGTGAACAGTGTACTGACGTACAAAAACTTTGACTTCAAAATGTGCATTGATGCACTGGTTCAAAATCCAATGAATAGCATGATCTTCATAAAATCTCCAAATTTAGAATGAAAAATAAGAATTCAAGAAGTTGGCAAGACCAAAAGAGGTTTTCGAATAAGGCGTGGGCACGGCTTATTCATCCTGAACTACTGCAGAAGAAGTCTTTAGTTAAGGCGTGGGCACGTCTTACCAGTCCATACAACTATTTCCAATTTAGTCAACAAAACTACTTAAACATTTATAAATACATGCCACTAATTAGTCTACATTACATCTTAGGATGTCTTACTGATATAGACATATACTTCTTGATGCTTGATGTCGCTTTGTACCCTTTATTCCACTACCGGCTTTTTACCTACGCGTGAAATCATCACACGCTAAGTATATACTTAGTGAGGTAATTAAAACAATATATAGTGCAATACAATTCATGCATGGTTTTCAATGTCAAAATCAAATTTCCATAAAATCATTTTACTAATTTATCAAATATTTTACCATGATCAATATAATATAAAACTCTTATTTATTTTTTTCCCATAAGCTCGTAAGCTTATTTTACCAAAATACTTAACATTTGAATTCCATAAGCTTGTAAGCTTATTTTATGAATATACTTACCATTTGAATTCCATAAGCTTGTAAGCTTATTTTATCAATATACTTGCCATTATTCATAAGCTTGTAAGCTTATTTGCATACTTACCATTTTTTAACCAATAAACCATAAATCATAGCCCATAATATAACTGTATGAGGAACCCGGTATAGGAGTCAAATATTGCACCGAAGTGCTGAGGTCGAGCTTTGCTCACCTAATAATGCACCGTAGTGCTTGTACCGTGTCTTCGTTAGACACTAAGGCCTGCACTATGTGTCTTCTCTAGACACTCTAGTACTACCTAATATTGCAGCTGCTGGACTCTATGGCATGCCATTAATACCACTGATCCTCAATAACATACTTGGGCATATAGTCAGTTTTATTTGATCCATCCATGGCAAAGTATATCATCATAATTTAGCAATGGGGCAGTTCATACCCGAAAACATTCATGGTAAAATATCATATTTCTCATAATCACAGCATTATAATTTCATCCAATGACATCTCAATGTTATGTCAATTTTAAAAAAAAGACATAATAACATGTTGTTATAAACGAGGTCGACTTATCGCAAGTCTTCCCGATGATGTATAAAACATCCATATATAATTTCATGCATGTATTGCACTCACCTTGACACTTTATATCTTTCAAAATATTTGAGCCTCACTATTGTCCACAATTTACCCTTTTTATACTTGACATGCTTCAATTGCAAATCAACCATGATCTGTATAAATCACAATTTCATAATAATCCATATGTTAGTATTTTACTAACATAAATATATTCCACCCTATCTCCATACTATATTTGAAATTCATCATCAATCAAAATATTCAACTCTTAATAATTCCTTATAACATTGGAACCAACTTTTCCAATTTACTTAAAATGGTCTTCACCATTTTACCACTTAAATTCTTAATACCAATAATTCCTCATTGAAATTATTTCCATTCAAATGCTTTTACAAAAGCATAATTACATTTAAGTACCCCAACTATGCAATTGTTGTACTTAAATCACCAATCAATTCAATCTTCCCAAAATAATCAATTTCACATCTAACACTCATTTCAATTCTCGAACAACAATTTCCAGCATAGTACATCAATTATACAACTCTTACACAACAACCCATTAATTTTCCAGAATTCAGACAACTCGCACTACCCTTAAAGAATCATTATTCTGTATTGATATAGATACTGGAATTCAATTCCGTTTCTTCCGTTAAAAACTAGACTCGAATACGAATCTATCCATATAAAGAAATCCTTCTAATTAATTCTGTACAATTTATGGTGAATTTTCAAAGTTCACCAACAGAATCTGTTTTGTACAGAATTCTGCTATCCGACTTTTCTGACCTTTCCTCAGTTAAAAATTCATATATATTTGTATACAACTTGAAATTGATCTATGTTTGTTTTAAACAAAACTAGATCCATATATGAACACAATATATAAAAATAACCTCCAAATTATTTTTATATATTTTCTGGTGAATTTTCGAACCTACTGCCAGAATCAAAATCCAAACTATTTTATTTAACTTCATCCTTAGGTTCTTCATCAATTCTTACAACCTCAAAATCATCAAAAATCATCATCAATTTCAAAAACCATAGTATAAACCCAAATTTTTAGATTTGGGGATATTTGAGTCAAGCAAGATTATCATGCAATATTGGTACCAAATGATAGCCTTTTTCCCATATAACAATTTTCTATCTTCATCATACTCATAATCCTAAAGAAATTGCTTGAAAATTTGAATTAAACCTTGCTCTTACCTTAGGAGAAGACCACGTCTGTTTTGGAGAAGAAGAGAGCAAATTTGGATGAAATTTAGGAAACATTTCATCTTAATTTAGATTATATCTAACTTTAAATGAATATAAAATTTATTTAATTGGAATAAGACTAAATCACCCTTAATGAATCTTCTTATTTACCAAAAAACCAAGCCATCTGATTATTACAAAGTCAAATATAATTTAATTTGACTTTGACCTACGAAAATACCCTGAAATTTTCAAAACTTGCGTTTTAGTCACTAAATTTCACAGTTTCGGTTAAATCTGAAAATTTGCACATTTCCAGACCAAATTTCTCTGATCCAAAATATTAAAATAATATTTTCAACCATTTTATAACATCCTTCAAATTTTTGTAAAATTCCAATTCGATCGGAATTTATCGATTCCTTACTGGCTTTAACTCTTTCTTTACTAAAATTCCAAATCCAAAAATATGATTTCTATAAAACTCCACTCTCAAGAGTAAACCATCTATTTATGGAATAAAATTCTTTTTAGGAAATTATCACTTAATTCCCTAAACTTTTCCCAATTTTCTTCTTTGACCATCAAACTTCCAAAATTTGCATTTTGGTGATTATCTGAATTTTTGGGGTATTACACAAGCGATCTCTCGATGCTCTTACAGTGTCAAGGTAAAATATTCAAACAATGAACAAAACAGTCATGAGCAAAAACATAATTCATCATTTATAAGTAGAAAATAATTGTCTAGGCAACACAAAGATTAACACCAAGTAAAACAGTCATGATGCTATCAAAAAGTCATACAAGATTCAACGTCTAATACAACCCCAAACATGTGAAGAATTTAAGAATAAAGGAAGAATGACTCCCAAAATCGGGGGCTATGTCGTGACAATTCTAATCAGCACCGCGTCTGCCTTGGTGATTAGCCTCTCTCGAGACCTGATCACCGCTCTGCTAAAGTCTGGCTATGGAGGACACCAAGGAAGGTCGGCTGGTAAACGGTGGGGAAGCACTGCAGTTGCTCGCTCACGCCTTAAGTAAAGCTCTTCTCTCTTCTTCCTTGCCTCATTCTTTTGGCGGCTACGTCTGGTTATTTATAGGGAATAATCTCCTAGGGTTTTGCATGATTGGAGATTCCTTAAATAACCGTTGCTATCTTGTCCAGACTTAAAAATGAAAGGTGGATGTCAGAATATTTAAGGCTTGCTTGCACGTGAAGGAGGTCATCCATCTGGTGTGTGACATAGAAGGTCTCGTCATACCTGCTTCAAACTCTTCAGATAAACCTTGCCTCGGTGAGATAAATTTGCTCCTCACATTCTTCTATCTTCCATTGGCCCTTGCAAATTATGTTGTTACGACTGAAATATTCTTCCTTTGTAAGTTTCCTGCACATACACAATCCACACAAACCCTTTCTCCTCAGCAGCATCAGTTAAACCAAATAAATCTTGCCGAAGCAAAACTTATCCACAAGAAAATATAACCTAAATGCAACTAAATACAACTAATATGTTGTGCATACTTTGTTTAGACGAGCAATAACTTAAGTGAAAAGACTAGAAATTGTGTCTTTTTACGGAGTTATCAATACTCAAAATAATTAAAGTAGAATTGTATGATATTTCCACAACTCGAGAATTTATAGATGTCTTTTCAGATTAATTACCTGGGTTACCTCCAGATCGAGAGGTAGAATTCAAGGTTGATGGTTATCAAGGTATTGAGAATGTTTTTATGGTTTTGTATCGAATGACTTAAGTGAATTAATAGATATAGAGGCTCAATTAAAAGAGTTGATTGATTAAGGTTTCATCAGACTGATTGTTTCATCTTATAACAAATTTAAGCCAAAAGATTTTTTTTGAATAGTGATGAACAGTACTGCTACAGTAATTTCAACAATATATATAAAATTCATAAAATTACCATTTTGTTTCCAAATTTGTTCAACAAAGCAAATAAAACACTAATAATTGCATGCCACTAATAAAGTCAACATTACATCTTAGGATGTCTTACTGATATTGAAATATACTCCTCGATGCTTGATGTTGCTTTAAACTCTTTATTCCACTATTGGCTTTTTACCTACGCGTGAAAATCATCACATGCTAAGTATATACTTAGTGAGGCAATTTAAAACAATAAACGGTGCAATACAATTCATGCATGAATATCAATGTCAAAATCAAATGCCATAAAATCATGTTACCAACATATCCAATATTTTACCATGATCAAAATAATATAACTGAGTATAAAATTTCTTACCAATATACTTGTCATTTATTCCATAAGCTTGTAAGCTTAATTTCATGCTTACCATTTATTAACCAATAATCTATAAAACCATAGACAATATCCCAGTATAAAACCCTGAGGACCTTGGATATTCGAGTAATATTTGCACTGTAGTGCTACACATAAGGTCGTTCCCACCATATACACCGAAGTGTATTACACATAAGGTCGTGCCCACCATATACACCGAAGTGTATTATAAACCTGCAGCTGCTATACTCTATAGCATGCCAACTATACCCTGTCCCTCAATGACTTACTTGGGCATATAGTCTATTTTATTTGATCCATCCATGGCAACGTATATTATCATAATTTAACATTGGGTAATTCATACCCGAAAATATTCATGGTAAAATATCACATTTTCCATAATCAATGCATTATAATTTCATACTATGACATATCAATGTCATGTCAATTTATAAAAATATGGCATAATATCATGCTGATATAAACAAGGTCGACTTATCACAAGTCTTCCTGATAATGTATAAAACATTCATGTATAATGTCATGCATGTATTGCACTCACCTTGACACTTTATATCTTTCAAAATATATGGGCCTCACTATTGTCCACAATAAACCCTTTTCTATTTGACTTGCTTCGATCAAAAATCAATCATGAGCTGTATAAATCACAAATTCATAACGATACATATGTTAGTATTGTATTAACATAAACATATCCCCTAACAACTCCATAATATACTTGAAACTCATTTTCCACCAAATATATTAACAATTATTAATTCTTTTTAATTTTTGCACCAACTTTTCCAACTTATATAAAATGGTCCTTCACCATTTTACCACTTAAAATTTCAATACAAAAATTCCCAAACAACAATTTCCAGCATAGTACATCAATTATATAACACTTACACAACAACCCATAAATTTTCCAAAAATGCCGAATTGATCCCAACTTTTCAAAAATTACAAAATGGTCCCAAAATTTTTCTAAGGCTTGTAAAATACTTCCTTCATCATTTCCAACCCTTATAATATTTTTCCATAATTTTTCTCACTCAAACAATCCATGGTTGAAACTTAAAGAACAAGTTCTAGAAAAATTAAACATGTTCTAATCATCATACATGCTTGAATATGAATCAACTACCTCACAAACATCAAGATCCATCATTAATTTCGTGATCCCTTATATGAACACAAACTATAGAATTTGGGATCTTTAAACACCAACAAGATTATCATGAAATATTGGTACCAAATGATAGCGTTTTTCATGTATAACAATTTTCTATTTACGACATACTCAAAATCCAAATGAACTTGCTTAAAAATGGAATTGAAGCTTTCTCTCACCTTTGGAGAAACCCACAGCAGCTTGGAGAAGACGATGAGCAAGTTGGATGCAATGTTGGGTGCATTTCATATTAGTTTACATTTAATTCCACTTAAATGAATAAAATATTCATTTAATTGAGATAAGACCAAATCACCCTTAATGAATCTTCTTATTCACCATAAAACCATGACAACTCATCCTTATCATCTTCCAAAGTCAAAGATGAATTATTTTGACTTTAATTTACGAAAATTCCTATGAATTTTCAAAAATTGCATTTTAGTCACTAAATTCCACTGTTTTAGTTAAATCTAAAAAATTGAACATTTCCAAACCAAATTTCTCTGATCAAAAATATTAAAATAATATTTCCAACCATTTTATAACATCCTTCAAATTTTTGTAAAATTCCAATTCGATCTGAATTACCGATTTCATACCGAACTTTAACCCTTTCTCATTTTTCGTTTCTAAAATTTCAAATCCAAAAATATGATTTCTATAAAACTCCACTCTCAAAAGTAAACTATCTATTTATGGAATAAAATTCTTTTTAGGAAATTTATCACTTTATTCCCTAAAATATTCCAAGTTTTATACTTTGGCCACCAAACTTCAAAAGTTACATTTTGGTCACTAACCAAAATTTTGGGGTATTATACTGATACTAGGAGATAACCCTTGGTCAATGATGCCAAGCTATGCTCCTTACTCCACTCGTTTTTCCTTGGCTATGCGTGAAACCATCACACACTAATTATACACTTAGTGAGGCATTTCTTAACTAAAGTAAGTCGCATCGATATATAAAATACCATATAAACCATAGTATAGAAAATAACATATATACATATAAAAACATACTTATTAAATCACTTTTCATATAAGTAACCTGAAAATCAACAGTTCAATATCGACAGTTTAAAAATCAACATTTCAAAATTAGTAGTGTAGAGTCAACAGTTCATAAACCAATACTGCAGAATCCACAGATTTATAATAAACAATTTGAAGTTAACAGTTCAGATATAAAGCACTTTATGCCAAATCAGAATATTTGATGAAAGCTTTACTTTCAACGAATCTGATAAACATGCACTTTTCACATTCATTTAAATTACAACCTAATATATAATAAATCAGAATGTATGTATGTGAGTTAGAATGTATGGTATGTTAGTTATTCGATACTAATTTCATTTCATACGATCAAAGTAAACCTTAACGCTTTAAAATACAACTTTGAGTCCTTTAATATTCATATCAATCGCCAACTCACATAACATTCAAAATTTCACAATTCAACCATTAAAATTAATTCTTTTAGAATTCATCTCAACATTTCCAAAATATTCAAAATGGTCCCTTGCCATTAATATTCCATTCAAGCTTCTAACAACATATTCAATCATTCTAACAATTCATTCAAGCATTAAACAAAAACGACTAATCATTTTCCATTTCAAACCCATTATCTCTACACTTTACGATTTGGCCCTTTAACTTTTTAAAACTCCCAAATTAGTCCAAACAACATTCTAAAGCTTATACATTCTTTCATTTATCATTTCTAACACTTGAATTTTTTTTGTATAAATTTGCACTATTTTTATCCCTTAGGGCGAATGCCAAAGGTCACTTTGGTCTTGGTTCCCAACTTGATTCAAGCATGAATTCATCTACTAGACATCATTTCCAATAAACTACAAGCAATTCCATTTCAATTTCAATTCAACAATCAATTTCCATAATTTACCTAGCTTGGTCGAACCTTGTATTAACCATTTATAATTTGTTTCCAGTAAACTTTCAAGCATTGAAATGAATCAACAACACCATCTATATCATAATCAAGCTTCGGAACATTAAAACCTAACATCCCTTTCATCCATCCAATTCATGAACTTAAGGTTTCAAGCATTAAAAGCATGAACAAATGGTATCAAATGATAAAGAATTCCATGTAGAATAATTTTGTATTTTATGCTTTCATCCAAAATCCTAATAAATTGGCTTGAAAATTGAAAAAGAAATTTTTTCTTACCTGTGGAGGAACTCGCGACTTATAGAATAAGATGAATAAAATGTCTTGACTTTTCTAATAAAAATATTAAGCCATGTTATCATCTTTTTTAATTAAAATGAATTAAAAATTTATTTTAATGTGAAATAACCATTTTGCCCTTATGATCACTTTTTTCTCATCTGCCCACATGTCAAGTTCACTCATCAAACGGTCAAAGATGAACCAATATATTAGTATATTCCAATTTTTCCCTTCAAAATTCCCAGAATTACGATTTCGCCATTTTTCATCTAACAACTCGTATTTAACATGGAAACCCAACTTAAATCCAATGATCCATGTTCAATCCTTATATTTTAAGACATATAAATCACATTACTATCCTTTCCTTACCATCCTTTAAAATATCTCGATTATTCAATTCAATCAATTTTTTTAGATTTTCCCCAAGCTTTATCACTTTATAGCCTTTATACAAGTTTCGTCTCAAAAATTCGAGTAAAATGAAACCATCACTCTTGGGGTAAACTATTCATTTACAGAGCCAAAATACATAACTTTTGGAAATTACACTTTGGTCCCTAAACTTTTCCAAAGTTTATATTTGGCTATAAAACTTTCAAAAATTTTATTTTAGTCACTTACCAAAATTTGGGGGTATTACAAGTCTAGTTTCAATAAGCCCCAGGGTCATAATTACAACTCCCTCACTATTTCTGTTTAAGGATACTTGTAGGGTTCCTTGGAATTACTCTGCCAATATTTCCATGCTAGAAAGCTCATGGTCCATTAAAATAGTAAAGGTATTAGAAAAAGCGAAGAGGGTTGCAGAAGGAAAGAAAATAGTTGAAAGAGTGATAAAAGTTGACCACTTTACCAAAAATAAGAGATGTTACTCTCTTAAAACCTCAAAACAAGCTGAGAAAACAAGAGCAAAAGTAAAGACAACAATTGTGCCACCATAAATATTTAGTGATGGGCCTCCACCAACAATTAACTATCCAGTGAATGAGGCTCAAGTGTAAGAGTTCTTGAAGTTCTTAAAGCATAATATATAATGTTTCGAGTAGTTACACAAACATCAAGTATGGATTTTGATACTAGCTCTGTTAATGAATTCAAAAGTGCACTGTATGCCCTACTAAAGGTTATTAATCAAAAGTTTGTCCCTAACGTATCAATTGAAGCATAGTATGGTTAAATGCATCTTTGGGGGTAACATCATGAAACCTATTGGGTTCTGTACTTAGCCTAATAGGAATCAATATTGATTCAAATAAATTAAAAAATCTCTCACCATCTCATACATAAAAATATGTTTGAGGTTTTCTATGAAGATTAAACTATTTTTCGGTTCATTTCTCAATTGACAGAAAAATGTGATCCAATGTTCAAATTATTGCAGAAGAATATCTCTGAAGTTTGGAATGATGAGTGCCAAGAAACTTTTGAAATTGTTAAAAAGTATTTGTCCAATGCTTTGATTCTAGTAGCACTAGTTCCCAATAAACTGATAATTCTCTATCTCACAATCTTTGAGAATTTAATAGAATGTGTGTAGGAGTAACATGATGAGCCTAGAAGGAAGGAAAAATAGATCTATTATCTAAGCAAGAAGTTCACCAATTGTGAGATCTGATACCCACCAATCTAGAATTTATGGTGTGCTTTAGTTTTGGCAACCCGAAGGCTCATACAATACATGTTATACCATACTACTTGGTTGATATCCAGACTTGATCCATTAAAGTTCTTGATAGAATCACCAACTCTGATTGGCAGATTGGCCAGTGGTTGATGTTGTTATCCAAGTTTGACATCATGTATGTTAGCCAAAACGCAATAAAAAGGAGTTTCAGAGCAGACTTTCTTGCAAGTCGAGCCTTAGATGACTATGAGTCCTTGAACTTTAATTTTTCCAGACGAGGAATTGATCTGTATTTCAACTAAATAAGAAACTATTTCATATGAAAAATCATAGAAGCTTTATTTCGATGGAGCATTTAATGTTTTGGGACAAGGAATTGAGACAGTGCTAATTTCTCCAAAAAATGTCTATTATCCTTTTACAAGTATATTAGAGTTCTTTTGCACCAATAATATGACAGAATATGAAGGTTGTGCCATGGGGTTAAGAGAAGCCATGAAGAGAAAAGAAAAAGTGCTCAAAGTTTATGAAGACTCTTCGTTAGTGGTGTATTAACAACAAGGAGAATGGGAGACAAGTGATCTAAAACTAGTTGAATATAGGAATTTGATCCTTGAACTAATAAAAGAGTTTGAAGAGATTAGTTCCACTTATCTCCCCTGAGAAGATAATCAAATGGAAGATGTTTTGGCCACATTAGTTGCAATGTTTAAAGCAAATATAAAAGCTGATATGATTCCAATCAGAATACAATTATAAAAACACTCTAGCACATTGTTATAGCATAGAAGAAGAGGTTGATGGCCATCCATAGTACTATGATACCTTGCAACATATCAAGTATCAAACTATCCCCAACATGCCTTTGAGATTGATAAAAAACACTCAGAATGATGGTTGTTGAGATGTGTGGATGTTATAGAAGCAAGAAGTATTTTAGAAAAAGTGCATGGTGGAATTGGAAGACATGTTAATAAACTCTCTATGGCCAAAACGATTACAAGATATGAATATTATTTGGTTACGATGCAAACAGATTGTGTTGATTATGTAAAAAGATTTCATAAATATTGAATATATGAAGAAAAGATCCATGTGCTTATGTTACCTTTGCATGTGATAACCGCACCATGGTCATTCTCTATATGGGGCATGGATGTCGTTGGAGTGATAACACTGAAAGCTTAATGAGCATCACTTTATCCTAGTGACAATTGATTACTTCACTAAATGGGTAGAAGTTGTTTCCTATTTCAGTATTATGAGGTCCATGGTTTGCAAGTTCATAAAGAATGAGATAATTTGTCAATATGGGTTGTTAGAAAGAATCATCTAACATAACACTACAAATTTGAACAGCAAGATAATGACAAAACTTTGTGTGTAATTTAAGATAAAATATACTAATTCAGCAACCTACCATCCAATGATGAATAGAGCAGTAAAAACGGCAAATAAGAACATTAATAGGATTATCACAAATACCACTGAAACTTACAAGGACTGGGATGAGAAATTACCCTTTGCCTTGTATATGTATCAAACTACAGTACAAACATTTACAGCGTCAATGCCTTTTTCTTTTGTCTATATAATGGAGGTCGTCTTACCTATTGAGGTTGAAATTCTATCACTTATATTTTGAAAGAGATGGAGTTGGATGAAGCTGAATGGGTTCAAGATCAGTTTGGTCAGGTGAAAGTCATTGAAGAAGAAGAGGTTGAAATCAATTGGTCATGGACATATGTATCAAAAGTGAATGATGCGCCCCCATGATAAGAAGGTTCATCCAAGAGAATTCCGAGAAGGTGATCTAGTGCTTAGAAAGATCTTACCTATTAATAAAGATTTTCATTGGATGCGGATGCCTAATTGGGAAGGGTCATATTCGTCAAAAAGGCCTTTTCTGGAGGAGCATTGATTTTGATAGAGATGGATGAAGAGGAGCTTAGAAACGCAATAAACTCAAACTCTGTTAAGAAGTACTACGCTTAAAAGAATAAAAAATGGAAATAATAATGGAAATAATAAAAATAAAAAATAAGAAATAAGAAAAGAGAATAATTGAAAATAGGGTTCAAGATGAAAATTCGCAAAATACATCTTGAACCAAATAAAGGATTTGAGTTGAAAAACTGAAAGAGCGGCTCAAATACATTTTGATATTAGGCATCAAGTAATTAAACACTCTAGAGAGCTTGGTATTTTGAGAGAAGCTTCACGTGTACAAAAACTTTGGCAACATTTGAAATCTTTCGGACATAAGCTTATCTCAGTGCTTCAAATTGTATCAAATTAATTGGTTCAGTAACACTCATGCTAATGATCCTTGGGGTATCTAACTCTTATTTCTAGATTTATTTTCATTTCTATTATTGTCGTGACTTTGTATAAATCTTAAGATTTTTATCAATAAATTCCAAGTCTATCATTTCAAACTTAAATTTTGTTTATTTTTGTAAGCATCTTATAAGTAAAGTACATAGTATACAAGAATGCAAAATATTTCTTGGTATTACTTTGAGCTAACCTTTTAAGTGCAGAGAATCCAAAGTATGTCACAGTGTTAGTACTTGTGTTCATTATTGAAAAGTGTATGACAAAATAAGACAAAGAATGATGTTTATAGCCCAAAGATATGGAAGGGGCAATAAAACGATGATAATTTCCTCTACACCAAAGCAAGTTCTTATCAAGGTATTATTACCCGATACAGACAAAGAATAGTTATCGCAAAGAAACAAAGAATAAAAAAGAAAAAATTAGAAAGAAAAAGAACCAAAGTGAAAAACCCAAAAGGACGCTCTGAGAAATGAATCTAAAGCAAAAATCTGAAAAGGCACTTTAAAACGATGAGGTGGAAACCCGAAGGAAATTCTAAAAAGAGTTTAACCTAATTTGAAGGAGCAAAATGAAGACTCAACAAAGATAATGACTCATCAAAGAGAATGAAGCAAAGATTTACAAGACATTAGAGCTCGCAATACTAAAATAATATCAAATATTCATATTTAGGTATTTGAGAATAGGAGCATACACATTCATTTTATCAAAGTTTGAATATTTGATAGTAATTCAAAAAGTTAGCAAAGATTTCAATTCACAATTTCATGTTGAAGAAGAAGAAGATTTCAGCAAATAATTAATTCACATCTTCACCATTGGAAGAAGTGGATCTCAGCAGAGAATTGAGAACCTTCAGGTCATTTACCTTTGGGTACATTAAAAATATATCAATGAAATATGATAATATTTTGCATGTTTAAATCCATCACAAAAAGAGGTGGAATAACATTTTCAATGGAGAGTTCATAATAAGAAGAACTCGACTTCAACATAGCCTTTATGGGAGAATAAGGAGCTTATATAGGAGAGCTCGTCTATTATTTACAAAGAGATGGAAGCGACCAAGGAAGACGAAGTTCATATAGGAGAGTGTAATCACCATTTTTACCTTGACAGCAGCCCCTTCCACGTTTCAGCTACAGCCAACGGTTCCAGCAGCCTCCAGAAGAACACCAGTTGTCCCTCCACGTCGGCAGCTCCACCACAACAGTATTCCAGTAGCTTCCAGCAACAATAGATGTTCCCCCTCCATCCAATAACTTACAGCAAGCAACCCAGCTGTCCCTCTACACTCCAGTAGCTTCCGGCAGCTCCATCCATGGCCTCCTAAGCACCGTCCACGTCCCAACATCCTCATCAGCAAATCAGAAAACAACAACAAATATATATATATATATATATATATATATATATATATATATATATATATATTACATGTAAAACTATAAAACCCTCTAGAACAATATGTAAAATTAACAGAGAGGAATCAAGAACAATACAAAGCAAAGTTTATTTTTACATTTGGTCTTTATTTTTCAGTTTGGTATTTTATATTTTATTTTTTTCGAAATAAAAAAATCAGTAAGAAAAAAAAAATAGAAATATAAAGGAACAATTTTACCTCGTTCATAGTTCTTCGTCGGAGTCTAGGTCGCCGGAGAAACATCGGTTGAAGAATCGGAGAAAGGCTTGAGATTTTCAGTCTCGTTTTTGGTAGTTTAATCCCAAATCAGGATTTAAAAATTTTTTAAGGATAAATTTTTAGGTTCGGGTTTTGTGTGGGATGATCGGAAGAGTGTTTGGCCACCGATTTACGGTGGCCGATGTCGAGGCTTAGGCGTTGAATGGATCTCGACTTAGCCAAGGAGAAGAGAGCTTTGGGTTGCTAAGTTGAAAGAAGAAGAAAAGAGAAGGGAGAGTGTGAAAGGAGAAAATGAAAAATAGGGGAACACGTTACTGGAAAGTAAAAAAGTGGGAGTTGGTATCATTTTATTTTTTTGGGTAAACTACACACAAGGTCACTGGTTTTTAGGAGCTTCTTACTTTGTTCATTTATTTTAAGGGTTAATTACAAAATAATCCCTCTAATTTATGAGCTTATTTATAGTTTAGTCACCGATTTTTTATTTATTTATTTTATTTCGATTTTTGCATGTCAATTTCTATTTTATTTCATTTTAGTCATTAGTTAATTTTGTTATTATTTTATTTGTGAATATGATTACATAATTTTAATTTTCTTTATTTTGGTCATTATTTAATTTCCATTTTATTTTATTATTGTCCTTTATTTTTCAATACTTTAAATATAGTACTTTATTTATTTATTTATGTTTTATTCACTAAATATTTACATGAAATACAATATAATAATTTCATATTTGATTAAATAAAAATGTTTATTTATTTTAAATTTTAAGAAAGGGTGGTCTTAAAATAACTAGACGTCATATTCTGGTATTTTAAAAAATATATATCTTATTTATAAATATATATATATTACTTCATTTTTAATATCAAAGAAATTGGTTGTCTTAAAGCAACTAGATGTTCTTTTCTGATATTTTTAATCAAATATTATATTTAATTTAGTTTTATTTAAATTATTTTTCTTATCATATTTTTTATATTTATTTATTTTTTAATATTAAGAAAGGGGATGTCTTAAAGCAACTAGATGTCATTTTCTGATATTTTTAAATAAATAAATGTCCTATTTACAAAACCCTAAATATATATATATATATATATATATATATATATTTAATACTTTTTCCTTAGAAATATCATATTGAATTTGAAATAACACGATTATAAATTAAATTCATATTCGAATTCTTAAATTTCAACTATTAGAGACAATTTATAATCGAAAGGAACCAATTTTGGGCGTTGTGAGGGTACTTATCATTCCCCAAACGTAACCGACCACGAATCTTTTTTTATTAAAAAGAATGAATTTTTGGTTAAACGCAGACCGGATTATCTTTTAACTGATGTTTTCCTAAAAACTCTTTTAAAAGGTGATTTTGAGGTATTCGACCTACCTAACTCAAAAGGTCGATGGTGACTCCCAAAACATTTCAATAAAAACCATTCATTTATCAACATTATTTTTCCCGCCAAGGAAATTTCGTGCCCGGGCAAAAACCGGTTACGACAGCTTGGCAACTCCGCTGGGGAACCTGGTCAACCTAAGTCAATTATTGTCTCTATAATTAGAAATTGAGAATTCATTTTTATTTAATTTATGATTCATTTCTTTCAATTTATTTTATACCCTTGTATATTTATTTGTATTTAATTACTTTTTAGATATTAATTTTTGTGTAAAAATTTCTCCTCACACACAATACTTGCATTGCATAACATAAGCTCTATACTCGAGCTCTTTTACCTTTTAAGTGGGAGTGAAAGCGACGTCTTCGTGAGAATTTATTCCCTGTGTTAGACCTAGCAAGTAGCTTTCAGGTTCATATGCTCTATGTCTTTGTGAGAATTTATTCTCCGTGTCAGGCATAGAGAAATGTGTCCCCTCGAATTGAACTCGATCCTCTTAAGTCTGTAATGGACTAGGATTGAGGGTTTGGCAGCCCAAGAGGCACCAACAAGGATAATTCGAGTACCTTTACTCCTAGAACCAAAACCCTGCATATAATAAATCGTAGAAATTTACCCTATTTAAGACAATGTTGAAACCCTATCCGTAGGTGTACACAAAGGAGAAATAAGCTCTAGCTTTTAATTTATTTGATTTTATTTTTTCTTCTAAATAAATGCCTGCAAACTAGTAATCATGCGGTTAGGTTAATTTTTCCAAACAAAGCATGGAACTAGAAAACATGAGGTTATGATTTTTTTATATACCATGATAAATAAGAATCTTTTCTTTCTATTAATTGGTACTAATCATTTTATTTTTTTTATTTTTATCTATTTTGAAGATACATTTTATTTTGTTTTAACTTGTTTATATTGATTTCTTGTGCTTGCGTTGCATGATCATGACATAACCTGAAGGTGTTGACTCGAGAGAGTGTTCATCAAATTGAAAAGTTTTCATAAATGGACAAAACATTTTATGATCAAGCAAACTATGACGCAGCCAAGGAAAGGCATCCTGAGGAAACTCTGAGGATACAAGAGAGCTATGCACACAAAGATTCTGTTAGATTGATACCAAAAGCATTCTACGGTAAGAGTATCAGTCGGGGCATTCAAAATAAATGAGGTTTTTATGAAGCTCAAGCATGTTATTTGAAGGATCAAAACAAAAAAATTGAGCACAGAAATGGAAACCATGCATGAAGATTTCCAAAAGATCAGTCAAGCCTTTCAAAATACTGGCGTAGGAAACACCCCAGAAGAGTGGATAACAGGGGTCACCAAACTGAAAAAAAGCTGCAACATACATGAAGATCTTGCCCAAGAACTCCGTAACCATGAAGATTCCCTCATAAGGGACAATGACCAACATTGCCTACAACTCCGAGAACTGACACAGAAGATGAAGGAAAAAGACAATATCATAGAAAAAGTTGTTGTCCAGACAAGTGATATGGCTCATAAGCTGATAAACTTAGCTGACTTTACAAGTAATTGAAGCAGATTAATAACTCAACTTTTGAGCATGAATAGAAACTAACTTGGCTTTGGAGAAGTTAGGAGTAAAAGCTATCCGTATATGTAAAGTTTTGTTTGATGTACCAAAACTTTTGTGTTCAATGAAGGTTGTTTTAAGATTATCACACTTGAGTAACACCTTTTTCATACATGTATTTGCATTTTGCATCTTTGCATTTTCATTTTGCATTCGTACTTTTATGTTTGTTGTCGTATTGCACAGTTTACATTCCCATTTTTTACATTTTCGCATTTACATTACAGTTTTATTTAAGTATTGTTATATGCATTGGTTATAAAAACATGTAAATAATTTATAAAAGGCTTTATAAAAGTAAAATCGATATCATTCATTCATTAAAAGAAGGATTTCAACCGAAGTGATCTTGGTTCTTACTTGTAGTAAAAACGCTTAGCACGACACAAGAAAAATGTCTAAAGAAACTGAGGATAGGCTAGCCAAATTTGAGATAGAGCAGAAAGAGACGCAAGAAGAATTGAGGAGCAAGATTGTACAAGTTGAAGCTAATATCGCAAATTCTCAGATCAATCTACTGAACAAGATGCAAGAAATGATTGGGAAATATTTGACCACTGGGAAAAGTCTTGTTGAAAACCCCATACATCCCCTTGGTGTTACACCTGTTTACATTCCGGGGCATACTTCTGCGCATCAGGAAATCCAATCACCAGTTCACTTCACTGTTAAGAATCCACAATATCAGGTTGGAGCTTTGTTCCCCACTGACTGTCCTACTGCTTTTGGGTTGAAGCCAGGTGAATTTTGTAATGAGGTCACTGACTCAAATGAATTAGTTAAAAAGAAAAAACTCATCCAAAAATTGAAAAATATGGAAGAGGTGATAAACTCTGGATAGACGACTGAGTCATTTTATGGGTTTGACGCCAAAGAGCTAAGTTCGGTCCCCGACCTAATTCTCCCACCAAAGTTCAAGGTTCCAGATTTCGAGAAGTATAATGGGACCACATGCCCTTCATCTCATATCACCATGTATTGTCGTCGCATGACTGGCTATGTGAAAAATGAAAAGTTGTTGATCCACTGTTTTCAAGACAGTTTATCTGGACCTACTTCCAAATGGTATAATCAGCTAAAACGTACTCAAATACGTTCTTGGAAAGACTTAGCTCAAGCCTTTTTGGGTCAATACAAGCACATGACTGATATGGTCCCTGATCGAACAATGTTACAAAACATGAATATGAAATGCAACGAGAACTTTCGACAATATTCACAACGATGGAGGGACGTTGCTTCTCAAGTGCATCCACCTTTGACTGAAAGGGAATTCACTACTTTGTTCATCAATACATTAAAACATCCCTATATTAATCACATGATAGGGGTTGCCACTAATAATTTTTCTGACATCGTCATGTGTGGAGAAATGATCGAAATAGTTATCAAGAATGGCAAGATAAGAGGCTTTGACAGTACTGAGGTCGAGAGAAAAGTCGAGATCAATACAGTAAGGTCTTATTCAACTAATCATGGGACCAAATCTTATAGAATGACCTGAGAGAAGGCTCGTATCGATGAAAGTCTAATGACATATTAAGAACTGCTCCCATTACTAGTTCAACAGAATCTCGTGACTCTAGTTCAGTCTAAATTGAAAGAACTCCCATTTCCTGAAGGATATGATGTTAATGCAATATGTATCTACCACAAGGGAAGCTCGGGGCATACTACTGAGAATTGTGGGGCATTGAAGCGCAAGGTTCAAAATTTAATTGAATCAGGAGCATGGACATTCGAGGAATGATATGGAAAGCTAAATAAACAAGTGGAAGTTGTTATCTACCATTATAGTATTTTCTATTTTCAGCATCTTGTTTGAACATGTTTTTTTGTTCCTTTCTCTGCCTTTTTGTGCAATAAATAAGTTTGTGTTGCTTTTAAGGTTATGAGCATTGAATCAATTTTGCAATCTTCTAGTTCATTGAATATCAATTGGATTAAAAAAACTCTTAATGATTAGAGTTATAATCTTTGACAAGATATCAAGATTGAAAACTAGAAAAACAAGGACCCTTGACCTTACCTCAGAAGAAATACACCCAAATACTACCCTCTTACAAATACGAGATAGCCTTCTCCTATTGAAAGGAATTACAAAAAGGCTTGGTATTTATATATAGGAGCGTACAACATGGGGCATCGTTGGTGTATTGCAAAAATGACTAGAATATTTTCTATTAATGACGTTCGATGATGAACATAATTTTTACAAATAGGTAAATCTAGTTTAAGTCAGTTGCTTGGGAATTGAACTCTAACGAAGAGATTTTCTGAATTCCACCAAAACACCTAGACTATAACAGGTTCTTCTTAACAAGCTTAAGAAGTTTGAGATGTATACTCATATTACTATTATATACAATAAAGCTTGAGTTATCCCCCTAAAGCAATTGTTTAATCGCCCTAGCTTTATGGATAATATTCAGCTAGCCTGTTATGCTTGAGTTGTCCCTCTAGAGCAATTGGTTAGTAGCCTTGGCTTTATGGATAACATTCAGCTAGCCTATTATACTATTAAATGCAATAAAGTTGTCCCTCTAGAGCAATTGGTTAATCGCCCTGGCTTTATGGATAAGTTTCAAATAGAAAAAAGAAAAAAAAAGAAAAAAAAGAGATTGTAAGAGATGGACTAAGGATGTTAAGAAACACCTGTTATAGTCAACTCCACACGAGCACCCAGAAATTTCATTTTTAGATCAATATTTTCGCACTGCTTTTGTTAGAGTTTACAAAACTTTCACAAATGAAATATTTCAGAGAACTGAAATAGAGGTATTCTAAATAATCTAGTAATTGGCAATCCTAGATGCGTCATTTTGTTCGCATCTGGTTAAAATACCAAGTCCTTAAAGTGAGGCATGTGACAACGTTCACAAAGAGCGAGAGAGGAGTGACATCTTACATAGATGTAACCATAGAAAATAGGAAAACCACCCTGAAACTAACCCATAAATCTTGATACTTGTCAAAGAACTATACTTCTCAAACATTAAAGATCTGTTGACTCTTTTATATTCTTTGAACTCATGCTTATGATTTGATTCTATTGTGAACCTGTAATAGACAATATTTTATTAAATTATTTCATTCTTCGATAAAGAGATGAGGAAAAACATTTTCAAAAAGGAAAGTCTCAAATGATGAAGCTTCTTGAAGCAAGTTGTTGCTTATTCTACCTCTATTGTAGAAAAGTAATAATCAAGGCCAGAATGATAAAGCATTCTTGAAAGCAAGTGGTCCAAGAAGCTGGAAAGTCTGGAGAATTGTACTTGTAAACGCTCTTTTGTGACATTATCAGCAATTCATCAAGAAGGATTACCCTATTCAAAAAATGCATATATCCCAGTGCATAGCAAAAAGGGCAATAATGCGACTAAATCAAGAATGAGATGGTTACCTCATTTAGAAGATGCACATATCTCAGACATTTCTGTCAGAAAGATTAATCACTTCTTAAGTTTGTGACAATATGAAGAGAATTCCTTAAGTTACTTGACAACTGTTGTTTAGTGACACCAGAATGATAGTATTCAAGATAAACAGATTTGGGCACAAATATAGCTACGAATACCCACAATGGAGCATTACTAAAATTGGACCTCATGGGGATCATGAGATTCAAATCAACGCTAATTGATAGTAATCCTTACAATTTATAATGTTGGGGCATTTTGAAGGCCACTTCAGACAAATCCATGTTGGGACATCTTGTAAGTTCGCAACAGTATGAAAACTTGGGGCATTTTAAAGGCTCATATCAGTAAGAAAACAATTTTGAATGCATTTTTTACGTTCATATCAGTAAATGCTGGGGCATGTTGAAAGCCCATTTCAGACAGAAATAATCCATGTGTGGCATTTTGAAGGCCCACATCAGTATGAATATTTGGGCATCTTTGAAAGCTCATATTAGCAAGAAGAAAATGTTAGGGCATGCTGAAAGCCCATTTCAATCAGAAATTGGAATATTGACGCATTTTGAACGTTTGTATCAGCAAATGTTGGGGCATGCTGAAAGCCCATTTCAATCAGAAATTGGAATATTGAAACAATTTTGAATGTTTGTATCAGCAAATAATGGGGCATGCTGAAAGCCCATTTCAATCAGAAATAGGAATATTGACGCATTTTAAACGTTCATATCAGAAAATACCGGGGCATGCTGAAGGCATATATCATCTTGCAGAAAGATCATTGATTTGAGCAAATATTTCCAATGAGACAGAAAGTTGCATTATTCTGGTGATTCGATGCTGGCAAGTCAAAGCATCCCACTTGTGGTCTCACTGAGCTTTCTTCTTAAGAGACGTTCTACAAAAGCTTCGAACACTATGCAAAGAACTTCACTGACAAAAAAATTTGTGCAGAAGCCACAGGAAAAGATGAATGTGTTGTCAAATGTTTTACGAACTAGTGATTATGGTGCTAAACCAATGTTGCAATCATATGGCATTTCCATTTATGGACCCGAGATGAAGTTTGACTTCTTCGACCCCAAGGTTAGAAGTTAAATATGATGAAGATTTCTTTCCACAAAAGGGAAGCTGAAATTTTAACAACAAGAAACTAGTGGAGCTAACTAAGATTGAACAATAGGTTGTTGTTAAACATCTCGACATGATATGGTCTGAATGACTTTATTTGAGATCCAATTAGATGTGGATACATGAAAGGAATTAGGATAAATCCTCCTTGTGATGTGTTTCAAGAGTCAAATCAGAATAGACACTGATCTCCTAATTAATCTCTACTGAGTTTAGCATATCTACATCTATAATTTTCAAAGATGATAGATTCTTTTTTCAAAGATGAAAGCTTTATTGGATTTCTACTCAAGTTCAGATGAAGAAAACCAATTTTATCCACGACAAAATGGGGCATCAAGGTCATAATTCTGATTACGGCAAGAGTTCCATAAATGAAACATTTCTTTTGAGACTTTAATGAAACAAAGAAGACACAAAGATGCAAGTGGATCAGATGGTTCATCAGAAATGTCACTTGAAATGACATTTTGACTAAGTGAATGAAGACCAAGTTTGCCACTTTGAAGTTGAATGAAGATTGCATCAACATTTTTGCTTTCATAAGAACATCATTTGCATAGTAGAAAATGCATTACATTGATACATTTGATTGCATTCAAATATGATGTTTTACATATCTTTGTATGAACAAAGAAGATTCATGATGGAAAATACCTTACAAAAGGAAGGAATAATTCAAATCACTTCAGGAGAAGTAAACATCTGAAGATCAGATGGTCGCAATCCACAAAAGAATTATTATTTTGAAGTGGGGCATGTTACCCAACTAACAAGTTATTTCAAAAAATGAGAAAACAATTTCCAAAGTTTCTCATTTAATCTTTTCTGAAAATGAAATTGTTGAATAGTAAGAAAACGATTTCCAAAGTTTCTTACTTAGTAAACTATTTCCCAAATTTATAAGTCCTACAGGTCATCCATAAGACCTTCAGTGCAGGATGTTTTCAAATAGTAATTTATCTCACTTGAGATTGTTTTTCTTAAAACAAACTGTTTCTCGCTGGAGAAAGTTTCACTCGAAATAGCAATTTATCTCACTTGAGATTGTTTTTCTTAAAACAAACTATTTCTTGCTGGAGAAAGTTTCACTCGAAATATCAATTTATCTCACTTGAAATTATTTTTCTTAAAACAAATTGTTTCTCGCTGGAGAAAGTTTCACTCGAAATAGCAATTTATCTCACTTGAGATTGTTTTTCTTAAAACAAACCTTTTCTCGCTTGAGAAAGTTTCACTCGAAATAATAATTTATCTCACTTGAGATTGTTTTTCTTAAAACAAACTTTTTCTCACTTGAGAAAGTTTCACTCGCAATAGCAATTTATCTCACTTGAGATTGTTTTTCTTAAAACATTTCCAGAAGAAGTTCGTAATAAGAAGAACTCATTTGAAGAATAAGAATAAGTTCATAATGAGAAAAATGTTTAGCTCAAGTTTGAACAATCCAAGCTAAAAATGGTGCTTTATGTCTTTGCTCCATTCCTGTTCTACAACAACGAGCAAATAGGGGCAGCTGTAATCACTATTTTTACCTTGGCAGCAGCCCCTTCCACGTTTCAGCTACAGTCGACGGTTCCAACAGCCTCCAGAAGAACACCAGTTGTCCCTCCACATCAGCAACTCCACCACAGCAGTATTCCAGCAGCTTCCAGCAACAACAGATGTTCCCCCTCCATCCAATTACTTACAGCAAGCAACCCAGTTGTCCCTCTACACTCCAGTAGCTTCCGGCAGCTCCACCCGTGGCCTCCTAAGCATCGTCCACGTCCCAACATCCTCATCAGCAAATCAGAAAACAACAACAAATATTATATATATATATATTACATGTAAACTAGGGCTATAAAACCTCCTAGAACAGTATGAAAAATTAACACAGATGAATCAAGAACAATACAAAGAAAATCAAAAACAAAAATACAGCAAAGATTATTTTTACATTTGGTCTTTATTTTTCAGTTTGGTATTTTATATTTTATTTTTTTCGAAATAAAAAAATCAGTAAGAAAAAAAACAGAAATATAAAGGAACGATTTTACCTCGTTCATAGTTCTTCGTCAAAGTCTAGGTCGCCGGAGAAACATCGGTTGAAGAATCGGAGAAAGGCTTGAGATTTTCATGCTCGTTTTTGGTAGTTTAATCCCAAATCGGGATTTAAAATTTTTTTAAGGATAAATTTTTAGGTTCGGGTTTTGTGTGGGATGATCGGAAGAGTGTTTGGCCACCGATTTACGGTGGCCGGTGTCGAGGCTTAGGCGTTGAATGGCTCTCGACCGAGCCAAGGAGAGGAGAGCTTTGGGTTGTTGAGTTGAAAGAAGGAGAAGAGAGAATGGAGAAGGGAGAGTGTTAAAGGAGAAAATGAAAAAGAGGGGAACACGTTACCGGAAAGTAAAAAAGTGAGAGTTGGTATCATTTTATTTTTTTGGGTAAACTACACACAAGGTCACTGGTTTTTAGGAGCTTCTTACTTTGTTCATTTATTTTAAGGGTTAATTACGAAATAATTCCTCTAATTTATGCGCCTATTTATAGTTTAGTCACCGATTTTTTATTTATTTATTTTATTTTGATTTTTGCATGCTAATTTCTATTTTATTTCATTTTAGTCATTAGTTAATTTTGTTATTATTTTATTTATGAATATGATTACATAATTTTAATTTTCTTTATTTTGGTCATTATTTAATTGCCATTTTATTTTATTGATGTCCTTTATTTTTCAATACTTTAAATATAGTACTTTATTTATTTATATATTTATTTATTTATGTTTTATTCACTAAATATTTACATGAAATACAATATAATAATTTCATATTTGATTAAATAATAATGTTTATTTATTTTTAAATATTAAGAAAGGGCGGTCTTAAAATAACTAGACGTCCTATTCTGGTATTTTAAAAAATAAATAAATATCTTATTTATAAATATATATATATACACTTCATTTTTATTATTTTTAAGAAAAATTATTATATTCTTCTTAATAGTTATTTATTTTTAATATCAAAGAAATGGGTTGTCTTAAAGCAACTAGATGTCCTTTTCTGACATTTTTAATCAAGTATTATATTTAATTTAGTTTTATTTAAATTATTTTTCTTATCATATTTTTTATAATTATTTATTTTTTAATATTAAGAAAAAGGTTGTCTTAAAGCAACTAGATGTCATTTTCTGATATTTTTAAATAAATAAATGTCATATTTACAAAACCTTAAATATATATATATATATTTAATGTTTTTCCTTAGAAATATCAGATTGAATTTGAAATAACACGATTGTAAATTTAATTCATATTCGAATTCTTAAATTTCAACTATTAGAGACAATTTATAATCGAAAGGAACCAATTTTGGGCGTTGTGAGAGTACTTATCCTTCCCCAAACGTAACCACCACGAATCCCTTTTTATTAAAAAGAAAGAATTTTTGGTTAAACGCATACCGGTTTATCTTTTAACTGATGTTTTCCTAAAATCTCTTTTAAAATGTGATTTTGAGGTATTCAATCTACCTAACTCAAAAGGTCGATGGTGACTCCCAAAACATTTCAATAAAAACCATTCATTTATTCACATTATTTTTCCCGCCAAGGAAATTTCGTGCCCGGGCAAAAATCGGTTACGACAGAGCTTGTTCGATCTCAACATGGCCTTTATGGGAGAATAAGGAGCTTATATACGAGAGCTTGTCTACTCTTTCTAGAGAGAAGGAAGCGATCAAGGAAGAAGATCATATATGAGAGCTTATTCGACCTCAGCATGACCTTTATGTGAGAATAAAGAGCTTATAAAGGAGAGATCGTCTACTCTTCCCAAAGAGGAGAAAGCGATCAAAGAAGAAGACGTTCATACAAAAGAGTTTGTTCATACCTTTGCTCAAGCCCATCACAAAAGGAAATGGATTAGCATGAGAAGAACTCGTTCAAAACAGCAAATATTTCAAAACGAGAAGAATTTGTACCTCAAGAATTTCAATAGTTAGACCAGATAAAAATTAGTGTTTTGTATATTTGCTTTATTCCTATTTAACAGTAATGAGCGAAGAAGAGTAACTATAGATACTAATTTTTCACCATTTTTAAGCCCAAATAATATATCATTTTTTTATTTGTATGAAAACCCAATAAATTAATATCAAATGTCCAAAGTCCATAAATACAACCCAGACACAAATTTAATACTCAAAAATCTATTACATGTCCAAACAAACCCGAAGCCCACTTATACAAACTTAAATAAAACCCAAAGAGTTAAATGCACAATCGAAGATCCATATGTGCAAACCCAATCAGTTAGGGTTCATGTTTAATATTTAGCGCCACAGCGTTGTGAACCGTCAAATCGAAAAGAGTATTAAGCGGCCAGGATCTTTGCAGATTAAGGTTAGGATAACACCGTTAGCTTCAGCCGTCTCTTTTGCCATCTCTTCATCTCGCACGTGAGAAACTTCTTACAAACGGTGGTCTCTTTGTCCACAGCAGTTGGTGTGAGTCATCCAACCACGGTCCCCTGTCCATAAGGAAGCCACGGTAGCTTCCAGCAACCCTAACTCAGCTCCATCAGCAAGCCATACAAGCAAGAACAAAGAAAAATAAGAGAAAATTTGAGGCTTCTTTTTCGTTTATACGTTTGTAACCCTTGTAAGTGGGTTTATAAACCCTAAGTTTCCATTTTGTAGAGGTTAGCAACACTAAAATCCAAAAAATCGAAGGCAATAGAAACGTTTGTTTGAGGTATTCTCCGTTTGAATATTTGATTTCCAGTATTTTTGTGTGTGGTTATTCGAAGTTGGATAAAAAAATATTAGTTCTTTACCTTATTCATTTGAATACGCGTCAAAGAAACAGAGAAGACTTTAAGGCAAGATAGGGGCGATCTTCGTTTAGGGGCACCAGAACTCGTGAAGCCTAAGGGTCGAGAGTCGTTTAGAGAAGCTTGGAGGTTCTATCGCGGGGTTCTAACCTTAGATCTAAACTTAGGGTCCCAAGTCGAAGGTTTTTGGTAGGTTTAGGGTTCTGTCTGGCTAGCTTGACCATCATGGACGGTGGTCAGAGAAGGGGATGACCATCTATTTATGGTGGCCGTCAACCGAGGCTTAGAAGTTCTATTGGGTCTCAGTCGCGTAAGGGGAAAGCTTGCAGAGAAAAGAGAGTTGGGGTCAATGGGTTCTCTAGATTTGGTTCAGGTTTTAACCTAATTGGGCAAAAAAATTAACATATATACCTTAGTTTTTGGGAAAACCACATTTAGGTCCTTTTAGTTTAACCTGTGTTTTCACATTTCAATCATCGTTAGTTGTTTTTTATTTAATTCGAATTTGATGCTCTGATTTTATCAACTGCTATTTTAGTCACTGCTTGTCTTGCTTATTAATTCAAATATGACGTATTAATTGCACGACTTTCTTCATTTTATTACTATTTATTTATTTACTATAATAATACTCGAATTAATTTTATGACCTTGATGACCTGTCTCAGAGTATGATTCGTGTTATTTATGGCCCGAGTAAAATTTAATTCTAACCACCAATCACTAACTATTAACTTTTAAAAAAAACTCAAATTAATTTTACGATCTCGTGATGACTCGTATTAGTGTAAAACTCGCATTATTACGGACAGGGTAATAAGAAAAAAATTGATCACTAAACCTTTAATTTTATTCAATTCTTTAAATTTCTTCTTTTACATTTCTGCACTTTAATTTTTAGTACTTCACATTTTTGTTCCTTTGGTTTCCAATTTTAAATTTCAATCTTTCAATTCCTGTATTTAATTTTTTGTTTGTTTTAATTTGTACCATATATTCTATTTTATTTCATTTTTGCCCTTCATGATATTTATGAGTTTTATTTTGTTTCAAGTATAGGTGATTTACTTCACTTACATTTTAATCCATATACTCTATAATCTTTATATATGTGTGTGTGTAATTTATTAAAATATAAGGTAATATTATTTTGTGAGAGCAATATATGGAAACAGCTTAACTGATAAGGTGTGTTTTTTTAAAATTGCTTGAACAAAATGGTACCTTTTTGGTATTTGAATTTTTTTTAGATATATTAAATATACGCATTTTATTATAAAAGTAAGGCAATATTATTTCGCATGGGGAATCTATAAAAATGTGTCTTGCCTAACAAGGAGTATGTTTTCAAAGATTGTTTGTATGAAAGAATATATTAATATATTTTTAAAAAATTTCTAAAAATAATCATAATTTAAATATATATATATATATATATTCAAAATTTGTAAATTTCAATATTTATATGAGAGGTAGGTGCCAATTTTGGGCATCGTAGGCTATTTATTTTTTCTCACGTGTAACTGACTCACGAACTATTTTTAAAATGAGTTTTTGGTTAAATGCATACTATATTTATCTTTTAAATTGATTTTTTATTAAAAATTTATTTTAAAAGATATTTCTAGGTATTCAACATACCTAATCCAAAGGTCGATGACGACTCCAAATTTGAAGTCCCCACACTTCGTAAAAAATCTACTAACCTAGAAAAAATTATTCTCTTACAAGATTTAAAAAATAACTTATAATTTTCTTCCTTATTATCTCTATGATTCAATTGTAATAATTTTTTCCTAAAAAAATACCAAATTTATGGTGTTTAAAGGATAAAAAAATTCTTATTTATGCCCGTCTTAGTTCCAATCTTCTTAAATTTTGATATTTTTTTATTTCGCTTTATTATAAAATATTTTAGAGGTCTCATTTTAAAAAATAGTACGAGTCTACATATCTTTTGGGATAGGCCTGATAATATTGATACCAACCCGTTTAAAATGCTTAAATTCTACATGTAGTCCTTGAAATTTGTAACGTTTATGATTTAACCTCCTAGTTGTTGAAATTTGTAGTGTTTATTATTTAACCTCCTAAGTTGTTGAAACTACATGTGATAAGGATGACTTCAAATATTTGAATACTGGTAGATTAATCCCCTAAAGCATAATTGGATTAAATGATTATCCGATAATTGAATTAGGGTTAATAAATTTAGTTTTATTGTTTTGACCAATAATTGTAACATTGCTGATTTGATTTACAACTAAATTAGGTTGAGGGTGTTATTAAGGGGTGCACCATTTGCCTGTAACTTCTAGGGGTGTAAAAAGCTGACCCAACCTGTAAAACTGACTGAACCAACTTGAGTCAAAACTATTTTTTACCTGCATTGTGGCGATCCGAAATCGACTCGAGTCGGAACTGGTGTTGACCTGAACCTGAGATGGACCTGGAAATTATGGATCTGCACCCGACTTGAGAACGACCTGAACCCGAATTGAACTGAAAATATGATACTCGAACCCGACCTGCATCCGACTGATATGAACCCAAACCCGAGATTGACCTGGTAAATAATTGGTATTACCCGATCTGTTTTCAACCTGACCTGTAAATGATCTGACTTGTTATTGATATGATCTGATATTTATCTAACTTGACATTTACTTGACTTATATATTACCATTGATGAAATATAAGATTTTAATAAAATTGTGAGATTTTGAGTTTATAATAAATCATACTAATTAATATGATTAATTTTTAAATGTTATAATAAAATTTTAATTATGATAATTAATAATATACATAATATATTAATTATGATTATTAATATACTTTATATTTAATGCTTATATTTATATACTTTAATACTTTATATTTAATACTTATATTATATAGTTTAATACTTTATATTATATATTTTAGTACTTACGTACTTATATAATTTATATTTAATACTTATTTTTATATACTTTAATACTTATATCCAAACACTTTTTTACTTTATATTATATATTTTATACTTTATATATATATATATATATATATATATATACATATAGTTATACTTTATAGTTTATATATGTATATAAAGTACCAAATTGAACAAACATGAAATTGGAAATAAACAAATTGAATAAATTAAACAACATGCATTGATGAGGGATGAAACTGAATTAATTATAAAATGTGAAGCTAATATTAATATAAAAAATGGACTAAATTGCATACATTTAAAAAGGTTGTGAACATAATTTGAAAAGAAATTTATTATGTGATTTACATTTTACAGGGTTTTAAGTAAATTACAAAAATATAAATAAGTTTGGGTCAATTTCAAATACAAATATAATTTGAAGGAAATAATTGAACAAATATGAAATTACAAATTAAAATTTAAATACAATAAACAACATAAAAGGATCAAATCAAAAAATTGTAAAATATGAGGAAAATTGGAAAATGGACTGAATTGCATTAATTTCAAAAGTTGGGGAAATTAAAACAATATATATATATATATATATATATATATATAATATGTATAATGAATGTATATATAATGTATATTATACTTTATACATATATATATACATTACATACATATACATATATACCATATACATACATATACATACATATACATATACATATACATATACATATACATATACATATACATATACATATACATATACATATACATATACATATACATATACATATACATATACATATACATATACATATACATATACATATATATACACATATACATATACATATACATATACATATACATATACATATACATATATACATATACATATACATATAAATATACATACATATACATATACATATACATATACATATACATATATACATATACATATACTATACATATACATACCATATACATATACATATACATATACATATACATATACATCATATACATACATATACATAATATACATATACATATACATATACATACATGTATATAAAGTACCAAATTGAACAAACATGAAATTAGAAATAAAAAATTGAATAAATTAAGTAGCATGCATTGAAGAGGGATGAAATTGAATTAATTATATAATATGAAGCTGATATTAATATAAAAATGGACTAAATTGCATGCATTTAAAAAGTTGGTTAATATAATTTGAAAAGAAATATATTATGCGATTTACATTTTATAGGGTTTGTTTATGTAAATTACAAAAATATAAATAAGTGTGGGTCAATTTCATATACAAATATAATTTTAAGGACTAAATTGAACAAATATAAAATTACAAATTTAAATTTAAATACAATAAACAACATAAAAGGATCAAATAAAAAATGAAAAATGTGAGGAAAATTTGTAAAATGGACTGAATTGCATTAATTTCAAAAGTTGGGGGAAATTAAAACAATTATATATATATATATATATATATATATATATATATATATATGTGTATATATAATTACTTTATATATATATATATACATATACATATACATATACATATACATATATACTTATGCTTTATAGTTTATATATGTATATAAAGTACTAATTTGAACAAACATGAAATTGTAAATAAAAAATTGAATAAATTAAGCAACACACATTGATGAGGGATGAAATTTAATTAATTATAAAATGTGAAGTTGATATTAATATAAAAATGGACTAAATTACATACATTTAAAAAGTTGGTGAATATAATTTGAAAAAAAATTATTATGTGATTTACATTTTATAGGGTTTTAATTAAATTACAAAAATATAAATAAGTATGGGTCAATTTGAGATACAAATATAATTTGAAGGACTAAATTGAACAAATATGTAATTATGAATTAAAGTTTAAATACAATAAACAACATAAAAGGATCAAATAAAAAAATTGTAAAACGTGAGGAAAAATTATAAAATTGACTGAATTGCATTAATTTCAAAGTTGGAGAAATTAAAACAATTATAATATATATATAAAGTATATAAGTATATAATATAAAGTATATAAGTATAATATATATATATATATAGTATATAAATATATATATATATATATATACTTATATACTTATATATACTTATACTTTATACTTATATACTTTATATTATATACTTATATACTTTAGTCTTTATAATTATATTTATATACTTTTATTTAATATTTATATACTTTATATTATATATACGTATATACTTTATATTTAATACTTATAAATTTTATATTATATATTTTTATACTTTATATTATATGCTTGTATACTTTTAGTCTTTATAATTATGTTACATATATATATATATATATATATATATATATATATATAGATACTTTATTGTTTATATATATACTTTTACTTTATAGTTTATATATATATATACTTATACTTTATATTCTTATATACTTTCTTCTTTATAATTATACTTATATATAATATACTTATACTTTTATATTATATATAATATACTTATACTTTATATTATATATATATATACTTATATACTTTATATTTAAACTATATAATTTATAATTATACATAATATATAAATATAAGATGTATCTATTTAAATATAATTCATATAATTTACATATAAACTATATAATGTATATTAATAAACTATATAGTTTATACATGGTTTATATAGTTTATACATATTATATACATATAGTTTATATATAGTATATAATAATATAAATATAAACTATATAGTTTATATATATAGTCTATATTATATATATATTTATATGTATATATACTTTATATACTTAGATACTTTATATTATATACTTATATACTTTAGTCTTTATAATTATACTTTATACATATATAATATACTTATTATTTATTTATATATGTATATATACTTTATACTAAAACTTTTTATTTATTTATATATATATATATATATATATATATATATATATATTACTTTATAGTTTATATACATACATACATACATACATACTTATACTTTATATGTATATATTTATATTTTAGTCTTTATAATTATACTTTATATATATATATATACTTTATTATTATATTATTATATATGTATATATATACTTATATATATAATTTATAGTTTATATGTATACTTATATACTTTATATTTAAACTATAATTTATACATAGTATAAATAATTTATAATTATACCTAATATATAAATATATATTGTATAATTTATATATAAACTATATAATTTATTAATAAACTATAGTTTATATAGTTCATATATAAACTTTATAGTTTATACATGGTATATATAGTTTAATATATATATATATATATATATATATTGTTTATATATAGTATATAATAATAAAAATATAAACTATATAGTTTATATATATAATATATATACTTTATATATAAACTATATTTTATACAAAATATATATAGTTCATATATAGTATATAAATATATATTCATATATATATATATATATATATATATAATTTGTTTACATTTTTTTCAACTTTTGAAATGAATGCAATTTAGTCCATTTTACATATTTTCTTCACATTTTACAATTATTCTGATTTGATCCTTTGTGTTGTTTAAATTATTTAAATTTTTTTTGTAATTTCATATTTATTCAATTTAGTCCTTAAAATTATATTTGCATCTGAAATTAACCCATACTTATTACTTATTTATATTTTTTAATTGGCCCATAACTTTTTAAATAGGTATAATTTAGTACTTTTTATATTAATTTCAACCTCACATTTTAAAATTATTTCGATTTGGTCTCTCATCAATACGTGTTGTTTAATTTATTTAAATTTTTACTTGTAATTTTATATTTGTTCAATTTAGTCCTTAATTTTATATTTTTTTATAAAATTGATTCACGCTTATTTTTATTTTTAGTAATTTACTCTAAATCAGATACAATTACAAATTGCAATTCGACTTTCTCGAAAGACGAAAATAATTAATACAAAAATAAAAATTGACCCGATTTGAATTCAATTCGTATCTGATAAAGATCCGACCTGAATTTTATCTGCTAATGATGTCACCTGATCTGAACGAGATCCGCCTGAAGTCAATCTGAACCTAAATTAAAATGGTCTTTATCTACTCTAGGCCTGAACTGTTTTGATCTGAACTGACATCGATTTAAACTGAAAGTAACCCGACCTGAACCCGACTTGATCCAAATTGAAGAATCAAATTTACCTGACTTGATATGTATCCAATTTTATCCGACCTGATAGAATCTGACTGGAACTTAAACGATTAACCGAATTTATATCCCTAATAACTACCCTGGTTAAAACTATATATTATCGTTTAGGTACGCTTTTTCGAAAGCGAAGGGGAAAAGCCTTTTGAATGTATTGAAGCAAACGCTTTTTAGGAATATTGTTATGTATATAAAATAGGTTCCTGTAAAAAGCGTCTTTCAAGGATATTATCACACGTGCAAAGTTGCTCCCGTAAAAAAAAATTAATAAAACCATAATTATGACCATTTAGCCCATTACTTGGAATTTGATGCTGTTGAGTGCAAAATATGTAAAATTTCTACTAGGATCGGGCGCATAATTTTATGGTAAGAGGTGTGAATTTGAATTTATAAAATTTTAAGAGAATTAAAATGAATTTAAATAGAAAATATAAAAAAAATCTAAAGTATGATAATTTTAAATTTTTAAGAGATAATCACTCTCACCTACTCCTTTTAGGTTATTCTAATTTCTAAGATATTACAAATAAACTTTCTCACGACCATAGATATGTAAAACTAACACATTCATTAATTCTAGAACTAACATGATTGTTTCAACACTTCATTTCTCTGAAAATGAAGATTTCAAGATTCAACTATGAAACAAACAACTCATAACTTATTTTTAACACAACATGCATTTTACTCTTCAGCTACATTTTTAATTAAATTTTACATTGACCAGGACCACCATAATAAAGATCAATCGAATTAGGAGCAGCACCGTGGCTCACCACAGCCTCGTAACAAGCAGGAAGAGATGAAACTAACCGGAGGCGGTCTGAACGTGAATAAATCAAGTGTACGTTGTCCCATATTTGCGTCTGCTTGAAGTGGGCAGATTTGTTTTGAGGCCGTATTTAGGGAAATGGCCACTCCCCATTGAAGGACTAGGCTTGTTTGTGGGGCTGATAACTTGAGCTCCCCAGATAACGTTATCGGCACCACCATACAGGTAAAAGAACAGTTTTTGCGGCCAATAACCAGTGAACTGGTTAAACAACTTGAGCCACCATTCTCCATCTTGCAATCAAAGCCTTTTGTTGATAAAGATTTTCTCACAGTTTAAAATTAAGGTAAACTACACGTTTAGTATCTAAACTATTACTTTTATTCTATTTTGATATCCAAACTTTATTTTTTTTCAAAATCATGTCTTACATTTAGCCTTGGTTTCCGTTTGGTATCCCACCGTTAAAAGAATAACATAACTTCTGACATGATATTTTTAAATTTCTTCAATAATGATGTGACACTATCTTATAGTAACACGTCAACATCGTTGTTAAGTTTTGATGGCGGATACCGATATGAAGCTTAAATTAAATGTTAGGTATGTTTTTGAAAATAAAATAACATTTGGGTACCAAAACAAACCAAAAGTAATAATTTAGGCAATAGACGGATAATTTTCCCTATCTCAAATTTCAAGCAAAAGAAGAAGAAGAAGAAGTTGTTAAGTTTTGATGGCGGATACCGATATGAAACTTAAATTAAATGTTAGGTATGTTTTTGAAAATAAAATAACATTTGGGTACCAAAACAAACCAAAAGTAATAATTTAGGCAATAGACGGATAATTTTCCCTATCTCAAATTTCAAGCAGAAGAAGAAGAAGGAGGAGGAGGAGGAGGAGGAGGAGAGGAGGAGGAGGAGGAGGAGGAGGAGGAGGAGGAGAAGAAGAAGAAGAAGAAGAAGAAGAAGAGGCGATCTCGAGACATATTTCTTTACCATTGTAAACATAAATATGGTTTATAACAAGACCAAGACTTTTCACGGTGAACTTGTACAAATCCTGGACAGAGATAATTAAAGCAGCCTGTAGCTTTATAATTATCCAACTGTTGGACAAAAATCAAAAGAAAGAACATTATGAATATTACTGGTCTGGTTCGAATTATCTTAGATCTTAAGGGAAAATTTGGTTTAAAAAAAACGTACAGTCCATCGGGCATATAGCCTGGTGTAGTTGCTCCAAAAAAGCAGTGGATCAACCTGGGAAAATAAATTCAGAAAAAATCAAGTCTGATATGTGTTACTTAAGAGTAATATAGGAACCTTACGAACGACATGTTTTATGTACAATCAAGGATTTAAATAGTCACTGTTATCAGAATAGTGACAGCTATATAACGGTAATGGTGTCGTTCGAAACCATTATTGTCTGATCTTGATACCCATAATAACAGCAATAGTGTCTGTAATGTCCGCAAACTAAAAACTTGACTGAATCCGCAATTTAAATATCTGTGTACAGTATAAAGAATAAGAAACAGTTACTTACTCCCCAACCAGCTTGAATAACTTGAGATTATTTAAAGGGCCATTTGAAATCCAGAGGCTAGCCAAGCTAGCTTGATCAGATAAAGTTTTTGGGCGCCACACGTTCATGATTGTTCTTGCTCCAAAGTTGTGCCTGTAGTAGTGAAGAGTAGCAATCTGTGCCGACAAAAGGATCCAAGCAAAACCATATATAACTTGGAAAGCTATATGTATAAAACAAGAATTTTATTTGCTTACTGCATGTCCACTTTTGGCTGGAGCTTGATGGAGATGGGAAGTTGATGGATAATTCAATCCTAAAGCTTCTAATTTGTTGGCCATGATTAGATCTTTTGTTGTCCTTTTGATGAGCACTGTTCCTGGTGGGCATTTTATGTGCTCGGGCAATAACCTTGGAGATTCGCCTTCCATCATCGACTTTGGAATATTTTTTGGTCTCATCTGCATTCAAAAATCATATTTGAGAAAAAGCATGCAAATAGATTATTATTTGAAGGTGTTGCTGCAAGAAAAAAAAGGGGGAAAAGATTGTGACCTACACTTTGTGATCCTTGAGCAAAGGATTATCGAAAGCATGTTGTTTGTGAATGTTAATGCAATCCAAGATATCCCCATAATCAGTCTGTTCACATGAAAAAACAACTCATGGCAAAATCAGTCAATTATTGAAGTGTAACAAGAAAATCTAAATAGTAGCATGCGGAATTTATTTCTCAAGTAAAAAATTGTTTACAGTGCATCGAAGAAGACGTTCGGACAACATGTTCTTTTAAAAAGATGGTCAAACGACGTGATATTTTCTACATACTTGAATATTAAGAGTCGTCGTGTTGTATGACTGTCTTCTCCAAATAATAGTAAAATTTTTCTAGCTAAAAAAATGAAAAATTCATTGTAATACACATGATTTTTTTTTTAATTCCTTGATGGGAGGTTTGTTGATAACATCGAGTTCTCTTTCCATCTTCAGGTTTTCTTCTTCTGACATTGTCTCCCATTCTTGAACTGGACGTGAAAGACAAAACATTATCCGAATAAATATAAAAAATAAAACGAAATTTCTATGTTATCTTGCAGGCGTTATCATGAACCTAGTTGCCATATTCTTTCAGAAAATAGCACTACAATTGAAACAAATAATGAAAGTTCTTGTTCTTCTTGCAGTGTCTAGTGCATTGAATGTTATGGCTTCGACATTTATACAAATCGATAATGCTGGCTAAAACTCGTAAAACGTACACATCAATGTGCTTTAATTGGTCAGTCATTGCTGCTTTTGACTTCCGGTTGTGTCATTTATTATGTGGATTTTCAACACCCTATGGGGATGAATGTTTTGAAGAAGTAATTTCCGTTAATTAATGCTTTATATAAATCAATTGTAGTTTTTGGGTAGTAATAAGGGATTATCAATGAATAGTGAACATAAATATCAATCTTAATATACTAAAAGCGAAAACTCCTCGAGTGGTACTAATAGTTAAAAAAAATGTTGTTCTTCTTAGAAGTTTTAGGTTCGAGTATCTACTTTTGCAGGGTGTGTATTACCAATTAATTAAAAAAATTTTGAACATATACTATTATATAATCATCCCAAATTATTAAAAAAATATGTCTTATATCACAAATAAGTACCTAAAGTATACCCACTTTTTATTTAAGTACCTAAGTTATGTTTTTGGTCAAAATAGGTATCTGAAGTATTTTATGTCAAAATAAGTACCCAAACTATTCAAACTTTTTAATCTAGGTTCTTTAAAAATTAACATGTAACATTAATTAAAGAAAATTTTAGGCACTTAGATAAAAAAATGAATACTTTATGTACCTATTTTGACCAAAAAATACGTTAGGTAGTTATTTTGACTAAAAAGATAACTTTAGATACTTATTTTAATAAAAAAAATGCTTTAAGTACTTAAATAAAAAAGATAACATACTTCAAAATACTTATTTGTTATATAAGCCAAAAATATATATATACATGTAATATTAGTCGAGTTAAATCCAGTTGAGCATATAGCGTGGTAGGGGTGAGCGTTCGATCGAGTCGAGTTATTCGAGTTGACGAGTCCAATTTTACAACTCGGAGTTGAATTGAATTTTTTTTAGTCGAGTCGATTTTATAAAATTCGAGTCAAATTTTCGAATTTATGCTCAAATTTAATTATCAATTTTTTATAATATTATGATATTATTTGAATTCAATTTAAATGGTTTTGTATGATCATATACAATACATATATATTTCTTTTATATGTGATATACATATATCATACAGAATTGAGAGGCTCAACTCAAACTTAAAAATTCATCCACTAATTACTAAAATATCTGAGTTATTCGAGTTGTATTTTACAACTCGATTTGAACTTGAAATTTTTTTCAAGTCGAGTCGAGTTTATGAAATTACAACGCGAAGTCATTTCGAGTCGAGTAAAAAAAATCAGTTTTTCATGCGCACTATAATGATGGGTAAACTATTACTTTAGTATCTATACTATTACTTTTGTTCCATTTTGTCACCTAAACTTTATTTTTTTCAAAATTATATCTAACATTTAGTTTATGTTTCATTTTAGTACCCCGTCGTTAAAAATTTAACAGGACTGATATACGTGACATTTTTATGGGTTAATTACATTATTCATCATTCAACTATCTTCTCACTCCTATTATAGTCACCAAAGTTTATTTTTTAAATTTAATCATTAACTTTCAAATTACTCCCACTTTGATTGTTCTAATTTATATTATTGACATTCTATATTATGTGTCATATTTTAATTATTATTTTATTAGCATATGATTAAAATAAAAAAAAGAAAGGGGTGACACTGGTGACGGTGGATGGTCGGAATAGGTGTAAGAAGATAGTTAAGTGATAAATGATGTAATTTATCTATAAAAAAAATGTCACGTACAACAATTCTATTAAGTTTATAACGATATGATACCAAAATGAAACCTAAAATAAACATTAGATATGATTTAAAAAAATATTAGGTACTAAAATATAACAAAAGTAATAGTTTAAGTATTAAATATGTAGTTTACTCTAATAATAAAGATAACATTTAAAATACAATAGAGTAATTGGCATCCCTAATGTCATATTCCATCGATCTCCCTAAAGCTTGTTTAGAATTTAAAATACAATAGTAATAAGTAAGCTTGTTTTGTACATAGGTATACATCATGGTGTAGGGCAAGGTCACACATCATCTAAGAATCACAGCTCTATAGCTTACCTAAGGTACCTTAGATAAGACATGAGTCACACAATATCACAGTTGTTTTTGGAAACACGTTACTATAGACACGTACATTAGTGATATTTTTGTAACAAACGTCGCTATAGATATATAATTAGTGGCGTTGGCAGGATTCATATATCCTGTGTGCAATCCCTAGTTTTTCTTTTCAACATTTTCTTCCTCCATCTTCTAGTAGAGTAACTTCATTAAATCGGGTTCTTCATTCCTCTCATTTTCTAAAACTATTCTCTCTCAAAGCACTATAGCCATCAATGGAGTTTGCAACAGTAGTCGCATCAAGCATCGCTGGAGATTTCTCCATCATTGATTTCTCACTTCACAAACAGAAGCAAAATAAAAACCCTAAACCATATTTTTCACCATGAACTATTCAAGTAAGATATCTTCTTCTTTCCATCTCTCATTTCTATATTTATTTGTAAAATTTGATGAACTTTGTCTGTTTTTTTTTATCTGAAATGGGATTTTGGGATAATTAGTTCATTCGTTTCATGATGCATTGGCGTGTTAATTGTTCCTGCGGGATTTAATTGTAGCTTTTGTGTTGTGGATAATTATTTCTTTTATTATGTTTATAAATAGTTTTTAGTTTTGTGTGAACTTAAAAAATAGTTATCGTTTTCTTTTATGATCTTTTTGAATGTTTGAGGGTTGTTTTCAAATTGGTAAAGGAAGATATAATTTTCTGTTATGAACTATAATCTTTCTACTATGCTTGGTGTCAGCATCATTTTTTTACTATGCTCCACTATCCATACTCCACCCACTCCACCATTCACGTATTTCATGACTCGACCAAGCACCATTTTCATTATATCTTACTCCACCATACCTAAATTACCACTATCCTTTGTTTCCTGGCACTAAATGGATAAATGCATTCTGATGCATCAAACACCCAACAAATTGTATTATTTTATGTAAAAGCATGTGAGAATTGGGGCTATAAAAACTCCAATCAATCCTTGTTTGGAAGGCAGGCAGAAAGTCACAAAGAGGGAGAGACAGAGATATACGTGAAAGAAAAAAGAAGGGAGGGGGTTCTGGTTCTCACGCACGCAGGTTTCTTGGTTAAAATACCAAGCAAAAATTTAATGCTTCATATATGGAATATTAGTGAAGCATACCCTCTTGGTTTGTATTATTTTAATTTGGTCATTAATGAAGTTTTCATTATTTTCATTTCAAGTCTATTAGTTATTGAAAATTTTAATTTCGTACTTACTTATATGAATAATTATGCTTATATTTGAGATTTAACTATCTTACATTAATTTATTCATGTTTTAGTATTATACGTTTTTTTAATTCATTTTAGTTTTTTATATTAATTGATTTTGATCATTTTATAATTATGGTGTGTATTTTATTTAAATCTATAATATTGTTATGTGAGGTATTTTCATTGTTAGTATATATATTGTTTGATATTTAATTATTATCTTGATTTGATGTTGATTTTGTAGTTTATAATTACAAGTTATTATTAACATCCTTTAGCCTTCTTAATCACCACGTATGTGTAAATAATTTTATTTGTAATATTGTTTAAGGTTTCCATATTATCATTGGTGTTTTTTTACATATATATGCATATTTGAATATTTATATATATATATATATATTAATGTTTTATAATTTGTATATGGTAATGTATTTTATACATTTTATTGGAAATATGTATATATTATATTTTATATACGCATGTATATATTTAATGTTTATTTCTTTTGTATGTTTTATTAGAATGTGTATGTATATTTTCTTAACAATATTTAATTATTATTAGTTTTTGATTGTTTATAAATTACATATATAGTTTTATTCATTTTAATATATAAATTAGGTACAGGGTATCTTTTAATTAATCTTGTATGTTATCTTTGTGCATAACTCGACATTATTACATGTTATGTTAATATTTGACTTCGTGCATAATATTTATAAATATTACATATTAATCATTGATTTAATATATTTGTGTATTTTTTATATTATTCAAATTTGGCTATGATGTTTGTAAATATATCATTTTAGTCCTTGTTTTAATTTGGTTTAATTGTGATTTAGCCTTCAAGTTTTTGATTTGTTGCACTTTAGTTCTAAATTTTATTTTTGGATTATTTTCATTTTAGTACTTATGTTATTTAATGTTTGTAATTTTTAATTTTGGTTTATTAACCCTTTAAGTTTTTGTTCTAATTATTTTGGTTCTTATAAGATTAAATACTTATTTTATTTTATTTCTTACTTTAAGTTATTAATGCGAAGCAAATTAAATTATTCAATAAATGGATCATAATTTAACTTTATATTTGATTCATTATTTCTACCATTTACGACAACATATAAGTGACACAGTACCAATTTTGAGCGCTGTGGGGTGTTAATCCTTCCCCATACGTAACCGACTCCCGAACCTATTTTAATAAAATCTTTGGTAAACAAAGACCAGTTTTTGTCTTAAAAAATGATTTTTCTTAAAATGATTTTTTTAAAAGACACTTTTAGGTATTTGATCTACCTAACCCAAAGGTTGATGGCGACTCTTTTCAATTATATCCAATTTAATTCAAAATCACCATTTTCCAAAATTAAAAATCGTAACTATTTTTAAAACAATTAAACGATTGTCCTCACCGAAAAATGGTTACGACACTTGGTAATCCAACAAACAATGATAATAAGGTTGAAGAAGTGAAAAAAAGTGAAGAAATGTAGAAGGCCTTTGAGGTGGTTGCTAGAATCAGTAAAGTCAACAAGCTTTCTGAAAGAATGAGTTTCTCTGCATGTTGTTTTCGTTAGTATGGAGTAACGGACGGGGAGGCATTATACTACATCAAGGCTTAAATTGAATTATCTCTATCTTTTATGGGTTCTTTGGATAGGTTGTTGCTCTAGAAGTGGCCGTGAACAGTGGGACAAAGGTTGCAAATGAGGAATTTGATGTATCGACAGAGTTACTCATGAGGGAGCTGCTGAAATTAAACGGATCGAGGTTGAAGGAAAAGCAAAGTTACAACAGAAGGATGAGGTTTGTATTGTAGGCTCTGTGGTTTACTAAAATATATTTGTGGACATTTTTTGTTTCTTGAATTGTCGTTCTTTTGTTTCCACCTATTAATTACATCGTTTGTGATATAAATATACCTTTAACAATGGCTTGGAAGGTTTCAAATTAAATAGAGGTTTTGAGATTGATATATTATTGTTCATATGGATGAGCACTGATTATGTGTTTATATTCCTTTATCTAAGGTTAGTTGTTTAACTTTATTATATGTTGGAAAGGATTTTGAAATGTTATGACCATTTAGAGTTCTTAGCTATTTGAGGTGAATCAACTTAAACCTTACCCCGGCTCATTTGGTTATTGGGATATGGCTAGTGTAAGTCTCAACTTTTGGATTTTAATACCAGTAAAACGCTATGCTACATGAGAAAAGAAATATAGGAATGTTGTTTGATATTCTATCAAATTGCCAATGGAATATATCAAGTCCTCGGTTACTTGTGGTCTTCTATTTGGGATTGCCGTTTGTGGCATCGATGTTTCATTTTTTTCACCTCCTATAAGTAGAATACTACTAGTCCTTGGAATCCTTTTGTTCGTGATTGGAACAATGTTAAATCCAAGTTTAAACTTGGAATAATGTCATTGTGTAGTTCTTTATCTGATATGTTCGGTGTACAAGCAGTTTCTTGAGTTTAGATCATCCACGACTCTATGTTGACTTACTTTCATTTAACGCGTCGTCGGTAATGGAAAGTTCGAAACTCTTCAAATATGATGCTCAAGGCAATTGTGACTTGCTGTGAATGAACATAGCATTTTATATGTTAGTTTCCTTTTGTCTAGATTGAAACAGAAACTCTTCTTGAAGAATAGACTCCTTATGTTAGTTTACATAGAACTAGTTTTTTTTAGCATTTTATATGTTAGTTTCATTAAGTGTTGGAATGATGTTGCAGCTCTTACGTTTAAGGACAAGAAAATCAAAGCAGAAGCGTGGGGAAGTATGTGGTGCCAATTATTAATTGCGAAAAGTTTAATCCTTTTCAACCAGTAACATAGATCAACTTATTCTCATATAGTTAATGGGCTATTTTTTGTGGGAGATTGTCTACACTGATGATGAAGGGGGTATGATGCTTGTAGGCGATGATCTGTGGTCGTAAGTAGCCTGATAATGCCTCAAGTCTTCAATACATATATATGATTATTTGTTCTAGAATTCAGACGTTTATCGACTTGGATCTTATAAACTTTAATTTATTTTGTTGTTAAGTATTTTTCTACATAATTTGTGTCGTAACTAAATTTTAATCTTGTTTTTAATAAGAAAATACTACATGATATTAAAATTAGGTAATATAGAGTAGAAAATAATATATGCAAAATCAATTAATCATAGCCACGTTTGTAAACAAATGCCAGTAGAACCACAATCTTTGTGACGTTTTGTGAAGAAAACGCCACTAATGGCGTACAAATTTGCGATTTTTTTATCACAAACGTCGCTATATATATCATAACATATATTGGCGTTTGTTTCCAAAATGCCACTACAGAGCATGGCCTTTTGCAACTTTTGCTTCTAAAACGCCGTTATAAATCTTGACGTTTTGCAGTATTTTTGGTTCATAAACGCCGCTAACTATTGTGACATTTGCTTTACCAGTGCTTTTTGCAGCATTTTTGGTTCATAAACACTGCTAACTGTTGTGGTGTTTGCTTTATCGGTGCTTTTTGCGGCGTTTTTCCTAGTGTCAGAAAAGTTTTTATCGACGCTTAAAAATGCAGCTATAAGACTAAAAAAAGACTGCTAAAAATATGTTTTGTTGTAGTGTACTAACTCATGAAATGACTTGAAAGGAAGTTAGGGAAGCCTCCTACAAGCTAAAATCCATAATAAATGGACTAGATTAACTGGGATTTCTAAAACCCTTTTAAACCCTCACCTATGGCCACCATGGCCAACTATGGAGAAAGAGAGCTTGGATTGAAGCTCTAGAGATGAATATTACACTATTTACCTTTGCAAATTCGAACTAGTAATGATAGCTAACAAAGTTGTTACCTTTGATGTTTCAAAGCTTTGGAGAAAAGAGAAAGATGAAGAGGAGTAGAAGATAAAAGAGTGGAAAAAAATGAGAAGAATGGTGCAGCTTTGTCTCCCCTTCTTCAGCTCGTTGACATCAAGTCATTAAAGGGAAATCATCATTTGAAAACAATTTAAGGGTTGATTACTTCCTTAGTCCCTCCTCTTTTGAACTCAATTCAAAATTGTCTTTTTTATAACTATTTGAGCTATATCCCAACCAAATCAAGCCCAAATTTAACCCAGTGATCTCTAATATTTTCATAACTACTCCAAGACCCACTCGGGTCTAGGGATGGCAACGGGCCGGTTTCGGGCCGGGTATTGGTCCTCCCGTCCCCGTCTCTGTTTAAAAAATCTCTACCCGTCCCCGCTTAAAAAACCGCGAGGATTTAATCGGGGATCCCCATCGGGTAATCGGGGAAAAGCGCGGGGAAACGAGTATCCTCGTTTAGCATAAACGGTTATTTAAACATGTATCAGGTCGGGTATCGGGTCGGGTATATATATTTAAATTAAATATATAAATATTATATATATTTTTTAATTTAATTTAAATTTATTAATATATATATATATATATATATAAATAATTATTTTTAATATTTATCGGGTCGGGTATCAGGCCGAGTAATCGGGGCGGGGATTACCAAACCCGTCCCCGTTTAGCATAAACGATTTTCCCCGTCCCCGTTTAACATAAACGGTTTTTCCCCGTCTCCGTTTAATTCAATTTTCGATTTCCCCGTCAGGTTCGGGTTTTTTTGCCATCCCTACTCGGGTCAAACTAATGACATTGACTCAAATTTTTTTGGCGTTACAGTACCACACAAAGAGTTTAATTTAGTAAAATATTAATAAATTTAAGTAGTTAAAATTATTTTATATTTTAATATTTAGTATATTAATCATTTATAATTTTATGAGGTTAAAAATAATATTATGGTAAAAAAATTATTTAAAATATTATATAATTTTAAGTATTAAAAATTATTTTTATACATAAAAAAATATCTTTAACCACTTGAGACCACAACATTATGTTTTCATATTATATTATATTTTATATAAATAAATATGATACTTATTAAAATTATTTTAAAATATAAATTTAATATATTATTTATATTAATTATATGTTAAATATTTTTTTCTCGAAACTTAGATATTGTAAAAATTAATATAATTTTTTATAAATTTTCATTCAAATATTTATAATTTAATATCAAAGTTTAACTTATTGGAAAAAAAACACATATCATAGTAGTTGCCCTTGCTGTTGATCCCGACCAGTTCCTTGCTAGTCTTGCCTAGTCTCCATGGGTAAGTTGTGTCTAGTCTCTGCCCCAGAGGGTAACATCATATTGTTAGTACGAGTGCCATGTGGGTTATATATATCTGTCAACCCCTCCTCTGAGTCAGTTGCCTTCCCTAGGGTTTGAGATGCAATTGGATTCTTTAAGGCAAAAGAGATATCTGAAGTTCCTGCAAGCAAGTAAAGCCTGCGAGCCAGTGTCAGTCCTCCAGACGAGGAAATCAATGACCCTATCAGGCATTTCAGTTACCTTGAATAGGGGTATAGGCCTCTTTAGACTGTTTGCACGATTCCATTGTTGTCGCAATTGGATAATTTAGTAAATTATTCATCCAAGTAATCTTATATTCTTCCAATCGAACACTGTAATCTTACATCCATGCTAAACAAACGAAATAAGATAATATAACATTCCTAAGGTAATACAATATTTCAGTTATCTTATTGCCAAAGACAATCTTACATTCCGTGAACCAAACAACATTTTAATGTATTGATACATGCCTTAGGATATTGATACCAGGGGTATGGTATCAGTACCTTGATCATGAGAGTTTCTGTTTTCAAAAGTCGAAGTTAAATTTGGTAGCAATACCTTCCTAGGATATTTATATCAATGGCATGATGATGATAACATTAGTAAGGTATTGATACTCAGGCCTTATTTTTTGAGGAAAAAATCCAATTAGTTCTTTTTATCATCTTAAACTTATTAAGCACTAAAGAATGGTTAATTAAACGTATTTAACTATAATAAATAAGAATTAACGAGTTAGATGCAAAATTATTCCATAATTGAGCTTATAATAAAAGAATCAATATATAATGTCCTTAGTGGCATAATTGTATGGAATAGCGATCTTAGTGACGCTGTTGTTGTTTTTGTTGTTGTTATTATGATTATTATTTTACATCTCCATGGGCAATATCTTTAACCATAATTGTAATATTACTTGTAACTTTAATGGCCTTATCAAAGGTAAATAAGTAAATAGTAACAATTATGATTAGGTAAATAATGGTATGATTACGGTAAAATATGCGAGTCCTAAATTCTTGATTGATTGTATTACTTCTTGTTTTATTCATGCTTCACTTGATAATACCATGCTAGTAATTACTTAATGATGAAAGCCTTGAATTGTTTGCTCATAAATTATGGCTAGTCTGCTTAGATTTATATACTTCAAGTGGTATAGTAGAGGCACACTATATATTGAGGAGTTTCAGCATAAAAAATTATCAAAGAATCATAATTCTCGTCAGACCTACATATTAATAAGAGCCTCAATTTTTTTTAATTAGACTAAGGTAATTACAAAGTAATATATATTTTAAATAGTCTCAGTCATTTGACAATTAGTGCTCAATCATTCTACTGTAGTCATTGGTACTCGATAACAACAATGATTCCTTTAACCAAATGAAGCAAGTTGGTTCGTGCAAGACCCTCAATATTATTTGTTCTGTAAACTTTGTTTTGAAATATTGGGTCTGTATTTTTTTTTAAGTTAACGAAGCTTTGGTTTTGTAATAACTTTCTTAACTTGGTTTATTTGGATTAGTTAAAATACCTTGGATTTGTTTGATGAAAAATGACAGTTTTAAAGTAAAATTAATATCAATTTTAATTATAGGTCTTCTTGGGGATCTATTGTAGTACCTTCTGATTCGTCAATCGTTTTGAATTGAGTTTGAAGTTTTACAAAATGGGTTCATATGGATTAAATCGGTATAATATTTAAATATTTGAGGTTAATTTTGTTAGAATTAAGATTAAACTAAAATAAAGTCTAAATGTCGAGAGACAATTTTTTCCTATGCCAATTTATTAGTTGTCACATTAGTTTTTGTCTAAAAATTTTATTTTGTAACTTTCTATATTCAAAAATTAATTTGTAACTTTTTATGGCTAACTAAAAAGTGTTTTATAATTAAGGTACTATATTCGTGATTTACCCTTTAAGTAAATTTAAAAAGGTTTAATATGAAAATAAGTGTTTAAATATACTTAAAATTGATTTTTTGGTGGCTAAGGAATTTTTCATTAAAAATAAGTGTGCAATGTTTTCGCTGTTACACTTTTAGATGCATATCGTTAAAAAACCGTTAAATAATACATGTCACTTTCATATTTTTTTAAAAATAATTTATTTAAAAATAAAAAATATAAATATGACATATGTCACTTAATGATTTTTTGACGGTAGACACCTAAAAGTGTAATATAGAAAAAAATAAACACCTATTTTTTTTTAAAAAAAATGACATCAAAATTTAATTTTAAATATAATTTAGATACTTATTTTTATTATTAAACCATATAAAAATAAAATAAAATATGAGATTCAGACAAAAGTCTTTATTTTCTTGGTGCGAATCCATTACCAGAAACAATGTCAAATATCTAAAGGAGGATATCTAACCTATACTTTGTTTATTTTATTCTCCCTAATACGCTTAATAAGGGAGAGTAAAACTAAGGGTGTTCAAAAATATTAGACTCGAATTATTTAATCCGTTGACCCGTTGACTTGTCGGTCCGATATAAAATTATCGAGTATTTTAGAGATAAATACCCGATTTTGTGGGTCAGGTACCCAACTTGTTATTTTTGGTGATTTTTGGGTCGGGTCTGAGTCACAAAATTATCCTTAACGGGGTATCCGTCGATTTTTATTACTAATTTATTTTAAATTAGATTTTTCGTTTTTAATTTTAAAATTATTTTACCCTAACATTTTAAGTATATATTTTTTCAAATTATTTCACCTTAATATTTAAATTATTTTTAAAATTATTTATTTTAATCTTAAATTAGTTTAAGTTTAGTTTTATAATTTTATTTTATTTTTTATATTTTAAAAAATATAAATTGAATTAATAAATTTTATGTTTATGTTATGTATTATAAATTTTTAAGTTTTAAATTTTATATTTTTCAATGTGAATTTTTCTAAAAACATTAATATAAATTAAACAAATAAAATAAAATAAATATAAACTGAGTACCTGGGACCCAAAAAATGCTGGTACCCGAGTTTTATGGGGACCCGACTCACGAGTACCTGCCTTTTACTGGCTGGGTCATGGGTCGAATTATTGTGACCCGAAAGTTTCGGGTACCCGATATTTCGGGTACCACCCCTAAGTAAAACTTGGCTCTACTTAAAAAATTAATTTTTAACTCTACCAGAAAAAATTCGACTAGAATTATTTTCGAGTCATAATTTTATAAATTCGGCTCAACTCGAAAATATTTCAAATTCAAAAATTCAATTTTTTAATTAATAGATTAATTTTTAATAGATTAATTTTTAAGTTTGAGTCGAATCATTCGACTATATATACTATATGTATATCACATATGAAAAATATATATGTATTGTATATGGTTATTGAAAATCATTATATTAAAATCAAATATTATCATAATATTATAAATATTTGTAATTAAATTTAAACAGAAACTCGAACAATTTGAATAAACTCGAATAACTAGACTAGAATTAAGTATTATAAATTCTACTTAAACAAAAATAAATAAATTTTAAGTTGTAAAATATGATTTATCAACTCGAAAAACCAAAAAAAAATTATTTTATCATAACTAGACTAGATGGAACGTTAACCTCTAGCGCTTACTTCCCGTCCAACGCTTCTTATTTCTCCATTTCTCAAATCTAAATCTGCACCCTTTGATCAGATCCTCATAACGAACGTATCCTCTTCACTCTTCCATCGCTCCTTCAGATCTAACCAGCCAAGGAACCACTTTATTTTGTTTGTCATTTACTCAATCTTGGAGAGAGAAACCCTCTCCAATATAAAAAAGTTTGAGATTTCGAAGCTCAAAGCTACAGTCTTTACCGTTATCCTGAAACACCCAAAATGGTGGAAGCGCAAACATGGACAACACGGAGGATGAGCAACCCAAGATTGGACCCCACAGCCACTTCCGACCACCAAGTTTTGGACATCCCGGCAACCCCAACCGGCGATGTTAGAAACAGCATCTACACCGTCGGATCACGTCTCTCTCCCAACCTCTTAACGGCCCTCATCGTTGCGTCATGGTTCATGTCCAACATTGGGGTCCTTTTACTCAACAAGTATCTCCTCAGCTTCTATGGCTACCGTTATCCTATATTCCTCACCATGCTTCACATGATCTCATGCGCCTCATACAGCTACGTAGCCATAAACTTCCTCGAAATAGTTCCCAGGCAACACATCGTGTCGAGGAAGCAGTTGTTCAAGATCTTCGCTTTGAGTGCCATTTTCTGTTTCTCCGTGGTGTGTGGGAACACTTCTTTAAGGTACATTCCGGTGTCGTTTAACCAAGCTATTGGAGCGACAACCCCTTTTTTCACTGCGATTTTCGCCTTCTTAATCACTTGCAAGAAGGAATCTGCCGAGGTTTATTGTGCGCTTTTGCCTGTGGTTTTCGGGATTGTGTTGGCTAGTAACAGCGAGCCATTGTTCAACCTTTTTGGGTTCTTGGTTTGCGTTGGTTCCACTGCTGGTCGTGCTTTGAAGTCTGTGGTTCAAGGGATATTGTTGACCAGTGAAGCTGAGAAGCTGCATTCCTTGAACTTGTTGTTGTACATGGCGCCTATGGCGGCCATGATTTTGTTACCATTTACACTCTATATCGAAGGGAACATTGCAAGCATTACAATTGAGAAAGCTAGGACTGATGCTTTCATTGTTTACTTGTTGGTTGGGAATGCTACGGTGGCCTATTTGGTGAATCTGGCAAATTTTTTGGTCACCAAGCATACAAGTGCACTTACCCTGCAGGTTTTGGGCAACGGCAAAGCTGCGGTGGCGGCCTTCGTGTCGGTTATGATCTTCCGGAATCCGGTCACCATGATGGGGATGGCTGGATTCGGTGTTACAATTATGGGTGTTGTGCTTTACAGTGAAGCAAAGAAAAGGTCAAAGGTCACAACACATTGACAATAAGTTGAAAAAATTGCCATGAACATGGGTGGGGCTCTTTTTGTTCCTTTTTCTTTTGAATTGTTCTTTATATTTGCTTGCTTTTATTTGGATTTTATCAGATTTCATGCAAGGAAAGAATCGAATTTGGAGAAAAGGAAACAGTGATTGGATTGTGTATAGGAACAATGGAGGAAAAAAAGGGTTAGATGCTCTCTTTTTTTTCTTTTGGTATAGGGGTGGTTTAAGAGAACAAAATTCTCTCACTTTTCCCCTGTTTGTAATCTTATAATATTCATTTTAATATTGGGAGAAGAAGTTCTCCCCGTTCTTTATGTTCTTGCAATATTAAATTTCTTAATCTGCTGTTTAGTATTTATGATTGACATTGTCAGCCTTGTTTCTGAGTTGGAAGAACTTCATTTGTTGGTAATTCTATTTTGGGGTCCAATCTTCTGAATTGGGTTTAACATAAGCATGTTTCTGGTATGATGGATCAGCCATATGAACTATGACATATGAAGTGGTTTTCTCCCTCCAATGGAAATTGGTCAATTGTTTCACATTCAGTTCTCAACATGCTTGTCATTTACTATCACTACCAAGGGCCATGGTTCAGCCCGTAATTATTGATTACTTAAGATATTATATAATAAATGTTGACACTCTTAACATACGCAATGTTCAATCTTGAGACTTCAAGAGATAACGATAATCCATTAAGAGGTGATTTGGTTTTCGATTTGTATATGTATCAATTTGGCTTTGATTACAGGGTTCTAAGTCTTGCATAAGTTTGATCCTATAGTCTTAGCCTTTTTTTTGGATCAGTAGGAAAATATTTTTTATGGTCAAATGAATGTTGTTCTTGTTGTACCTCCATTAGACCTCCTCTGAAAATTACACTTTGTTATTTTTTTTCTATTGAATCTTGAAGTTCTCAGAATTTTTTAAAGTCTTCGAATTTCGATATCAATCGATCAGTTACAATCTCTTGATATTATCACAGACAGAGTCATGTGATATACCAATTAAATCTACTATCTAACAATTTGATCTATTAACTTATCAATGTACAAATAACTATCTCACCTTAAATCTTACACCAACATTAAAGAAATCATCATACAGAGAATACACTCTCTAAATCTGTCTTATTATTCATAATCTTCATCACCTTATTTATTTTCTCTTTTCCCTTAGGTCTTGATGCCGGTTGCCACATAATGTGAGTAGTGGTCTAGGCTTTAAAAATTCTCCACTTGGTGTTGGTTGATTGGGATTTCGCAATCAGCAACTTGCATTAGTGTGGACATGTAATTAGGGTTGGGTGGTTGTTGGAACTTTATTCTCCCAGTGGCTTGCTTTAAAGGCAAAATTGAGGGTTTGGTGTTTACACATTAGAGACCAATCAATTGACTCCGGAAATTGAACCAAAATGTCCTACTTTATTTCGGATATTGAACATGCATCCCATGAAACAGCGTGGGCTTATACGTATATAAATAATGAAACAGCGTGAGCTTATATATGTACACTTTTCTTTTACATTTAGCATAAAACTTTTAGAGGACGTTTGGTTCAAAAAAAATCACCAAAGAGAATATTTTTTTACAGAATTATATTTTTTACGTTTGGTTCACGAAAAATATTATTATCAGGGAATAATCTTTTTCTAATAGTAGCATTTTTTTTTATCAAAATAGCGAGAATGTCATTACATACAAATTTTTAGGTATTAGACAATTCCCACCACTTTTGACAATAATATCCCTAGACTTAAGAATTCTCTTTATAATGGTATTTTTTAATTTTTTTATACTTTATTCAAAATTATAAATATAATAATTAATATATAAAAATTAATTTAGTAAAACATTAATAAATTTAGTATTTAAATTTATTTAATATTTAATATATTAATTATTTATAATTTTTTGAGATGAAAAATAATATGATTGTAAAAAGGTAATTATTTAAAATAATATATAACTTTATATTATTAAAAAATACATCTTATATATTAAAAAATAATATCTTTGTCCAATCGAGATCATAATATTAACTTTTTATATTATATTATATTTTACGTAAATAAATATGATACTTATGAAAATTAGTTAAAAATATAAGTTTAATATACTAATTATATATTAAATATATTTTTCTCAAAAATTAGATAATATAATGATTAAAATATTTCTATGAATTTCGTTCAAATATTTATAATTTAATATTTATATATCACAAGAATAATTTGGTAAAATATGCATTCAAGTAATCTTATATTCTTCCAATCAAACACTATAATTTTATGTTCATGCTAAACAACCAACCAAGGTAATACAACATTCCCATAATAATGTTACATTCCAGTAATATTATTCCCAAAGATAATCTTATTTTCCGTGAACCAAACAACCCCTTAGTTTTATTCTTTTAATAGTTTAAATTGATTATAAAATAGTATATGTTTATAATCTTTCTTAATCATTGCACTCTAAAAATGTAACTGCTCGAACTCGGAATTTCAAGGGAGAACAATATTTCTTTAACTATTGAGACAAAAAAATAGTTTTATATTTTTTTAAAGATGATTGAATGAATAAAAATAAATGATTGAGATTATTTTCATCTTCTCGATAAAAATAGTATATTTTCACTCATCTAATAATTCTAGAAAACTATAAAATTAAAAAAATTACATTATATAAATAGATTTTATATATAAATATTTTTTAAAATAGATATATATGTATTAATAATATAAATTTTTTTGTATAAATAAACACAAATAAAATTTCAAATGAATAGCATACAAATAACAGAAAATAGAATAATACATCCGGCATTGCATGTGAGTAACTTAGCAAGGTTTGCAGCATGTAACCAAGGATCCCACTTTCTCATGACTATTGAATATGATGTTGTGATAACGTTAGCTGTATTATCTTTTGAGAGCCACTTCATTTTACCTAAAAAAGTATGTGGAGGTTCATGAGCCTAAATTGAAAGAACAAGAGCTACATGTGCAGTTGTTCATAGGCCTGCCTATATGATGTTAACATATTTTAGATTTTTTAAAGGCTTATCCTTCTCCAAACGTTGGTTTTATATTATATTCAATTTTGTCCTATTAATAAAGGATTAATCTAAACCCATTTTAGGCGTTCATATTTGTTTTTGAAAAATATGTTATTTTAATTTAATCTTTAATGATTTAGATTTTAATATTTAAGAATAAATTATAAATTTAATAAATAAATTTTATTATTTTTCTTATTTTATTTATTATACTTTTCATTTTTTTCAATTAACTCACTCAACTTTATACATTGAATTTTTTTACCCATCTACCAATAATTTTTTAACGATATTATGATGTGGAATAAATAATTTTTTAATCATTAAAATTCAATCAAAGAAAGAAAATAAATTCATCCAATAGGAAACAACACAACCCTAAGGCCAAAGGTCACCAACCACACCTCAACAGCTTTTCGGCAAGGACTAACCACACCAATAGCCACCACTATTCGGTACTGATAACAATCCCGGTCCTGACAACAAACAAACAACCAAGGTTATTCCCAGTCTAATCTTATGATCTTTTGACAGAAAAAGAGAGAATGGTACTTTTCTATGTCCTCTGTAGACGATACCCAATGGCTATCAGAAAAATCTTGTGGCTTTTTTTCTGCATTATCAAGTGTTCACCATATATGGATTTCTTGGCTGGAGACAATTTTTTCTGGAAATATCTTATCTAAAAATTATACGAGTTATGTTGGTAATGCATAAAACACTATCCCACATTGAGTGGAAAATACCACTGGCTTGCGTATTTATAGTGTTCATTCTTCCCTTACTTGTTGAGTGATAGAGAACAAGGGGCCATCTCGCGTGCCGCCGCCATCTCGTTTCATCTCGTCTTGGCTCGGCTCTGATATGTACGCATGGATACTATCATTTTAGAGAAAATTTCTCTGAGCAAATAAAGAATGTGAAAGAATTTTTCTTTAATATTTATAGGTTGCATAGTAGTCTGTTCAATTTAAATTTTCAGAGGGTAACAAGTGACAGTCGGTTTATGGAATTTAAATCTCCTAAGAACTAAAGATGAAGTTGAGAACTTCTTTCTTATTTATAAGGAATAAGTTGAGAAGAAGTTAGATAAGAGAATTAAATGGGTTAGATCCAATAGAGGTGGTGAAGGATCAAATTTCTTAAAAGAGGTGTGTACAAGAAATTAGATTCTACTCCTTATCAATTGTGGAAATTCTACATTCCAAATTTGCAATACCTGAAAGTGTGGGGGTGTATGGATAAAGTGGGTTTGCCAAACTTTAAGAAGTCCACCATCAGTCTGAAAACAGTTGATGTAGTGTTTATAGGGTATGCTACAAACAGTGCCGCATACAAGTTCATGTTTCTATAAGACTTCTCTATTTGTGAATCAAGGGATGCTATTTTCTTTGAAAATATTTTTCCTCTAAAAACCCTAGAAGAAGTAAAAGGCAAAGAGTTGAAACCTCTTTTGGACCAGACTTCATAACTTTCTTTATTTACGAGATAAATGATTTAGACTCCATATCTGATCCTATAGCTCAAAATTTTCTGTTAGATGAGGATCCTAGACATATGAGGAAGTTATAAGATACATTGTTGCTAGTTACTAGAAAATGCTATCAATGATGAACTAGAATCAATAATGTCTAATCATACTTGGGAATTGGTTGAGTTGGCTAGAGGATTTAAAACTATCAACAAAAAATGAGTCTTCCAGAAGAAACTCAGACTAGATGGTTATATCCAAAGATACAAGGTAATGCTAGTTATCAAAGGGTTCACTCAAAAATTTGGCATAAACTTCTTCGATACTTATTCTCCCGTAACGAAAGTCTCAATGATCCCTGCATTATTTGCATTAGCCTCTATTCAAAAGTTGCAAGTACATAAAATGGATATAAAGACTACATTTCTGAATAGAGATCTGAATGATGAGATTATGGATCAACCTCCAGGCTTCGAGGCACCTTACATGGAAGGTAAAGTGTGCAAACTTAAAAGGACATTTTATAGCCTCAAATAAGCTCTTAAATAGTGGTATGAGAAATTTAACAAAACTATCCATATTTTTGGTTTTGTTGTGAATGGTTTGGATACATGCGTGTATTCAAGGATGTTTGGTGTTGATTGCATCATCGATAGTTTATATGTTGATAACATGTTGATTTTCAATACTAACATTTATTCCATTAAAAAACTAAGTTTTTTATCCACTAAATTTAGGATGACAGATTTGGGAGAAGTCGATGTAATCTTAGGAGTCAAAGTTACCAAAAATAAAAAAGAGATTTTCTTTAAATCAAACATATTATATTGAGAAAGTGTTAAAAAATTGTCAGTTTTAATGTCATCCCTATTCGAACTCCTTATGACCATAGCATACATCTCTTTAAAAATAAAGGAAGTAGCGTTTCCCAAATAGAATATGCTAAAATAATTGGGAGTCTAATATTCTTAATGAACTATACACAGCTTGATATTGCCTACCCTGTGAGCAAACTTAGTATATATACTCATAACTCAAGTGGTAAACATCGGGTTGCTCTTCGACGCTTACTCGAGTATCTTAAGGGTATGATGGATTGGAAACTAGAGTTTGTTGGCTATCCTGTGGTTTTAGAAGGATATTATGACACCAACTGGGTTTCTGATAACGATGAGGTAAGCTCTACGAGTGGGTATATTTTTACTTTAGGTGGAGCAACGATTTCGTGAAAGTCTGCAAAGCAAACTTGTATTGCTCGATCCACTGTAGAGTCAGAGTTTATTAGCAAAAATTCTGTTGTGGGGAAGACCGACTCCTCCAGTCTCCCTACTGTGTGATTCACAAGCTGTGATTTGTGTGGCTAAGAACCAAGCTTACAATGGTAAGAAGAGGCACAATCGTACAAGGCATGAATCTGTTAGAAACTTAATATGGAATGGAGTACTCTCTTTAAAATATGTGAAGTCAGAAATGAGCCTATCAGATCCGTTTACTAAAGGGTTAAATAGGAAACTAGTCCTAAATTCATCGAGGGGGATAGGTTTAAAGCCTATTGGTTAAGAAATTCATGGTGGATACCCAACTTAGTTATCTAAGTTCAATGTGGTTAAACGAAACCATGGAAAGAATCATAGTGTACATTTACCAACCTATCCCTATGACGAACAATGTACTTGCATAGGACGAGCTTAATTGCCCTTAATAAATTAATAGCCCAAGCTTTGGGTGGTCTTAGTGAGAAAGACTTGATAAATTTACTGACTTTGGCCAAATATCTATTCTTAATAAGTTCATAACCCAGAGTTGAGTGGGTAGTCCTAATTGAGAAGGACATGATGAACTTATCGCTAGAAATGTTGAGTCTTATGAAAACTCTTAATGAATTCAAATCCAAAAGATTGGATGGTCCTAGTGAGAATGACATATCAAATTCATCTATTAATGAGGTTGAATATTTATTCTTAATGATTTCTTATCCCAGAGTTTGGGTGGTTCATTTATAAAAAACTTGAAGAAAATCACCATAACCTTTGAGAGGTTGAGCTATTGTAAAAGGCTCTTAATTGTTTCATAGCCCGATTTTAGGGTGGTTTATGTTGAGATAAACCTGATGAAATAACCTACGTAAGTGAAAAGGATTAGCCACATTCTATAAAAATTATTGGGCTATTTTTCTAGTACACTTACTGAAATTCTAAGGTAAGATGGCCAAATATAAATTTGTATATATATACCTTACACATCGAGGACTTTGGTGGATGAAAGGGTCAATTTTGTGTTATGAGTTTACCTCTATCTTAGAAAGTTCAAGATATGTTCACTAGTGCTTAATCAACTAATTCCACTATTGTTCTTTTGAAAAGGTTATTTTTCAACTTCGAAAGAATTCTTTCGCATTATTTGGGTAATGTTGGTAATGCGTAAAACACTATCCCATATTGAGTCGGAAATACCACTGGCTTGTGTATTTATAGTGTTCATTCTTCCCTCCCTTGTTGAGTGACAAAGAACAAATATCCATATCGCACGCAGCCGCCACCTTCTTTCCATCTCATCTCGGCTCGTGCTCGTGTACATAGCCGAGGCTCGTGGCAATACGTGTCTTTGACACTTCCTCGCGAATACTATCTTATTGGAGAAAATTTGTAGAGAATTTTCTGAGCAAATAAAGAATGTAAAAGAAATTTTCTCTGATATTTATATGTTACATAGTGGTCTGTTCGATTTAAAATTTTAGAGGGTAACATCTGATTAATTAGTTATAGTTTGATTTCAGAATAATTAAAATCATAGCAGTCAGTTTCTGGAATTTAAATCTATGAATGTTTGGATGTATCTGGATGACTTTTTAACTATGTTCAAAACAAATAATGAGTTTTTTATTGTGCCAGTTACAAGAGTAATTACAAGAGTTACAAACGGCTGGAAAATAAATCACGAATCTTGTAATACCCCAAAAATTTAGATAATGACCAAAATGAAAAATTTGAAAGTTTGATGGTCAAAGTAGAAAATTGGGAAAAGTTTAAGGAATTAAGTGGTAATTTTCCCAAAAAGAATTTTATTACATAAATGGATTTATTTAGTGACCAAATTATAAATTTGGTAAACTTTAGTGAATAAAGTATAAACTTTGAAAAGTTTAGGGACCAAAATGTAATTTTGGAAAAATTACAAATGGGTCACGAAAATAAGGAAATAAAAATATTATTTCACATATTTAAAATGTTGGAAAGTAATATTTAATGGTTTAATTCCATGTTTAATTTGAATCATTTGATTAAAGTGACTGAATTGTAATTTTTGGAAATTGCAAGGGCAAATCGATAAACTAAGATATTATTTGTTCATATTTGACTTATGGATGAAGATAAGGTTTCGGTGATATGATTTGGAAGATGATAAGGATAGGAATCTTGGTTTTATTGTAACCCCCACAGACCGATAAGGGTAACCAGATCCGATCTGGGGTGTCACATTTGGGCCACCGGAGCGACCCACTGTAAAAATAGCGAAAAATTTAAAACTTTTATTGAAACATGTAACTTATAAAATCAGTTGTCACTATTTAAAAATAAAATAGATTTCCAGACTCGTATATAAATCAAAATACAATTATATGCCCCCTAATCACATGTACCGTACTCTGCAAACAGCGCCAGAAGAATTCCTTTACTGAAGTCGATAACCGCACTGGTACGATTCTTTTAACCTGAAAATGTGAGTAACAGAGTGAGCTTCGAAAAGCTCAGTAATACAAAACTACCAGATGATACTGAAAAACGTGCAGATACAGATAAACATATTTTCCTTATTGGTTCAGATATTTACAGATCTTTATGTTGAGCAGAGATCCTATTGATATTTCAGGTGGTAACGGACAATGAGCTTTCAGTTCAGATAAATATTTCGGATGATTGAGTTCAGGAGTTCATAATAGGTTTTCTAGTGTGTTCCCGTAAAACCAATATAGTTTTTTTTAAAACATATATATATACATCCCCATCCTTTCACAATCTGTTTGTGTAGGTTCCCCGGAACCATACACCCCGCACAACCAGTAAGGCTCTGAGCACACAGCCGAGAAGCCTGCAGATAATCTTCCTCCAACAATAAACCCCCCAGATAAAACATTTCTCCGTCAGTAAACGGAGATATCAGAAATCAAAACAGAATTCAGATAAGATATCAGAACAGAATCCAGATCAGAAATCAGAACAGAATTCAGGTAATGTATCAGAACAGAATTCAAGTCAGAAATCAGATAAAATATTTATATGATTAGGGAACACACCAGAGTTTACAGATATTATTCAGATGTATTGGATAATCTTAACAGGTAGAGAAACATGAATCTTCAGTATACCGATAGGATATCGGAATTTAGAATCACTATTGGAAGAGTTCATTAACTGACATAATCATCAGTTATTCAGAATGTGAATTATCAGGATCATATCTCATTCGGACAGTTTTCAGAAGCTGTACGTGATCAGAAGGGTATTCAGAATCCTTTACATCCATGTCAATTGATCGGATAATCGAACAACTTGAGTACGAAGATTCAGAACCTTAACAATTTATATCCACTGGTCAATTCATTTCCCTTCCAGGGTATTTACTTTTTAATACCACAAATTCTTGTTCATAGATCATCTTCAGAATTATCGCTGAATAGATCTTCCAATGATCTTTATTTCATTTCCAAGCTTCCACGATATCATGAAATACTGACGTGCTTGATTTGTAGTTCATGTTCCATAAGGACAGTACATCTTATAAACTCATCAGAATTTCCAGACTTATATAATTCACTTACTTAATCCTCAATCATTGAGGTTACTTAGCTTATTTAGCAGTCAAATCCATTCCAGTTACTTCGGGGTTTTTCAGAGTAATTTAGACATTACTGAATTTTAGATACATATTGTACTTCTGATCCATTCAATTTGGTCTTCGTAGTTGATTTATCGAACAAACGTCTAATTCTTAGTACTGAATACGATCTAGAGTTGAGCTGAGTTGAATACTTCCAAAATTATCATCGAGCCAATCTTGAGAAGACGAACATGCATTCAAGTAATATCTGTCATTCAGGTATTGACATAGCTTTAGGGTTGATCTATTCACTTAAATTGTGTTTCATTACTTTTAAAGGTAATCCAATACCTATGCTTATTTGGATTCCTTAATTAATCCAAGACATGTACTTAGTATAGGCCATAAGGGTATTTTGGTCGTTTTGGTGTTCAATTTTATTCCATTTATTTCAGAGCTCGAGGATATCCAATCATTCCTGAGCTTGGTGATATTCTTGGTTCATTTCCATTACAAGGGTATTTTGGTCATTTTACAGATTCAGCGTATTTCAATCATTTCCTTCCGTCCGATCTTACTATTAAATTCAATCTTATCATTTATTTCAGTCCTTTCGAACAATTATGACAACAGAACACCCCGACAAATTATTCTTCAGGTATTTACTCATAACTCGGATATTTTCGGGTCAAGTGCCTTCTCGGATTTTACAAACGCAATATTATGAATTTTTCTTTACAAAGACAGAATATTAATAATTAAATTTGTACTTAATCGAGTTAAGTACAAATCCTCAAAGTACTTTCTCCTTCAGGGTCAACTTTGACTATTTTACCTCTCAAGGGCATTTTCATAATTTCTTAACCAGATAATTTCGGTATTAACTCTTAACAAAAATAATATAATTTTGAGATCCTATAATTAATTGTTTCCTCGAAACTTCTCTGATCTTGAAATAATTCCCTTAACAGACTTCTAGTATCTTGCATAAACCCTCTTGGGGTTAAAAACCAGTTATCCATAATTTCCAAGTACAACTATCATTTCTTATGCACATCAATATATTTATCATATCAATATGTCTTTTCAGATTTATTAATCCACTTCCAGGGACAATTCTTATCATTTTCCAATATAAGGGTAATTTCGTATTTTTACCATACTGAAGTATTCTCATAATTTCCCATCCAAGTACCTTTAACATATGACCTTTGATGAAATAAATTATAAATTACAGATCCAGGTTGATTTTTTATCAATAATCATAGAACTGATAATTTAATTCTAACAACCCTTCAATCTCTTATATTAATCATTCGATCCGTATTCAGATACCGAATTTCTACCACATTCATATCGAGTGTAGAAACTAATTAACTACACAAATGAGACCAACATTATCTTAATCATGCATTTACCAATATTCACATGTTCCATAAAGCATAAAGAGGTAAAAGTATTACCTCGATTTTCGTGCAATACTGATCGACCATAAAAATTCCATTCGAACGCCTTTGATCTTCAATTCAACTTCCAATAATTCCTCATATACATATCAACATAAATTATATCAGAAACGGAGCTTAATTGAGACAAACAGATCGAATTGGATGATAAATCAGTTAAAACTAACTTACCAGTTTCAAATTTGGCGAAACGGACTTCGGATTCAGGACGTCGAAAGCATAAAATATGACTTTTCGAAAATTTGAAATTTTCGGTCAAAATCAAAGTCAACTGGTTTGACCGGCAATTTCGGGGTCTTTGGGTTCGAATTTTGAAAAACAGACAGCGGAATCGGATTTGGAACGTCGAAAAATGTCAGGATAGGTATACTCGATCGAAGTCAAAGGTCGTTTAATGCCCGGTCAAAGCCAGTCAAAGTTTTGGTCAACAGTGGTCAACGCCGGTCAACGGTCAACGGGTCAATGGGTCGGGTTGTGACCGGTCAAACCGGTCAAAATAGATCCAAAACCGGTCAAACCGGTCATTGTTTTCTTCCCCACGCGTAGTGGCGGCGCGTGAACAGTGCCCTGATATCAGAAAATTCCCGGAAAAATTCCTAAAAATTATTTTAAGCGATTTTGAGATACTTACAAAGCTCGGTTCAAATTTTTGAATGGCGGAGAGCTCGATTTCAACGAATCGGAAATTTTAACCGCTTCACCTCCTCACGGGCCGCCGTCGACGGAGACCAAGGATGACACCGGCAGACTCGGAACGAAACAAGGAACACGATGGTGCAGGAGGTGTCGTAAAAGGATGACCAGATCGTCGTGAATCGATGAAAAACCAACTAAAACCGAGTTATTACCGACGATACTTCTGACTGAAATTAACGACGAACGGCGACGATTCACGACGAAAGGTTTGAGGGGTTTTGTTCCTTAGTTGACAACGAACACGATGGTGGTTTCGGCTCGTCGATCGGAGGTTGGACGACGAGTAGATCGGAGTTCAAAGAGGGGTTGATGAAGAGGAAAATCTGGAAAATTTTTCCAGAAACATACGGGAATGGGGGTATATATCATCTCATAAATAAAAATGGTTAAACCAAGAGTTTAGCCACTGAACTTTCTGTACTTCTTAAAACGGTCTGCCAACTTTGAAATCTTATAATTTAACCAACTGTTTCTTTCAAAATACCAATTAAATCCGCCACTTTATAATTTCTTAATATTTAGCCGCTAAATTGGGGTGTTACATTTATGGTAATTATGAAGGTTCATTAAGGGTATATTGGTATTTTCTCAATTTAATGAATTTAATATTCATTAAATGATAATTTAAAGATAGATAAGCATGAAAAATATCTGAAATTTCATGCCAAAGTGTTCATCTCTTCTCCATGGACGTGAGTTATACCAAGGTAAGGGAAAAATATTTATTTTCCATTTTTGAGTCAATTCTTTTAGAATTCGGGTTATGCCGTGAAATCAGAAAGTGATCTACATGAAACACGCTATCATTTGGTACCAATATTTCTTTCTAATCTTGTTGGATTTCAAAGATCCCAAATCTAAGGGTTTATGTTCATGATAGGGTTTATGAAATTGATGATGAATCTTGATGTTTTTGAAGTTGTAGATTCATTTTCAAGCTTGATTTATGGTTAAAACATGTTCAATCTTTCTAGAGATTATTATGTAAAATTCGGTCAAAAGAGGAAGTTGGAAAACTTTGTGTTCCGATGAGAGTTGATTTGGGATTTGATTGTAGAGATTTTAAAAGGTTAATTGAAAGTTGATTTCATGATTGAATCGAATCAAAATTGAGCAAAATTATGAAAACATAGTTTTAAAGGATAAAGTATTCGATCATGATGTATTTAAGTGATAAAATGGTGAAGAACCTTTTTATGTAATTGGAAAAGTTGGTACCAATGTTAAAAGGAATTATTAAGTGTTAAATATTTGGTGCAAAATGAGTTCCAAGTATATTATGGAGTTGTTATGGGATATGTTTATGTTAGTACAATAATAACATATGTATTGTTATGAATTTGTGATTTATACAGATTGTGATTGATTTTTGATCGAAGCAAGTCAAATAGAAAAGAGTTTATTGTGGACAATTAGTGAGGTACATATTGTGGATTATATAAAGTGTCAAGGTGAGTGCAATACATGCATGAAAAAGTACATAGATGTTTTATACATCATGTACACAGATGTTTTATACATCATCAGGAAGACTTGCGATAAGTCGACCTTGTTTATATCAACATGATATTATGTCATTTTTACAACTTCAATATGACATTGATATGTCATAGTGTGAAATTATAATGCATTGATCATGAATAATGTGATATTTTACCATGAATGTTATTTCGGGTATGAAATGCCCAATGTTAAATATTGATAATATACTTTGCCATGGATGGATCAAATAAAATAGACTATATGCCCAAATAAGTCATTGAGGGACAGGGTATAGTTGGCATGCCATAGAGTCCAGCAGCATACTGCATATTGGGTTACACTAAAGGATACCTAGTGTATATGGTGGGCACGACCTTATGTGTCATATTGGGACTGTGCTTAAGGATACCTAGTACAGATGGTGGACACGACCTTATGTGTCATACTCGGGTTAGCACTACGGTGCTTATATTTGACTCATGTACCCAGGGTCCTCAGGGTTTTGTACTGGGCTATTGTTTATGGATTATGGTTTATTGGTTAATAAATGGTAACAATGCAAATAAGCTTACGAGTTTATGGGATTAAATGGTAAGTATATTGATAAAATAAGCTTACGAGCTTATGGGATAAATGATAAAAAAATTTATTTTATTTTGATCATGGTAAAATATTGGACATGTATGTAACATTATATTATGGCATTTGTTTTTGACAGTGAAATTCATGCATTAATTGTATTGCATTGTTTATTGTTTTAATTACCTCACTAAGTATATACTTAGCGTGTGATGATTTTCACGCGTAGGTAAAGTGTCAGTACTGGAATAAAAAGTTCAAAGCGACATCAAGCATCGAGGAGTATATTTCAATATCAGTAAGTCATCCTAAGATGTAATGTTGACTTTATTAGTGGCATGTACTTATTAATGTTCAATTTGTTTTGATGAACAAATTTGGAAACAAAATGGTAACTTTATAATGATGAAAGGTTAAGTTTTTATACGTTTTATATATTTTGCTGAAATTACTATGGTAATTACTGTAGCAATGCATCGATACACATTTTAAATTCGATATTTTTGTACATCGGTACACTGTTCATTACTATTCACAGTACTATCCACGATACTATTCATGGTACTATTCATTACTGTTCACGGTACTATTCATTACTGTTCACAATACTATTCATAAAAAAACTTTTGCCTTAAATTTGTTATAACGAATCATAATTCATATTATATGATATTTTGATAATATCATTTACCATTTTAAGAAAATAAATTTTAAATCACTTTTGAATTGAAAATGGTTTTAGAAATTCTGGTGACATCTATAATCTGTATAGGTATAATTATACGGGTTGTGGGTGTTACATTTATTGGCATCAGAGCTACATGTTTAGTCGATTCTAGGACTAAACCGAGTTTGTTTTGAGTTAAAAAGTGTATACATGCCACTAGGATGTCAAAAGTTACTGATAGTTGTATATATAATGTGATGATGCTTTTTAGGAGTAAAGTTACTCTTTACTAAAGTACGATGATTTTGACTGTGTTCAAATGTCAGATCAACAAGAATTGAGTAGGGCAGGCGAGCATGTTACTCCTGTACAGAGTGAGAGTAATGAGGTGAATCAGAATCCACCCAATGCTCAGCCGAATATAGAGCCGTCTAATCTGAATCAATAGGATATGCCTGTTCAAGATCGGGGGTTGTTCTTACAAGCTCTAGACAACATTATTAACCATCGAACCCCAGTGTCAGTTCCGAAAGAACTAAGGAAGATGAGAGCACCTAAATTTCGAGGTGATTTGGATGCTAATCCGATGACTGCTGACTTCTGGTTGAATGATGTCAAGAATATGGCCAACAAGATTCCTTGTGATGATCAAGGAAAGTTGGAAGGGGTTGTGTCTCTACTGATGGAGCAAGCCAGTGTGGTGGAATACAGTCGTCGCACGAGTTTCCACTGAGCATATCACATGGGAATTCTTTCTGAGGAAATTCAAGGAAAAGTATATTGGGGACGTGTTTGTCAATGAGATGATGCAACAGTTCCTAAACTTAAAGCAATCCGACAGAACAGTTTATGAGTACGAATGCGAGTTTCACAAGATGAGTCGATTTACTTCGGAGTTTATTCTGACTGAGAAATCTAGAATTGATAGATTTATTTCTGGATTGGATTCTCAGTATAAGAGATTTCTGGTTTCTCATCATTTTACTGCTTTTCAAGAAGCGGTAAACAAGGTTAAAGCTATGGAAAAAGTTGACCTTGAAGATATAGAGGCGAAGAAGGCTCAGACAAACAAAAGGTTTGGAAACTCTTACGTTGCACCATTTTCCAAACGCAACAAGGGCCAGCAGCAGAAAAGTTATGCTTCCTTAGTATCCACGAGTAGAAAAATATTTTTTGGAGGAAAGTCCAAGCAGAGATAGGCAACTTTAATGGGTACTAGAGGTTCAGGAGTACGACCTGTTCCCGAATGCGAATATTGTGGAAAGAGGCATTCAGGCCATAGCTATTTCCAGATCAGTCTGTAGCAGGACCTCAGAAGGTCAAAAGTGGAAAAGGAGGCAGGCCTGGTACATCTGAGGCTACATCTAAAACTACTGCATGAGTTTATCACATCAAGACTGATGATGACAGAGATGCTCATGAGATTACAGCATGTACCTTTTATCTCTTTGATGAACCTGTTTTTGTATTGATTGATCCCGGTTCTACATACTCGTATATTAGTACAAAATTGATAAGAGATAGGGGAATCTTTCTAGAACCTATTTCTAGTGATATTATGGCAATCAATCCATTGGGCTATAGTGCGAAAATTTGTCAGATTTGTAATGAATGTCCGATAAAGATACAAAGAGTAGAATTTCCTACAAACCTATTAGAAATGCCTTTTGAGAAATTCAGGATAATATTAGGCATGGATTGGCTATCTTCCTACTATGGTTGGGTAGATTTTCATTTGAAGAGATTGTTTTTAAAAAATACAACGGGTTCAGAGATAATATTTGTTGGAGAAAGGGTAAATCCCTTATCCAATGTGATTTCAGCTTTTACTGCTAAGAAATTGTTGTCACGTGGATGTCAAGCAATTTTAACAAATGTGATGGATACGAGAACTGCTGAAGTTAAGTTGGGAAGCATTCCAATTGTATGAGAGTATCCAGAGGTGTTTCCGGATGAGCTACCTGGATTACGTCCAGATAGAGAGGTGGAGTTTGGGATTGATGTATTCCTAGGTACAACACCTATTTCGATGGCTCCTTATCGAATGACCCCAACAGAGTTAAGAGAATTAAAGGCTCAATTACAAGAGCTACTGAATCGAGGATTTATAAGATCGAGTATTTCACCTTGTGGTGTACCGGTGTTGTTCGTGAAAAAGAAAAATGGATCAATGCGTTTGTCCATAGATTATCGACAGTTGAACAAGGTGACTATAAAGAACAAGTATCCTCTTCTGAGGATTGATGACTTGTTTGATCAACTTAAGGGAGTAGATGTTTTCTCTAAGATTGATCTCAGATCGGGATATCACCAATTAAAGATTAAAGAGGAAGATGTTTCAAAGACAGCTTTCAGAACAAGGTATGAACACTACTAGTTTGTAGTAATGCCGTTTGGGTTGACAAATGCTCCAGCAACATTCATGGATTTGATGAATTGAGTATTTCAACCTTATTTAGATCAATTTGTGGTGGTATTTATTGATGATATTCTTGTATACTCGAAGACAAAGATAGAACATGATGTTCATCTTCGTACTGTGCTAAAAATACTTAAGGATAAAAAGTTATATGTCAAACTGTCAAAGTGTGAGTTTTGGCTATCAGAAGTTGCTTTTCTTGGTCGTGTTGTCTCGGTAGAAGGAATAAGAGTTGATCCAAATAAAGTTCAAGCAATATTGGAGTGGAAATCTCCAAAGAATGTTACAGAAGTCCAAAGTTTTTTGGGACTTGCTTGTTATTATTGACGGTTTGTGAAAAACTTTTTGATGATTGATTCTCCTTTGACCAAACTTTTGCGAAAAGTTGTTTCATTTGCTTGGACTGAGAAATGTCAAGAGAGTTTTGAAGCTCTAAAGAAGATTTTAACAGAAGGACCAGTGTTGGTACAATCAGACTCGGGCAAAGAGTATGTGGTGTATAGTGATGCATCTCATAATGGTTTAGGTTGTGTACTTATGTAAGAAGGTAAGGTGGTAGCTTATGCTTCTCGATAATTAAAGACACATGAAAGGAATTATCCTACTCACGATCTTGAGTTTGCAGCGGTCGATTTTGCTCTAAAGATTTGGCGTAATTATTTGTATGGTGAGAGATGCCATATCTACACGAATCATAAGAGTTTGAAATATCTATTGACTCAAAAAGAGCTCAATTTGAGACAGAGAAGATGGATAGAAATTTTAAAGGACTATGATTTGATCATTGATTATCATTTAGGTAAAGCAAATGTTGTAGCAGATGCACTTAGTCGAAAAACTTTTGCAGCTTTGTGAGCTATGGATGTGCGACTATTTTTGAAAGAAAATAACACACTATTGGTTGAATTAAAAATAAAGCAGATGCTTTTAGATCAGATAATATAGCTACAAAGGAAAGATTTCAGATGCTTGGAAAAGATTTCATTAATGGAAAAAGGTGAGACTAAAGACTTTGAAGTCAAGTCAGATGGATGTCTGTATTATCGAGGAAGAATCTGTATTCCACATGACGATGAGTTGAGGAAAGATGTTCTTTCTGAGGCACATTATAGTCCACTTACTATGCATCCAGGCGGGAGCAAAATGTATCATGATGTAAAGAGTCGATTTTGGTGACCGGGTATGAAAAGAGCCATTTTTGAGTTTGTTGCTACATGTCTGACGTGTCAACGAGTGAAAGATGAACATCAGGTGCCTTCGGGATTGTTACGACCAATTTCTATTCCAGAATGGAAGTGGGAGAGATTTACTATGAATTTTGTTACAGGGCTACCATTGACATCAAATAAGAAGGATTCCATTTGGGTGATAGTTGACAGATTAACTAAATCGACACATTTCATTCCGGTGCGAATGGACTATGCCTTGGATAAATATGCAGAGTTGTATATCAAGGAGATAGTTCGGCTACATGGAGTGCCAGTATCAATCATATATGACAGGGATCCAAGGTTTACTTCAAGATTTTGGAATTTTTTGCATAAAGCATTGGGTACTCGATTGAATTTCAGTACGGCATTTCATCCACAGACGAATGGTCAATCAGAGCGTACTATTCATATATTGTAAGATATGCTGAGAGCATGTATAATTGAGTTTAAGGGATCATGGGAAAAGTATTTGCCTTTAGTAGAATTTGCCTACAACAATAGCTATCAAACGAGTATCAAGATGGCTTCGTATTAAGCTTTATATGGGAGAAAATGCTGAACACCATTAAATTGGTTCGAGTTAAAAGATCGAAATCTTGTTGGCCCTGATTTATTGAAAGAGGTTGAGGATAAAGTAAAAATAATTCAAGATAATCTCAAGGTGGCATTTGATCGGCAGAAGTCTTGTGCAGACTTGAAACGGAAATAGATTGAATTTCATGAAGGTGATAAAGTTTTTCTTAAAGTATCGCATTGGAAAAAGATTTTGCGTTTTGGGCACAAAGGGAAACTAAGTCTAAGATTCATTGGACCATATGAGGTCTTAAAGCGTGTCGGACCGGTGGCTTATCAGTTAGCATTACCTCCAGAGTTGGACAAAGTACAAAATGTTTTTCATGTGTCGATGCTTAGAAAGTATCGATCAGACCCTTCACATGTTATTGCATCAGAGGAAATTGAGATCCAACCAGATTTGACTTATGAAGAAGGACTAGTTCGGATCTTAGCTTGAGAAATCAAAGAACTACGTTACAAGACGATTCCTCTAGTCAAAGTACTTTGGTAAAATCATAAAGTCGAGGACGCTACTTGGGAAAGAGAAGAGGACATGAGAAAGCAGTTTCCACACCTCCTCATATCAGGTACGTCTTAAAATTCGAGGACGAATTTTATTTAAGGAGGGGAGAATTGTAATACCCTAAAAATTTAGATAATGACCAAAATGCAAAATTTAAAAGTTTGATGGTCAAATTAGAAAATTGGGAAAATTTTAAGGAATTAAGTGGTAATTTTCCAAAAAAAAATTATTACATAAATGGATTTATTTAGTGACCAAATTATAATTTTAGTAAAGTTTAGTGACCAAAGTATAAACTTTGAAAAGTTTAAGGACCAAAATGTAATTTTGGAAAAATTACAAATGGGTCACGAAAATAAGGAAATTAAAATATTATTTTCATATATTTAAAATGTTGGAAAATAATATTTAATGGTTTAATTCGATGTTTAATTTGAACCGTTTGTTTAAAGTGACTGAATTGTAATTTTTGGAAATTACAAGGGTAAATCGGTAAACTAAGATATTATTTGTTCATATTTGACTTATGGATGAAGATAAGGTTCAAGTGATATGATTTGGAAGATGATAAGGATATGAATCTTGGTTTTATGGTAATTATGAAGTTTCATTAAGGGTACATTGGTATTTTCTCAATTTAATGAATTTAATATTTATTAAATGATAATTTAAAGATAGATAAGCATGAAAAATATCTGAAATTTCATGCCAAAGTGTTCATCTCTTCTCCATGGACGTGAGCTATACCAAGGTAAGGGAAAAATATTTGTTTTCCATTTTTGAGTTAATTCTTTTGGAATTTGGGTTATGCCGTGAAATAAGAAAGTGATCTACGCGAAAAACGCTATCATTTGGTACCAATATTTCTTTCTAATCTAGCTGGATTTCAAATATCCCAAATCTAAGGGTTTATGTTCATGATAGGGTTCATGAAATTGATGATGAATCTTGATGTTTTTGAAGTTGTAGATTCATTTTCAAGCTTGATTTATGGTTAAAACATGTTCAATCTTTCTAGAGATTATTATGTAAAATTCGGTCAAAAGAGGAAGTTGGAGAACTTTGTGTTCTGACGAGAGTTGATTTGGGATTTGATTGTAGAGATGTTAAAAGGTTGATTGAAAGTTGATTTCATGATTGAATCGAATCAAAATTGAGAAAAATTATGAAAACGTAGTTTTAAAGGATAAAGTACTCGATCATGATGTATCTAAGTGATAAATTGGTGAAGAACCATTTTATGTAATTGGAAAAGTTGGTGCCGATGTTAAAAAAATTATTATGTGTTAAATATTTGGTGGAAAATGAGTTCCAAGTATATTATGGAGTTATTATGGGATATGTTTATGCTAGTATAATACTAACATATGTATTGTTATGAATTTGTGATTTATATAGATTGTGATTGATTTGTGATCGAAGCAAGTCAAATAGAAAAGGGTTTATTGTGGACAATTAGTTAGGCACATATTGTGGATTATATAAAGTGTCAAGGTGAGTGCAATACATGCATGACATAGTACATAGATGTTTTATACATCATATAAACAGATGTTTTATACATCATCAGGAAGACTTGCGATAAGTCGACCTTGTTTATATCAGCATGATATTATGTAATTTTTATAACTTCAATATGACATTGATATGTCATAGTGTGAAATTATATTGCATTGATCATGAATAATGTGATATTTTACCATGAATGTTATTTCGGGTATGAACTGTCCAATGTTAAATATTGATAATATACTTTGTCATGGATGGATCAAATAAAATAGACTATATGCCCAAATAAGTCATTGAGGGACAGGGTATAGTTGGCATGCCATAGAGCCCAGCAGCAGGCTGCATATTGGTATACACTAAAGGATACCTAATGTATATGGTGGTCATGACCTTATGTGTCATATTGGGACTGTACTTAAGGATACCTAGTACAGATGGTGGACACGACCTTATGTGTCATACTCGGGTTAGCACTACGGTGCTTATATTTGACTCGTGTACCCAGGGTCCTTAGGGTTTTATACTGGATTATTGTCTATGGATTATGGTTTATTGGTTAATAAATGGTAACAATGCAAATAAGCTTACGCGCTTATGGGATTAAATGGTAAGTATATTGGTAAAATAATCTTACAAGCTTATGGGATAAATGGTAAGAAATTTTATATTATTTTGATCATGGTAAAATATTGGACATGTATGTAACATGATCTTATGGCATTTGTTTTTGACAGTGAAATTCATGCATGAATTGTATTGCACTGTTTATTGTTTTAATTACCTCACTAAGTATATACTTAGCGTGTAATGATTTTCACGCGTAGGTAAAAGCCAGTAGTGGAATAAAAAGTTCAAAGCGACATCAAGCATCGAAGAGTATATTTCAATATCAGTAAGACATCCTAAGATGTAATGTTGACTTTATTAGTGGCATGTACTTATTAATGTTCAATTTGTTTTGATGAACAAATTTGGAAACAAAATGGTAACTTTATAATGATGAAAGGTTAAGTTTTTATGAGTTTTATATATTTTGTTGAAATTACTAACGAATCATAATTCATATGATATGATATTTTGATAATATCATTTACCATTTTAAGAAAATAAATTTTAAATCACTTTTGAATTGGAAATGGTTTTAGAAATTCTGGTGACATCTATAATCTGTATAGGTATAATTATACAGGTTATGGGTGTTACAAATTCAGACTGCTTTGGGGGTCAGGTTCATTCATTTATGATAGTAGTTTCGACAGAGTTAAATTTTGAAATTTAAATTAGATTTTATTTCTGATTTATGCTTAGACGTTTTTTCCCTTTACTTCAGCCTATAAATAGAGAGTCTTTCTAAGCTTCTCAACTTATTCTCAAACTCACAAATCCTCTCAACACTCAAAGGCTTTCCAAGCTTCTTTTCTTTAGTGCTAATAAAAGAGTAGTACCGTCGACAGCCTAATCCGGTGTTCAGGTGTACGAATTCTTGGAGCAATTGTGTTACCCTTGGGGGACGATCTTCCTATCTTAGCGATTACACACATTGGGTGAATTTGTTTCTAAGGAAGTGATTTTCACCACGACACGATTTCGGTTATTCACTCGCTTATTATATTTCTATTTTTCATGTTAGTGCTAATTTTGTGTAATTTTTCGTAGTATACAAAGAATGTGGAGGATATAAGCGTTCAATGTCAAATGATTGAGAGTTACTTTTGAACAAATACTACCTTATACTTACCCTGATTAATAAAAAATATACGACAATAAAATGAAGGGATTACATCATTCATTAATATTTGATAATTTTATCCAAATATCACCAAAAAAATAAAAAATACCATTATAACACCTTTTTTTTTTGGAATATGTATCAAACTAACACATTTTCTGAGAAAATAATAGAACACACATTTTGTGAAACGCGCCATGTTGATGTGGATGAAAGGCACATTTTAGGAGGTGAGCTTTCCAAGGATTTGGCTCGCCACGGCGGAAGGCACGTTTCATGGGCTTCTTCCCTTTGTATGGATTTTTTTGGGGTTTTAAATATGATAAGGAATAATAGTTTTAATAATTTATTTTTCAAAAAATAATAATTTAGGTTTCTTTTGAAAATAAAAGTAGTACATAATTTGATATGCGAGAAATTTTGGATATCAACACAAATAATTTAATAAAGTTTTTTACAGGAATATCATAATGTGAAATAATTTAATTAATTAATAGAAAATATTTTTTCCTTTGAAAATAAAAGAAATATATAGATATTTAGTGTGTGAATTGAAAAAAAATAATATTTTTGATATGATACATTTTTCTAAAACCAAAAATTTAAATATGTTGAAGATATGTTCAATCAAAATGATTTTTTTAAAAATAATTTGTTCAATTTTAAAATTAACCGAGACATAATCATTTGGTTGAAAACTGGGAATTAGAGATAGAAAAACCCTCTGAAGTTTCGAGTGTTGACCCCATACTACCCAAAAAGCAAAGGAGAAGAGGTGAAGACCCGCCTGATCTATCTGGCATGGCTCGTGAGGGCGTTTCTTCTCTGATGGAGTGCGATGGCTCCCCACCCACTATCTGCTACAAGGATATTGTGACAAAGGCCACTGTTTCTCAACCTAACTCAAAAACCGTCGACTTAGATGGTGATGATATCGAACTTCTCGAAGACGATATCACTCTTGGCTCCTCTAACGATATTCCAACTATAGATTTTTCTGATCTAGTACAAACTCTTGCTGCTGAAAGCATAGATTTAATGCTCATCGTTAAAGTTCTTGGAAGAAGAGTTGGATATAACATATTCCATAATCGCATATACGGTATTTGGAAACCCTTTCACCCCTTCAAACTAATTGATATTGAGAATGATTTTTTTTCTTGTGAAATTCAGCGATCATGGTGACTATCTTAAGGTGCTCATAGAAGGACCTTGGACTATTTTTGGCCACTACATAACTGTCGAGCCATGATCTATAGACTTTCAACCGACTCAAACTTATCCTAGTCGTTTAATGGCATGGATCTGATTACCTGGTCTCCCCGTCACTCTTTATAAAAGAAGCTTCATCGAAGCTATTGGAAATCTGGTTGGTTCTGTTGTTAAAATTGATTTCCAAATGGATAATGGTTGCAGGGGGCATTTTGCTCAACTAGCTGTTAGTCTCAATCTTCATCGACCTCTGGTATCCAAGCTTCTCATCAATGATCGACTCCAATTCATGAGTACAAATCGCTACCTACTGTCCGCTTTCACTGTTGCATATATGGTCATCATAAAGATATTTTTCGGTAGCTTCCAACATAGAGAAATGACCAACCAATGAATGAGGCTCCACTGCCTCTGCCACCGTCTCCGGCTACTGAAAAACCAGCTTCGGATGAAGCATTCAGACCTTGAATGCTTGTGGAACGAAAAAAGCGTAATTATGCAAAGTAAATGATTTAGGATTTTTGCCCCATTATTACAAAATCCAATCCCATATTTGAACCAATTCCTAGTAATCAGGAACTACAGCCAGATTATAAGGTGACTGAAGAGGAGCCCACCTTTCCACCTTCTGCGTCACATTCAACTCTTGTGAATGCTTCACTGTCTGACCCAAAGAATGCTCTTCCAGATAAAAACAAATCTAAGGGAAAGACCTTAGTTCACCCAGAAAAGGTGCCAATTGTCCCATACGTTACCAAGAAGCAGCCCAACCTTGGAGTCAAAACAGCTAAACCTCATGCATTAATAAAAAAACCCATGCAAGGTTTACGTACTCTAGGGAGTTAAGCTTCTTCCTCCAAATTTCCACATTCGAACTCGGGTGAAAACCTTTATCCAAACAAACACCAAGCTGTGAAGTTAACAGACGGGAATAACCCACGTATTCCAATCGAAGCTCTAGCTCCTCTTGCAACTAGAAAGGGTACTGATGCTATGATAGAGTAATGGGTTGTCCTGTCTATCTTTCTTATATAATTTTATTTATGTATCTTAACATATTTATGTGGAACGCCTAAGGCTTTGGTCACCAGAATTTTATCTGCGTTGCATGTCAGTATCTACGCGATCATTCTTCGGATGTTGTGGGCTTTGTTGAAACCCGTATAAGTAATCACACTACCGATAAAGTTATTGCCAAGCTCAATTTTCGTAACTCTTTCAGAGTTGAAGCTGATGGTTTTTCTGGAGGCATTTGGGTCTGTTGGTATGATCATATTCAGGTTGATGTTCTCTTTAGCCATTTCCAATTCGTTCACTGTCGGATCCACTGTAAGTCCAACAACCATTCTGCTCTTGTAACATTCGTTTATGCAAGTCCGAATCCTGCTAAAAGAAAGGCACTCTGGTTGTATCTTCACCTACTCTCTGATCATATTAATGAGCCTTGGGTTATCTTAGGTGATTTCAACGCTGCTTTGTCTCCTAATGACTATAAAGGACGTGTCACCATTCCTTCATCAGATCAAGATTTTAGCAAAGCTGTTTTCGATTCAAGTGTATATGATATGGGATACCAAGGACCTGACTTCACTTGGTAAAGAAGAACCTGTGCAGTTCGTCTTGATAGCTACTTATGCAATGACAAATGGCTTGAAGCTTATCCTGATACACTGGTTTATCATCTCCTTCGGATGAAGTCTTACCATAGGCCTCTCTTGCTAGCTATTGGTAAAAATCCTAATAAATCACAACAACGTCTATTCTGTTACTTTGCTGGTTGGACTCTTCACAAAGACTTCCATAAATTTGTGCTTGATAACTGGGACTCATCTCTCTCAATAACAGATACTATCCCTAAGTTTAGAGTTGTTGCAAATAACTGGAATCACTCTATTTTTGGTCAGCTCTCACATCGCAAGCGTACTGTTATGTCTCCCCTCAAGGGCATCCAACGTTACCTTGATAAAAAATGAAGCTCCTACCTCTCTAGGCTTGAGACTAAACTTCAAACTAAACTAGAATTAATCCTCGATTAGGAAGAAATCCTATGGAAACAAAAATCCCGATCGGACCGGATTAAGTTTGGCGACATGAATACAACTTACTTTCATAAAAAACCATTCTTAACAGGAAGATTAACCGAATTTATTCTCTCCAAATTTCCACTGGAGATTGGTGTTCAGACACTAATGTTCTTCGACAAGAAGCCAATACATACTTTTAGAAACTTTTTTCCCTTGATGATGAGGTGAATGTTACTTTTCCTGTTTTTGGTTTTTTTTCCAATCCAACCTCCTGAAGACATGCAAAATCTAGACACTCTTCCAACTCCCATGGAAATAAAGGAAGCCTTATTTACTATGGCTCCACTAAAATCCTCGAGAGCAGATGGGTTGCATGCACATTTCTATAAAAAAAACATTGGGACATTGTTGGCACTTCGATTTGCTCAACGATCCAATACATTTCTCAGGAAGCAACATTGAGCATTCCTTGAATAAAACAATACTTTCTCTCATTCCTAAAGTGCCAAGTACTTCAAGCTTCAAAGACTTTCGACCCACCAGCCTTTGTACCGTCTTATATAATTTGGTCACCAAGATCATTATCAGGCGTCTTCAACAAATTATGCCTCGACTTGTTGCTCCTAACCAAACAAGTTTCATTCAAGGTCGTAGCATCTCGGAGAATAATATTATTAACCAGGAGGTTATTCACTCCATGAAACTCAAGAAAGATAAAGATGGATGGATGGCGATTAAGGTGGACTTAGAAAAAGGGTTTGATTGCTACGCTGGGACTTCATACCTGACACTCTGTATGAAGCATGCTTTCCCCCAGCAATCACCCGACTAATACTGATTTGTATTTCATCCTTTTCTATGCTGATTCAATTTAATGGAGGCCTTAGTTATGAATTTAAACCACAACGTGGAGTTCGACAAGGGGATCCAATCTCTCCTTATCTTTTCGTTCTTACTATGGAAAGACTTGGACACCTTATCCATCTCAATTCTGAAGGGGGTGCTTGGAAATCGTTTAAGCTAATATAGGGAGGCCTTCCTATCAGCCACCTATTCTTTGCAGATGACCTAATCTTATATGCCAAGGAAACTGCTGAATAAACAATCTTGATTGACAATATCCTGGCTGAGTTTGGTCACTATTATGGTCACAAAGTAAACAAACTCAAATCTCATGTTTACTTCTCTCCCAATACCAACGTTGAATCAACAAATATAGTTTGTTCTCATCTTGGAATCAAGCAAGTTTCTAACTTGGGTGTCTATCTCGGAATGTCGGTGATGCATAAGCGTGCCACTTGTGAATTTTATACCTTCATTATTGATAAAATTAAATTAAAGCTCCAAGGGTGGTCGACATGATCCCTTTCTTTTGCTGGACGGATTACTCTTGCTAACTCCGTTCTTATGGCCATCCCCACCTATTTCATGCAAACTTGTCGCTTCCCTTCTAGAGTCTTTCATGACATTGAAAAGATCGTTTGACATTTCATATGGATTTATAACAGTCAATCTCGTGGCATTCTACTTGTTAGTTGGGACACCTTATCTCAACCTAGACATAATGGAGGTCTCGGCATCAGGAGGTTACAACAGCATAATTCGACTTTCCTTATGAAACTTTGTTTTGCAGTTGCTTTGAACACGAAGACATACTACATAAAACTTCTTTGAAAAAATATAAGGTGCTCTCTACGTGCCAACCTTCCATAATGCGACCGAATTGTTCCCATTTATGGAGATCTCTATCCAAGGTCTGGAATAACTTCCATGACTTCATCTCTTGGTCTGTAGGTGATGGCATTTCTACCAGATTTTGGCACGATAATTAGTTGCTGAAACTTGGGTGCCTCTCTGAATGGAAGCAAGAGAGTACCACTATTGAAGATAACTTGCTGGTTCGTGATGTTGCTCAGTCGAACAGCAGTTGGAACTAGAACTTCATTCGACAGACTCTTCAACCTTCCATATTTCAACATATTTTGAATGTCCAGCCTCTTAATCCCAATGTCGGCATCGATTGATATTTCTGGTATTACGGCAAGCATGATGAGTTCTCTGTGAAATCCGCTTATGATCTCATTACCGAAGAACTTTGGGGCCCAAAGATGTTAAATGGTCCAAGCTCTGGCGTCTATCTATCCCGGAGCGTATTAAACACTTCCTTTCACTTTTCTGTAGAGATCGATTATTAACGAATGTTAATCGTTGTGCAAGAAACCTCACCTTTGATCCTTTATGTCAAATATGCGGCTCAGCTAATGAAACTATGTTGCATGTGTTGCGTGATTGCAAGCAAACTGCTGTGTTGAAAACATTTTTGATATTTCCATATAACAAATTAAGTTAAATGAATTTTAAGATTTTACAAATAATTTTACAAATTATATTCGATTCAATTAATCGAATATCAAATTACTACTCCAAGTTTTTCAAGATTAATTTTAATCCTTACTAAATGTGTAAAATTGTGATTTGTACTTAAACTATTTTTGAAACAATTTTCACAAAGTATTTTGAACCAAAATCAAAGCCTTAAATCAATTTATCAAAGGCATGCACCGATGCATCAGTATATGCATCGATGCACCTATGATTTAATTGAACATCGAATGCATTTCATGCACCGATGCACTCTCCATGCATCGATGCACTTTGAATATTTTCAAACATCGAATGCATTTGATGCATCGATGCACAAGCCATGCATCGATGCACCAGGCTATTTTTCAAACATCGAATGCATTTTATGCATCGTTGCATCCTTAGTGCACCGATGCACTAAGTGTCCCAACGGTCAAAATATTTGAATTTTACACGAATGCACCGATGCATCCTTAATCATGCATCAATGCATGTGACGCTCCACCCAGAAAAATTAATTATTTTCACACTTAAACGGCTATATTATCTTCACTAATCATTCCCAACGTTCAGAAGCGATTCAAGGTGTATTTAAGCAAGCTTAGGAGCCATTGATCAAAAACAAGAAACATCAAGCAACTAGAATCAAGAGAGAATCAAAGAGAAAGCATCAAACCTCAAGTTTGAGCATTTCATGCCTATTTTCATTCAATATTCATTTTGCTTTCAAGAACACTTTTTGTGCTCAATTGTATTCATCTTTGAGTGTTCTTTTCTTTGTTCTAGAATTGTGCAAACATCTTACCTTGTGAGGTTTTCTTGTAAGTTTGCAAATTTGTAATCTTCTCTTTGAGAAAAGAGTGTTCTCAAGAATTGGGGTATATTCTTGAGGGAGTTGTGAGGTTATCTCTTTGGCCTCAAAAGAAAGAATAAATTAGTGAATTTGTTGGAAAATCCTTAGTGTGGATAGCTAAGGTAGTAGACGTAGACTTTGGTTGATAAAGTCGAACCACTCTAAATCGCTGTGCAATTACTTTCAATTTTCTGCAAAAGCTTCCACCAAAATTTTAATTGCCAATTCACCCCCCTCTTGGCCGATTCCGTAAATCGATTAACTCAATAATTGGTATCAGAGTTTGACTCATTTGAAGGTTTAACCGCCTCTTGAGTAGATCCGGGAAGAGTTAAATTGATAAAGATGGTGTCCACTTCCGGTTCATTCTCCATGGAAGAATCCAGACCAATTGACGTGCCTCCACACTTCAATGGAACAAATTATCGTCGTTGGAAGAAGCTTATGATGATATTTATCCAAGCATTTGATATGGAAGCTTGGATGATGATCGAGAAAGGATATTCTTCTCCTACAAAGAAGGCAAAGAAGTGGAGTGATCAAGAACGGAAGAAAGCTCAACAAAATACAAAATCTATGCACATGTTGTGTTGTGCAATTGATCCTAATGTATATAGAGGAGTTTCTTCTTGTTCAAATGCCAAGGAGATATGGGATAAGCTTGAGGAGATCTATGGAGACAAGGAAGAACAAGAACCAATAAAGGTGATGTCTCTATTAGCTCTCACAGAGCCAAAGGTATCTTCTAACTCAAATAGATTAAATTCAAAATCTTTTAATGAGTTACAAGGTGCTTATGATGAATTATTTTCGGAGTTTGAGACCATGAACTCCAAATATAATAAATTGATTTCTAAATTTATTGCTAAAAATGATCTTCTTTTGAAAGCTAAAACATACTTGGAAAATCAAAATGAAATGTTGAGAAATGAGTTAGAGCTTTCAAAAATAAAATCTGAAAACTTTGAAAAAGAAAATTTCAAATTAAACAAACTTCTTCTAGAAACGAAAATGGATTTTGAACATCAAAATGAAATCTTGAAGAAGGATTTAGAGCTTTCAAAAATGAAATTTGAAAGTGTTGAAAAAGAAAATTTCGATTTGAAAGTTAAGCTTGAATGTTTAACAAAAGAAAAAAGATATCATTTTAAATAATTCATCTTGTTCAATAATGACAATATGTTCACATTGTCATTATCATGGTCATAAGGAATATACTTGTCCTTTAAAGAAAGGAAAACGATTTAAAATTAGACAAGTATGGGTTCCAAAAGGAACAAGAGGCATTGAAACTAATATTCAAGGATCCAAAGCAATTTGGATACCAAAATCTACTTTAATGTCTCTTGTAGGTGTGTGGGAGCAATGATGATGAAGATGATATTCAAGATGCTCTAGCCACACATGAAAAAGGAATGAGTAACCTCTAAACTTAATATTTTTATTTTATTGGTTGCTCATTTAGTTATGCATGCATGAGGTTTTAAATGTTGAATAAATGATTATGTTTTATCTCATGTATGTTGAAAAATATTGTATGATGAACATAGTAATTTTTGGTAATGTTTTATAAACTCTAGTTCATCATATTAATTTTTGGTCAAAATTGTTTTTAAAATGTAATTGATGTCTCTTTAACAATTGATATCGATTTTTCAAGAACTTTGGTTTTGCAAAATTTTGACCTTAAATTTTTCTTAATGATTATGCATATTTTTCTTAAAAAAAATAGTATAAAGTTTTAATGCATAACATTTTCAAAAACTTATGCATGTGCTCTTAATCTCGATAATCAACATTGCATAATGTTTGTATGGGATTAAAGCATAATCCGATTAGATGAATTTGACAAAAGATACAATGTCTTATTTTTAAATTAAGTGTTTGCAAAATTGATTGACATTGCATCTACTTTGATTATGCTTGTTGGTCATAGAATATGAAACATTTACAAGGTGCATTTAGACTCTATAGAAATGACTAATTTATGCCTAGTTGCTAAGGATGAACATGCTAGTTTGTTATGGCATAGGAGACTAGGACATGCTAGTATGAGTGTTTTGCAACGGCTAATTCAAGGTGATTTAGTTCGAGGGTTTCCTAAGCTTAAATTTGATAATGATAAAATCTGTGATGCTTGTGCTAAAGGAAAACAAAAACGAGTTTCTTTTAAATCTATTAATGATGTATCAACTAGTAGAGTATTACAATTGATCCATTTAGATCTTTTTGGGAAGGTTACTCCATACTAGTGTTAGGAGTGATATGGTACTGAATTGAAAATCTTGGATTTATTGATAATTCTATTGGTATTAGCCACAATTTTTCAGCACCTAGAACCCTCAATAAAATGGATTTTGGGTGGAAGCCACAAATACCGCTTGTTATGTTGTAAATTGAGTAATGATTAGGCCAATTTTTAAAGAAAACTCCATATGAAATTCTCAAAAATAAAAAGCTAACATTAGCTATTTTCATCCTTTTGGATGTAAATGTTTTGTTTTAAACAACGGTAAAGAAAACCTTGGCAAATTTGATGCTAAAAGTGATGAAGGAATTTTTCTGGGTTATTCCTTAAATTCTAAAGCTTATCGAGTATTTAATAAAAGAACTTTAGTTGTAGAAGAGTCTATACATGTTGTTTTCGATGATAATCCCCTTCCGAGGAAGGATTCTTGTGTGAATGATGATGTAGGTGTTATAAATACAAATGATGTTAGACATGAAGTTGGAGAACCATCATCAAAGGAAGAAACGAAAAATGAGGAAACTCATGATCCTCTTGAGAATCCAACCATTGAAGAAAGGGAAGTATCTTATCCAAGAGAGTACAACTATGTCAAGGATGGTGAGATTATAGGTGATCCATCCAAAGGGGTAACAACTGGATCTTCTCTTAGAAATATTTGTAATTATGTTGCATTTATTTCATGCATAGAGCCTAAGAATATTAAAGAAACATTAAATGATGAACATTGGATTATGGCTATGCAAGAAGAATTAAATCAATTTGAGAGAAGTAAAGTATGGACATTAGTTGAAAGGCCTAGTAATAAATCTACTGTAGGTACTAGATGGGTATTTAGGAATAAGCTTGATGAAAGTGGTAATATAGTGAGAAACAAGGCTAGACTTGTTGCTCAAGGGTATACTCAAGAAGAGGGCATAGACTATGATGAAACATATGCTCCCGTAGCTAGGATGGAAGCAATTAGAATGTTATTAGCATTTGCATGTTTTCATGAATTTAAATTATATCAAATGGATGTTAAAAGTGCATTTTTAAATAGTTTTATAAAGGAAGAAGTGTATGTGGAACAACCTCCAGGTTTTGAAGATTCAAAATTTCCGGATCATGTTCTTAAATTGACAAAAGCTCTTTGTTAGGTATGGCTCATAAATATACCAGTAAAGAGGACAGGAGATGGAGCGGAGTGAGCGAAGCGAACCATTGCTTGGACTTGTTGAATGTTTCGAGTTGTTAAAGAATCAAGGTAACCCAACCCACATTGAATTTTCAAGAGGCATGATATTCGCCAAGGTGGAGATTTGTTAGGTATGGCTCATACGGTACAGGTTAATTTTGTAATTATGTACCAGGGTTTTCTATTATAAATAGAGATGTAACCTAGACCTAAAACATCATTGAATAAAAACTTCTAGCGCCGCCTAGGCACCGAGGACGTAAGCACATTGCCGAACCTCGTAAAATTCTCGTGTTCTTTTGTTTTCTTTACCCGTTTTCGTCAACAATTGGTATCAGATGTCAGGAGCAAAGTTCGAAGTCGTGAAATTCGATGGTCAGGGTAACTTCGGATTATGACAAACGAGGGTGAAGGATCTATTGGCGCAGCAAGGGACCATACGATTTGGATGAGGAAGATTGGGAAGAATTGCAGCAGCGAGCGGCAGGAACCATACGATTATGCTTGGCGGACGAGGTCATGTATCACGTCATGCATCTATCGTCTCCAGACGAAATTTGGAGGAAGTTGGAAAGTCAGTTTATGTCCAAATCCTTAACGACAAAACTGTATCTGAAGCAGCGGCTGTATGGGCTGAAGATGCAGGACGATCACGATTTGGCGCAACACGTGAATGTCTTCAATCAAATCGTTTATGATCTGGCTCGGCTTGATGTGAAAATTGAGGATGAAGACAGAGCGATGATTCTGTTGTGTTCGTTGCCTCCCTCTACGAACACATGGTGACTACTCTTACATATGGGAAAAGAGACTATCAATGTTGAGGAGATTACTGCAGCCTTGTGGCTCACAACCAGCGGAAGCAGAATGCAGGGGAAAGCTCTCAAGCCGATAGTTTATATGTCAAGGGTAATCGAGATCGTGGACGGAAGCCAGAGAAGGCAGGGTCCGGGAAGCGGAATTCCAGATCCAAATCCAGGGATAAGAAGACGATTCACTGTTACAAGTGCAAGGAGGCGAGACATATGAAGCGAGACTGTCTGAAGTTGAAAAAGCAGACTGATGAGAAGCGTGATGGCTCATCCAAGTCTGTGAACGTGGTCGAGGATGATAATTCTGATTGCAGTGAGGGTGATATTGCTTTCTATTTCAACGACACAATTGACGGATGCTTGGATTCTTGATTCTGGATGTTTCTTATCACATCACGCCAAATAGGAATGGTTTTCGACATACAGGCCGGTTAATTCTGGTTCGGTTTATTTGGGTGATGATCGATGTGCAATATTGTTGGTATTGGTGATGTCAGAATTAAGCACGATGGCTCCGTTCGGACGTTGAGTGGTGACATATCCCAGACTTGAAGAAGAATTTGATTTCCTTGGGCACTTTGCACAAGAATGGTTTTATCCCTAAGGCTGACGAGGATATGGAAACCATTCGGATTGTTAAAGGAGCATTGATGTGATGAAAGGCAAGATGACTGCAGGGAAATCTACAGATTGTTAGGGAGTACCGTTGCAGGTGGAGTTCACTCTGTTGAGTCCTGTGATGAAATTGTGGCATATGCGCCTTGCTCATCTTAGTGAACGTGGTATGGCAGAATTACACAAGAGAAACTTGTTGCATGGTGTCAAAAGCTGTAAGCTCGACTTTTGCAAGTATTGTGTTCTTGGTAAACAGACTAAAGTCCGTTTCAAGACTGCGAAGCACACAACTCAGGATTCTTGATTATGTGCATCTGATGTATGGGGGCCTTCCACGACATCGTCTTTGGGTGGATCTAGGTACTATGTTACTTTTATTGATGATTTTCACGGAAAGTTTGGGTGTATTTTTTGAAACAGAAATCTGAAGTTTTTGAGAAGTTCAAGCTGTGGAAAGCTGAGGTAGAAAACCAAACAGGACGAAAATCAATGTTTGCGGTCTGACAATGGTACGGAGTACACAGATTCACAGTTCCTACAATTCTGTAAGGAGCATGGGATTCAGAGGCATTTTACAGTGCGCAGACCCCACAACAGAATGGTGTTGCGGAACGACATGAACAGGTCGTTGAATGAAAGAGCCAGATGTTTGCGGTTGAATGCGGGCCTTCCCAAACACTTCTGGGCTGAGGCTGTTACATAGCGTGTTACCTTATCAACAGATCGCCAAGGGCATCGCTGGCTGGGAAAGTGCAGAAGAGGTATGGACTGGTCATGATGTTAGTTTTGATAACTTACGGATTTTTGGTTGTCCTGCTTATGGCATGTACCTGCTGATGAGAGATCCAACTTGATGTAAAATCGAGGAGTGCATTTTTCTGGGTTACAAGAAAGGTGTCAAAGGATTCAAGTTCTGGGATTCAGTTGCGAAGAAAGTTGTGATTAGTAGAGATGTCATTTTTGATGAACAATCCATGTTGCAGCAGAAGCAAGACACGACAGTGGTGGATTTCGAGCAGTTTCCAGTTGAAACCAGAAACTCTCAACCGACTTCTGGTGGTTCCACTACGGATGATTTGCAGGATTATGTCTCGCCAGAGACAGGGTGAGACGGACGAATATAAAGCCTCCGAACAGATTGGGTTTTGAAGACTTGGTATCTTTTGCACTTATTGTTAGCAGTGATGATCCGGTTACTTTTCATGATGCGTTACTAGTCAGGAAAACGACAAGTGGATGCAGCCATGGTTGAGGAGATGAGTCTTTGAATCACAATCGCACATGGGAGTTAGTTCCCCTTCCTGAGGGTAAGAAGCCGATTGGTTGCAAATGGGTGTATAAGAAGAAACCAGTAGTAACAAAAAGAGGGGGATAAGTTCAAGGCTCGTTTGGTAGCGAAGGGTTTTTCACAGCAGAAAGGAGTTGATTATGATGAAATCTTTTCTCCTGTGGTCAGGCACACTTCAATCCGAGCAGTACTTGCATTGGTGGCTAGTTGGGATTTGCATTTAGAGCAGATGGATGTTAAAACAGCTTTTTTGCATGGTGATTTAGAGGAGCAGATCTACATGCGGCAACCTGAAGGTTTCACTCAACCTGGAAACGAGCATTTAGTTTGCAGATTGAAGAAATCTTTGTACGGGTTGAAACTCTCCGAGACAGTGGTATAAACGGTTTAACTCCTATATGATCAAGATTGGCTACAACAGATGTGAGTATGATTGTTGGTCTATGTTAAGAGCCTTGATGATGGTTCTTTATTTTTCTATTACTCTATGTTGATGATATATTGATTGCTGCGAAGAACATGGATGATGTTATCGGTTTGAAAACTTTATTGAGTCGGAATTTGATATGAAAGATTTAGTGCTGCAAAGAAAATTCTTGGAATGGAAATTTGCAGGGACAGAGACTCAAGGAAACTGCGCTATCTCAACGGGTTATGTTGAGAAAATGCTAGAAAGGTTTGCGATGAGCAGCGCGAAACCAGTTAGCACTCCATTGGCGAATCACTTTAGCTCTCATCAGAACAGTGCCCCAAGACAGATAGGAAGCTGAAGATATGTCAAGGTTCCGTATTCTAATGCTGTTGGCTGCTTGATGTATGTGATGGTATGTACTCGTCCTGATTAGCTCTGCTGTTAGTCAAGTTTGTAAGTACATGTCTAAACCTGGTAAGCAACATTGGGAAGGAGTCAAGTGGATTTCGGTACTTAAAGGGTACTGTGGAACATGGAATTGTTTTTTGGAGTCAGCGGATAATCCTTTGGTTGTAGGATATGTGGATTCAGAACTATGCAGGTGACTTGGATAATAGAAGATCTACGACAGGGTATGTCTTTACTCTTGGTGGAGGGCCTATTTGTTGGCAAGTCTACTGTTCAATATTGTGGCTCTATCTACAACTGAAGCTGAGTACATGGCAGCGGCTGAAGCTGCAAAGAAGCTTTATGGCTTACTGGTTTAGTGAAGGAGTTGGGTGTTCAACAAGGTGGAGTTCAGTTGCTTTGTGATAATCAAAGTGCTATTCACTTGGCTAAGAATCAGGTGTATCGTGCCAGAACTAAACATATTGATGTAAGGTTCCACAAGATCAGAGAGTTGGTTGCATCTGGAGAGGTTTTGTTTCAGAAGGTACATACTGATGAAAATGCCGCTGATATGTTCACCAAGCCAGTTACGACAGACAAGTTCAAGCATTGCTTGGACTTGTTGAATGTTTCGAGTTGTTAAAGAATCAAGGTAACCCAACCCACATTGAATTTTCAAGAGGCAGGATATTCGCCAAGGTGGAGATTTGTTAGGTATGGCTCATACGGTACAGGGTTAATTTTGTAATTATGTACCAGGGTTTTTTATTATAAATAGAGATGTAACCTAGACCTAAAACATCATTGAATAAAAACTTCTAGCGCCGCCTAGGCACTGAGGACGTAAGCACATTGCCGAACCTCGTAAAATTCTCGTGTTCTTTTGTTTTCTTTACCCGTTTTCGTCAACACTCTTTATGGTTTAAAACAAGCTCCTAGAGCTTGGTATGAAATATTGTCAAATATTTTAATTGAAAAAGGTTTTTCAAAAGGGAAGGTTGACACTACATTGTTTTTAAAGCATAAAGGTAAAGATTTATTAGTAGTTCAAATTTATGTTGATGATATAATATTTGGTTCTACTAATGATGTTCTTTGCCAAGAATTTTCTAAGCTAATGCAAAGTGAATTTGAGATGAGCATGATGGGGGAGCTCTCATTTTTCTTGGGACTCCAAATCAAGCAAAGAAAAGATGGCATCTTCATTAATCAAGCTAAGTACGTCAAAGATATGCTCAAGAAGTTTGGACTGGAAAATGGGAAACCTCATGACACTCCAATGAGCTCTTCAACAAAGCTTGACTTAGATGAAGGAGGTAAATGTGTAGATATTAAATTATATAGGTCAATGATTGGTTCTTTACTTTATCTAACTGCAAGTAGATCGGACATTATGTTTAGTGTTTGCTTATGTGCTAGATTTCAATCATGCCTAAGGAATCACATTTACTAGCTGTTAAGAGAATCTTTAGATACCTTAAGAACACTCCTAGTTTAGGACTTTGGTATCCTAGAGACTCTAGCTTTAGCTTGCATGCTTTTTCTGATGTGGATTATGGAGGATGCAAATTAGATAGGAAAAGCACCTCCGGTACTCGTCAATTCCTTGGAAATATGCTGATTTCTTGGTTTTCAAAGAAACAAAATTGTGTTGCATTATCTACCACTGAAGCGGAATACATTTCAGCCGGTAGTTGTTGTGCACAAGTTTTATGGATGAAACAAAAACTTTTTGATTATGGAATTGAAGTAGGTACTATTCCTATCAAGTGTGACAATACTAGTGCTATTTGTCTCACTAAAAATCCCATCCAACACTCTAGAACTAAGCACATTGAAATAAGACATCACTTCATTAGAGACCATGTCACTACGGAAGATGTAGCTCTAGAATTTGTTGATACTTTGCATCAATTAGCGGATATTTTTACAAAACCCTTAGATAAGGAAAGGTTTTGGAAACTTAGGAGAGAATTAGGTTTAACTGACCTATCTTCACTTAGTGTTTAAAATAATTTTAGCACTTTTAATAAATATTGAAAAATGCTTATAATAATAATCTTTGATTGCATTCTTGCTATTAGTTAGGGGGAGTTTATGATTCTTAGTGAAAATTAATTTTATGTTCAAATAATGTTTAAAGATTAATTTAATTGATTGAACATAATTAATTTTTGATATATGAGTTGCCAATACCACTAGAGCATATTAATTTAGCATTTTTAAGCGTTTAAAACGGATTTTGACATTTTTGTGCTTAATGCACCGATGCACTTAACAATGCATCGATGCATCCCTTTGAATGTGCATTGATGCATCCACATGATGCACCGATGTATGCCTTGAATATGCATCGATGCATAAAACCATGCACCGATGCATCCGTCGGGTTTTAGGTTAAATTGCTTCATATTCTTCATTATTCTAAAACCCCAAAACTCTCCAAACCGGCCGTTCGCCCCCTCTCTCCTTCAAATCTCTATTTTTGCTCAAAATCTTCGGGAAATCATCGAATTCTTCAAGATTTTCATCCTACAAACCTGCTACAATCATTAAATCGTGCAAAACAACTCCTCATTCCCCTCAATTCGAATTTTTCAAGGTATTTTTTTAAACTCTACTTTATTAATTTTTGAACTTAGGACTAGTTTAGATTAGTTCCAGTTTGAAATAATTATCGGGCATTGGTTATATGATGATTCTAAACTAGTTTCTACAACGAATTTCATCAGAAACACATATTTTTTCAAAATTATTTTTAAATTTCGAATTTAAAAAAAAAATTATTTTCGAAAATTAAGTGATAGTTTTGATTTAATTATGTTGTTTTATTTAAAAACTATACATATTATGATATTATCTTAAAACAGTTTTTCAAAAACATTGCCCATTAGGATTATGTTAGAGAACCTTGAATTATTGCAGACTCATTTGAGTTTTGGGATTGATTTTTGTGCATACATGTGTTTTTAAATTGCAAGTGATATTTCTTTTCGATTTCCCTAACCATGTCTAATCCCAAACGCCCTAGGTCATCCTCGAGTCGGTCTCACCAAAACCGTCCTCCCGCTCCTAGACCCCAAAATCCATCCAATATTCCTTCATCCCTCATTAGTACTTGTTTTAACATGCCAGAACACCGTATGGATGAATTGTACTCTAGGTAAATGAACTCCTTCCAATCCTATCGTATTAGGGAAGAGCGTATTCCTTCTCTACAAGCTATGATAAAACTTGAATTTGAATACCTCTCAATTCTTCGCCGATGGAAGTTTGATAAACTCTTTTCTCTTCAACCCATCGTCTTTCACCAACTTGTTCGCATTTTTTATTCCAATGCTGTTTGTATTCAGAACACAACTCAGTGCGGTACTATAGCGATTAGATCCTATCTTTTAGGACAATATATCACTGTTACTTCTGAATCTATCGCATCTCATTTTGGTTTAGATGATGAGGGTTTATTTAATGAGAAGGAAGATGTGGAATACCCATATCTCCCTAATGCTAGTGTCAGTACCTTTAGGTCTCACCACGATCGATTTTTTCACTTAATGATCTCTTGGTGGTTTAGACCATCCGCAGGTCGGTACTCCACACTACGTACTACAGACTTATGGTGGATGCACTGTATAAAGAACAAAAAGAAAATCAATTTTCCACATATTGTCTTTAGCACGCTTGTCGATATCATAAACATCATTCCCTCAAAGCATGTAGAAACCCTACCTTATGGTTGTCTACTAAGCAATTTGTTTATCAAACTCGGCCTAGATGTCTCCCTCGACAATCCTCTTCCGATCCAAAACCCAATCAATATCACATCCTTAAAGAAATTGGATTGGAAATTGGATGAGAACACCGGATTATGGTCTTTTCGACCCGGTAAGCAAACCCCGGGAGCTAGTTCTTCACGAGCTGCTCCTAGCTCTTCTCGTGTTCCTCGTCCTGCTACGGATGACGATCCCGAGCTTCAAGGGATATTTCAAGATATTGACGATCCAGCTAATGCACCAGAACCCGCTCGGTAAGAAGATCAAACACCACCTTATTTCCAATCCTTTTTAGAGGCGTTTGATCTACGATTTGCTTCCATGGAGTCTCAGCTTACTGAGTTTCAGAGGGAGATGCGTGATCGTATGGATGCTCTTACTCTTGAAGTTCGAGCTCATTATCCTCCTCCCGATCCTCCGATGGAGTAGATTTGTATTTCTTGTCATGCTTTCTTAAATTTAAAACTTGGATTGATTTTGATATTTCTAGTTTGCTTGTCTTTGAATACTTTAACTTTGTTGGTTGATGAATGTTTTGACTTATTTTATGAATGCTTGACCTTAATATATATATATTTAGTTTGGTTAAATCTTCTTATTCTTTGCATCATTAGACATATATGACCAATTATCCATTGCATGTTATATGAATATTGTTTTATGAAACTAATGGCTAATCTCTCTTTTGATTATGATCTTAGCAGCTTAAGATATATATATATATATATAATATCAATTGGCTATGATTTTCATTAACTTGTTTAAAACATTTTGAATCTTTTTGATTTAACAAAAAGGGGGAGAAAAGTGTGTTGAAATTTGAAATGTTTTTTTAAGGGGAGAAGTGTTATAGTAAGGGGGAATGTAATTTTTCAAACTTGTTTTCAAAATTTTAGAAAATCTTAAAATAACACAAATGTTTTGTTATATCAAAAAGGGGGAGACTGTTGAAAACATTTTTGATATTTCGATATAACAAATTAAGTTAAATGAATTTTAAGATTTTACAAATAATTTTACAAATTATATTCGATTCAATTAATCGAATATCAAATTACTACTCCAAGTTTTTCAAGATTAAATTTAATTCTTACTAAATGTGTAAAATTGTGATTTGTACTTAAACTATTTTTGAAACAATTTTCACAAAGTATTTTGAACCAAAATCAAAGCCTTAAATCAATTTATCAAAGGCATGCACCGATGCATCAGTATATGCATCGATGCACCTATGATTTAATTGAACATCGAATCCATTTCATGCACTGATGCACTCACCATGCATCGATGCACTCTGAATATTTTCAAACATCGAATGCATTTGATGCATCGATGCACAAGCCATGCATCGATGCACCAGGCTATTTTTCAAACATCGAATGCATTTTATGCATCGATGCATCCTTAGTGCACCGATGCACTAAGTGTCCCAACGGTCAAAATATTTGAATTTTACACGGATGCACCGATGCATCCTTAATCATGCATCGATGCATGTGACGCTCCACCCAGAAAAATTAATTATTTTCACACTTAAACGGCTATATTATCTTCACTAATCATTCCCAACGTTCAGAAGCGATTCAAGGTGTATTTAAGCAAGCTTAGGAGCCATTGATCAAAAACAAGAAACATCAAGCAACTAGAATCAAGAGAGAATCAAAGAGAAAGCATCAAACCTCAAGTTTGAGCATTTCAAGCCTATTTTCATTCAATATTCATTTTGCTTTCAAGAACACTTTTTGTGCTCAATTGTATTCATCTTTGAGTGTTCTTTTCTTTGTTCTAGAATTGTGCAAACATCTTACCTTGTGAGGTTTTCTTGTAAGTTTGCAAATTTGTAATCTTCTCTTTGAGAAAAGAGTGTTCTCAAGAATTGGGGTATATTCTTGAGGGAGTTGTAAGGTTATCTCTTTGGCCTCAAAAGAAAGAACAAATTAGTGAATTTGTTGGAAAATCCTTAGTGTGGATAGCTAAGGTAGTGGACGTAGACTTTGGTTGATAAAGTCGAACCACTCTAAATCGCTGTGCAATTACTTTCAATTTTCTGTAAAAACTTCCACCAAAATTTTAATTGCCAATTCACCCCCCTCTTGGCCGGTTCTGTAAATCGATTAACTCAACATGCTGCTCTTTGGCTATTGATCATTCGCCATCAACACCTTCAGGACTTCTTCACTCTTGATGCTAATGATTGGATTATGATGAATCTTGATTCCAATAGACTTTTTGCAGGTATAAAAATTCCTTGGAAAACTCTATTTTCTTCCCTAGCGTGGCAAATCTGGAAGCGAAGAAATTCATTCATTTTCTCTGCTCTGATCATCTCTAATGATCAATTGCTCAACCTCAGTAAGAACTAGTCTAATTATTTCATCACTACAACGCCTGATTCTTCAACTGGTACTGCTTTTCCTCATCCAGAACTTGTCCAATGGAGATCGGCACCTGCTGGCTCGTATACCCTCAACACAGATGGTGCAGTGCATCATACTTCCTCTCTTGGATTGGTAGGTGGCCTCATTCGGAACAAGGATGGAGATTGGATCGTCGGATTTAATAAAGTGGTTGGTATTTCATCCCCATTGCAAGCCGAACTCTGGGGGATTTTTGAAGGACTTCAACTAGCGTGGTCCCAAAGACTAGAGCGTCTTCAATGCCAAACGGACTGTGCGGAAGCTCTTACACTTGTGACTTCTCTAACGGCTGACTCCAGCCCCGTTTCACTTGTCCGCTCTATCGCAAGTCTTATTTCAAAACAATGGAAGATTGAATTCATTCTCATACATCGTTGTAATACCCCAAAAATTCAAACAATGACCAAAATGAAAATTGGGAAAGTTTGATGGTTGAAGTAGAAAAATTGGGAAAACGTTTATGGAATTAAGTGATAATTTCCTAAAAAGAATTTTATTCCATAAATATATGGTCTACTCTTGAGAGTGAAGTTTTATAGAAATCATATTTTTGGATTTGGAATTTTAGTAAAGAAAAATTAGAAAGGGTAAAGCCGGTAAGGAATCGGTAAATTCAGATCGAATTGGAATTCTACAAAAAAATTTGAAGGATGTTATTAAATGGTTGGAAATATTATTTTAATATTTTGGATCAGAGAAATTTGGTCTGGAAGTGTGCAAATTTTCAGATTTAACCGAAACAGTGGAATTTAGTGACTAAATCGCAAGTTTTGAAAATTTCAGGGCATTTTCGTAGGTCAAAGTCAAATTAAATTATATTTGACTTTGTAATATCAGATGGCTTGGTTTTATGGTAATTAAGAAGATTCATTAAGGGTGTTTTGGTCTTATCATAATTAAATGAATAATATATTCATTTAAAGTGGAATGAAATGTAAATTAAGATGACATTTCAACCAAATGTGTTCATCTTCTCCTCCAAAAGCTGCGTGGGTTTCTTCAAAGGTAAGAGATCTTCAACTCATTTTACAAGCAATTTCTTTAGGATTATGAGTATGATGAAAATAGAAAATGGTTATTTGCGAAAAACGCTATCATTTGGTACCAATATTGCATGATAATCTTGCTTGATTCAAATATCCCCAAATCTGGAAATTTGGGTTTATACAATGGTTTTTAAAATTGATGATGATTATTGATGATTTTGAGGTAGTATGAATTGATGAAGAACATAAGGATGAGGTTAAAGAAAAACAGTTTAGATTTTGGGAATTACAGTGGGTTCGAAAAATCACTAGAAAATATATAAAAATAATTTGGAGGTTATTTTTATATATTGTGTTCATATATGGATCTAGTTTGGTTTAAAACAAACTAGGATCAATTTCAAGTTGTATACAAAAAGATATGAATTTTTAACCAAGGAAAGGTCAGAAAAATCGGACAGTAGAATTTTGTACAAAACAGATTCTATTGGTGAACTTTGAAAATTCACCATAAATTGTACAGAATGAATTAGAAGGAGTTATTTATATGGATAGATTCGTATTCGAGTCTATTTTTAACGGAAGAAACGGAATTGAATTCCAGTGTCTATATCAATACAGAATAATGATTCTTTAAGGGTAGTATGAATTGTCTGAATTCTGGAAAATTGATGGGTTATTGTATAAGTGTTGTATAATTGATGTACTATGCTGGAAATTGTTGTTCAGGAATTGAAATGAATGTTAGATGTGAAATAATTTCAATACTGGAATTTTTGGTATTAAGAATTTAGGTGATAAAATGGTGAAGGACCATTTTGAGTAAATTGGAAAAATGGGTTCCAATGTTAAAGGAATTAATAAGTACTGAATTATTTGGTGGAAATGAGTTTGAAGTATGCTATGGAATTATTTTGGGATATGGTTATGTTAGTACAATACTAACATATGTATTGTTATAAATTTGTGATTTATACAGATCATAGTTGATTTGCAATTGAAGCAAGTCAAGTATAAAAAGGGTATATTGTGGACAATAGTGAGGCTCATATATTTTGAAAGACATAAAGTGTCAAGGTGAGTGCAATACATGCATGAAATTATACATGGATGTTTTATACATCATAAGGAAGACTTGTGATAAGTCGACCTTGTTTATATCAGCATGATATTATGTCATTTTTATAAATTGACATGACATTGAGATGTCATTGTATGAAATTATAATGCATTGATTATGGAAATGTGATATTTTACCATGAATGTTTTTGGGTATGAACTGCCCCATTTTTAAATTATGATAATATACTTTGCCATGGATGAATCAAATAAAATTGATTATATGCCCAAGTATCTTATTGAGGATCAGTGGTATTAATGGCATGCCATAGAGTTTAGCAGCTGCAATATTAGGTAGTACTAGAGTGTCTAGAGAAGACACATAGTGCAGGCCTCAGTGTCTAATGAAGACACGGTATAAGCACTACGGTGCATTATTAGGTGAGCAAAGCTCGACCTCAGCACTTCGGTGCAATATTTGACTCATATACCGGGTTCCTCATACAGTTATACTATGGGCTATGAGTTACGGTTTATTGGTTAATAAATGGTAAGTATGAAAATAAGCTTACGAGCTTATTAATAATGGCAAGTATATGGATAAAATAAGCTTACGAGCTTATGGAATTTAAATGGTAAGTATTTTGATAAAATAAGCTTACGAGCTTATGGGATAAATGGTAAAAGATTTTATATTACTTTTTATCATGGTAAATATTGGTTATGCAAATAAAATGATTTTATGGCATTTGGATTTTTGACATTGAAAATTCATGCATGAATTGTATTGCACTGTTAAATGTTTTAATTGCCTCACTAAGTATATACTTAGTGTGTGATGATTTTCACGCGTAGGTAAAAAGCGAAATAAAGAGTTCAAATTGATATCAAGCATCGAGAGGTATATTTCTTTATCAGTAAGACATCCTATTGTGAAATTTGATTTTTGATTAGTGGCATGTAATTTGAAAATGTTCAATTTATTAGTTTAATTAATTTTGGAAATTTTTATAGTGATGAAAGGTGAATTATTATGAATTTATATGTAAATTTTCGGAAGTTACTGTATCATGAACAATAACCATGGTTTTAAGCAACATTTTCCAGATTGAAAAAGGGGTACCGATTCCACTGCTACAGGGAATCGATTCCCCCACTGTTCACTATTCACGGGTACTATTCACTATTCATAAATAAAAATATTTTGAATTAAATTGTTATAACGAAACGTAATTTTTATAATATGATATTTTTATAATATCATTTACTATTTTAAGAAAATAAATTTTAAATCGCTTTTGAATCGTATAATGGTTTTAGAAATTCGGATAACATCCGTAATCTGTATAGGTATAAATATACGGGTTACGGGTGTTACATCGTGAAGCCAATGCTGTAGCAGACTTCCTTGCAAAATCTACCATCGTTACAAATGAACAACCATGCATATACATAGAACCTCCCCAAGAGATCATATCTCATCTTGCTCGTGAACTTCATGGTCCTGCTTTTATTCGCACTTAGTATTTCATTGTAATAGTCTTCTTTTAATTAAAAAAAAAGATATATGTTCAATCAAGTGTGTCTTTTAAAAATATAGTTGATTAAATATATATTTATTTTATAAGGTATAAAAATATCATTTTAAAAAATAATCTAAAATACATACTATTTTTATAATTGATTTTTAAAATATATATTTAAATAGTTTAATCATAGAATACAAGGTAAAAATCTAGATGAATTCAATATTTAGATTGTTACCAAATACATTTATAACCAGAGAACAAATCACATGTATTTGGTAACAATGTAAATATTAAATTAATCTGGATTTAACTAAAACGAGTGATTAGTTCTCTAATCATAAATTTATTTGGTAACAATATAAATATTAAATTCATCTGGATTTTTATCTTACATTCTACGATTAAACTATTCAAATATATGTATACATATATATATTAAAAAATCAATTACCAAAATAATATTTATTTCTTAAAATAATATTTGTATACCTTATAAAATAAATATCTATTTAATCAACTTTGTTTTTAAAAGACTTAATTGATTGAACATATCTTTAACATATTTAAAATTTACTTGGTTTTAGAAAAATGTATCATAACGAAAATAATATTTATTTTCAATTCACACACTAAATATCTATATATTTATTTTATTTCCAAAGAGGAAAAATATTTTCTGTCAATTAATTAAATTATTTCACATTATTCCTAAAAAAAATTGACTATTCATTGTGTTGATATCCAAAATTTCTCTAATATCAAAGTATATACAACTTTTATTTCCAAAAGAAACTTAAACTATTAATTTGGTTCGATGCTTGGATTCTGAATATTGGTCCTCTTATGAATTATGTTAATCAAAATATTGCCAACAACATTAACAGAATGTGTGTTGCTGATATGGTGGACCAGGATGGCAATTGGCGTTGGGCAGCATTTCAAAGCTTGCTTCCTTGGTCAATTCTTACCCGTATTGCTGCTCTCAAGGGTCCTAAACCTTCGCTTATGGGGGATACTGTAGGGTGGTTGGGTCGTGAAGATCGTGAGTTCACCGTGAAGTCGACTTATGTAATCAGACGGGGAATACTTGACACCATCGGGATCAAATTTGGGGCCAGGTCAACTATTACAGAGGATTACAACGTATAAAAGTTTTTATGTGGTTAGTATGTTGTGGAAAGCTAATATCTAATGAGGAGAGAACCCGACGACATTTTACAACGAATAGCCATTGTGTGAGTTGTGGTGCGGATGTGGAAGATATCAGTCATATGCTTCGTATTTGTCCCATGGCTTATTCTATTTGATTGATGCTTTTTGAAAGCGATAAACTGGAGTTCATTACCACGGATATTCAGAGTTGGATTAGCAAGAATATTACGAATCCAAAGTATTTTGCGATAAATCCAATAGATTGAGATCTTTTATTCAGTGCAATTATTTTGAACCTATGGCTTTTCAGGAATGTTGTGGCTTTTGACAATCCAATGATTTCGGGTAGATCGGTACTGCAGTAGAGCCGGAATTTGATGAGGAATATGCAGCGTACAATTATGGAGGGCGGGTCTGTCAATTGAGCTGGTAATGTTTTAACGGGTATTCTCATTTCTTGGGTTCCTCCACAACCGGGGTGGGTAAAATTGAATACTGATGGGGCTAGTGCAGTGTCGGATGGTCGTGCGTCATGTGGAGGTGTGATACGTGACCATACGGAACGGTGGCGTGCTGGTTTTACAAAGTTAGTTGGGTTTTGCTCTTCCCTGGAAGCAGAATTATGGGGTATTTATATAGGATTGCTGTTGGCATGGGATCTCAGATGGTTGAATCGGATAGTAAGCAGGCGGTTCAGTTAATACGAGAGCGAACAACTCAGCAAGGATTTCATAATGTAGACATCCGTTTTTTTCCGGGTCTTTTTTATTTTTATTATTATTATTATTAATACAAAATTTGTTTACATTTTGTAGGCCTAAATTACAAGGCCCAATACAAGTTAACCCAAGACCAACCATGTAACACCCATAACCCGTATAATTATACCTATACGGATAATAGATGTCACCCGAATTACTAAAAAAAATTCATATCAAAAGTGATTTATAATTTATTTATTTAAAATGGTAACTGATATTATAAAAATATCATATCATAAAAATTATGTTTCATTATAATAAATTTAATTCAAAAGTTTTTTGTGAACAGTACCCGTAAACAGTAACAGTGTACAGTGAACACTGGGGGAATTGGTTCTCTATAGAGGGGAATCGGTTCCCCATTTATATACTGAAAATTTTCTGTAAAATGTGGTTATTGTTCATGCTACAGTACTACTACAGTAACTTTCGAAAATACATATAAATTCAATAAAATTCCATTTTGTTTCCAACTTTGTTTAACAAAACAAATAAAATATTTATAATTACACGCCACTAATAAAATTAACATTACAATTTGGGATGTCTTACTGATATTGAAATATACTCCTCGATGCTTGATGTCATTCCGAACTCTTTATTCTACTACTGGCCTTTTTACCTACGCGTGAAAATCATCACACACTAAGTATAAACTTAGTGAGACAATTAAAACAATAACAGTGCAATACAACTCATGCATGAATTTCAATTTCAAATCAAATGCCATAAAACCATGCTAATAGCATATCCAATATTTTACCATGATCAAAATATCATAACTAAATATAAAAATATTCTTTCCAATATACTTGTCATTCATTCCATAAACTCGTAAGCTTAATTTTCATGCTTACCAATTATTAACCAGTAATCTATAAAACCATAAACCATAGACAATAGCCCAATATAAAACCCTGAGGACCTTGGTACACTAGTCAAATATATGCACCGTAATGCAATCCTGAGTATGAAACATAAGGTCGTGTCCACCATCTGTACTAGGTATCCTTAAGTACAGTCCCGAATATGACACATAAGGTTGTGCCCACCATATACACTAGGTATCCTTTAGTGTATTCCCGAATATGCAGCCTGCTGCTGGACTCTATGGCATGCCAACTATACCCTGTCCCTCAATGACTTACTTGGGCATACAGTCTATTTTATTTGATCCATCCATGGCACAGTATATTATCACTATTTAACATTGGGCAGTTCATACCCGAAATAACATTCATGGTAAAATATCACATTTTCCAAATCAATGCATTATAATTTCATACTCTGACATATCAATGTCATGTCAATTTATAAAAATATGGTATAATATCATGATGATAAAACAAGGTCGACTTATCGCAAGTCTTCCTGATGATGTATAAAACATCCATGTATAATTTCATGCATGTATTGCACTCACCTTGACACTTTATAATTTTCCAAAATATGAGCCTCACTATTGTCCACAATAACCCTTTTCTTTTATATTCGAATCGTTTTGAACACCGAGTAAATCACAATCTATACAAAATATAGATTCATATCTATATATGTTAGTATTGTACTAACATAAATATATTTCCAAAATAAAATCCATAATCATACTTCAAACTATTCACCACAGAATACTTTAACACTTATTAATTCTTTTTAGTATTGGAACCAACTTTTCCAATTTACTCAAAATGGTCCTTCACCATTTTACCACCTAGATTCTTAATACTAATAATTCCATCATAGAAATTATTACCATTCAAATGTTGTACTTAAATCACCGAACTTTTCAAACTTACCAAAATAATCATTTTTCACATAACACTCATTTAATTCCCAATCAACAATTTCTAGCATAACACATAAATTATATAACACTTACACAACAACCCATTTATTTTCCAAAATTTTTGAATTGATCCCCATCTTTTCAAAACTTACGAAATGGTCCTCAAATTTTCTAAGGCTTGTAAAATACTTCCTTCATCATTTCCAATCCTTATATAATTTTCCATAGTTTTTCTCAATCAAACCATCCATGGCCGAAACTTAAAGAACAAGTTCTAAAAAGATTAAACATGTTATAATCATCATACATGCTTAAATATGAATCAACTACTTCACAAACATCAAGATCCATCATCAATTTCATGATCCCTTATATGAACACAAACCCTTAAATTTGGGATCTTTAACACCAACAAGATTACCATGCAATATTGGTACCAAAAGATAGAGTTTTTCACGTATAACAATTTTCTATTTACAACTTACTCAAGATCCTAAGTAAATTGCTTGAAAATTGAGTTTAAGTTTTTCTCTTACCTTGAGAGAGAACCCACGGCTGATTTGGAGAAGAAGATGAACAAGTGAAATGATATGTTGAGTGCATTTCATTGTATTTTACATTATATTCAACTTAAATGAATATAATACTCATTTAATTTGGATAAGACCATATCACCCTTAATGAATCTTCTTATTTACCATAAAACCATGACAACTCATCCTTATCATAATTCAAAGTCAAAGATGAATTATTTTGACTTTAATTTTCGAAATTTCCCATGAAATTTCAAAACTTGCATCTTAGTCACTAAATTCCAATGTTTCGATTAAATCTGAAAAATTCCATATTTTCAGACCAAATTTCTTTGATCCAAAATATTAAAATAATATTTCAAACCATTTTATAACATCCTTCAAATTTTTGTAAAATTCCAATTCAATATGAAATTATCGATTCCCTACCGGTTTTAACCATTTCTAATTTTTCTTTACTTAAATTCCAAATCCAAAATATAATTTCCATAAAACCCCACTCCAAAGAGTAAACCATCTATTTATAGAATAAAATTCTTTTTAGGAACTTTATCACTTAATTCCCTAAAATTTCTTCCAAGTTTTATACTTTGACCATCAAACTTTCAAAAGTTACATTTTGGTTACTAACCAAAATTTGGGGTATTACAAACCAACAACCCACAAAACAAAGCCTAGATACAAGCACCAGAAACCCAACAGCAGACCTGACCCAGTATCAGGCCCAAGACCCAACCCAGTATTAGGCCCAAGATCTGACCCAACCCAATGATATCAAAACCCTAAACCCATTAGGGTTTCTTTATCAGCAACAGCCGCCGCTGCAACCACCAAGCACCCAATCGGCGCGTGTACCCCACCGGTCACCTCCCCGTTCGTGTATGCTACCGCCGAGCATCCCATCATCAACCGTTGTCAGCAATATGGCCAAACACTGACCGAACCTATATCAATCAACCATCAATACGAAAACCCATTAAAAACCAAATTAAACCCAAATAAAAAACAGATCCCTAGCCCTAAATATCATCATCTCATCCAGAAAAGCTAGGATAAAATTAGAGAGAGGCAACGAAAATGGGGGGATTTGGGGGTTGAGAGAAAAAAATAAACTAAGAGGAATCTATTTCGAAAAAAACAACACAAATAAAAGAAACAAAAAGAGGGAGAGCCAAAACTTACCAATATCTGGTCACCGTTGCTTCATCGGAGGAACATGGCTCCGTCTTCGAAGGTAAGTTCCTACCTTTCGGGGTTTGGGTTTCATGTCGGTTGTGGCAAGGGGGAGAGCTTTAGATTTTTGGAGGAGAAAGAGAGAAGGGAGAGGTTGTTGTGGTGTGTAAATCCCCGTGGCCACCGATCTACGGTGGCTGGGGTTGTGCTTTTCTCCTTTGGGAGCGAGGAAAATGAGAGAGGAGAAAGGGAAAGAAAGAAGAACGGCTGTGATGAAAAATGAGTAGGGTTTCGAATGAAACCCTTAAAAGATGATTTTATATCATCTTCAAAATGATGCCGTTTAGCAAAAAGGGGTTCATCGTGTTTTTAGCACGTGGGAAAATTATATTTTTAGTCCCTCTGACTTTATAATTTTATATTTCATCCATTTAATGAATTTTCACTTTATTTGGGTTCGATCACTTACATTTCAGTATTTATATTTTATTCATGTTCTTATATATTATGTTATCTTGGCTAATGTTTGAATTTTGTCACAATACTTGCAAATATTTCATTTTAGTCACTACTTTTCATATTACTGCATTAGGGTTTAATTGTTATTTTACCCTTCAATGTTTCTAATTTAGTATATTTTAGTCTTTAAACACTATTTATGGGTTATTTGCGTTTCTAGCATCTCTATTTGTTTAAAATGACCATTGGGACTCTGACTTGTTTATATTTGTTGTTTAGTCCTTTAAATTTTATGTTAGTACCATTTTGGTCCCCAAAATTACAAGATGTGTTTATTTTTTGTTGATTGTAATTGGATATGTATTGTTTTCTTGTTTATTATCAAGTCCTTTACATATGTATTTATTTTACATATTTTTTAATTATATGTAAATAAATATGCTTAGCCCTATTCATGGTAAATATTGCATTTTGCATGTTTTCAATCATATTTGTTTATATGGTATTTCCTTAAATATTAATATTATTCGAATATTTTCAAGAACTGCATTTTTAGAATGGCGTCGAAAGTATCACTTAATCGAAGTGTTGCAATCTGATACGACATTCGAACAAAATGAGAGTTTGAAATGAATCAAAGTTGTTTTTAGTGCTAATTAATCGGTTTTAATTCAAATAATACAATGCACGTTTATAAATGGCAATTTACATTATTTTACGCAAATGTAAATTTTCAATTTTTATTTGATACGCATTTTATCTAGGAGGGAATCTTCTTTACGGATAAGAAATAGATGAGATAATTTTCCCGATGGAGGATTGCTAACCTCGAGATTTATTTTCAAGTTAAAGAATTTTCTCTAATTAGTTAATTCGAAGCAAATTAATCAATGATCGATAAACGAATCATATTTTAACTTTATATTCGATTCACAACTTCCACCATCACGACAATGTGTAAGCGATTAAGTACCAAATTTTGGGTGTTGTGGGGTTTTTTATCCTTTCCCACGCGTAACCGACTCCCGTACCCATTAAATCGATTTTCTGATAAACGCAGACCAATTTTTGTCTTAAAAAATTATTTTTCTTAAAAAATTATTTTTCTTAAAATTGTTTTAAAATACAATTTTAGGTATTCGACCTACCTAGCCCAAAGGTCGATGACGACTCTTATCTAATTTAATTCAAATCAGTCTCCAAATTAAAGTCATAATTGTTTTTTTAAATAATATTTAATTGTTTTAGAAAAAATGGTTATGACAGCTTGGCGACTCCGCTAGGGACTTTTTTTTAGAGTCAGACTGTAAGTCGCTTACATATTATCGTTGTGGTGGAAATTATTAGTTCGAGTATATAGTTAGCTTATGATCCATTTATTGAAGTTTTTCTAATTTCTTCATTTCTTTAAATTTTTGTACTAACGTTTCGATTTATATTTTCATCTTTGTCAAGGTTTTATCATGTTTTTTCCTTGTTCCGTTTTCCTTTTGAGTCAAAGGCTTGAATGTTCCTCCTCACACACATCACGTGCATTTGCATAAGCTCTAGACCCGAGCTTCGATTCAAATAAGTCGAGGTGATTGCTTTACTCTCGTAGAAATTTTTTTCTTCGTATGAGTTTTAGCAAATAACCCATGGGATACATACCTTATACCTTCGTAGGGATTTATTCCTCGTATGGGTATAAGGAAGTGAATCCCCTCGAATTGAACTTGTTCCATTCGAAACCTGTAATGGGTGAGGATCGAGGGAGCCCAAGGGGGCACCGACACCAAGGACAATTCGAGTACCATTTTCCCGTTAGAGCTGAAACCATACATATAGTGAATCGTAGAACGGTCACCTTAGGTATAGACATACCGAACATCTTTCCATCAGTAGGTACCAAAAATAAATGTACACAAAGGAGGAGCGTTTCTAAACCTTTACCTTTTTGCTTTAAGTTAGTAGAATATATTTGTTTTTTTTTCCAAATAAAAGTATGCAAACTAGATACCATGCGGTTAAGATTAATTTCTTGTAAATAAATAATTTTGGGTAGAAAGCATGTCTGGGTAGGAATACTATATAATAAAAGCATGCTCGGGTAGATATCATGTTCGGGTATGTGTTGTATTTATTTTTATATAGATTCTTTTAATTTTATTGAATATCTTGTCCGTACTAATTTATTTCTTTTCTTTTGTTTGTGTCATTTTTTACCTTTTTGTATTGCATTTCATTGACATGACATAATGCACAAGTGTTGATCCGCAAGGGGATATTCGAGAGAAAATTTTCACAAAAAGAGATAAAAGTGTTCAATCAAGTAGTCGCGTACGCAAACATTCACTGAGGGATAAAAGAAGTTCAGAGTACAAGAATAAGACTTGCTCAAAGATCGTGCAACATTCAAAATTGGAAAGAGGATCCATTGATTGAAGGAGTAATCCAACAATAGAGTTTTATCTACTATTGTCCCATCGCTAATTAATAAAGAATGACGCATTGACTTCAACATCGCATGGGCATTAACCTAGTTAGGTTACAAAGCATTTGAGGGGCATAATTTCCAAAGACAAAGATCTGAGACAAAGCAGTGATCCACTTCAGACTCAACATCTAAGTGAAAGCATGTCTGTAAAATGGGCTACCTTGTAATGTAAAGGATTTTATTTTTGGTGAAAATTGTTCTATGATATTCACCGTTGGGATCAACATTTTTGCAATTTCATTTGCATCATTGCATTTTGAATGACATTCATTTAAGCATTTTTATATGCATTAATCATATCTTGTGAGGGGACTTTGAGGAAGTTCTTTTAACTTTGCAACTGAATTCACACAGTACTGAGAATGGAAGCTAAATTTGAGAAACTGAAGAAAGAGTTGGAAGAGAATTTGCGAAGGATGCAAACAGAGTGGGAAACTAAAATGGAGCAGGAGCAAAAGACCACTGTGGATCGTATCTTGCAAAACCAAAAAGACCTAGTTGACCAAATGGTAGAAAAAATGGATGGGCTCAACCAAGAAAGAGGTAAAGAGAAGATTTCCTCGACTAGAGGAACCTCCGAATGTGTGATGGCTCATACTAATCAACCTATACTCATTTCACCCCACCAGCTTCCAAGCCACCAAGTAGGTTTCTCCACCACTAAAAATCGTACAACTATGATAAATCCTCGGGATAATTCTACTGATCACAACATGACAAATTCTGATGAGATGAAAAGGGGTAACAATAAGATCCCAGAGAATTTGAAAAAGTGGATCAGAGAGACATTCAAGGGAATGAGAGGACATAGCTCTCACAATGAAGTGGATGCAACATAACTAGTCTTAGTTCCTAACTTGGTGCTTCCGTCCAAATTCAAGATTCCCAACTTTGAAAAGTACATTCAAGGATGACTGGATACACCCACAATGATAAGATATTGATCCATTGCTTTCAAAAAATTTGACTGGACCCACTTTTAAGTGGTATAATCAATTGAGTCATACTCAAGTTTGCTCCTGGAAGGATTTGGCTAGTGCCTTTCTGGGCCAATACAAGCAGATGACTGATATGGCCCCTGATCAAACAACGCTACAAAATATGGAGATGAATAGTGGTGAGAGCTTCTGACAATATGCTCAACGATGGAGGGATGTGGCATCTCAAGTGCATCCACCAATGATTGAAAGAGAGTTCATCACTTTATTCATCGACACATTGAAGTCTCCATATATCAACTACATGATAGGAGATGTCACTAAGAGTTTCTTTGACGTCATCATGTGTGGAGAAATGATCAAAAGAGCTATCATGAATGGCCAGATAAGAAGCACTAGCAGTACTGACATTGAGGAAAGAGCTGAGATTAACATAGCGGGATCTTACCTAGCTAATCTGGGGATCAAACCTCATAATGTGTTCCTTGAAAAGAGTCACATCAATCTAATTCCAAGGACGTATGAGAAATTGCTCCCAACGCTAGTTGAGAAAAACCTTGTAGTTCAATCCAAACCAAGAGAGGCCCCATATCCTGAAGGCCATAATATTAATTCCATATGCAACTATCATATTAGGAGCTCAGGGCACACCACTGAGAACTGCGGGGCATTGAAGCGCAAGGTCCAAGATCTGATTGATTCAGGGGCATTGACATTCAATGTCTGATGGGGCATTCTGATCGGGAATCGGCTGAGGTATCCATCAGGAGTTTTGTTGCATTCTCATGCATGTCATCTTGTTTGAACTTGTTTTTCTTTTGTTTAAATGTTTGTAAGTCACTTGACGTTCGAATATTTTCAATAAAAATGCTTCCTTCTTAGGAAATGAACAATGAGCAAATTTTGATCTTGAAATTCCTTGAATATCATCTTAATTAAAAGTTTTTTTTAATAATTAAGGTTTTAAATCTTTGACAAATGACAAGATTGAACCCTGCGAAACAAGGACCCCTTGATCCTAATCTAAGTATACACCAGAATATATACCCTTCTCTTGAAGGGATCGAGCTAGTTTTCTTCTTGTATGCAGAGTCAATTGAGGGTTTGACATTCAGGAATGTGTTAGGAGTTGACAAAATGGGGTAACTAGTACATGAAATTGCAAAGAAAATTGGTTCATACTTCTGTTGATGACGTTCAATGATGACCATAATCTTTACAGATGGAAGGGTCGAGTGGGTGAATCTAGTTTAGGTTAGTTGCTTGAGAATTGAACTCTAACGATGAGATTTGCTAACCTTCAACAAATACCTAGACTATAACAGGTTCTTCTTGACAAGCTTAAGAAGTTGAATCCATAAACCCATAATATAATTATATGTATACAATAAAGCTGAGCTATTCCACTAAAGAAATTGGTTATAGAGAAAATTGGAAAGCCCTGGCTTTATGAATAAATTACATTCAAACCATGACATTGATCGGGTACTTGGCAATTCGGTGTTTGCTCCACTGTGATTGTCAAGTCGAAGACTTTATGACGACATGAATCCTTTAGCTAGCCAAATAAAGGAAATTATAAATTACATGTACAATAAAGTTGAATTCAGCTAGCCAAACAATGGCAAATTTAGTCGAATTTACTAAAGAAGGAGTTTCGGTGAATATGGATTAAGGGAGTTGAGGAACACCTGAGCACTCAGAAATCTCAATTTTAGACTGATATTTCTACACTACCTTTACTAGATGAGTTTACGAAGCTTGAACAAATGGAAGATTTCAAAGAACTAAAACATAAGTGTTCTAAAACATTCTAGCAATTGACCATGCTAGTTGCGTCATTTTGTCTGCCTCTGATCAAAATGAAAATCGAGAAAGAGGGGAATGTCCTAATTTTCACAATGAATGAGGAAATGAAAAAGGATGAATCAATGAAACAAACCTTAGAATTTAGGTAGCCAACCTCTAAACCTACCTTTTGATCTTGATATTTGTCAAAGATTAAAAGAGTAGTTGATTATTTTGATATCCAATGAATTCCTATTTTATGATTTGTCTCAATTGTGAAACTTAGAAGGAGACAATATTTTTTCAAAATTCTTTTGATAATTTTCAAAATTTTGAAAATTCAAAGGGAGAAAAACATTTTCAAACAAAATAAGTTCTCTGGAAGTATCTTGGAATTCAACGAATATTTCTCTGAAGCTCAAGATCGAAGCTGGGGCAAGGGAAGCCAATTTTTGGGGAAAATTTTGATGGGGCAAGGAGAACAAATTATCTCAGGTCGAGGTTTGCAAGAGTACACCCTGGTGGAATGGAAGACAAACTGAGTTAGGGATAAAATGAAGACTGCTCACACAACCATTCCCCTCACAGATCAATATATACATACATCAACAAATACATACATGACACCTAAAATTTACATCTCTGCATTCATCATCATGTGCAATAAAGACTTTGATTTTCCCTCTCTTGAGGACAAATTCAATAATTCATCAAATAAAATACACTTCATAATGACACCCATAAACATCCAAGATAGTCAGACACAAATACACCATTTCGATCTTTCAGGAAATAAAAGCTCGGAAATAACCAGATGTCTTCAACCTGAAAAAACAACGCCATCCATAGATTTGATTTCCCGAAGTCAACAATCAGATCTTCTGAAGCCATTTCCTCAACATGCAAGAACAAGTAGAGTACTGTCTGTCAACCTTGAGATTATTTACTTAAAAACAAAGTGTCATCTCACTAGATACAATTTTTCTTAAAAACAAAATTCATCTCACTTGAGACATTATTCCTTTGAAATACAAATTTTGAGTTTGTTTCACTTGAAACAAAGTTAATCTCACTTTAGATTTTTTTTTCTCAAAACAAACTTTTTCTCACATGAGACAGTATTCCTTAAGACAAACTTTGAAATTTTTTCTCTTGAAACAAGATCTTTGATATCGTTTCCCTTGAAACGAATTTTGTCTCCCTTGAGACAATTTCTCTTGAAACACATCATCTTTTAGTCTGATTCTCTTGAAACAAATTTTGTCTTCTTTGAGACAGTTTCTCTTCAAACACAAATATTTGAGTCTGTTTCCCTTGAAACAAAGTTTTGTCTCCCTTAAGACAATTTCTCTTGAAATGATTCCCTAAATATGGCCAGCCGTCCTCATTGCGTAGGAACCGTGTCATCCCTCGACCAGACCTCCTCATCATATAGGAGTCATGCACCCATAGATAATCAGCCATCCTCATCACTTAGGGATTGTGTTATCATCCCTAAAGATGGTATGTCATCCTAATCACATAGGAACCATGTTATCCACCGACCAAACCTCCTCATCAGTAGGAGCCGTGTCACCACTAGATAACCAGCCATCCTTATCGTGTACGAACCATGTTATCACCTTCCCTAAAGATGACATGTCGTCCTCATCACGTAGGAACCTTGTCATCCACTGACCAGATATCCTCATCACATAGGAGTCGTGTCACCCTTAGACGACCAGAACTCTTTATCACCCTTGTCTTCCCCAACAACAAACCTATCAAATTTCTAAGCAAAAAAGAGAACCAAACAAAAACGTGATATCTTGTTGTCTTTGCCCTATTATTGTCAGCACAAGAATGTGCAAAGAGGATCAGCTATAGACACCCGTTTCTGTCAGGGTCTTTATTATTATTATTATTATTACAAAATTTATTTACATTTTGTAGGCCTAAATTACAAGGCCCAGTACAAGCTAACCCGAGGCCCAACTGAGACCAACCAGCATCCCACAAAACAAAGGCCAGACACAAGCACCAAAAACCCAACAACAGACTCGACCCAGTATCAGGTCCAAGACCCGACCCAGGACCAGGCCCAAGATCTGATCTGACCCAATGATATCAGAACCCTAAACCCATTACACTGCAACCACCAAGCAACCAATCGGCGCGTGCACCCCATTGGTCACCGCCCTACTTGTATGTGATGCTGCTGAGCATCCCATTGCCGGTCGTCGTCAGCAACCTGGCCAAACAGTGATCGAACCTTCATCAAGCAACCATCAATACGAAAACCCATTAAAAATGAAATTAAATCTTGAACAATTGGGATTTAATCCACCAAAATCAAAGAAACAGATTCTTAGACATAGATATCATCAGTTCATCTAGAAAAATAAGGATAAAAATAGAGAGAGGCAACAGAAATGGGGGGATTTGGGGGTTGAGAGAAAAAAATAAAAATGAATAGGGATCTATTTCGAAAAAAAAAACACAAATAAAAGAAAAAAAAAGAAACAAAAAGAGGGAGAGCCAAAACTTACCAAGATCTGGTCACCGTTGCTTAATCGAAGGAACATGGCTCTGTCTTCGAAGGTATGTTCCTACCTTTTGGGGGTTATGGTTTCAAGTCGGTTATGTGAAGGGGGAGAGCTTTAGGTTTTAAGAGGATAAAGAGAGAAGGGAGAGGTTGTTGTGGTGTGTAAATCCTTGTGGCCATCGATCTACTGTGGCTGGGGTTGTGCTTTTCTCCTTTGGCAGCGAGGAAAATGAGAGAGGAGAAAGGGACAGAGAAAGAAATAAGAACGATTGAGATGAAAAATGAGTAGGGTTTCGAATAAAACCCTCAAAAGATGATTTTATATCATCTTCAAAACGACGTAGTATAGTAAAGGGGGGTACAGCGTGTTTTTAGCTTGTGGGAAAATTATATTTTTAGTCCCTCTAACTTAGTAATTTCATATTTCATCAATTTAATGATTTTTCACTTTATTTGGTTTCGAGCACTTACATTTCAGTATTTATATTTTAGTCATGTTCTTATATATTATGTTATCTTGGTTAATGTTTGAATTTTGTCACAATACTTACAAATATTTCATTTTAGTCACTACTTTTCATATTACCGCATTAGGGTTTAATTGTTATTTTACCCTTCCATATTTCTGAGTTAGTATATTTTAGTCCTTAAATATTATTTATGGGTTATTTTCATTTCTAGTATCTCTATTTGTTTAAAATGACCATTGGGGCTCTGACTTGTTTATATTTGTTGTTTAGTCCTTTAAATTTTCTGTTAGTACCATTTTGGTCCCCAAAATTACATAATGTGTTTATTTTTTGTTGATTGTAATTGGATAAGTACTGTTTTCTTGTTTATGATTGAGTCCTTTACATATGTATTTTATTTTACATATTTTGTAATCATATGTAAATAAATATGCTTAGCTCTATTCATGGTAAATATTGTATTTCGCATGTTTTCAATCACATTTGTTTATATGGTATTTCCTTAAATATTAATATTATTCGAATATTTTCAAGAACTGTATTTGTAGAACGGGTGTGGAAAATATCACTTAACCGAAGTGTTGCAATCCGATACGACATTCGAACAAAATGGGAGTTTGAAACGAATCAAAGTAGTTTTTAGTGCTAATTAATCGATTTTAATTCAAGCAATGCACGTTTATAAATGGCAATTTACATTATTTTACGCAAATGTAAATTTTCAATTTTTATTTGATACGCATTTTATCGAGGAGGGGATATTCTTTACGGATAAGAAATAGACGGGATAACTTTCCCGATGGAGGATTGCTAATCTCGAGATTTATTTTCAAGTTAAAGAATTTTCTCTAATTAGTTAATTCGAAGCAAATTAATCAATGTTCGATAAACGGATCATATTTTAACTTTATATTCGATTCACAACTTCCACCATTACGACAACGTGTAAGCGATTAAGTACCAAATTTTAGGTGTTGTTGGGGTGCTTATCATTCCCCACGCGTAACCGACTGCCGGACCCATTAAATCAAATTTGTGATAAACGCATATCAATTTTTGTCTTAAAAAATATTTTTTCTTAAAATTGTTTTAAAAGACGTTTTTAGGTATTCGACTTACATAACCCAAAGGTCGATGATGACTCCTATCCAATTTAATTCAAATCAATTTCCAAATTAAAGTCATAATTGTTTTTTAAAATAATATTTAATTGTTTTTTAAAATAATATTTAATTATTTTAGAAAAAATGGTTATGACACATCCCATCCTCTTATATATCCGTGAATTGTGTCAATTACAATGGAGCATCCAAATTCAGCATGTGGGTCGAGATGGCAATATGTTTGCGGATAAACTGGCTAAGTTAGCCAATCCTAATAACTTTAAGATTCGTCAATTTGATAACCCACCACTGGATGTTCGGGATCTTCTGCAAGCTGATTTTAGTTAATGGTTAATCTGTAATCGTTGCTATTTCCTCACATTACCCAAAAAAAATTAAAAATCCAGAATTTATTTTCATACAAAGGGAAGGCGCCGCGCGTCTTGTGCAAAGTGCCTTCCAGCTGATAGTCAAAATCTGGGAAAGGCTCGTTTATTAAAACACGCCTTTCATCGTGGCATGCTAAATTAGTAAAATCCCAGGAAAGTTCGCCCCTTAAACTTGTCTTTCATCCTAATCAACAAGACGTGTTTCACAAAAAGCGCCATCCTCTTATTTTGTCAAAAAGATGTTAGTTTTGTACATATTTGAAAAAGGATATTATAATGATGTTTTTTATTTTTTGGGTGATATTTAGATAAAATTACCCTAATTTTCTTCTCAACAAAAAAGGTTGTAATCTAGGGTTTCAAGGTTGATGGACTTTTAGATTATGTGTCGAAGTCATTTTTGGGTGGTTCGAAAATAATCATGACAAAGATAAATGTTTTTAAAAACGGGATTCACCATCGGTCGTTTTGGGTTAGGTATGACCGAATACCTTTAAATTGGGTCTGTGTTTAAAACCATATTAAAAAGAGTTCAGGAGTCAGTTAGGTGTGGGAAAGCACCCCCACTATGCCAAAAAATTGATACCTTTTGAAAATACACGATGTTCATTTTTAAAAGAATTACGAATACAAATTTATCCTAATTTTAACCTAACTTATGAATGCAATTTTTTAAAAAATATAGTGGACCTCGTTTGGAAGCAACAATTTATGATTGCACCCGTTTAAAAAGGAAGTCCACATCATTTGAAAAGGATGTTGCCCTATTACATACAACTAAAAATGTCGCAATCCAATTACTTAGGACACTACCTCTTTTAGCCGACATAAAAAAATCACATTGCCTCAGTTTTTTAAAAGACGAAAACAATTTTCATGTAATATAATTTAAAAAACGTTTCCACAAAGAAGATCTCACCATTAGTAGTCACATATAAAAATAATAAATGATTAGGCATGAAAACTAAAGAGGAATCAAAGTCCTATTTCTTAATCAATTTTCAAATTAAGGTCTAACTTGAAACTAATTAAGAATTTTAAGCCACATCTAATAATCATCTTCAATTTATGGATTAAATTGAATTATTTGAAAACTACGGCAAAGTTCATTAATCAATTTTCAAATTATGAACATAATCAAAATCAATTAAGAAATTAAAGTTAAATTTATTAATCAATTTCAAATTAGGGAGCAAATTAAATTAATTGATAACTTTAGGCCTAATATTAATTAAGGACCAAATTGAACCTAATTAATAATTAAATCCAAATTAATCAATCATTATATAATTAGGACCTAACTAAAGTTGATTATGAAATTAAGGCCAAGCCTATTAACACATTCTGATCTACGGACAAAATTAAACTAAATCATGACTTTCAGACCATACATATGAAATCAAAACATGCAAATAGGACCATAACAAATAATGTTCAAAGATGGCATGACTAAAGCATGGATTAAGCCTTAGAAAATCCAAAAACACGTCAATTTACCCATAAACAGATGGGTTATTAGCTCATGGGTCCCATTTATAATATATTTAAAGGGGTTTTAACCCCAATATTGCACAGTAACCGTATACCTTTTGAACTTCAAACACGAGGGAAAACAATGAAAATCTTCGCCCTTTTACCTTTGATTGCGTGATATTGAACCGTTGGATCAAGCTTTAGTTGGAGTATGTCGATCCTCGTGTCGTATCCTGTTGTATGACCGTTTGGATCGATGAACTGTGCTTTCGGCTACCAAGAATCACCGTCGTCGAAAGGTAAAATCCATAGTTCCCATTTTTGCTTCTCTCGATCGCTCTTTGGGTTCTTTAACCACGTTGCTTATTTCTTTTGGGTTTGGATCACCGATTGTAGGTCTTAGGGTCAATGGTTGGTTCGGCTAAGAACATATGGAAATAGTGAAGGTTTCGTTGCTGATCATGGGATGAGGTGTCACATCGGTGGCCATCAAGTAGCGGTTTTAGGCTTTCTTAGCTGATTAGTGGCTTTGGGTTCTGAGAAGGTCTTGGTTTTATGGTAGTATCATCTATAGTTTGGTGTTATTGTTAAGTTTTCGAAGGTCACGATAAAAAGGTGAGTGAGGCTCGATGATAATGGCATTGCCAAGGGTGAGCCTAGGTAATGGACTGTGTTAACGATATTGGCAGTAAGGTGTTGTGTTGGCTTGGCTTAGGTTCGGGCAATGGAAGCTCAATGAGTAAGGTTGGCGCAAGGGTATACTATTTGGTGGTTTTGAGTCATGGCCGAGAGGCCATAACACCACTCTCGTTAACTCATTTTTCTTTCTTCTGATATATTCTTGCACTCCCACTCTTCCCGGGCCCCTCTGTTGAACATTGCATATGATTTATATAAGATAAAAATATAGTCGCTGTAAGGTTGCAGCTGCCAGATATTAAGGGATTCTAGTCGGATTTTGGGGGTTGTTGAAATGGTTGAGATACGTGGGGGAGAGGTTGGACGAGTTTGACTTGGGTTTTTTACTAGATCCATGTTAATTTGGGTTTTGGTCTTTTTAGGGGTGAATGAGTCTTGGTTTCTAAGTTTGGGTTTGGATCCAGCTTTAACAATTAGGCCCAGACAAAATTTGGCAATGACAGTTTCCCCTATTTGCATATTGCTTAGAAGAAGGAATAGGGCAAAGACAAAAAAATGACAAATTTTGCCCGAATGGCTTCAATGAATAATCTGCTCCACACTACAATGAGAAAGGCACATTATTATAACTGGTTTGTAATTCACTCTACTCCTTAGTAACAAAGGAATGCTAGAACTTGATCAATCTTAAAAGTTTGCTGTATTCCTCCATAATAAAGGAACGTTAGAGTTTACTCAACCTTGGAATTTCGCTCTACTCCTCCATAACAAAGGAACGCTAGAGCTTTCTCTGTCATGTAAATTTGCTCTACTCCTTCATAAAAAAGGAATGCTAGAGCTTACTCGATCTCAGAAATTTACTCCACTCCTTCATAACAAAGGAACACTAGAGCTTACTCGGTCTTGGAAATTTTCTCTACTCCTCTATAACAAAGGAACACTAGAGCTTACTCGTTCTTTGGAAATTTGCCTTACTCATCCATAACAAGGGAATGATAGAGCTTACTCGGTCTTAGAAATTTACTCTTTTGATTTGAAGTGATAAATCATACCCTTTCAACCCAATGCAATGATATATGCCTTGCCCCTTTAAGTTAAGGCAATGAAACTTAAAATAGATTGATCCTCTAGTTTAAGTGATGAAAAATGTCTTGCCCTTTCAACCCGAGGAAATGAAAGATATCATGCCCCTCCAAGTTAAGCCAATGAGATTTTGAGTGGATTAATTCTTCGATTGGAAGCGATGAATGATATCTTGCCCTTTCAACTCGAGGCAATGAGAGATGTCATGCCCCTTCAAGTTAAGGCAATGAGACTTGTTCTTGATATTGATGGCTCTAAATACTTTTAACAACCATTTCTTTGAGGTCTTTTCATCACTTGTATGGAATTTCATTCTAACTTCAAAATATGCACTCATCTCTAAGGGATTCTCACATTCACGAATTTGGATGGGTTTGTAACAACCTAAACCCGATTGGGTTTAAAGTGCCACACTGGGATGCAGAGGCAACCCCGGTTTTCAAAACATATTCATTTTATTTTCAGACATACTGAATGGTATCATAATAAAACATAAATAACTATTATAAAAACATTTTACAAAATTAGGGCTCCATTATACATAATTTAAAACAAATAATACATCTTGAAGTTTACAACTCGAATACATAAGTAAGGTTCTATGAATACACATGCCCACTAAATCTACAGTATTGTACTCTGTTAGAGATGTTGGAAGTCCTGATATAATGGTGCTCCACGAATGGCCCAGACTAGAATCCTGCCAACAGAAAACATCCGAAGACTGAGCTTACAAAGCTCAGCAGTGTAATCGTTAATCTAGAGAAACATAAAAATTTCATAAACATAAGCATGCTGAAGACATGGTACTAAATATTAGGTGCATGCATGACTTAGATCAAGTGTTACATACTTAAGACTTTACTTCTCTATCACTGAAGTAGGGGTCTCATACTTCCCTTAATCCTCTGCTAAGGGCCTCGCCATGAGTACATCTCTAAAGTGTCTCTAACCATAATGACTGAACACGCTACACATTATATAAATATGACAGTGATAATCCTATGCATTTCCTAAATGCAAACCTGACATACTGTACATTATCTGAATACAAATCTAACTAGTATCTATTCTCACATAGCTCTCAGACACTTGTTACTGAGGGAAACCTGTAACACCCATAACCCGTATAATTATACCTATATAGATTATAGATGTCACCCGTATTTTCTAAAACCATTTCATAATTTGAGAGCGATTTAAAATTTATTTAATTGAAATATTAAATAATATTATAAAAATACCATGTCATATAAATCATATTTCGTTGTAACCAATTTAATTCAAAACATTTATTTTATATGAATAGTGAATAGTGCCCGTGAACAGTAACAGTGAATAGTTGGGGAATCGATTCCTTGTATCAGGGGAATTGGTTTCCCTTTTGTAATTTGGAAAAAATTATAATTCGGGGTTACTGTTCATACTACAGTAACTTTCAAAAATTTACATATAAAACTCATAAAAATTAACCTTTCATCCCTATAAAAATTCCCAAAAATTTATACAACATTTAAATTAAACATTTCCAAATTACATGCCACTATCTAAAATCAAATTTCACAATAGGATGTCTTACTGATATTGAAATATACTTCCCGATGCTTGATGTCACTTTGAACTCTTTATTCCATTACAGGCTTTTTACCTACGCGTGAAAATCATCACACGCTAAGTATAAACTTAGTGAGGAAATTAAAACATTTAACAGTGCAATACAAACATGCATGTTTTTCAATGTCAAAAATTGAGTTTCCATAAAATCATTTTACCATTTATCCCATAAGCTCGTAAGCTTATTTTACCAAAATACTTACCATTTAAATTCCATAAGCTCGTAAGCTTATTTTACCCATATACTTGCCATTATTCCAAAAGCTCGTAAGCTTATTTGTATGCTTACCATAAATTAAGCAATAAACCATAAACCATAGCCTATAGCCTAAAATACAACCCTGAGGACCCTGGGTACACGAGTCAAATATAAGCACCGTAGTGCTATCCCGAATATGACACATAAGGTCGTGCCCACCATCTGTACTATGTATCCTTAAGTACAGTCCCGAATATGACACATAAGGTCGTGCCCACCATATACACTAGGTATCCTTTAGTGTATTCCCGAATACGCAGCCTGCTGCTGGACTCTATGGCATGCCAACTATACCATGTCCCTCAATAACTGACTTGGGCATACAGTCTATTTTATTTGATCCATCCATGGCAAAGTATATTATCAATATTTAACAATGGGGCAGTTCATACCCGAAATAACATTCATGGTAAAAATCATATATGTTCATGATAACATCATATGCAAAAAGCAGTGATCAATGCATTTTAATTTCATCCTTTGACATATCAATGTCAATTTATAAAAATGATATAAAATCATGCCGATATAAACAAGGTCGACTTATCGCAAGTCTTCCTTATGATGTATAAAACATCCATGTATAATTTCATGCATGTATTGCACTCACCTTGACACTTTATGTCTTTCAAAATATATGAGCCTCACTATTGTCCACAATATACCCTTTTTATACTTGACTTGCTTCAATTGCAAATCAACCATGATCTGTATAAATCACAAATTTATAACAATACATATGTTAGTATTGTACTAACATAACCATATCCCAAAATAATTCCATAGCATACTTCAAACTCATTTCCACCAAATAATTCAGTACTTATAATTCCTTTAACATTGGAACCAACTTTTCCAATTTACTCAAAATGGTCTTCACCATTTTACCACTTAAATTCTTAGTACCAATAATTCCAACATTGAAATTATTTCCATTCAAATGCTTTTACAAAAGCATAAATACATTTAAGTACCCCAACTATGCAATTGTTGTACTTAAATCACCAATCATTTCAATCTTCCCAAAATATAATCAATTTCACATTTAACACTCATTTCAATTCTCAAACAACAATTTCCAGCATAGTACATTAATTATACAACACTTATACAATAACCCATCAATTTTCCAGAATTCAGACAATTCGTACTACCCTTAAAGAATCATTATTCTGTATTGATATAAAAACTGTAATTCAATTCCGTTTATTCCTTTAAAAACTAGACTCGAATACGAATCTATCCATATAAATAAATCCTTCTAATTCATTCTGTACAATTTATGGTGAATTTTCAAAGTTCACCAACAGAATCTGTTTTGTACAGAATTCTGCTGTCCAATTTTTCTGACCTTTCCTTGGTTAAAAATTCATATTTTTTTGTATACAACTTGAAATTGATCCCCATTTATTTTAAACCAAACTAGATCTATATATGAACACAATATATAAAAATAACCTCCAAATTATTTTTATATATTTTCTGGTGAATTTTCGAACTCACTGTAATTCCCAAAATCTAAACTGTTTTTCTTTAACCCCATCCTTATGTTCTTCATCAATTCATACAACCTCAAAATCATCAATAATCATCATCAATTCCAAAAACCATTGTATAAACCCAATTTTCCAGATTTGGGGATATTTGAATCAAGCAAAATTATCATGCAATATTGATACCAAATGATAGCCTTTTTCCCATATAACAATTTTTCTATCTTCATCATACTCATAATCCTAAGGAAAATGCTTGAAATTTGAGTTGAAGCTTTGCTCTTACCTTTGAAGAAGCCCACGTTGGTTGGAGAAGAAGATAGCAAATTTAGATGAAATTTTGAGTGCATTTCATCTTTGTTTGAATTATATTCCACTATAAATGAATATAATATTCATTTATTTGGAATAAGACCAAAACACCCTTAATGAATATTCTTATTCACCATCAAACCAAGCCATCTGATTTTACAAAGTCAAATATAATTTAATTTGACTTTGACCTATGAAAATGCCCTGAAATTTTCAAAACTTGCGATTTAGTCACTAAATTCCGTTGTTTCGGTTAAATCTGAAAATTTGCACACTTCCAGACCAAATTTCTCTGATCCAAAATATTAAAATAATATTTCCAACCATTTTATAACATCCTTCAAATTTTTGTAGAATTCCAATTCGATCGGAATTTACCGATTCCTTACCGACTTTAACCCTTTCTTTACTAAATTCTAAATCCAACAATATGATTTCCATAAAACTCCAATCTCAAGAGTAAACCATATATTTATGGAATAAAATTCTTTTTAGGAAATTATCACTTAATTCCCTAAACGTTTTCCCAATTTTCTACTTTGACCATCAAACTTTCCCAATTTTCATTTTGGTCATTGTTTGAATTTTTGGGGTATTACAAAACCTGCTATCACATAGCATCGGCATAATTCAAACAACATACTGAATGATCTCTTGGTCCTCACATAGCCATCAGGTAGATCACCGAGGGGAACCTAGTGTCACATAGCATCAGTACAATTCCAGCGCAAACTAAAGTGGCTCGGTCTAATATAGACTTCAAGCCAAGCTTTAACATACTTGACATACTGAATTGATTGTACTATACATGCATGATTGACACAAATGGACATGGGATAGGTCTGGTGGTGTGGCCAGAGGAATTTACATGCATCTCGGAGCAACACCCCAACCTACCTCGAATACAGAAAAGCCTAGATGTAAGAGCCATAATTTACGTGCATTGAAAGCTTACCCGATTAAACTAACATAACCAACCATGCAAATCTAAGGCCCATAGGCCACACACAATACTGATATTGCTAACAAACTGCTCGATAGTATTCGGGTCTCGCACCTTAGTTATCCCCTGAAGTGCCTCAAACACTGGTAATGTCCCCTTAGGGCAACTATGGTAACCTGGGTATACCTTAACATAGCTGGACTCACTAAGGTGAAGTCAATGTCACACTAGTTGTTATCTCACTCATTCTTTCTTGTAGAACGTTATGCGAAGGCTTACTTATTATCTGAGGAACTGGCTAGCCCGATATCTGGCTCGGGTTTATTTTTAGTAGCGATATTCTATTCGATCTTATCGTAATTCCTTTCAGAATTTCTTCAACTAAAAAGGAAGGCTTACTCTTCTTGGGTTCACTGACATTCTCGAAGCTCATACTTTTTACGACATATGAATCTGACATAATCATCGTACCGCTTTTTGAATGTCTCTTAAACGATCATCGATCCTGACAATTTATATTCATCCTTGTTCAAAGATACTTTGGCATATTACGCTTAAAATGATAACTCCTGATGTAACCAGCTCTCGTCGAAATCATTTTTGGGTAGTTTGAAAATAGTCACAACAAAGATAAATGTTTTCGAAAACATAAGTCACCATCGATCATTTTGGGCTAGGTACGATTGAATACCTTTAAATTGGGTCTGCATTTAAAACCAGATTAAAAAGAGTTTGAGAGTCAGTTACGTGTGGGGAAGGTAAGAGCACCCCCACAATGCCAAAAAAATGGTACCTTTTGAAAATACATGATGTTCATTTTTTAAAGAATTGTGAATACGAATTTAGCCTAATTTTAGCTTCACATTTGAATGCAATATTTAAAGAAATATAGTGGACCTCGTTTGGAAGCAACAATTTATGTTTGCATCCATTAAGAAAGGAAGCCCACATAATTTGAAAAGGATGTCACCCTGTTACATACAATTATAAAGGTCGCAATTTAGCTACTTAGGACATTACCTCTTTTAGCCGACATAACAAAATCACACTACCTCAATTTTTTTTTTTAAAACGAAAACAATTTTTATGTAATGTAATTTAAAAAACGCTGCCACAAAGAAGATCACATCATTAGTAGTTACATATAAAAATAATAAATGATTGGACATGAAAACTAACGAGGAATCAAAGTACAATTTATTAATCAATTTTCAAATTACGGTATAACTTGAAACTAATTAAGAATTTTAAGCCACATCTAATAATCATCTTCAATTTATGGATTAAATTGAATTATTTGAAAACTACGGAAAAGTTCATTAATCAATTTTCAAATTATGAACATAATCAACATCAATTAAGAAATTAAATTTAAATTTATTAATCAACTGCAACTTAGGGAGCAAATTAAATTAGTTGATAATTTTAGGCCTAATATTAATTAAGAACCAAATTGAACCTTATTAATAATTAAATCAAAACTAATCAATTAAGACCTAACTAAAGATGATTATGAAATTAAGGCCAAGCCTGTTAACACATTCTGATCTAGGGACAAAATTAAGCTAAATCATGACTTTTAGACCATACATATGAAATCAAAACATGCAAATAGGACCATAACAAATAATATTCAAAGATGGCATGACTGAAGCATAGATTAACCCTTAGAAATTCCAAAACACGTCAATTTTCACACAGACAGATGGTTTATTAGCTCATGGGTCTCATTTATAATATATTTAAAGGGGTTTTAACCCCAATATTTGCACAGCAACTGTATACCTTTTGAACTTCGAACACGAGGAAAAACAATGAAAATCTTCGCCCTTTTACCTTTGGTTACGTGAGATTGAACCGTTGGGTCAAGCTTTAGTCGGAGTATGGCGATCCTCGCGTCATATGCTATATGACTGTTTGGATCGTTGAACGGAGCTTTCGACTACCAAGAATCACCGTCGTCGAAAGGTAAAATCTGTAACACCCCAAACACCTGGCTAGTGACTAAAGTGTAAGATTTTAAAACTTTGTGATCAATTTTGATAAATTAAAAAGTTCAGGGATTTAATTGAAATTTATTTACATAGGATTAATTAGAAATGATTGAAAGATGGAAGGGTATATTGGTCTTTAGGCAAGAAATGAATTTAAAATTCATTTCTAATGTATTATAAAGCATGTGAGAAAAAAGAGTTAAAGAGATGGAAATATTTGGAAGCTTGGGATATCTTTTCTTCTTCCTCCTCTCCACTGTGACTCCATAGCTAAGGTAAGGAATCTTTAAGTTAGGTATTTCTTGTAATGTTTCATTAGTTTTGATTCTTGGGGTGCTAGGGAAGCTTGAGAAAGCTTAAAGAGAAATAGAAATTAAGAGATTGATAAGTTATTGGTGATTGAGTGAAGATTTTGGATGTTTAGAAGTGTTAAAGTGATATAAGTTGGTTTTGATAAGTATAATTGACTTTAAAGGTCTGAAAGGAGATAAAAATGGGAGATTTAGATATTTTTGATAAATTTTCGAGTTGAAATGGGTAATTTCTGGGCAAGGGTATCGGTACTAGATGAACAGTACCAATACTTCAAAGTAAAAAAATCGATTAAATTGTATGAATAATTTGAAAAAATCGAATGAGTAGCATCGATACCGAGGGTATCGATACTAATGGACAAGTATCGATACCATTTTTGAAAACAAATTCCAGAATGTAGTTTGGGTATCGATACTGAATTATAGTATCGATACTATAGTGAGGAGTATCAGTATTGTACATAGAGTACCGATACTATTCAACTTGAAATTATGAATTAGGTGTTTCTTTTAGTTTAAGTTATTGATGATTGATTAATAGTAACACAAACTTCGATATTCATCTCGATTATATTATTGTGTAGATATTGAACGAAGGCAAGTTCCAGACGATTCGACATTATAAGATTCAACCAATAGTGATAAGGATTTTGCTATGACTAAGTGAGACAAAGGTGAGTACATACTACTATAATATATGGTTATCTGGAAAGAAGACTTGCGATGAGTATATTTCCAATGTTTTGATTAAAACAATATTTTGAAAGTTCATTAATATTATGAATACATGTTTACATGAATATAAACAAGTTTTTTTATTCTATTACTATGTGTACATCAACTGTTTAGATTTTATATTTTGTGACATTGATCTATGTGATTATATGGATATGTGATATAAGCTATGCGAATTGCATAAATGGTAAAGCCAAAAATTATGTGATGTGAGACCTAGAGGTATAATTGGCATGGCAAGAGTCGAGGGTTCTACGCGGTCCTTGGGGACAATTCTATGTGGTCATTCGGGACAAATTCTACACGGTCATTCGACACATTTCTACGTGGTCCTTCGGGACATTTCTATGTGGCACTTCGGTGCGTATTCTATGCGACACTTCGGTGTAATTCTATGTGGCAGTTTCGACTGCAACCCAATGCACAACCTCAATGTACTCGTATACCTTAAGTTCTTAGTGATATACCTTGGGATATTAAAAGAAATGACAATTGAACAGTGCATGATAATGTATGTTTTTATTTTATGAAATGTACTATGGTTTTTTATCCTATGATTTTTTATAAAAGGTTAAGAAAAAGATTAAATGTTTTACTGTTTTATTATGCACATTATTCCTCACTAAGTCAAAGACTTAGCGTGTGAGTGTTTTCACACGTAGGTTCAAAGAAGCCAGGAGAACAAAGTTAGGTTAGGACAGGACAATATATCTATATTAAAGATCAGATCTGAAATGATTTGAACATTATATTAGTTTGTTATATTGAATTTTATTGGCATGTAATTAAATGTTTAAATCACATATGCTCTGATCAGTTTTGTAAACATACTTGATTGTATTTGTGTAAATTATTAAGTATTTATTTTTTATTTGAGCTTGAGTTTTCAATATTTATTTTAATTTAAGGGTTTCACCACTTTAATATAAACAAATGATTAAATTTTCAACAAATTTTCAAAATTCAATGATTTGAAAAGTCAATGTGACACCTCAGATTCGTATCCGGGTCGGATACGGGTTGAGGGAGTTACATTTGTTGGTATCAAAGCTACGGTTTAGCCGATTATAAGCTTAAACCGAAGTCATTTGTGTTTTTAAAAGTACGCATACCAATGAAAAAGTGAAAAATCTATGATCTGATAAGTAATGGATATGTTGTCTTTGCTAATAGAGTTGCATGGTTATATCTTATTAGATGTTTGACGACAAGGGTCCACGAAGTGAAGCAAGAGATGAAATACATGAGGGTAGTAGCAATTCACCTACCTCGACCAGGCAAGCTGAAGAACAGGCGCCCCAGGGAGTGCCTGTATAAGATCAGGGAGTGTTTTCAGGACGTTGGACACTATTCTGACACGTTTCCAACCACCTACTCCCTCAACTCCTATAATATATGTAGAAAAAAATTTAAAAGGTTTAAGAGCACCCGAGTTTAAGGGTGAAGCTGAGCAAGGTCCTGTTACTGCGAACCTTTAGCCTAATGACATAAAGATCATGTTGAAGGGTCCACTGCTCGGAAGTGGAGAAGTTAGATGGAGTAATCTCGTTTCTACGACGACAAGCTCGGGTATAGTGGACTAATTTCACTATGACACTGTCAAGTGACCAAGTGATGTGGTCGTTGTTTCTAGAAGAGTTCAAGAATAAGTATATCGGTGATCAGTTTATTAGACAAATGAAGCACGAATTTATGAGCTTGAAGCAAGAGAATTACACCGTATATGAGTATGAGTGTGAGTTTAATAAGCTGAGTAGATTTGCTACTGAACTAGTTCCGACTGAGAAGGTTTATTGTGATTGGTTTGTGGAGGGCTTACGCCCCAGATTGAAAGAGTTGTTAATAGTTTTGAATCTATTCTCGTTTTAAGAAGTGGTTAATCATGCTAAAACTCTAGAGAGATCAGAATGAGAGGATTGGAGAACAAAATGCTCAGATGGCCAAGAGAGATGGTGCTTCATCGAGCTTATAACTATCAAAGAGAGGCAGATGTTCAGGTTTTCGACATCAGACTAGATCCGATTCAGCTGCATCCTCAGGCAGAGGATCAAATCCAATGAGAGCTAGACATACTCAACAAGTAGGGTATGGAGCTGGAAGATCAAATCAAGGTCAATCGATGCAGTGTCAGCATTGTGGGAAGAATTATACCGGAGTATATCGAGTGGTCTCCGGAGCATGTCTCAGATGTGAGGACACTGGATATTTTATCTGGGACTGTCCATTGATATCCAGAGGGCCTGCATAAACAGAGCGATCTGTTACGGTATCTCAGAGAGGTAGAGGAAGAAGTAGAGGAAGGAATCAGTCTGAGTCATCCATTTAACATGAAGTGCGTTCAACAGCTCGGGTCTACAATATTAAGACTAATGAAGATCGCGATGATCTGGAGATCATTGCAACTACCTTTCAGTTATTTGATAAATTTGTTTTGGTTTTGATTGATCCGGGATCAATTTATTCTTATACTAGTAGCAAATTGGTGAGAGAATTGAAAATCCAATTAGAAGTTATAAGTAACGATGTGATAGTGACTAACCCATTAGGACATAGTGCTTGGGTGTATCAGTTGTCTCGAGGGTGTCCCATAAGGATTTAGGAAATTGAATTCCCTGCTAATCTAATGGAATTACCCTTTGATGAGTTTGAAGTAATCTTAGGAATGGATTGGTTGTATCATTATCATTCCAATATAGACTGTAGATTGACGAGAGTAACTTTGATAAGTCCCGATGGATTAGAAGTGATTGTTATCAGTGAAAAAATTAACCCATTAACTAATGTAATATCAGTAATGTTGGCTAAGAAATTATTTATTACAAGGATGTCAAGCTTTCATTGCTAATGTGATCGATGCTCGAGTCAAGGAAAGAGGACTAGAGGGCATTCCGGCAGTCCAAGATTTTCCAGATGTTTTTCCCGCTGAGTTACTAGGATTACCTCCAGATAGAGCGGTCGAGTTTCAAATTGAAGTAATGTCTGAAACGACACCGATTTCTACGGCTTCTTACCGAATGTCGCCGAAGGAGTTGAGTGAGTCAAAGATTCAGTTGCAAGATCTATTGGATAAAGGATTCATCAAACCTATCGTGTCTCCTTGGGGTGCTCTAGTGCTATTTATAAAGAAGAAAGATGGTTCGATGCGTCTCTGTATTGATTATCGACAACTTAACAAGGTGAAAATAAAGAACAAGTATCCTTTCCCAAGAATCGGTGACTTATTTGATCAACTTAAGGAATTTTCGATGTTCTCCAAGATTGATTTACGTTCTGGCTATCACCAATTGAATATTCATGAAAGAGAGACATTCCAAATACGACTTTTAGGACTCAGTATGGTCATTATGAATTCATTGTTATGCCGTTTGGGTTAACTAATGCACCTGACGATTTTATGGACCTCATCAATAAAGTGTTTCAACCCTATCTCGATCAGTTCATGGTTATCTTCATTGACGATTTCTTGGTGTATTCAAAGTTCAATGAAGAACATGATGCACACCTTAGAGTAGTTCTTAAAACCCTTCAAGACAATAAACTTTATGCTAAATTGTCTAAGTGTGAGTTTTGGTTAACTGAAGTGTCATTCCTTGGACATGTAGTATCAACAAAGGGAATTCGAGTAGATCCTTAAAAGATAAAAGCTATTTTAGATTAGGAAATTCCAAAGAATGTGTCAAAAGTTTGGAGTTTCCTAAGTCTTGTAGGTTATTATCAAAAGTTCGTTAAGAAATTTTCATTGATAGCTTTGCCTTTGATCAAATTGTTAAGGAAAAATGTTTCTTTTGCTTGGACCTCTGAATATCAAAAGAGTTTTGAAGAGTTGAAGCAAATTTTGACGGAAGCTTCGGTATTGGTCCAACCATAATCTGACAAGGATTATGTAGTTTATAGTGACATCCCATAATGGCTTGGGATGTGTATTGATGCAAGAAGGTAAAGTGGTGACATATGCATCGAGGCAATGAAACCGTACGAGAAGAACTATCTGACGCATGATTTGGAGTTGGCTGTTGTAGTGTTCGCTCTGAAGATATGACACCACTACTTATATGGTGAGTGTTGCTACATATATACGGATCACAAGAGTTTGAAGTATCTGATGACTCAAAAAGAGTTAAACTTGAGACAACGAATATGGATTGATCTTCTCAAGGATTATGATGTAGTAATTGATTTTCAACTCGGGAAAACAAATGTGGTAGCTGATGCTCTGAGTTGGAAGACGTTCTCAGCTTTGTGAGCCTTAGATGCAAAATTGTCATTAAATGGAGATGGTTAATTACTTGTGGAGTTAAAGCTTAAACTGACGTTACTGAATTGAATTAAATATTTACAACGTAAATATGATAAGTGTTTGAAAAGAATGGAGCAAACGATAATTGAAGAGAGTAAGGATTTTTAAGTTAAGCTCGATGGCAATTTGTATTATCGTGAGAGGCTTGTTATTCCAGATGATGAAGAGTTGAAGAATGACTTGTTATCAAATGCTCATTATAGTCCATTGACTATGCAACCAAGAGGAAACAAGATGTATATGGATCTTAAAAGTTGTTATTGGTGGTCAGGAATGAAAATAAGTATCACAGAATTTGTGTCCAAGTGTTTGACGTGTCTGCAAGTAAAAGCTGAACATCAGGTTCCTTTAGGATTGCTGCAACCAATCTCTATTCCTTAGTGGAAATGGGAGAATATTATGATGGATTTTATAACGGGGTTACCTTTGAATCCGAATAAAAGAGACTCAATTTGGGTGATAGTTGACCGATTGACCAAATCAGCAGCACATTTCATTCCCATCCGAAAAGATTTCTCTATAGACAAGTATGTTGAATTGTACATTAAAGAGATTGTTCGACTTCATGGTGTGCCTACTTCAATAGTTTCTGACCGAGATCCACGATTCACTTCAAGATTTTGGAAAGCTTTGTATGGAGTTTTAGGGACTTGATTGAACTTTAGTACAAGTTTTCACCCTTAGACGGATTGACAGTCTGAGCGGACTATCCAAATTATGGAAAATATGTTAAGAGCATGTGTTATCGAGTTTAAAGGATATTGGGAGAAGTATTTTCCTCTTGCTGAATTTTCTTATAACAACAACTACCAGTCGAGCATTAAGATGGCTCCCTATGAAGCTTTATACAAGAGAAAGTGTCGTACACCATTGAATTGGTTCGAACTCAAGGATCGGGACTTTCTTGGTCCTGAATAGATCAAAGAGGTAGAAGAGAAAGTTTAAGTGATTCAACATAATCTCAAAGTGGCAGCTGATAGACAGAAGTCATATGCTGATCTAAAGAGAAAAGAGACTAAGTTCGATGTTGGAGATAAGGTATTCTTGAAAGTCTCTCATTGGAAGAAAGTGTTACGTTTTGACCGGAAAAGAAAACTTAGCCCTAGATTTATTGACCCATACGAGATTGTTAAGAGAGTGTGACTAGTAGCATATCTGTTAGCTTTGCCATCGGAAATGGAGAAGATTCATAATGTTTTTCATATTTCCATGCTCAAAAGATATCGATCCAATCCTTCTCATATCATTACACTGGAAGAGATTGAAGTTCAACCAAATTTGGCATATGAATAAGAACATGTGAAAATTTTAAGTCATGGAGTTAAGGAACTTAGGAACAAGACAATTATGTTAGTCAAAGTTTTGTGGATGAATTACAAAGTAGAGGAAGCAACATGGGAACGTGAGGATGATATACGTAGACAATTTCCTCCATATCTTTATACAGTGAAAAATCGAGGATGAATTTTCTTAAGGGGGAGATTTGTAACACCCCAAACACCAGGCTAGTGACTAAAGTGTAAGATTTTAAAACTTCGTGATCAAATTTGATAAATTGAAAAGTTTTGGGATTTAATTGGAATTTATTTGCATAGAATTGATTAGCAAATATTGAAAGATAGAAGGGCACAATGGTCTTTAGGTAAGATATGAATTTAAAATTCATTTCTAATGTATTATAAAGCATGTGGGAAAAGATAGATAAAGAGATAGAAATATCGGGAAGCCTGGGATATATTTTCTTCTTCCTCCTCTCCACCGTGACTCCATAGCTAAGGTAAGGGATCTTTAAGTTAGTTATTTCTTGTAATTGTTTATTGGTTTTAATTTTTGGGGTGTTAGGGAAGCTTGAGAAAGCTTAAAGAGAAATAGAAATTAAGAGATTGATAAGTTATTGGTGATTGAGTGAAGATGGTTTTTAAGTGAATTGATGAGAAATGATTAGTAAATGGATTGTGAAGCTATATTTGACTTGTCATAAGCTAGAATAAGAAGTTTAAGGTGCTGGAAAAGGATTTGGAATATGTTGAATAATTAGTGTGATTTTTAGTTTCAAGTGCTTTAGTGAGATTTTGGATGTTTAGAAGTGTTAAAGTGATAGAAGTTGGTTTTGATAAGTATAGTTGAGTTTAAAGGCTTGAAATGAGATAAAAATGGGAGATTTAGGTGATTTTTGGTAAATATTTGGTATCGATACTAATGGACAAGTATCAGTACCATTTTTGAAAACAAATTCCAGAATGTAGTTTAGGTATCGATACTGAATGAAAGTATCGATACCATAGTGAGGAAGTATCATTACTGTACATAGAGTACCGATACAATTCAGCTTGAAATTATGAATTAGGTGTTTCTTTTAATTTAAGTTATTCATGATTGATTAATAGTAATATGAACTTCGATATTCATCTCGATTATATTATTGTGTAGATATTGAACGAAGGCAAGTTCTAGACAATTCGACTTTATAAGATATAAGCCAAGATTGATAAGGATTTTGCTAGGACTAAGTAAGGCAAAGGTGAGTGCATACTACTATAATATATGGTTATAAGGAAAGAAGACTTGCGATGAGTATATTTCCAATGTTTTGATTAAAACAATATTTTGAAAGTTTATCAATATTATGAATACATGTTTATATGAATATAAGCATGTTTTTGATTCTATTACTATGTGTATATGCACTGTTTAGATTTTATGCTATGTGTCATTGATCTATGTAATTATATGAATATGTGATATAAGCTATGGGAAATGTATAAATGGTAAAGCCCAAAAGTTTGTGATATGAGACCTAGAGGTGTAATTGGCATGCCAAGAGTTGAGGGTTCTAAGCGGTCATTCGGGACAATTCTATGTGGTTCTTTGGGACAAATTCTACGCGGTCCTTCGGGATATTTCTATGTGGAACTTCGGTGCATATTCTACGTGGCACTTCGGTGCATATTCTACGTGTGGCACTTCGATGCAATTCTATGTGGTGGTTTCGACTGCAACCCAGTGCACAACCTCAATGTACTCGTATACCTTAAGTTCTCAGTGATATACAATGGGCTATTAAAAAAAATGACAAATATATAGTGCATAATAATGTATGTTTTTGTTTTATGGAATGTACTATGGTTTATTTATCCTAATATTTTTATAAAAGGTTAATAAAAATATTAAATGTTTTACTATTTTATTATGCACATTATGCGTCACTAAGTCAAAGACTTAGTGTATGAGTGTTTTCACACGTAGGTTCAAAGAAGCCAGGAGAACAACTCTACTAAAGATCAGATCAGAAATGATTTGAATAATATGTTAGTTTGTTATACTGAATTTTATTGACATGTAATTAAATGTTTAAATCGCATAAGCTTTGATCAGTTTTGTAAACATACTTGATTGTATTTATGTAAATTATTAAGTATTTATTTTTTATGTGAGCTTGATTTTTCAATATTTATTTTAATTTAAGGGTCACCACTTTAATATAAACAAAGGATTAAATTTTTAATAATTTTTCAAAAGTCAATGATTTGAAAAGTCAATATGACACCTCGTATTCGTATCCGGGCCGGTTACGGGTTGAGGGTGTTACAAAATCAATAGTTCTCATTTTTGCTTTTCTCGATCGCTCTTTGGGTTCTTTAACCACATTCCTTGTTTCTTTTGGGTTTGGATCACCGATTGTAGGTCTTGGGATCAATGGTTGGCTCGGTTATGAACATATGAAAATAGTGAAGGTTTTTTGCTGATCATAGGATGAGGTGTCACATCAGTGGCCATCAAGTAGTGATTTTAGGCTTTCTTAGCTGACTAGTGGCTTTGGGTTCTGATAAGGTATCATTTTTATGGTATTATCATGTATAGTTTGGTGTTACTATAAAGTGTTCGAAGGTCATGATATAAGGGTAAGTTAGGCTCGATGATGGCATTGTCAAGGGCAAGGCTAGGCAATGGACTATGTCAACGACATTAGCAAATAAGGTGTTGTGTCAGCTTGGCTTAGGTTCGGGCAATACAAGCTCATTTAGTAAGGCTGGTGCAAGGGTATATTGCTTGCAGGTTTCGAGCCATGGTTGAGAGGCCCATAGCACCACTGTCTTTCATTATTTTTTTTCTTTCATCTGCTTTCTTCTTGCTCTCCCTCTTTTATTGTGGCCATCTGTTGAACATTGCTTATGTCAGATATTTAGGGATTCTATCTGAATGTTTAGGGGTTGTTGAAATGTATGAGATACATTGGGGAGAGGTTAGACGAGTTTGACTTTGCTTTTTGACCAGATCTGGGTTAATTTTGGTTTTGGTCTTTTTAGGGGTGAATGGGTCTTGGTTTCTAAGTTTGGGTTTGGATCCAACTCAAACAATTAGGCCCGAACAAAATTTGGCAATGACAATTGTCCTTCTTTACCTATTTTTTAGAAGCAAGAATAGGGCATAGCCAAAAAATGACAAATTTTGTCCGAATGATTTCAATAAATAATATGCTCACATTTCAATGAGAATGAACATTATTATAGTTAGTTCGTAATTCAATGTACTTATTAATAACAAAAGAATACTAGAGCTTGACCAATCTTAAAAGTTTGGATCGATGAACGGAGCTTTCAGCTACCAAGAATCACCGTCGTTAACTTGTAAAATCCATAGTTCCCATTTTTGCTTTTCTCGATCGCTCTTTGGGTTCTTTAACCACGTCCCATTAATAATAAAGGCTTTGTTGTTGATCACGGGATGAGGTGTCACATCGATGGCCATCAAGTAGCGATATTAGGCTTTCTTAGCTTATTAGAGGCTTTGGGTTCTGAGAAGGTCTCTTTTTATAGCAATATCATGTATAGTTTGGTGTTACTGTAAAGTGTTCGAAAGTGACGATAAAATGGTAAGTGAGGCTCGATGATGGCATTGCCAAGGGTGAGGCTAGGCAATGGATTTTGTCAACAACATTGGTTATAAGGTGTTGTGTAGGCTTGGCTTAGGTTCGGGCAATGTAAGCTCAATGAGTAAGGCTGGCGCAAGGGTATACTGCTTGCTGGTCCTCACATAGCCATCATGTAGATCATTGAGGGGAACTTGGTTTCACATAGAATCTGTACAATTCTCGCACAAACTGAAGCATTGGCTCGGTGTCACATAGTCTTCAAGCCTAGCTTTAACATATCCGACATACTAAATTGATGTGACTATATATGCATGACTAACACAAATGAACATGGGATATGTGTGTTGGTGTGGTCAGAGAAATTTACATGGATCTCAGAGCAACACCCCAACCTACCTGGAATATGGAAAATCCTAGAAGTAAGAATCGAAATTTACGTGCATTGGAAGCTTACCCAATTGAACTGACATAACTAACAATGAAAATATAAGTCTCATAGGCCACACAATATTGACATTACTTACCCACTCCTCGATAGTGTTAGGGTCTCGCACCCTCATTAGCCCTTGAAGTGCCTCACGCACTACTAATGCCCACTAGTGCAACTAAGGTAACATGGGTAAACTTTACATAGCTGGACTCACTAAAGTGAAGTCAATGTCACACTTGAAGTTATCTCGTTCATTTTCTCCTGTAGAACGTTAGGTGAAGGGTTACTTATTATTTGAGGAATTGGCTAGCCCGATATCTAGCTTGGGTTGGTTTTTGAGTAGCGATACTCTATTCGATCTTATTGTAATTCCCTTCAGAACTTTTTAAACTGAAAAAGAAAACTTACTCTTCCTAGATTCATTAATATTCTTGAAGCTCATTCTTTTTACGACCACTGAATCTGACATAATTATCGTATCGTTTATCAGATGTCTTCTAAATGATCCTCGACCCTGACTATTTGTATTCATCATCGTTTTAAGATACTTTGGCATATTACGCTTAATATGGTTACTCCTGATGTAACATGCTCTTACGAGTGTTTCTAGGTATACTTGGTAGTTTATGACCCTCAGGGACTAAGTCTTACAATTACGATCATCTGAAGTGAGTACTATCGATACTCTACTTGCAGTATCGATACCCTAGGGTCATATATCGATACGCTAGGGTCAGATATCGATACCCTAGGGAGATATCGACACCCCTATAAGTATCGGTATCAAAAATTCATTATGTCACAAAATTAGGGCCTCAGTATCGACATTGTCAGTGTAGTATCGATACTCTCCTAGGCAGTATCGGTACTCCAACCCAGAATCCCTATTTTTTTGCCCAATATAACTAGTATCGATTCTGTTTATCCTAGTAACGATACTCGAACCCAGAAATGAATATTTTAAGCTCAAAAACACTTGAAAATTATCCTAAAGTTAATAGTTTGATTCTAAATCAGGTACTGAAGTTTTAAATAGTTAAATAGGATCCCTAGGTGTCATAAAACACATTAGTAGCACCTAAAACGTCTTTTAATTTTGAAATAAAATTTGAACCCTAATATGCTCAATTACACAAATCTGAGCAAATACTTGAAAATTATGAAATCTTTCTTTTAATGGTCTAAATACACTTTTAGTCCTACGTATTTTTCTTCATCTAAAAGTCCCCTTTTTGTGGCTAATTGGGTTATATTATGGCAATTTTCATGCATGATATTACTTTTCAAAATTAGCTATAAAAAGGGTGCATTCTGCATTTTTTTATTATTCAGTCACAAATGGAGACATGGGCGTGACATGGTCTGATGTGGTAGCTTCTAGAAGGTCCAGTCAACAACAATTTTCTAGAAGATCTAGTCAGCACCTTCTAGAAGGTGGACATGCAGAGATATCTTAGGAGATTTATTTTTATTTTTAAAGTTTGAATTTAGAAACTTTAGGGTGTTATAACTCTCCCCTCCTTAAAAGAAATTTCATCCTCGAAATTTACTCGGTCCCAACAATGACTTATCCTTAAGTCAAACATTTAGAAACCTTAAAGTACCTAAACTTATATCAAAATGGATTCTGAAGGAAGAAGTCCTTACAAAATAATATGTGGCTTGGAATTCATAAAATCGATCTGAGTTTTTATGAGGACGCTACCCACGCCAGGCTTCAAGAGGAAACCTTAAAGAAGCGTGAAGCTAAATAAATCACATTCTTGTTATCTGACATTGTACGCTCGGAACGTTTCACAAGGATGATGCTACTCTAAGATTCAATGTTATCGACAAATCTATTTTCTAGTTAACCTTATTCGATCGAGTTAACTCACTACATAACCCGATAACCTCTTTTACTTGTTGAACATAGGCAACTCATCATACCACACCCTGAGATCTTACATTACTTGCCAACATTGTTTCGATAAGACTACCGAAGAGGTGTCGATAATTCTCGATCTCCGTCGATCTCTATGGCTCTACTACTCAACTCTAATTCAATACTAAACCATAGTGCCAGACTATTTCTCATTTACAATGCGTCCTACCTATGCTATGCTCACCTGATCAAGCATATGAGGGGATCACAACTACAAATTGACCACTTGTCGAGTGAAACCAATACCATTTGAATATCTCAGATAACACACAATACAAAGCGGAGATCTTACAAGGCCAAAATCTGACTTAGGTGTTCTGATATTTTGCTAACATTTACTATCATTGAGCTAATCAATGACAACTGACGCTAATCATACAACACTTAACGAACTTGACCCCTTTTAATATGAAGCAACCTAAAATCTACGATACTATACAACACTGCACAAAACTGGGTGTGATATATAACTCGTGCATATACACAACACTAAGACACTACAAGCGAGGCTTGACTCACTTAGTTGATTCACTTACCGAACGTGTACAAATACACACTTACAAAGTTGGAGGAATCTCTGTAGCTCGAGACTCATAACTCACTACTTGAACTATAGTCTTCTTAGCACTTAGGGAGGAATTTCAGAACTATTGTATCAGGACATACACTTAGCTGATTTACTCTTCGAGAGTACTTAGGGCATCTAGCCCAGTTAGCAACTGAAGTGCCATGGTACTGACTGAGGTGCATCCTGATGTTTCTGGCAAACAGAGTGATAAATATACTGGTTAAAGCGACTTGGGTATTCTTAACACTCGTGGAGATCTTCTTCTCTAACTCAAAACTTGGGATTTCAAAACTTTCTACGGATCGATCACATGAACCCTTGAATAAAATCTAAAATAACATTGCTTATTCTGCTAGGGTCTACCAACTCAACACTAGAATCCTTACATGATGGTTATCCTTATCTAGTTATATTAACACCAAAAAAGAATGCATGCACCCATGCCTACTAAAGCAACATGTAAAACTGAGACATCTAAAAACATACCTAGAATCTCATCTATGTCATCGATATCCTGACACTGCTCCTCTCCTATCTGAAAAGTGGGATTGAATATCGTCAAACTAGAAACAGGTCGAACCATTCCTCTATTCTCCTATTTGATCATAGAATCAACGCCAATCAAACTAGGTCAATCTCTCACCATATGTGTCAAGGATCATCATCAATGACACTTTCCTTAAAGCTTGAAGTACCTCCCTCGATGATTTTTCCAAAATGCTCACAGTATGGATACCTCAAAACTCTATCAGAGACTATAGAGGTCGCTTCAGACAGAGAAGCTAGCGGTCTCCTATGAGACCCTATGTCCGACCTCTGACTCAGCTGGAGTGACAGAGCTGACATCACCCTCCTCTGCTCACGAAGACCTCTAGTCCTCTCAGCCACTAACTGCGATTGGTCTACTGGCACAAAATTCATCATACTTGGGCTACCCGATTCATCGAATAACTCTTCTTCATAGTTTACACCCTCTCTATAGCCATAGCCTATATTTTCAAATCTAAAAATACCTTAGACGGGTTTATCGCTATCTGCCCATGGATGTCTATATGTAATCCTTCAAGAAACCTCTTGCATCACAATGTCTCAGTCGCAAATAACTCTGGGGTGTAACAGCTCAATCGAGAAAATCCCTCTCATACTCGAACATTGAGCAGTCCCCCTGAACCAACTGAGAGAACTGTATCCTTTATCCATCTATGTACGCCACACCAATATACTTGCCTCTAAACTGATCTAGGAATTGATCCCACGTAGGTACCTCTGGCTGTAGAGCATCTCTACAACCTCCCACCAATCAATAGCATCACCCTTGGACAAAGTGATGATATACTCTAACTTACCCTCCTAGATAACATAAAGTTTCCTCAGAGTCCTCATGGTCTCTCTCAACCACTGATCAACAGAAATTAGACCATCATTGCTGGAACCATAGAAGTCAATTGTCTTTTACCTTCTCATTCTATCTACTGGGGTGATGAGTGTTCTAAATCGATAATATTTTCTTGTTAATTCTTCAATATTATTAATTTATTGCTGTTGATTTGGTTATATTATGGCAATTTTCATGCATGATATTACTTTTCAAAATTAGCTTTAAAAAGGGTGCATTCTGCATTTTTTTATTATTCAGTCACAAATGGAGACATGGGCGTGACATGGTCTGATGTGGTAGCTTCTAGAAGGTCCAGTCAACAACAATTTTCTAGAAGATCTAGTCAGCACCTTCTAGAAGGTGGACATGCAGAGATATCTTAGGAGATTTATTTTTATTTTTAAAGTTTGAATTTAGAAACATTTGGAATTATCTTTATGATTATTTTTCTTTTAATTTCTATGTATATCTCTAGGGTTTTAGAGGCTATAAATACCCTCTTGGGGGTAAGCCTAAACTCACAACTCATAATTTACTCTTATTCTTATTTCTAGTTTTTTAAAGTTCTCTCTTTTATTTTCTTTTCAAGTTTTCATTTTTATTTTATTTTAAGTTTTATTTTTAAACATGCTAAGTATGACTTTTTTTCATGCTTAACTAATTTTCTCATAAGCCGAGAGCTTAAGCGATGACTCAATTCCAACATGAGAATTGAAAAACATTTGAATATCTCTCTCAATCTCTGCGCTTATTTTCAAAATCAAAACATTTTTTAAAATCAAAAATTGACTTTGGTCAAGATGTTGTTGCAATTAAATTTGTGGGAGGAAGGATTGGCTTATTGAAAGCACATTCAACTTCCTTGGAATACACTTGGCGATATTGCGTTGTCAAGAGGGGATTAAGATTAGAATTAGTAGTTATTGAAACAACAATCTGTGTCAGTCTTCAAAAACTTAAACGGTTATTGATCTATGACGATTGATGTTGATCAGATCAATTTTCGAAGCCATAATCAAAGATTGCCTTGGGTATTCGGTATACAAAATATAGTTACGAGGATTGTTCTTGCAGATAAAGTAACCGACATGAATCCCGAAGGGAAAATCTAATTCGATGATCCGAAGGAAATTGAGTCAAAGCGAGGCTTGAGGCTGTTTTTACCATATTCATTTTCTATCTTCAATTTTTATTTTCTTTATTTTTACTTTAAATCATTTTTTATTATTTATTCTTTTTTACCAAAATCCCCTTTTATCTACTGCATAATTCTTGGTCAAGGCAATACAAATCGAAATTTAGGAATTTTCTAAGTCCCTGTAGATCGAACCTTACTTATCTTTACTATGTATTTCCTTTATTTATTAATTGAGAAGAAGAAATTTATTTTGACATCAAAATGACAGTTGTCAAATTGGCATTGTTGCTGGGGAGTTCACCAAAATTCCTAATTTTGTTTGCTTTTGATTTTTGACCATGAAAAACTCGGGTGAATTAGTGGAGTATGACCCGGAAATTAAAGCCAGAGATTGGAGACTTCACGCACAGACGCTTCGGGGAAAAAGAGATAATAGTTAGACCAGAATCAAATTCAGAATCAAGTTCAAGAGAATATGTTAATACATAACCAAATCCGATGCTCGATCCTACTATCAGAGATTTAGCCACAACTCCTACTAAACAAGAGCCTTTTTGCATTGATTTTCCCCAAGGTGAAACTCAGTACTAGTTAAAAACTGGCGTTATTCATCTCCTCCATACCTTTCATGGATTACCAAACGAGAATACACATAAACATCTCACAGAATTTCACATGGTCTGGTCCAGCATGAGACCACAGGGAGTAACTGAGGCCAAATCAAACTTAGAGCTTTTCGTTTCTCCTTAGCCGATACGGCTAAGGAATGGTTATTTTATTTACCACCAAATTCTATTACTACATGGGCTCAAATGACTCACATTTTTCTTAACAGGTTTTTCCCTGCAGCGAAAGCAAGTGAGTTACGAAGAATAATACTTGGAATCAAACAACTTGATGGAGAGTCACTCTATGACTACTGGAGAGATTTAAAAAGTCATGTGCTAGTTGCCCACAACATGGGTTAATCGAACAAACATTCCTTCAATATTTTTATGAAGGATTAACTCCCCTGGAAATGAAGATGATAGATGCTGACAGTGGAGGAGCTTTAGTGAACATGAATCCTACTGAGGCTAGGGATTTAATTTCCACGATGGCCGCAAATTCTCAACAGTTCCGCCCAACTAATGAACCTCCTCGAAGGGTTAATGAGATAAGTTCATCTTCCTTAGAAAGTAAGATAGATAAATTAACTGAAGTATTCAACTCTCTTGTTGCAGGAAAGATATGACCCAACATATTATGTGGAATATGTGCATTACATGACCATCCAATAGACGAATGTCCACTGATTCAAGATGACACATCAGCTCAAGTTAATGTAGTGGTGAACATTCCAGGACCTCCCCAAAGGGCTTATAATCCCTACAGTAACACTTACAACCCAGGATGGAGGGATCATCAAAATTTCAATTACGCCCAAAACTCAAGGTCAAATCAAGCTTTTCAACCAAGGCCACTTCCACCACCCCACAGTTACAGAAGACATCGTTAGAGTCAATTGTTGAAATAATAGCTCTTTCCCAGGAAAATTTCCAGATTCGTACTGAAGACCACTTACAAGAGATGGACAAGCAGATAAGCCAACTGGCTCAAACCGTAGGACGTTTGGAATCACAAGGTAAACTTTCGTCTCATATCGAGGTAAATCCCAAGGAGAATGTCAGTGCCATCACTCTTCGGAGTGGTATAGTGGTCACGCCACTTGTTCCATAAGATGAAGAAATCAAAAAAGGAAAGAAGACTATTGACTCAAGATCTAAAAAGAAGAGAAACGAAGTACAAATAGATCCAACGCCATCAACCTATGACGTGCCACCACCATTTACAACGAGGTTAGTAAAAAAGGATAAACAAGCTAAGGAAAAGGAAATACTAAATGTATTTTGGAAGGTGGAAATCAATATAACTCTCCTTGAGGTTATCTGAAAAGTTCCAAGATATGCCCAGTTTTTAAGGACCTTTGCACAACAAAGAGAAAATTTAACGGGAACGAGAAGGTATATCTAAGAGAACATGTCTTAGTTGTATTCCAACAAAAGTTGCCACCAAAACTGAAAGACCAAGGTATGTTCGCAATACCCTATAAAATTGTTAAAGTTGGGATAAAGCGAGCCATGTGTAATCATGGTGCCTCTTTTAATGTGATGCCTCTCTCTGTTTATAATACGATCACTAACGAGCCCTTGAATGATACAAAAATATCAATTCAGCTTACCGAAAAATGTGTCATTTACCCAGAATGACTCTTAGAAAATGTACTGATGGAGGTAAATGACTTAATATTCCCCACTGACTTTTGTGTAATTTACATGGAGAATGATCGCACCAGCACTTCTTCCGATATTCTATTGGGACGTCTCTTCCTAAGTACTGAACACACAAAGATTGACGTAAGAAGCGGGATTTTGACCATGGAGTTTGATGGTGAGATCGTTAACTTTGATGTGTACAAGGCAATGAGATATCCAGATAAAGTGGATAATATAAATACTATTGATATAATTGATCCTTTGGCTGATGAATTTTTAAGGACTAATTTTTCTTTAGATCTATGCAGGGAGTTAGAATATAATGATGAGGAAATCAGCAAGTTGAAAAAAACATTTTCAGATTGTGTCGATTTAAAATTGATTCTATTTAAGTCTAAAGTTCTGCCTTTTGTTTTGCAGACACCTGAGTTATAACTAAAACAAATGTCGAAACACTTAAAGAATACATTTTTAGAAGAAAATTCTACTTCACCGATTATTATTTCAGATAAGCTTTCAAAGCTAAAAAACGATCCGAAGAAAAATATGTGAGAATGCCAAATTTTACAAGGAGAAAATAAAAGAATTATACGATCGTAGAATTTCTCATAAGGAAGTTCTTAGTTGGAAAAAGCGTATGAAGTGGATGAAGTATCTCTTTTAGAACCTATCGTCTGAAGTCAGGTCATCGAGCTAAACGACGTTAAACAAAAGTGCTTCGTGGGAGTTAACTCATTATTTTTAATTCAGTTGCATTTTTATTTTATTTTTATTTCGGTTAAGAAAGTTTCATTTAATTTTTTTTTTCATTTTATTTTCAGGAATCAAATGTTTTCAATCTAGATTAAACAATGAAATTTAACGAGGAAGATTTGTGGAATATATATTCGAACAATGACAAAATTCGGTCTCCAAAGTAGCAACACTTGTCGATCAACATAATGAAACAATCTATTCCAGCACCATGAGCATCATTTCATTAAACGACGCATGTTACCATCTCCACTAGCAGGTCGACACATTTTAGTAAAACTCAAATCACTGTCTACCCCCCATTTTACAGCATGTACCTGCCGCAACCCTTTCACCCTATCCCTTTCTTTCTTTTTTTTCTTTGATCACGGGCCCCACATATCCTATTGCTCCTTACCTTTTTCAATTTTAAACCCTTATTTTAAACCTAATTTCTCTCAAATTCAACCCCTACACGTTTTTTATTTTAAAAACCCAAAACACACCAAAACAAAATTAAAACCAAACCCATTCATCTTCCTCAAACTGTTACCCCAAAAAACCCATCCATTATTTTTGTCCTCTCTGTTGGGCTCACCATCATCGGCCTTACCATAACATTCCACTCATGCCGACTTGTTTTACCTATCCGCTGTTGTTCACGATGGTTCATGCAAGGAACCAACAAAGCATCGCGCCACCAACCATCCTCAGTAGGCGTCGTTGGCTCAACGCTCCGGCTTTCATTGAAATGCCCAATGATTCCGAGCCACAACCACCGTAACCTACTCCTTGTTCGACGTGAACCCGAGGCCACACACCCAACTATCCACCCACACTGTATTACTCGGTGTTCGCACCACCGCCTCTCTCTGCAATGGACTAAGTATTGTTCGTCATCAATCTCCGCTGCGCTCTCCATCACCATCTTTCCAATCCATGCCAACTGTGGCCACTTCTTCCCCTTGTCCATGACAGTCAACCTTCTCATTTTGTTTTATGCATTCAGCGGCATCAGACAATACTCCAGATGTAATTATGATCCTATTTTCGTTCAGCTGTTACTAATATACTATCTCGTTTATGGGTTTACATAAGATTTAGATACTGGTTTTCCACTGAAGATACCACCTGATCATGCTTCTAGTTCACAACTTAAACTCGGGCAACCCAGTTTTCCATCTCAGGGCCTCCCTCCACAGCCGTGGTTGTGGTTGATAATAAATCTGGGGAGTTCTCTTTTCCTTTTCTCGTATTTTAATTTTATGTTTTGGGACAAACCACTGTAAGTGAGGGGGAGTAGAGTCTAGGTTGATTTTTCTTTTACTTATCTCTACGTTTTGATGCTAGTATGTATTGATTGGATTTGTGGAAAGTTCTATTGAATTTCTTTGTATTGTTAAATATTTTTGGTATGCCATGCTTGTTTAGGAACACGTAATTGTTTAGGTTAAGATATTCTTAATAGCGGATAGCATGAATTGAGATAAAGTTGGATTTATTGTGATATTCCATGATTTTGTTAGTTGAAATGTGCTTAGCCCAATGCATGAAAATAATTTGGTGAGATTTAACCCTTTACGAGCATATTATTTTGCTCTCATTTTGTTTGATTGAGTGTGTCAAATTTGACATTGGTATTCTAGAACCTGCAGTTGAAATACTATCGATATTACACACGAACATGATGCTTAAAAATGATTTGGGCATCTTAGGATTAACCATTCCTTTTTCCCCACTAAAATTGTTTGTTTAGTTAACCACCCTTGAGCTTATTTCCATTCTTTGTTTTCACCATATTCATAAACCTGGGCCTTTTATTTTATCTCTCTTTTCTACCCTTTTCAGGACAAGTGAACAATTTATCCGGTGTATGCTCCATGAACAGAAGAATTTTTGTATTGTGTGATGTGAAAAATAGAGAAAAAAATTCTTCTTTCATTTTCACGGGAAAAAACACAAAAACATCAGTTTGAAAAGAAAAAAAATAAACAAAAGAAAACAAAAAGAGACATGATAAAAAATGGAAAAACAAAGCGACAACACAAGTGCGGAAAACTCCAATTCAAATCGGAATGAAATGTGTTGTTTGATGTTTTTTTATCTTGCTGAATTTATTCGATTGATGGAGTTGAATTTATTATTTGTAGTTCATTGTCTTGAATTTTAGCCATATTATTATCTTTTTCCCCACCTTTACCTAAGCCCCATTACAACCAATAAAAGACACTTTGATTTATGCATCTTGTTCTTATTAGTGGTGGAGATTTGATTTACTTGCAGGCCTATGGTAATATCGTGTCGATTCTGACATTTAGTGTTTCTATACCCCAAACACATTGAGTGATTTTAGTGAATCTCGGTAAGGTGTTGAGTTATGGGCATTGAGATTGATGAATGAATGGATGTTATAATTGAATTTAACTTGTTCTAATTGGTGATGTTTAATTGATTGGTGTCTTGACTTGGATAATTATTGTGGTCTCTACCTTGCATCCCCGAATGTGAGACTTGACAAAGAAAGGTAAATGTAATTTTTGGCTGATTTGATTATATCATACTTGAGGACAAGAATGAGATAATTGAGGGGGAATATGATGAGTTTTTTAAATAGATAATATTTTCTTGTTAATTCTTCGATCTTATGAATTTATTGTTGTTGATTTGGTTGTATTATGCTTATTTTCGTGCAGGATCTTACTTTTCAGAATTAGTGGTAAAAAGGATGCATTCTGTATTTTTTATTATTCGGTCATGGCTGGAGACATGGGCACGACTCTGGGCATGACACAGTCAGATGTGGAAGTTTCTTGAAGGTCTAGTTAGCTGCAATTTTCTAGAAGATCTAGTCAGCATCTTCTGGAAGGTGGATGAGCAGAGATATTTTAGGAGATTTATTTTTAATTTTAAAGTTTGAATTTAGAAAACATTTGGAAATATCTTTAGGATTATTTTTCTTTTAATTTTTATGTTTATCTCTAGGGCTTTAGAGGCTATAAATATCCTCTTGGGGTAAGCCTAAACTCACAACTCAGAATTTACTCTTCTTCTTATTTCTAGCTTTTTAAAGTTCAATCTTTTCTTTTCTTTTCAAGTTTTCATTTTTATTTTATTTTAAGTTTTATTTTTAAACATGCTAAGTTTGACTTTTGTCATGCTTAGCTAATTTTATTATAAATCGAGAGCTTAAGTGACGACTCAATTCTAACGTGAGAATTGAAAAGCACTTGAATAACTTCGGAATATCTCTCTCAATCTCTGCAGTTATTTTCAGAATCAAAACAGTTTTCAAAATCAAAAATTAACTTTGGTCAAGATGTTGTTGCAATTAAATGTGTGGGATGAAGGATCGACTTATTGAAATCACATTCGACTTCCTTGGAACACACTTGGCGAGATTGCCTTGCCAAGAGGGAATTGAGATAAGAATTAGTAGTTATTGAAACAACAATATGAGTCGGTCTTCACAAACTTAAACGGTTATTAATCTACGACAATTAATGTTGATCATATCAATTTCTGAAGCCGAAATCAAAGATTGCCTTGGGTATTTGGTATACAAAGTAGAGTCATGAGGATTGTCCTTGTAGATAAATTAATCGACGTGAATCCCGAAGGGAAAATCTAATTCGATGATCCGAAGGAAATTGAATCAAAGTGAGGCTTGAGGTTGTTTTTACCATATTCATTTTCAACCTTCAACTTTTATTTTCTTTATTTTTACTTTAAATCGTTTTTTATTATTTAATCTTTTTTACCAAAACCCCTTTTATCTACTGTATAACGCGTGGTCAAGGTAATTCAAACTGAAATTTAGGAATTTTCTAAGTCCCTATGGATCGAGCCTTACTTCTCTTTATTATGTATTTCCTTTATTTATTAATTGAGAAAAATGAATTTATTTTGACATCAAAACGACAATTGTCATGGGGTCTCTAACAACACTAACGCACTCTGGGTGGCCAGCTGAATAGTCTGTACCCTAGGAATGGCATCCACTATCTCCTTGAGAGTGGAAGGTAAACTTTTGAAGAAGGATGCCTCTGTGACTTCTACGCCTAACGAAAACCTCTTATCCCTTTCCTTAGGTAGGAACTCCTCACTGACCCTAATTGGATGAGAGGTTTAACTCTCCATCCTATCCTCAATATCGTGCTCAAAATTATAAACCATCACAATATTCTACAATACAGATTAAAAAAGGAGCAACCATCAATATTCCAGACTTATACAAATATTTTAAGCACCTAGGGGCATGTATTCACTATTACCTTACTAAAAACAACCACTGGTCCTAGGACCGACTCAACCTGACACTCTGATACCACTAAATATAACACCATAAACCCGATTGAGCTTAAAGTGTCACATTGGGCTGCTGAGGTAACCTCTGATTTTCAAAACCTGTTCATTTTCTTTTCAGACATACTAAATGGTATCATAATAAAACATAAATAATCGTTATAAAAGTATTTTATAAAATCAGAGCTCCATGACATAATTTAAAAAAAATAATGCATCTTGAAGTTTACAAATCGAATACATAAGTAAAGTTTTATGGATACACATGCCCACTAAAGCTACAATACAATACTTGGTCGAATATTCTGGAAGTTCTGACACGATGGTGCTCCAGGAATAGCCCATACTAGAATCTTGCCAATGAAAAACATCCAAAGGCCGAGCTTACAAAGCCTAGCAATATAATCGCTAATCTATAGTAGCATAAGAATTTCATAAACATAAGCATGTTGAAGACATGGTACTAAGCAGTAGGTGAATGCATGACCTAGATCAAGTGCTACCTACTTACTTTACTGCTCTATCACTGAAGTAGGGTTCTCAAGCTTCCCTTATTTCTGGCACAGAAGTTCCTATAAAAATGGGAAATGCCCTACCTTTGAGTGCGGTTTGAACTATTATTTACATAATTGGAAGTAACCAATTACTTTTACGACGAAACCTAAAAATTGATCACCGATCCAATTTGAGTACCTCTACAGGATAGACCTCAATAGAAAACTGAAGAGTAACAGCAGCAAGTGATTGAGTTCAGTAGTTCCTCATATAAAATTATTGACTCTAGAGATATAGTAATATGAAGAAGACAAAATTGTTTCAAGCACCAACATAACCAGAAGTTCCCCTTGTTTTAAAGAGAGGATGATGATTTATTCACATTTCATTTGATGGTCAGAGGTGAATTGAAAGCTAAGCAGTGGTTATTCTAAAGATTCCCCGGGGAAAATAGAGATGTCTTCTACGTTACCCATAATATGTGGAAGTATCGACGTAATTTCATAGAGTCATTCGGTCTGAATGCTATATGAAGAACATAAGTCAGATGACAAAACAGGAAGACCTAGGATGTAGAAGATCATAACATGAGTGGTTCGACAGATTTGGATTCCTATATATCCACTCATGAGGTACTTCATTATACGCTAAGGGCCTCACCATGAGTACACCTATAAATGGTCTCTGTTGAGTTAATCGATCGACGAATATAGCCAAGAGGGGGGTGAATTGGCAATCAAAATTTCGGTAGAAGCTTTTGCAGAAAATTGAAAATATTTGCACAGCGATTTAGAGTGGTTCGACTTTCTCAACCAAAGTCTACGTCCACTACCTTAGCTATCCACTATAAGGATTTTTCACAAATTCACTAATTTGTCTTTCTTTTGAGGATAAAGAGTAACCTTAATTATACCCTAAATTCTTGAGAACACTCTCTCCCAAAGAGAACAATACAAATTTTTTAAACTTACAAGAAAATCCTCATAAGGAAAGATGTTTGCACAATTCTAGAAGAAAGAAAGAACACTCAAGAATAATACAATTGAGCACAATAAGTGTTCTTGAAAGCAAAGATGGATATTGAATGAAATTTGGCTTGAAATTGCTCAAACTTGAGGTTTGATGCTTTCTCTTTGATTTTCTCTTGATTCTTGATTCTTGTTGTTTCTTGTTGTTGATCAATGGCTTCTAAACTTGTTTAAATACTCCTTGGATCATTTCTGAACGTTGGGGATCATTAGTGGAGTTAATAGAGCTGTTATTGTGTGAAAACAATTAATAAAATTAGTTGGGAGCGTGTGTGCTTCGATGCATAGTCAAGGTGCATCGATACAACAAGTGTAAAATTCAAATATTTCGACCGTTGGCTGTCCAAGTGCATCGGTGCATAAATCAGCTTCAATGTTTCAAAATAACCAGAGTGCAACGATGCATGTCTTTTGCATCGGTGGATAAAATCAATTCGATGTTTTAAAATAGCCAGAGTGCATCGATGCATGGTTTGTGTATCGATGCATAAATTGCATTCGAAATGGGTATGCATCGATGCATCGAATGAGTGCATCGGTACATCCCTTCATAAAATTGATTTTTGGCTCGTTTTTGGTTCGAAATACTTTGTGAAAATTGTTTCAAAAATAGTTTAAGTATAAAACACAATTTTACACTTAGTAAGGATTATGAACTTTTGAAATACTTGGAATAGTATTTTGATATTCGATTAATTAAATCGAATATACTTAGAAAATCATTAGGAAAATCTTAAAATTCATTTATACTTAATTTATTATATCGAAACATCAAAATGTTTTCAACAATCTCCCCCTTTTTGATATTACAAAACACTTGAGTAAAATTAAGATTTTCTATGAAAAATTATTTTTGAAATCAATTTTATTTTGAAATTACTCCTCCTTACTATAAAAACATCTTCTCCCCCCTTTTTGTTAAATAAAAAAGACTTAATTAAAACTATTTGAAAGAAAACTTTTGAAACATAGCCAATTGATAAATATAGCTTAAGCTGCTAAGATCACAATCAAGATAAGGTTAGCCATTAGTTTCATAATTCAATATTCATAATGTGAAATGGCAAACTTGGTCATAATGCAATTAATATATGAATGATGCAAAAATAAATAGATATTAAGCACAAAATGAAAATTCAATCATACCAAATATATTAAGTTCAAACATCCAAGCATCCAAAACATAAATCCAAACATGTAATCATCCAAAATCAAACAATCCAAGAACATCAAAATGTTTATCAATTCAAGTTCTAAATCCAAGAAAGCATGACAAGTAAAGATCTACTCCATCGGAGGATCTAGAGGAGGAGGATAATGGGCTCACACTTTAATTGTGAGAGCATCCATACGTTCACGCATCTCTCATTGAAACTCAGCCAGTTGAGATTCAATGGAGGCAAACCTCAGATCAAATGACTCCATAAATGATCAAAAATATGGAGGCATTTGTTCCTCTTACTGTGTTGGTTCAGGTGATGGCTCAACATCTGGTACATGATCGTCAATATCTTGCATAAACTGTTGAAGCTCGGGATCATCGTCAGTAGCCGGTGCCGGAAGAGGTGGAGCACGAGAAGAGCTAGGTGCAGGAGGAGCTCGTGAAGAACTGGCTCCCGGAGTTTGCTTATTGGGTCGAAAAATCCATTGGCCAGTTTCCTCATCTTGTTTCCAGTCAACTTTCTTTCAGGAAGTGAGGTTGATTTGATTTTGAAGAGGGATGGGAATATCAAGATAGACTTTAAGACCAAGTTTGATAAACATATTAGAAAGAAGACATCCATAAACTAAAGTTTCTATATGTTTAGATGGGACAACGTTTATGGTATCTACTAGTTCACTAAAAATGATTTGTGGCAAATTTATCTTTTTGTTATGCTGGATACAATGTATCCACCATAAATCTTTGACACGAAGAGTAGAGTACCTACCTCCGGATGGTCTAAACCACCAAGAGATCATCAAATGGTAGAATCTATCGTGATGTGTACGTAAGGTACTGACACTAGCATTTGATTGATAAGGTGATGCCACAATCTCTTTCTCATTGTCTAAACCATCATCATCTAGTCCAAAATATGTAGCAATCGTAGAGGAGTCAATATTAATGAATTGTCTTAAAAGATAGGATCGAATACCTATGGTTGCGGATCCTCGCTCATTTTGAACACATACCACATTAGAATAGAAAATGCAGACTAATTGTTGGTAGACAATAGGTTTTAGGTGAAAGAGTTTATCAAACTTCCAGGAACGAAGGGTAGGAAGATATTCGAAGTTAATATCTTCCATTGCTTGAATAGAGGGAATACACTCTTCCCTGATTTTATAAGACTCAAAATAGTTATGGTACCTATGATAACGCTATTCTCTACGACGACCAAGTACATTAAAACATGAATTGAGAATGGTCATATTTGGGTCATTAGAGTTTGGGTTTTGAGGTTGAGGAGGAATGGGAGGTCAGTTTTGACTCGAACGACTTGATGAAGTCCTAGGACGCTTAGGGTTTAACATGGTTTGATAAATTGGAATATGATAGATAACCTGCTAATTTAAAAACACGTATGCAATATAATCAATCCTAAAACTCAATTGAGTCCGCAATATTTCAAGGTTCTCTAAACCGAATCCTAATGGGCAAAGTTTTTGAAATTTTTTGAAAACATTGTTTGAAAAATCAATGTGTAGTTTTCAAATCATAATTAAAACAAAAACATCAAATTTTAAATTAAATTAAGTTTTTCGAATTTTTTTTATTTCGAAAATTCAAAAATCAATTGATAAATTGTGAGTTTTTTTGATGAAATTAGTTGTGAAATTTAGTTTCTAAACACTAAACAATCAATGCCCGATAATATTTTCAACCTAGAACTAATCAAAACTAATTCTAAGTTCATAAATCAATAAAATAGAGGTTTTGAAATATTTACCTTGAAAATTTCAGATTTTGTGAGAATGAGATGTTGTTTTGCACAATTTAATGATTGTAGCAGGATTTGTAGTTTAAATGTGAACGAATTTCGATAAAAACGTTGGTTTTGAAGCAGTTTTGAGAGTGGTGAGAGAGAGAGAGGAGTGGCGACAGAGAGAGTTTTAGGGTTGAGATTTTGAAACAAAGAAGAAAATAAGGCATTTAAACCCAAAACCCGATGTATGTATCGATGCACTTAGCAGTGCATCGATGCACATTCAAGGAGTGCATCGGTGCACCTTTATGGTGTATCGATGCACATTCATAGGGATGCATCGATGCACATTCATAGGGATGCATCGATGCACTTTCATAGTGTATCGATGCATTATACACAAAAATGTCAAAAATCCGTTTTAAACACTTAGAATGCTAAATTATTTAGCTCTAATGGTATTGGCAACTCATATATTGAAAATTAATCATGTCCAATCAATCAATTTTATCCTTAAACTACATTTTAACATATAATTAATTTTCACTAAAGATCATAAACTCCCCCTAACTGTTAGCATAGAATGCATTCAAAAATGTTATTTTTATAAGCATTTTCCAAAATTAATTAAAAGTGCTTGTTTTAAACACTAAGTCAAGGTAGGTTGGTCAAACCTAATTCTCTCCTAAGTGTCCAAAATCTTTCTTTATCTAAAGGTTTTGTAAAGTTATCCACTAATTGGTGCAAAGTATCAACAAATTCTAGAACTACATCTTCCTTAGCGACATGGTCTCTAATGAAGTGATGTCTAATTTCAATATGCTTAGTTCTAGAGTGTTGGATGGGAATTTTAGTTAGACAAATAGCACTAGTGTTGTCACACTTGATAGGTATGGTACCTACTTTAATTCCATAATAAAAAAGTGTTGTTTCATCCATAAAACTTGTGTACAACAACTACCGGCTGAAATGTATTTCGCTTCGGTGGTAGATAATGCAACGCAATTTTGTTTCTTTGAAAACCAAGAAATCATCATATTTCCTAGGAATTGGCAAGTACCAGAGATGCTCTTCCTATCTAATTTGCATCCTCCATAATTCGCATCTGAGAAGGCATGCAAGCTAAAGCTAGAGTCTCTAGGATACCAAAGTCCTAAACTAGGAGTGTCCTTAAGGTATCTAAAGATCCTCTTAACAACTAGAAAATGTGATTCCTTAGGGCATGATTGAAATCTATCACATAAGCAAACACTAAACATAATGTCTGGTCTACTTGCTGTTAGATAGAGCAAAGAGCCAATCATTGACCTATACAATTTAACATCCACATATTTACCTCATTCATCTTTGTCAAGCTTTGTAGATGAGCTCATTAGAGTGGCATGAGGTTTCCCGTTTTCCAGTCCAAACTTCTTGAGCATATCCTTGATGTACATGGCTTGATTGAAGAAGATTCCACCTTTTCTTTGCTTGATTTGGAGTCCCAAGAAAAATGAGAGCTCCCCCATCATGCTCATCTCGAATTCACTTTGCATTAGCTTAGAAAATTCTTGGCAAAGAACATCATTAGTAGAACCAAATATTATATCATCAACATAAATTTGAACTACTAATAAATCTTTACCTTTATTCTTTAAAAACAATGTAGTGTCAGCCTTCCCTTTTGAAAAACCTTTTTCAATTAAAAAGTTTGACAATATTTCATACCAAGCTCTAGTAGCTTGTTTTAAACCATAAAGCACTTTTGTCAATTAAAGAACACGATTTGGAAATTTTGAATCTTCAAAACCAAAAGGTTGTTCCACATACACTTCTTCTTTTATAAAACCATTTAAAATGCACTTTTAACATCCATTTGATATAATTTAAATTCATTTAAGCATGCAAGTGCTAATAACATTCTAATTGCTTCCATCCTAGCTACGGGAGCATATGTTTCATCATAATCTATGTCTTCTTCTTGAGTATAGCCTTGAACAACAAGTCTAGCCTTGTTTCTCACTATATTACCACTTTCATCAAGCTTACTACTAAATACCCATCTATTACCTACAGTAGACTTATTACTAGGCCTTTCAACTAATGTCCATGCTTTACTTCTCTCAAATTGATTTAACTCTTCTTGCATAGCCATAATCCAATGTTCATCATTTAATGCTTCTTTAATATTCTTAGGCTCTATGCATGAAATAAATGCAACATAATTACATATATTTCTAAGAGAAGATCGAGTTGTTACCCCTTTTGATGGATCACCTATTATTTCACCATCCTTGACATAGTTGTATTCCCTTGTATAAGACACTTCCCTTTCTTCAATGGTTGGATTCTTGAGAGGATCTTGAGTTTCCTCATATTTCGTTTCTTTCTTTGATGATGGTTCTCCAACGTCATGTCCAACATCATTTATGTTTATAATACCTACATCATCATTCACACAAGAATCCTTCCTCGGAAGGGGATAATCATCGAAAACAACATGTATAGACTCTTCTACAACTAAAGTTCTTTTATTAAATACTCGATAAGCTTTAGAATTTAAGGAATAACCCAGAAAAATTCCTTCATCACTTTTAGCATCAAATTTGCCAAGATTGTCTTTACCGTTGTTTAAAACAAAACATTTACATCCAAAAGGATGAAAATAGCTAATGTTAGGCTTTTTATTTTAAAAAAGTTCATATGGAGTTTTCTTCAAAATAGGCCTAATCATTACTCGATTAATAACATAACAAGCGGTATTTGTGGCTTCCGCCCAAAAATATTTTGGCAATTTTTTTTCACAAAGCATGGTTCCAGCCATTTCTTCTAAAGTATGATTTTTCCTCTCAACAACTCCATCTTGTTGAGGGGTTCTAGGTGCTGAAAAATTATGGCTAATACCATTAGAATTACAAAATTCAGTAAATCCAAGATTTTCAAATTCAGTTCCATGATCACTCCTAACACTTGTTATAGAGTAACCTTTTTCGTTTTGGATTACTTTTGAAAACGTAATGAATTTTTCTAATGCTTCATCTTTAGTACTTAAGAATAGAACCCAAGTATATCTAGAATAGTCATCTACCAATACAAAATGCATATTGTTTTCCACCCAAGCTAGTAGTCCTAGATGGCCCAAAAAGATCTAAATGGATCAATTATAGTACTCTACTAGTGGATACGCCATTAATGGATTTAAAAGAAATTCACTTTTGTTTTCCTTTAGCACAAGCATCACATATTTTATCATTATCAATTTTTAGTTTAGGCAACCCTCGAAATAAATCTCCTTGAATTAACCATTGCAAAACACTCATACTAGCATGTCCTAGTCTCATATGCCATAACCAACTATCATGCTCATCCATAGCAACTAGGCATATATTAGTCATATCTATAGAATCTAAATGCACCATGTATATGTTTCCTATTCTATGACCAACAAGCATAATCCGATTAGATGCAATGTCAATAACTTTACAACCATTAGTTTCAAACATGACATTGAATCCATTATCGCACAATTGACTATTACTAAATAGATTATGCTTTAATCCATTCACATATAAAACATTTTTAATTTGTATGGAAGAGGTATTACCTATTATACCTATACCTTCAATGTGACCTTTTGAATTATCACCAAAAGTCACTTCTCCTCCATTTTTTGCGTTAAGCTCTATGAACCGACTTTTCTCTTCGGTCATGTGTCTTGAGCATCTACTATCAAGGTACCATGAGTTTGAATTTGTTTCTCGTGCCTTGTAGCAATGCTCATTTCCCTACAAACATGATTAATTTTTTATTTTTGGTACCCAAATTCTTTTGGGTCCATATTCATTAGTTTCCAAAATCCTAGTCCCCTTAGGTATCCATTTGTATAGGATATCCTTATCTTTAGTAGTAATGAATTCTTTAGGAACCCATATACTTTTAACGATTTTTCCATTAGAGGTTCTTCGGTGACCTCTATGATTGTAGTTTTTAAAACTTTTTTTATCAAAGTTGGATTTTGAACTTTCTCCATTTCCAAAATGTTTTGTTCCAACTTTATCAAAAGAAGCTTTAAGATCATCAATTTTATTTTGATGATCATCATTGACCTTTGAAAGTAAATTATGCAAATCAGAATTTTTCTTTTCAAACTCTTCTAGTTTGATTTGCAAATTTTTTATTTTACTTTCAAGATCATTGTTGGTCTTGGACATAAGACTGTTTTCGTTTTTCAATTTTGAAATATCATTTTTGTATGTTGAAAAGAAAGTCTTATAATCCGAAGCCAAACCATTATAATCCTCTAATAACTCATCATAAGATAAATCATCTGAATCAAATGAGTTGGAGGTTACCTTAGAGCTATCCCCGATTGCCATCAAGCACAAGTTTGCAACTTCTTGTTCCTCTTCATCGGAACCTTCCTCATCGCTCCATGTAGCCACATGAGCCTTGTGCTACTTCTTGGATTGACCATTTTTCTTCAATTGAGGGCAATCATATTTGGCATGCCCCAAATTTTTGCATTCATAGCAAATAATGGGGTCTTTCTCCTTCAGTTCATTTTTGAAGCCTTCATTCCTTTTGAATTTTCTTCCTCGGTTAGGCCTTATTAATTTTCAGAACCGTTTGGAAAATAATGTCATTTCCTCGTCATCTTCATCTTCGTCCAAATCACTCTCATCTTTTGTGGATTTGAGAGAAACTCAATGTTCTTCTTCTTATCATTGGTGTCTCATCAATCTTATCGAGGTCTACCTCATCTTGAAGCATCATTTCATAAGTGAGGAGTGAGCCGATTAGTTCTTCAAGGGTTAAGGACTTTAAGTTTTTAGCCTTGATAATTGTCGTCTTCTTTGATTGCCATGATTTTGGAAGTGAGTAAACCAACTTCCTCACAAGTTTTTCATTTGGAATGATCTCTCCATATGATTTGAGACCATTGACAATCGTGGAAAATCTATCCGTCATAGCTTTGATGTCTTCATCCGGTTTCATCCTGAAATTTTTATAGCTATGAGTTAGAAGACTTATTTTAGATTCTTTTACCTCGTCGGTGCCTTCATGAGTGACTTGTATTTTGTCCCATATTTCTTTGGTGGTTGTACAAGATGAAACTCTTCCATATTCATCTGGTCCAAGAGCAAAAAAAATAATATGGATGGCTTTGGAGTTGAGCTGGAACATTCTTGTCTCTCATTCACTCCACAATTTTGGGTGAGTGGAAGGTTTGATGTATCCATCTTCTATGACATTCAATTCTCTCATGTCAATTGCTTGAATGAAGTACATCATTATATTCTTTCAATAAGCATAGTTATCTCCATTGAAGAATGAAGGCTTGTTGACGGGCATTGAATTGACTCAAGAGGCGATTAAACATTCAAATGAGTTAGGCTCTGATACCAATTGCTAAGCTAATCAATCGACAAATATAGCCAAGAGGGGGTGAATTGGCAATTAAAATTTCGGTGGAAGCTTTTTGCAGAAAATTGAAAATATTTGTACAGCGATTTAGAGTGGTTCGACTTTCTCAACCAAAGTCTACGTCCACTACCTTAGCTATCCACACTAAGGATTTTCCACAAATTCACTAATTTGTCTTTCTTTTGAGGACAAAGAGTAACCTTAATTTTACCCCAAATTCTTGAGAACACTCTCTCCCAAAGAGAACAATACAAAATTTTCAAACTTACAAGAAAATCCTCACAAGAAAAGATGTTTACACAATTCTAGAACAAAGAAAAAAACACTCAAGAATAATACAATTGAGCACAATAAGTGTTCTTGAAAGCAAAGATGAATATTGAATGAAATTTGGCTTGAAATTGCTCAAACTTGAGGTTTTATGCTTTCTCTTTGATTTTCTCTTGATTCTTGATTCTTGTTGATTCTTGTTGTTGATCAATGGCTTCTAAGCTTGTTCAAATACTCTTTGGATCATTTCTGAACGTTGGGGATCATTAGTGGAGTTAATAGAGCCGTTATTGTGTGAAAACAATTAATAAAATTAGTTGGGAGTGTGTGTGTACTTCGATGCATAGTCAAGGTGCATCGATACATCAAGTATAAAATTCAAATATTTTGATCGTTGGCTGTCCAAGTGCATCGGTGCACTATGGTGTGTATCAGTGCATAAATTAGCTTCGATGTTTCAAAATAACCAGGGTGCATTGATGCATGTCTGGTGTATCGGTGCATAAAATCAATTCGATGTTTTAAAATAGTAGAGTGCATCGATGCATGGTTTGTGTATCAGTACATAAATTGCATTCGAAACGGGTATGCATCAATGCATCGAATGAGTGCATCGGTACATCCCTTTATAAAATTGATTTTTGGCTCGTTTTTGGTTCGAAATACTTTGTGAAAATTGTTTCAAAAATAGTTTAAGTATAAAACACAATTTTACACTTAGTAAGGATTAAAATTGAACTTTTAAAAGACGTGGAGTATTATTTTGATATTCGATTAATTAAATCAAATATACTTAGAAAATAATTTGGAAAATCTTAAAATTCATTTATACTTAATTTGTTATATCGAAACATCAAAATGTTTTCAACAGTCTCTAACCCTAACGAATGAACATGCTACACATTTTATAAATATGACAATGATACTCATGTGCATTTTCTGAATTTGACCTGACATACTGTGAATTATCTAAATGCAAGTATGAGTAGTATATGGTCTCACATAGCTCTCAAATACTAGTTACTAAGGAAACCCCGGTGTCACATGACATTGACATAATTCCCATAACATATTGAATAATCTCATGGTCCTCGCATAGCCATCAGGTATATCACTGAGGGGAACTCGGTGTCACATAACATCATTACATTTCCCTCACAAAATGAAGCATTGGCTCTGTCTCACATAGCCTTCAGGTCAAGCTTTAACATATTTAACATGCTGAACTGATGGGACTATACGTGCATGACTAACACAAACAAACATGGGATAGGTCTAGTGGTGTGGTCGGAGGATTTTACGTATATCTCGGAGCAACACCCCAGCCTACCTCGAATACAAAAATACCTAGATGTAAGAACCAAAATTTATGTGCATCAAAAGCTTACCGAACTGAACTGACATAACTAATCATGCAAATCTATGGCCCATAGGCCACATAATACTGACATTGCTAACCCACTCCTCGATAGTGTTTGTGTCTTGCACCCTATTTAGCCACTGAAGTTATTTTCGCACTGGTAATGTCCCACTAGGGCAACCAAGGTAACCTTGGTATACCTTAACATAGATGGACTCACTAAAGTGAAGTTAATGTCACACTAGTTGTTATCTCACTTGTTCTCTCCTATAGAACGTTTGAAAAATTCTTACTTACTATCTAAGGAACTGGCTAGCCCGATATCTGGCTCAGGTTCGTTTCTGAGTAGCGATGCTCTATTCGATCTTATCGTAATTCCCTTTCGAACTTCTTGAACTGAAAAGGATGGCTTACTCTTCCTAGGTTCACTGACATTTTCAAAGCTCATACTTTTTGTGACCATTGAATCTGAATTAATCATTGTACCACTTATCAGATGTCTCTTGAATGATCCTTGGTACTGACTATTCATATTCATCCTCCTCCGAATATACTTTGGCATATTACACTTAATATGGTTACTCCTGATGTAACCTACTCTTTCGAGTGTTTCTAGGTATACTTGGTCGTTTATGTCCCTCGCGGGACTAAGTTTTACTATTACAGAATGTCCTTAGCTCTTACAGACCTTAAACGGGTCAAATATAATCATCCGAAGTGAGTAGTATCGATACTCTACTTGCAATATCAATACCCTAGGGTCAAGTATCGAATACCCTATGAGTGTCAGTACCAAAAATGCATTATGTTGCATAATTTGGGCCTCAGTACCAAGGGTTAATTGGTTTGGTGATCGTATACCTTTGAGATTTCCCTTGACCTCTAGTGAGACCATGCAAATTTCCAATGATTGCTTGAAATGCCCATGTGGGCACATTCGGTACTGTAGTGTTAGACATTTTAGAGAGCGTTCATATTTTAGTTCTCTAAAATCTTCCATTTGTTCAGATTTCGTAGACTCCTTTAGCAAAGGCAGTGTAGAAATATCCATCTAAAAGCAAAAATTTTTAGTGTTTGTGTGAAGTCGACATTAATAGATGTTTCTTAACTCCCTTAATCCACATTTCATCGGAACTCATTCTCCATCCAAAAACTTAGGCCTTACCGCCTTTCTTTAAATTATACTTCATTGTCTTTGATTATATTTTCTTGGATTTTGATAGATATTCATCTCGACACATAGAGACTAGTGTCATAATTTGAATGCAAACCTATTCATAAAGTTGGGGCTCTTGACATAGCCTATTACTTTAGCGGAATTCCCCTAATTAGAATATTCAATTGTCAGAAAATCTTCAACTTGACAACTTGAACAGAACTCACTTCATAAAGCTTGGACATTACCTTCATAGCTGCTTCAGACATTACCTCCGAAGATTAACAGCTTACTACTTTCAGCGGAGTGCCCTAAGCAATATTAGTTCACATTAATACCACATTATTTCCCTGAGCTTTTGATTTCAAGATTTCTTAAGCTCGTTAAGAAGAATTTGTTATAGTCTGAGTGTCAGCGAAAGTCAGGAAATTTCATCTTTATAGCTCAATTTCCAAGCAACTGGCCTAAGTTAAATTTATCTACTCCACTATTCCAGCCGTGTAGATTATGAATCATCATTGAACATCATGAATTAAAGTGAATTCTAAATGGTCTAGCAGTATCGTGTACGCCAAAAGCCCAACCTTACATGTTTGCATGAAGACCTACACACCGATGAACATCTCAAACTTCATATACTTATGTTGTGAGGTTGATTTTGTGCCTAAGCAGGTAAAGATATGACTTAGAAAATCCACACACGTCAATTTACACACATAAAGGTTGCAACTGCCAGATATTCAAGGATTCTAGTCGGATTTTCGGGCGTTATCGAAATGGTTGAGATACGTGGGGGAGAGGTTGGACGAGTTTGACTTGGGTTTTTGACCATATCCGAATTTTAGGGGTGAATGCGTCTTGGTTTCTAAGTTTGGGTTTGGATCCAGCTCTAACAATTAGGCCCGGAGAAAATTTGGTAATGACACTATGAAAGAAGATTTTGGAGACAACCCACGTGCATTTATGAATGCGTAAAAGTACTTTCGAGTGATTGAATGGAGATGACGATCGATGTTTTCAAATTTCAACCGACGATGGCTAAACTCATGGTTTTTCTAATGTTTCTTAGTTCATGCAGAGAACCAATGGTAAAAAGATTTTGAACGGAGAAGGAAGATGCAAGTTTTAAAAGGAAAAGAAAAAATGGTGGAAAGATTAGAAAGGAAAATAGAAGATGGTGGAAAGATTAGAAGGAAAAGAAAATATAGTGGATAGATTTTGGGTTGTAATGATGGGGAAGATCAACTGGGTGGATGGTGAATAATAAAATAAATAAATATAATATTATTTAAATATTAATTAATTAGAAAATAATAAAAACTGCCATATCATAATAGAGTTAAGTAAAAAATGACGGAGTTAAAAAAATTCAATGTATAAGATTTAATTATTAAATTGAAAAAATTGAAAGTACATTAAGTAAAATAGGAGGAGTAAAGTTAAGTTATTAAATTTGTAATTTGCCCAATATTTCATAACTTAATTTTTAATTAAGTTTATTGTCATACATAATTTAATATTTAAAATTTATATTATAATATTTATATATTAGAATAAAACATGCAAATAGTTTTTTGAATATATAGTATTTTTTTTATTGAGTTTATGACTGTAAAAATTATAAATTGGTCATTCAACTTAAAAATTAACAAATTGATTCGTTTTTTTTATAAAACTTTAACGACAGGTAATACGAGAGTTAATAAAATTAGGATAATAACATATTTAACTTATAGTTTATTATAATTTGATCATGTATTTTTTTTAAAAAAAAAATTAACCCTCATAGTCATAATCTACCAATTTAATCCTATTTTCTAACTCATTTTCTATTTCTTCTCTCATCTACTAACTTTGGTACCATCAAACCTTCATATCGAAATTTGTCACTGCTATCATCACAACAACCATGGTTGATGTAGCAAATCCTTTTCTTGTCCCCCCCCCCCCTTTTTAAACTTCATTTGTCCCTAAAAAATTCTGAAATTTAAACTCTTATTCTCCCATATTTTGTTGGTGGTCGTTACTCAAAACACCATCATCGTCATTGTTTAGTGGCTTCCCGTTGTCGGTTTAGGCACCGACCAAGAGCCATTTCTTTCCAATGGTTCAGTTTTCTAAAACAAGAAATCAAATTCATTCCTCATTGCATTATTGCCATACGTAACCACACTTCAATGTCATCTTTGATCATGTAGCGACACAAATAGACTCACCCCGCTTCCTCTTCCTTTGTACTAGTTTGATGCATGATTTTTTCCCTTATAATTTCCAATTTTTGTTTAATTCCCTAATGAATCATTAATTGTTGCCAAGACTTTCAATAGAGTAATTGGTATCTACTATGTTCAAAATTCTGTTAAATTGATTTAGTTTATTCCAAGGTATTAAACTTATACATTTATGAAGATTTACATTTAGGTTTCTGAACTTTTAAAAAATTTCGATATGGTCCCTAAATATGGATTTAACTTGAGATTTGTTAATAATTGGTAAGTATGATGATTTGGTTTGAATTTGCATTTTTGATATAATATGTATGCATTCTGAATGTTTGATTTTGGTTTAAGTTCTGGTAATATCTTGGATCTGATTTTCCGTTTAGATCAAGTTGAGAGTGTTACACAAAGTCTAAAAACAAACCAAAATAAACGTCTAGACCGAATTAGGTGTCCACCTTATCACTAAGTCATCACAAACCATTTTTTTACGTACTTCAAGAGTGTCCCTTGCCAAGGATCAATCAATGCCTCTTCACAAGTCCTATGAAAGCTTAGTGCTATGAAAGAAAATATGTAACGCTTTGTTATGTTTAAAAAATATATTTATTATTTGTTAATATATTTTTTTTGATTACTTATTTTATAAAACATATTTTTCCCTGAAATAGCATCTATGATATGTTTGTCTAAAAGATGCATTTCCTTTAATTCTCTATTATATATATATATTTGGATTCGACTCTATCTCTCCCTCAATTACTACATCGGAATATCCAACCGAAGAGCTTGTTCAGTGGAAAGCTGTTACGACAAGCTGAGTGACTCTTGACACTGATGGTGCATTCAATATTTATTTGTGTTAGTGATTGAAAATTATGGGGAAAATAGAGGTCCAAGTTATAACTCAGCTGGTGGTAAGATTGGCTTTGTTGGTGGAGCAAATACGGGTAAAAGTCGTGTCACTTGTGTAATGTAAATTCATCATCTACGGATAAATTTAATTTGGTTGGTGCCTTGGTGGAGCACATACAGGCCAGATTGACGTTGTCGGTATGAATCCATCATGTATGAGAGAGAAAATTGCGAGTAGAGGTGGTGTTCGTGTCAAGTCGAGCTTTGTGAACGGATTTTCTTCCGATGATGGAAGGATAAGATTTGGTGATGGTGAGAAATCTTGGATGGATGAGGTGTCTAGAGGATTTAGCAATGAAGATATTAGTATGGAAGCGGTGAAAGAACTAATAGTGAATGTGAAAATACAAATGGTGGTGGGCTGTGATGATGATGACATTAACGGTGGAGGTGACGAAGAAAATAGTAGTAGTGATGGTGGTAATGTGGTGGTGATGGAGGAGGGGATGATAATAAAGGGGTTTGAACAATTATAGGTTGCAAAGACAACGACAACAATAAAGATCTTTGTTACAGGAAAATAAGAAAAAATTATTATAATATTATAAGTTTTGTACTAAATTAAAAAATATGAATTAATTTATGATGAAGAAATGTATTAGGGACTAAATTGAATAAAAAGAAAAAACTTAGAACTAATTAAATATAAATATTTTATTTTTATTTGATATAGTAATGGTTTTATTAAACTAATTTTTATTTATTATTAAGTATAATTATTTTTTAATTTATTTAATATTCTATATTATATTTAAATAAAAATGATACTACCCTTAATAAAAAACATTAGATTTAAATATAATTTATATAAATAAATAAGGGTTAATTTAGGATTAAAAAAAGTAAGGACATGAAAAAATACTTGAGAGATAAGATTAGGGACGGCCATGGGACCCGAATTCAATAGGTTATGACTCGTCCCGACCGACCTGATCAGGTCAAGGTTTTTTTAAATTCAATTTCGGGTCGGGTCAGGTCGAGTTTTTTTAAAGGTGATGTTCTGGTCAGGTTGGATTCAGATTTAGGGTTAAAAATACTCGACCTCAGAAAAAAATATATAATTTTATCTTATATATAAAAATAATTACAATAATACCCCTCTATATATTATTTTTTAAAAATCACTGTTTTTATTGAATAAAAATAATATTTTTTTATTATTTCAGGTCCGGTCGAATTTAGATCGGGTGGATAATTTATATTTTTCGAGTCGGATCGGATTGAATGAAGGATGTAAAATTTTTGGGTCGAGTTTACCAAAACCTGACCCATACCCATCCCTATATAAGATATGTCATTTATTTTTCTTATCAAAATCAAGCGTTATTCAAAATGTCACGTGTCACATTTTTTTATTAAATTTTTAAGGTGATTCAATAACAAAATTAAACAAATAAACGTTTTTAAGAAAACTTGATATAATATTAAAAAATATTCAATATTTATTAAAATGTTTATTTTAATAAACAATTAAAAAAAACATTGAAACAATACGTTAATAAATTTATTTGAGATGGAAACTTTACCTTTCTCTGAGATTTCTTCTGAAACTGTTGGAAACCCTACTGGTGTCACTGCGGTTGCTCCGCCTGGTCGGTCGTCGGAGGACTTGAGTCTTGTCAATTTAGCGAGTTCCCTGGAGTGGGCAGGTCATGCAATCCCGATAGAAGAACTATCGGCTGAAAAAAAGGAATTATGAGAGTTTTGGTACAGTCGTGGATAAGGTTTCGACTAGCTTGAATCCTGACTCTGATGAAAACATGAGAGATTTTCCTGAAGAGGGAGCTATTGAAATCACAAATAAGTTATCTTTTAGGGATATGATTACTGGTCAGGGTGGTGTGAACCAAAAGGTTAATTCTGTTTCGGATTTAGATGTAGAGTTGCTTTCAGAGGATTTCGAATTGATATGGAAGGATCAGTGACGAATATCCGTTTTTCTGAACGGATGCATCAATCCATGGAAGGATCAGGGTGGTGAGTTACAAGTAGTAGATTTGGATAATGAATATTTTCTTATTCGTTTTGCTCTGGATGATGATTATCATACGGTCATATCTGGTGGCCCCTGGATGATCTATGGGTGTTATCTTACAATTCAGCCATGGTCGAGGAGTTTCTCGACATCTGAGGATCACCCAAAAATGATCTTGGTTTGGGTTCGACTTCCTGGATTACCATACCGTTACTATATGAAGAGTTTATTTCAGACTATCGATGGTGCTCTAGGTACAATAATGCGAGTAGATTATAACACTACGTCAGGGAAACAGGGACGATTTGCTCGCCTAGCAATTATTACTGATCTGGATAAGCCTTTGATTCCCGACATGATGATAGATGGAAGATACCAAGGTGTGGAGTATGAGGGGCTACCTACCATCTGTTATTTATGTGGGAATTATCGACATCCAAAAGATGCTTGCTTAAAAAGAAGTACTGGTGCCCGGGTTGAAAACAGCCAGGAGAAAATGGAGGAAACGGTTCCTAGTGAGCATTACGGACCTTAGATGCAAGTAGTTAACAAAAGGAAGAAGGCGTCTTTGAATATGAAAGTGGGTAATTCAGATCAAAGCTCTGCTGGGAATGGAGGTAACAATAGTGGTTCGTAGTTTGATGCTTTGGCAGTAACAAATGTTGTGAAGGAACTTGTTAATAATGCAACCAACGTAGTTAACAAAGGGAAGGAAGTGAGGAAGGATGAGTGTCAGATGGAAGAGGGAAAAGGTAGACCTATGGACCTATCTAGCAGTGGAACTATGGTTCCATTCAAGGCTATGGAACTAGTTGACGCACCGAGGAGGACTAATGAGGCGATGTTGAAGAATCAGGAAGCAAGCAAGGAGATAGTTGTGATTGCCGCAAAAGAAAAGATGGTGATTGCTCGAACTGATTTAGCCATGGGAACCATACAACTGTACAAATTGTGGATGAGAACCGTAGGGGTGTGCTTTGTGAGAGAAATGACAGGAACCCCTGAAAATAGACATGGACTGAATTTGAAAATTAGTGTCAAGAGTTTGGCAGTGGCTAAAGACCCTATCAAAAGAGGAGTCGTTGCTAAAAAGAAAAAAAAGAAAGGACTGACCAAACTGATCCTAGCAGATTGGATTGCAAACATGGCTATGAACTCAACCAAACTATGTACAAAGAAAATACAGGAGATCCGGAGTTGAGGGAATTAGGCAGTGGTGACCCTAAGATAATGCAGTGGAGGGAAAACACTACATCCGAAGGAGACTCAAACGCTGCTCAGCAGCACTGACCTTGGTTCATGTAGTTTATATCCCTTTATCTATGGTTAAAATTATTTTTTTAGAATACCCAAGGAGTTCTTAGTCTTGTGTTTGTGTAATAGTCGATGGTATAGTGTTTTTCACTTTTATGAAGTTTTACATTTGCAGAAGATGGGATCAGATCATAGACCTGTTTTAATGTCAACCGAAGCTCTAGAGTTGAAGCAGAATAATTCGCCCTTTTCGTTTTGTGGCAGCTTGGAACTAACATTCTAATTTTGAGGGTTTCCTGACTTTCTCCTGGACTAAGAATGCTTCATTGTTTAATACTCGTATAGATCTTCAAAGGAAGTGTCGTATTTCGAATAAAGAGGTTTTTGGCATATCGACAGGCACACGACTCTGTTGATGGCTAGAATTCGGGCGATCGAAATTGTGCTGGAACAGACTGAATCCACATTTCTTTTAGACCTTTATGATTCTCTTAAGATGGAATTTGACATGGTCCTAGAACAAGAAGAATGTTTATGGCAACAAAAATCTAGAAGTAAGTGGATTACAAAAGGGGATCGTAACACAATTTTTCCATGCCAGTACTATTAATTGAAGATGGCGTAATAGCATTCGGATGCTTCAGTTGGAGAATGGACAGTGGTGAAGATCAGGAAATCTTTCAAAGTCATGCAGTAAATTTCTTTCGCAAGTTATTCGCCACTAAACCTCAACAAAGTACCACAGGACAATTTAGGGGGTGTTAAACAGTTTGATATAGACCATTTAAATTTAGTTACCAGCCTAGTTATCTTCAAAGATGTACATCATAAGTTGTTTATGATGGCCCCGTTGAAAGCTCCAGGCATTGATGGCTACCAAGCGTGTTCTTTTTTAAAATTAGAGTATCCTGGGAGAATATGTTATTCGTTTTGTTAAAGATTTCGTTGAAAATCGAGTCTTACCGGTTGGGGATAATAAAACTCTATCGGTGCTTATTTAGAAAGTCGAGATACCTGAGAAGATTTCACATTTTCGGCCAATCAGTTTGTGTTGGGTACCGTATAAGATTATCACAAAGCTTCTGGTAAACCGTTTGATACCTCTGCTGTTGGACTGGGTTTCTGAGAATCAGGTTAGTTTTGTTTCAAGAAGGAATATAACTGATAACATTATTCTTGCCCAGGAAGTGATTCATTCTATGAATGGTAAAACAGGTAAGAAAACTTGGATGACAATTAAGGTAGATCTTAGAAAGCCAATGATAAGCTGGAGTGGAGCGAGGAAACCCTTATGGATGCAGGGTTGCTGACTTGATTTATAAGGTGGATTATGACGTGTATTACATCTGTTTCTACGCAGGTTCTTTCGAATGGTGACATGTAAGAAAATTTGACACCGACTAGAGGTATCCACCAGGGGGAGCCCCTCTCCCTTTGTATCTTTGTGTTCTGCATGAAGAGATTGTCCCGTGCAATCAATTAGAGAGTTGCAAATGGTTCCTGCAAGCAGATCCATTTGTCTCTAAATGGTCCTGGAATTTTTCATCTTTTTTTGCGAATGACTTTGTCCTTTTTGCTGAAGCATCCTTGGAACAAGTAATGGTTATAAAAGAGGTTATGGACCAATTTTGTGGTTTCTCGGGACATCGAATTAGTACTGCCAAAACTCAAATATACTTCTCTAAAAATTGTGATGCTAATGTGAGAAGTCATATTACTCAGAATTTTTGCGTTGAGGAGGTGAAGGTCCTGGGGAAGTACCTAGGAGTTCCACTTTTGCATGGAAGGGTGACAAAGGTAACTTACAAGTATCTTCTTGAGAAACTAGAGAGACGGTTAGCAGACTGGGCAGCGAAGACTCTATCTATAGTGGGCTGTATTATGCTTGCTAAGGCAGTATTGCAGGCAATTCCTTACTATGCGATGCAGTCAACTTGGTTGCCAAAAGGTGTTCGTAATTCGTTGGAAAATTTGATTAGATGATTTGTGTGGGGTTTAAATGGAAATACCAGGAAAATTTCCTTAGTTGACTTGACTGGTAAACGATTAAAGCTCGTATTGATCAAGGAGGCTTAGGCTTCAAAGATTTGTGTAAACAAAATTAGGCTTTTATAATGAAGATCGGGATGCAACTTATTGGAGGGGAGAATAAGTTTTGGATTTAAGTTTTTAAATCTAAATACCGATGGAATGATGATCTTCCAATGAGTATTTGTCGACAAAAGTGCTCCCGGCTTTGGAAGGTGCTAAACTACATTTGGGAGGAGATTAGGAATAACATCTTCTATAATATCTGAAATAGGTGCCGGGCTAATTTCTGGAGAGACGTCTGGGTGGATGAGATCGGAACCCTTGCAGATCATTGCTTGCAGAACTTTAAGCAACAACAAGTGATTGTTAGTACGATCAATTTATCGTGTGTTAACCCCAATAGTAGTTGATGCGAATGGCAATTGCTGGAAGATGTTATGCAAGTCAAAGATTCCCCACAAGAGTTAAAACATTCCTATGGCTAGCCCTTCATGAGAAACTGCTGATGAATAAGGAATGACATTGGAGACACATTGTTACTACGACTCAGTGCTTGTTATGTAATGTTGAGGATGAAGTTCTACTGCATGTTTTCCGTCGATGCTATTTTACTATTGGCATATGGCGTAGGTTGATCCATGAAAATCGACTCCAGAGTTTTCTTTCCAAGCTCCATAGAGAATGGTTTATAACACATTTGAAAGGCCAGGGTGGTTTCGCTTCTGATGATAAAAACTGGGATATTCTTTTTGCTATTATCTACTGGAATGTAACACCCTTAATCCGCATACATATTCAAATATGAGTTATATCACACTAACCTTTTCTAACATTTTCTACCCGAAAACCCATAAAATTTTGTTCCATTTTAAAATCACAATTTAACGATTTAAAACTAAATTAATTAATCGCGTTAACAAAATTTGGGGTATTGCAATTCTTCCCCTTAAGAAAATTTTTCATTGAATTTTCAACACGTATTTGATTCAACCCATAAAAGTATCACCTTTCATTTATCCTTTACATTAATGTCTAACTTTCTTAAGCTTATACTTCTTTCAAAGAACTTTAACAGATAGCATCACTTGTTTTCTCAATACTTTAACTTCTTACTTTAATATCCTCATCAATTCTTATTCATAGTCAAATCCATTTGAATCTCAAAATTTTCAATATGATAGCACGTGAAAAATTCAAACCATACCTTTGAATTGTCAATACATAAGTTCTTTATAAATTCTTGTTCATTTCCAAAACAAAACTAATCAATAAGTTATTAAACGATTCTTTTAATAACCTCATATAGACTAATAATCTCTCAGCTTAACATTCCTTGTTCTCTAAATCATAATATATTTCCTTTCAACAATACTTTGAAAAATACTTTATCCTTAACTTGATATTTAATCTCTCTTTCTTTTCAAGTCATGTAAAATTTCTATCGATCAATAGTCATCTTATGATTCTTCCGAATAATGTCTACCTTATTTTTAACTTCCTTTCTATCTCATAACTCTTATATCTTAATCCTTGAATATATTTAAAAATTCTACAACATTAATCATTTCTATCCATATGAACTTCATAGGGAGTTCTCTTGACATTTGTCTAATAACTATTCTTAAAAGCGAATACCTTTTACATGTTATTTTGAATCCAACTTCATATACCTTTATATGTCATGTGAAATCTGGCTAGTTCCTTTAATTTGTCCATTCGTCCAAGAATGAAATACAACATTGACTTTAAATTGAATTCTCAAGAGATAATACAAAGACTTCCAAAATTTCTCTAAATAAACCTTGGATTTATCAGATATTATCGAGATAAAAAATTCATAATCGAATAACTTACTATACCATTCATTTTACTTATCCATAGAATAATCAACTCGAACTGAGATAATGTGCGTAGACTTACTTTCTTTAACCCCCATCACTTAGATCAAATCCTTTTTGTTGAGTGTCCAAGGAAATATTGTAACAATGTTCATACCAATTCTCTTCCATTTTCACCAAGGTATGAAAATCAATTGTCGAAATCTCGTGGACATTTAATACCTTGTTTTCAATTTATTTTCATATCATGTTTATAAAACCAAAACTAATTATAACTTTTGTCTTGCTTAAGCATCTATACTAACTCTATTTTTCCATATACATTTTAGTTCCTTTAAAACACATAGTCGAAATATTTTCATACTCCTTGGAGAGAAATTCTTTCTTCAATTTCTTGTTATTTCTTATATACTTTACCTTATAACATTCCTCATACTTGACTTTAAAGTCTTTAATCTCGCATTTTTCTACTTGTTCAATTCTTGTCAAGCACTTTTCGTCTTTTCTTTGTAGATCATCTATTCAATCTATTAGAAAAGGCTTTAACCTTAACTTAACTACTAAAGCACCACATTCCTTTAAAGATAGTTGAGCATTTAAAGCATGCAAAGCTAAAAAAGTTTTTTAGCTAAGTGCATCTGCTACAACATTGGTCTTCCCTAAATGGTAGTCGATAATCATATCATAATCCTTGGAAAAAACCTCAATCCATCTTCTTTGTCTCAAATTCAACTCCTTTTGTGTCAATAAATACATCAAACTTTTATGATATGTATAAATATAGCACCACTTCTAATCCCAAATCATGAGTAGAATAATTCCTCTTATGTGTTTTTTCGTTATCTCAAAGAATAAGTCACAACCTTGCCTTCTTGCATAAGCACACATCCCAATCCATTATGAGATGCATCATTGTAAATTGCATAATCTTTACCTAATTCAGGTTGTACTAACACTATTTTTTCTATAAAAATCTTTTCAGCGTTTCAAAGCTTTCTTGACATTTCTCTGTCCAAATGAATATTACATCTTTTCTTAAAAGCTTGGTTAGAGGGGAGACAATCATAAAAAAACTCTTTACGAATCTTCGTAATAATCGGTAAGTTCCAAGAAGCTTAAATCTCAGAAACATTCTTTGGAATTTTCTACTCCACCCTCAAATTGCACTTTCTTGGAATTTACTTTATGCCTTTTGCCAAAATAACATGGCCAAGGAAAACAACTTCTAACATCCAGAATTACCACCTTTATTTCTTTATGATGAATATCATAGAATTTTCTCTTATTAAGCTTCCACGGCAATACTAAATCTTCAAGTAACCGTAATAACTGTCAACTTTTGGTCATAATTTAGAAAATTTTCCTTTCATAAACTTTAAGCTTCCTCAAAAACATAAGCTACAACGTTTACTTCTTGTCTTGTTACGCATATCAAACCATCATGAAATGCGTCGATATCAGCCACGTAATCCTTGTATAATTTATTACAATTTTTTACTCTAGCATATTACACTTGATGTAAGGTATTTTTACCTTTAATTGATTGTGGATTTAGGAAGGAAGCAAAACAACTTGTATAAGTGAATGACTCAAAGAGATGGTTTAGAAGTTGATGTAAAGGTGAAATGGAGGGCTATTTATGTTATGAGAAATGGTAGCGGAAGTATGTTGATATGGCTATGATATGGGTAATGAAACAAATGATGGTTGGTGAGGATAGTATCTTAGAAAGACCAAGGAAGAACAAATACTACAATGAGTAAAGACCCATCCTTACAAATCTTTCTAAGAGGTGGTAACAAAGGACTTAGACCTACTATCTATAGGGAGATAGGAAATACAAGTATCAATGACAAAGGGATTGACGCCACAAGTAATTAAATTACTTGATAAGTTGATAAAAGTCACAAGGACTTGAGAAAAGAGAATAATCTCACTTATATTAAACGAAAGGCGTGTTTACAAATGAATAGGACTAGCCTATTTATAGATTTTGAAGGGACATGGCCGAATGGTTACATGGTGGTTCGGCCAGCCCTTGTATCCCTCTAAAATGACACAATTAATTAAATAAATAACATGAAAACATAGGTGTTGGTTCGGTTGAATAGAGGGGGTATATCTCATGGTCGAATAGTGCTTGAGACCTTTCAAGTTGGTGCCAATTTGGAGGAGAAAGGATGCTTCGCCGAATGGTTATGTAGCCATTCATCTTGGTTACTAAAATGGGGCACACGCATAGCACATGGCTTGGCTGGTCACAAGGCATGCACATGGTTCTCTAGGAGGCTTGTGGTGTAGCCTTATGCATAGGATGAAGACCAAGCATGCGCAGCAGCCTTGGGCATGAGTTGAGCTATCTTCAAGCTTGCATGTGTCTAGCTAGTTAGTAATGCAAGGGCTGGTGGTGAATGATCTTCTTAGTCTAGATCTCTCAAGCTTCCTAGCAGCACATTCAGCTGTGTCCAGCTACATTTGATGTCACTTTCAGCAACTTTCCTTCAAATAGTCCAACTAGCTGAGATTAGCTAGCCTTGAGCTCCTCCAGCTGAGTTGAGCTTCCCATTGTGTTCCACGAGCTGCCATGATTTTTGTGAGCTACATATGGATCCCAAATACTCCAGCAAGCTACCCCAATGTGTGCCATACTCTTATGTACCTACATGTGAAAAGAAAATAAGGTAAATCAAAGGCATTGAGCTTGTACGATCCAATTACCTTGCTGCCTTGCATGATTATGACCTTGTGAGCTATGTATGCATGACATGAGCTAAGTATATCATTATATAACATATTTAAGCTAATGTATAAGACCTGGGAGCTAAAATGAATGCACATGAGCTAACAAATGAATGATTAAGTATGCTGCCATTTAATGTATGTAATGAATCATGCTTAAATGAATGCAAGACTATTCTAACATACATAACATTGTGCATCAATTATAAAGATGTGTATATGCTAAGTTATTCTTCAAATCACATAACTAATAACCTTAGCATGATATGTATGATTATGGAATAGATGATCATAATAATATAAAGTAAGTAAAATATTAAGATGTTCAAGAATACTCCCTTTACATGTGTTGAAAACGTGCTTGCATCATCCCCCCTTTTTTAGGGTGATTTGTCTTTAAATCGAAGCCCTTGAAGTGTTTTTTATTTTGTTCTTGCATAGCTTTACGTCCTTTTGGTAAAAGAAAGTATCATTTGAACGAATGTGTTCTTCTAATAGGTACCCTTTCACAAGATCTCTTTTTAGGCCTTTCGTTGGAATATAAATTACCAAAATGTACCTTTTTGGATTGATCTTCTTCTAAGGATATCCTTTTTGGAAGTGACCTTTCATTTGGCTTGTCCTAAAAAGTGAAGAGACATGATGTTTCAAATGAAGGGGTACTTACCTTATAAAGACATGAATCATAACCCTTGATGAAGAGTTGTGGCTTTGAATCCCAACCATCACCATTATTCGTAGGAGTCCCTCCATTTTCAGCAACAAACCATCATGCTTTTTCATGAAGAAGTTTGGTTTCATGTTTCGTCCATCTTCATTCTTCATTGGTAGTTTGTCTTTTCGCAAGGCTTGGACACTTCTTCGCATATGCATTTGATCTTGTTGGACTTCTTTAGGCGTCAAAGGAAACAGAATTACCCTGCATCCTTCATGCTTAAAGGAGTATTGGTTGTGATAACAATCATGAATGGCCCTTTTATCATACTGCCATGACCTTCCAAGTAGAATGTGGCTAGCATGAATAGGGACAATGTTACAAAGTACTTCATCCTTGTACCTACCAACTGAAAAAGGAATTAGGACCTGTTTAGTAACGTTTAACTCACCTCATTCATTGAACCATTGGAGTTTATATGGAGTTAGATGCTTTAAGGTTGTCAAACCGAGTTTTTCCACAATAATAGTGCTGGCTACGTTTGTGCAACTCCCTCCATCAATAATCATTGTACAAACTTTTTCCTTGACATGGCATCTTGTATGAAAAATGTTGTTTCTTTGCAGATCCTCCTTAATTGATTATGATTGGAGGCATCTCTTTGAAACAACCATTTCTCCATAATCAACATTTTCTCTTAGTTCTTCTTTATGGATTGTTTCAGGTTCCTCATCATGGAAAGGTTCTTCAGAATCTAGGACAATATCTCCATTATCTAATAAGATCATAGTATTTCGATTGGGACATTGGCTTGCAACATGTCCTTTTCCAAAACACTTAAAACACTTAATGTCTCTAGACCTCTCAAAAGTGTCTGTTTGCCTTTCTTTACCCTTGTTGGATTCACCCACTTGTATGGTTTTGGATATCTCAACATTATCCTTCGCTTGGACTGGGGTTGGCTTACTGAAAGTTTTAGGCTCTTGTTTTCATTTGATGGTCGAATTTGGGTTACTCTGGTTGAAGATCTTCCTTTTAATTTGTCGTTCAATTTTCATGGCCATATGTACCATCTCCTCAATCTCTACATAATGTTGCAGTTCAACAAGGTTAGCAATTTCAGGATTTAAGCCAGATAAAAACCTTGCCATGGTTGCTTCCCTATCTTCATCAACATTGGCTCGAATCTTAGCTATCTCCATTTCCTTGATATAATCTTTAACGCTTCAGTTTCCTTGTTTAAGATTTTAAAGCTTATGATAAAGATCTCAGTGATAGTGAGTAGGCACGAACCTTTTCCTCATAATGGCCTTCATTTCTTCCCAAGTATTGATTGGGCGTTCATAATTTCTTCTTATTGAACTTACTAATTGATCCCACCAAACAAGGGCATAGTCCACAAAATCCATAGCAACAAGCCTTACTTTCTTTTGCTACGTGTAGTTTTAGCATTAAAAAATATGCTCAATTTTGATTACCTAGTCAAGATAGGCTTCAAGATCAGTTCGTCCTTGAAATGGAGGAATTGTTACCTTCATGTTGCTGAAATTATCATTTTGGTACATTTCCCCTGGATTTCTATTGACATCTCTTCTCGCTCCTTGGGTTATTTGCTCGACTTAAGTCTCCTATTCAAATTCTTATTCCATTCTAGGGCAAATTATCCATCGGTTGCCCAAGGATGCTTCAACTTGATCCATCCTTTTATGTAAGGGTTCCAACTCTAGTTTCAACAATCTCTCCATCTCATGCATAAATAATTGCTTGAGTTTATAAGTTAGGGGTTTCTCTTTCAGGTGTCCTGGACTCCGAGACATGATTAGTGAATTAAAGAAAAGAAAATATGTAAAAGACCTTACCAATTAATGCTCTCACAAAGCCTCACGAGTTCACTCCAAGGAAACTTGAATGTCACTCAATCCGCTTGTGTTTGCACTCTAGGACTTCAAGGCTTTTACTAGTCCTCTTCTAGTCTCCCACGCTCAAGCCTTTTTCCTCTCAATCTCTTTATCTTGAGTTCTAAGTAAATTTACTCAAAACTATACCAAGTAAGTTTACTTGTTGTGCGTCGACTACAAAAAGGTTAGTAGGAATGGAAAGCAAAATATAATGAAAAGGGTGGCTTAGAATTAAGAGAAAAGAGAATAAAGGGGTTACTTACACAAAGTCACTTCACAACCATTCTATCACCACAATCAATTTTAGATGCTTACTCGAAATGGCTTTGTGATTAGACTTGTATTTGTGTGCTTTCAACTTTCTTTGTAATTTTTTTCTTTTTTTTTCTTCTTTTTGTTTTCTTCTTTTGAGTGCTTGCAATTTCTTTGCTGATTTTTATTCTTTTACTTGCAGTTCACTTGTACTTCTTTTTTTTTTGTATTTTTGTTGAAATGGAGGGCAATTTATGTTATGAGAAAGTATGTTGATATGGCTATGGTATGGGCAATGAAACAAAGGATGGTTGGTGAGGATAGTATCTTAGAAAGACCAAGGAAGAACCAGTACTACAATGAGTAAAGACCCAGCCTTACAAATCTTTCTAAGGGGTGGTAACAAAGGACTTGAACCAACTATCTATAGGGAGATAGGAACCACAAGTAACAATGACAAAGGGATTAACGCCACAAGTAACTAAATTACTTGATAAGTCGATAAAAGTCACAAAGACTTGAGAAAAGACAATAATCTCACTTATATTAAATGAAATGTGTGTTTACAAATGAATAGGACTAGCCTATTTATAGATTTTGAAGGGACATGGCCGAATGGTTACATGGTGGTTCGACTAGCCCTTGTGTCCCTCTAATATGACATAATTAATTAAATAAATAACATAAAAACATAGGTACTGGTTCGGCTGAATGGAGGGGGTATGTCTCATGGCCGAATAGTTCTTGAGACCTTTCAAGTTAGCGCCAATTTGGAGGAGAAAGGAAGCTTGGCCGAATGGTTATGTAGTCATTCATCTTGGCGCCTAAAATGGGGCACACGCATAGAACATGGCTTGGCTTGGGTGTGAGTTGAGCTATCTTCATGCTTGCATGTGTCTAGCTAGCTAGCACACATGCAAGGGCTGGTGATGAATGATCTTCTTAGCCGTTTTCTCCCAAGCTTCCTAGAATAACATTCAACTATGTCCAGCTACATTTGATGTCACTTTCAACAACTTGTCTTCAAATAGTCCAAATAGTTGAGATTAGCTAGCCTTGAGCTCCTCCAGCTGAGTTGAGCTTCCCATTGTGTTCCACGACTGCCATGATATTTGTAAGCTAATTGTGAGCTGCATATGGATTCCAAGTACTCCAATAAACTACCCCAATGTGTGCCATGCTCTTATGTACCTACATGTCTAAAGAAAACAAGGTAAATCAAAGGCATTGAGCTTGTATGATCCAATTACCTTGCTGCCTTGCTTGATTATGACCTTGTGAGCTATCTATGAATGACATGAGCTAAGTATATCATTATATAACATATGTAAGCTAATGTATAAGACCTAGGAGCTAAAATGAATGCACATGAGCTAACAAATGAATGATTAAGTATGCTGCAATTTAATGAATGTAATGAACCATGCTTAAATGAATGCAAGACTATTCTAACATGCATAACAATGTGCATAAATTATAAAGATGTGTATATGCTAAGTTATTCTTCAAATCACATAACTAATAACCTTAGCATGATATGTATGATTATGGCATAGATGATCATAATAATATAAAGTAAGTAAAATATTAAGATGTTCAAGAATACTCCCTTTGCATGTGTTGAAAACGTGCTTGCATCAACACTACTGGTAAAGAAATAATATTTTGTATTAATCTGTAAACTCAAAAAAAATATTTTGTTTGCTCCATTAAAAACTAGACTCAAATACGAGTCTAGGTATTTAAAGTACTCTTTCTAGTTCAACTTGTACAATTTGTGGTGGATTTTATAATCCAACCTACAAAAATATGATTTAAGCAGAATTTGCTATCCCAATTTCTGATCGATCATCAGTTAAAAATTTATATATTCTAATATATAATTTGAAATCAACTTCCACATTCTTTAAAAAAAACTATACAGATTAACAAATTTAACAGTGTAAGAATCATCTTCGAATGCTTTCTATAGAATATATAGCGATTTTTCCAAAGTTGCCCTTCAAATCATAAAATCTAGATAAACTTTACTATTTTGCATCTTTATCTTGCTTGACACTTATCATTCCAAATAATCGATATATCTTTTCTCCATAACTTGATTAATGGGGAGTAAATCAATAAGAAATTCTTCACAACCTTTTATAACCAGAGTATCCTAAGAAACTTCAAACTTCAGAAAAATTCTTTGAAGTTCCTACTCAACTATAACTAGTACTTTCCAATGAACTACTCTTATTTCCTCTAGGAGATCCTGAAATATTATACAAAGATGTGTATCATATCTTTCCTTTATCTTTAATAAATCATTTAATAATATTACCCTAATTGATACAAATACAATCAAAATTCAATTTATCCAATACACAAATTCTACAGAAGGCATGGCCAAATCCGAATAGCATTTATTCAACTCATTTTAATCGCATCGGGTCCTATTAACCATTTTAGAAATATCCTCTGAAAAGATACTCATATTTTACTATTATCTCATTTAACTGATAATAATCTATGTATGAAAATATGAAACCATCTTTCCTCTTCACTATTAATATCTACAAGCCCCAAGGAAACAAATTCAATCTTATTCTAATTCAATAATTCTTATCATTACACTTTTGATTTTCTTTGAATCCTTATTGGGCCATATTTACTAATACAACTTACCCACACGTTCTAACCTTGAAGGTTAATCGACACTTTATCACTTATGATTAGTTCCTATACAATTTCCCATCTCTGTATTCTTCCTTCAATTACAATGATCTTGAAACCCTTTGAGTCTTTCAAATTAATAACTTATACAACAATCTAATATTACCAGATAAGAAAATAACTATTCTAAATTCAAACTTGTTCTAAATTCTCCGAAGGATAAAATAGTTTCATTAAATTCACTAAGAACTTACCTTTCTTTGAACTTTTAGCGAACAATTTATATACCGCTTACCCTTGCCCAAGGGTTTAGTCTTTATCACTCAAGATCAACTCAAATCAGACATCTCTCTAATCAACTTAATACTAAAGTCTTCTTTGGCATGTTTGGGTCGATTACAATCTTATTCTTCTTTTTAGCAATATCAACTTTTTATCCTCACTCTTAGTTTCATCCTGAAGGTTAGAATAAATCGTTTGAGATGATCCTTCTGCTCCCAACATCTAACACAACCACATTTCAAATTTACATTAGTAAGAAGCAGCATCAACAATTAAATTACCAAACCATATCAGATCATTAATATTGACATCCTAGTCGTATGCACAACTTTTTAACATAAAATATCTTCAGTTTAGGCCGAGAATTAGATAAATCTACAGCTCTGATATCAATAAATGTAACACCCTTAACCCGTATACGTACTCAAATACGAATTAAATATCTCACACTAACCTTTTCTAATATTTTCTACTTGAAACCAATAAAATTTTGTTTCATTTTGAAATTTCAATTTAACAATTTAAAAATAAATTATTTAATCGCATAAAATTATAAAATAATATTTTATCATCCAATTTAAATCCAATTTTAGACAACAACTAGACAATTCAATACTGTTTCACATCATAAATAAAACTTCCTAATTTAAAAAAAATCAAGCAATCAACTTTTAAAGCATAATATTATAAAACATTATTCATTACACTAGTACTTATATCTACAACCAACCATATTAAAGTAGTTCTAATTTACTATTACGAACCATTTTAAAACTAATCTATCAGAGCAACCAGAACATTCATAATTTACATGCCACTAATAAGCCGAAATAATATCAAGGATGTCTTACTGATTCTGTAGGTTGGTACAATTTTCCAAAAATAGATGCTATCCTTACTTCACGTCCTTATCATTTTCTTTACCTATGCGTGAAAATCATCACACACTAAATATAACTTAATGAGGCATTGTAAACAACTAAAGTGATATCAAAATATAAAAAACAACTTAATAAAATCGAAACAATATAATTCATTATATAAAACATTTGAAATTCACAAACCGACTTTACCAAGTCGTTTCCTCATCTTTAAAACTAGTTAAAACCAACATCTCACTTATTTGTAAAAGTCATGATAGTAAATGTCAAATCACAATAATTAATAAAATATTCATTTCAATTCATTCACATATCCAGTTCTCATAACCAATATTTTCACATTTAAGATTTATAGTTCATATTTCACATTTATAGCCCAATGTATATCTTCAGAGAATGCGAGGTACATGAGTCAGAGAGTGTGCCCAATAAGCACTCCAGGTGCTATCATCAGTAAACAGTGATATACACTCCAGGTGCTATCATCAGTAAACAGTGATATGCACTCCAAGTGCCTCATATCAATTGCACCAACGGTATCACATATAATGTACATTAATGTGCAATATCAATATCAATAAACAGTGATCACTCCACCTCATGACAATGCCAATTGTACCTACGACTCTCAATGCAACATATAATGGGATGTACAGTAGAAATCATATCATTATAAATCTATCATTTCCATTCAGTAGCATACCCTTATATCAGTTATCAGAAAACAATATATTGGGCAGTTCATATCGTAATTTAAATCATAATCCTTTCGATAAATATTATGAAAATATTCCATAGTTTAATTCAAAATATTATTTAAAAATCATTTTCAATAAGCATTATGGAAATATTCCATAATTTGATTCAAACTTTTTCTTAAAAAAATCATCCGAGGTTGACTTATCACAAGTCTTCCTCAATTATATAATATAAAAATAAGTAGAATGCACTCACTTTATTTGCATCACTGTCGAACCTTTATAGTTAGTATCATTTACACTAATATTTGATCCTTCGCCTTCAATTCACTTTGATCAAGATTTATCACAGTCTAACTATGGTGGTGCACGGTTTGGAGCTTGAAGAAAGTTGAATTTTTCTTGGTTTTTCCACAATAATTATTACAATGCAAGTTTACCATTTTACCATTAATGAAACTTAATAATTTCAACCATGTCATTATAATATCTTACATTTTAATATTCCAAAGTTAAAGATAAACAAAAAAATTGACTTTCCATCTTTGCCCATGAAATTTTCAAAAGTTATAATTTAATCACTAAAATTCACAATTTTGGCTTAACATGGTAAATTGACCTTAATTCCATTTATTCATGTTAAATTTTACTGTTTCAAAATATGGAAATAATATTTACAACCTTTTTCTATCATCCTTAAAATTTTCGTGAAATTTCGGTTTGATTTGATTATTCGAATTCTTATTAGATTTTAATGTTTTATAACTTTTAATACAAATCCTGAATCAAAATTCTGATTCTCACAAAAACATCAATTTTTTAATAAATTATTTATTTACGGGCCAAAATTTATAAATTTTAAAAATTACATTTTTTATTCCTACACTTTTCCAAAGTTTATACTTTGACCACTAAACTTTCAAAATTTACATTTTGGTCACTAACCAAAATTTATGTATTACATGGAAAATCTAGAAACAAAGGTGTAACCTACTCTTCCAACCGAATTTTATTGTCCATGGAGACCTGTTGGTGCAGAGTGTTCGTTTGAAAAATGAATTGATGACAAGTGAGGCTCCCGATTCTGATCATCGTAGCAATGTCCAGTTTGATACTCGGTGGTGCAAGCCAACTAGGAGTTGGTTAAAGGTGAATGCTGCTGATGGAGCAGTAGGGGGAACACCGAGGATGGTTCCTGCAAGGGGAGTGCTACGGGTCAAGGTGGATGTATATTCGGTTTCGCTCGAAGTTTGTGTATCTTCTCAGCTTTAATGGCGGAGTTGTGGGCTATTCATGACTCTTTGAATCATGCATGGAATCTTGGGTTTAGGAAAATCAAACTAGAAACTGATTGTGATAAAGCGGTGGACACGCTCAAGAATAATAATAGGGTTGATCATAGTTGAGTGGTTGTAAGTTTAATCCGTGAGCTGCTGCAGCGCGACTGGGTGGTGCAGATAGGCCATGTTCATCGGGAAGCTAACGTTGTAGCAGATAGAGTTGCGGCATTGGCAAGAGGCAAAGAAATAGGTTCAGTTACATTCCGTTATCCCCCGAGGGAGATCGCTAGTCTAGTTGACAAGGAAGCTGCGTAATTTGACTAAATTTTGGTTTTTTCTGTATTATAAAAAATGTTTTTTTATTAATATATATTTTAAATATTTTTAGACTTACTGTTTTATTTTTGGAGAAAAAGGGCTTCTCCTTGAACAGAAATCATGGATAGAGACATTGAATGTATTTTGTTTGTCCGATTCAAACAAAGCAAAATCCACCTGTCTGTTTTCTTCTTCACCTCCCGTGAGGAGTAGAAAAATCCCCTTAATTTCGAACTCTTTGGAGCAAACTCTTCTCATTTTTCATCCATCTTGTTTCGTCCATGAGCAAACTCTTTGGAGCCACAAATAACTTCATATATTTTCTCTCACGAGAAACCTCCCAATTCAACCCTTAAGCATCGGTTCCCATTTCATCAACCAAATGCCCCAACTAACCCAAACCACCATCATTCATCTTTTCAACTTTTCGTGATGTTTTTTAAACAGCAAGATACAATATAAAACTTTGTATGAGTTGGTTGTTTTCATTTGCTGAACCTTCGAACAAAACAAAATGAACAATGGTGCAACTGCAACCCCTCCAAATGCATTTCAAACTCATTTTCTCGATATCCATGAAGTTTTACACGAAGGTGAAGGAAGAGGAGGAGGAGGGGTTATGAAAACGGAAGATAATAAAGTGTCCGGCAAGAATGGTTTGCAGAAGCCTAATTAAACTTCGACATATAAAGAGGCCAAGAATGAGTTTTAACAGGAAGATTTCACTGGAGACTGGGTTTTCAGTTCTGGACATGGAGTCTAAAGCCAAAGATGAACGGAAGATTCTTCGGAGAAGTGGTCGTTGTCATAACATCTCCCACGGGATCTGTTAGACTTAAAAAATTAGTTTAAGGGAAAAGCGATGAAATTCAATTTTGAAAATGATTTGATTTTGGATTCGCCACCAACCATTAAATTAGGTAGGTTGAAAACCTTAAACGTCAAAAAATGGTTTGCATTTTTACCAAAGATTCGTTTTTAAGAGTTTGGGAGTCGGTTACGTGTTGGGAAGGGTTAGCACCCCCACAAAGCCCAAACTTTGGTACCCAAACGATTATATATTGTTTAAATATTGAGAATTACAAACTCGGAAATATATTTAAATTACGATCATTTTATTCATTTGACTTTATTCAAAAAGTGTCAATTTTCGGATTACTAATGCCCTTTTGTGTGAACAATCTTCGGGAATGCACTTTATTTGCAGTTATAAGACTTTCCCATAGATTCCCCTCACAAAAAACATTATATCCCAATTTTCGCAAAGATAAAATAAAATAAAACAAAATAAAAGTGAAAAACGGTGAAAAATACTCGAAATAAATAAACGTGGAACAAAGAAAATTATCGAATATAAAAAAACATTTATGGGAAAAATCCTCGAAAAGATACATTCCCTTTAGTTGGGAGATATCTTCGTAGATTTCGCTCACATTGAAATTTTCTCATTTTAGTTATTAGAAAATAATGATAGTTCATAAAAAAGGGTGTTAATAATTATCTAAATATTCGCCTAATAAAACAAAAAGAAATAAAAACTTCCATAAAAAGAATACTTATAACAATTACATAATTTATATACAAACATATATGAAATTATAACGATCAATAAAAACAAAGATACAAATTTGTGTTAAAATGCATATGTAAGGACTAAATACCAATAATCAAAATCTAATCATACACAATATATAAGGACTAAATACCAAAAATAGAAAGTTAAAGGACTAAAATAAAAATATAGAAAGTTAAAGGGCTAAAATATAAAAAATAGAAAGTTAAAGGGTTGAACTACAATTATAAATAAATTAGATTCCAAATAAAATATATTAAATAAATTAGGTACCAGAAATGAAAATATTCCAAAAATAATATTTATGCACTAAAATAAAATGAATAGAAATATAAAGGACCAAACAATAGTTAAAACAAATGCCCAAACAGTAACTAAAATAAAATATTTACAAAAGACTTGGCCAGATTCGAATAATCACAAAAATTATACACTACATGGAATCAGTGACTAAAAAATAAGAATAAAAAGATAAGGACTCAAATTCAAATGTCAGCAAAAATACACAACCCATGCAATCAGTGACTAAAATGAAAAAGGATACCAAATCAACAACCAAAAAGCTAAACAGTTAAATAAATATAATATAAGACAAATAGGACTAAAACAAAATGCGAGACAAATACAGAGCCCGAAATGAAAATAAAAAATTTCATTAAAGTGATCATATTACAAACACCACAAAACTAGAAGGACCTAAACTGTGATTTACCCACACGCTAAAATGTTCAAAATAGTCCCCTTCTAAACGACATCGTTTTGCCTATACTATATATATATATTTCCCATCCAAAATGGGATCATTTTTTCCATTTTGTTTCGTTCCCCAGTTTTGAAAGAGAGAGAGAGAGAGAGATACAACCAGACCAAAGAAACCTAGAATCTGGTGGAGTCTCTATCGTGTCGGCCGCCTCTGATCGGGACCGACAGCCGTTCACCGGTGCCGGAGGGGATAGAAAATGGTACGGCTAGGAGCGCATTTTGGCCCTGAGGATGGATAGTGCCCTGTTTGGCCTAAAAACGACCCAAACACCGTAGATCTAAAATGAAAACTTCGGTTTCTTTAACTCCGACAGACGTGCAAGGAGAAAATCACCCAAAGGTAACCTCATTTCATTATTTTCTCTCTGTTTCACTATATTTTCTCTATCTTTTTTTTTCGAATCAGTACTCTCATTTTTTTCTCTCTCAGATTCTTTTTAAACCCCGAATACTCTTTGATCTCCCCTCTTTTTCCTCTGATTTCCTCTCTCAAAATCCCCAATCTCCCCCGTGATTTTTGTCTTTTATGCTTTTATGTTGCTTGTGCCTTTGGTGATAGATGGCTATTGATAGATTTTATTAGTGATTTCTATCACTGTTGATGAATTGATGATATTCGGTCACTGTTTATAAAGGGAACAGTCGGCGGTAGCGACGTCAGGGGAGATAGTGGCGGTTGTAGCATCATACCCTAGGGTTAAGGTTTTAGAAACCCTAAGGGGCCGAGTAAGATCCGGATTCGGGTCTGGATACGGGTCTGCTACTGGGTTAGGTTGCAATCTGGGTTCTGGAGCTGTTGGGTTAGTTGGGCTCATTGGGCTTCGGGTTCTTGGTAGGTTGCTGATTTGTAACTGGGTTGGGCTCCACTTTTGGCCAAGATTTGTAATCTGTAAAAACGTAAATAATAATAATAATAAATATTTTTTGCAGACCCACACAAAAACGGGTGTCTACATCTGCCTCTCTTTGCACATTCTTGTGTTAACAAGAATAAGGCAAGGATGAAAAAGAAAACCATTTTTTATCCGGTTCTCTTTTTTTGTTTGCAAATTGGATATGTTTGGTGTTGGGGACGACACGACTCATACGTGATGAAGAGGTCTGGTCATCTAAGGATGACACGGCTCCTACGTGATGAGAAGATCTAGTCGGGGGATGACACTGCTCATACATGATTAAGAGTTCTTAGCCATCTTTAGGGAGGGTGATTACACGATTTCTACGCGATAAGGATAGTTGGTTATCTAGTGGTAACACGGCTCCTACGTGATGAGGAGATCTAGTCGAGGGATGACACGGTTCCTAGTGATGAAGAGTTCTTGGCCATCTTTAAGAAAGATGATAACACGATTCATATACGATAAGGACAGCTGGTTATCTAGGGGTGACACGGCTCCTACGTGATGAGGAGGTGTGGTCAGGGGATGAAACGGTTCCTACGTGATGAGGAAGATAGGCCATCTTTGGGGATGATAACACAGTTCCTACGTGATGAGGACGAGTGGTTATCTAGGGGTGACACAGCTCATACGTGATGAGGAGGTCAGGTCGGGGGATGACACAGTTCCTACATGATGAGGATAGCATGCAATCTTTAGGGATAATGGTTTCAAGGGAAACCGACTAAAAGATGATGTTTCAAAAGAAACTGTCTCAAGGGAGACAAAATTTATTTCAAGGAAAACAATCTCAAAGATGTTTGTTTCAAGAGAAACAGACTCAAAGACTTTTTTTTCAAGAGAAACATACTCAAAGATTTTTCTTCAAAAGAAACTGTCTCAAGAGAGATAAAACCTTGTTTCCAGAGAATCAAACTCAAAGATTTTTTTTAAAAGAAACTGTCTCAAGAGAGACAAAACTTGTTTCAAAAGAAATAGACTCCAAGACTTTTGTTTAAAGAGAAACGACTCAAAAATGATTTATGTTTCAAGTGAAATGTTGCGTGTTGTGAGTACTATAAATTATACACAAATAATGTGCAAGTATACACAATCGCTCAAGTAATATAGTGATGAGTGAGTATCGTCTCCACAGGGATTGGGTGAAATTACAAAAGTCTAACCAAAGCAATGCACTATTCTATCTAAGTATAGTTAGTCTTGATCTATACAAATGTCACAGCAAATGAAAATTGTATGAAGGTGGATGTAGATGAATGGTCTGATGGTGTAGCAAATGGAAATGCAGTGGCAAGAACAGATGTTTAGTGTTGAAAATGGTATAATGTCGAGGCAATGAAAAATGGTAAAAACAGTAAATAAATAACTAATAAAAGATGAATAGATAATCCTCACACGACAAGCTTCCACTGGAATGAATGGTAGGGATTGATTTAAGGATGCTAAACTTATCTCTCACGCATATCTAAGCTATCTACTCTTTACTTACTCGACAGAATCTTCCTAAAGTGTTCCTGCTATCTCTAGTCAAATGAACCTAACAGAATAGGATGCCATGGCATCTGCTCTCACTCAACGATGATGACAACCCACACTATTGATAAAAACACCCTTTTTAGTCGTTGAAATCCTATCCTAGTTGTAGACACTCATTTTCGCCCGGAGATATTTTGTTATATATATATATATATATATTTATTATATATGTATATAGTAGTATAGTTTGTGAAAATATTTTTGACGAAATATAATATATAATTTTCAGAAAATGATTTTCGAAAATTTATATATTATATAGTTTTTGAAAACATTTTTAAAAAATATATAATATATAGTTTTCAAAACATTTTGAAAACATTTATATATTATATAATTTTTAAAACAATTTTGAAAACTTATATAATATATACTTTTTTAAAACATTTTTGAGAAATTATATAATATATAGTTTCAAAAACATTTTTGAAAAAATATATAATATATAGTTTTAAAAACATTTTTGAAAAATTATATAATATATAGTTTTAAAAACATTTTTGAAATAATGTATAGTTTTAAAAAATATTTTTTGAAAAATTATATAATATATAGTTTTAAAAATATTTTTTGGAAACTTATATAATATTTTTAAAACATTTTGAAAACTATATAATGTATAGTTTTGAAAACTTTTTAAAAATATAATATAGTTTAAAAATATTTTTTGAAATATATATTTTATAGTATTATTATTATTATTATTATTATTTATTTACTTGCTTTATTAATTAGTTATTTATTTATTTTATTTATTATTAATTTTTTTTCCATTTTTGTCCAGGTCCAAGAGAGTCTAACGGGTCCAGTCACGTTTGGGCCTGATCCAACCCAGAGTTCAAAGTTAGGGTTTTCACATTTCAGTAGGATAGGCGCCGCATGAGAAAACAAGGCAGCCAACGGCCAAGCGTCAAATCCGGCCAAAATCCATCATGAAACAACCGAAGCAGTGAACCCCAGCTAAATCGGAACTGACCCATCCCGTTTTAGCCGGTCAATCACGATTGATCACACGAACGACACGATCCCGAGATCGTCGGGACTCACAACGGTCGGTGGGGGTTATAAAAACCCACGACCATCAACGTGAAACGAGAGGGGGAACCAAACAGTACACATAGATCATCGACCAAAATGACCATCAACAGTCGGCCGAAAACAGGAACCCAAAAGTAACACAGAAACAAACCGCATCATCAACAACCCATATCAACACTGCCAACACAGTAAACAAAACCGAGGGAACATCAACACAAAAACCACGAAAGAAGCCACTATCGAAACAAAACACAACCATAACACAAAATAAACCAAAACACCAACAAAGAACAGAAACAAAAGTAGACAACCCCGATCCAAGCCATGAAGGGCCATCGGAAACGGAAAAGTCACCGGAGAAAGGTAGGTGTCGAACGGTTTTTTTGTAGATCTACGGTTATTTGGGTGTGTTTTAAAGATTTGGGGCTCGGTTTCGGGTTAACGGCAATGAGAGGAGTATTTTGAGGGGTTTCAGCGACGGCGAGTGGCCGGAAATCGCTAAGGGAGAGGAGTTGAGAGCCTTTTCTCGTTTGAGAGAGATGATTCTGTGAGAAAGTGTTGAAAATGAGTGGAGAAGAGGTGTGTTTGGGCATTTATATACGAGGGACCAGTTTGCAAATAGAGGATTTTAAATCCTCTCCGGAGTCCCTCATATTTTGATTCACCTTTCAATTCAGCCACTAATTGTAATTTGCCCCCCAATTTCTGATTTAATCAATTTAATCCTTACTATTTTTTTATTTTGCAAATTAACCCTCTGATTTTGTTTTATTTTTTTTGCAGTACATTTTTAACACTAATATTCACTCCCTCCATTTTTAATTTATTGCAATTCAAACTTCTAAGCTTTTATTTTATTTTAGTTTATTTTTTTAGAATTGTTTTTTGCTCCGTTTTGCTACTTTTTAATTTTAGCACTTTTTTTATTCAGTTTATTTAACATTTGTTTATTTTATTTATCTTGTTTTTTTATTCTATTTTTTTAGTTTCATTTTCATTTTTTGGGTTTATTTAATATTCGTTTATTATTATTACTATTTTTCCCCTAACATATTTTCTTTTTAGAAGAATTCCGATCAAAGGTAAGTAATTCGAATCGAATGTTTTAAATTTTAATTTTAATTTTCACAATTAAGACAACCGAAAAATTAATTGGTCCCGAAAGGGTGGTTCAAGGGTGCTAATCCTTCATTGAACGTAACTGACTCCCGAACCCGACACGTTTATGGTACAATATAGATCAGGTAAGATGGTGTCCGACCCACCTAAATTCATTTTAAAATGGTCGGTGGCGACTCTAACACATTTAATCTAAGTCGAAGCCCGATTCCAGGCCCAACTGAAAGACGGTCGCGACAGCTTGGCGACTCCACTAGGGACAGGTAAGTGAGTCAGGCCAGAATTAATTTTCGATTGTGTTTTTATGCGAAAATGGTAAATTTTAATTTTAATTTATTTATTCGATTCCAATTATTTACCTTTGATTATTTCTCAAAGAAATAGTTGTACTGACATTTTTTTTCAATGATTTCAGATTTTTGAAAAGTTTCTATCTCTGGCTCTATACCCGAGCTCTGAACCCTATTTAAGTAGGGGTGAAAGCGACGCCTTCGTGTGAATTTATTCACCGCATAGACATAAGGGAATGTGTCCTCTCGTGTTTAACTTAGTCCACACAAGCTTGTAATGGGCTTAGGACTAAGGGTCTGGCAAGCCCAAGGGGGCACCAGCAAGGAGAACTCGAGTACCTTTTTAGAACCAAAACCAGGAGAGTACAGGGAATTAGAGCCCACCCCAAGACCTCATTCCAAACCCTATGCTACTTTGTTTCCTGCTTTATTTTCTATTTAAAGCATGCGAACTAGACAAATATGCGGTCAGGATTTGTTTGAAATTATCATGCGGAATAGAGATCATGTCCGGGTAGGAATTAAAGCATGTGGGGTAGATATCATGTGGGGTAGGATTTTTTTTCATTTTTATTATTTTGATTTACCTCACTAACTCTTTTTATTTTTTGTTCTCCCATCATTCGCATAATTTAAAACGAGGTGTTGATCCACCAAAAACGTGTTTGTTAAACATGAATAATCTACATTAATGGACAAAGGGGTTGTAATACAAGAGATGAACATGCAGAGGACAATCTACAAGGCGACTATGTGTCACATTCAATCCAGAAGACGTGGTGCCCACAATTGAAGAGTAAGTCACTCTGCTGCATTATAAAGGACTCAGAATGAACCGGGTCTACATCAAGCACAACGAAAGTCTATCTTTGAAGAACTGACTGGCAAAGATTGCAGGGGCAAGACGAGGAAAAGGTTACTGACCCGGACGCTCCTTTCGAAAACTACGAGAACAAGATGGCGCAACCCTAGCTGAGTTGAATGCCATTGCTGATGAGTTCAAGAAGTAAGCTTCGGATAGTTTCTATCGATGGAGGGCTCTAATGGTGTTACTGTTAGGGAACAGACTCAGCAGAGAGTGGAAGCCGACGGTGCAGTCCTTAGAGACTTTTTTTTGGGCAAACAACTTGACATTTGCACGGTTCTTCCAAAGAAGCTAGAGTGGTTCGACAAGTTATTCAACCGGTGACGGAAGAAGGCGGAAGACTAATCAACATGTCAGAAGTTGTCATAAAATTTTTATCTCTTAAAAGATAAAACACTTTTGTCCCCAATAAGGATTATTTATAATAACAGACACATTTTTTGGATTAATACCTCGAACATTGCATGCATTATGCATCTAGACATATTTTGCATTTTGTTATTTTTCTTTACATTCGCATTAACTAACATATGCATGTCTCATCAAAAGGAACACATACTAGATACACCACCTCAAGCATTGGATACACCCCTTCTGCATAACACCCGCCTGAAAAAGAAGAAGATGGAAGCAAGAATCGAGAAAATCGAGGATAACATGGCCAAATTACAGAAAGAACTTGAAGATAAGATAAACCAGAGTAGTCTGAGTACAATTATGAAAAATCAAGAGTCCTTGATCGATCAAATTGTGGCCAAGTTGTCTGGTCTACATCAAGCGAGTGCACCTGGGGCAGGTTCATCGGAAGGGGTAGCTAAGTAACCTACCCCACGAGTGATTATCGAACCTGGAATCTTACCCGAACTTCAAGAGGATTTATCCATTGCAAAAGCAAAAACCCCATCTACTACAGAGATATAAATTGTTATATTTAACTCTAAGAACAATCCAGGTTATTACCATGCACCGGATTTGGACGAAGAGGACAAAGCGAAGAAGATGGAGGAAAAAATCAAACAATTGGAGGACCAAATGAAGGCAGTCAAAGGAGACCATGAGTACCATGAAATCGACGCCGCGGAACTCAGTCTAGTCCCAGACTTGGTTCTTCCTCCGAAATTTAAGTCCCCGAAATTCGAGAAGTTTGACGGGAACAGTTGTCCATCCGCTCACATCACCATGTTCTGTCGAAAGATGACAGGATATGGAGGAAACGACCAACTCCTGATCCACTGCTTCTAGGAGAGTCTGTCGGGCTCAGCCATTCAGTGGTACAACCAGTTAAGCCGATCAAATATCAAGACCTGGAAGGACCTGGCCAAGTCATTTCTGGAATAATACAAGCATGTCAATGACATAAGGCCAGATCGAGTTATGCTACAAAGCAAGGAAAAAAAGCATAACGAGAGTTTCAGGCAATACACACAAAAATGGAGGGATTTGGCTGTGCAAGTTCATCCACCGTTTGATGAAAAGAAAACCCGAAAACTTTTCATACAGACCTTGAAGACTCCATACTTCGGGCACCTAGTTGCGATCACATCAGGAAGCTTTTCAGACTTGGTTATGGCTAGAGAAATGATCGAGTCAGCCATAAAGCAAGGAAAAATTAAGGATGGGGATGCCAGTACGAAACCTCCTATACGAGAGAGGGATGGAGAGATTAACAACATCAACCATGCCTGTAAAGGTGTTACAATCTCCAAACAGAAATCAACTACAGTTGTACCGTCAGGTACTTCTAAACAAGATTCCAGAGAACCAAGGAGGGAAAGTGAACATTTCGACCCTATTCTCATGACCTACAAAGAGCTTTACCATCAATTTATGGACACCCATATAGTGTCACCATACCCGGTGGAACCCATGAAGCCCCTATACCCCAAGTGGTATGATGAGAATGCACATTGTGAATATCACGGCGGTGTCCCAAGGCACACAATTGAGAACTGTTACGCATTCAAGAGAGTCGTACAGAAGATGCGTAACCAGAACTGGATCGACTTCAACAACTTGGGGGCATCCAAGTGAGGAAGACCATTTTATCATTTGAGACATTTTGTTTGAATTTGTTTTTTTCTCAAGTTTGTGTAAGGACATTCGAATAAATTTATGTTATTTTAAAGATGTTAAGCAATGAATCACATTTACAAACTTGTAATTCTTTGAATATCATTTGAATTAAGAAACTCTGTAAATGGTTCAAAGTTACAAATCTTTGACAGAGTAACATAATTTAAAACAAGGACTTTGGCCTTACCCAGAATATACACTCAAGTATCGTACCCTGATCTTGAAATTTAACCTTTTTCCTTTCATAAGGTGGGGACAACATGGGCATCATTTGCATATGACAATTACTATAGTTTTTGTTTAAGACATTTAATGATGATCATTATCTTTACAGATGGAATAGTTGAGTAAATGAATCTAGTTTAGGTTAGTTGCTTAAAAATTGAACTCTAAAGATGAGATTTCTTGACTTTCAAAAAAACCTAGACTATAACAGGTTCTTCTTAGCAATCTTAAGAAATTAAATTCATAAAACTGAGCTATTCCGCTAAGGCAATTGGTTATAGAGGAAACTTGAAAGCCATAGCTTATGAGTAGATTATGTTCAAACCGTGACATTTCTCGAACACCTGGCAATTCGGTGTTTGCTCCACTACTATTGTTCGGTCGAAGACTTTGTGATGGGATGAACCCTTTAGTGAACTTGATAAAACTGATTATAATGTTAAGTTGTCCCTCTAAAGCAATTGGTTAAACACCCCGGCTTTATGGATTTAGCTAGCCAGATAATGGCAAATTAAATCAAATTTATCTGAGCAAGAACTTTTTGGTAATGATGGACTAAGGGAGTTAAAGAACACCTGTTATAGTCAACTACACACGAGCACTCAAGAATTTCATTTTTAGACCGATATTTTTTGCACTGCCTTTGTTAGAGGAGCCTACAAATCTTGAACAAATGGAAGATTTCAGAGGATCGAAATAAAAGGTCTAGTAATTGATCATGCTAGTTGCGTTATTTTGTCCACACCCGGTTGAAATAAAATGACATTTTGGGTTACCGAAACCTTAGAAAGGAGGCCAACCTAAAGCCAACTCATCCATTTGAACATTTGTCAAAGAGCTGTAACTCTGAAAGCATTAAAAAAGCTCTTGATTCCTTTGGTGTTCTTTGAACTCACGTTTACAATTTGATTCAATTGCGAACAATATTTTACAACATTTTTATCATTTTCCCTCCTAAAACAAGAAAAAGGAGAAAAACATTTTCAAACAGAACAGTCTCAGATATGAAAAGTTTGTAAAGCCAAATCTCAAAAAGAGAATGGGGCATGATCGGTTCCAAGGACCAGATTGGCAGACAAAGCATGAGACTCCATCCAGGAGATAAAGCATAACTCATTCATGTTGCATGCATCTTAGACATAATTAAGAGCATCACCTTCATTATTTTTCGCATACATGATTTTTTACAGTTTTTTAGAGTCAAGTTTCGACTTCAAGATGAAGGATACTCGATTCGAAAGTTCCTTTAAAGAACGATGGTGGTTGCTTAACTCAGCAGCAGGAAGCTACACCTCAACCAATTTGACAGATTGAAAGATCGTTAATCAACTTCAGATGAGTTCGAGAACCAATTCAGAACAAATCCAGTTCAACTCAACTAACCAATGAGCAACATGTTTCTAGTTAATGTCTTCAAGCCATATATCAATTCCACGACGGAAGATATACGACTGACAAAATTTATCAGTGGACTTTCTTGTGAAGGGAAGTCATCCAAAAATCATATTACTTGGTTCAGACCTGCTCAGAGGAACCACCTGAAGAACTATGACTGGTTTAGACTGTGAAGGGAAGCCATTTTTAAGACAACATTTGCAGCATAACTCAAGGCTAGAAGAGTTATCTGCCAACAAAGACCTTCGAGTTCAACTACGCTTAGCTCCAAGGCACATCATTTGTAACATAGCTCAAGGTAAGAAGGGCTATTTTCCAACAAAAGACCTTCGAGTTCGACTACATTCAGCTCCAAGGCATATCATTTGCAGCATAACGTAAGACGAGAAGGGTTATCTGCCAACTAAAGACATTTGAGTTCGACTACGCTCAGCTCCAAGGCGCATCATTTGCAGCATAGCTTAAGTCGAGAAGGGCTATATGCCAAAGACCCTCGAGTTTGATCACACTCAGCTTCGAGGGCACATCATTTACAACATAACTCAAGGCTAGAAGGGTTATCTGTGACCAAAAGTCCTTCAAGTTCGACTACGCTCAGCTCCAAGGCACATCATTTGCAGCATAGCTTAAGTCGAGAAGGGCTATCTACTAAAGACCCTCGAGTTCGATTACACTCAGCTTCAAGGGCACATCATTTGCATCATAACTTAAGTCGAGAAGGGTTATCTGCCAACCAAAGACCTTCGAGTTTGACTACGCTCAGCTCCAAGGCACATCATTTGCAGTATAGCTTAAGTCGAGAAGGGCTATCTGCCAAAGACCCTCGAGTTCGATTACACTCAGCTTCGAGGGCACATCATTTACAGTATAACTCAAGGCTAGAAGGGTTATCTGTCACCAAAGACCTTCGAGTTCGACTACGCTCAGCTCAAAGGCACATCATTTGCAGCATAGCTTAAGTCGAGAAGGGCTATCTGCCAAAGACCATCGAGTTCGATTACACTCAGCTTCGAGGGTACATCATTTATAGCATAACTCAAGGCTATAAGGGTTATATGTCACCAAAGACCTTCGAGTTCGACTACACTCAACTCAAAGGCACATCATTTGCATCATAGCTTAAGTCGAGAAGGGCTATCTACCAAAGTCCCTCGAGTTCGATTATACTCAGCTTCGAGGGCACATCATTTGCATCATCAAGGCAAGAAGGGCTATTTTCCAACAAAATACCTTCGAGTTCGACTACGCTCACCTCCAAGGCACATCATTTATAGCATAGCTCAAGGCAAGAAGGGTTATCTGTCAATAAAATTATCGAGTTCGGTTCCATTCAACTCGATGACACCTCAATCACACTACTGTTCGGCTGCAATCAAGGTTTTTAATTCGAAAAGAAGACCTGGGTTAACCTTGCCTTAGTGACAATAAGTCATTTTTCCGGTAGCATAGCTTAAGTTGAGAAAAGTTATCTGTTAGTGAAGACCTTTCGAGTTCGGTTTCATTCAGCTCGAAGGCCTATCAACCACATGTTGGAGTCAAGGACTTATTTTCCAATCAAATTTTAACCAAGGTCTTTAAACCGAGAAGAATACCAAGGTTGACTATAATTTGGCAACGAGAAGCCACATTATGATTCAAATTCTGAACTATGACTTCAATTCCATATCATTTAAAGGTGGACTCGACTTCACGACGGAGGGGTCATCCACAACTTAAATTCGACAGGGAGTTATTCCTAACTCAAATCAATTTTCAGCTTCACCGAGTGAAAATTTGTGTCCTTTTATCTTTGTCCTATTTTTCGTTCCACGAAAAAGGACAAAGAGGGGCAGCTATAGACACTCATTTTCTCATGGAGTTATTTTGTTTTATATATATATATATATATATATATATTATATATGTATATAGTAATATAGTTTGTGAAAATGTTTTTGACAAAATATAATATATAATTTTCAGAAAACGATTTTCAAAAATTTATATATTATACAGTTTTTGAAAACATTTTTAAAATATATATAATATATAGTTTTGAAAACCTTTTGAAAACATTTATATATTATATAGTTTTTAAAACAATTTTGAAAACTTATATAATATATAGTTTTTTAAAACATTTTTGAGAAATTATATAATATATAGTTTTAAAAACATTTTTGAAAATTATATAATATATAGTTTTAAAAACATTTTTTGAAAAATTATATAATATATAGTTTTAAAAACATTTTTGAAATTATATAATGTATAGTTTTAAAAAACATTTTTTGAAAAATTATATAATATATAGTTTTAAAAATATTTTTTGAAAGCTTATATAATATTTTTAAAACATTTTGAAAACTATATAATGTATAGTTTTGAAAACTTTTTAAAAATATAATATAGTTTTAAAATATTTTTTGAAATATATATTTTATAGTATTATTATTATTTTTTTCTATTTACTTGATTTATTAATTAGTTATTTATTTATTTTATTTATTATTATTATTTTTTTTGTTTTTGTCTAGGTCTTAAGAGAGTCTAACGGGTCCAGTCACGTTTGGGCCTAAGCCAGCCCAGAGTTCAAAGTTAGGGTTTTCATATTTTAGCAGGACATGCGTCGCTTGGGAGAACAAGGCAACCAACGCCCAAGCATCAAATCCGACCAAAATCTGTCATGAAACAACCGAAGCAGTGAACCTTGGCTAAAACGGGACTAACCCATCCCGTTTTAGCCAATCAACCACGAACAGTCACACGAACGACACGATCCCGAGATCGTCGGGAGTCACAACGGCCGGTGGGGGGTTATAAAAACCCACGACCATCAACGTGAAATGGGAGGGGGAACCAAACATTACACAGAGATCATCGACCAAAACGAACATCAACAGTCGGCCGAAAACAGGAACCCAAAAGCAATACAGAAAAAACTACATCATCAACAACCCATATCAACATTGCCAACATAGTAAACATAACCGAGGAAACATCAACACAAAAACCACGAAACAAGACACTATCGAAACAAAACACAACCACAACACAAAATAAACCAAAACATCAACAAAGAACAGAAACAAAAGCAAACAGCCCCGATCCAAGCCACGAAGGGCCATCGGAAGCGAAAAGGTCACCGGAGAAGGGTAGGTGCCGAACAGTTTTTTGTAGATCTACGGTTATTTGGGTGTGTTTTAAATATTTGGGGCGCGGCTGTGGACGGCGGTGGCGGGTGGCCGGAAATCGCTAAGGGAGAAGAGATGAGATCCTTCTATCGTTTGAGAGAGATGATTATGTGAGAAAGTGTTGAAAATGAGTTGAGAATAGATGTGTTTGGGCATTTATATACGAGGGACCAGTGTGCAAATAGAGGATTTTTAAATCCTCTCCGGAGTCCCTCATATTTTGATTCGCCTTTCAATTCAACCGCTAATTGTAATTTGCCCCCCAATTTCTGATTTAATCAATTTAATCATGATTAATTTTTTTATTTTGCAAATTAACCCTCTGATTTTGTTTGTTTTTTTTTGCAGTGCATTTTTAACACTAATATTCACTCCCTCCACTTTTAATTTATTGCAATTCAAACTTCTAAGCTTTTATTTTATTTTATTTTATTTTTTAGAATTGTTTTTTGCTCCGTTTTTCTACTTTTTAATTTTAACAGTTTTTTATTTAGTTTGTTTAACATTTTTTTTAATTTTTTTATCTTGTTTTTTTATTCTATTTTTTAGTTTCATTATTCATTTTTTGGGTTTATTTAATATTCTTTTATCATTATTATTATTACTATTTTTTCCCGAACATTTTTTCTTTTTAGAAGAATTCCGATCAAAGGTAAGTAATTCGAATTGAATGTTTTAAATTTATATTTTAATTTTAATTTTCACAATTAAGATAACCGATAAATTAATTGGTACCGAAAGGGCAGTTCAAGGGTGCTAAACCTTCCTTGACCGTAACCGACTCCCGAACCCGACACGTTTCTGGTACAATGCAGATCATGTAAGATGGTGTCCGACCCACCTAAATTCATTTTAAAATGGTCGGTGGTGACTCTTACCTGTTTAATCTAAGTCGAAGCCCGATTCTGGGCCCAACTAAAAGACAGTCATGACACTAGTCTCTCTCGAGTACTAAGGGATTAGGATATAGTATTCCTAGGTCGGTTCAAAGCCCCTTAAAAATACTATAACCCATTGCTTATGAGGATCTTGTCTTTTGTTTCTCTCGAATACTACAAGTATCTTTAACTTAGGTTTCTCTCGAACACCTAACCTTTATCTAAGAAATGGACACTCTTATGCCTCTTACAAACTTAGATGGTGAAGCATTCATAAGCAAAGAAAGCAAATATCCAAGATAAACATAAATATACCATTAAAATAAAGTTTAAACAACCATTAAACCAACCACCACCAAATAAGTTAGTTCATAGTGGGGTTCAAAATATCCAAAGAACAAGCCTTAAAATATTCGTTCCAACAACCCAAAAATAATATGAAAATAACAGCAAAGGGAAGTGAGAAGAAGCCTTCGACGCGCGCCACCGGAGCTCTCCTCCGCCACCACGAACCACCTTAGGTTACTAGCTCCTCTCAGACGCCTACCTTGCCACTCCTTGGAGCTTTATTAATGGAGGAAAACCCAAGGAAGAAGAAGGGAAAAATAAAATAAAAATGAGATTTTTCTATTCTACCCTATGTGTGTGCGTGTGTCCCCTCCCTCTCTCCAATGAGGTGTCAATTATAATAAAAATATCTAGGGGTAATGATGAGGTTGTTGGGTGCAAAATACCCCTCATACCCCTAGAATCACACCATATGTGTGAACCTTATCCTCCAGGTGGCAGTGGTCCTCTGGCAGGCGATTACAACAATCATTTCACGTGCAGAGCCAACTATCCTCATATATCTGTATCTTTTTGTCATTTTCTGCGCCAGAAATGCCAAGGCATTTTGAATCTGCTTCAGCAACGTCTGATGTCGCGGCATTACTTTCCTGAAGAATCCTTTTGTCCACTACTCCCTGTACACCACAAACAACTGCACCTTTCTCTCATACAACACCATTAAGAAATAAAACATCAATACCACCACACATGCAACTCTATGCAACTACATGATCCTAAAATAACTAAAATGAGCTTTTAAATAAACAATAACTTAAGTGAAAAAAGTCTTAAAAGTAGCCTTTTAGGAAGTTAACACCCCCCAAACTTAAGCTATTGATTGCCCTCAAGCAATGGATAGCAGTTACATAAGCAGAATGTCATAGAAACTTTCAACAATAAGACAGTAGGACAAAATTAAATTTCAACCCTCAGAACAATAGGCTTCAAATTGCTAAACATATCAAGAAGTCAAGTACTTTTCCCTAGGTCAAGATTCTTTGCGGTATTGTGTGTGCGTGATTGCATCCAATCTATACTTAGCAAATTTAGACAATTTCTACTCCAGTCCCCTAGTTTTTGCCAAGGCATTTACTTATTCATTAAGCACACTTTTTTCTGAACTTTTTTTAAAGATGCTGTTATGAAAGGGAGTCAGCCCATCACACCTATTCTTCCACACTCTAGGTGAAAGGGAGCATACTTTCCACCCCCAAGCTAGTTAAGTAGAGTCATCCCGTTACTACTTTCATTCACTCATATGCGTGAGGCTGCCATTTATTAAAGAGAGTTCCAGGCAATGCCACGGTATAGAGGAGTGTCCCTCTAAAGCTATGCCTAAGCATTTATTCACAATTTCATATATAAGGGAGTTGTTTTTTATTTTTCTTTTAAGAACAATACTATATTTCAATGCCAGAACTAACTAGAGTTCATTCATAAAAATTCTAAATTTTCTAAGTATAGAAAACATACAAATCGCGTAAATTATTTTCACAAAGCATCAAGCCCTAGAGTGAGTTCTATCATTTTAATAGTCATTTACATTCAAATTATAGCATAAAAAAATCATCATCATTGGGTATCCTCAAAACATTCTATCTAACTATCCTACTATTTACTGATGCCATGGCATAATACTACGCTAATGCTATCATGTATATGCTCTACTGAGAACACTACCTCCCCCAAACTTAAGGGAAGCATTGTCCTCAATTCTTAAAGAGAACTAACCTAAATAAAAACTAAATTCCATGCAATGAAATGCAAACTAAATGAAAATGAATGCAAGTGACGTACCTCAGGATTTGCGTGGTGGAGTTGCCTTGGAGCTACTGGCGGCTTCTCGTCTGGTGCACTTACGTAGTGGTGCTGGGCTGGACTCTAAAGAACTAGAGTAATAATGCGCAATATTCCTATGTTCAGTCGTTGTTTTGGTGCGTCGGCTACTACGTGGTGTAGGAGAAGGATCGGGTGCAGGAACGGGACTGGGTGTTTCTTCAACAGGGACAGTAGGTGGATATTCAGGGGTCTCAGAATGGTACGGATCAAGAGTCTGGTCATCAACTGGAGGATCGGTTGCATCTTGCTCGGGCTCGGGAGATACCTCAGCATTGAATGCCGGTAGAATTTCACCCGGAAAGCCAGGGAAATTCCGGTGACCGTGGGGATTAATTTCTTGAAACATCGTTTCCACCACATCATCTATATGCTTCACATATCAAAAGAAATTATGGATGTCACCATGTAAAACATGCATGTGAGTCTGAGTCTACATCACAGCTTCTTCGAGAGCAAGCAACCTTGCCTCGGCATTTGATTGTTCAGTACCTGCAGATTGCTCATGAGCAGAGTCCTTAGACTTTGGATTTTCAATCCCCAAAAATAGTGGTAATTTAGCCCTAGTTATGCCTGAAATTCCAGGTAAAATTTCACCAAAATCATTCTCTTCAACCTTTTTCTTACGACACAAAGCAATAATTAATTTAGGGAACACTAAAGCACTTGTCTTTTTACCCAAACACTCATGAACTTGATCAACAATGATTCGACCAACATCAATAGGATGTGATACCATGATCGAGTGTAAAAGTATTAAACGAGAAAGTGATACCATCGTATTGTGAGAGTAGGTATGAGCTTGTGTTTGAGGAAATGGTTCCATAACTTGGCACGCGATTGAAGACGCTCTCGGTTGACCGAATATCGACTGCTTTGGCGACCATTCCACTCGGTGTTTGCAAAGCACAAGTCCTCCAAAATCTCATCGTATGCAGTGCTATCGACATCATTTTCGAACGTGGTATGTCGGTCCTCCACATCCTGTAAATAAAAATACCTATTAATCGTAGAGGGTGTAAACCAAATCTGTTTACCTCACACAAAAAATGGAGTGTTGGTTCGGCTTGGAAATATTTGCATAAAACTCCTTAACCAACGAGGCATTAATCGAACCTAGATGCCTTGAAAACTTCTGCCATTTGAGTGGAGTAACAATGTCCATCACATCTGGCCCAAAATCACTGTCGGTCTCGGGTAAAGATAAAACCTAAGTCAAAGAAGAGTTTTCGGTTCTTGAAATTTTGAAACTGTGCCTTGGCTTCATTGTTCTTGAATTGTTGTAATGTGGAAGCTTCGGTTGTGGCAGGTCTTGTATGCACCATTTTCAGTGGTTGTCAAGTAAGAAAAATGAAAAAAGAAGAAGCTTTGAGAGTGTTAAAAGCTTGAAGGATATTCGGCTATGGGGGAGAATGAGAGAAGGAGATGAAGAAATGAGAGAGAAAAAGTAAAAGTTAAAGATGAAAGAGAAAAAGTTAATAATGAAATATAAAAGAAAAAGTTTAAAATGAGAGGGAAAATGGGTGATATGACGATTAAAAAAATTTGAGTGGATGGGGTTAATGCGTGTATGGGGAAGGAAAATATCCTGCCAAAAGTAATGATGATGATGGGACAAAACTTGGAGATAGAAAAGTGAAAATCAGAAATAAATTAAATTAAAAAGAAACAATTCAAAGGAATATCTTCCCCATTTAATGCGTTGTCCTTTCATCCCTTTGGTAACCGCTCCCTGCACGGTTTGTAGCACTGTGGGCCCTATGAATTAAATCAAAAATTATCTACAAAATAAAATAAAAACAAAAATAAAGAGAAGAATAAATTTAAATTTTTATTTATACACAGACATAAATTCATGCCGTGGCATCGAATTTTGGTTTTCAACTGGGCAGTCTTCAACATCGTACAGATTTAAAACTGCCTTGTTGTGCGGTGTTGGAACTCCATTATAGGCCTTGAGACGCTGGCCATTGACTTTGAAGATCGTCCCATCTATATTCTTGATGTCAACCCTATATGGGGATAAACATGATGCACCTCAAATGGTCCTAACCATTGATATTTTAGCTTTCCAAGAAAGAGTTTAAGTCTGGAGTTATAGAGCAAGACTTGTTGGCCCACATGAAAATGTCGTGACATCAGTTTCTGGTCATGCCACTTCTTGGTTTTCTCTTTCTATATCCGAGCATTCTCATATGCTTATGCTCTAAACTCTTCCATCTCATTGAGTTCTAGTAATCTCTGCTCCCCAGCTAATTGAGCATCAAAATTCAATTGCTTGATGGCCCAGTACGCCTTGTGTTCAAGTTCAACTGGCAGATGACAAGCTTTCCCATACACTAGCTTGAATGGTGACATTCCCAAAGGAGTCTTGAACACTATTATATATGCCCAAAGTGCTTCATCTAACTTCAGCGATCAATCCTTACGCCTTGGGTTCACCACTTTCTCTAAAATCTGCTTGATCTCTCAATTGGATATCTCAGCTTGGCCATTCGTCTGTGGATGATATGCCATGGCAATCTTATGTCGAACTCCTATCTCATCAATGACTTGGCAATCAACCGAGTAAAAATATTCTTATGCAAAAACTTGAGTACGTTTTAGAGTCATTTCTTGATGTTGCTATTGCTTCCACCCATTTTGATATATAATCCACAACAAGCAAAATGTATGGATTTCCTCCAGAATGTAGGAATGATCCCATGAAAATGATGCCCCACATATCAAACAACTCTATCTCCAGAATATTTTGCAGTGGCATCTCATGTCGTCAGGAGACGTTTCCAGTCTGTTGGCATCAATCACAAGCTTTGTAAAATACTTGGGCATCTTTGAACAGAGTTGGCCAGTAAAAGCATGATTAGAGGACCTTAGCAGCAGTCCTTGCTCCACCAAAGTGGCCTCTACATGGGGCTGAATGACAATGGTACAAAATGTCACGCTGTTCTTCTTCGGGTACACATTGTCTAATGAGGTGATCGGCACAATGCTTGAACAAATATGGCTCATCCCAAAAAAAGTGCCTTGCATCATGCTTGAATTTTTTTGGCGTGACTATCTAAATCAAAAGGCAATATTCCACCAACAAGAAAATTAACAAGGTCAGCATACCACGGGATTACCCCGACATATAAAATTTTCTCATCAGGAAATTCCTCTTGAATATCTACAGTGTCATGGCATTCAGAGTTGTTTTCTAGCCTAGATAAGTGATCAACAACTTGATTTTTAGTTCCTTTTCTATCTACCACCTCTAAGTCATATTCTTGCAAAAGTAAGATCCACCTAATAAGTCTAGGCTTGGCATCCTTTCTGTTTACTAAATATTTTATAGTCGAATGATCAGTCTGAACAATAACTTTAGTGCCTATTAGGTAAGGTCTAAATTTATCAAAAGCAAATACCACGACAAGTAATTCTTTCTCAGTGGTGGTGTAGTTCAATTGTGCTTCATTTAAAGTACGGCTAGAATAATAAATCACATGAAAAAGTTTACCTCGGTGTTGCCCCAAAACAGCTCCTATGACATAATCGCTTGCATCACACATTAGCTCAAATGGTGATGTCCAATCGGGAGGAACTACAATAAGTGCTGAGATAAATCATCGCTTTAGCTCAGTGAATGCGCCGAGGCATAACTCGTCAAACACAAAGGGTTGGTTTTATTGAAGCAATGTGCACAAGGGCTTAGAAATCTTGGAGAAGTCTTTGATAAATCTTCTATAGAATCCAGCATGTCCAATAAAACTTCTTATGCCCTTGACCTAAGGTGGTGGTGGCAACTTTTCAATCACTTTAATCTTCGCTTTGTCAACCTCAATACCCTTGTGAGAAATTTTATGGCCTAATACAATGCCTTTAGCCACCATGAAGTGACATTTTTCCCAATTTAAGACCAACTCAGCCTCCTCGCATCTTTTGAGAACTTTTGCTAAATTACTGAGGCATCGTTCAAAATCGTCCCCACAGACAGAAAAGTATTCCATAAAAATCTCCAGAAAATCCTCAACCATGTCTGAAAATATGGCTTGCATACAACGCTGAAATGTTATCGGGGCATTACAGAGTCCAAAAGGCATTCTCCTAATGGCAAAAGTGCCATAGGGACAAGTAAACGTAGTATTTTCTTGGTCCTCTGGTGCGATGGCAATTTGATTGTACCCCGAGTACCCATCCAAAAAGCAATAGAATGCTTTTCCGACCAATCGATCCAATATTTGGTCGATGAAAGGTAGAGGAAATTGATCATTCTTTGTAGCTTTGTTGATTTTTTGATAGTCCATGCATATCCTCCATCCGGTAACAGTGCGAGTGGATAATAGCTCATTATCCTCATTATTAACCACCGTCGTGCCCCCTTTCTTCAAAACACATTGGACAGGGCTTACCCATGAGCTATTTGAGATAGGGTAAATCACTTCAGCATCAAGCCATTTCAGAATTTCTTTCATCACCACTTGCTTCATAACAGGGTTGAGTCTTCATTGTGGTTAGATTGAATTGTTGTGGCAATCTTCAAGCATAATCTTGTGCCTGCAGATCATGGGACTACTGCCTTTCAAATCAGCCATAGTCCAACCAATTGCTTTCTTATACTGCATCAAAACACTTAACAAACTTTGCTCTTGATTAGCAGTAAGGTTAGCGGAAATAATCACCGGTAAAGTTTCATCGATACCTAAGTAAGCATATTTCAGATGCCCTGGCAAAGTCTTAAGCTCTAGAGTAGGTGCATGAAATAATGAAGGCTTATGAGGAATAAATTCATCAAAATTCAGAGGTTCAAAATTCATACCTGATCTAACTTGTAGTAAGCTAGATTGCTCCTCCAAAATTGGGAAGTTTTTTTACTCCACTAAGCTTTCATCATCCACCCAATATTCTTTTTTAGCCAGCTGAATGAAATTGTTGTGGCAAAGATGTTCAGTTTCTTCTTCAATTACTGAGTTCAATTCTGAAATGCCTTGACATTTTTCAATGTCATCTACATATTTGAGCATTCGAAACACATTGACAGTAACACACTGATCAGCCACTCTCATGGTGAGTTCACCTTTTTCACAGTCTATCAAGATACGACCAGTGGCTAGGAAAGGTCTTCCTAGAATAATAGGTGCCTTGGCATCAACTTCACAATCTAGAATTAAGAAATCGACTGGAAACACAAACTTATCCACCCTTACTATGACATCCTCGACTCTCCCTTCAAGTTTAACATGGGATCTATCGGCAAGTTGTAAAATAACTGAGGTGGGTCTTGCATCTCCTATGCCAAGCTTCAAGAAAACTGATTTCGGCATTAAGTTGACACTTGAACCAAGATCACATAGTGCCTCTCCAACGAAATTAGCTCCTATCGAACAAGGAATAATGAAGCTGCCCGGATCATTTTGCTTTGGTGGCAACTTTCTTAATGAAGAACAAAATTTTGTTGCCGTGGCAACAGTCTCTACTTTCCTCTTCTTGGCATACATCGGCATCTGTTCAATAGCTTCCAAGAGAGGTACGTTGATATGGAGCTGATCAAGAATGTCCACGAACTTCCTGAACTGAACTTCATCATTATGCTTCTTCAATCTTTACGGGAAGGGTGGTGGAGGTCTGTCTTCTTTAACTACAGGAATAGAATTTGGTTTTGCCTTGGCATCAGAATCTGGTGCCTTAGTAGAATCATTAGTAGAACCCTCCTCTTTGTCCTTCTCAGTAATGAGATCATCATGTAATTCAGCTTCACCATTATCAGTAGTGGAGTCATCATGTTGTGCCCCACTAGCATTGACTTGTTGATTGATTTGTGTTCCACTCCTAAGAGTTAACACGTTGCAATGCTCCATTCCATGCGCTTTAGTGACTTCAGTATCACTTGAAAAACGTCCTTGCTGACGCTCTTGTAATGCTGTTGCAATCTGACCAACTTGTCCTTCCAAAGCTCTCAGAGACGAGCTATTACTTTGAAGTAAGGCACCTTGACTTTAAAGTAAAGCTCATTGATTCTTAATTGAAGTAGAATGGTCTTGCAACATTGTCTTCGTAGTAGATATGAACTCTTGAATGGTAGCTTCCAATGAACTTATGCTCACTGAATTTGAAGCTCATTTATTGGTATTATCCCATGGCATAACATTTTGGTAACCTTAAGGCTCATTGTGATTCTGTTGCCTAGTGGGTTGACTACCATTGTAAGCTCCTTGTTTTCCCCATGAGAAATTGGGGTGCTGACACCATCCAGCATTATAAGTGTTAGAGTAAAGATTGTTGTTGCGTCGATTGAAATTACCTAAAAAGTTGATGGACTCATGGTTGGTCGGGCATTCGCTCTCTTGATGATTGCCTTGGCATAACAAACATGCCAAGCTGGTTGCTTTCACTTCCTTCACCTTAGTAAAATGTTGTAAAATTTTCAGCATATTGGTGATAGCTGAGAGTTGAGTGGACACCGAATCCTTGGTATCTAACTCAAATGCTCCAGGTGCTCTCTTCACACTCCCAAGCCTTGAGGAAGGAAATTGATAATCATTGTTAGCAATTCTGTCCAAGATAGCAAACGCCTCAGTAGGTGATTTATCCAGTAATGTCCCATTTATCGAGGCATCCAGTAACATCCTCGTGGGTGCATTGACTCCAATATAGAGCATAACTATTTGAGTCAAATCGTGAAAACCATGATTTGAACACTTTTGAAGAAAACTCTTCTAACGATCCCAACACTCATACATGGATTCGTCGTCGCCCTGGCAAAAAGATGTTATGTCATTCCTTAGTTGCGTATTCATGTTCGGTGGGTTGTACCTCAATAAGAAATTCTTACAAAGATCAGTCCATGATTCTATCGAGCCAGAAGTACACCACTCAACTAAGCCCTTGCTCGGTCTTGCAATGAATACGGAAACAATTTTAATTTCAGAAAATCCTCATGCACTCATTCTTGGCATAAAGAATCATAAACTTCCAGAAAATTACGAATATGATGCCTGGCATCTTCATTTGGCATACCCCCAAACTGCCTAATAGGATTCAACATGTTGAACATGATTGGTTTAAGCTCAAAATATGCAGCTTGAATTTTGGGTGCCACAATTCCAGGATTTAGATCATTCAGCATCGGATTTAAGTGATCTCGAATAACACGTGGCCTACGAACAGGTTCAACATTGTCTAATGCCGTGGCATTCTGATTTTCATTATCTTGACCAATGATATGGTTTCCAATCTGATACATATTTCCTCGAGCACGTTGAGCACGTCTCCTTTGTCTAAAGAGTCTTTCAATCTCAGGTTCTATCGGTTCCAAAGGCTCTTCAGAATTTCTTCTAGGCATAAACTAAACAAACCTGAAAAATAAAGCAAAAATATCAAGAAAACTATACACAAATAAAAATCCAAAGAAAAATAAAATGCTATCGCAAAACTAATTAACTTCAGGTTGCCAATCCCTGATAACGGCGCCAAAAACTTATTGTGTGTTGTGAGTACTATAAATTATACGAAAATAATGTGCAAGTATACATAATCGCTCAAGTAATACAGTGATGAGTGAGTATCGTCTCCACAGGGATTGGGTGAAATTACAAAAGTCTAACCAAAGTAATGAACTATTCTATCTAAGTATAGTTTGTCTTGATCTATACAAATGTCACGGCAAATGAAAAGTGTATGAAGGTGGATGTAGATGAATGGTCTGATGGTGTAGCAAATGGAAATGCAGTGGCAAGAACAAATGTTTAGTGTTGAAAATGGTGTAATGTCGAGGCAATGAAAAATGGTAAAAACAGTAAATAAATAACTAATAAAAGATGAATAGATAATCCTCACATGACAAACTTCCACTGGAATTAATGGTAGGGATTGATTTAATGATGCTAAACTTATCTCTCACGCAGATCTGAGCTATATAATATTTACTTACTCGACAGGGTCTTCCTAAAGTGTTCTTGCTATCTCTAGTCAAAGGAACCTAATAGAATAGGATGCCAAGGCATCTTCTCTCACTCAACGATGATGACAACCCACACTATTGATAAAAACACCCTTTTTAATCATTGAAATCCTATCCTAGTCTCTCTCAAGTACTAAGGGATTAGGATATAGTATTCCTAGGTCAGTTCAAAGCCCCTTGAATATACTATAACCCATTGCTTATAAGGATCTTGTCTTGTGTTTCTCTCGAATACTACAAGTATTTTTAGCTTAGGTTTCTCTCGAACACCTAACCTTCATCTAAGAAATGGACACTCTCATGACTCTTACAAGCTTAGATGGCGAAGAATTCATAAGCAAAGCAAGCAAATAACCAATATAAACATAAATATACCATTAAAATAAAGTTTAAACAACCATTAAACCAACCACCACCAAATAAGTTAGTTCATGGTGGGGTTCGAAATATACAAAGAGAACAAGCCTTAAAATATTCGTTCCAACAACCCAAAAATAATATGAAAATAACAGTAAAGGAAAGTGAGAAAAAGCCTTTGACGCGTGCCACCGGAGGTCTCCTCGGCCACCATGAACACCTTAGCTCGCTAGCTCCTCTCGGACACCTAGCTTGCCAATCCTTGGAGCTTTATCAATGGAGGAAAACCCAAGGAAGAAAAAGGGAAAAAGAAAATAAAAAAGAGATTTTTCTGCTCTACCCTATGCGTGTGTGTGTCTCCCTTCCCTCTCTCTAATGAGGTGTCATTTATAATAAAAATATCTAGGGGTAATGATGAGGTTGTTGGGTTCAAAATGCCCCTCATACCCCTAGAATCACACCAAATGCGTGAACCTTATCCTCCAGGTGGCAGTGGTCCTTTGGCAGGTGGTTATAACAATCATTTCACGTGCAGAGCCAGCTGTATCTTTTTGTTGTTTTCTGCGCCAGAAATGCCAAGGCATTTCAATCTACTTCAGCAACGTCTGATGCCACGACATTACTTTCCCGAAGAATCCTTTTGTCTGCTATTCCCTGCACACCACAAACAACTGCACCTTTCTCTCATACAACACCATTAAGAAATAAAACAGCAATACCACCACACATGCAACTATATGCAACTACATGATCCTAAAATAACTAAAATGAGCTTTTAAACAAACATTAAATTAAGTGAAAAAGGCCTTAAAAGTAGCCTTTTTAGGAAGTTAACATGAAACAATTTCTAAATTTGGTGTTTTGAGGAAAACTGTCTCAAGTGAGACGAAATTTGTTTTGAGAGAAAATTGTCTTAAGTGAGACAACATTTTGTTCCGAGAGAAACAACATCTAAGGATATTGATAGTCTGTTTGTTCCTACTGGTGGAGGAAATGCATTCAGAAGATCTGATCGTTCACATCAGGATGTTTAATTCCCAAAGATACCCTAACATTTGATGTTGAATTTCCAAAGATGCCCTATCATTCATCGTTTCTTGCTTCAACACTGATTCTAAGCATGAGCTTCACATTTGAGAGCCACATGTCAACTACCCAAGATCCACTCTAGAGAGATTGTCTTATTTGAAAAAATGTTTTTATTCTTCTTGTATTTTCAAAAAGTCTAAAAATATCAATTAAAAGAGTTTTGAAAAATGTTTAATCAAATATTTGAAAATATTGCCCCTTTATAGGTTTCACAATTAACAAATCATAAAATAAGAGCCCATTGGCTATCAAATAATTAATTACGCTTTTAATCCTTCAATAAATTATAGCTATTTGACAAGTGTCAAGATTATTGCTATTTTTAAGGTATGGTTAAGTAAGGAAAGGATAAAAATGTCTCAGGTTGTTATTTTTCGGTCAATGGTTTGGCCTTCTTATTTATTTGATGCTCACTGATATGATGGAGTAGCTTGCATGCTCCTCTACTGGAAGTGTTCTCCAACTCCCAGCTCTCATGTTCTCATTCGGGTTGTGCAATGCCTTATCAAGAGATTTGTGTGACCGCCTTTTATGCAATAGTTGCACCATCTTTATATCTAAGCTGCCTTTTTAGGTTTTCAACTCGAATCCTCCTTTGGTTTCAAAAAATATTTTAGAATTTTTTTAAAATAAAAGATTAATCCTGAAAAGCGAGATGAAATATGAAGATAGCCTCTTCTGTTTAGAAATTCATGTATGATTAGAAGGGACTTTTAAGGCACGTAATGTAGGCCATGGTTCACTGTTATGAAAGAAAGGATAAGTAGACCTAAATAAGTGTTTAATGGTAATTAAACCAAGGATCAATTCATTATGATGCCTTCAATCTTGTCTTGCTCAATTTGAATCTACTCGTATATGTCTTTCTCTGGATGTTCTATGATCTTCAAGTAAAGTGATTCTGGAGTGATTGTGCTTGATCAATCTCATGGTTTGAAGTTCAATGCATCATTTGAGTCGAGGGACTCTTTGCATGTGCTTATTGTCTTCCTTTTTATTCGTTTTTTTCATTGATTTTTTCTTTGTTTTTGCTTTTTCTTTTATTTGCTTTTTTCTTTGCTCTTTGTTTTTTTTCTTACTTATTTTCTCTTTGTTTTGATTTGATCTTCGCACTTGGGATTCGGTTCACCTTTCGATATCTCATCTGAATCAATGTCTTCACTCACACGAGTAGATTTCCTCCATCTTGCCCCCAGTATGGAGGGTGATTCTTGGTTAGGGTTGAATCAGAAGAAAACATAATTTAGGCTCAAAGAGGACACTAGGGATATATTTTCTCCTTTTGTGAAGGGGTAATGAAAGAATGTCTTTCATCATTCATACACAGAAGTCCTTACAGAAGAGGTATCCCTAAGGGGATAGATTTTCAGGAATAATTTTTATTCACATAAAATAATGTAATTGATGCATGACATAATTTATTTTGAATTAATTTCCTTTTTCTGCTCTTTGCTCTCAGCATGTTGCAATTGCACAAGCTCAGCTTTAGAAAATTGCTTCGAGATGCCCACATTGTTTTATTGTAGGAAGTTTCATGTTCAAGTGAATATCTTGTACTCAATGTCTGGTAGAAAAATGTTAGGTTTGCATCTAATAAGACGATGATGTGACTTTATTGGCTCAAAGAAAGGTAAGTGTATGACTTTATTGGCTCAAAGAAAGGTAAGTGTATAACATCTACTCAATCATGATATCTACCGAGCATGCTTTTATTAGATAACAATCATACCCAAACATGCTTTCTACCCAAAATAATTATTTTCAATGAAATGATCCTAATTGCATGGTTTCTAGTTCGCATGCTTTTGCTCAACAAAATTTAATGCAAAAAGAAAGATTCAAAAATGTTCCTCCTTTGTGTACACTTAATTTGGGTATCTAGTGACAGACAGAGGTTCGACATGAATTTATCGGGGTGGGTTAATAGGGCTCACTATATGATGTGTTGGGTTCTAAGAAAAATGGTACTCGAATTGTCCATGTTGGTGCCTCTTTAGGCTGTCAAACCCTCAACCCTGACTCATTATAGGCTCATGTGGATTGAGTTCAATTCGAGAGGATATATTCTCTTATGTTCATGTGGATAAACAATTTATCTCATGTAGACATAAGGTATATGAACCCCAAAGGTTACTAGCTAAAACCTATACCGAGAAACAATTTATCTCACGTAGGCTAAGCTTTCAGCTCAACTTAAAAGGACAAAGCTCATAAGTGATCTTATGATATGTAAATGTACGTGTTGTGTGTGAGGCGAAACTCACAAACCTTTAAAAACACGACAGAAGATAAAATTTTCACAAGCTCAAAACCTGTCTAATTTTGAAGACTAATAAAATCAAAAACCCATTAGTTTAAAAAATATGTATGGTATGCAGAAACTCAAAATAAACAAAAAGATCGCAAATTAAATACAATTTAAATTTGTAATTTCCAAATACGAAACAACGTATAATCGTTCAAGGCCTGACTCTCGAAATCCCCATCGGAGTCGCCAATCTGTCATAACGTCTCTCGCGGGGATCCGTTAGACTTAAAAAATTAGTTTAGGGGAAAAGAGATGAAATTCAATTTTGAAAATGATTTGATTTTAGAGTCGCCACCAACCATTAAATTAGGTAGGTTGGAAATCTAAACATAAAAAAATGGTATGCGTTTTACCAAAGATTCGTTTTTAAGAGTTCGGGAGTCGGTTACGTGTGGGGAAGGGTTAGCACCCCCACAAAGCCCAAACTTTGGTACCCAAACGATTATATATTGTTTAAATATTGATAATTACAAACTCGAAAATATATTTAAATTACGATCCTTTTATTCATTTTACTTTATTCAAAAAGTGTCAATTTTCGGATTACTAATGCCCTTTTGTGTGAACAATCTTCGAGAATGCACTTTATTTGCAGTTAGGATACTTTCCCATAAATTCCTGTCACAAAAAAACATTATTTCGCAATTTTCGCAACGATAAAATAAAATAAAACAAAATAAAGTGAAAAGCGGTGAAAATACTCGAAATAAATAAACGTGGAACAAAGAAAATTATCGAATATAAAACAAACATTTATACGAAATATCCTCGAAAAGATGCTTTCCCTTTAGTTAGGAGATATCTTCATAGATTTCCCTCACATTGAAATTTTCTCATTTCCGTATATTAGAAAATAATGATATTTCATAAAATAGGGTGTTAACAATTATCTAAATATGCACCTAATAAAACAAAAAGAAATAAAAACTTCCATACAAAGAATACTTATAACAATTACACAATTTATATACAAACATATATGAAATTATAACGATCAATAAAACAAAGTTACAAATTTGTATTAAAATGCGTATGCCCAAATATGATAAAATAAAATACCAATAATCAAAATCTAATCATACACAATATATAAGGACTAAATAGCAAAAATAGAAAGTTAAAGGACTAAAATAAAAATAAAAAGTTCAAGGGCTAAAATAGAAAAAACATAAAGTTAAAGGGTTGAACTACAATTATAAATAAATTAGGTCCCAAATAAAATACATTAAATAAATTAGGTACCAAAAATGAAAATATTCCAAAAATAATATTTATGGACTTAAATAAAATGAACAAAAATATAAAGGACCAAACAATAGTTAAAAAAATGCCCAAACAGTAACTAAAATAAAATATTTACAAAAGTCTTGTCCAGATTCGAATAACTACTAAGATTATACACTACATGGAATTAGTGACTAAAAAATAAGTTTAGAAAGATAAAGACTCAAATTCAAATGTCATAAAAAAATGCACAACCCTTGCAATCAATGACTAAAATGAAAAGGATACAAAATCAACAACCAAAAAGCTAAACAGTTAAATAAATATAATATAAAACAAATAGGACTAAAACAAAATGTGAGACATATACAGAGCCCGAAATGAAAATATAAAATTTCATTAAAGTGGTCAGATTACAAAGACCACAAAACTAGAAGGACCTAAATTATGATTTGCCCACGCGCTAAAATGCTCGAATAGTCCCCCTCTAAACGGCATCGTTGTGCCTATATTATATATATATTTCCCTTAAGCTAAAATAGGATCATCTTTCCCATTTTGTTTCGTTTCCCAGTTTTGAAAGAGAGAGAGAGAGAGATACAACCAGAGCAAAGAAACCCAGAATACGATGGAGTCTCCGTCGTGTCTGTAACAACCTGAAAATTTTGAAAAAAAATTTATTAATTAAGTAATTTGGTGATATTTGGTGACTAAAATAAAATTTATGAAAACTTATAGGCCATTTTAGAAGTAAAGGAAATTGAGGGACCAAGCCCTGAATTTACCCTAAAACTGACGGCACCTTTAGTGTTATAAACGTGTTTTCTGATTTCAAATCAGAAAACACAAATGATTTTGCTTAAACTTTGCTCTCCCGTACCCATTCCTTCAAGCTCAATTTCGACACCGTCCGAGCTCCAATCGTAAAATTAAAACCACCATCGTGTTCATCTTCGACCCGTGATCAAAACCCAGTAAACCAATTATAGCGAAACGCTGCCAAACGACGTGAATTTCGAGTCAAATTCTCGACCTTTTTTTAGCACCACCGCCGAGAAAATCTTAAATTCATCTCCGATCGTTGATCGGTTTTCGACACCTCCCGCACCATCGTGTTCCTGGTGTCGTTCCGAGTCCGACGGTGTCATCCTTGTCTCCGTAGGCGGCGGCACGTGTGGGAGGTGGAGCGGTCAAAGATTCAGCCGAGTTGAAATCGAGCTCTCCACCGTTCAAAATTTTGAACCGAGGTTGGTAAGTGACTCAAAATCGCTTAAAATAATTTTTGGAAATTTTTTTCAGGAATTTTTGGAGTCCGAAAGAGCCTTCACGCGCCCCCACGCGCCGCCCCTGCGCGTGGGGGAGTTACGAACTGATGGGTGATGTTGTTTGACCGGTTTGACCAGTCTAAACCGGTCTGACCGGTCCGACCCGGTTCAACTCGACCCGTTGACCTGACGACCCGATGATATTTTGAAAATTATTTTGAAAAATGTGACATTCTGGGAATTATTTTGAAAAAGATGTCATTCTGGGAATTATTTTGAAAAAGGTGACATTCTAGGAATTATTTTAAAAAAGGTGACATTCTGGGAATTATTTTTGAAAAAGGTGGCATTCTGGGAATTATTTTGAAAAAGGTGACATTTTGGGAATTTTTGAATGTGGACTACTGAACCCCTTTGACCATAACTTTGATCGGCTTTAAGTGTTCATTAAACGACCTTTGATTTTGTTCGAGTATACCTATTCTGGTATTTTTCGACGTGCCGAAACCGTTTCCGAAGTCCGTTTCACCGAATTCGAACCCGAAGGCCTCCAAATCATCAGTCAAACCCGTTGACTTTGATTTTGACCAAGAATTTGAATTTTTGAAAAGTCATACTTTATGTTGCTCGACGCCCTGATTCCCATTCCGCACTCTGTTTGGTCAAATTCAGACTCGAAAGCCTTCAAATTGATAGTCAAACCCGAAAATGCTTATATACTTAAGAATTTTAGCTTTGAACAATTAAGTAAGACTTGGGGCTGATAAATTATTGTTGTTTGAAGGTACAAGAGACTCTCCGGATCGTTCGAAAGCTCGACCCAACTCTTCTAGATCAGTTAAACCACGTGTGCCAATATTCACCCGTAAGACCTGTAAATTTTATGATTTTAGAGATTAATTATGTTACCCATTAGTAATATAGTGTTATTAAATTAGGTTCGAAAACTGTAGCAGAGCGTGGTGAGACCAGCAATCAGTAGATCTACTATTTGAACCTATTATCGAGGTGTGTTCCCTATTTATTACTGAACTGTTTTATTTGTTTTACTATGTGGTACACTGAATTCTTTGGTTACTGTTTTATTGATGCACCGATTTAATGTGATGGTTTATGGATTATGACTACTATCTGATTTTGTTTTGAAATGGTATATGATTACCATGTTTATGGATTTATGGAATTTATGTCATGGTGCAATTGAATTTTTGTAATACGAATTTATAAAATACAGTTATGATCAAGCTGGAAAATTTTATGGACCTAATGTGACTCTTAGATAGGTTCTGCGGCCCTAGATCATTCTCGGGTAAGCCCTGCGGCCCTAAGATGTGTTCTTAGGTAGGCCCCATGGCCCCGAAATCTATCTTAGGTAGGCTCTCAGGCCCTAAGATTATGGTATAATTTTATGAGATTACTGCAGTATAATTTTATGAGATTTACTGGACTATGATTTGTTTAGTGTACCTATCATGATTTTATAGTAATGTTGGGACACACTGAGCCTAGCTCACTTTTCGAAAATGTTTTCCCCTTTTAGATATTGTTGGTTAGATTCACCTGATTGAGAACTTGGAGGATCAACATATCTCTTGAAGTATATCGTATTGTAATGTTTTATCTTTTAAGTTGACACTATTTTGGTAACATGGGCCTTATTTTAAAGTATTGGACTTATAATGATTACTCATTTTCTATTTATATTTGGTTTATCGTAAATTTGGATTTTGAAGACATGTTTAAATTAATTTGTTTTTTTTCATTATATTTATGAGTTATATTTTTATAGTGTAAATTATTATAATTTCATAAACGCCATTTATAATGTGATTTTACCATGATTGAATAATGGTTTCGGAACAATATCTTTAAGAATCATGAATGTGATTCACTAGACTTAGTCGAAACGTATAGACCGGGTCTAGGGGGTTACATTTAATTGGTATCAGAGCTTTTGGTTTTTAAACCTCGGACTGTGTATGAGTCCAAATTGAAAATACGGTTTTGAAATATTTTACAAAACCTGTTGCTAAGGCCATGTCTCAAAGTTTTTATGATTTTAATTGTGTTTGAGACTCCAAGTGCTTATCTAACCCTAAGTTTTATCTTATGTAGTAAACTAGAGATCTACCAAAATGAGTGCTAGACATGGACGTCGAACTAGCCGAGGACGAGTGACTAGATTTACAGACCCGATCGGCGAGATTCGAGTAGATCCCCCACCTCCGACAAGTGATTCTGCTCTTACGACCCCGACAAATTTACCTTCTGCTGCTGGGATTGGCATGACTACACCGATCAAGGGAGTAACCAATAGTGAGCCTGATTCTGCCAGAGTTGCATTTGATGAGAATTTTGGTAGACAAATTTTAAAGTTGATTCAAGGAGCGGTCAGAGCTACTGGTGCTGGATCCGAGGTGCCTATTTCTCAAACTCTGATCGCCAATGGGGTCAGGACTTTTGGAGGACAACTTGGAGGAATTCCTACTGAAGCAGAAGATTGGCTTCAAGATACAGAAAGACGTATCGATTAGTTGGGTTTGGACCCAACTAAGAGATATTTGGGGGCAGTAGCGATGTTAGATGGCAATGCCCACACCTGGTAGGAGTCAGTGACCAGTAGTGTTCCTACCGATTGTTTGACATGGGATTTCTTTAAGGAGCGCTTTCGGAGCCAATTCCTGGGGGAGCATTACTTAGTCCAGAGACGACAACAGTTTTAGGACTTGGTTCAGGGTGATATGACTGTTTCAGAGTATGAGATAGAGTTCATAAAATTGTTAAAGTATGGAATCAGTCTGGTACCTACCGAGAGAGATCAATGCCGTAAATTTGCCCTCGGACTCAGATACGAGCTACGTAGGCAGGTGGTAGCCCTTCAAGATGAGATTTTTGATGTGCTGGTGAGCAGAACCAAGGATGCTAAGGAGATGGAGGCTTTAGCTTCTGGTAGAGAGCGTGTTGATCAGGAGTGATCTAGGAATTCTTTTAGCCCTACTGAATCATCCGCACAGTCCGGTAAGAGGACTTGTACTTCAGCCCCTCAGAGGGCAATACACACTTCAGGTCTGCAGTATCATCACCTTCAGTTGTTAGTAGAGGTGGTTCTTCGATTCCGTTTCAAGTGCCTCATTGTGACTTTTATGGTAAACGGCACACGGGAGAGTGTTATAGGAAGACCGGAGCATGTTTTCATTGTGGATCTAGTCGTCATTTTCGGAGGGATTGTCCTCAGCTAGCTTCGTCTGAGAGGACCACTACCCAGACTCCTGTGTGTTCTCAGACTACAGTACAAACTCCAATTAGAGATCATAACCAAGTAAAGGCTCGTGGTTCAGCATCTAGGACAGACAGTAGAGCCCGACCTCAGCAGAATAGAGGGCCAACAGTTTCTGAGGCTAGACAGCCAGCTTTGGTTTACGCCACTAGACATCGGGATGACAGAGATGAGCCTGAGGTTATTGTAGGTACATTTACTATTTATTCTATTCCATACTTTGCATTACTAGACAATGGCTCCACCCACTCCTATGTATCAAGCTCAGTATCTCGAAACCTTCAGATTTCGATCGAGAACACTGATAATACTGTTACGGTTACGAGTCCAGTAGGACATGTAGTATTAGTGAATAAAGTATTTCGGCGTTGTCCTCTGGAGGTTCAGGGAGAAATTTTTCTCGCTGATCTATGGAGCTTCCTTTAGATGAGTTCGATCTAATTCTTGGGATGGATGGTTGAATAACACAAGGTAAATATGGATTGCGAATTACGGTTACGAGTCCAGTAGGACATGTAGTATTAGTGAATAAAGTATTTCGGCGTTGTCCTCTGGAGGTTCAGGGAGAAATTTTTCTCGCTGATCTTATGGAGCTTCCTTTAGATGAGTTCGATCTAATTCTTGGGATGGATTGGTTGAATAAACACAAGGTAAATATGGATTGCGAATTCAAGCGAGCTACTCTGAAGTCTTCAGATGGTCGGACTATTGTGTTAATTGGTGAACGACGTGGTTATCTCTCCATTATTGTTTCAGCTATGGAAATTGATCGTATGATCAGGAAGGGATATGAGACTTTCATTGCCTGTATTTTGAACACTAAAGGTTCCTTATCCACGATCGAGGAAATTCGTACAGTTAGAGAGTTTCCTGATGTTTTTCCGGAGGAGTTGCCGGGGTTACCTCCTGATAGAGAGACAGAGTTTGAGATTGAGACTTATCCGGGATCTTCACCTATTTCAATGGCACCTTATCGCATGGCTCCAAAGGAACTTAAAGAGTTGAAGGTCCAATTGCAAGAATTATTTAATCGAGGATTTATTCGGCATAGTACTTCACCCTGGGGAGCTCCAGTTTTGTTTGTGAAAAAGAAGGATGGGTGGCTAAGGCCATGTATTGACTATCGGAAGTTGAACAAGATGACGGTCAAGAATAAGTACCCATTACCCAGGATTAACGACTTATTTGATCAGTTGTGAGGAGCTACTGTATTCTCAAAGATTGATCTTAGTTCGGGGTATTACCAATTGAAAGTTAAGGGGTCCGATGTTGCAAAAATGGCCATTCGCACTAGATATGGTCATTATGAATTCTTAGTAATGTCTTTTGGTTTGACGAACGCTCCCGCAGCTTTCATGGATTTGATTAATCGTGTGTTCCGACCATATTTGGATCAATTTGTGGTTGTCTTTACTGATGATATTCTGGTTTATTCTCGGACGGAAATAGAGCATGATGAGCATTTGAAGATTATTCTGCGAACCTTGAGAGAGCATCGACTATATACCAAACTAAGCAAGTGTGAATTTTGGCTTCAAGAAGTGTCGTTTTTGGGGCACATTATTTCTGCTCGAGGTATTCAGGTTGATCCAAGCAAGATCGAGGCTATTGTGAATTGGAAACAACCCAAGAACGTCTATGAGATCCGTAGTTTCTTGGGCTTGGTTGGATATTATCGACGTTTTGTAGAGGGCTTCTCGATCATTGCTGCTCCTTTGACAAAGCTATTAAGGAAGAACGTGTCATTTGACTGGGGCGAGGCACAATAGGAGAGCTTTGAGAAATTAAAGGCGGTTTTGACTCAAGCACCAGTGTTGATTCAACCAGAGTCCGGGAAGGATTTTACAGTGTATAGTGATGCTTCACATTCAGGATTTGGTTGTGTTCTAATGCAGGAGGCTAAGGTAGTGTCTTATGCGTCACGTCAACTGCGACCGCATGAGAGTAATTATCCTACTCATGATTTGGAGTTAGCAGCAGTGATTTTTGCCTTGAAGATTTGGAGACACTATCTTTATGAAGAGAAATGTTACATTTTCACTGATCATAAGAGCTTAAAGTATCTTCTGAACCAGAAGGAGCTTAATTTGAGACAACGATGCTGGCTAGAGCTTCTAAAGGATTATAATTTTGTGATTGATTATCACCCTGGTAAAGCTAACATTGTGGCAGATGCTTTGAGTCGAAAGGCGGTATCGGAGTTGAGGTCTTTAATGGACAGGATGAATTTATATGACGATGGCACTTTGTTAGCAGAATTACAAGTTAAGTCAACTTTGGTTGATGAAATTAAAATTAAGTAGCCCCTTGATAGCTCCTTGCTATCCATCTTTGAGAAAATAGAGCAAGGGACAAGCTCAGATTACGCCCTTGATCAGGATGAAGTTTTATGCTTTAAGGGTCGATATTGTGTGCCTGAAGTTTCTGAGTTGAGGCAGATTATTCTTAATGAGGCTCACAGTAGTCCATATGCTATGCACCCCAGTGGAGATAAGATGTACTGGAATTTGAGAGAGAGGTATCATTGGGTCGACATGAAGAAGGACATCTCATGAATAAGGATATCTCAGTTTTGTGGCTAGGTGTTTGACTTGTCAGCAAGTTAAAGCATAACATCAATATCCATCAGGTTTGTTACAGCCTATCAAGATTCCTGAATGGAAATAGGAGCGTATTACTATGGATTTTGTTACTGGCTTACCAATGACTCCTTCGAAAAAGGATTCAGTTTGGGTGATTGTTGACAAACTTACAAAGTCAGCTCACTTCATTCCTGTGTGAGTAAATTATACTTTGGACAAGCTGGTGAGATTGTATATTTCAGAGATTGTCAGATTGCATGGTATTCCATTGTCTATTAATTCTGATCGAGATCCGAGATTATTTACTTCGAGATTTTGGAAGGCGCTACATGCGGCTTTGGGAACAAGATTGGATTATAGTACATCCTTTCACCCACAAATTGATGGTCAATCTGAGAGAGTGATTCAGATTCTGGAGGATATGTTGCGGGGTTGCGTAATTGATTTTCATGGTAACCGGGCGAACTTTTTGTCATTGGTTGAATTTGCTTACAATAACAGTTATCAGACCAGCATTCGTATGGAACCCTACGAAGCACTCTATGGGCGTAAATGTCGCACTCCGATATCTTGGACTGAGTTGCGTGACCGGAAGACTTTGGGACTTGAGTTAATACGTGAGACGGAAGACACAGTCATGATTCGTGACTGTCTGAAAGATGCATTTGATAGATAGAAGTCTTATGCAGATCAAAGGAGGAAATATATTCAGTTTGAAGTTGGAGATCATGTCTTTTTAAAAGTATCGCCCTGGAAGAAAGTATTGAGATTCGAGCGTAAGGGTAAATTAAGTCCAAGATTTATTGGATCATTTCGTATTTTGAAGAGGATAGGACCTGTTGCATATCAACTTGAGTTGCCTCCTGAGCTCAATCGTATTCATGATGTCTTTCATGTATCAATGTTGAGGCGATATTGTCCAGATCCCAGTCACATCATTCAGGTTGAAGAGGTAGAGCTGAGACCTGATTTGTCATATGAGCAGGAGCCCGTACAGATCTTAGAAAGAGATGAGAGAGTTCTTCGGAATAGGCGTATTTCAATGGTAAAAGTTCAATGGAGTAACCGAGGCCCCTCTGAAGCTACTTGGGAGACATTGAAGACTATGGAGACTCAATTTCCTCAACTTTTCTCATAAGGTAAATTTCGAGGACGAAATTTCTTGAAGAGGGGGACAATTATAACAACCTGAAAATTTTGAAAAAAAATTATTAATTAAGTAATTTGGTGACTAAAATAAAATTTATGAAAACTTATAGGCCATTTTAGAAGTAAAGGAAATTGAGGGACCAAGCCCTGAATTTATCCTAAAACTGTCGGCAACTTTATTGTTATAAGCGTGTTTTCTGATTTCAAATCAGAAAACACAAATGATTTTGCTTAAACTTTGCTCTCCCGTACCCCTTTCTTTAAGCTTAATTTCGACGCCGTCCGAGCTCCAATCGTAAAATTAAAACAACCGTCGTGTTCATCTTCGACCCGTGATCAAAACCCAGTAAACTAATTATAGCGAAAAGCTGCCAAATGACGTGAATTTCGAGTCAAATTCTCGACTATTTTTAGCACCACCGCCGAGAAAATCTTAAATTCATCTCCGATCGTTGATCGGTTTTCGACACCTCCCGCACCATCGTGTTCCTGGTGTCGTTCCGAGTCCGACGGTGTCGTCCTTGTCTCCGTAGGCGGCGGCGCGTGTGGGAGGTGGAGCGGTCAAAGATTAGGCCGAGTTGAAATCGAGCTCTCCACTGTTCAAAAATTTGAACCGATTTTGGTAAGTGACTCAAAATCGCTTAAAATAATTTTTGGAAATTTTTTTCAGGAATTTTTGGAGTCCGGAAGAGCCTTCACGTGCCCCCACGCTCCGCCCCTGCGTGTGGGGGAGTTACGAACTGATGGGTGATGTTGTTTGACTGGTTTGACCGGTCTAAACCGATTTGACCGGTCTGAACCGGATTGACTGGTCCGACCCGACCCGTTGACCCAACCCGACCCGGTGATATTTTGAAAATTATTTTGAAAAAGGTGACATTCTGGGAATTATTTTGAAAAAGGTGACATTTTGGGAATTTTCGAATGTGGACTATTGAACCCCTTTGACCATAACTTTGATCGGCTTTAAGCGGCCATTAAACGACCTTTGATTTTGTTCGAGTATACATATTCTGATATTTTTCGACGTGACGAATCCGTTTCCGAAGTCCGTTTCACCAAATTCGAACCCGAATGCCTCCAAATCATCAGTCAAACCCGTTGACTTTGATTTTGACCAAGAATTTGAATTTTTGAAAAGTCATACTTTATGTTGTTCGACGCCCTGATTCCGATTCCGCACTCTGTTTGGTCAAATTCAGACTCAAAAGCCTTCAAATTGATAGTCAAACCCAAAAAATGCTTATATACTTAAGAATTTTAGCTTTGAACAATTAAGTAAGACTTGGGGCTGATAAATTTTTATTGTTTGAAGGTACAAGAGACTCTCTGGATCGTTCGACAACTCGACCCAGCTCTTCTAGATCAGTTAAACCACGTGTGCCAGTATTCACCCGTAAGACCCGTAAATTTTATGATTTTAGAGATTAATTTTGTTACCCATTAGTAATATAGTGTTATTATAAATTAGGTTCGAAAACTGTAGCAGAGCGTGGTGAGACCAACAATCAGTAGATCTACTATTTGAACCTATTATCGAGGTGTGTTCCCTATTTATTACTGAACTGTTTTATTTGTTTTAATATGTGGTACACTAAATTCTTTGGTTACTGTTTTATTGATGCACCGATTTAATGTGATGGTTTATGGATTATTACTACTATCTGATTTTGTTTTGAAATAGTATTTGATTACCATGTTTATGGACTTATGGAATTTATGTCACGGTGCAATTGAATTTTTGGAATACGAATTTATAAAGTACAACTCTGATCAAGCTGGAAAATTTTACAGACCTAATGTGACTCTTAGGTAGGCTCTACGGCCCTGAGATCTTTCTAGGGTAGGCCCTGCGGCCCTGAGATCTTTCTCGGGTAGGCCCTGCGGCCCTAAGATGTGTTCTTAGGTAGGCCCCACGGCCCCAAAATCTATCTTGGGTAGGCTCTCAGGCCCTAAGATGTTCCCTTAGGGTAACTCTTTTATGAGATTTACTGCAGTATAATTTTATGAGATTTACTGGATATGATTTGTTTAGTGTACCTATCATGATTTTATAGTAATTGTTGAAAACATTTTTGATATTTCGATATAACAAATTAAATTTAAATGAATTTTAAGATTTTACAAATGATTTTACAAATTATATTCGATTCAATTAATAATCGAATATCAAATTATTACTCCAAGTTTTTCAAGATCAATTTTAATCCTTACTAAATGTGTAAAATTGTGATTTGTACTTAAACTATTTTTGAAACAATTTTCACAAAGTATTTTGAACCAAAATCAAGCCTTAAATCAATTTTTCAAAGGCATGCACCGATGCATCAGTCCATGCATCGATGCACCTATGATTTAATTGAACATCGAATGCATTTCATGCACCGATGCACTCTCCATGCATCGATGCACCAGGCTATTTTTCAAACATCGAATGCATTTTATGCATCGATGCATCCTTAGTGCACCGATGCACTAAGTGTCCCAACGGTCAAAATATTTGAATTTTACACGAATGCACCGATGCATCCTTGATCATGCATCGATGCATGAGACGCTCCACCCAGAAAAATTAATTGCTTTCACACTTAAACGGCTATATTATCTTCACTAATCATTTCCAACGTTCAGAAGTGATTCAAGGTGTATTTAAGCAAGCTTAGAAGCCATTGATCAAAAACAAGAAACATCAAGCAACTAGAATCAAGAGAGAATCAAAGAGAAAGCATCAAACCTCAAGTTTGAGCATTTCAAGCCTATTTTCATTCAATATTCATTTTGCTTTCAAGAACACTTTTTGTGCTCAATTGTATTCATCTTTGAGTATTCTTTTCTTTTGTTCTAGAATTGTGCAAACAACCTACCTTGTGAGGATTTCCTTATAAGTTTGCAAATTTGTATTGTTCTCTTTGGGAGAGAGTTTTCTCAAGAATTTTGGGTATAATTCTTGAGGGTTAGTAAGGTTACTCTTTGTCCTTAAAAGAAAGACAAATTAGTGAATTTGTGGAAAATCCTTAGTGTGGATAGCTAAGGTAGTGGACGTAGACTTTGATTGAGAAAGTCGAACCACTCTAAATCGCTGTGCAACTCTTTTCAATTTTCTACAAAAGCTTCCACCGAAATTTTTATTGCCAATTCACCCCCCTCTTGGCAAAGTCGAACCACTTCCGGTTTATTTTCCATGGAAGAATCCATACCAATTGACGTGCCTCCACACTTCAATGGAACAAATTATCGTCGTTGGAAGAAGCTTATGATGATATTTATCCAAGCATTTGATATGGAAGCTTTGATAATGATCGAGAAAGGATATTCTTCTCCTACAAAGAAGGCAAAGAAGTGGAGTGATCAAGAACGGAAGAAAGCTCAACAAAATACAAAAGCTATGCACATGTTGTATTGTGAAATTGATCCTAATGTATATAAAGGAGTTTCTTCTTGTTCAAATGCCAAGGAGATGTGGGATAAGCTTGAGGAGATCTATAGAGACAAAGAAGAAGAAGAACCAATAAAGGTGATGTCTCTATTAGCTCTCACAGAGCCAAAGGTATCTTCTAACTCAAATAGATTAAATTCAAAATCTTTTAATGAGTTACAAGATGCTTATGATGAATTATTTTCGGAGTTTGAGACCATGAACTCCAAATACAATAAATTGATTTCTAAATTTATTGCTAAAAATGATCTTCTTTTGAAAGCTAAAACAGACTTGGAAAATCAAAATGAAATGTTGAGAAAGGAGTTAGAGATTTCAAAAATAAAATCTGAAAACTTTGAAAAAGAAATTTTCAAATTAAACAAACTTCTTCTAAAAACGAAAATGGATTTTGAAAATCAAAATGAAATCTTGAAGAAGGATTAGAGCTTTCAAAAATGAATTTGAAAGTGAAAAAGAAAATTTCGATTTGAAAGTTAAGCTTGAATGTTTAACAAAAGAAAAAGATATCATTTTAAATAATTCATCTAGTTCAATAATGACAATATGTTCACATTTTCATTATCATGGTCATAAGGAACATACTTGTCCTTTAAAGAAAGGAAAACGATTTAAAATTAGACAAGTATGGGTTCCAAAAGGAACAAGAGGCATTGAAACTAATATTCAAGGATCCAAAGCAATTTGGATACGAAAATCTATTTAAATGTCTCTTGTAGGTGTGTGGGAGCAATGGTGATGAAGATGATGATATGCTCTAGCCACACATTAAAAAGGAATGGGTAACCTCTAAACTTAATATTTTTATTTTATTTGGTTGCTCATTTAGTTTATGCATGCATGAGGTTTTAAATGTTGAATAAATGATTATGTTTTATCTCATGTATGTTGAAAAATATTGTATGATGAACATAGTAATTTTTGGTAATGTTTTATAAACTCTAGTTCATCATATTAATTTGTAGTCAAAATTGTTTTTAAAATGTAATTGATATCTCTTTAACAATTGATATCAATTTTTCAAGAACTTTGGTTTTGCAAAATTTTGACCTTAAATTTTTCTTAATGATTATACATATTTTTCTTAAAAAAAAATAGTATAGAGTTTTAATGCATAACATTTTCAAAAACTTTATGCATGTGCTCTTAATCTTTATAATCAATATTGCATAATGTTTTGTATGTGAATGGATTAAAGCATAATCCGATTAGATGAATTTGACAAAAGATACAATGTCTTATTTTTAAATTAAGTGTTTGCAAAATTGATTGACATTGCATCTACTTTGATTATGCTTGTTGGTCATAGAATAGGAAACATTTACATGGTGCATTTAGACTCTATAGAAATGACTAATTTATGCCTAGTTGCTAAGGATGAGCATGATAGTTGGTTATGACATAGGAGACTAGGACATGCTAGCATGAGTGTTTTGCAACGGCTAATTCAAGGTGATTTAGTTCGAGGGTTGCCTAAGCTTAAATTTGATAATGATAAAATCTGTGATGCTTGTGCTAAAGGAAAACAAAAGTAATTTTCTTTTAAATCCATTAATGACGTATCAACTAGTAGAGTATTACAATTGATCCATGTAGATCTTTTTGGGCCAATTAGGACTACTAGCTTGGGTGGAAAACAATATGCATTTGTCTTGGTAGATGACTATTCTAGATATACTTGGGTTCTATTTTTAAGCACTAAAGAAGAAGAATTAGAACAGTTCATCACATTTTCAAAAATAATCCAAAATGAAAAAGGTTACTCTATAACTAGTGTTAGGAGTGATCATGGTACTGAATTTGAAAATCTTGGATTTATTGATTTTTGTAATTCTAATGGTATTAGCCACAATTTTCAGCACCTAGAACCCTCAACAAAATGGAGTTGTTGAGAGGAAAAATCGAACTTTAGAAGAAATGGCTAGAACCATGCTTTGTGAAAATAATTTGCCAAAATATTTTTGGGCGGAAGCCACAAATACCGCTTGTTATGTTATAAATCGAGCAATGATTAGGCCAATTTTAAAGAAAACTCCATATGAAATTTTCAAAAATAAAAAGCCTAACATTAGCTATTTCCATCCTTTTGGATGTAAATGTTTTGTTTTAAACAACGGTAAAGAAAACCTTGGCAAATTTGATGCTAAAAGTGATGAAGGAATTTTTCTGGGTTATTCCTTAAATTCTAAAGCTTATCAAGTATTTAATAAAAGAAATTTAGTTGTATAAGAGTCTATACATGTTGTTTTCGATGATAATCCCCTTCCGAGGAAGGATTCTTGTGTGAATGATGTAGGTGTTATAAATACAAATGACGTCAGACATGACGTTGGAGAACCATCATCAAAGGAAGAAAAAGAAAAAATGAGGAAACTCATGATCCTCTTGAGAATCCAACCATTGAAGAAAGGGAAGTATCTTATCCAAGAGAGTACAACTATGTCAAGGATGGTGAGATTATAGGTGATCCATCCAAAGGGGTAACAACTCGATCTTCTCTTAGAAATATTTGTAATTATGTTGCATTTATTTCATGCATAGAGCCTAAGAATATTAAAGAAGCATTAAATGATGAACATTGGATTATGGCTATGCAAGAAGAATTAAATCAATTTGAGAGAAGTAAAGTATGGACATTAGTTGAAAGGCCTAGTAATAAATCTACGTAGGTACTAGATGGGTATTTAGGAATAAGCTTGATGAAAAGGGGTATATAGTGAGAAACAAGGCTAGACTTGTTGCTCAAGGGTATACTCAAGAAGAGGGTATAGACTATGATGAAACATATGCTCCCGTAGCTAGGATGGAAGCAATTAGAATGTTATTAGCATTTGCATGCTTTCATGAATTTAAATTATATCAAATGGATGTTAAAAGTGCATTTTTAAATGGTTTTATAAAGGAAGAAGTGTAGTGGAATAACCTCCAGGTTTTGAAGATTCAAAATTTCCGGATCATGTTCTTAAATTGACAAAAGCTCTTTATGGTTTAAAACAAGCTCCTAGAGCTTGATATGAAAGATTGTCAAATTTTTAATTGAAAAAGGTTTTCCAAAAGGGAAGGTTGACACTACATTGTTTTTAAAGCATAAAGGTAAAGATTTATTAGTAGTTCAAATTTATGTTGATGATAATATTTGGTTCTACTAATGATGTTCTTTGCCAAGAATTTTCTAAGCTAATGCAAATTGAATTTGAGATGAGCATGATGGGGGAGCTCTCATTTTTCTTGGGACTCCAAATTAAGCAAAGAAAAGATGGCATCTTCATTAATCAAGCTAAGTACGTCAAAGATATGCTCAAGAAGTTTGGACTGGAAAATGGGAAACCTCATGACACTCCAATGAGCTCTTCAACAAAGCTTGACTTAGATGAAGGAGGTAAATGTGTAGATGTTATAATAGGTCAATGATTGGTTCTTTACTTATCTAACTGCAAGTAGAACCGGACATTATGGTGTTTGCTTATGTGCTAGATTTCAATCATGTCCTAAGGAATCACATTTACTAGCTGTTAAGAGAATCTTTAGATACCTTAAGGACACTCCTAGTTTAGGACTTTGGTATCCTAGAGACTCTAGCTTTAGCTTGCATGCTTTTTCTGATGCGGATTATGGAGGATGCAAATTAGATAGGAAAAGCACCTCCGGTACTTGCCAATTCCTTGGAAATATGCTGATTTCTTGGTTTTCAAAGAAACAAAATTGTGTTGCATTATCTACCACTGAAGCCGAATACATTTCAGCTGGTAGTTGTTGTGCACAAGTTTTATGGATGAAACAACTTTTGATTATGGAATTGAAGTAGGTACTATTCAACCCTTAGATAAGGAAAGGTTTTGGATACTTAGGAGAGAATTAGGTTTAACTGACCTATCTTCACTTAGTGTTTAAAATAATTTTAGCACTTTTAATAAATATTGAAAAATGCTTATAATAATCTTTGATTGCATTCTTGCTATTAGTTAGGGGGAGTTTATGATTCTTAGTGAAAATTAATTTTATGTTCAAATAATGTTTAAAGATTAATTTAATTGATTGAACATAATTAATTTTTTATATATGAGTTGCCAATACCACTAGAGCCTATTAATTTAGCATTTTTAAGTGTTTAAAACGGATTTTTGACATTTTTGTGCTTAATGCACCGATGCACTTAACAATGCATCGATGCATCCCTTTGAATGTGCATCGATGCATCCGCATGATGCACCGATGCATGCCTTTAATATGCATCGATGCATAAGACCATGCACCGATGCATCCGTCGGGTTTTAGGTTAAAATGCTTCATCTTCTTCATTTTTCTCAAAACCTAAAACACTAAACACACGGCCGTTCGTCCCTCTCACCCTCAAATCTCTATTTTTGCTCAAATCTTCGAAAAATCATCGGATTCTTCAAGATTTTTATCCTACAAACCTGCTACAATCATTAAATCGCTCAAAACATCTCCACATTCCCCTCAATCCGAATTTTTCAAGGTAATTTTTCAAAAACTCTATTTTATCAATTTTTGAACTTAGGACTCGCTTAGATTAGTTCTAGTTTGAAATAATTATCGGGCATTGGTTATATGATGATTCTAAACTAGTTTCTACAACGAATTTCATCAAAAACACATAATTTTTCAAAATTATTTTTAAAATTTCGAATTTAAAAAAAATTAAAATTAAGTGATAGTTTTGATTTAATTGTGTTGTTTTCATGAAAACTATACAGATTATGATATTATTTTAAAATAGTTTTCAAAACTTTGCCCATTAGGATTATGTTAGAGAACCTTGAATTATTGAGGACTCATTTGAGTTTTGGGATTGATTTTTGTGCATACATATGTTTTTAAATTGCAGGTGATATTTCTTTTCCGATTTCCCTAACCATGTCTAATCCAAACGCCTAGGTCATCCTCGAGTCGGTCACCAAAACCGTCCTCCCGCTCCTAGACCTCAAAATCCATCCAATATTCCTTCATCCCTCATTAGTACTTGTTTTAACATGTCTGAAAATCTTAGGGATGAATTGTACTCTAGGTACATGAACTCCTTCCAATCCTATCGTATTAGGGAAGAGCGTATTCCTTCTCTACAAGCTATGATAAAACTTGAATTTGAATACCTCTCAATTCTTCGCCGATGGAAGTTGATAAACTCTTTCTCTTCAACCCATCGTCTTTCACCAACTTGTTCGCATCTTTTATTCCAATGCGGTTTGTATTCAGAACACAACTCAGTGCGGTACTATAGCGATTAGATCCTATCTTTTAGGACAATATATCACTATTACTTCTGAATCTATCACATCTCATTTTGGTTTAGATGATGAGGGTTTATTTAATGAGAAGGAAGATGTGGAATATCCATATCTCCCTAATACTAGTGTCAGTACCTTTAGGTCTCACCACGATCGATTTCTTCACTTAATGATCTCTTGGTGGTTTAGACCATCCGCAGGTCGGTACTCCACACTACGTACTATAGACTTATGGTGGATGCACTGTATAAAGAACAAAAAGAAAATCAATTTTCCACATATTGTCTTTAGCGCGCTTGTCGATATCATAAACATCATTCCCTCAAAGCATGTAGAAACCCTACCTTATGGTTGTCTACTAAGCAATTTGTTTATCAAACTCGGCCTAGATGTCTCCATCGACAATCCTATTCCGCTCCAAAACCCAATCAATATCACATCCTTAAAGAAATCGGATTGGAAATTGGATGAGAACACCGGATTATGGTCTTTTCGACCAGGTAAGCAAACCCCGGGAGCTAGTTCTTCACGAGCTGCTCCTAGCTCTTCTCGTGTTCCTCCTCCGGCTATGGATGACGATCCCGAGCTTCAAGGGATTTTTCAAGATATTGACGATCCAGCTAATGCACCGGAACCCGCTCGGCAAGAAGATCAAACCCCACCTTATTTCCAATCCTTTTTAGAGGCGTTTGATCTACGATTTGCTTCCATGGAGTCTCAGCTTATTGAGTTTCAGAGGGAGATGCGTGATCGTATGGATGCTCTTACTCTTGAAGTTCGAGCTCATTATCCTCCTCCTCCCGATCCTCCGATGGAGTAGATTTGTATTTCTTGTCATGCTTTCTTAAATTTAAAACTTGGATTGATTTTAATATTTCTGGTTTATGAATGCTTGAACTTATTATATATTTGGTTGACTTTTAACGTTTGTTTATTAATTTTGCATCATTAGAAATTTATGACCAATTATGCCATTTCACATTTTATTATGAATATTGTTTATGAAAACTAATGGCTAATCTCTCTTTTGATTGTGATCTTAGCAGCTTATTATTAATAAATCAAATGGCTAACATTTTCAAAATTCTTGTTTAAAGCGTTTTTATAGAGTCTTTTTGATTTAACAAAAAGGGGGAGAAAAGATTTAAGTTTTAAGATGTGCTATAGTAAGGGGGAGTAATCTTTCAAAATTGATTTCAAATTTAGAAATCTTAAAATAACACAATGTTTTGTTATATTAAAAAGGGGAGATTGTTAAAACATTTTTGATATTTCGATATAACAAATAAATTTAAATGAATTTTAAGAATTTACAAATGATTTTACAAATTATATTCGATTCCATTAATCGAATATCAAATTATTACTCCAAGTTTTTCAAGATCAATTTAATCCTTACTAAATGTGTAAAATTGTGATTTGTACTTAACTATTTTTGAAACAATTTTCACAAAGTATTTGAACCAAAATCAAGCCTTAAATCAATTTTTCAAAGGCATGCACCGATGCATCAGTCCATGCATCGATGCACCTATGATTTAATTGAACATTGAATGCATTCATGCACGATGCACTCTCCATGCATCGATGCACCAGGGCTATTTTTCAAACATCGAATGCATTTTATGCATCGATGCATCCTTAGTGCACCGATGCACTAAGGTCCCAACGGTCAAAATATTTGAATTTTACACGAATGCACCGATGCATCCTTGATCATGCATCGATGCATGAGACGCTCCACCCAGAAAAATTAATTGCTTTCACTTAAACAACTATATTATCTTCACTATCATTTCCAACGTTCAGAAGTGATTCAGGTGTATTAAGCAAGCTTAGAAGCCATTGATCAAAAACAAGAAACATCAAGCAACTAGAATCAAGAGAGAATCAAAGAGAAAGCATCAAACCTCAGTTTGAGCATTTCAAGCCTATTTTTATTCAAATATTTTTTGCTTTCAAGAACACTTTTTGTGCTCAATTGTATTCATCTTTGAGTGTTCTTTTCTTTGTTCTAGAATTGTGCAACAATCTACCTTGTGAGGATTTTCCTTGTAAGTTTGCAAATTTGTATTGTTCTCTTTGGGAGAGGTTTTCTCAAGAATTTGGGGTATAATTTTGAGGGTTTGTAAGGTTACTCTTTGTCCTCAAAGAAAGACAAATTAGAGAATTTGTGGAAAATCCTTAGTGTGGATAGCTAAGGTAGTGGACGTAGACTTTGATTGAGAAAGTCGAACCACTCTAAATCGCTGTGCAAATCTTTTCAATTTTCTGCAAAAGCTTCCACCGAAATTTTTATTGCCAATTGACCCCCCCTCTTGGCCGATTCTGTCAATCAATTAACTCAACAGTAATGTTGGGACACACTGAGCCTAGCTCACTTTTCGAAAATGTTTTCCCCTTTCAGATACTGTTGGTTAGATTCACCGATTGAACACTTGGAGGATCACATATCTTGAAGTATATCGTATTGTAATGTTTTATCTTTTAAGTTGACACTATTTTGGTAACATGTGCCTTATTTTAAAGTATTGGATTTTATAATGATTACTCCTTTGCTATTTATATTTGGTTTATCGTAAATTTAGATTTTTAAGACATGTTTAAATTAATTTGTTTTTTTTTCATTATATTTATGAGTTGTATTTTAATAGTATAAATTATTATAATTTCATAAACGTCATTTATAATGTGATTTTACCATGATTGAATAATGGTTTCAGAACAATATCTTTAAGAATCATGCATGTGATTCACTAGACTTAGTCGAAAAGTATAGACTGGGGAAGCATTTATGGTGAGTTTGATGGTTGCTCCGAGACATGTTTTTCCATTACCTTGTTCCTTTACATTTCACTAGTCGTCAGGATCAACTTCTTCACAGAATTCAGGTCAGCAAGATTCTCAATCAAAATCACAAAGGCATAACGACACAATTATCCCCGATATGTGTTAAAAAGGTTAATTTATCCCTTATTCTTTTTCTTAAAGCATTTTATTCTTAACGTTTCAATTTTTTGTCAAAACAGATCCTATTGAATGAAAATTGTTAGTTGATTAACATTTCACACATATTGCTGATGTGATATTTTCACATGTGAATAATTATAGACGTGACATGTGTCACATCACCTAAAATAATGATGACGTGACATATGTTCGGTTAACAATTGATCAAATGTGAAAATGTGACGTCAATAAGATATGTTAAACGTTAATCAACTAACACTTTTCATTCAACAATACCTATTTTGACCAAAAATTAAAACATTGAGAGTAACATATTTCAAAAGAAAAAAAGTAAAGTGATCATTTGTGTAGATGTTAGGGGCAATTCGATTATCATGCCACAAATTCGTCATGTTATATAGATTCACCTTTGTTTTTTCAATACTTGTGAAGGTTCTCCGTGGCATGGTGGTCGTACACCTTCCCGATGACGACGGTGTCAGTAGTGATGATCAAGTACGCTGAACAGGTTCCGTCTGTTATGAGCAACGGGCTTGCTCTCTCCCTTTCATTAATTTCATTGGCAATGGTGTTTATGCTATTCGTGTCCAAACTTCATGCCTTCTTTTGGAAGACGTTGTTTCCGAACAATCTCACCATTGCTATAAAGAAGCAAAGACCTATCAAGGAGAAGAAGCTCTTCAAAAAGGCTTATGATATAAAACGCTGGACAAAGCAGGCACTAGCCAAGAACAATTCTGGGGAAAAAGAATGCAATGGAGAAAATAAAGTAGCTTAGTAAGTTTCAATCTACAATCTAGCAAAAGATAGAAGGCTGCATCCTAGATGCAAGGATTTTGACCATTGCATCTAGAAATCATCTTTTCATTGAAATAAATGTATGATGTAAAAGGAAAATAGTTCATGTACGATAACTATTTTTTTATTGAATTCTATACATAATACTCTTTTTTTTGTTTATTTTTATATTTTTATAGAAATCAATGTGTGAAATGTTAACATAATACATTATGCAACAGTTTGTTATCAAGAAAATGTGTTATCTCTTTTCTTATTAGTCTCACATTGACGTAGCAGCTCGAATTTAAGACTTTAAGGAAGAAGAACACTCCTTTTAAGCAATTGTTATCAAGAAGTGTTATCTTAATTATTAATTTTTAAAAAATATTTTATATATAGATTAAATGTTAGTTTACACAAAATTATGTATTTAAGGTTTTAAGGGTAAATAAATTATTGTTATTTCATAAGGTCTTGAGTTTGAGCATTATGAAACGTTTAATGTTAAATAGTTGAGAGTTATCTTTGAACATATAAGGGTTTGTTTAGGGTTTAGAGTTTTAATTTTAAAAATTAAAGTTTAGATTTAAAATCTATAGTTTAAAATTTAGGGTTTAAAATTTTAAATTGTAGGATTTAGTATAATGGGAAAATGTTGTCTAGCTATACATCACTAAGACTTCTTCAAACGTGTGAACCAAAGCACAAAAGCAAATCAAAAAGATGAGAACAAAAAAACCACTAGCCCTTCGATTCCTCAGCTCAAGAAAAATGTAAACTTTGAAAGCTTCAACAGAAGAAAAAAAACTCGGAATCTAACATTAGCGAAATCGGCAGTCCTCTAGGGCAGGACCAACCATCTTCTCTCCTCGGTTGCTTGAGCTTCAGCTGCATATGGGACCTCCTCCACCCAATATCTGTTTGAGCCATCTCATATCTGGTCAGTATCCACCAGATGAGCCACCATGTTGCTCTATCTTGGAACATAAAGAAACTCACATGCATGGAAGTCTAAAGCTCTTATTTTCACTTCGCATATCAACGCACTAATCACAGAAAGATCAATCGCCAGCAAGAGGATGCGCTCAATTACTGACCTACAATCTCCTTCAGCAGTGATGCAAGTGAAACCCATTTCTGTAGCAAATTCGACAGCATGCACGACAGTCAGAGCCTTGGCTTGGAACGGTGAGGTAACGTGAGATATTTCCCTTCGACAGGCTCCCAAAACATAACCTTCCTTATCTCGTGCTACAACTCCTCACCAACCTTTGCTTTGATTTTGCAAGAAGTACGCATCAAAGTTAAGTTTCACCGCCGTTGAACTAGGAGCTTCCAGTGGGAATCCCCCGAAGAACTCAAGCCCAAGGCTTTAATCCTGACATTGCGTTTGGACTAAGGTAACTACATCTTCTACCTTCAATTGAGTCCCATCATGATAGAATCTATTCGTGCAAACCATAAAGCCCAAAAAATTACCACAATTTCCACATGATTGTTACTAGAGTTATGCTTGAACAACCAACTTAACCAAAATAATAAATCCCCCCGAAAACTGAATCGGCTAAACATAGTCCAAGTAAAACCAAACTAATCTGGCTAAATGACATTCTTTAACTATATACTCCACTATCTCACTAACATTCGCACATCTCAAACACCACAGATTATTAGACAATCTCTTAATATCCAAATTCTGTTTTGTGGGAACATAGTTTTGGATAAAACCTGAATTTTTATTTTTCGTTGACAATTACACGCCCATAGCTGTTTAAAAACCGTTTTATCCTCCATAGGGACCTCCGTTCCTGAATTTAGAATTCTATACTCACTGCGCACAGTATATTCCCCCATTTTCTCGCCACTCCAAACTTTGCAATCCTCTAATAGGAAATGTGAGAGAGGTATATTCAAAATTATACTCGCCTCCTGTGCTGTAAAAACAGATCTAACCAAAGTCGCTTTCCACGTTTAGGTGCTATCACTATAGCAAAATGGGTTTATAGCGGCATTTTTAGCGGTGCTTTAGAACAAACGCCGCTAAATACTTGTACTTTAGTAGCATTTTTAGAACAAACGCCGCTAAATACTCGTACTTTAGTGGCGTTTTTAATACAAACGTCGATAAAGACTGTACTTTAGCGGCGTTTTTATACAAATGCCGCTATAGACTCGTACTTTAGCGGCGTTTTTATACAAACGCCACTATAGACTTGTACTTTAGCGGCGTTTTTATACAAACGCCGCTAAAGTCTCGTTCTTTAGTGGCATTTTTAATACAAACGCCGCTATAAACTCGTATTTAGTGGCGTTTTTATACAAAGGCCGCTAAAGACTCATATTTTAGTGGCATTTTTATATAAACGCCGCTAAAGGCTCGTACTTTAGTGGCGTTTTAATAAAAACGCCACTATAGACTCGTACTTTAGTGGCGTTTTTATACAAACGCCGCTATAGACTCATACTTTAGTGACGTTTTTTTACAAACACCGCTGTGGACTCATGCTTTAGTGGTGTTTTTATACAAACGCTGCTATAGACTCATGCTTTAGTTGGAGCCCCTATTGCTAGCAACTTTATGTTGTAAATACATTCTTTAAATTGAGAACACAATTGTCTTTTATTAATTATTTTGAGATTTGCAGAATAATGGAATGGATCAGGGCATTTTGAAACGAGTGTTTGTTGATTTAAATTTGTTCATCTCATATAATATAAGACATATATATAAATATTAAAAAAATTACTATATTATTTTTTTAACAAAAGGGAAAAGCCAGCGGTTTTATTGAATTAAATAAATGCCATCCAGCTGTTCACCACAGCCGTTTCGAACAAAGGAAAAATAATAAATGGGTTATGCTGAAAAATAAATACTGCCTAAAAAATGGAAATTGTGGGAGCTGGCTTTTCTTTCCCTTGCTTCCTCTGAAAATAGACGATGAGAGCTCTTCGGCGAAAGAAAAATAGAAAATAAGATAGATCTGAAATACTAGGAAGAGACCATATTTGAAAGTTTCTCTACGGGGGATCAATCCAACGTCGGTCTTTGGCGGCTCGAGATTCTACTTGCTTAGGGTTTCTTCATCGCTGATTTGTTATGTCGACCCTAAACTCCAATCAGTTACTAAAAGGTGGGTTATCTTGTTCCCTTCTCGCTGTATAAACCTGAAATAATATGCATGAAAATCCTCTACTCGTATCTTTATTTCCTGTATCATTGCACTAATCACCGAGAAATTGGGATCTGTTGATTGGAGTTTTTGGATTACAGATCTGGAATCACCTTCGATTGGTTGAGAAGGAAAACCAAGAATATGATGAGAGGGAGCGTCAAGCTCGCAAGGAGAAGAAACTTGCCAAGGTTCTGTATATATTTCCCATATCTATTATTGAAATGCCAATGACCCTTGCATGCTTGAGCCCCAACATGTTATTCTCTGCATTATTTCTTTGGACGCTTCTGGACATTGTATGGTTACCATGATAATAATTCCGGTTAGGCCTTAACATGAGTCTCTTCTTTTTAAAATTTAGAGCATCACACCATCAAAGTGCAGCGGGAAGAAACCGGCTGAGACTCTTAATCAACTAAAGAAACAGAAGCAACTATCCCTGGATGATAGTGTAAGCTCACTTTGTCTCAAATTTGGCGCGATTTGATCTCATGCACAAGGTTTTTTCATCGTTGATTTATTTATAGTATTAATAAAATAAGCCTAATTATTATCTGTTTATTGGATCTATTTGGTGTTCATGATATAGATCATATTTCATTCTGGAAAGGAATAATAATCGCTTTGAGTTAGAAAACAAATTCTAAATTTTAAACGTGATGAATAAATTCGTATTATTCTGCGGCCAAACACAAGTTGATTTTCAAATTTAGTTTTTATTCTCTCGATTATAACATATAATTTGGAAATGAGATGCTGTTTGGATTGTAAATGCCTGATGTTTGTACTAATTTTTATGTGCTATAGGCAGAGGCAAAGATTCTGAGAGGTCCACACGAGGATCTTCAGAGCTATCTTGAAGCAATTGATCAGCTGAGAAGCAACATTCAGTATTTCACTAACCACAAAAGTTTTAAAAGTACAACCGGTGTACTTACCCATGCCAATAATTTGCTGACAAAATCTATCTCGAAATTAGAAGATGAGTTTAGAAATCTATTAATAAACTACAGGTTGGTTTTAAAATTATACTGCATTATGCTAATATGTTTGGTGATTATCTTATAATGAGAAATGTTAAAAGTGTTCTACACGTTGTTTGAACTTTAGTGAGGTGGTGGAACCTAAACGCCTTTTCGATGGCCTGCCAGATTCATTGCGACAGTCAGCATCACCTGCGAAGCGAGGTGATAACAAGGAAGATTCTGACAACCAAAAGAACTTAGAAAATGTTGTTTACACACCTCCTACTCTTATACCTCCCAGGGTTCTACCTTTGCTACGTAATTTATCCCAATAAATGGTTCAAGCAGGCCACCATAAACAGTTGTTCAGGATTTATAGGTGACACCTTTTCTTCTTGATCTGATGCTATGATTTATATTTTTCTTCTCTTAGTGATTATAGCTTTCGGAACTTGACTAATTGGCTTCGAAATTCATATTTGTAATGAGGAATATCTGAAGTATTATATTATTAACTCTTCTCTTCTGGTCCAATTTATGCTTACTCCAAGAAGGGATTCATCTGTGCAGATCTCAAAGACTAGTTTTAGGGATCTATTTCAATCATTGATGTTGGTATTTTTCAATACATATAACAGATATATATGCACTTTTAACTTTGCACTAATTTATGCATAAGTCCCCTGTAGAAACTCTAGAACTTGGCTTGATAAAATTAACTTATGAAAAACGTTTCTTATTAGAGTTTTGCACATATGGTGAATCTTATTTTTTAATTGGAAAATATTTTGAGTTTTTTCGGGTTTCCCCTTATGCTTTTCTAGAGTCCTGAATTATTGGTGCCAATGATATGATATTTCTAAATGCTAGGGATACTCGTTCTTCAGTCTTGGAACAAAGCTTGAGGAAATTGGGTGTAGAGAGACTTAGTAAAGATGATGTCCAGAAAATGCAGTCTGTATGTCTGACAACTATTATTTGTTGCACTAGGATTTCACAACTATTACGATAATATATATATATATATATATATAATGTAGAGAGAAATATTTACATGTTGGCTCATATTGCTATTAGTGTAGGCTTAACTTGTTATGTGTCACGAATCATGGATTGGAACTAAGATATTTACAGGTAAAGAAAATTTCTCAAATTCAATCATATGCATATTTGAGTTGATGCATGGGGGTATTTTCTTGATCTTATTGCATGTGGTTGATGTAGCATGCGGTTTTGTGATTAATTGCATGTGTTGTCTTACCTGCATCATCTTTTTTTCCCTACACTGTATTTTATTTTATATATCACTTCAGTTCTTCATGATTAGATGATGAGTTTACTGAAAATATTTGTAAAATTATTTTTTGCCGAGACTCAAAAACCCACACTCCATGAACACTCAAAGTAAAACGGAAAGTCAAATTTATTTACCAAACCAAATGCTTTTTGTCAATTTTTTCTGGATGACTAAAGAAAAACAACCTTATTTAGGAGGGAAAATAATGAATTGTCTAGCTTCTAAAAATAATTTTCTGAGATATATATTTAGTTTATCACTGAAACAGGTTGCTTCATTTTAGTGTGAACCTACTGGTGAACTGCTCTTCGAACTCGTATCAGATTCAGTTTCCACCTTACCAGGAAAAGACATGCAAAACTCTAGGTACTGCTTCGCTCTCCATATAAGAGTTTCTAGTTCCGGTTTCCAAACTTGCAGTACTGTTCGAGTAGGAAAACTGTTTCTCATGATAAAATTCATGACACAAATAAATGTTTATGGTTTTTGTACTATATTATTTAGTTCATTTGTGTAGGATATTAAATATCTTATTGTAATATATTGTCTCTGAATCCATTGTTTTCATTGTTATTTGAATTGAATGTACATTCGTGATGAAAAGAATCAACTGAAGTTGCAGATCAATACAAATTTCCACTAGAAGATTGTTTTTTATTTGAGTGAACAATGCTTTTTTAATTGAAAGAGAAAGAACTTAGACTAAATTATAGTGAAAAATGTTGAATTATGTTACATTTTAACTTAATTTTATAAAATTTGATTTATTTTTCTGCACAATTTGTGTCGTAATTAATTTTTGTATTTTTATTGTTATTAGATAATGCTATAGAATATTAAATTTGCGTAATATAAAGTATAATATGATATATGCAAAATCAGTTAATTATAACGGAGTTTGTAAATAAAAGCCACCATAATTCAAGTTCTTTTGCGGCGTTTTATAAAGAAAAACGCCAATACAAACATAATACAAACATAGTTAATAGCGTCGTTTTTTACCACAAACTCCCCTAAATACCATACATGTAGTGGCGTTTTAGAAAACAAACACCACTAAAGACAAGGTAATTAGCAGCGTTTTTTCAAAAACGCCGCTATAGATCTGACTTTTTGCGGCGTTTGTATCCAAAAAGTCACTATAGATCTGGCATTTTGCGGCGTTTGTATCCAAAAACGCCACTATAGATATGACCTTTTGTTGCGTTTGTATCAAAAAAAGTCGCTATAGATCTAGACCTTTTGCGACGTTTGTTCCAAAACCCCGCTATAGATATTGACCTTTTGCGGTGTTTGTTCCAAAAACGCCGCGATAGATATCGTATGGGATTTTTTCCAAAAACGCCGCGATAGATCTTGATCTATTGCGACGTTTTTTGTTCTCAAACGCCGCTAACTTTAGTGGCGCTAGTATCGTCGGCGTTTCTTGCGACGTTTTTCTATCGCCGCAAGTGCTTTTTAGCGGTGCTTAAAAATGCCACTATAGGACTAAAAAACGCTGCTAAAACTCTATTTTGCTGTAGTGTATAATCAATCAAATCATTCATCGAAAACCACTAAATCATTCCTGCTTGACTTCACCATCTTCGGGATATTATAAGATAACCAATAGTCATTCCATAATGAGATGGAACTGCCCATGCCAACCTTCCACCTCAGACCAACAAATAGCAAACCTTTAGCACTTCAAACACTACGCCAACTGTATGACAACGAACTTCCAAGCCTCGCATTCAAGAAATCGAAAGTGAAATAGTACTTAACCTGCAGCAGTCTTGCTACCAATGAATTTGGGTTATTGAAAATGTTCTATCCCTATTCGGCTAACAACATAACATTAAACTTGGCCATGTCCCTGAATCCAAACCCACAATTGTCCTTTAGTTGGCATAATTGTTCCCATGTACACCAATGTATTCCCAGTTTGTCCTCTGATTTTGCCACAAATAACGTGTCATTGTCCTCTCGAAATCTTGTATAAACCCAATGGTAACAAAAAATAACTCATAGGAAACAAAGGCAACACTTGAAAAAGAAACTTGATAAAGATCTCATTCCCCCTTGAGAAATAACCTAGATCGACCAACCCTTGATTCTACTATGGAATTCCAACATATTCAAAAATGCACCCCACTTATTCCTACTAACAATTGCCGGAAGGTAAAGATATTTTTCCAGATTCAACTCATTATTCACCACTAGTATACGCCTCACATCACCCTATTCTCCTCAAGCACATTCGAACTGAAGAAAATTCTCAATTTGTCAAAGTTTATTAAATGCCTCGACCTCTGACCATATCTCGCTAGTAAATCTCTATCTCTTGTTGTTGAAGATGTTGTCGATTTGCCAAAAACTAAACTATCATCCACGAAAAGCAAATGGGAAACTGAAAAACAATCTTGTTTATACGAACACCTGAAAATTCACTATTTCTTTTAAATTGTCGAAACAGAGAAGATAGTCCCTCACTACATATAAGAAACAAGCAGGGACTAAGAGGGTATCCTTACCTCAATCCGTGTTAAGGAACAAAACCTTCACCATTATCCCCATTGATGATCATCAAATAAGAGACCGAAGTCACACATGACTTTATAATTGAAGCCCGATCCTTAGAAAAGGCCATGCATTCCATCATCACACAAAGAAAAGGCCATTCAACCCTGTCATACGCCTTACTCATATCTAAATTTAAAGCAAAATAGCCTTTTCGACCCAAATGTTTTTGTTGAAATGAATGAAGCATTTCATAGGCATCCATAATATTATCTATAATCAGTCTTCTAGAGACAAAAGCACTTTGAGCCTCGTTGATGCACTTATGAAGATGCTTCTGCATACATGTAACCACCGTCTTCGAGATAATATTATACAGAACATTATAGAGGCTAATTGGCTAAATTTTGTCAGCTGGAAAGGCCATTCGACCTTCCATATAAGGACACTATGAGTGTGATTGATTGTCCTCGTATCGAATCTCCCCTACAGAACCCCGATGTAAAAAGCTGCCACCTCGAAACCAATCAAATTCCAAAAATGTTGGTAAAAATAGCTCATAGTCCATCCTCACTCGTTGCTTTCAAAGTGGACATTGACTTCTGTAACATCCCAAATATAGGACTAGTGAGGCCAAGGTGAGTGCATACTATTAGGATATATGTATTGCTATATGGAAAATAGACTTGCGACAAGTTTATTTTCGATACTTTAAATATATGATTGCATGAGTAGAAGCATGACTATGACTTTGTACTATGTGAATATGCCTTGTTTGCATTACATGTTATGTGGTATGAACCTATGTGATATAAGTTATATGGTAATGATCTATGTGACCATATGAAAATGTGACATGAGCTATGTGATTACATGCCTTTGTGATATAAGTTTTGTGAACTGTTATAAATAGTAAAGCCCATAGTATGTGATATGAGAGATGAGGTTATAATTGGCATGCTAAAAGTCGAGGGTTTTACCAGCCGACTACTTCAGTCATTTTTTTAAAACTCATTTTGGGAAAACTAAATTTTGCTCTCAATCGGGTGAACTAAGTAGAGGTCGAGACATATTTTCGTGGAGGCTTACGATTCGAACCATTCGTAATCACCACTTGTCCCTATTGTCTTTGCTATTTTTCAAGGAACCCATTGTAAGTATTCGCATCATTTCCTCCTGATTTTGGTTTTCTATACTTGGATCGCTAGTGAGACCGTCGAGTTTTGTTTCCGCTGCACCATGGGTTGTGCCGACGGTCCCAATACAATGTGATACTGACTAACCCATTAGGGCATAGTGCTCGGGTAAATCAGGTGTGTCAAGGGTGTCCCATAAGGATTCAGGGAATTAAATTCCCTGTTAATCTGATGGAATTACCCTTTGATGAATTTGTAGTGATTTTGGGAATGGATTGGTTGTATAGTTATTATGTTAACATTGATTGTAGATCGAAGAGGGTAACATTGATAAGTCCAGAGGGATTAGAAGTTATAGTGATTAGCGAAAGATTTAATCCGTTAGCAAATGTAATATCAGTGATGTTGGCAAAAAAGTTATTGTTACAAGGATGTCAATGCTTTATTGCTAATGTGATTGATACTCGGATTAAGGAAAGTGGAATAGAGGATATTCCGACGGTTAGAGAGTTTTCATATGTTTTTCCTGTTGAGTTGTCGGGATTACCTTCGGATAGAGAGGTTGAATTTCAAATAGCGGTAATGCATGGAACATCACCGATTGCAGTGGCACCTTATAGAATGGTTCTGAAAGAATTGAATGAGTTAAAGATCTAATTGCAAGAATTTTTAGATAAGGGATTTATCAGACCAAGTGTGTCACCTTGGGGAGCTCTAGTGTTGTTTGTAAAGAAGAATGATGGTTCAATGCGTCTATGCATTGATTATAGACAGCTCAACAAGGTGACCATAAAGAACAAGTATCCCCTCCCAAGAATTGATGATTTGTTTGATCAGTTAAAGGGAGCTTCATTATTTTCTAAGATCGATTTGCATTCTGGGTATCATCAATTGAATATTCAAGAAAGAGACATTCCAAAGATGGCTTTTAGAACAATATATGGTCATTACGAGTTCATTGTTATGTCGTTTGGGTTAACTAATGCCCCTGTTACGTTATAGATTTAATGAATAGAGTATTTCAACCCTATTTGGATAAGTTCATGGTTGTCTTCTTTGACGATATTCTGGTATATTCAAACTCTAATGAGGAACATACTGCGCATCTTAGGATAATTGTACAAACTCTATGAGACAAAAAGTTATATGCCAAGCTATCTAAATATGAGTTTTGGTTAAATGAGGTGGCATTTCTTGGACATGTGGTTTCTGCAGAGGGTATTCAAGTAGATGCTCAAAATATCAAAGTTATTTTAGACTAGGAAATTCCAAAGAATGTGTTTGAAGTTTAGAGTTTCCTGGGTCTAGTATGTTATCATCGAAGGTTCGTTAAGAACTTTTCAATGATAGCTTTGCCTTTGACAAGGTCGATGAGAAAAATGTATCTTTTGTTTGGACCTCTGAATGTCAAGAGAGTTTTGAAGCGTTAAAGAGAATTTTGACAGAACCTTCAGTGTTGGTCCAACCTGAGTCTGGCAAGACCTACGTGGTTTACAGTGACACTGGTCCAACCTGAGTCTGGCAAGACCTACGTGGTTTACAGTGACACATCCTATAGTGGCTTGGAATGTGTATTGATGTAAGAGGGGAAAGTAGTGGCATATGCATCCAGACAATTGAAACCACATGAGAAAAATTATATGAAATATGATTTGGAGTTGGCTATAGTAGTGTTCGCTCTCAAGATATGGCGTCACTACTTATATGGTGAACGATGGTTCCTCTATATGGATTATAAGAGCTTGAAGTATCCGATGACCTAGAAGGAATTAAATATGAGACAACGAAGGTTGATTGAGCTTCTCAAAGATTATGATGTAGTTATTGATTTCGATCATGAGAAAGAAAATGTGGTAGCTGATGCGCTAAGTTGGAAAACATTTTCAGCCTTACGAGCTTTAGATGGAAGACTGTCATTGAATGGAGATGGTGCTTTATGTACAGAATTGAAACTTAGTGATGTAGGCTGAATCTACACGCTTTGATGGAAGTGAGTAGATAGTCTTATTGTGTCCTGAACTAGGATTGACAAGTACTGATGTCCTTGAATTATAAGTTTGGGCTGCAACAAAGATAAGAAAGAAATATGAATAATGATGGAATAATAAATAGAATAATAAGATAAGTAATGAAATGAAAGAAAAGGAATAGAGATGGCTGCGAAATTAAGAAGATGTTTATGGTCTTGAGGGATGATGTTGTTGGTGTTGATGATGAAATGGAGATGGTGGTGATGTTGTATCTCAAGCACGCCAAAGAGGAAACAATGATAGGAAGCACAATCTCGATCTTCACAAACTTGCTTGAGGGGTGGTGATAGTGTACTCAACCCTCTAGATATAAATCTAGGAATTTAGGAATCAAGATGGAAGGTATGATGCCACAAGTATATGAACTATACTTGCTTAATCGATAAAGTTCACAAAGAACTTTGAAGAGATATTAACTCACAAGAGTTTGTTTAATATATAAGATGAGATAATTACAAATGATGGCAACCTCTCAATTTATAGGAAATCAGAGGGCTTGGCCGAATGGTTACATAGTGTTTTGGCTAAGTATATGTCTCTATGGAAGTACATAATGATTCAAAATCAAAGGAGAAGTCCCTTGGCTTTGCCTTCTCCATTTAGCTCCAAGATAGCTCCCAAGTTGTGGCCGAATGTACCTACACTTAAAACACTAAGAATAAGTTAAGTACATGAACTATATTAATGTGTATAAGATAAAGATGTGTACTATAGGTTATAATAATAACTCATGCATCATATGATAATGAATGAATATTATTAGTATAAATACAAATTATATGCATGAATATCAATCAATGATGCAAACCATAATACATAATGAATGCACATGTTATGATAATTCAAGTATAGTCTACTATGCAAATGTATGCTCATAATAATATATAGTGCATAAAAGAGTAAATATAATATAAAGTAAGGTAGAACTCCCTTATATTGAGCTTGATGGATTTTCAATGATGTGAGTATGTCATGAAGAAATTTGGTGCTAGACAGGATCACATCATCATCCCCTTCTTTTGGGCGATTTGTCCTCAAATCGAAAGGTGACTTCTCTAAATTGTTCGCCTATTCAATCGTTGCTAGTTTGCCTTCATATATCATTTTTATGAAAGGATTCTTATCAAGAGTCATATCCCTTGAATAGGTTCCTTGAATGTCCATGACCTGAAAAGATAAGAAACTTTCATAAGTAAGAGAATTATTAATTATGGGTAAATGAAAGTTGTACTCCCTGTTCTCATGTTTTGGATAGCAAAAAGTTATGTCTTTTGAAGACATATTGTCTTGAATAATCATATCTCTTGGTACCCCAAAAGACATATTGTTTGGTTCTTCAAAAGTCATGTCCATTGACTTATGAAAAATTATAGCTTTTGGCACTTGAAAAGATAATTCTCTTAAGCTTCCATGGATCACGCCTCTTGGTTCCTCCATTTGACCAATTGTGTCATTTGGAATATCTCTTTGATCCGAAACATCATGTTCTTCTAAAAGAGTATGTAACTCTTCATCTCCACTCTTTGAATCATCATGACGGTTTGTGGAGAGTCTTAGCCTTTGAAACTTCTTGAAATGCTTGAGTTCAATGCACCAATCAGGCTTATAACGACAAAGAATCTTATCATTAACATTTGATAGGATAATACCGTGTACATAACTCAAATTCCTGCAAAGTAAATCAAAGTTAGAATATAACTTCAAATGGCATAACCTTTGAATGATCAAGAGACATGTTTTGTAAATCACCAAAATTCATGACTATTGGTTCTTCAAAAATCACATCTTTTAGTTTTCCAAAAGCCATGATTTTAGAATCGTCTCCTTGAAAAGATATGTCATTTGAATTTTCATGCAAAACAAAAGGAAGGATAGGAGAAGGAGTAAGGTTAGATAAAATTGGTTCTTTATTCTCATCTTCTACTATAATTTCATTCCTCTCATTATTAACTCTAATGTTTTCTGCATCCACTCTCTTTTGTTCAACTTCAAAAAGCTTTTCTTCATTCGAACTTTCTTCCAAACGTTCTTCTTCAAGTTGCTCATTCATTACTTCAATGTTTTTCCTCAAGGTGTTTTGATCTTCATTTTCTCGGTTTGGTGAAAGTGGAGTCAAGATGATTTTCCTTTCATTGTGAAAGAAAGAGTATCAGTTTGTGAAACCATCACGAACAACCCGCTTGTCAAATTGCCATGGCCTTCCCAGGAGTAAAAGACTCGTATGCATATGCACCACGTCACATAAAATCTCTTCTTTGTAACTTCCAAGTGAAAATGGAACAAGTACTTGTTTAGCAACCTTCAATTCTTCATCGTCGTTCAACCATTGCAATTCATATAGGCTGAAATGTTTAATTATTGTAAGCCCCAATTTTTCACCATGTATGTGCTTGTAATATTTGTACAACTTTCTCTGTCAATAACTAGAAGACACACTTTACCATTTACATGCCAACGAGTGTGAAAGGTGTTTATCCTTTGCTGTTCATCCTCAAATGTTTGGAAAGATGGAAGATCACAAGAAATTGTTAGTATAAAATAAAGAAAATTAAAACCTTACTAGCACACTCACAAAGCCTCACAATCTTCACTCCAAAGAAAAGATAAGATCACTCCACTCAACACTCGTGTTTACTCTCAGGAATATAATTTGACTTTTAACAATTCCCCTTCTGATCTCACTCACTCAATTAGACTTTTTTCACTCGATCTCTCTTGCTAAGTCCTTTGAATAACTTACTCAATATTAGAACAAGTTAATTCTCTTCTTGTGTGCGTCGGCTGCAAATATGTTAGGGTAGAAAAGAAAGAAGAAATGGAAAGGTAGAAGAAATGATTCAAAAGGTAATGAAAAGAAGGAAAAGGTTGAAGACAAGGAAAATGGAAGTATAGAAATGGAAGAGGTGACTTACAACCTAAGAAACAACACTTACTGGACCCTTTCACAAGAAACAATAAGGTTATCTTCTCTAGTGTAGATTTGTCTCCTTGATGTAATTGCAATGGTAGAGCAATTTCCTTGGCCTTGCTTTTCTTTTGAAATTCTTTTTTTCTTCTTTTTCTGATTTTTTTCTTCTTTTTGTCTTTGAACTCCCTTGATTGTTGTAGGAGCCTTTCTTTTCTTTTTGAATTTTTTTGCTTCTATTGTTTGCACGCCAATGACACTTTTGTTGTCAATCCAACTATGCTCTGAATACCGCTTGATGTAGGCTGAACCTACACGCTTTGATGGAAGAGAGTAGATAGCCTTATTGTGTCCCAATCTAGGATTGACAAGTACTGATCTCCTTGAATTATAAGTTTGGGCTGCAACAAAGATAAGAAAGAAATATGATTAATGATGGAATAATAAATGGAATAATAAGATAAGTAATGAAATGAAAGAAAAGGAATATATGGTTGTGGATTAAGAAGATGTTTATGGTCTTGAGGGATGCCAATCTAGGATTGACAAGTACTGATCTCCTTGAATTATAAGTTTGGGCTGCAACAAAGATAAGAAAGAAATATGATTAATGATGGAATAATAAATGGAATAATAAGATAAGTAATGAAATGAAAGAAAAGGAATATATATGGTTGTGGAATTAAGAAGATGTTTATGGTCTTGAGGGATGATGTTGTTGGTGTTGATGATGAAATGGAGATGGTGGTGATGTTGTATCTCAAGCACGCCAAAGAGGAATTAATGCTAGGAAGCACAATCCTAATCTTCACAAACTTACTTGAGGGGTGGTGATAGTGTCTTCAACGCACTAGATATAAATCTAGGAATTTTTGAATCAAGATGGAAGGTATGACGGCACAAGTATATGAATTATACTTGCTTAATCGATAAAGTTCACAAAGAACTTTGAAGATAAATTAACTCACAAGAGTTTGTTTAATATATGAGATGAGATAATTACAAATGATGGCAAGCCTCTCAATTTATAGGAAATGAGAGGGCTTGGCCGAATGGTTACATAGTGTTTCAACTAAGTACATGTCTTTATGGAAGTACATAATGATTCAAAAATGAAAGAAGAAGTCCCTTGGCTTGGTGATGGTTCGTCTAACCCTTCATGAAGGGGCGTGATGTTTCGGCAAAGATGGGAGATATCTCCCTTGGCCGAATGTGCATGCTTGTTCATCTTGGCGCCAAAGAAACTTCCATTCGTCGAATGATGATGTGCCTCCTCATGTTTAGCGTCATATCTCTCATGTGCAAGGCATGTGGTGTGGTCGAATAGGTATAGAGCTTCATCTCATGTCTTTTGGTGATTTAAGCCTTCAATGGATATAATTTCTTCACCAACATGCTCCTTGATGAAAGGGCATCTTCATGGGCAACATCATTCATGAAAGGTCACAATGTTTAGACAGGTAACCTTTAATGTTTGAGCTAGTTCGGAGGTGAATGAGCTGGAGGTGAGCAGGCCATAGGTGAGTTGTAGCATGGTGAACATTATGGCAGCTCCTTGTGAAAAGGTACCTCTTGAGGTGGCATCTATTCGCAAAAAGGTACAATTTCACAAATTTTGATTTAGGACATATTTGAAGTGTCCTAAGTGGTGATGATGACGGTGCAGCTCCCCAGCTGAATTGAAGTCATCTTGTAGCTCAAATCTTCAGCTCAATCTAGCTATGAGCTCACGAGTCTCTGGATAACTTTTTACCAATTGTTCCTTATGCTCTCCTAAACATCCCCATGTAAGTTGCCTTGCCTTTGTCTTCTCAATTTAGCTCCAATTTAGCTCCCAAGTTGTGGTCGAATGTACCTACACTTAAAATAAAGAGAATAAGTTAAGTACATGAACTATATTAATGTGTATAAGATAAAGATGTGTACTATAGGTTATAATAATAACTCATGCATCATATGATAATGAATTAATATTATTATTATAAATACATATTATATGCTTGAATATCAATCAATGATGAAAACCATAGTACATAATGAATGCACATGTTATGATAATTCAAGTATAGTCTAATATGCAAATGTATGCTCATAATAATATATAGTGCATAAATGAGTAAATATAATATAGAGTAAGGTAGAACTCCCTTATATTGACTTGATGGATTTTCAATTGTGTATGTCGTGAAGAAAGTTGGTGCTAGACATGGTCACATCACTTAGGCTAACATTATTGGATTGAATCAAAGAATTTCAGAGTAAAGATGAAAAGATTTTGAAAAGAATGGAGCAATTAAATAATAATAAAGAAAATAAAGATTTTGAGGTTAAGCTTTATGGAAATCTGTATTATCGAGGTAGGCTTGTAATTTCGAATGAAGAGGAATTGAAGAATGATCTATTGACAGAAGCTCATTCTAGTCCGTTGACGATGCATCCTGGTGGAAGCAAGATGTATATGGATCTTAAGAGTTGATATTGGTGGCCGAGAATGAACAAAATATCACGGAATTGTGTCTAAATGTTTGACATGTCAGCAAGTCAAAGCTGAGCATCAACTTCCTTCAGGATTATTGCAACCAATCTCTATTCCTCAGTGGAAATGGGAGAATGTGATGATGGACTTAGTGAGGGGAATACCTATGACTCCAAATAAAATTGATTCAATTTGGATAATAGTTGACCGATTGAACAAGTCATAGCATTTCATTCCTGTTCAAACTGATTTCTCGATGGAAAAGTATATTGAGATGTACATTAAAGAGATAATTGGACTGCATGGTGTGCCTGTTTCGATTGTTTCTAACCGAGATCCTCGATTCACATCAAGATTTTGGAAGACTTTGCAAGGAGCCTTAGGAACTCAATTGAACTTTAGTACAACCTTTCATCCTTAGACAGATGGACAGTCTGAGAAAACCATTCAAATTTTAGAAGATATGTTAAGAGCTTGTGTAATCGAGTTCAAAGGATATTGGGAGAAGTATTTGCCACTTGTCGAATTTGCTTACAACAATAGCTACCAGTCAAGCATTAAGATGGCTCCCTATGAGGATTTATACGGGAGAAAGTGTTGTGCGCCATTGAATTGGTACGAGCTCAAGGATCGAGAAGTTCTTGGTCCAGATTTGATTAAAGAAGTGGAGGAGAAAGTTCATGTGATTCAACACAAATATCAAAGTGGCATATGACAAATAGAAGTCATATGCTGATCTTAAGAGAAAAGAAATTGAGTTCGATGTGGGAGATAAAGTTTTCTTTAAGGTATCTCCGTGGAAGAAAGTATTTCGTTTTGGCCAGAAAGGAAAGCTGAGTCCTAGATTCATTGGGCCATATGAGATTGTTAAGAGAGTAGGACCAGTGGCATATCATTAGCGTTGCCAACATAAATGGAGAAGATTCATAATGTTTTCTATGTTTCCATGCTTCAAAAATATAGTTCTGATCCCTCTCATATCATTGTCCCAGAAAAGATAGAAGTTCAACCTGATTTGACTTATAAAGAAGAGTTGGTGCAAATCTTGGCACATAAGGTGAAACAGTTAAGAAATAAGATGACTTCATTGGTTAAGTCTTGTGAAGAAATATAAAGAGAGGAAGCAACATGAGAACATGAAGATGATATGCGTAAACAATTTCCCCACCTCTTTGTGCAGTGAAAATTTGAGGACGAATTTTCTTAAGGGGAGATTTGTAACATCCCAAATACTAGACTAGTGACCAAAGTGTAAGGTTTATAAACTTGGTGGTTAAATTATGATAATTGAAAAGTACAATGACTTAATTAGAATATCTTTGTGTATGGTTAAATAGAAAAGAAGAAAATTAGGAAGGGCATCTTGGTCATTAGTCAAGAAAATAATTAAAGACCCATTTTGGTTGTTTTATATAACCACGTGGAAGAGGGGAGAAAGAAATAAAAAAAAAACTATAGACATTTTCTCCATCCTTTCTTCCTTAACCTACCGTAACTCCATAAACTAAGGTAATGATCCTTCTAATTGATTATTCTTTGTAATTTATGAGAGGTTTTGATTCTTGAGGTATTAGGAAAATTTAAGTAAAGCTTAAGGTTGCTTAAAACTCAAAGATGGATAAGTCATAAGAGACTGAATATTAGAGGTTTTTAGGTGAATTGTTGAGAAAGAGTTAGTAAGTAATGTTTGAGGTTAAATTTGACTTGTCATCAGTTAGAATAAGAGATTTATGAGGTTAGAAAGGTTTTATAACAAATTTGAAAATTTGGTATATTTTTTTATTCCAATTATACTATTGAGAATCTGGATGTTTAGGAGTACTAAAGTGAAATAAGTTGGTTTGAGAGAGTATAGTTTAGTTTAAAAGCTTTAAAGAAGAGTTAAATGAGAAAGTTAGCAAAGTTTGGAAATTTTGGAAAATTTTTGAGTTAAATGAGTCAGTTCTGGGTTAGAGGTATCGGTATTGGATGAACAGTATACTTCAAAGTGAAAATAGGTGATATTTGGGTATGGGTATCGATACTGGATGAACAATATCGATACCATAAGTCAAAAGTTGGTAAATTATTCATGGAGTATCGATACTGAAGTAGTAGCATCGGTACTAGGGGTATCGATACCAACTAGAAGTATCCGTACCATTTTTAGAAATAAAATTCCAGAACCAAGAAAGGGTATCGATACTGAAGTATAGTATCAGTACCATAGTAAAGAAGTATCGATACTGTACCTAAGATACCGATACTATTCATATGTAAATTGTGAAATTAAGTGTTTTGTTTAGCATATGTTCTTAAGGAATTATTTATAGTAATTGAACTCCGATATTCATATAGGTCGTATATTTGTGTAGATATCGAATCAAAGGCAAGTTCAAGACGGTTCGAAGCCATAAGAGTGTTCAAGAGTCATAAGTGTTTGAGACTAGTGAGGCCCAGGTGAGTGCATACTATTAGGATATATGTATTGCTATATGGAAAATAGACTTGCGACAAGTCTATTTTTGATACTTTGAATATATGATTGCATAAGCAGAAACATGATTATGACTTTGTACTATGTGAATATGACTTGTTTGCATTACATGTTATGTGGTATGAACCTATGTGATATGAGTTATATGGAAATGATCTTTGTGACCATATGAAAATGTGACATGAGCTATGTGATAATAAGCTATGTGGTTACATGCCTATGCAATATAAATTATGTGAACTGTTATAAATGGTAAAGCCCATAGTATGTGATATGAGAGCTGAGGGTATAATTGGCATTCCAAGAGTCAAGGGTTCTACACGGTCCTTCGGGAAAATTCTACGCGATCCTTCGGGATATTTCTACGTGGTCCTTCGGGAGAATACTATGTGGTCCTTCGGGACATTTGTACATGGAACTTTGGAACAATTTCTATTTAGTACTTTGTTGCAATTTATACGAGCTGTGGTGATAGCATTTGTGCACAACCTCAATGCACTCACATACCTTAAGTTCTCAGTAATGTACCATGGGCTACTAAAAAACATAAGATGAACTAATAATGCATAATGCGATAAGTTCTTGTTGGATTAAGTGCTTAATGATATATGTATTCTTGTTAATTGCATATATGATATTTTATGTACATAATAAAAGTATGTGATTGTATGTTTCATGATTTTATTTATGTATTATATGCCTCACTAAGTCAATGACTTAGTGTGTCAGTGTTTCACACGTAGGTACAAAGAAGCATGAAGAACATAGTTAGGATCGATCAAGGCATCATATCTCTAAAAGAAGATCATATCAGAAGTGATTTAAAATATATGTCATTTTGTTATATTAATTATGTTGTCATGTAATTAAATTTTGAATCACATATGCTCTGATCGTTTTTGTAAACACTATTATATTTATGTAAATTATATAGTTTTTAATATCAATATAAGTTGATTTTTTGTTTATTTACTTTTGATAAAGATTATATTATTTTATTCTTAGTAAATGTTTGAATTTTCACTATGTTTTAAAAGTAAATGTTTTGAAAAGTTAATGTGACGCCTCGGATTCTTATCCGGGTTGGATACGGGAGTGTTACAACTTCACTACATTTGACACCTCATCATGAGACCACTCCTTCAATAAAAAATATTTGTTGCCTCATCAATGCATTAAGACACTCGTTGCAAAATTGATTCATCTGTATGAGAATAACAAAATGATAAGTGGTTCTGAAAATATTCTCTCGCTACTTTCTTAAGCCCCAAATCCTACTCGACTTGATTCTATCTTTCAAGTTAAAGACAACAATTTTATTTTGCTGTTTTCTCTGGGTAGTGTACCGGAGGCAAAAACGGTGTTATTATCACCATTTCTGAGCCAATGAGGACGAGCACGTTGTTCCCAATAAATCTCCTTATATGCTTCAAGATTAATCACCAATTTTGTCTCAAGAATATCTCCTAAAATGTCATTCGATCCATCTATTTAGCCAACTTTTTCTTTAAAGCCATTCCCATAATTCGTTTATCGTGGAAAATATGTTTGAACCACTTATTAAGTCCCTGAGATACATACCCAAGATTTTCTAACACAAGACCCGTAGCTTTCACCCACAACCTAGCCACTTCTTCTTCACAAGAGCTTTCAAGAATCCACGTATGTTCAAACCGAAAGTGCCATTTGTGATTAGGTCTAACACTCACCAAAGTATTTAGTAACAAAGAACAATGGTCTGAAAACGAGTGCATAATATGCTGCAAAGTAAAATATGTAAATAAATGCAACCAATAGTACCTGCCAAACCACGATCTAAATATCTCCCGAATATTGTTCTCAGCAAGGTTTCCTCTTTCCCAAGTATACCACGGACAAGAATACCCAATGTATATATGAGAGTTGGAGAAAGACGAAAGAACCACATAACACTCATGCTTTCAAGCTAAACAACGACCCCCACAAGTTCCTCGAGGATCCATTTCTATGCCATTCATAAAACCACACGATCTACGAACTCTAGCCATATGAGAACTCTGTAATTTCATATCCATGAAAAAAATTATAGAGGGGTTAGCATCTCTTAGCAAATGTCAGAGACGATGGACCGCCTGAGGTTGCCCCAAACATCAGACGTTCCAACGTAAGTGTTAGGTATGCCTCATAAATATATAGGGTTATTTTTATAAATATGTACCAGGGTTTATTTATTATAAAAGAGATGTAACCAAAACCTATGATATATTGAATGAAAAATCTAGTGCCGCCCAGGGCACCGAGGACGTAAGCACATTGCTGAACCACGCTAAAATTCTTGTGTTCTTTTCGTTTTCTTTACCTGATTATTCAACAATTGGTATGAGATGTCAGGAGCCAAATTCGAATTTGCAAAATTCAATGGTCAGGGTAACATGGGATTATGGCAAACAAGGGTGAAGGATTTGTTGGTGCAGCAAGGGATCCTGAAGGCTTTGCAACCTACAAAGCTGACATCGATGGAGGAGTAAAATTGGGAATAATTGTGGTAGTGAGCGGTAGGAACCATACGATTATGTTTGGCGGATAAGGTCATGTATTACGTCAAGCATCTGTCGTCTCCAGTTGAAATTTGGAAGAAGTTGGAAAGTCAGTTTATGTCCAAATCCTTAACGACTAAATTGTATCTAAAGTAGTGGCTGTATAGGATGAAGATGCATGATGATAATGATTTGGCACAACACGTGAATTACTTCAATCAAATCGTTTCTGATTTGGCTCGACTTGATGTGAAAATTGAGGATGAAGACAAAGCGATGATTTTGTTGTGTTCGTTGCCTCCCTCTTACGAACACATGGTGACTACTCTTACATATAGGAAAGAGACTGTCAAAGTTGAGGAGATTACTACAGCCTTGTTGGCTCACAACCTGCAGAAGCGGAATGCAGATGAAAGCTCTCAAGCTAATAGCTTATATGTCAAGGGTAATCGAGACCGTGGACGGAACCTAGAGAAGGCAGGGTCTGGGAAGTAAAATTTCATATCCAAATCTAGGGATAAGAAGACAATTCACTGTTATAAGTGCAAGGAGGCAGAACATATGAAGCGAGACTATCCGAAGTTGAAAAAATAGACTGATGAAAAGTGTGATGACTCATCCAAGTATGTGAATGTGGTTGATGATGACAATTCTGATTACAGTGAGGGTGATATGCTATCTATTTTAACTACTCAATTGACGAATGCTTGGATTTTTTATTCTGGATGTTCTTATCACATCACGCCAAATAGGGAATGGTTTTCGACATACAAGTCAGTTAATTCTGGTTCTGTTTATTTGGGTGATGATCGATGTTGCAATATTGTTAGTATTTGTGATGTCAGAATTAAGATGTATGATGGTTCTGTTCGGACGTTGTGTGGTGTTCGACATATCCAGATTTGAAGAAGAATTTGATTTCTTTGGGTACTTTGCACAAGAATTGTTTTATCCCTAAGGCTGATGAGGATAGGGAAACTATTCGGATTATTAAAGGAGCTTTTACTTTGATGAAAGGAAAGATGACTACAAGGAATATTTACAGATTGTTAGGGAGTACCGTTATAGGTGGAGTTCATTATGTTGAGTCCTGTGATGATACTACCAAATTGTGGCATATGCGTCTTACTCATCTTAGTGAACGTGGTATGGCTAAATTACATAAAAGAAATCTGTTGCATGGTGTTAAAAGTTGTAAGCTCGATTTTTACAAGTATTGTGTTATTGGTAAAAAGACTAAAGTTTGTTTCAAGACTGAGAAGCACACAACTGAAGGGATTTTTGATTATGTGTATTCTGATGTATGAGGGCCTTCCGCTACATCGTTTTTCTTTGGATCTAGGTATTATGCTACTTTTATTGATGATTTTTTCACAGAAAGTTTGGGTGTATTTTTTGAAACAGAATTCTGACGTTTTTGAGAAGTTCAAGCTATGGAAAGATGAGGTAGAAAACCAAACAGGATGAAAAATCAAGTGTTTGCAATCTGCCAATGGTACGGAGTACAAAGATTCACAGTTTCTAAACTTATGCAAGGAGCATGGGATTAAGAGGCATTTTACAGTGCGCAAGACACCCCAACAGAATGGTGTTGTGGAATGGATGAATAGGTCGTTGAATGAAAGAGCCAGATGTTTGTGGTTGAATGAGGGGCTTCCTAAACACTTCTGGACTGAGGCTGTTAGCATGGCATGTTATCTTATCAATAGATCGCCAAGGGAATCATTGGCTGGGAAAGTTGCAGAAGAGGTATGGACTGGTGATGATGTTACTTTTGATCACTTACGGTTTTTGGTTGTCCTGCTTATGTGCATGTACCTACTGATGAGAGATCCAAACTTGATGCAAAATCGAAGGAGTGCATTTTTCTGGGTTATAAGATAGGTGTCAAAGGATTCAAGTTCTGGGATCCAGTTGCGAAGAAAATTGTGATCAGTAGAGATGTTGTTTTTGATGAACAACCCATGTTGCTTCAGAAGAAAGATGCGACAGTGGTGGATTTTGAGCAGTTTCCAGTTGAGAAAACATAAACTTCTCAACCAACTTCTGGTGGTTCTACTGCGGTTGATTTGCAGGATTATAGTCTCGGCAGAGACAGGGTGAGACGGACTAATATAAAGCCTCCAAACAGATTGAGTTTTAAAGACTTGGTCTCTTTTGCACTTATTGTTTGTAGTGATGATCCAATTACTTTTCATGGTGTTGTTACTAGTCAGGAAAATGACAAGTGGATGACTGCCATGGTTGAGGAGATGAAGTGTTTGAATCATAATCGTACATGGGAGTTAGTTCGCCTTCTTAAGGGTAAGAAGACTATTGGTTGCAAATGAGTGTATAAGAAGAAACCAGCAGTAACAGAAAAAGATGGGGAGAAATTCAATGATTGTTTGGTAGCAAAGGGTTTTTCACAGCAGAAATCAGTTGATTATGATGAAAGTTTTTCTCCTGTGGTCAGGAACACTTCAATACGAGTAGTACTTGCATTGGTGGCTAGTTGGGATTTGCATTTAGAGTAGATGGGTGTTAATGGTACAAATAGTTTGACTTCTATATGATCAAGATTTGCTACAAGCAATGTGAGTATGATTGTTGTGTCTATGTTAAGAGCCTTGATGATGGTTCTTTTATTTTTCTATTACTGTATGTTGATGATATGTTAATTGCTGCTAAGAACATGGATGATATTATCGGTTTGAAAACTTTATTGAGTCATGAATTTGATATGAAAGATTTAGGTGCTGCAAAGAAAATTCTTGGAATGGAAATTTACAGGGACATAGAAGGAAACTATGGCTATCTCAATGGGGTTATGTTGAGAAAATGCTAGAAAGGTTTACGATGAGCAGCGCAAAAGCAGTGAGCACTCCATTGGAAAATCACTTTAAGCTTTCATCAGAATAGTGCCCTAAGACAGATAAGGAAGCTGAAGATATGGAAAAAGTTCCGTATTCTAATGTTGTTGGCTGCTTGATGTATGCAATGGTATGTACTCATCCTGATTTAGCTCATGCTATTAGTCAAATTTGTAAGTACATATCTATACTTGGTAAGCAACATTGGGAAGCAGTCAAGTGGATCTTTAGGTACTTAAAGGGTACTACGGGACATGGAATTATTTTTGGTAGTCAGCGGGATAATCCTTTGGTTGTAGGATATATGGATTCATACTATACGAGTGATTTGGATAATAGAAGATCTACGATAGGGTATTTCTTTACTCTTGGTGGAGGGCCTATTTGTTAGAAGTCTACTGTTCAAACTATTGTGGCATTATCTACAACTGAAGCTGAATACATGGCAGTGGCTGAAGCTGCAAAAGAAGCTTTATGGCTTACTGGTTTAGTGAAGGAGTTAGGTGTTCAGCAAGGTGGAGTTTAGTTTCTCTATGACAATCAAAGTACTATTCACTTGGCTAAGAATCAGGTATACTGTGCTAGAACTAAGCATATTGATGTAAGGTTTCACAAGATCAGAGAGTTGATTGCATCTGGAGAGATTTTGTTTAGGAAGGTACATACTGATGAGAATGTCGTTGATATGTTCACCAAGCCAGTTACGACAGACAAGTTCATGCATTGCTTGGACTTGTTGAGTGTTTCGAGTTGTTAAAGAAGTAAGGTAACCCAACCCATATTGAATGTTTCCTAAAGGGCAGGATATTCGCCAAGGTGGAGATTTGTTAGGTATGGCTCATAAATATACCGGTAAAGAGGATGGAGTAGAGATTTATAAATATGTACCAGGGTTTATTTATTATAAAGGAGATGTAACCAAAACCTATAATATATTGAATGAAAAATCTAGTGCCACCCAGGGCACCGAGGACGTAAGTACATTGCTGAACCTCGTTAAAATTCTTGTGTTCTTTTCGTTTTCTTTACCCGATTATTCAACATTAAGATTTTCATTGTTTTTTACTGGCCTCGGATGTCAGGCCCGCCAATATCTTATCGGTTCCAGTATCCATTATCGTCCCCTTGAGGAACAACAAGTTCACTTCTTTGATGCTTGACTGACTCAAGCTTATCCATATGCATATCCTTTATTTTTTTCGACATCACAACATAATTCTCCTATAGCCCTGCGATTCTTCCTATTGATTTAAAAACACGTTCAACCCACTGTTTTGTACTCCCACCCCGCATTGTTTCTACAATCCTCTCCGTCTTCTCATTAACACCCTTACCACTACAAAAATTCATACGTGGGACATCTTTTCTCAACCACGGACTAGATAACACACCCTTACATCGAATTGGGGCTTTAAGTGAGATATCTCACTGCGGGATTAAACCCCTATTTTCCTATAACACCCTTTGAGGGTAAAACTTCTCGCCATGGCCTAACTTACTACACAAAAAATAAAAGAGGCATAATTTCATGAATTGGATGTCGCACAAGTAAATGATCCATTTAGTAACACCATTTTTTCCAATTATCCCCACATTTGATGATGTAGAACTATTTCAATTTGACGGGAATATTTTTGACAAATAACCGCTAAGGGAGACTAGCCTCATTGCTGACGAGGTCGGCCCTTTCAATGAAGAACCAAAAGACCTTGACATGTTGGTAGGAGCGAATGATGATAACTTATCACATTTCTTATTATCAGCCTTCAGTTTTTTCCTCCTGTCAATATTGGCTTGCAGAAGAATGGACCCTCGATATCCCAATAACACCACACTAGTATCATATTCCAAAAACACTCCAATAAAATTTCCAAACTTCCTAGCCATTTGCTCCCATATAAATTTCTTTAATATAATATCAACTATTCAATAAAAATATAACATTTTTTTATTGAACACAATATACATTTTAAGATAAAATGAAAAATAGCTCTTTTATTAAAAAGAAGTTAATAACCACAGTTTAGAAAATGGTAAAGTACACCTTTGTACCACAACTATCATTTTTATTATGTTTTGATCATCTAATTATTTCATTTTAAAATTATACTATTACTTTATGGTTTCACTTTGGTCACCTAAGTTAGAAAATTAATATAATGAAACCAAAACTAAACGTTAGATATGATTTTGAAAATTAACTAAAGGAAAACATGACTAATTTCTTGTCATGAACCTATAAAACATGAAAGAGTGAATAAAAATAAAATGGCGAATAAAAAATGTAAAGTAGAAAAAAACAAAATAAAAATGATTGAAAATAGAAAGAATATATGACTAAAAAAGAAAGTAAAAATAAACTATAGAGAACACAATAAAATAATAGTACAAAAATTTGAGAAATGCGAAAGCGAGAATGTAAAAAACCAAAAAAAAAAGAGTTTATAAAAAATAAAATACAACAAATACTTAAAACAAAAATCAGTGAACCCAAAAAAATAGAAAAGATAACACAATTTGTATTATACAAGTTATAAAAAGTCGATAATAAAAACAAAAATGCATTAAATAAAAAAATAGAATATAGAAAAAATGAAACAACAAAAGGTTATAAAATAGGAAAGTTACTGTAAAAATGTCAATTTTGCGCAATGTACATATGACGTGCGGTAAGTATCCGAATTCAAGATCAGTTCTAATAATATAGTTTATGTGAAACGTGTATTTCTAATGCATATTCTTTAAAAAAGAAGATCTCTAATTTAAATATAACGTCGTGAATCTCTAAAATAAGACCTGTTTTATCTTCGAATAATTTTATATAATAATGCGTGATAAAAGAATACTTATAATGAGGATCAAGAATGGCTGTAAAAATAAATAATGCACCATAATCATCCTCGTTCGTATTGAACTGATACTTTTTCACACACAAAAAAATCATACCGAATTGATACTTATCAAAAACTTTCTTCATTTCTACTGTTATTATTTTCAAAACTACATCATTATTTATTGTCAATTTTCTTAAAAGTATAAAATAATTTCAAGCATTTCTAAAATATAGATTTATATTAAGATGGTCATTTCCTAAAAATAATACTAAAATACTTTATATTTTTTCAAGCATTTCTCATTCTTCCATGTTTGAACAGTGATAAAAAAATAATCAATAACAAACATTTGCTTGAAAGCTTCACAGTATAAAATAACTTTATCTAACATCGTATATGAAAAGTTCCATCTTATAGGAACGTCAGGCCATAACATATTAGTTTCTTCTATATTAACTAATTCCATGTTATGTCGAAAAGTATTTTTTCTGGTCATCTAATATAATTTACACATTCTCTTATCTTGATAATAATATGTTTAGTGACCTTAAATCCATCTTTAAAAATGAGATTCAACACATGTGTGACACCTCGAACATGAAAGTAAACTCCTTCATACGATAAAGTTTCTCGAACATTAAAAGTTTATTTTCCAAATGATCCTGAATTTTATCATTAAAGTAGGGGTGAGCAAAACTCGACTAGACTTGAAAAACTGCTTTTTTCGACTCCATTTGAATTGAAAAAACTCTACTCAAATTGACTTTGAGTTACAATTTCATAAACTCGACTCGAAAAAAAATCAAGTTCAAATCGAGTGTTAAAATACAACTCGAATAACTCGAAATTTTTAGTAATTAGTGGATTTATTTTCAAGTTTGAGTCGAGTCATTCGACTTTATATGATATATGTATATCACATATGAAAAAAATATTAAGAAATATATTTGTATTGTATATATGGTTATAGAAAGTCACTTAAATTGGAATCAAATAATATTATAAATATTTACAATTAAATTTAAATAGAAACTCAAAAAATAGAATCAACTCGACTCGAATTTTATAAACTCAACTCAACTCAAAAAAAAAAATTAAAGTCAACTCCAAGTTATAAAATATGACTCGTTGTTGACGAAAACGGGTAAAGAAAACGAAAGAACACGAGAATTTTACGAGGTTCGGCAATGTGCTTACGTCCTCGGTGCCTAGGCGGCGCTAGAATTTTATTCAATGATATTTTAGGTCTAGGTTACATCTCTATTTATAATAGAAAACCCTGGTACATAATTACAAAATCAACCCTGTCCTCTTTACTGGTATATTTATGAGCCATACCTAACAAATCTCCTTGGCGAATATCCTGCCCCTTGGAAACTTCAATGTGGGTTGGGTTACCTTGTTTCTTTAACAACTCGAAACATTCAACAAGTCTAAGCAATGCTTGAACTTGTCTGTCGTAACTGGCTTGGTGAACATATCAGCGGCATTCTCATCAGTATGTACCTTCTGAAACAAAACCTCTCCAGATGCAACCAACTCTGATCTTGTGGAACCTTACATCAATATGTTTAGTTTCTAGCACGATACACCTGATTCTTAGCCAAGTGAATAGCACTTTGATTATCACAAAGCAACTGAACTCCACCTTGTTGAACACCCAACTCCTTCACTAAACCGTAAGCCATAAAGCTTCTTTTGCAGCTTCAGCCGCTGCCATGTATTCAGCTTCAGTTGTAGATAGTGCCACGACAGATTGAACAGTAGACTTCCAGCAAATAGGCCCTCCACCAAGAGTAAACACATACCCTGTCGTAGATCTTCTTATCCAAGTCACCTGCATAATCTGAATCCACATATCCTACACCAAAGGATTATCCCGCTGACTCCCAAAAACAATTCCATGTCCCACAGTACCCTTTAAGTACCGAAAGATCCACTTGACTGCATCCCAATGTTGCTTACCAGGTTTAGACATGTACTTACAAACTTGACTAACAGCATGAGCTAAATCAGGATGAGTACATACCATCGCATCATCAAGCAGCCAACAGCATTAGAATACGGAACCTTTGTCATATTTTCAGCTTCCTTATCTGTCTTAGGGCACTGTTCTGATGAGAGCTTAAAGTGATTCGCCAATGGAGTGCTAACTGGTTTCGCGCTGCTCATCAAACCTTTTAGCATTTTCTCAACATAACCCCGTTGAGATAGCCGCAGTTTCCTTGAGTCTCTGTCCCTGCAAATTTCCATTCCAAGAATTTTCTTTGCAGCACCTAAATCTTTCATATCAAATTCCTGACTCAATAAAGTTTTCAAACCGAAACATCATCCATGTTCTTCGCAGCAATCAACATATCATCAACATACAGTAATAGAAAAATAAAAGAACCATCATCAAGGCTCTTAACATAGACACAACAATCATACTCACATCGGTTGTAGCCAATCTTGATCATATAGGAGTCAAACCGTTTATACCACTGTCTCGGAGACTGTTTTAACCCGTACAAAGATTTCTTCAATCTGCAAACTAAATGCTTTTCCAGGTTGAGTGAAACCTTCAGGTTGCCGCATGTAGATCTGCTCCTCTAAATCACCATGCAAAAAGCAGTTTTAACATCCATCTGCTCTAAATGCAAATCCCAACTAGCCACCAATGCAAGTACTGCTCGGATTGAAGTGTGCATGACCACAGGAGAAAAGATTTCATCATAATCAACTCCTTTCTGCTGTGAAAAACCCTTAGCTACCAAACGAGCCTTGAACTTCTCCCCCTCTTTTTCTGTTACTGCTGGTTTCTTCTTATACACCCATTTGCAACCAATCGGCTTCTTACCCTCAGGAAGGGGAACTAACTCCCATGTGCGATTGTGATTCAAAGACTCCATCTCCTCAACCATGGCTGCCATCCACTTGTCGTTCCTGACTAGTAACGACATCATGAAAAATAACTGGATCATCACTGCTAACAGTAAGTGCAAAATACCAAGTCTTCAAAACCCAATCTGTTCGGAGGCTTTATATTCGTCCGTCTCACCTGTCTCTGGCGAGACTATAATCCTGCAAATCATCCGTAGTGGAACCACCAGAAGTCGGTTGAGAAGTTTCTGGTTTCTCAACTGGAAACTGCTCGAAATCTACCACTGTCGTCTTGCTTCTGCTGCAACATAGACTGTTCATCAAAAACGACATCTCTACTAATCACAACTTTCTTCGCAACTAGATCCCAGAACTTGAATCCTTTGACACCTTTCTTGTAACCGAGAAAAATGCACTCCTTCAATTTTGCATCAAGTTTGGATCTCTCATCAGCAGTTACATGCACATAAGCAGGACAACCAAAAATCCGTAAGTTATCAAAACTAACATCATGACCAGTCCATACCTCTTCTGCAACTTTCCCAGCCAGCGATGCCCTTGGCGATCTGTTGATAAGGTAACACGCCATGTTAACAGCCTCAGCCCAGAAGTGTTTGGGAAGCCCCGCATTCAACCGCAAACATCTGGCTCTTTCATTCAACGACCTGTTCATTCATTCCGCAACACCATTCTGTTGTGGTGTCTTGCGCACTGTAAAATGCCTCTGAATCCCATGCTCCTTACAGAATTGTAGGAACTGTGAATCTGTGTACTCCGTACCATTGTCAGACCGCAAACACTTGATTTTTCATCCTGTTTGGTTTTCTACCTCAGCTTTCCACAGCTTGAACTTCTCAAAAACTTCAGATTTCTGTTTCAAAAAATACACCCAAACTTTCCGTGAAAAATCATCAATAAAAGTAACATAGTACCTAGATACACCCAAAGACGATGTCGTGGAAGGCCCCCATACATCAGAATGCACATAATCAAGAATCCCTTGAGTTGTGTGCTTCGCAGTCTTGAAACGGACTTTAGTCTGTTTACCAAGAACACAATACTTGCAAAAATCGAGCTTACAACTTTTGACACCATGCAACAAGTTTCTCTTGTGTAATTCTGCCATACCACGTTCACTAAGATGAGCAAGGCGTATATGCCACAATTTTGTCGTATCATCACAGGACTCAACAGAGTGAACTCCACCTGCAACGGTACTCCCTAACAATCTGTAGATATTCCCTGCAGTCATCTTGCCTTTCATCACAGTCAATGCTCCTTTAACAATCCGAATAGTTTCCCTATCCTCGTCAGCCTTAGGGATAAAACCATTCTTGTGCAAAGTGCCCAAGGAAATCAAATTCTTCTTCAAGTCTGGGATATGTCGAACACCACTCAACGTCCGAATGGAGCCATCGTGCATCTTAATTCTGACATCACCAATACCAACAATATTGCAACATCGATCATCACCCAAATAAACCGAACCAGAATTAACCGGCCTGTATGTCGAAAACCATTCCCTATTTGGCGTGATGTGATAAGAACATCCAGAAAATTAATCCAAGCATCCGTCAATTGTGTCGTTGAAATAGAAAGCATATCACCCTCACTGCAATCAGAAGTATCATCCTCGACCACGTTCACAGACTTGGATGAGCCATCACGCTTCTCATCAGTCTGCTTTTTCAACTTCGGACAGTCTCGCTTCATATGTCCCGCCTCCTTGCACTTGTAACAGTGAATCGTCTTCTTATCCCTGGATTTGGATCTGGAATTCCGCTTCCCGGACCCTGCCTTCTCTGGCTTCCGTCCACGATCTCGATACCCTTGACATATAAGCTATCGGCTTGAGAGCTTTCCCCTGCATTCTGCTTCCGCTGGTTGTGAGCCAACAAGGCTGCAGTATCTCCTCAACGTTGATAGTCTCTTTCCCATATGTAAGAGTAGTCACCATGTGTTCGTAAGAGGAAGGCAACGAACACAACAGAATCATCGCTCTGTCTTCATCCTCAATTTTCACATCAAGCCGAGCCAGATCAGAAACGATTTGATTGAAGACATTCACGTGTTGCGCCAAATCGTGATCGTCCTGCATCTTCAGCCCATACAGCCGCTGCTTCAGATACAGTTTTGTCGTTAAGGATTTGGACATAAACTGACTTTCCAACTTCCTCCAAATTTCGTCTGGAGACGATAGATGCATGACGTGATACATGACCTCGTCCGCCAAGCATAATCGTATGGTTCCTGCCGCTCGCTGCTGCAATTCTTCCCAATCTTCCTCATCCATCGACGCCGGCTTTATAGATCGCAAAGCCTTCAAGATCCCTTGCTGCGCCAATAGATCCTTCACCCTCGTTTGCCATAATCCGAAGTTACCCTGACCATCGAATTTCGCGACTTCGAATTTTGCTCCTGACATCTGATACCAATTGTTGACGAAAACAGGTAAAGAAAACGAAAGAACACGAGAATTTTACGAGGTTCGGCAATGTGCTTACCTCCTCGGTGCCTAGGCGGCGCTAGAATTTTATTCAATGATATTTTAGGTCTAGGTTACATCTCCTGTCCTCTTTACTGGTATATTTATGAGCCATACCTAACACTCGTCATCTCGAATAACTTAAATTTTTTTGACTCGACTCAACTGATACATGCACACCCTACTTCATTTGGTGAGATAAGGCTTGCACTTTGATTGTAGGACCTAGGAAGGCATCAAGTGTTCCTGAAATAAGAAGACTTAAAAAATGGTTAAGTATGAATGAATAAGTTGGTAAGATAAAAATGGCAGTGAAATAAATGAAGATGATGATGATATGTTTGAAAGGATTTAAAGAAGTATTTATATGGTGGAATGATAATATGGTTATGGTTGAGTTTATGAAAGAAAATGGAAGATGATGGATAGTATCTTAGAAAGACCAAGGAAGAACCAGTGATATAATGAGCAAAGACCCAACCTTACAAATCTCTCTAAGGGGTGGTAGAAAGGACTTGGACCCACTATCTATAAAGAGATAGGAACCACAAGTATCAAGGTGGATAGAAGATAGGTCATGCCACAAGTACAAGAGCACTTGATAAGTCGATATAGTTCTTAAAGAACTAGAAAGAGAAAAATCTCACAAGTTTTTATTAAACAAAGTTGGTCCTTTACAAAATGAAAGCTAAACTATTTATAGGCCTAAGGATTCCTAGGATACGCATACAAGCTTTAATGAGTGAACATTCATGGATGAATGTTCATACTTTAATACAAAACATGGCTTAGGTGAATGAATTTGATGAATGGATGTGCATCTTTTAATGGAATGCATCCTTTGGCCGAATTCATCCCACCTTGTGTGAAATTGTTGATCTTTCTTCTATGGATGAAGGTTCATGAATGTATATTGGCTGAAATTCTTCCCCCCTTGTGTGAACATGACTATTTGGCTTCTTGCATGAATATGCATGATGGATGAACTTGAAAGCCTTTGAATGAATCCTTTCACCTCCTCGCATATGTGCTGATTCATTTTAATATTCTTTTCTCGTCCATGCATGTCTTCATTAATTCCTCCCATGCATAAGTCTTTTGAAGGAGATGAATGGTTGCAAATCCCGTATTTATTTCTAGCCTGTATTGTCTTCAGTAATCTGGGCATATATTGAGCTACCAATATTGGATTGATATGATTCAAAGTGCGTTGGAAAGCTAAGAGATAGGGTATTAAATGGTAAGAGACTTCATCACCCAAAGATGCTTGGAACATGTTGAAAATGGAGATCAATCTGAATGACGTGAACTGTCCAACCAACTCTTCAATTGCCTTTAGTCTTATTAGCATCAAATGTACCTAGAAAAAGTATGTAAACAAATAATTAGATAGGAATTGAGATATGATAATTATGAATTCATGCTTTCACCTATGTTAATAATGCAAATGAGCTAACTATGAATGCATATGTGTCATAACCGGTTTTCTCCCGGGCATGAATTTCCTTGGCGGAAAAGCAAGTGAATAAATAAAGGGTTTTTTTTATGAGGAAATGTTTGGAGTCGCTATTGGCCTTTTGGGTTAGGTAGGTCGAATACCTAAAAATCATCTTTTAAAATAGTTTTTAATAAAATACAATTTTAAAAGATAAACTGGTCTGTGTATAACCAAAAATTCATTTTTAGTAATAAAAAGTGATTTGTGGTCGGTTACGTTTGGGGAAGGATTAGCACCCCACAACGCCCAAAATTGGTACACATTGATTATAAATTGTCTCTATTAGTGGAAATATAAGAATTCGAATATAAATTTAATTTATTATCATATTATTTCAGATTCAATCGAATAATTTTAAAGAAAAATATTTTAAAATAATTTTTATAAAACTAAAGTAATTATATATATATATATTTAGGGTTTTATAAATAGGGCATTTATTTATTTAAAAATATTAAAAAATGACAACTAGTTACTTTAAGACAACCCCTTTCTTTAATATTAAAAAATAAATAAATATTAATAAGAATATGATATTTTTTCCTAAAAAATATAATAAAAATAAATTAAATATAGTATTTTATTTATTTAAAAATATCAGAAAAAGACATATAGTTACTTTAAGATAATCTGTTTCTTAATATTAAAAATAAATGAATACTATTATTTAATTAAATATTTTCATATGAAATAAAATAATAATTAAATACTATATTTAAAATATTGAAACATAAAGGGCAAACAAATTGCAATTAATATTGATCAAAATAAAAGAAATTAAAAGCTATAGGATTAAATTGCAAAATATAAAAATTAATGGACATAATTCGAAATATCATAAAATATAGGTATTAACAGTGTGATTTAACATATATAATTTATAAGGGATTAAAATAAAAAATATATAAAATTATAAGGATTAAATAGATATTTACCCTAAATATTTAAACATATATTACCCGTGACTAAATTATAATAAAAACAAAATTCAAATAATTAATTAAAATAAATAGAAACGTGCTTGTAGGGATTTAAATGGAAGTTTACAAAGTCAGAAGGACTGCGCATATGATTTTCCCCTGAAGGAAATTGCACACACACCATCCCCCAAAATGACGCCGTATGGGGAGGGTATTTAAACTCTTTTAACCGGCCCTAAAGGCCATTTTCCTCATTTTTTTTCTTTTTTTTTGTTCTCTCTCTCTAAGGAGAGAACTCTCTCCCTTCTCTCTAAAACTTCACTCGTCAGAGGGAAGCCGATCGCCGCCGGCAGCCGTATTCCGGCCATGATCGCCGTCGCCGACCACCACCCACGATGGCCAGATTTTACAAAAATACCTCAAAATGAAGCCCCTATTTTTCTAAACCCAAATCTAAGGTTTTTTGGCCTAAAACCGTACCAAACGTCATAGATCTACGATTATTACCTTCGATGTTTCGGTTCTCCAGTGGCGCGTGAAGGCTCCGATGACCGTGGTAAGTTCTTCTCTCTCTTTCCTTTCGTTGTTGTTGGTGTGGTTTTCTTGTTGTTGCTACGTTCGTTGTCGTTGTTGGTTGTTGTTATTTTCTCTGTTCTTGCTGCATGTTTTGCTTGCTATTTTTGTGTCTATTTTGCAGGTTCGATCGATGGTTTTTATAGCCATCGACGAGGCTTTCCTCAGACTAGTCACAAGGGGGCTCTTCGGTGAGTCACCGAACTAAAGTGGTGACTCACCCTAGAGTGCAACGTGGAGGGGCAGCTGGCTTCTGGAGTCTTTGGTTGAGGGTGACGTGGCAGCAGAGCATCGCCAGCTGGCAAAGGCGGTGACGGGGTAGATGAATTTGGATCATTGGTGATTGAAATAGGGTTTAGAAACCCTAGCAGAAATGATGAAAACCCTACTCAGGTTTGGGTCCTGCTGGCCATCTGGGCCGGATCGGGTTTTCCCAGATCTGAGTCTCCGGGTTATTGGGCTCCGAGATTGATTTGTAAATGGGTCTATAATGTTTATTTATAATTATTATTATTTAATAATAATAATAATATTTATAATAATAATAATAATAATATAATAAAAATAAAAATGAACATGGGATAAAAACTTAGTGTCTACAGCTGCCCCTCTTTGCTCATTCTTGTGTTAACAAGAATAGGACAAAAACTTCTCTTGATTAAGACGGGTTTGTTGAACCCTCAAGTGATGAATTCAAATCTTTGTTGAAATCAATATTTTCAAAGCTTTGAAAAGTACGATAATTCTTTGCTGAAATATTTGCTAATTTCTGGAATTCTCGTAAAATATTCAATATATGGATAAAAATGTAAAATAAATGGAAAGAAATTTGTCCGAAAAGGAACTATCTCAAGTGAGATAAAATTTGTGTTGAGAGACGTCGTTGACTCGAAATGCCGTGAACCAAACAACAGAAATGTTGAAAACATTCTGCCCGAAGGTCTTATAAATGGCCCGAATGACTTATCATCTTGCTCAAAAGGCTTACAGATGGCCCGAAGAACTGAAGAATCAAGAAACCCTCAAATGCTTAGTTTCTTAGTTGTCAAGGAACCCCTTTGTTAGGTTTAGCTTCCTTTAACAAATCTTTTGAGATAATTAGGAAACCCTCGAAGGCTTAGTTTTTAAAATCTCATTTGAAAACATCTAGCACTGAAGGTCTTATGGATGACCCGAAGGTTTTATCATCTTGTTTGAAAGACTTACAGATGAACCGAAAGATTTAAACATCATGCTCGAAAGACTTACAGATGGCCCGAAGGACTTATGAATCAAGAAACCCTCGAAAGCTTAGTTTTTTAGTTGTCAAGGAACCCCTTTGTTAGGATTAGCTTCCTTTAACAACTCTTTTGAGATAATTAGGAAACCCCTGAAGGCTTAGTTTCTAAAACCTCATTTGAAAACTTCCAACATTGAAGTTCTTATGGATGACCCAAAGGTTTTATCATCTTGCTCGAAAGACTTACAGATAACCCGAAGGATTTAAACATCATGCTCGAATGACTTACTGATGGCCCAAAGGACTTATGAATCAATAAACACACAAAATATTAGTTTCTTAGTTGTCAATAAACCCCTTTGTTAGTCTTAGCTTCCTTTAACAACTCTTTTGAGATAAGTAGGAAACCCCCGAATGCTTAGTTTCTAAAATCTCATTTGAAAACATCCAGCACTGAAGGTCTTATGGATGACTCGAAGGTTTTATCTTCTTACTCGAAAGACTTACAGATGACCCAAAAGATTTAAACATCATGCTCAAAAGACTTACAGATGGCCCGAAGGACTTATGAATTAAGAAACCCTCGAAAGCTTAGTTTCTTATTTGTCAAGGAACCCCTTTGTTAGGCTTAGCTTCCTTTAACAACTCTTTTGAGATAATTAGGAAACCTCGAAGGCTTAGTTTCTAAAATATCATTTAAAAACATCCAGTATTGAAGGTCTTATGGATGACGCGAAGGTTTTATCATCTTGCTCGAAAGACTTACAGATGTCCCGAAGGATTTAAACATCATGCTCGAAAGACTTACTGATGGCTCGAAGGACTTACAATTTCGGGAAATAGTTTACTAAGTAAGAAACTTTGGAAACCGTTTTCTTACTATTCAACAATTTCATTTTCAGAAAAGACTAAATGAGAAATTTGGAAATCGTTTTCTTATTTTTTTTGAAATAACTTGTTGATTGGGTAACATGCCCCACTTCAAAATAATACTTATTATGTGGATTGGATCCATCTATTCTTCAGATGTTTGTGTGATTCCTGTATTTGAGGTTTGAATTATACCTTCCACTTGTAAGGTTTTTGTCATCATGAATCTTCTTTTTTCATACGAAGATCTGTAAAAACCTCATGTTGGAATGCAATCAAATGTATTAATGTAATGTATTTTATATTATGCAAATGATGTTCTTATGAATGCAAAAATGTTGATGCAATCTTCAATTTACTTCAAAGTGACAAACTCAGTTTTCCTTCACTTAGTCAAAATGTCATTTCAAGCTGACATTTCTCTTTTTTGGAAGAGCAATCTTTGTGTTTTCTTTGCTTCATTTGCCTTAAAGTCTCAGAAAAAAATGTTTCATTTATGGAACACTTGCTGCAGCCAGAATTATGACCTTGTTGCCCCATTTTGTCCTGGATAACACTAGCTTTCTTTGCTTGGACTTATGTAGAAATCCAATAAAACTTTCATCTTTGAAAAGATAATCTATCATATTTGAAGAATGTACATGTAAATCTGCCAAACTTAGCAGAGATTAATTAGGAAAACATCGTCTGTTCTGATTTGACTCTCGAAACACATCAAAAAGAGGATTTATCCTAATTCCTTTTATGTCTCCACATCTAATTGGATCTCGAAAAAGGCAACTTGGACCATATCATGTCGAGATGCTTAACAACAACCTATCGTTCAACCTTAGTTGGCTCCACTAGTTTCTTGTTGTTAAAATTTCAGCTCCACTTCTGTGAAAAGAAATCTTCGTCATTTCTTATTTCTAACCATGGGGTTGAAGAAGACAAACTTCATCTTGGGTCTATAAATGGAAACACCATATGATCATAACATTGGTTCAGTACCATAATCACTGGTTCTTAGAACATTTGACAACACATTCATCATTTCTTGTGGTTTCTACCCAGATCTATCAATCAATGAAGCTCCTTGCATAGTGTTCAGAGCGTTTGTATGATGTTACAAGGACATTAAAGAACAAAGCTCAGTGGGAATACAAATGGGATGCTTTAACTGCCAGCATCAAATCACCAGAAAAATACAACTGTATAATAAACAAAGAAATTATGTATAGACAGCTCCACTGTCACTGTTTCATCATTTTCATTCTTCATACCTTTTTGTTTCATTGGAAATATTTGCTTAAATTAATAATCTTTCCACAAGATGTAGGCCTTCAACATGCTCCAACATTTGCTGATACGAACGTTCAAAATGAGTCAACATTTCTATTTCTGATTGAAATGGGCTTTCAGCATGCCCTATATGGATCTTTTCTGTCTGGAATGGGCCTTCAAAAAGCCCCAAACTTTTATGCTAATGCGAGCTTCCAAAAATACTCCACATGGATCTTTTCTAATTGAAACGTGCTTTCAGCATGCCCTTTTAGAACTAGACAATCATTCTTGATGAGTTGCTGATAGTGTCACTAGAGTGTTTACAAGTTCAATTTTCCAGACTTTCTGGATTCTTGGACCACTTGCTTTCATGAATGTGAAATGCTTCATCATTCTGGCCTCATTTATATTTTTCTCCAATAGAGGTAGAATAGGCATCAACTTGCTTCAAGGACCTTCCTCATTTGAGACAATCCTGTTTGAAAATGTTTTCCTCATTTCTTTATCGAATAATGAAAGAATTTTGTAAAGTATTACTTCTTACAAGTTTACAACATAATCAAATCACAAGCGTGAATTCAAAAAATAAAGAATCAATAGCTCTTTAATGTTTGAGAATTGTAGTTCTTTAACAAATATCAAAATTTGGGTTGGTTTCAGGATAGCTTTCCTATTTTCTATGGTTACATCTATTTAAGATGTCACTCTTCTCTCGCTCTTTATGAACTTTGCCATATGCCTCACTTTAAGGACTTGGTATTTTAACCGAATGCGTATAAAATGACGCAACCACTATACCCAATTACTTAGACTATCTAGAATACTTGTATTTCAGTTCTCTAGAACCTTCCATTTATGTAAGCTTTGTAAACTCTAGCAAAGGCAATGCAAAAATATCGATCTAAAAATGAAATTTCTGAGTGCGCGTGTGAGGTTGACTATAACAAGTGTTCCTTAACCCCCTTAGTCCATCTTTATGAAGTAACTTTTTTCCATTTTGGCTAGCTGAATTCAACATTATTGTATATAATAATATAATAACCTTTATCAAGCTAATTGAAACTTATCCATAAAACGGGGCTATTAACCAATTGCTCTAGAGGGACAACTTTATTGCATATAATAATATAACAAACTAGCTGAATATTATCCATAAAGTCGGGGCGATTAACCAATTGCTTTAAGGGGACAACTCAAGCATAACAGGCTAGCTGAATATTATCCATAAAGTCGGGGCTAATAACCAATTGCTTCAGGGGGATAACTCAAGCTTTATTGTATATATAACATATTATGAGTATACGGCTCTAACTTCGTAAGCTTGTTAAGAAGAACCTGTTATAGTCTAGGTGTTTTAGTGGAAGTCAAAAGATTTCTTCGTTAGAGTTCAAATCCCTAGCAAACTGACTTAAACTAGATTTACCTATTTGTGAATATTACGTTCATCATCGCACATCATCAATAAAAATGTAATCTAGTCGGTTTTGTAATGTAATACACAAACAATGCCCCATGTTGTACGCTCCTATATATAAATACCCAGCCTTTTTGTAATTCCTTTCAATATGAGAAGGCTATCTCATATTTGTAAAAGGATGGTGTTTGGGTGTATTTATTCTGAGATATGGTCAAGGGTCCTTGTTTTTCCAGTTTTCAATCTTGATATTTTGTCAAAGATTATAACTATAATCATTTAAAGAGTTTTTCAATCTAGTTGATATTCAAAGAACTACAAGATTGCAAAATTTATTCAATGCTCATAACCTTAAAAGCAACACAAATTTATTTATTGCTCAAAAGGCGGAGAAAGGAACAAAAACAAGTTCAAACAGGATGATAAAAATAGAAAGTACTACAGTGGTAGATATCAACTTCCAATTGTTTATCTAGAATGCCCCATCATTTCCTATAATGTTGGGTGTGTAATCGGACCAGGTCCTTGTCCTCATTTGCCTCCCGTTTCTTTATCATCTTTTATGTCAACTTCTTTAGATAAACCTTCAGATGCACAAATCTCTCCTTCTTCCTGAGCAGTTTCCATCACCATCTTTTCTTCCCTGACTGGAAATTGGGCTCAATTTTAGATCCAGAACAACTTTCCTTGGTGATGACAGTTTTGTCGTGGTTCGGAATACTCATTGCAGCTATGATTGGTGTAGTATTCGCCAGACTCATTAAATTGCCCCATGCCTTACTTGTTTTTAAAAAATCTGAGATAGGTGTCTGAGGTGTCTTCTGGATTACATCTGCCCCATTCCTTTTTAAACGTATGAGCCAGTCTCGAATTACCTTTCCTTTTATTTCATCACTTCTAATCTATTTCTCATTCTTTAGTATCAGAGAAGTATCAGGAGTTGAATCTGCCATACATACTTCTCTTTCCTTAGTTTTTTTTTTTTTTTTCAATATCTTCTGCTATATGATCTTCATTTTCCTTGACCCTATTAACTTCATTTTGGGGGTTGAATCCCAATTGTCTGACCAAAATGGACTGACTGTTAACATCTACTTCTATGATTCTATGAACCAAAAGGTCTTAAACTCGTCGTTTGAAGTTACCACAATTCTCGATAGAGTGTCCTCGGATTCCAGTATGATATTCACAAAAGACTTTCTCATTATACCAACTAGGGTAAGGGGAAATAAAGGCTTAACCAAACATGGGGCAATAAGCTGGGCTTAGAGTAACTTGAGATATAACTTGCTAAATGAAACTGAAGGAAAACGGGGTAGAATCTCCCTTGACATCACTATCTCTTTACAATTGTTTACTTTGTTTTCTTGAAGACCTTGTCACTGATGACCAAAATGTTTGTTTTGAATGTTTGACTCTTGAACATCATGAGAGAGACTGTGATTTGAAGATCTATTTTCCTCGACCAGTTTTGAGTTTCTAGGAAGTTTAGGTTTTTCATCTTCGAAACATAGCAACCCCCTCTTTGATGAGGTTTTGGACCTTTAATTTTATAGCCATATAATTCTTCGTAGAGTGGCTAAAATCTCCAGAATGATAATTGCATGAATTTTTGACACCTTGCCAATCTGGACATAAATAAGTATTAGGCCTTGGAGGAATTCGTGTTATGAGGTCACTTTTAAAAACAAAGGGTAATAAGTCTAAATATGAGATTGGGATTGGAATGAGAGGTATCATTTTCTTTTTGCTTTTCTTAACTTTCTTCATTGGCTTTTGAACCTCTTCTATGCTTCGCTTCAACTTGATCTCTGTCGTCTTTTCTGTGATCATACCCTATTGTTGGAGCCTTATTGGATTTCCACATTTCCTGACAAGTTCTTGGTCATTTGTCTCCATTGCATTGGCTATACCACTAACATTCATAATCCCCTTCCAATATTTTACAACGGGATCCTCTAAGGGCTTTTCTCCATGGATCACAACATTTACCATATCCATTAATTTTGTCATTTGCTCTTTTGAATCATCCTGGAACTTTTTTGCTTGATTAATCATCTCTTGTTGAGTCTTGATAAATTACTCTTGGAGTTTCTCGATTTTACCAACCTTTTCTAATATCTCATTCATGGTCCTTATACTTCTCTAAGAAGACCAAGTTAGCTCCAATTTGATTTCAGAAATTCTGTCATGGAATCCTCCCCAAATTATTCCCATATTTTCATGATTTAATGTATGTAAAATAGTTTGAAACTAAATGTAAATGTATAACGTAAGTTTGAAACTATAAATGTAATTATGCAAAGATGCAAAAATGAAAATACAAATACAAACGTAAAATGCAAAGATGTGAATGCAAATGCAAATGCAAAGATATAAATGCAAAATGAAAATGCAAATGCAACGAAGAAGTTAATCAAGAGTGATCATCTTAAAATAAATTTCATTGAACACAAAAGTTTCAATACATCAAACAAAACTTTACATATAGGAGATAGCTTTCACTCCTAACTTATCTATTTCCCTTAAAAGTCAAATTAACTTATACTCATGCTCAAGTGTGGAGTTGTTAATCTGCTTTAATTCTCTCCTGAAGCCAGCTAAATCAACCAGTTTTATTACTCACATTGCTTGCTTGAGCAGCAACTCCTTCCATGACTTTGTCTTTTTCATGTATCTTACATGCAATCACTCGGAGTTGTATGCAATGTTGCTCATTTTCCCTTGTAAGAAAACCTTTGTGTTCAAGAAGTTCTTGTACAAGATCTCCATAATCATCTACCATCTTTATCAATTTATTGTTCTTGGCTCTAGTGGCTTTTAATTCAGTATCAATCTTACGTTGTTGGATCTGATATGAGGTTTCCATGTTGGCAATGATCTTACTTAACATTTGATTTTTAACTTGATATTTGTCCAAATTGATGATGGATGTATTGTGCATTTCTTCTACAACCCTTAAACCATGAGAAAACTTCTTGGCTCGATCTTCATGTATTTTGACATTTATTTTCCATTGCTCGGCATCATTTTTTAATTTAATGACCCATGTTGTCCATTCTTCTGGGGTGTTTCCTATCCCAATATTTTGAAAGGCTTGATTGATCTTTTGGAAATCCTCACGCATGGTTTTCATCTTTGTACTCAATTTCTTATTTTCATCCTTCAAATAACATGTTTGAGCTTCATAAATGCCTCCTTCATTCTGAATGCCCCTTTTGATACTCTTACGGTTGAATACTTTTGGTATCAATCTAACAGGATCTTTGTGTGCATAGCTCTCCTGTATCCTCAATGTTCCCTTAGGATGCCATTCCTTGGCCACGTCATAGTTTGCTTGATCATAAAACTTTTTGTCCATTTATAAAAACTTTTCAATTTGATGACCACTCTCTCGAATCAATACCTTCTGGTTATGCCATGATGATGTAATGCAAGCAAAAGAAATCAATATAAACAAATTAGAGAAAAATAAAATATATCTTCAAAATAGATAAAAATAAGAAAAAATAAAATGGTTAGCACCAATTAATGGAAAGAAAAGATTCTATCTATCATGGTATCTATATATAAATTCTAACCTCGTGCTTTCTAGTTCTATGCTTTGTTTAGAAAAACTAACCTAACCGCATGATTACTAGTTCGCATGCATAGAAAAAATCAAATAAATAAGAAAACAAAAGTTAGAACTTATTTCTCCTTTGTGTACACCTACGGACAGAGTTTCAATGTTGTCATAGATCGAGTGAATTTCTACGATTTATTATATGTAGGGTTTCAGTTCTAGAAGTAAAGATGCTCGAATTGCCCTTGTTAATATCCCCCTTGGGCTGTCAAACCCTCAATCCTCATCTATTACAGGCTTAAGCGGATTTCAATTTGAGAGGGCACATTTCCCTATGCCTGACACGGAGAATAAATTCTCACGATGACATAGGATATATAAACCCCGAAAGCTACTTGCTAGGTCTGACACGGAGAATAAATTCTCACGAAGACGTCGCGTTCACTTCCACTTAAAAGGGAAAAGAGATCAAGTATAGATCTTATGTTTATGCAATGCATGTGTTGTGTGTGAGGAGAAATTCTCACCCTTTGACAAAGCATCACAAAAATTGAATCTTAATATCTAAAAATCAATCAAATATTAATATACAAGGATAAAATAAATTGAAAGAAATTAAAAAAATCATAAATTAAATAAAATTAAATTCTCAATTTCTAATTATAGAGACAATATATAATCGACTTAGGTTTGACCAGGGTCCCCAGCGGAGTCGCCAAGCTGTCGTAACCGGTTTTCGCCCGGGCACGAATTTCCTTGGCAGAAAAACAAGTGAATAAATAAAGGGTATTTTTATGAGGAAATGTTTGGAGTCGCCATCGACCTTTTTGGTTAGATAGGTCGAATATCTAAAAATCATCTTTTAAAATAGTTTTTAAGAAAATACCATTTTTAAAGATAAACTGATATGCGTATAACCAAAAATTTATTTTTTAGTAATAAAAATGAATTCGTGGTCGGTTACGTTTGGGGGGAAGGATTAGAACCCCCATAACGCTCAAAATTGATACCCATTGATTATAAATTGTTTCTATTAGTGGAAATATAAGAATTTGAATATAAATTTAATTTATGATACTATTATTTTAGATTCAATTGGATAATTTTAAAGAAAAATATTTTAAAATAATTTTTATAAAACTAAAGTAAATATATATTTTTAGGGTTTTATAAATAGGACATTTATTTATTTAAAAATATTAGAAAAAGACATCTAGTTACTTTAAGACAACCCCTTTCTTTAAAATTAATAAATAAATAAATAAATATTAGTAAGAATATGATAATTTTTCCTAAAAAATAATAAAAATAAATTAAATATAATATTTTATTTATTTAAAAATATCAGAAAAATATATCCAGTTACTTTAAGACAACCCATTTCTTAATATTAAAAAAAATGAATACTATTATTTAATTAAATATTTTCATATGAAATAAAATAATAATTAAATACTATATTTAAAATATTGAAACATAAAGGGTAAAAAAATTGCAATTAATATTGATCAAAATAAATGAAATTAAAAGCTATAGGATTAAATTGCAAAATATAAAAATTAATGGACATAATTCGAAATATCATAAAATATTGGTATTAAGAATGTGATTTAACCTATATAATTTATAAGGGATTAAAGTAAAAAATATAAAATTACAAGGATTAAATAGATATTTACCCTAAATATTTAAACATATATTACCCTAACTAAATTATAATAAAACAAAATTTGAATATTGAATTAAAATAAATAGAAACGTGCTTTTAGGGATAAAAATGGAAGTTTACAAAGTCAAGAGGACTGCACACGTGATTTTCCCCTAAGGGAAATTACACACACCCCTCCCCCAAAATGACGCCGTATGGGGGAGGGTATTTAAACCCTTTTAACATGCCCTAAAGGTCATTTTCCTCATTTTTTTCTTTTTTTGGTTCTCTCTCTAAGGAGAGAACTTTCTCCCTTCTCTCTAAAACTTCCCTCGTCGGAGGGAAGTCGGTCACCATCGACAACCGTATTACGACCGCGATTGACGCCGCCGGCCACCACCCACAGTGGCCAGATTTTACAAAAATACCTCAAAATGAAGCCCCTATTTTTTTAAACCCAAATCTAAGGTTGTTTGGGCCTAAAATCGTACCAAAAGTCGTAGATCTATGATTATTACCTTCGACGTTTCGAGTCTCCGGTGGCGCGTCAAGGCTCCGATGACCGTGGTAAGTTCTTCTCTCCCTTTCCTTTCGTTGCTGTTGGTATGGTTGCTTGTTGTTGCTCCAATCGTTCTTTTCGTTGTTGGTTGTTGTTCTTTTCTCCGTTCTTGCTTCGTGTTTTGCTTGTTGTTTTTGTGTCTATTTTATAGGAATCTAGACCGTTGGCGGATGGAAATAGGGTTTAGAAACCCTAACATAAATAATGAAAACCCTTCTTGGGGTTTGGGTCCTGCTGGGCCATCTATGCCGGATTGGGTTTTCCCAGATCTGGGCCTTCGGGTTATTGGGCTCCGGGATTGATTTGTAAATGGGCATGTAATATTTATTTATAATTATTATTATTTAATAATAATAATATTTATAATAATAATATTATTAATATTTATAATAATATTAATATAATAAAAATAAAAATGAACATGGGACAAAAACTTAGTGTCTACAATATGCATTGAATGAGTTATATAAAGATGTGAATTAATAAGTTATGTATGAATATCATATATTATACATGTAAATGACATCATAAAATATTCAAGCAAAATTAAGAACAAGATAAACATATTCGCATGACATGTAATGCATAAATGAGTAAATAAATAATAAAATAAGGTAAAACTCCCTTAGAATCACCAAGGTAGAATGTCCATGAAGTGATCATGTGTTGAAGAAGTTTAGTCCTTGGCATGATCGTATCATCCCCCTTATTTCAAGCGATATGTCCTCAAATCGAAGGCTTTTGTCATTGATTGATCCATTGGTGTAAGAAAGGATGAATGGAGATCATTATTCCTATTAGGGTATGCATGAAATTTTTGAATCCTTCAAGTAGGTAAGTCACGCCAACTTTAGTCTTTGTACCCTTCCACGTTATGAATCTTGAATAGTTGGATAATGCTCGTTCGGTTTCCTTGAATTGATGATCACAAGAAAGAACACTTCCATGTAAATGATTCAATGTGCTGTAAAATAGAAATAAGTTAGAACACGAAACATCATTAACAATGTTAATGAACGTACAAGATTCATTAAGGTTCATGAATGGAATTTGATTCGTTGAAACTTCCCTTTCATAAGGTTGTTTGAACTTTGAATGTAGAATGAGCGTAAATGTCAAAGAGCACATGCTTTGGAATACCAAATGTTACAACCTTTGGAACTTCAATGGACAAATGTGATTCATCAATTTGCAATGGTATGGCCTTTGGAATAACCTACAAATCAAATGAAAGAATAGGAAGAAAAGATTGATTAGTATAAAGTAAAACTTCATTCTCCTCACATTCTTTTCTCTCATGTTCATGTTTGTTTTGAATTCTCTCTTCAATCTCACTCTCATGTTTTACAACACACTCATCTTCACTCCCAATGCTCTTACTCTCATTTTCGATTACTCCAATGGCCTTCTCACGTAAAATCACACTCTCATTTTCAACTCCAAATGTCTTGGTTTTCTCACAATGTTCTTCTTTGATTTGTGCATGTTCGACTCCACCATATCTTTTAACCACAACCTCATTTGCAATCTTTTCATTTTCTCTTCTACATGTACTTCCCCCTTTGCTCCCAATCTCAATCTTTTCAACTTTCTTCATGGCTTTAGTTTTTTTCCATTCTTCTATACGTGATTTTGATGACAACTTGGTATTCATGGACTTGACTTGGAAGCATAGGTGCCAATATGATTTCTTTCCTTGATGTTGGAAATAATACTCGTTTGAGAACCCATTATGGATGGCCTTCTTTTCGAATTACCGTGGTCGACCCAACAACAAATGACTCGCATTCATATGCACTACATCACAAATGACCTCGTCTTGGTATTTCCCGATTGAGAATAGAATAATGACTTGTTTAGTGACCTTCAACTCCCCTCTATCGTTTAGCCATTGCAAATTGTAAGGGCTCGGATGTTTGGTAGTCTTCGAGCCAAGTTTCTCAACCATGTAAGTGCTTGCAATATTTGTGCAATTTCCACTGTCTATAATTACAAAACACACTTTACCATTTACATGGCAACGAGTGTGAAATGCATTCATTCTTTGTTGTTCGTTCTCCATTGAAAAAAATTATTAGTGAAATAAAGAATATAAATGTGTAAAAGGACCTTACCAAGAATGCTATCACAAAACCTCACAGTAATACTCCAAAAACAATTATGATGTCACTCCACTCAAGCACTCGTGTTTCACTCAAGGACTTCCAATGGCTTTTTCTTTTTCCTCTTCTAATCTCACACACTCTTTATGCCTTTTTCTGCTTGTTTCTCTCTTGATAAGTTCTAAAAGAACTAACTCAATACCTTCAAATGAAGTGCTTAGATGTTTGCTGCAAAATGATGTTAGGTAGGAAAAAAGAACAAATAGATGGTAAAAGGTTGGCTTAAAAAGAAAGGAAAAAAATTGATAGAAGGAAAGGGGTTATTACTACAAGTCACTAACAATCTTCCCTAGCCACAATCAAAGTGTTAAAAACAACTTTAGGCTTGTTGGCACTTGTTGATGTATGAAACAACCTTTGCTTTTAACTTTGCTTTTCTTGCTTTGATTTTGTCTTTCTTTTGCTTTCTTTTTTGGACGTTTCTTCAACAATTTTTTAATAGCACTTCTTTTTCCTTTTGGTTTTGCTTGTTTCATTGAATCAACACTTCCCTTGCTTGGTTCCACCTTAGCTCTGATTACCATATGATACAAGCACACCCTACTTCATTTGGTGAGGTAAGACTTGCACTTTGATTGTAGGACCTAGGAAGGCATCAAGTGTTCCTGAAATAAGAAGACTTAAAAAATGGTTAAGTATGAATGAATAAGTTGGTAAGATAAAAATGGCAGTGAAATAAATGAAGATGATGATGATATGTTTGAAAGGATTTAGAGAAGTATTTATATGGTGGAATGATGATATGGTTATGGTTGAGTTTATGAAAGAAAATCGAAGATGATGGATAGTATCTTAGAAAGACCAATGAAGAACCAGTGCTACAATGAGCAAAGACCCAACCTTATAAATCTCAAGTATCAAGGTGGATAGAAGATAGGAACCACAAGTATCAAGGTGGATAGAAGATAGGTGATGCCACAATCACAAGAGCACTTGATAAGTCGATGTAGTTCTTAAAGAACTAGAAAGAGAGAAAATCTCACAAGTTTTTATTAAACAAAGTTGGTCCTTTAAAAAATGAAAGTTAAACTATTTATGGGCCCAAGGATTCCTAGGATACACATATATGCTTTAATGAGTGAACATTCATGGATGAATGTTCATACATTAATACAAAGCATGGCTTAGGTGAATGAATTTAATGAATGGATGTTCATCTTTTAATGGAATGCAGCCTTTGACCGAATTCATCCCACCTTGTGTGAACTTGTTGATCTTTCTTCTATGGGTGAAGGTTCTTGAATGAATCTTGGCTGAAATTCTTCCCCCTTGTGTGAACATGACTATTTGGCTTCTTGCATGAATATGTATGATGGATGAACTTGAAAGCCATTGAATGAATCCTTGCACCTCCTCACAAATGTGCTGATTCATTTTAATATTATTTTCTCGTCCATGAATGTCTTCATTAATTCCTCCCATGCATAAGTCCTTTGAAGGAGATGAAAGGTTGCAAATCCCGTATTTATTTCCAGCCTACACTGTCTTCAGTAATATGGGTATATCTTGAGATACCAATATTGGATTGATACGAATCAAAGTGCGTTGGAAAGCTCAAAGACAGAGAATTAAATGATAAGTAGACTTCATCACCCAAAGATGCTTGGAACATGTTCAAAAATGGAGATCAATCTGACTGGTGTGAACTGTCCAACCAACTCTTCAATTGCCGTTAGTCTTCTTAGCATCCAATGTACCTAGAAAAAGTATGTAAACAAATAATTAGATAGGAATTGAGCTATGATAATTATGAATTCATGCTTCCACCTATGTTAATAATGCAAATGAGCTAACTACGAATGCATATGCATTGAATGAGTTATATAAAGACGTGAATTAATAAGTAATGCATGAATATCATATATTATACATGTAAATGACAGCATATAATATTCAAGCAAAATTAAGAACGAGATAAACATATTCACGTGACATGTAATGCATAAATGAGTAAATAAATAATAAAATAAGGTAAGAATCCCTTAGAATCAACAAGGTAGAATGTCGCACTTTTTGTTATTATTGGGCGCTTTATCGAGCTTGATAATATATCCGGTAAAGCGCTACCTAAAACATTATTTTTCTACGGGATATATTACCAAACCCGATAAAGCTCCCAATAATAACAAAACCTATAGAAATAAAAATGTTTCCGGTAATTTTTACCGGTTTTGTTATTTAAATAATAACAAAACCGGTAGCACCTGTTTTTAGCCGTATATTAAGGCTATCGCACGTTATCATTTTCCTAATATCTTAATTTTGGAGTAAGTCTAACAAACACAATATATATAGTACTTTTGTTGTGTGATAAATCAATATGACAGAAATTTAAAACTATATTATTTGACCCCTAATTAGTATCTATATTATATGTGGTTAAACACAAATATTCTTTAGTTTTACACGATATCAGGATATACATTAAAGAAATACGAGTAGAGATAAGAAGAGTTTCCTTTTAAGTATATATAAAAGAAATTTTATATAAATGTAATTTTACTTTAACTAAATGATGAAATTTATTTTCAATAAGAAATTATATATATTAATATATCAAAGAAATTTTACTTTAATCTAATGAATTTTTTTTTTGAGTAAGAAATTAATTTAAATAAAGATATGGGGGTTAATTTACGTAGCAAGGATCTAAAATTTTAAATATTTTTAAAAGTGATATTTTATTTGTTATACTTTACACTTATAACCTTATATATATATTTTTTAATTTTTATAATTTAAATTATCAAAATTTGAATACCTTTTAATTAAACTACCCTAATTTAAATTTATGTCAATCAAACTTATTCAAACCAAAATTTATTAGAATGTAATTATTATATTATTTTTTAAATTAATGAAAATAATTGATTTATAACTAGACATTAAACATACAGTTGGAAATTTTAATTGAGAAAGAAACTTATTGAAATTTTTATTTCTTTATTGAATAGTTTTCATCAAAACTTTTTAGGCCAAATCATTATGAATTTAGGCCACAAACTCTAACACGCGTTATAGGATTATATTTGGGTTAAATTGTTATGTAACACCCTCAGAACTATACGGGTGACCCGATCTGATCGAAGGTGCAACATTAGGGTAACCTGCATGCCCCGTAATTACAAGCGTCACTATAACACCCATCTCCCGTATACATTTTCGTACATGAGATACAGATGTCACATCACTTTTAAAAATACTTCCTCAATTGAAAACCCGTAAAAGTTTGTTTCCAAATTTCTCAAAACATAACATTTGTTCTATTTACCACAAAACATTGATTGGAATCTATTACGAGGTTCTACTTAAATACAATTTAGAGCCTTTTCCGTACTTTAATTACATGCCAACTAAGTTTTTCAAAACTGGATTGTCCTATTGTTACGGACGAGTCAACCTTAATTGATGATAGCTGCTACTACTGCTGCACTCCTTGGTTAATCTCTGCCTTTACCTACATTAAATCAACACACGTTAAATAGTTACTTAGTGAGACATAATATTGTAAAGAAACATTAATGTATACATAAGTATATCATTATCATTTGATTTCGATATAATTTGCATCATCCATAAGGATTAGATAAGTTCCTATTATCAAAACCATATTCTTTTCATACTATCATCATAAACATTCTTAGTATGTCCATCATATCTTTCTTTCTGTACATTTTCCTATTATTATTTAGTAATTATTCATTATTTCCATTTATGGCATCATTTCATGCCTTTAATGCACCATTATGCATTTGATTTAGGGCATCCTTTCATGCCTTTAATGCACCGTTATGCATTTCATTTAAGGCATCCCTTCATGCCTTTAATGCACCGTTATGCATTTCATTTATTTAATGAAAACATATTGAATACCATAAAACATACATTAATTTAAAACATTCTAGTTTGAATCATTGCGAATCTTTTTCATCTAAAATAAATATAATAAATGTATTTACCTGATAATCCTCGCTAATAAAATGTAATGATGTCTGGCTACTCAACAACTTTATCTTTGTCCTTGTTCTTGCTAGATTCAAGAGCTTGGTTATGATCTACATAAGCATCCATTAAAGACACATACCATACCAAATGTTAGTATATTCTCTAACATTTATACTTTAATAATACTCAAAAGTACTATTATTGCAATTTCTATAACAATTTCAGACTATCTTATAATTTCAGGCTCAATAGTATTGGTACCCCTACCATGGTATCAATACTTATATACTAAGGTATCGATACCCCCTTTCAGTATCAATACCATTTCTACATTCTGTAATTTATGGTATCGATACCTTTCTCTCAGTCTATATTATGGTACCGATACTCCCTTTCAGTATCGATACCATTTTGGCATTATGGAATCTATGGTATCTATACTTTTCTTTTAGTATCGATACCCCATCAGTATCAATACTAATTGCATCAGTATCGATATTGTTCATCGCATTTCTACCCATTTAAACCGATAGTATTGGTAATGTTCTTCTAGTACCGATACCCCTACCCAGATTTACCTTTTTTTAGCCCGATTTTTACTAACGTTTCCCTTAAATTTCTTACTTTTACCTCCAGCAGTGCTATTAAACTCTTCTTTACTTAACCTAACTTTCCTTCATTTAGCTTCATATTACATCTAAAATCTCCAAAGAGCATCTCAAATTAAGAATCATACCACTTTTCATAACATGTTTTTAATCATATCCAATGCTTCTAATCTCTTATTCACTCATTTGACAAGTCAAATATACTAATAAACCTCAATAAAAACTAATATATCAACATATCATTGAAAAACCCATTTTGCTAAATCTCAAATAAAACTTCCACCTCTTAGTTTTAATCTCCTTTAACCCTTCCTTATGCTTACATATCACTTAATGTTACAAGAGCAAACCAGAATCGGAAGGAAGAACTAGCTGAATGAAGTTTACCTTTTTTATGGAGGAGAGCACAACCCACGAGAGGAAGAAGAAGATGAGTAAGTAACTTAGCTAAATCTTTAACTTTCCAATTTTTCTTAAACCCCTATTCTTTAAAAAAAAATAAGTTTTAATTTCATTTCATTTTAAATGACCAAAATGCCCTTTCAATTATCATTTTCTTACTAATTGGTCTTACTCAAATCATTCCTTATACTTTAACATTTATTAAATTAAGCCCTCAAAATTTTAAATTCTTTCAAAATAGTCATTGACCTACCATTTGGTGTATTACAATTCTCTCCCTTAAGAAAATTAGTCTTCAAATTTAAATAAGTACTTGAAACAAAGAGGTGTGCAAATTACTTCCTTATGTCCTTCGCTCTGTCCCAAGTAGCTTCTTCTACCTTATGATTATGCCAGAGCACTTTAACTAATGAAATGCTTTTGTTGTGCAATTCCTTGTTTTCCTTAGCCAAGATCTGTACTGGTTCCTCCTCATAAGTTAAATCTAGCTGGATTTTTATCTCTTCAGGTGTGATGTTATGGGATGAATCTAATTTGTACCTTCTAAGCATCGATACGTGGAAAACATTATGGATCTTGTCCATTTCCGGAGGCAACTCTAATTAATAAGCTACGGGTCCAACCCTTTTCAAGATCTCATAAGGTGCAATGAATCTCGGACTTAGCTTTCCTTTTCGCCTAAATCGTAATACCTTTTTCCAAGGAGACACTTTCAGAAACACCTTATCTCCCACTTAAAAATCAATTTCTTTTCTTTTCAAATTGGCATAAGACTTTTGTTGATCGGAGGCTATCTTTAGATTACCCTGGACGATTTTCACTTTCTCCTCCATTTCTTTAATTTACTCTGGACCAACTAGGTCTCAGTCTTTTAGTTCAAACCAATTTAATGGTGTTCTGCACTTTCTCCCATACAAAGCTTCATACGGGGCCATCCTAATACTCGATTGGTAATTGTTGTTATACGTAAATTCCGCTAAAGGTAAATACCTTTCCCATGATCCTTTAAACTCAATCACACATACCCTTAGCATATCCTCTAGTATCTGGATAGCTCGTTCTGACTGCCCATCTGTCTGCAGATGAAAAACTGTGCTGAAGTTCAATCGAGTACCCAATGCCTCATGTAACAACTTCTAGAATCTTGAAGTAAACATTAGGTCTCGACTAGACACTATTGACATAGGCACTCCATGCAGTCTGACTATCTCTTTTATATACAACTCTACATACTTATCCATCGAGTAATCTACTCGAATTGGAATAAAATAGGCTATCTTGGTCAGTCAATCTACAATTACCCATATCGAGTCCTTTTTACCTAGTGACAAAAGTTGCCCTGAAACAAAATCCATTGTAACTCATTCCCATTTCCATTCAGGAATGGATATTGGTTGTAACAATCCAAATGACACTTGATGTTCAACTTTCACCTGTTGACATGTCAAACATTTTGCCATAAACCCCGATACAACTTTTTTCACACCATGCCACAAATAACAACTTTTTAAATCCCGATATATCTTATTCCCACCTGGGTGCATCGTTAAAAGACTACAATATGCCTCGATAAGAACATCTTTCTTCAATTCCTCATTATCGGGAATGTAAAATTGTCTCCAATAATATAAACATCTATCAGCCCTCATTTTGAAATTTATGGTTTCTTCTATTTCTATTTATGCCATCCTCGCCAAGCAGTTCTCATCTTGACCTTGCAGCTCTTTTACCCAATCCAAAAGCATCGACTTTAACTTAAGTTCAGTAAACAAGGCATTGTCTTCCTTTAAAGACATATGTACATCCAAAGCTTGCAGAGAGGCAAAAGTCTTTCGGCAAAGTGCATCTACTACCACATTCGCCTTTATGGGATGATAATTAATAATTAAATCATAATTCTTTAAAAGCTCGATCCATCTTCTTTTCCTTAAGTTCAGTTCTTTCTGAGTCAACATATACTTTAAACTCTTGTGATCCGTATAAATATGGCACCACTCACCATACAAATCATGATACCAAATTTTCAAGGCAAACATAACTGCTGCCAATTCCAAATCGTGTGTCGGGTAATTTTTCTCGTGATTCTTCAACTTCTTGAGGCATAAGCCACAACTTTTCCATCTTGCATTAGCACACCCCAGTCCATTATGGGATGCATCACTGAAAACTACATAATCTTTACATGGCTCTGGTTGTACAAGCACAAGGGCCTCTGTTACTATTCTCTTCAGCCTTTGAAAACTTTCTTGGCATTTCTCTGTCCAAATAAAAGGCACATCCTTTCGTAAAAACTTAGTTAGCGACAATACTAACATTGAAAAGTTATTTATGAACTGTCAAAAATAACCAGCAAGCCCCAAGAAACTCTGAACTTCAGAAATATTCTTTCGGGTTTACCAATCCACTATAGCTTGGATATTCTTAGGATCTACTCTTATGCCTTCTGTGGAGAATATATGACCAAGGAAAGAAATCTCGGCTAACCAAAATTTGTACTTGGAAAATTTGACATACAACTTCTTCTCGCGAAGTGTTTGAAGAACCACTCGAATATGAACATTATGTTCTTCTCTTAACTTAGAATACACCAAAATATCGTCTATAAATACCACCACGAATTGATCCAAATAAGGTTGGAATACTCGGTTCATCAAGTCCATAAATGTTGTAGGAGCATTAGTCAATCCAAATGGAATCACCACAAATTCATAATGCCCATACCGAGTCTGAAAAAATGTCTTTGAAATATCATCCTCTTTAATCTTTAATTGATGGTACCCTGACCATAGATCTATCTTAGAAAACATCGATGCTCCTTTCAGTTGATCAAACAGATCATCAATCCTCGGAAGAGGATAGTTGTTCTTTATTTTTACTTTATTTAACTGGCGGTAATCAATGCATAATCGCATAGACCCGTAATTCTTTTTCACAAACAGCACATGTGCTCCTTAAAGAGAAACATTAGGTCTTACAAATACCTTTTCAAGTAACTCTTGTAGTTGGGCTTTTAATTCTCTCAATTCAGTTAGAGCCATCCGATATGGAGCCATAGAAATAGGTTTGGTGCCTGGGTAAACCTCATTCCTGAAATCTACTTCATAATCTGGAGGTAATACCAATAACTCTTTGGGAAAAACATCCAGAAATTCCCTAACTGTAGGGATATTATTAACTCTAACTTCCAATATTCGAGTGTCTATCACATTGACTAGAAAATCTATATATCCTTTTGACATCATTTTCCTTGTAGTCATGGCTGATATCACATTTGATAGTGATTTTGCTTTTTTGTCAATCACTACGATTTCTAAACCTTCTGCATCTTTTAGAAACAATCGTTTCTTTCGAAAATCGACCCATCCATAATGTGAAGACAATCAATCCATTCCTAAAATAATTTCAAATTTAGCGAAGGACAACTCCATCAAGTTTGCCAGGAACACAATCCCTTGGATATTTATATGGCATTTTCTACATACCCGAGTTACTCTCGCACTGTGACCTATAGAGTTTCCCGCTATCATCTCACTAACAATTGGTTATAAATGAATTCCTCTAGCTCTAACCAACTTTGTAATAATGTATGAGTGTGTAGAATCAGGGTCCACTAAAATAATTACAGGCTCATCAAAAAGATGGAAAGTACCTGTTATGATTTCAGGGTCATCCCGATTCTCATTGGTCTTAATGTTGTAAATTCTAGTGACTCCCTGAGTCTCTTGTCTCTACATTAAATCATATTATCCCCTTGATCTACCCCTTCCTCTACTTCTATTAGAGGCTGTCATCGATCTTTTAGATTGAGTAGACTTGTCCCCAGATTTCTTAGGATAGTTTTGGGCAAAGTGTCCCGTCTCGCCACATTGGAAACAAGCTCCACTGAGAAGTCTACATGCTCCACGGTGTAATTTACCACATGTTTGACATGGAGTCCTTTCTCTTGATGCTCTACCCGAGCTAACATAAAAAATGTGATTGTTTATTTTTCTGTGAAGTTGTCGCATAACTATCTATATCAGTATATCTGGAACTCGAGCCCTTGCCTCTTTTAACATGATGGGGAGTTGAAGGCATTCCCACTCTTTTTCTCATCTGAAAACTCTGCTCCGCAACTAAAGTATTTTCTTAAGTTCTTTCAATAGGCTTGGCTCAGTTTATGACTTCTTGAAAACTTGGCAAGTTCAAAGCCAACATCATCTCTTTAAACTTTGGCCTCAAACCCTCTATAAACAAATCACGCAGTGCTTTATCATTTGAAACCACTTCAGTAGAAAAGCAACTCAACTTGTTATACTTGGCCTCAAACTCATGTACGGCTCGATCACCTTGTTTGAAATTAAGGAACTTTAATAGCATTGCCCGTCTGAACTGCTCACCCACATTCTTGTTCTTGAATTCTTCTAGGAATAATTGCCAGGTCACTTGCTCTTGTGGTGCATACATCATAGTATTTGACCACCATACTCGAGCTGATACTCTAAGTAAAGATACAGTTCCTCCCAACTTTTTCAGATCCGAGTATTGAATACTTTCTAGCATTATTATAACATCATTTAGCCATATGTCAGCCTCCATAGCACCCTCACCCTCTTCTTCTCGGAACTCTAGAGCTCCCAAGCTCTTCAACTCTTTTGGAATCAACATCCTCAGTGCTGGAGGAGCAAGGGGAGGTTGAAATCGTGTCAATATGGCATCAAGAGCTTGCATAAAATTTCCAAACTCTAGCACTGGAATATCCTGATGTGCAGGCGCACTAGCATTTTCAGATGGGATCAACTGTTCACTATTAGCCTCGTAACTTTCACTATCAGTTCCTTCTCTCATCTCTTATTCCCCCGCTCTTCGTGAGTTTGAAGATTATGACATCTAGTAATACATACATAATAATAACACTTCAATTAGTAAGGAGTGTCATCAATCATACTCTAATGACACCATATCAGTAACATTGACAATCTTAATGGCATGTAAACCCTTTTCTATTTTCAATAAAATCAGTTTCATCCGAGAATCGACTAAACCTGTAGCTCTGAAACCAATAAATGTAACACCCTTCTCCTGTATACCTTTTTGTACACGAGATACAGATGTAACATCACTTTTAAAAATACTTCCTCAATTGAAAACCAGTAAAATTTTGTTCCCAAATTTCTTAAAACATAACATTTGTTCTATTTACCAAAAAACATTGATTGGAATATGTTACAAGGTTTTACTTAAATACAACTCATAGCATTTTTCTTACTTTAATTACATGCCAACTAAGTTTATCAAAATAAACTACATTGTCCTATTGTTACTGACGAGTCAACCTTAATTGATGATAATTGTTGCTACTGTTGCACTCCTTACTTGGTTAATCTCTATCTTTACATACGCGTGAAATCAACACACCTTAAATAGTACTTAGTGAGACATAATATTTTAAAGAAACATTAATGTATACATAAGTATATCATGATTATTTGATTTCGAAATAATTCACATCATCCATAAAGATTAGATAAGTTCCTATTATATAAACCATATTCCTTTGATACTATCATCATAAGCATTATTAGTATGTCCATCATATCTTTATTTCTGTACATTTTCCCATTATTCTTTAGTAATTATTCATTATTTCCATTTATGGATCCTTTCATGCCTTTAATGCACCGTTATTCATTTCATTTATGGCATCCTTTCATGCCTTTAATGCACCGTTATTCATTTCATTTATCGCATCCTTTCATGCCTTTAATGCACCGTTATGCATTTTATTTATGACATCCTTTCATGCCTTTAATGCACCGTTATGCATTTCATTTATAGCATCCTTTCATGCCTTTAATGCATCGTTATGCATTTCGTTTATGGCATCTTTTCATCCCTTCAATGTACTGTTATGCATTTCATTTATGTAATGAAAACATATTGAATACCATAAAACATACATTAATTTAAAACATTCTAATTTGAATCATTGCGAATCTTTTTCATCTCAAATAAATACAATAAATGTACTCACCTGAAAATCCTCGTTAATAAAATGTAATGATGTATGGCTACTCATAAACTTTATATTTCCCTTGTTCTTGATAGATTCAGGAGCTTGGTTATGATATACACAAGCATCCATTAAAGACACATACCATACCAAATGTTTGTATATTCCCTAACATTTATACTTTAATAATACTCAAACGTACTATTATTTCAATTTCTATAACAATTTCAGTCTATCTAATATTTCCAGGCTCAATAGTATCGGTTCCCCTACCATGGTATCGATACTTCTATACTATGGTATAGATACCTCTTTTAGTGTCGATACCATTTCTACATTCTGTTATTCATGGTATCGATACTTTTCTTATAGTATCGATACTACTATACTATGGTACCGATACTCCCTTTCAGTATCGATACCATTTTGGCATTCTGAATCCATGGTATCGATACTTTCCTTTTAGTATCGATACCCCATCAGTATCAATACTAATTGTATCAGTACCGATAATGTTCATCGTATTTCTACCCATTTAAACCGATAGTATCGGTACTGTTTTTCCAGTACCGATACCCCTACCAAGATATACCATTTTCAGCCCAATTTTTACTATATTTTCCCTCAAATCTCTTATTTATACCTCCAACGTTACTATTAAACTCTTCTTTACTTAACCCAACTAACTTTCCTTCATTTAGCTTCATATAATATCTAAAATCTCTAAAGAACATCTCAAACTAAGAATCATACCACTTTTCCTAACATGTTTTTAATCATATCCAACGCTTCTAATCTCTTATTCACTCCATTGACAAGTCAAATATACTAATAAACCTCAATAAAACTAATATACCAACATATCATTCAAAAACCCATTTCCCTAAATCTCAAATAAAAGTTTCACCTCTTAGTTTTAATCTTCTTTAACCCTTCCTTAGGCTTACATATCACTTAATGTTACAAGAGTAAACCAGAATTGGAAGGAAGAACTAGCTGAATGAAGTTTACCTTTTTTCTACAGAGGAGAGCACAACCCACGGGAGGAAGAAGAAGAGGAGTAAGTAACTTAGCTAAATCTTTAACTTTCCCCTTTTTCTTAAATCACTATTATTTAAAAAATAAGTTTTAATTTCATTTCTTTCAAAAGGACCAAAATGCCCTTTTAATTACCCTTTTCTTACTAATCGGTCTTACTCAAATCATTCCTTATACTTTAACATTTATTAAATTAAGCCCTCAAATTTTAAATTCTTTCAAAATAGTCACTGACGTTCCATTTGGGGTATTACAATCACACTCCACAAGCAACACCTGAGGGACTCCCAAAACTAATGTCGATAAAAGCACAAAATCATTTCCTTTAACTTGAAATAGTAAGTGATAGAGTAACCTTTGGGAAAGCTCAATAATATAGAAATACCGAATAATGCTAAAGGTCAAGTAGATATATTGTAATACATGAAAATTCTCTTAGTGATACAGGTATCTACTGGCTCCAGAGAAGTGTTGAAATTTTATTAAATGATCCTTAGAGTAACAATCAAGAAGTATCTAGATGGAAGAGTTAGAAAAAGATAGATCCCATAAGAGATTAGTATGTTCCATCAGTGTGGATACAAAATATACATATAGTTCAATATTGAAATAATTTATTTCAGTAAAACATACTTTTAAAGAGATAGTAAATTTTAGTTTAAAAATCATTGAACTGCACTTCATCCGAACACTAGAATGTGTACTGTACACCCGATAAATACTTTATACTTATAGAATATGAACCTATGGTAAGGATTTTCGGTGTATAGCGCAAGGACCTAAGGTAAGGGCTTACCCTGTGCACAGAGGAGATGAGTGTACGATAAGGTCTTATAAGTCCATAGACTAAGCCTGAGATATTTCCTCCATTACTAACTCCAAAATACTAAAATAGTAATATCATAAAATCATGATCCAAATATATGGTATCGGAAAACAAAAATAAGAGATGATGTTTTTATTTAAGATAATTGTCATACTTTTAAAATTAGAGAAAACAATCTCATATATTAATCAGAGAAAATAACCAAATGCATGTTGAACACATTAGAAGGTCCAATTTATTTCTCGAAAGTACTTGATTACAAGAGAATTGCAGGCAGAACTTCAGATAAATTTGGAACTGGTTTCATAAATGAGGTTTCTATTAAAAATGGGTCAATAGCTAATAGATCAAATTTGAAATTTGAAATATGATACATTAGGACTATATAGGATTCAGATATATAATAAGGATACTCAGGAATTTTGACCCCAGAGTTATTCTATATTCCAGAATTTAGGCTAGTAATGTGTTTTAGTCACTTTGATTTTTGAAGAAACTTTGATAAGATGACTTAATAAGGATTAATAGTGATTGATAGTATTCGAGATTTCTAACAACTTATTCGTCTCCCAAGTCTAATTGAACGACAAATCTATCATTGTGGTACTTACCAAGAATTCTAATAGGAATACTTCACGGATGTCGATTTCTTAATACCAACTGCATTATGAAGTTGAACAATTCACCTTCATAATTCTTTCTTAAATGAATCCCAAGGTGACACAAATATATTCATGTAATATTTATCCTTATTCTCTTATTGTAAGAGTATTAGGAAAGGCTAACTTACTCAATTCATACTCCATAATCCTTATGGTCATTACAATATTAAAAGCTTTACAGGTATTTTCAGAACTTATCCAAAGGAATTCACTTAATCTGAATCATGAGAGTATTTATGTCATTCCAGAACTCGAGTGTATTTCAATTATTTAAAGCTCAGGGATATTTCAGTCATTTTAAAACTTAGAGGTATTTAGGTCATTTTTAATAAATTCAATCATATAGAGTTCTTTACTAAAATATTTTTTAGGTGTTGCTCAAAAATAATTTTTTTAGATCATGTCTTTTCGGAGTTTAGAAACTGACTGTCAGAAATTTTCCAAATAAATAATGAATTTAACATATAAATTGGTTGTCCTATCGGACCAAATCTTAATTCTTAGGTTGATTCCACTATTAGAGGTAATCCACATCCTTTTTAAACCTTACAGGTATTTTCGTCAATTCTCATCCAAATATTTATGGTAGAAAAATGTTTAACAAGAAAAATCAGAATTTATGGTTCATAAGTTAACTTATCTCAACTTAAAATTTTATATTGGTTATCTAATTCCTTATATGAATCATTCGAGTCTTGATAAGGTTACTAACATTATACCGAAACTATAGTAGATTTAGAATAATCAACCATAACCCATTTCCAACTCATATTTATTCATGCACTGACCAATTACCAACATGCATGTACCATAAAATATGCACGGGATAGTAAGGTATTACCTCAATTTTTGTGCTACATTGGTTAGTCATTTAACACCACTCCATCATTCTCGAACTTGAATTTGACGTCCCATAATATCTCAAATACATGGCAAAAAGAATTACATTATAAACGAAGCTTAAATGCAGAAATCAGATCGAAACGAAAGATAAAATGCTAAAAACTGCTTATTGGATTTGAATTTGGCAAAATGGACCCCAAAAACGTTCGTGAATGTTCGATAATCTATTCGTTCATTTATGTTCATTCATTTATGTTCTCTAGACCTATTTGAAATATTAGGACTAAATAAATTTTAACCTTAAACCAATTAATATTTTTAAACTCAATTAATTTTAAACCCAAATAAAAAATACTCAAATCAATTAAAAAATATAAATCCTAAAATTATTTGAAAAGAAAAAAACTCTTTTAAAATATAAACCCATTTAATTTTATGTTCGTTTGATTGTGTTCATTTACTTTTGTTCATTTGTGTTCGTTTATCATTTAAACGAACGAACATGACAAGCTAAATTTCTTAATGAACAACCACGAACAATAAATTTTGTTCGTTTAGCTGTTCGTATTTGTTTGGTTGTTCGGTTAAAGTTAAACAAACGAACATGAATATGCCCTCGTTTGATTCGTCTATAGGCTAAATCAGGATATGTGTTCTCAAAAAAAGTTAACAAGCGATCAACGGGCAAGCAACACCAGGTCAACGGTTACTGATTAAGGGTCAATGGCTCGTCTCGGATTGTTGGCTCGGCTCAATGGCTCAGCTCGAATCAAATTAGTAGCTCAATGGTTCAAATCGGTCCAACAAGTTCAACAGGCTTTCCAGGTGACGGATAAAGCTTACACGCAGGGTATAGCTCGTGGGGCACGTACGACAGTCTACGGTGGTCGGACGACCACCAATTTTTATAGAATTCATTTTTAGGGGATTTTGAGTCACTTACCTGGCTTGGTTCACGATGATTAATGGTGGAGAGCTTGATATCGACACGACATAAACTTGTTCTTCCTCACCCCTCCATACCAGTGGCAATGACGACAAAGCGGACACGGCTAAACTCGGGATGACATAATAATTCCAACGGTACAGGAGGTGCCGTAAACGGAGCTACGATCGGCAATGAAACATCATTTAAAAATTCTTAGAGAATGTTTCTAAACAAGGAAAGAGAGATAGAAGGCTTTCGACTTTTCGAAAATGGAAAATTTTAGATTTAGGGGGTTTATAAACCTAACATATTAGATTAATGGAAAAATTATGGCATAGGTCCTCTAATTTTGGTTATTTTTTGAATTTGATCCGAATTTAATAAAAAATTCACTTTGGTCCCTAAATGTAACTAAAATTCCGATATCATGCCCAAAATTAATTTAAGAAAAATTAAGCTCCTAAAATGGGGTGTGACAACTCTCTCCCTTAAAAGAAATTTCGTTATCAAAATATACTTAAATTAGAAAGATATAGAAACTGAGTTCACAACTCCTCTAGGTGACTTCAGCAAGTTCTTGATTAACTTAATGAATCTTATCTATCAGAATGCGTTTACTCGTCAGAGCTCTTTTTTTTTTATCGTAAACCCAAAATTTGAACAAACTTATACTAGTAGAACCAATCAGACTTCAATTACATGTCCCAAATCAGAGGTCATATAGGTGTCATCTCAATGCACCCACATAAAAGACATGTAGAATGCATTCAGATTTTCAGAATCAATATAAGTTGTTATAAACCATATCTCATTATCCTAAGTATTCAGTATAGTTAAGGAAATCCACAACTCAACTTGTCCTTTATGTGTGGTCCCCAATCCTTTGGATTAACATAAGATTCTTGTCCATCAAAAGCCTCACTTATACAACCACCAATAAAACTTATCCCTTTAGACAGAAAGGAACAACTTACTTTTCTACCCATATCTACCTTTACAATCCTCGTTTTATACACATCATTCTACAAAACAAGTTTTCAATCATGAGTATCGAAAAATATAATCGGAGTTTTGGTCATATGGCACTTTCTTACCACTAATACAACTACAGACATAATTGTTTCTTTCAGATACAACAAAACCACCTTGATATTTATACTTGTTCTATGTACTCGAACACTTTCATTTAATCTCATATTGATCATATTACTGAGGTATGATGCCTGAAAATTATCAGTATTCAAAATTATAAAATTGGAGTAAGAACGATTCTAGAGATTTTCTAATTCAGTTCATCGAAACAGAATTTAAGAATGATATCATAATATTTAAGCTTTATATAAATTGCTTTGGCGAAAATTCTTATCACGTAATTGCTCTATAAAACTTCCTAAACCAAATCAGATTCAACTCGAAATAATAAAACATATATTCTGAATCAGATCTTGAGTTTCATATGCTTCAACCAGTTCAAGTACTTTATTCAAATGCAAATCCAACCCGATGCTCTAAAACTCTTTATCGATTCACAACCCTTATACTAGCCTTCAATTTACGACATCCTTGATATCCTTGAAACTTTAACCACTATAAATACAATTCAAAGGTACTTATATAATCATGTATCAAAGTGGTAGGGAACTATGCTCCTTTACTACTCGGATCCTTTGTAGACAGACTTAGATTTTTTCAATTGTCACTCTATGTCACAAAAAGCAACTTCAAAAATCCATTTGTTATACTTAAGTACGGACTTATAATGATAGTGCGTTTGAAGGGTAACCTAACTCATATTCATATCAGAAGTCATGTAAAAAATTCTCAAACAAGTAATCTGTTAGTCGCGAGGAAGTTTTCAGGATTGGTATGAACATTAAAAACATTATTTTCCTTCACATAGCAAACCATAACGGTCATAATACTAAGGTACACTTATTATAGAAGGACTTGACATCAAAGTTCCGGTTTAGAAGAGTACAATTATAATCTAAGGGTGTGTACTAACTAAACATCCTATGTCAGACGATCGTCTGATCTACCTAGAAGAACTCAAATCTAAACTCTGATACCACTAAATATAACACCATCAAACTAATACGAGTGACCTGATCTGATCCAAGGGGTTACATTAGGGTCACCGAAACGACCTAATCTAAAAATTAAGGAAAATAAAACTTCAACCAATAAAATTTTAAAATTGTAAATAATTTCAACATAAAAATAAATTTAAACATTAAAATAGAAATCAATAATACACAATGTAAAAACAAGTTTCAAACTCTAATATAAAAGAAATTGTAACCTATATGTCCCCTAATTACATGTGCCACACTCCACAAGCAACACCGGAGGAACTCCCAAAACTAATGTCGATAAAAGCACAAAATAATTTTCTTTAACCTGAAATGGTAAGTGATAGAGTGAACTTTGGAAAAGCTGAGTAATACAAAACTATCAAATAATGCTAAAGGGAAAGCATATATATTGTAGTACATGAAAATCCCTTAGTGATACAAATATCTACAAGCTCTAGAAAAGTGTTGAAATTTTATTAATTAATCATCACAGTAACAATCTAAAAGTATCTAGATCGAAAGAGTTAGACCGAAATAGATCTAAGAATAGTTTAGTATGTTTTATCAGTTCGGAAACAAATATGAATATAGTTCCAAATTAAAATAATTTATTTCAGTAAAATGGACTTTTAAAGAGATGATAAATTTTAGTTTAAAAATGATTTGACTGCCCTCCATCCGAACACCAGACTGTGTAGGTTGTCCTAAACCATACACCCACATGTACATCCGTTAAGGACCTTACACTTACATCATAAGAACCTGCTGTAAGGACCTCCTTCGTATAGCATAAAAACTTGCGGTAAGGACCTCCTACAGGAAGGGCTTACCCTGTGCACAAAACATATGAGCATATGGTAAGATCTTAGAAGTCACAGACTAAGCCTGAGATACTTCATTCAATAATACCAACTCGGAACAGTAAAATAGTAATATCATAAAACCATGATCCATATATATTTGTATGATAAAACAGAAACTAGAGATGATGTTTTTATTCCATATAACAATGTCATATTATAAAACAATATTTGAGATTTTTAACAACTTATTTAGTTCACAAGTCGAATCGAACTCAACAAATCCATTACTATGGTACTTAGCAAAATTTTTGACAAGAACACTTAATGGATGTCGATTACTTAATATAGACTACATTATTAAGTTGAACAATTCACCTTCACAAATCTTTCTTAAACGAATCTCAAGGGGATGCAAATATATTCATGTAATATTTGTCCTTATCTCGTATTATAAGAGCATTAGGGAAGGTCGACATATTCAGGTCGTACTCTATAATCCTTATGGTATTAAAGTGTCTAAAGCTTTACTTGTATTTTTAGAACTTATCCAAAGGGATTCGCTTAATCTGAATCATGAGGGTATTTAGATCATTCCAAAACTTGATGGTATTTTAGTCATATAAGGCTTGTGGGTATTTCAGACATTTTAAAGCTCAAGAGTATTTTGGTTATTTTAATAAATTTAGCCATATATAATGCTTTCGTTAAAATAGTCTTTAGGTGTTGCTCATAAATTAGTAATTTTAGATTATATGCCTTTCTAGAGGTTATAAATTAATTGTAAAAAATTCCAAATAGATCAGGAATTTAACAGGTAAATCGGTAGTCATATCAGACCAAATCATAATTCTTAGGTTAATTCCACTATTAGAGGTAATCCATATCCTTCTTAAACCTTAAGAGTATTTTTGTTAGTTCTCATTCAAATATTTACGGTATAAAAACCCTTAACTATAACACCCTAAATCGGATTGGGCCTAAAGTACCACATCGGGCTCCCGAGGCAACCCTAATTTTCAAAACATGTTCATTTCCTTTTCAAACATGTTGAATGGTATCATAAATAAAATAGAAATAATGTTATAAAACCATTTTACAAAATTGGAGCTTCGTGACATGTAATTTAAAATCCAAATAATACAAAATCTGAGTTTAATAAACTGAACACATAAGTAATGTTCTATGAATAAATATGCCCACTAAGCTATGGTACAATACTCTGAAGGAGATGCTAAAAGTCCTACTATGACGGTGCTGTATGAACTTCTCATGCTACTAACCTACAAATGAAAAACATCCAAAGGCCGAGATTACAAAGCCCAACATTATAATCACTAATCTAGAGCAACATAAGAATTTCATAAATGCAAACATGATGAAGACATGATACTAAGTAGTAGGAACATGCATGATCTAGATCAAGTGCTACCTACTTAAGGCTTAGCTGTCTGATCACTGAAATAGGGGTCTCATACACCCCTAAATCCTTGACTAAGGGGTTAACCATGAGTACACCTCTAAAGGGTTGCTAACCCTACTGGTAATATATGTTGTGCATTATCTAAATGCTATATTGATGCTCTTGTGCATTATCTGAATAAAACACTAAATCTGTTATACATTATCTAAATATAATATTGACTCTGATTTGTATTATCTGAATGCAATATTGTCTTTGTTGTGTCTCATACACTAGCTGAGGTAGGTATCATGGTGCGGCTGAGGGATCCTGCATCTCGGAGCTCACACAACTTCTAGACTGTCAGATACTAATATGACATACAATAACAAACATAAAGTTGTGGCGGGTATCATGGTACAACTGAGGGTTCTGTATCTCAGAGCACACTTACCCCTCTAACCTGCCAGTATACACTCGGGTACACTGGGGTGAGATTTGGAACTGCATCAAAAACGTACACCCAACCAACTTACTTTGTCGAGTCTTGGGGAATTTTCACCTAGCTGGAAAGAGAAGTGCCTTGGCACTGACTGGTATATACCCAGACATACTGAAAAATAAGACAAATAAGAGAAGTGCCTACTACTAAAGTAACTTAGGTGTCCTGGCTCTTTCCCGAGTGTCACAAAAATGTTAATTTTATGACATCCTAGTTGTTACTATTTCAAGTTGTTATCTCGCTCGTTCTATCATCTAAAACATTATACTAGGGTTAATGAACCTGCTACTACCAATAATATATATTAATATGGTTGTTCGCTACTTAAGGGTATTTTAATCATTCTTTGACTCTATGGAAATCTCAATGCATTTTGAGACTTCACAGTGATTATTATGGTTACTGTTTATTGGTTGTGGTTCTGGTTAGCTTAATATATGACTCGAGTTTATTCCTGGGTAATGATACTTTATTTGCTATTACTACGCTTTCCCCTAATTCACCCTCGAATTAAAGGAATAAATGCACGTCAAACACTCTCGGTCATTATTGCGGTATATGGCACTACTGTTTCATAATCTGATTATTTGATCATACCTCTCACCGGTATACCCTATGCACTAATACTTCGTCCATAGATATATGTTATGTGTTCAATGAAGTTACTTGGATATATTGTACCTTCTATTGTTTCCATGGTTGTAATCCACTCCCACGAGTGTCTTTGGGCCCCTTTGGCCATCTACAACCCTCACATATTAAGTTTATCCATACGCACCATCACTGGCTCTTACGGACCTTAACTCTGCCAAATATGATCAGCCGAGGTGGGTAGTATCGATACTCTGCATGTAGTATCGATACCTTAGGTCAAGTATCGATAACCCTATGAGTATTGGTACCAAAAATGTATTCTATTGCTGAAATTTGGGCCCATTATTGTACTGCTACACTGAGTATCGATTCTCTAGTGGCAGTATCGATACCCTATTTGAAATCCCTAATTTTTTCCAAATTCATCCAGTATTGACATTGTCCATCGCAATATCAATATTCAAACCCTAAAATAGATATTTTAGGCTCAATAATCACCTAAAAATCACCTTAAAGGCCATGGTTCAATTTTAAATCATGTATTAATGTTGTCGGTAGTTATTTAGGGTCTCAAGGTGTCATAAAAATACTTTTTTACATTTAAAACATCATCTTTGACATGAATCAAGTTTGAATCCTAAAATGCTTAACTATATAATTCTTAGCAAAATCTTGAAATTTATTAAGGCTTAATACTCGAACTGATTAGAAATACACTACCATGATGATTGAATCTCGAAATAGAGCTCTTTTAGCTAGAAATCATCCCTCACCATGTCTTGGATGATAAACCCCCCAACTTTTTCTTGCAAACAAAGAACTCATGGCTTGAATTGTTAAATCCATGTTGTTTGAGGGATTAAGATCTAAAATAACTTGAAAGAGGTAAGGAATGGCTCAAAAGATTTACCCTTGGCTTATGGAGCTTGGAGAGAAAAATGGGAGAAATGAAAATGAAAAGAAGAAAATGAAATGAGTTATAAAAGTTTCCATCTTTTGAAAATGGGCTAATTACTCTACTGGTCCCTACTCATCTTCCTACTATGAAAAAATCCCCTCTTTACGGCTAATTGGGCCCAGTCCAACCCAATTAAGGCTAACAGCTTGAATTATAATTTTTATAGGGTCCACTTACCTATCGGGTAAATCTGAAACTACTAGCCCAAAATTTAGGGTACTACAACTCTCCACTCCTTGAAAGAAATCTTGTCATTGAAATTTACTTGGTTTGAACGACCTATACTTAGGTCAAACAATTAAAAATCTCGAAGTGCTTAAACCATATCAAAATTGATTCTCATGGAATAAGTCCTTACAATTTGACATGCTGCTCAAAACCCGTAAAATCGGTCTAAAATTTTCTGAGGGCACTACCAACGCTGAACTTTAAGTAAAAACCTTTTAGAAGCACGAAGCTAAAGAATTTGCATTCTTACTATCTGATGTTGTACGCTCAGAATATTCCACAAGGATTACACTACTCCAAAAATCAATGCTATCATTGAATCCTTATATGAATAATCTTACTCAATCGAGATAATTCTCATCATAACTCGATAACCCCTTGTTACTGCTGAACTTAGGTAACTCGTTGTTCTATATCTTAAGATCTTATGGCATTAACCAACATTGTCTCGATACCAAATTCTGAGGATATGATGATAAATCTCGACTAACGTCAATCTCTATGCTTCTTTTGTGCAACTCTGATTCAATATTCACCCACATTACCTGAATGTTTCTCCATTACCTTATGACTTACATATGCTCTAATCACCTGATCGAGTATCTAAGGTGCTCACAACTGGAAATCGACCACTTACCGGGTGAAACTAGCAACATCTAGCTTTCCCAAAGAACATGAATCACAAAGCGGAGGTCTGTCGCAACTGCACTCTGACTAAGGATTCTGAGACTGTACGTCTAACACTAACTATCGTTACCACTACTGAGCTATTCAATGACCGCTAGTGCAAGTCAATCGTAGCTTAACTTACTTGATCTCCTTCAGTTTAAAGCACAAAAATTCTCGGAACTACACAACACTGACCATTGTTATGTATTGTATATAGCTCACACTCATATACTAACACGAAGACACCACTAACAAGGCTTGGCTCACTTAGCTGATTCACTTACTGTTCATGCAAGAAAATGTCCTAGTGACGTTTGAGGGTTAACTACATCTCAAAACTCATAACTCACTATAACACCTATAGTACCTTCAGAATCTATGGTGAAATTCTAGAATTACTGCATCGGAATATAAACCATCTAACTTACTCCTCACGAGTACTTGGGGCATATGGGCCTAGTTAGAAACTAATGTACCATGGATCTTGCTGAGATATATTCTAAGATTTTTGAAAACAAGGTGATCGCTATATTGGAAAGAGTAACTTGAGTATTGTTAACACTCTTATGTATATCTCTAACTCCAAGACTGAACTTAAGAGTACTAATTCTCTACGGGTTGATCACAAAAACCCTTTGCTGATAAAACAAAGGTGTCCTTATAATCTCATATCTAATGGGACCATAACTAAGGATACTCCCATATGGAACACACAAGTGTAAGATTCTGTTACTAAACACTTTCTAGAGTTGATCTTCAACTCAACAAGGAACAACCACCTATCCTCCTGACTCTGAATCCCGAAATCTTTAGGTCAAGCAACACTTGAGCTAACAACTTCCTTTAGGTTGATATCGAGTCTGATCCAAGCCCTCAATGACTTTCTAGGTTAACCTCGTTTAATCCACTAAGGCTACCTACTAGCCACTAGGATCCACACTTTTGCATTATTTATTTGAAATCTCATTTGCGACATCAACTTCTTGACCCTGCCTCTCTATGATCTGCCAAGCTGAATCGAGAACTGATTGATTCGCTCCACTACTCTCCTGTCTGAGCATAGAACTAACACATTCCTCACTAATTTTCACTATATTGCTTGCACTCTAAATAATCTAAAACTCTATCGGGGCTTCTAAAGCTCACCATTATTGATGAGGTTGGCGGTCTCCGATGAGACCCTACAACAGACCTCTGACTCAACTAGAGTGACTGAGTTAATGTCACTCTTTGCTAACGTGGACCCCTAGTCCTCCCTGCCATTGACTCGCCCAACAATCTCATCCTCATGCTCTCCAACAATCTACTGATACTCAAGTATTTTTACTCGAGATCATTATCACGGACCCCTAGCCTAAAAAATAACATCATCCTTGAGTAAAATGGTTATGCACACTAACTTACCCTCTAAGATAAGATGAAGCTACCTGAAAACCCCATGGTCACTCTCAACCACTGATCGACTAAAATCATATCATTATCATATGAACCAAAGAAGTCGATTGTCTAATACTTCCTTAGCCTTTCTACTGGGAATTTTGTTAGCACTAATGCACTATGGGTGGTTGACTGAACTATCTGCGCTCTAGGAATAACGTCCACTATCTCTCTAAGAGTGAAAGTTATACATCTAAAAAATGTCACCTTCACGATGGACCGGCATGATGGGACACCAATAATCTATGCCCTTGGTACAAATCCTTTACTGATTCTCTAAATTATGTTGGAAACTATTTTTCATCGCAAATTCTACGACATAGGTTAAGGAAGGAAGCACCATTAGGATTTCAGACTTATACCAGTACTTTCAGTACCTAGGGGCAAGTATTCATTAACACCTTAATAATACTGACCACTAGGTCCTAGAACCGACTCAACCTAACGCTCTGATAGCACTAAATGTAACACCTAAACCCGATTGGGCCTAAAGTGCCACATTGGGCTACTGAGGCAACCCTTGATTTTTAAAACTTGTTCATTTTCTTTTTAAACATATTGAATGGTATTATAAATAAAACATAAATACTATTATTACAACACCATATCTCTGTGACACATAATTAAAATCAAAATAATACAAACTCTGAGTTTAATAAACTGAATACCTAAGTAATATTCCATGAATACATATGCTCACTAAGCTACAGTAAAATACTCTTAAGGAGATGTTGGAAGCCCTAATGTGACGATGCTCCATGAACTGCTCATGCTACTAACCTACCAACGGAAAACATCCGAAGGTTGTGCTTGCAAAGACAAACATTATAATCACAAAGCTAGAGAAATAGAAGAATTTCTTAAATGCAAGCATGCTGAAGATATGGTACTAAGCGGTAGGTACATGCATGATCTAGATCAAGTGTTACCTACTTAAGGCTTAGCTGTCCAATCATTGAAGTAGTGATCTCACACACCCCTAAATCATCGACTAAGGGGTTTTCCATTAGTACACCTCTAAAGGGTCTCGAACCCTACTGGTTGTATCTATTGCGCATTGTCTAGATGCTACAATGACGCTCCTATTCATTATATAAATGCAATACTAACTCTACTATGCATTATCTTAATGCAATATTGACTATGTTGTGCATTATCTAAATACAATATTGACTCGTGCCTCATACACTAGTTGAGGTAGGCATCATGGTGCGATTGAGAGATCCTTCATCTCGGAGCTCACACACCCCTATAGTCTGTTAGATACTAATATATGACACATAAAACTATGGTAGGCATTATGGTGCGACTGATGGTTATGTATCTCATAGCTCACATACCACTTTAGCCTGTCGATGTACCCTCGGGTACACTATGGTTAGATCCATAACTGCATCGGAAACGCACACCCAACCAACTTACCCCGTCAAATCTTAGGTCATCTGCGCCCAGCTGGCAAGAGAAGTGCCTTGGTACTGACTGGTATATACCTGAACATACTGACAAACAAGACAATTGGCATACTACTAAAGTCACTAAGGTGTCTTGGTTGTTTCTCGAGTGTCACACAAAGGCTAGTTTTATAACATCCTAGATGTTACTATTTCTAGCTGTTATCTCGCTCGTTCTCTCATCTAGAATGTTATATGAGAGATAATTAATCTGCCACTACTAATAATATGTAATGATCTGGTTGTTTGCTACTTAAAAGTATTTTAGTCATTATCTGAATCTGGGAAAATCTCTATGCGTTTCGAGAGTTCACGATGATTACTGTGGTTACTATTTATTGGTTGTGGTTCTGGTTGGCCCAATATCTTACTCGAGTTCATTCCTGAGTAGGATACTCTATTTGTTATTACTACATTTTCCCCCATTTTGTCCTCGAATTAAAGGAACTATTTCACGTCCAATACTCTCGATCATTCTTATGGTATATGACACTATTGTCTCATAATATGATTATTTGGTCATACCTCTCGTCGGTACACCTTGTGCACCGATCCTCTATCCATAGAAACATGTTACGTGTTCACTGAAGAGAGTTGGACGTGTTACACCTGCTATGGTTACTCTGGTTGTAACCCACTCCCACGAGTGTCTCTAGGACCCTTTGGCCATATATGTCCCTCAAGGACTATGTTCTATCCTTATGGACCATCCCTGGCTCTTACAGACCTTAAAAAGGTTAAATTTAATCATGCAAGGTGGGTAGTATCGATACTTTACCTGTAGTATCGATACTCTAGGGTGAAGTATTGATACCCCTATGAGTAGCAGTACCAAAAATGCATTATGTTGCTGAAATTGGGACTCAATATCGATACTGCTACCTTGAGTATCGATACTGTAGTTGCAGTATCAATACTCTTGCATGAAATCCCTAATTTTTACCCCAATTCATATAGCATCGATATTGTTCATCCCAATATTGAAACTTAACCCTGAAATGGATATTTTATGCTTGAGAATCACCTAAAAATCATCTTAAAGGCCATGGATCGATTCTAAATCATGTATTAATGCTATGGGTAGTTATTTAGGGTATTAAGGTGTCATAAAAACACTTTTTTTACGTCTAAAACATCATTTATGGCATGAATCAAGTTTAAATCCTAAAATGATCGACTACACAAGTCTCAGTAAAATCTTGAAATTTATAAAAGCTTAATACTCCAGAAGATTAGAAATACACTACCGTGATGATTGAATCCTGATATAGAGCTCTTTTACCAAGAAATCATCCCTCACCATTGGATGATAAAACCCCCAACTTTCTTTTACAAACAAAGAACCCATGGCTTGAATTGTTAAATCCATGTTTCTTGAGGGATTAAGAATGGAAATAAAACTTGAAAGAGGTACGAAATGGCTCAAAAGACTTACTGTTGAGTTAATCGATCGACGGAATCGGCCAAGAGGGGGTGAATTGGCAATTAAAATTTTGGTGGAAGCTTTTGCAGAAAATTGAAAGTAATTGCACAGTGATTTAGAGTGGTTCAACTTTCTTAACCAAAGTCTACGTCCACTACCTTAGCTATCCACACTAAGGATTTTCCAACAAATTCACTAATTTGTTCTTTCTTTTGAGGCCAAAGAGATAACCTTACAACTCTCTCAAGAATATACCCAAATTCTTGAGAACATTATTTCTCAAAGAGAAGATTACAAATTTGTAAACTTACAAGGAAATCCTCACAAGGTAAGATGTTTGCACAATTCTAGAACAAAGAAAAGAACACTCATAAATGAATAAAATTGAGTACAAGTAGTGTTCTTAAAAGAAAAATGAATATTGAATGAAAAATAGGCTTGAAAATGATCAAACTTGAAGTTTGATGCTTTCTCTTTGATTCTCTCTTGATTCTAGTTGCTTGTTGTTTCTTGTTCTTGATCAATGGCTTCTAAGCTTGTTTAAATACACCTTCAAATGATTCTGAACGTTGGGGATGATTAATGGAGTCAATAGAGTCGTTTAAGTGTGAAAACAATTAATGAAAGTGGATGGGAGCGTCAGTGCATCGATGCATACCCTAGGTGCATCGGTGCATCAGTGTAAAATTCAAATATTTTGACCGTTGGAACACTTAGTGCATCGGTGCACCAAGTGTGCATCGATGCATCAAATGCATTCGATGTTCAATTTAATTCATGGTGCATCGATGCATGGATTGGTGCATCGGTGCATCACTTTGGAAAATTGATTTTTGGCTTGATTTTGGTTCAAAATACTTTGTGAAAATTGCTTAAAAATAGTTTAAGTATAAAACACAATTTTACACATTTAGTAAGGTTTGAAATTGATCTTGAAAGACTTGGAGTAATAATTTGATATTCGATTAATTAAATCAAATATTCTTAGAAAATCATTTGTAAAATCTTAATATTCATTTAAACTTAATTTGTTATATCGAAACATCAAAATGTTTTCAACAATCTCCCCCTTTTTGATATAACAAAACATTTGAGTTATTGTAAGATTTTCTAAAATTTTGAAATCAATTTTTAAAAATTACTCCCCTTTACTATAACACTTCTCCCCTTTAACATTTAATATTTCTCCCCCTTTTTATTAAATCAAAAAGACTTAAAAAATGCTTTTAAACAAGGTTTTGAAAAGTATAGCCAATTGATTATAGTTAAATATAGCTTAAGCTGCTAAGATCACAATCAAAAGAGAGATTAGCCATTAGTTCCATAATCAATATTCATAAACAAATGTGAAATGGCACAATTGGTCATATATGTCTAAAATGTAAATGATGCAAAAATAAAATTAATAAACATTAAGCTCATATAGAAAATTCAAGCAGACCAAATATATATATTAAGTTCATAATCCAATCATCCAAACAAATTCAAGCATCTAACAATCCAAAACAAACAATCCAGAAACATCAAAACAATCCGAGTTTGAAATAACAAATAAAGCATGGAGAAAAAGGTCTAATCCATCGGAGGGTCAGGAGGAGAAGGATAATGAGCTCGAACTTAAAGAGTGAGTGTGTTAATACGTTCATGCATCTCCCACTGAAACTCAGTAATATAAGACTCCATGGAAACAAACCTCAGATCAAACGACTCCAAGAAAGATCGAAAATATGTTGGCATTTGATCTTCTTGTCGTGCTGGTTCCTGAGCAGGCTCATCGTCTGGTACGTGATCGTCGATATCTTGCATTAGCTGTTGAAACTTAGGATCATCGTCAGCAGCCGGAGGAGGAAGAGGAGCAGGAAAAGAGCTAGGAGCAGCTCATGAGGAACTAGCTCCTGGAGTTTGCTTGCCGGGTCTAAAAACCCATTGACCAGTTTCCTCGTCTTGTTTCCACTTGGCTTTCTTCAATGAGGTTAGATTGATTGGGTTTTGGAGAGGAATGGGATTATCGAGAGAGATGTCTAGACCAAGTTTGATAAAGAGGTTACTAAGAAGACATCCATAAACTAATGTTTCTACATGCTTTGAAGGAACAATGTTTATGATGTCCAATAGTTGACTGAAAATAATGTGGGGTAGATTTATTTTGATTTTGTTCTTAATACAATACATCCACCATAAATCCCTAGCACGAAGAGTGGAGTACCTACCAGCAGATGGTCGAAACCACCACGAGATTATCAAATGAAGAAAACGATCGTGATGATAACGAAGGGTACTAACACTAGCGTTTGGAATATAGGGATAATTCACATTTTCATTTTCATTATATGACCCATCATCATCTAACCCAAAACGTGAGGTTATAGTCGTGGGGTCAATATTAATATATTGGCCTAAGACATAGGATCTAATATCAATAGTCCCACATTGAGTATTATTTTGAATGCACACCGCATTAGAATAGAAAATGTGGACTAACTGATGAAAAACGACAGGTTTGAGACGAAACAATTTATCAAACTTCCAAGTTTTAAGAATTATGAGGTATTCAAAATCAATGTCAATCATGGCTTGAAGAGAAGGAATGTGCTCTTCCTGGATTCTATAGGATTGGAAAGACTCCATATATCTATGGTACAGGTCATCTCTACGACGTTCAGGCATGTTGAAACAAAGTCCTATCTATTAGGAGGAGGAGGAATGGGATTTGGAGGTTGGTTTGAACGAGAACGACTCGATGACATTCTAGGGCGTTTGGGATTGGACATGGTTTACGAATCGGAAAAGGAATATAATCTGCAAATTGAAACACATGTATGCAATATAATCAATCCCAAAACCCAATTGAGTCCTCAATAAGGTTCTCTAAACCGAATCCTAATGGGCAAGGTTTTGAAAACTATTTGAAAATAATAATATGTATAGTTTTTCATGAAAACAACATAATTAAATCAAAAACATCAAATTTAGAAATTAAATTCAAATTTTCGATTTTGTTTTTCAAAAATTAAAGAACATTTTGAAAAATTGTGTGCTTTTGATGAAATTTGTTGTAAAATCTAGTTTATAATCATCATATAACCAATGCCCGATATAATGTTCATCCTAGAACTAATCAAAACTAGCCCTAAGATCGAAAATTGATAAAAATGAGTTTTTAGAAAAGTTTACCTTGAAATTTCGGATTGAGAGGGATGTATTGATGTTTTGCACTAATTAATGATTGAGGCAGGAATATGAGTTGAAAAACTCGAAGATTCCGATCAAAAACCAAGAATTTTAAGCAATTTTGAGAGTAAGAAAGAGAGAGGAGGCGAACGGCTAAGAGAGTTTATAGTTTTAGGTTTTGAAACAAATGAGAAAATAAGCCTTTTTTAACCTAAAACCCGACGGATGCATCGATGCATGGCCCTGTGCATCGATGCACGTTCAAGGCGTGCATCAACATGATGAATCGATGCACATTCAAAGGGATGCATCGATGCACTGTTATGTGTATCAATGCATGAAGCACAAAAATGTAAAAAATCCGTTTTAAACATTCAAGAAGCTAAATTAATTAGCTCTAGTGGTATTGGCAACTCTTATTTTGAAAATTAATCATGTTCAATCAATCAAATTAATCTTTAAACAACATTTGAACATAAAATTAATTTTCATCAAGCAACATAAACTCCCCCTAACTAATAGCAATGAATTCAATCAAAAATTACCATTATAAGCATTTTTCATTTATTCTTTAAAGTGCTAAAAACTATTTTAAACACTAAGTGAAGATAGGTCAGTTAAACCTAATTCTCTCCTAAGTGTCCAAAATATTTCCTTGTCTAAAGGTTTTGTAAAGATATCCACTAATTGATGCAAAGTATCAACAAATTCTAGAACTACATCTTCCTTAGCGACATGGTCTCTAATGAAGTGATGTCTAATTTCAATATGTTTAGTTCTAGAGTGTTTGATGGGATTTTCAGTGAGAAAAATAGCACTAGTATTGTCACACTTGATAGGAATGGTACCTACTTCAATTCCATAATCAAAAAGTTGTTGTTTCATCCATAAAACTTGTGCACAATAACTATCGGCTGAAATGTATTCCGCTTCAGTGGTAGATAATGCAACACAATTTTGTTTCTTTGAAAACCAAGAAATCAGCATATTTCCAAGGAATTGGCAAGTACCGAAGGTGATTTTCCTATCTAATTTGCATCCTCCATAATCCGCATCAGAAAAGGCATGCAAGCTAAAGCTAGAGTCTCTAGAATACCAAAGTCCTAAACTAGGAGTGTCCTTACGGTATCTAAAGATTCTCTTAACAGCTAGTAAATGTGATTCCTTAGGGCATGATTGAAATCTAGCACATAAGCAAACACTAAACATAATGTCCAGTCTACTTGCAGTTAGATAAAGCAAAGAACCAATCATTGACCTGTATAATTTAACAATCACACATTTACCTCCTTCATCTAGGTCAAGCTTTGTTGATGAGCTCATTGGAGTGTCATAAGGTTTCCCATTTTCCAATCCAAACTTCTTGAGCATATCTTGACATACTTAGCTTGATTGATGAAGATGTCATTTTTTCTTTGCTTGATTTGGAGTCCTAAGAAAAATGAGAGCTCCCCCAGCATGCTCATTTCGAATTCACTTTGCATTAGCTTAGAAAATTCTTGGCAAAGAACGTCATTAGTAGAACCAAATATTATATCATCAACATAAATTTGAACTACTAATAAATATTTACCTTTATGCTTTAAAAACAATGTAGTATCAACCTTTCCTTTGGAAAAACCTTTTTCAATTAAAAAATTTGACAATCTTTCATACCAAGCTCGAGGAGCTTGTTTTAAACCATAAAGTGCTTTTGTCAATTTAAGAACATGATTTGGAAATTTTAAATCTTCAAAAACTGGAGGTTGTTCCACATACACTTCTTTCTTTATAAAACCATTTAAAAATGCACTTTTAACATCCATTTGATATAATTTAAATTCATGAAAACATGAAAATGCTAATAACATTCTAATTACCTCCATCCTAGCTATGGGAGCGTATGTTTAATCATAGTCTATGCCCTCTTCTTGATTATACCCTTGAGCAACAAGTCTATCCTTGTTTCTCACTATATTACCACTTTCATCAAGCTTATTCCTAAATACCCATCTAGTACCTACAGTAGATTTATTACTAGGCCTTTCAACTAATGTCCGTACTTTACTCCTCTCAAATTGATTTAACTCTTCTTGCATAGCCATAATCCAATGTTCATATTTTAATGCTTCTTTAATATTCTTAGGCTCTATACATGAGATAAATGCCACAAAATTACAAATATTTCTAAGAGAGGATCGAGTTGTTACCCCTTTGGATGGATCACCTATAATCTCACCATCCTTGACATAGTTGTATTCCCTTGGGTAAGAAACTTTCCTTTCTTCAATGGTTGGATTCTCGAGAGGATCATGAGTTTCCTCATTTTTCGTTTCTTCCTTTGATGATGGTTCTTCAACGTCATGTCTAATGTTATTTGTATTTATAACACCTACATCATCATTCACACAAGAATCCTTCCTCTGAAGGAGGTTATCATCGAAAACAACATGTATAGACTCTTCTACAACTAAAGTTCTTTTATTAAATACTCGAAAAGCTTTAGAATTTAAGGAATAACCCAGAAAAATTCCTTCATCACTTTCAGCATCAAATTTGCCAAGATTATCTTTACCGTTGTTTAAAACAAAACACTTACATTCAAAAGGATGAAAATAACTAATGTTAGGCTTTTTATTTTTGAAAAGTTCATATGGAGTTTTCTTTAAAATAGGCCTAATGATTACTCGATTAATAACATAACAAGCGGTATTTGTGGCTTTCGCCCAAAAATATTTTAGCAAATTGTTTTCACAAAGCATGGTTCTAGCCATTTCTTCTAAAGTTCGATTTTTCCTCTCAACAACTCCATTTTGTTGAGGGGTTCTAGGTGCTAAAAAATTATGGCTAATACCATTAGAATCACAAAACTTAGTAAATCCAAGATTTTCAAATTCAGTTCCATGATCACTTTTAACACTAGTTATAGAGTAACCTTTTTCGTTTTGGATTACTTTTGAAAACGTGATGAATTTTTCTAATGCTTCATCTTTAGTACTTAAGAATATAACCCAAGTATATCTAGAATAGTCATCTACCAAGACAAAAACATATTCTTTTCCACCCAAGCTAGTAGTTCTAGATGGCCCAAAAAGATCTAAATGGATCAATTGCAATACTCTACTAGTTGATATATCATTAATGGATTTAAAAGAAATTCGCTTTTGTTTTCCTTTAGCACAAGCATCACAGATTTTATCATTATCAAATTTTAGTTTAGCCAGCCCTCGAACCAATTCTCCTTGAACTAACCGTTGTAAAACACTCATACTAGCATGTCCTAGTCTCCTATGCCATAACCAACTATCATGCTCATCCTTAGCAACTAGGCATAAATTACTCATTTCTATAGAGTCTAAATGCACCATGTATATGTTTCCTATTCTATGACCAACAAGCATAATCCTATTAGATGCAATATCAATGACTTTACAACCATTAGTTTCAAATATGACATTGAACCCTTTATCACATAATTGACTAATACTCAGGAGATTATGCTTTAATCCATTCACATATAACACATTTTTAATTTGTATGGAAGAGGTATTACCTATTATACTTATACCTTCAATGTGACCTTTTGAATTATCACCAAAAGTCACTTCTCCTCTATTTTTGGCGTTAAGCTCTATGAACCGGCTTTTGTCTCCGGTCATGTGTCTTGAGCATCCACTATCAAGGTACCATGAATTTGAATTTGTTTCCCATGCCTTGTAGCAGTGCTCCTTTCCCTACAAACATAGATTAATTTTTGATTTTTGGTACCCAAATTCTTTTGGGTCCATATTCATTAGTTTCCAAAATCCTAGTCCCCTTAGGTATCCATTTGTGTAGGATATCTTTATCTTTAGTAGTAAAGAGTTCTTTAGGAACCCACATACTTCTAATGATTTTTCCATTAGAGGTTCTTCGGGGACCTCTATGATTGTAGTTTTTAAAACTTTTTCTAACAACGTTGGATTTTGAATTTTCTCCTTTTTCAAAACATTTTGTTCCAACTTTATCAAAAGAAGCTTTAAGATCATCAATTTTCTTTTGATGATCATCATTGACCTTTGAAAGTAAATTTTGCAAATCTGAATTTTTCTTTTCAAACTCTTCTAGTTTGATTTTCAAATCTTTGATTTTACTTTCAAGATCATTGTTGGTTTTGGATATGAGCTTATTTTGATTTTTCAATTTTGAAATATCATTTTTATATTTTAAAAACAATTTCTCATAATCCGAAGCCAACCCATTATATTCCTCTAATAGCTCATCATAAGATAAATCATCAAAATCAGATGAGTTAGAGGTTACTTTAGAATCTTCCCCGAATGCCATCAAGCACAAGTTTGCTATTTCTTGTTCCTCTTCATCGGAACCTTCTTCATCACTCCATGTAGCCACATGAGCCTTGTGCTTATTCTTTGATTGACCCTTTCTCTTCAATTGTGGGCAATCATATTTGACATGCACCAGCTTTTTGCATTCATAGCAAATAATCGGGTCCTTCTCTTTTGGTTCATTTTTTAGGCCTTCATTTCGTTTGAATTTTCTTCCTCGGTAAGGTCTTGTCATTTTTCTGAACCGTTTGGCAAACAATGCCATTTCCTCATCATCTTCATCTTCATCCTCATCCGAATCACTCTCTTTGTGGATTTGAAAGAAACTCCAATGTTTTTCTTCTTCTCCTTCTCCTTTGGTGTCTCTTCAATCTTATCGAGGTCCACCTCATCTTCAAGCAACATTTCATGAGTGAGGAGAGAACCAATTAGCTCTTCAAGTGCTAAGGACTTTAGATTCTTAGCCTCGATGATTGCCGTCTTCTTGGATTGCCATGATTTTGGAAGTGAGTAAACTAACTTCCTCACAAGCTTCTTGTTAGGAATGATCTCTCCATATGATTTGAGACCATTGACAATAGTTGAGAATCTATCCGTCATAGCTTTGATATCTTCATTTGGTTTCATCCTGAAATTTTCATAGCTATGTGTTAGAAGACTAATTTTAGATTCTTTTACCTCGTCGGTGCCTTCATGAGTGACTTGTAGTTTATCCCATATTTCTTTGGCGGTTGTACAAGATGAAACTCTTTCATATTCATCTGGTCCAAGAGCACAAAATATGATATCGATAGCTTTGGAGTTGAGCTGGAACATTCTTGTCTCTCTTTCACTCCACAATCTTGGATGAGTGAGAGGTTTGATATATCCGTCTTCTACAACATTCCATGCTCCCATGTCACTAGCTTGAATGAAATACATCATCATATTCTTCCAATAGGCATAATTAGCTCCATTGAAGAAAGGAGGCTTGTTGACAGGCATCGAATCGAGACCGGAGTCGACGTTTGAAGTGGAGGCCATTGATGACTTTGATTATCGATGTAACTCTTCCCGGATCTACTCAAGAGGTGGTTAAACCTTCAAATGAGTCAAGCTCTGATACCAATTGTTGAGTTAATCGATCGACATAATCGGCCAAGAGGGTGTGAATTGGAAATTAAAATTTTGGTGGAAGCTTTTACAGAAAATTGAAAGTAATTGCACAGCGATTTAGAGTGGTTCGACTTTCTTAACAAAAGTCTACGTCCACTACCTTAGCTATCCACACTAAGGATTTTCCAACAAATTCACTAATTTTTTCTTTCTTTTGAGGCCAAAGAGATAACCTTACAACTCCCTCAAGAATATACCCCAATTCTTGAGAACACTCTTTCTCAAAGAGAGGATTACAAATTTGCAAACTTACAAGGAAATCCTCACAAGGTAAGATGTTTGCATAATTCTAGAACAAAGAAAGGAACACTCAAAAATGAATACAATTGAGTACAAGTAGTGTTCTTGAAAGCAAAATGAATATTGAATGAAAAATAGGCTTGAAAATGATCAAACATGAAGTTTGATGCTTTCTCTTTGATTCTCTCTTGATTCTAGTTGCTTGTTGTTTCTTGTTCTTGATCAATGGCTTCTAAGCTTGTTTAAATACACCTTCAAATGATTCTGAACGTTGGGGATGATTAGTGGAGTAAATAGAGTCGTTTAAGTGTGAAAACAATTAATGAAAGTGGATGGGAGCGTCAGTGCATCGATGCATACCCTAGGTGCATCGGTGCATGAGTGTAAAATTTAAATATTTTGACCGTTGGAACACTTAGTGCATCGGTGCACCAAGTGTGCATCGATGCATAAAATGCATTCGATGTTTTGAAAAGCCTGAGTGCATCGATGCATGGTCCTATGCATCGATGCATCAAATGGTCCTATGCATCGATGCATCAAATGCATTGAGTGCATCGATGCATCAAATGCATTGAGTGCATCGATGCATCAAATGCATTCGATGTTCAATTTAATTCATAGTGCATCGATGCATGGATTGGTGCATCGGTGCATCACTTTTGAAAATTAATTTTTGGCTTGATTTTGGTTCAAAATACTTTGTGAAAATTGCTTAAAAAATAGTTTAAGTATAAAACACAATTTTACACATTTAGTAAGGTTTGAAATTGATCTTGAAAGACTTGGAGTAATAATTTGATATTTGATTAATTAAATCAAATATTCTTAGAAAATCATTTGTAAAATCTTAACATTCATTTAAACTTAATTTGTTATATCGAAACATCAAAATGTTTTCAACACTTACCCTTGGCTTATGGAGCTTAAAAAGAAAAATAGGAGAAATGGAAATGAAAGGAAGAAGATGAAATGAGTTATAAAAGATTCCACTGTTGGTTCCTTCTCATCTTCTTACTATGCAAAAATCCCTTTTTATGGCTAATTGTGCCTAAGTCCAACCCAATTAAGCCCAACGACTTGAATTATAATTTCTGTGGGGCCACTTACCTCTCGGGCAAACCAAATACTACTAGCCGGGAATTTGGGGTGTTACATTAATTGAAAAAAATCAGAATTTATGGTTTAAAGTTAACTTCACTCAACATAAAATTTTATATTGGTTCTCTATTTCCTTATACATGTCATTAATTCTTATTCAAGTTACTAACATTATACCGAAATCATAGTAGATTTAAAATAATAAACAATAACCCATTTCCAACTCATATTTATTCATGCATAGGGTAGTAAAGTATTACCTCAATTTTTGTGCTACGTCGGTAAGACATTTAACACCACTTGATCATTCTTGAACTTGAATTTGATGTCCCATAATATCTCAAATACATGACAAAAGAATTACATTAGAAACATAGCTTAAACGCGAATTGGATCGAATCAAAAGATAAAACACTAAAAAGTAGCTTATCAAAAAAATCAAGATAGGTGGTCTAAAAAAAGTCAATGCCTGATCAACACTCGGTAAACGGTCAACAGTCAACGGCTCGACTCAACTCAGCTCGGCTCAACTCAACTCGTTTTGAATCGACTTTATAGTTCAGACTAGTCCAACAAGTTCAACAAAATTTTCCAGGCGATGGACAAAGGCCACACAAAGAGGGTGGCGCATGGGGTGCGTGTGATGGTATATGTTGGTCAAACGACCACCAATTTTTCTAGTATTCAATTTTACGAGATTTTGAGTCACTTACTAGGCTCGGTTCATGAGAGTGAATGACGGAGAGCTCGATATCGACTCATCGTAAACTAGTTTTTCCTTACCGACAACAACAGCTACAAAGAAGACACCGGTGGACTCAGAATGACAGAAGGATTCCAACGGTACGAGAGGTGTTGTAAGCGGAGCTATGATCGCTGACGAAACATTATTTAAAAATTCTTGGAGAAAGTTTTTAAAAAAGAAAAGAGAAAGAAGGCTTTGGACTTTTCAAAAATGGAAACTTATAGATTTTAGGGTTTATAAACCTAACATAATAGGAAATGAAAAAATTATGTCATAAGCCCTCCAATTTTTGTTGCTTTATGAATTTGATCTAAATTTAATCAAAAATTGACTTTGGTCCCTAAATTTAACAAAAATTTCAATCTAAACCTCAAAATTAATTTAAAAAATTATCCCCTAAATTGGGGTGTGACATGTTATCTTTAAAGTATAGTTTAATTTAAAATATTAAACAATTAAAAGTTGAAATTGAACCTAAATGATAGATTGACAAACCAAAATATTTTTTATAAGAACATATCAATAAGTTTATATACTCAATTAGACTCATATCCAACTCAATCTAAATTGACCAGAAGATCTAAAGGTTGACCTGAACAAAAAATTGACCGATATAATATTAATCCGATCTAAAAATCGACCAATTTGATATTAACCAACCGAAAAATTGACCGGTCCAATATTAACCCGACCCAAAACTCGACTTATCTGATATTGAACTAATCATAAAACAAGTGATCCGATAATCACCCACCATGGTACCTAACCCGACCCAATACCTAACTTGACCCAATATTCGACTCACCTCGTTTTAACATAAAATCAAACAAAATCCGATCTAACCCGAACAAAACTAAACCAATGTAATCTAAACTCAAAATATCCAACCCAAACAACCCGTTTACCAACCCTATTCTTACGTTCCTACCAAATATACTTATATTCCTACTTAATAAATCAAAATAATATAATAAAACAATCTTAATTCCTACGTTCTTACTAAATAAACTAAAATAATATAACATTCTTAATACTATATTAGATTACATTCCAAAAATAGAACCAGTTGATCAAGGGTACAAACGCCCCCATAAGGTCAACGATAGAGAGTATCATTGTCCCACCAATATTTAAGATTGGAATTGGGAGTTAAACACTTAATAATACCATAAGTTGACCCCTCTCTTTAATAAGATTTCTTTATTTGCATATGGCTGGCACCCAAGGTTAAAATATAGACAACTGAAATATAAAGAAGCATGCTCGTGTGAAATCTAATACAATAATAAAGATTAGTGAACACCAGTCTGTTTCAAAAGCAAACATTCTTAAGAATATAATATTCAGCAATTCAACAAGAAAATGACAGTTGAACATATACATAATGGCAACAATATTGCTTTGGTCCACTTTAACCATTCATATACAAATCTCAATTATGTGAGAGAAAGGAAGACAGAATAAACTCTTCTAAAAATGGACGAATGAAACATCCTTATCTGTAAGATGTTAGAATTTTCTCTTGGTTTGGTTTTCCCGTGTCCTTCACCATGTTACATAGGTCCAATATTGTGTCACATTTCCTTATACGGATGAAGTTGTTCGATAAATTATTTACGTCATCGAGCCCTACAACGTGTCTCAACCTGAGACGGACACATAGCTTGGGTAGATAACGGTTGTTCTATAAAGCAAAACACACCTTACTGCAACACCGTTTCTTCACCCTGCAACACTTTTAGCTTTCTTTTAGCATAAACCGTAAAAAACAATTGCTGTCACTACTGTTACAAGGAAACCACCAACATTTAACAAAATCTGTGGAGCTGATAGGGTGTATCGCTCTTGTGAAGTGTCTGCAATGTCTGTATGAGGATACCTCTGTGTTAATACAATATGCAAAATAAGTTCACAAGGCATACAAGTTATAGCATTTACTCTAAAGGTTTCGAATAACTAGCATCTAAGATGACAAGTTCAGGTTTAATTTTCATAAACGTAAGACTTATGAACCTGTAACTCCCAAAAAATACAGCTCATGCACTTCGTGTGCATCACTTATTTATCTGACTGAGGTAATGGTCTAATCTCAGCTTGTAGGTATGTTTAAGAACCATAGAAATGCGCACACACTATATGCTGTAATGATCAAATATCACATGTAAATACCACATTCGTAAATACAAGCTCAAGATTAAATACACAATAAGGGATGGGGAGAGAGAGAGAATTTACATGTATATTGCGACAAAAAATTCTGGTACCATTCCTACCAAAGATCCCAAGATTTAGGGACCATACTTAACGTGCGTTGCCACCGCACAATAGTTATATATTATATATGGGAATGGAGAGATCCTGATTAATGTTACTACTTTAAACTGATGGAACCAATTTCCTTCACCAGCTGCTCTCTGAATGGAAGCTTTCTTAGGATATTTTTCTAACCAACCCTGCATAAAAATAGAGAAAGTTGAAAATTATTGCAAATCACAACAATGGAAAAGTTACGAAAACCAACCCTGGCAGAATCAGACAGGGAGTAAAATTTGAGTGAATAAAGGGTGAAAAATAAGATCTTAGGATGAGGCACGCACTTCAATTCTGTGAAGGAAAAGAGAGCCAATAAAAAATGGAAGTGATACACCCACAACAGCCGCAGATATGATTAGTAGAAATCCAAAACAATAACCAAAAGTCATCCCTGCCACCCAGATAGATGGTGTAGAAGGTAGGAGTATCGTGGGGAACAATACCAAAGAAGCAAAGACTAGAACCGCCAGTACTGGAGTACTAAAGGTCGTCATCTCCCAATTTATAATAGGCATTAGCTCCTGCAGTCATCGTGTCAACAAGTTTGCAAAATTAGAGTGTGGAAAGATATTTAGAAGAGATAAATGAACAATCCCTACTAGTCCACGGAAGGAAACGATGGTTTTTTTTTATAGGAATAAAGATTTATTAAAATCAAAAGACGAAGAACAACTTATCAGCCTCATTAAAAACCTCTCTAATCTAACTGGAGGAAAAGAGTACTAATAAGAGAACAATACAAACAAACAAACAATATCGAAAGTCAGGTCAACAGAGACAACAAAAGCGACCAGATACAAATCCAAAAAAACATGTCCAACCGACCAAACAAAGCAACATCTGCAACCAACTTAAAACACATAACAATTCCAACCGAAAAGGCTTCGACGACTGCACCAGCGCAAACAAAGACAACAAAAGCCCGATTCCAGAAGCTCCAAGCGGACAAGCAAGTAAAAATCTCGAAATAGAAAACGCTATCTTAATACGGACAGGATGCAACCATCACTAGCTCCATTCAAAGCCTCCAACCATGAATACAAAACGTTCTCAACAAACCAACAACCACCAACCAAACGACCAGACCACCATCTTGGCTCAACAGATAAGACCAACTGGAAATAAAGCATCCTCGTACACGACAGAACAACTCGGGACAACACACCCACCATCAGATGAGCATTGAAAATGCTCAAGAATAAGCCCAGACACCCATCAATAAAAAATAACATAACGAACCAATATATGGTCCAAATAGCTTCTACTACCTTAAAAATCACCTGGAAAGAACCTCTGCTTGACAAAACCTCATTAATACTCAGAGCGAGAAAAGGAAATAAAATCGATATAATGCTGGCCTAACGCTTTCATCACAGCTTCAATCACCTTCAAAGTTCAACATAAGCAAAAGTTCACATTCTCCCAGTGAATTGGGTTCAACGATCCCATTACCCTCCAAAGCTGCGCACATTTATCCCACTTCGCCCACTTTCGCCCCACTAACCTCCTCCATGGATTAATTAATGCTTGACGCAATGGAACAAACGTTGGATCCCATTTGCATCGGACTCCTAACCCTCCATGTCTTCGGACGACTCCCCCACAACGCCCTATTACGCCCCCTATTAACCTATATGAAATAATTAAAACCAAACATCTGCCTCAATGGAAACAACGTTGTTCCCATTACACTTTACTTTGGAGTTCACAAAACCAACTACCCAATGCTTAAAAAATACAAATAAAGCTTGTGCATAAGATCCACACTAACCCAAAAGACTCACACAAGCACTCCACTTCCTGCCTCCAATGCAATATACACAAGAAAAACCACTCCTCTGACAAATATAGCCAAATTCAGATACCCCCATAACGCACTATGTGGGACTCTTCAAACAATATTCTACACAAGCAACACATCACTCAGTCCCAGCTCCCACTACCGCCTCACTACCAACCTCCAAAGCATAAAAATACCCTCTCCTCTGACCATGTAAAGTCACGAAGACGTACCCCATACTAATAAAGCAGAACTTAAGGACAAATCAAGAAAAACCTTGATAACATCACTCTAACCTTAGAAAACCAAACCCCACCAGAAACGCCTCAGAAGCCAAGAAAGCGAACACATGAACAAACCAAGAAAACTCCCATCTACGAACCCAACAAAAGCAGCCAAATTTAAAACTTAAACTCACACCAACCCCTGCTAAAAAATCATTTTAGACGACTAACACACTATAGAAAACTGAAGTTCACCCAAAATCAAAACCCCCCACTACAAGTCGAAACATGTCCACAAAAACCTATAAGCTAATCTTCACCATGACCTCCAAAAACACCATGACAGAGACCTTAACTATCAAATGCAAAAAACCTAAACACCTGCCCTACACCATCCTCACTACCCTCAACACAATTCTAGCGACACCAACTCCTCAAGAACCTTCCTCTCAGGCCCAACAAACGTAATACCAAGCATCTTTGCTACTGACAGAGTCTCCTTCGCTTCAGGAAAGGCAGCACCCCACTTTTTCTTTATGTCCGAATCTGAAATAGATCTACCTGATAATTCACTAGATTCTAAATCAGACTTCTTCAACTTGAAACTCTTCAACGCACGATCTCTTCGACTCCTCTCAGCTTTCGAAAGAACAGAGTCCTGAATATTCAACATAGAACCAAATTTCTGCATCTTCTTTTTATTCCTAATGGACAGTTCTGGCACACACGACACATCTTCTACAGCTCCTCCAACACATTCTTTTCCAGAGATCTTCGATTTACTTACGTCGCCTAATTCCAAAGAATTAACAGAACCCAGAACTAAACCTTCACTCCTCCCCCCTGAATCCACCAGATCATCTTTAACATACTTCAATAAAAAACCACTCTTAAGTCCCATCATACAATGAGGCTCAATCTCTGGAAAAACTACATTAGAAGCATTCACCAAAACTCTATCCTCCAACTTAGAAATCCCGTCTATAATAGGACTGGCCACATTTGACTCTACACGGTCTGCATCTCAGAAACGAATTGAACCTAATTGGAAACGATGGTTTTTAACCTTAGGCTTGCAAGAAGATCATGGAAAGTAAATACAAACTACCACAAAAATCAATAATTCTGTGTGAACACTACACGGTCCGCATCTCAGAAACGAATTGAACCTAATTGGCCATTCAATATGTTTCTTAACTAGCTTATCCCAATGAAGTTTCAAGGTTGTGGTTGCACAACTTAGACAGGTATTCCAGAAAGTGAACGTTAATGCTTATTCTAGTAAAGATTACTAGAACAAAAGAGTCAATTTTGGGAAAAAGAATAAAACATATAAATTCTTCACGATGTATAAAACCATGATCTTTTTCACATAAAGAATCAGTAGAGGGTATTTCAGAAGAAAAACGGCAATGGCAGTGGCTTTGGACTCAGGACTTCTTAAGAAATGAAAAGAGACTGTAATTTATCCCAATCATGCAGCCTCTGGGAGAAGTTTCAATATTGGTTTGGAATTGATTCACGTTATCTTCAATACTATGAAACCTTTCTTCATTCTTGAACACTAAGTTGTTATTTATAATTTCCTTTAATGTAATTCAATTATTAGTTAGTGTTTTTGGTTACAAAAATTAAGCAGAATGATTGTGGCCAATGGGAAATGGACTAGAATCCAAGCAGACAGACATGATTAGGTGAAAAACTAAATTATGTTTAGCCTATTTTTGAGTAATTATTCTTATCATTAAGATTTGATTATATATGTGTATATATTGGAAATGTCGTAACCATCACTCGGGTAGGCCTGAAATCGGGTTTCGACTTAAATAAAATGTGTTAAAGCCATTACCGATCATTTATTTAATTAATTAGGTTGACCGAACCCTTAATTTACCATCTTACCTTATATGCGTTTTACCAGAAATATATCAAGAGTCGATTAGAGTCAAGGAAGGATTAACACCCTTGTACTGCCCTTTCGGTACCAATTTAATTTCTCTGTTGTCTTAATTGCGAAAATTAAAACTTAAATTAAAACTTAAAGATTCGATTCAAATTACTTACCTTTGATCGTTAAAAATTATCCCTAAAAAGTCAAAAATGTTAGATTATAAAATAAAATAAATATTCGATAAATCAAAGAAGAAGAAAAAAGCTAAATTAAGAAATTAACAAAAAAAAACGTTAAAAGAGAAAAAAAATGAAGAAAGTGTTAAATTTTAAAAGAAATAAAATATAAAAATATTAAAAAGGAGGAAAAAAATGAAGTATATAAAAATGAAGAACATGTCAAAATTGAAATAGAATAAAAAAATAAATAGATAAAATTTAAAGGATCAAATTTGGGGTTAAATTTCAAAAAATGAGAAATATAATCAAGGATTAAATCGAAATAATTCAAAATTCAAGGGCCAATTTATAACAAGTGACTAAAATGAATTACACATCAAAGTATCAGGGACTGCAAAAATAATTTAACTATCTCGTAATTACACCAAGGTTCCCCTATAAATACCCTTTAAAACCCAAAAAAAAATCATTTGTAACCAAATTCACAAAAAAAACTCTCCCCTCTACAAAAACCTCTCAACCTAAGCCCCCAACCGGCCAAAGGCCAACCACCACTCTAGCCTCGCACAACTGCCCAGTCGCCCCTGCGGCCATCGAAAAAAATCAAATACACAGAAACGCTCTCCCCGGTTCGATAGTCACGAAATCAAAGCCTATTTGTCCTAAAAAAGACCCTATGAGCGTAGATCTAAGTTGGAAAACTCAAAGTTTACCTTTCCCGATGATAACCTTTCAACTACCGGCGATCGTCTCTTCCCCAAGCCACGACCGAAGCTTCTCCTTCGTTCTTTTTATATTTTCCTTGCAGTTTTGCGAGAGATTTTTGTCTGTGTTTGCCTTGTTTTTGTTGTGTTATTTCCGATGGGTTCTCCGATGTTTATATAGCCTCAAAGGAAAATCTTTTCCCTTGAATCTCGGTGGCTCGATCCCAGTTTAATAGGGGTTTTCTATTTTAGGTTGATGGAACGTATTTGTTCCGTATTTGCTCCAAACTTTGGTGTTTATAAAACGTGTTTGTTTCTTCATTTTGAGATTTTCTTGTTTCAGGTGATGAAGATATCGGCCGGTTGGTAATTTTCCCGGCGCGTGGACGCGTCGTTGAAATGGGGACCTGATGTGTTTTTGGTCGTTGGATCAAAAAGCCTGATCCAACGACGCTGGTTAATTACGACGTCGATGCTAACTGTAAAACCCTAATCTGTTGGGCTTGCTTGATCAGTTGGGCCTCCGAGTTTTCTTGCTGGGTCAGGCTGGTATTACTCGGTTGGGCCTCATTTTGGATCCGAATGGACCATTAGCTCTTTATTGGACTTGGACCTAAACCAAAATAAAAATAAATAAATAAAATAAATAAATAAATAAATAAATTAAATTAAATTAAAATAAAAAGAAATAAAAATATATGTATTAGAGCTATATAATATATAATATATTTCAAAAACAATATAATATATTTTCGAAGATTATATATATTATATACGTTTTCAAAAAACCATTTTTAAAAACTAGATATAGAAGTTTTCAAAAAATATGTTTTTTCAAAAACTATATTATATATGTTTTCAAAAAACCGTTTTAAAAATTATATATTATACGTTTTTAAAAGTATGTTTTCAAAAACTATATTATATATGTTTTTAAAAACCGTTTTAAAAACTATATATTATATGTTTTCAAAAACTATATTATATATGTTTTCAAAAACCGTTTTTTAAAACTATATATTATATTTTCAAAAATGTATTTTCAAAAACTATAATGTATCCTCAAAAACCATATATATTGTATATTTTTAAATTATTATATATATTATCACATATACTAAATAAGCCCTTTGAAGTCCCGGACGAAAATGGGTGCTACACGAAACTACAAACATTGATTTGTTAGGTTATTGTTACATTCAACTGCATCTTGTTCCTAACTCATTTATGTCATATGATTGAATGGCAGATCATTGCCCATCCAAATATATAACATGAAATTCAAACACAATAAGACAAGCTTGTTGTTGAGAAAAAAAAAAGAATTCCCTGCCTAAGGTCATCACAGAGGTGATGACATTTTCAAACTTAAAAATTAAAACATGGTCATCAACACATTTTGACTAAATAGTGTGCATATCCAATACGAACATCCAGCGAACAAAGGAGACAATTCCAGTCTATTTTAAGAACAAACCATCAATGATCTCCAAAAATATAATGATAGAACACATTATCAGATAATATGCAATAATCGCATAATAATATCAAAATCAACAACTTTACAACCATTAATCTCATATCAGTACTCAAAATTAAAGAGAATTGCATTAGCAAATTGAGCAAGGTTGCAAAACCCAGGTTGAAAATAAGAAAGAAACCCATTATTCAATTGAAAGTTCAATACACGCAATCACTAAAACCCACAAAATATCCCAAAATTCAATTAAAAAAGCAATCAATATCCCCTAAACTCGAAATTAAGAATCTAAATAGGTGAGAAGTGTTATGTTTGGCTTGTAAATTGTCAAATTTGGCAAGTTTGAAAATTCATCTTGGTTGGTAGCCAACTTATTGGAAATTTCATCTTGGTTGGTGACCAACTTATTAAAAAATTCATCTTTGGTAGGTGGCCAACTTTGCAAATGGGAATTTCAAATTTGGTCCCTAAAATATTAGGTTATTTATAAGTTTAATCCTTAAAACTCAACTATAAATAGGCCTAAGTATTTCATTAGAAATCATCCCAAAACAAGTTCTCTCTTCCTATTGTTTTCTTCATTCTCTCACTTTGGGAATTCTAAAGAATCCCATTTGTTGTAATATTTGTTGATAGTGAAGTTATCATCCGGTGTAGTGCCCGAGGAGTATATGATATTCTCGTTGAACCTCGTAAATTTGGAGTGTTCTCTCCTTTATTGTTTTTATTCGGTTTTTCCATTGTGTTTTAATATTCAATAGTTTGATGGATTTATCCGTTGTTCAACTTTTGGTGGTTTTGATCTTGACATTTTAGATCAATTTTGAAACTACGTTCGTGTGGGAAATAACTCGGTTTCTCCAACAATTGGTATCAAAGCTTCGGTTGAGGTTATCCTCATGGTCCTGTTGCTGAAAAGATACAGTTCATGCTATTGAATATTGTTCATTAGAATTAAAATGCTAAAATACGGATCAGTTGAAACATCAATCTCTTCATCTGGACCGGTGAGGAGGATGATGTCAAATGCAAATTTCTCGGTGGAGTTGTTCGATGGATCTGAACATTTTGGCATGTGGCAAAGCGAGGTGTTAGACGATTTATTCCAACAAGGTCTATACATCACCATTGAGGAAGAAAAACCCGAATAAATGGAGGAGAAAGAATTGGGAACAATCAATCGTTTGAAGTGCAGCACGATTCGATCTTATCTTTTCAGGGAGCAGAAGTATAGATGCAAGAACGAGACTTCTGCAAGTAAGATGTGGAAAGCATTGTAGGAAAAATTCCTAAAGAAAAGCTCTCAGAATCATTTCCACATGAATAAAAGATTGTTTAGATTTGATTATCAGCCATGCACCAGTATGAATGAACACATCACTACATTCAACGAACTAGTGACAGACTTAATGGGCATGGATGAAACCTTCAAAGATGAAGATTTGGCTTTGATGTTGTTGTCATATCTTCCAGATAAATTTGAGCACCCTGAGACAACGTTACTTCATGGTAAGGATAATGTTACCCTTAAAGATGTAACTGCTACTTTGTATAGTTATGAGCTCAGAAAGAAAACTAAGAAGGAGAGCAAGTACGAAGCAGCGGAGGCCATGGTGGCAAAAGGTCACTAGAAAATTCAAAAGCCAAAGTGGAGAGGGAGATCAAAGTCGAAGTTTAGACTAGGAAAAGATGAATGTGCCTTTTGTCATGAGAAAGACCATTGGAAGACAGATTGTCCAAAGCTGAAGAAGAAAGGAAAAGCTGCTCTAGATGCATGTGTTATAGAGCATGATGCAAATGACTCTGACATATCATTGGTTGCTTCATCAACAACATTCCATTCAGATGAGTGGATATTAGATTCGGGTTGTACCTATCATATGTCCCCTAATCGGGAGTGGTTCTCCGATTTAGTATAACTAAATTCATGAATTATTTATATGGGCTATGATAATGCCTGTAAAACTATTGGGGTATGTTCAATTCAATTGAAGAATCAAGATGGATCAATCAAAGTTCTGACTGATGTCTGATACGTGTCCAGTTTGAAGAAAAATCTCATCTCGTTGGGAGCCTTGGAATCCACAGGCTCAATAGTCACTATGAGATATGGAGTTTTAAAAGTCACATATGGTGCACTTGTGATGATGAAGGACATCAGGAAAAATAATTTGTATTATTACCAAGGTAGTACAATTATTGGAGCAGTTGCAGCAGCTTCCGGAGGTGATGATTTGGACACAACCCAGTTGTGGCATATGCGGTTGGGACATGCTGGAGAGAAATCCTTGCAAATTCTGGCAAAGAAAGGATTGTTGAAAGGTGCAAAGGCTTGCAATTTGAACTTTTACGAGCATTGTGTTATAGGAAAGCAGAATAGAGTGAAGTTTGGTACCACTATACATAATACAAAAGGTGTTGTGGATTATATTCACTCAGATGTATGGGGTCCTTCAAAGGCACCGTCTTTGGGAGAAAACTATTATTTTATAACTTTTGTAGATGGATTTTCCAGAAGAGTTTGGCTGTATCCGATGAAGTCAAAAGATGGAGTGCTTCAAATTTTCCTTAAATGGAAAAATATGATCGAGAACCAGACTAGTAGAGAGATCAAACGACTTAGGACGGACAATGGAGGGGAATATGAAAGTGACCCATTCTTTGACGTTTGTCATGAGTATGGTATTGTTCAACACTTCACTGTTAGAAATACACCACAATAGAATGGGGTGGCAAAGTGTATGAATCAAACACTATCAGAGAAAGTTTGATGTATATTGTCTAATGTTGGGTTAAGTAAAGCATTTTGGACTGAGGTTGTGACATATGCTGGTCATCTCATCAATTGTTTGCCATCATCAGTGATAAGAGGAAAAAACACCATTGGAGGTATGGTCTAGAAAACATGCTACTGATTATGATTCCTTACATGCATTTGGATCCACTACTTATTATCATGTGAATGAATCCAAGCTTGATCCAAGAGCAAAGAAGGCTCTCTTTATGGGAATCACCCATGGAGTGAAGGGATTCCGCCTTTGGTGTTTAGACACCAAGAAGATAATTTGTAGCAGAGATGTTACCTTTGATGAATCTGCCTTAGTAAAGAAGGTAACAAATGAAGCTGTCCAGACAAGTAGTACTCCGCAGTAGGTGTAGCATACTCCAAAACAGGTGGAGTTTAAGCAGATGATGATCCCAGAAGTTGATGCAGCTAATTCTTCAAATCCAATAAAAGAATCAGAAGATGAAGAGGTTCAAACCCAAGAACCATTGGAGACACCATAACCACTTGCAGTTACAAGGCCAAGGAGAGAAATTCGTAGACCTGCTCGATTTGTTGATATGGTGGCCTATGCTCTTCCAGTTCTTGATGATGATATCCCTATCACTTACCAAGAAGCAATAGAAAGCTTGGAAATTGATAAGTGGAAAAGTGCCTTGGATGAAGAAATGCAATCTCTCCATAAGAACAACACTTAGAAACTGACACAATTACCGAAAGGTAAAAGAGCAATTGCATGCAAGTGGGTATTTGCAAAGAAATATGGATCTCATAGCAAGAAAGAAGTTCGCTACAAGGCAAGGCTGGTAGCTAAAGGCTACGCTCAAAAGGAGGGAATCGACTACAATGAAGTATTTTCCCCTATTGTTAAACATTCCTCTATTAGAATATTGTTGGCCTTGGTAGCACAGTTAAATTTGAAGCTAGCTCAACTTGATGTAAAGACGGATTTCTTGCATGGTGATTTATAAGAGGAGATCTATATGACTCAGCCAGAAGGATACAAAGATAGTGGTTGTGAGAAATGGGTTTGTAAGCTGAACAAATCGCTATATGGATTGAAGCAATCTCTAAGGCAGTGGACAACTGATTTGATAGCTTTATGAGGAGACTAAAGTACACTAGAAGAAAATATGATCATTGTGTGTATTTGCAAAAGCTCAAAGATGGATCTTTCATTTATCTTCTCTTGTACGTTAACGATATGTTGATCAGTTCGAAGAGTCAAAATGAGATAGGCAAATTAAAGGCTCAGTTAAATCAAGAGTTTGAGATGAAAGATCTAGGTGAGGCCAATAAGATTCTTGGTATGGAGATATGTAGAGATAAACAGAGAGAAAAGCTTTGTTTAACACAGAAACAGTATCTGAGAAAGAAATTACAATGTTTTGGCATGAATAAAAATACCAAACATGTAAGTATCCCACTGGATTCTCATTTGAAACTTAGTTCTTAGTTATCTCCTAAAACTAACGAATAACGAGAGTATATGGCAAACGTTCCATATACTAATGCAGTTGGGAGCTTGATGTATGCAATGGTGTGTACGCGTCCTGACATTTCACAAGCAGTTGAAGTTGTGAGCAGGTACATGCATGATCATGGAAAATGAAATTGGCAAGCTGTGAAATGGATTCTAAGGTATCTCCAACAAACTGTGGATGTTGGTTTAATTTTTGAACAGGATGAAACACTTGGTCAATGTGTGGTTGAATATGTTGATTTCGATTATGCTTGTGATTTGGATAAGCATCGATCAACTACTGGTAATTGTTTACTCTTGCTAAAGCCCCAGTAAGTTGGAAGTCTACTTTGCAATCTATGGTGGCTTTGTCTACTACAGAGGCAGAATACATGGCAGTTTCATAGGCTATAAAGGAAGCAAGTTAGCTTAACGGGTTGATGGAAGACTTGAGAGTTGTTCAAAGTCACATTAGTCTCTATTGTGATAGTCAGAGCGCTATTCACTTAGCGAAAAATCAAGTCTATCATTCAAGGACTAAGCATATCGATGTGAGGTATCACTTTGTGCGTGAGATCTTTGAAGAAGGAAAGATTCTGCTTCAGAAAATTACATCAGCATAAAATCCTGCAGATATGATGACCAAGGTGGTAACAGTAATCAAGTTCAATCATTGTTTGAACTTGATTAACATGCTGAAAATTTGAGCGCCTTCGGGTATATGGCGCTTGTGAGCGCAATTAGAGGCACAACATCAAATTTGGGGAGTTGAAGAAGTTGAGTAGGCTTAGTAATTTCAAGCCAAGGTAGAGATTTATTATGTTTGGCTTGTAAATTGTAAAATTTGGCAACATCCTGAAAATTCATCTTGGTTGGTGGCCAACTTATTGGAAATTTCATCTTGGTTGGTGGCCAACTTATTGGAAAATTCATCTTTGGTAGGTGGCCAACTTTGCACATGGGAATTTCATCTTTGGTCCCTAAAATATTAGGTTATTTATAAGTTTAGTCCTTAAAACTCAACTATAAATAGGCCTAAGTATTTCATTAGAAATCACCCCAAAACAAGTTCTCTCTTCCTATTATTTTCTTTATTCTTGCACTTTGAGAATTCTAAAGAATTCCATTTGTTGTAATATTTATTGATAGTGAAGTTATCATCCGATGTGGTGCCCGAGGAGTAGACGATATTCTTGTAAAACCTCGTAAATTTGGTGTGTTCTCTCCTTTATTGTTTTTATTCGGTTTTCCATTGTGTTTTCACATTCAATAGTTTGATGGATTTATCCGTTGTGCAACCTTTGGTGGTTTTGATCTTAGCATTTTTGGTCAATTTTAAAACTACGTTCTTGTGGGAAATAACCTGGTTTCCCCAACAAGAAGACACTCAAAACCAATAATGAGAAAACATAATTAGTTAAACAAGGGAATGTAAATTGCAAATATAAAAAAATCCAAAAAAAGCAAGAAATTCAGGGGGAAAACCTTATCCATAAAAAAAGGACCGACCCATTTGAAGTAAACATCGGCCAATAACCCTATAAATGTAAATAGAATCTCCAATTTGATCCAAAACCAAATAAACCTTATCCGTAAAGAGAAAAAGGCAGGTTCATGTATCGAAAAATCCCTCTCATCTGCTTCACATTCTTCTAATAATCGTCGTCTCAAATTTTCCCCTTTTCCGTTAACACCATCGTCACCCTCAACCCTTAGGTGGCGTTTGGTTCGCTGGAATGTTTATGAGGGAATTGAAATCTGAATCTGAAACCTGTTTGGTTGACAGGAAATTGAATTGGAATCCAATTCCATATTATATTTGGTTCGCAGATATGTCAGATGAATTTGATTTTAATAATGTAAAATGACAGAATTGCCCTTCTTATTTTTTTTTGGTTAATTTTAGTTTGTTTTACAACTTACATGTAGCAATATATTATAAAAATTTTAAAAATATTAAATTTTCATTTTATTGATTGATTATTCATTTCAATAAATTATAAAAATCATACTAATAAATATCATAAGTTAAAATCATCCCAATTAGGGATGGCCATAGGTCGGGTTTTTGGTCCACCCGACCCGACCCGAGAACAAGGGAACCTCCACCCGAGACCCTACCCAACCTGACCAAAATAAAGTTTCACCCGACCCGACGCGAATATATGAATTAGAAACCTGACCCGATCCGACCCAAAATAATAAAAAATTATTTTTATTCAATAAAAACAGTGACTTAATTGAAAAAAATTATATATAGTGGGGTATTATTGTAATTATTCCTAAATATATAAGGTAAAATTATATATTTTTTCAGGTCGAATCGGGTATTTTCACCCTAAACCGGAACTCGACCCGAATATCACACTTAAAAAACTCGACCCAACCCGACCCGAACCCGAAATTTTTTAAAAAAATCTGACCTGATCTCGAATTTTTTTGAAAAAAATCGACCCGACCCGAACCCGACCTGAATATCACACTTACAAAAACTCACCCGACCCTGTAACACCCTCAGACCGATGCAGATAACCCGATCCAATTTGAAGTGTCACATTAGGGCCACCGGAGCGACCCACTGTAAAAATAGCAGAAAATTTAAAAACTTTTATTAAAACATGTAAACTTATAAAATCATTTATCAATATTAAAAAATAAAACAAATTTTCAGACTCGTATATATAAAACAAAATACAAATACATGCCCCCTAATCACATGTACCATACTCTACAAGCAACACCGGAAGAACTCCCTTACAGATGTCGATAGATATATTGGTACAATTCTTTTAACCTGCAATGGTGAGTAATAGAGTGATCTTTGGAAAGCTTAGTAATACAGAACTACCAAATGATGCTGAAGAACGAGCAGATACAGATAAACATATATTTCCTTATTGGTTTAGATATCTACAAATCTTTATGTTGAGCAGAGATCCTACTGATATTTTAGGGGTAACATATAATGAGCTTTCAGTTCAAATAAGTATTTCGAATGACTAAGTTCAGGAGATCATAATAGGTTATCTAGTGTGTTCCCGTAAAACCAATAAAAAGATACAGATTCTTTTAAAACATATATACATATACCCCATCCGTTACGTACAAAATGTATAGGTTCCCTAGAACCATACAACCCCATCACGTCTAGTAAGGCCCTGAGCACAAAGCCGAGGAACCTGCAAGTATTCTTCCTCCAACAATACCCCCAATAAAACATGTTCCGTCCGTAAACGGATATATCAAAAATCAAAACATAATTCATGTCAAGTATCATATTAAAATCCAGGTCAAGTATCATATTAGAATCCAAGTCACGTATCAGATCAGAATCCATGTAAGATATCATATCAGAATCCATGTCAAGTATCATATCAGAATTCAAATCGAAAATCATATAAAATTTTCATGTGAGTAGGGAACACACCAGAATTTACAGATATTATTCAAATATATTGGATAATCTTAACAGGTAGAGGAACACATATCTTCAGTATACCGATAGAATATCAGAATTCAGAATCACTATTGGAAGAGTTCAATAACTGACAGAATCATCAGTTATTCAGAATATAACTTGAGCTTATAAGGAAAAAAAATAAAGGTTCAGGACATTTACAGTCTATTTCGATTGATTTCATTATCAAACAACTTCAGATGAATATCTCCCAGAATTAATGCTTGTCGACTAATCAATTCATTGTCTTTACAGGGTATTTACACTTTAGTACCACAAATTCTGGTCCATATATTATCTTCAGAATCATCGCTGAATAAATCTTCCAATGTCTTTATTTCATTTTCACGCTTCCACTATATCATGAAATGATGACGTGCTTGATTTGTAGATCATGATCCATAAGAACATTACATCATGTATGTTCATTAACGTTTCCAGACTCATCCAAATCACTCATTTAATCCTTAGTCCTTGAGGTTACTTAATTCATTTAGCAGTCAAGTCCATTCCAGTTATTTCGAGGTTTTCCAGTGTAATTCAGACGTTTCTGAATTTTGGATACATATTGTACTTCCATTCAATTTAATTTGGTCTTTGTGGTTGATTTGTCGAACAAATATCCAATCCTTAGTGCTGAATGTGATTTAGAGTTGAGTTGAGCTGAATACTTCCAAAATTATCATCGAGCCAAACTTGAGTAGACGTACACTCTTTCACGTGATATCTATGTCATTCAGGTACTGACATGTCATTAAGGTTGGTCGGCTCACTTAAGTTGTGTTCCATAACTTTTAAGGGTATTACAATACCCATATTTACTTGGATTCCTTAATTAATCCAAAACATCTACTTAGTCTAGGCCACAAGGGTATTTTGGTTATTTTGGTGTTCAGTTCTATTCCATTCATTTCAGAGCTCGAGGATATCCAATCATTCCTGAACTTGGTGATATTATTGAGTCATTTCCATTCCAGGGATATTCTGGTCATTTTATAGATCTAGTGTATTACAATCATTTTCTTCCGTCCGATCTTATTATCGAATTCAAACTTATCATTTATTTCAATCCTTTCGAACAATTCTAACAAAAGAACACCCCCGATAAATTGTTCTTCAGGTATTTACTCATAACTCGGATATTTTCGGGTCAAGTGTCTTCTCAGATTTCACAAACGGAATATCATGATTTTTTCTGTACAAAGACAGGATCTTAACAATTAAATCCGTAATTTATCGAGTTAAGTACAAATCCTCAAAGTACTTTCTCGTTCCAGGTCAACTCGAACTATTTTTACCTTTCAATGGCATTTTCATAATTTCTTAACCAAATAGTTTCGATATTAACTCTTTACGAAAATAACTATAATTTAAAGATCCTATGGTTAATTTCCTTTCAGAACATTCTCTAATCTTGAAATGATTCCTTAACAGACTTCTAGAATCTTGCCCAAACCCTCTTGGGGTTAAAAAAACGGTTATCCAAATTTTCTAAGCAAAACTAGCATTTCTTATGCACATCAGTAGCTTCACCAGATCAATAAGTCTTTTCAGAGCTATTAATCAACTTCCAGAAACAATTTTTATCATTTTATAACATATGGGTATTTTTGTAATTGTAACAACCCAGAATTTTAAAAATAATATTTAATTGAAATTTGAGGCTTTAATTGTGAAAATTGGTAAATTTTAGGGACTAAATTGGAAGTTTTTAAAACTTGTAGCCTGTTTTAGAGTTAAAGAAAATTTAGAGACCAAGCCCTAAATTTACCCCTGGAGTATCGGCAGAAACACATTTTATGTGTTTCATTCATTCTGAAATCAGAATGAAATTCAGTTTTTTCTTCCAAAAAGCCTCTCATTCCAAATACGATTCCGACGCCGTCCGACCTCTGATCGTCATTTTGAAACCACCATCGTGTTCTTCATCGAGCGAAGAACAAACCCCTTAAATTAATTGAAGTGAAACGCTTCCAAACGCCGTGAATTTCAAGTCAAAGTCTCGACGTTTTTTTTAGCTCAATCGCCGAGAAAATCTTAAATTCATCACTGATCGTTACTTCGTTTACGACACCTCCCGCACCATCGTGTTCCTTGTGCCGTTCCGAGTCCGCCGGTGTTATCCTTGGTCTCTGTCGACGGCGGCGCGTGGGGAGGTGAAGCGGTCAAAGTTTTCGATTTGTTGAAATCGAGCTCTCCGCCGTTAAAAAATTTGACCCGAGCTTTGTAAGTTTCTCGAAATCGCTCAAAATAATATTTAGAAATTTTTCTGTAAATTTTTCGACGCTTATAGATGTCGCATGCGCCGCCACTGCGCGTGGGGAAGTAAAAAATAACCGGTTTGACCAGTTTTTAAAGGTTTTCACCGGTTTGACCGGTTCTAACCCGACCGTTGACACGACTCGTTGACCTACCCGACCCGACCGTTGACCCGACCCGTTGACCGACCCGACCCGACCGTTGACCGTTGACCGGGTGCTAGTTTAGTAATTAATTCGAAACGGGTGCTATTTTAGTAATTAATTCGAAATGTGTGCTACTTTAGTAATTAATTCGAAATGGGTGCTACTTTAGTAATTAATTCGAAATAGGTGTTATATTAGTAATTATTTAAAAAAAGGTGTTATTTATGTTAAATGGTTGACAGTTTGTTGACCTCCTTTGACCAGAACTTTGACCGGCTTTGACCAGCTATTAAACGACCGTTAATCTTTTCCGAGTATACCTATCCTGACAGTTTTTGACGTCCCGAATCCGTATTTGGGGTATGTTTCGCCAAATTCGAACCCGAAAGTCTCCAAATTGTCAGTCAAACCCGTTAACTTTGATTTTGACCAAGAATTCAAATGTTCGAAAGGTCATATTTTATGTATTTCGACGTCCTGAATCTGATTCCAAAGTCCCTTTTACCAAATTCTGACCCGAAATTCCCAAATCGGGCATGTGAATCCAAAAAGGCTTAGTATTTTAATATTTGGATTATTTAATTGAGTTTTGGTTAAGGAATTGATTTAATAAAATATTTTATAAAGGTACTGGTGTTTCAACTGAGAGAGGATCGGTTAGGTCCAGAATTGTTCGTTTGTCAGATCAGCCTGAACCACGTACTACTAGACTTACCCGTAGGTTTCCGTATATTATTTAAATAAAGATTAATATTATTTATATTAGGATTCTAATATGGATTTTTTTTCAATTCGTAGGATCTAGCGCTGCAGCAGAGCGTGATCGATAAAACCAGTAATAGGCTTCCCTATCTGATTTCTCAGACTGTTACAGGTGTGTTTCCTAACAGTATTACATTACTATTTTAAAATGATTCATCTGAATACCAAGTATTTGATATCTGATTTACTGTATATTCCGATATAATTTATGGATTGAGGTATTTCATATCTATTTCTAAAATCTGATTATCTGACGTCTGAATTACCATATATTACTGTTTTGAATTCCGAGTTCCGTATTTCTGCATATGGTTTCCAAGTATGAAACATTTTTATGCTTTAAGTGATTAATCATTGTTTTCACTTGAATACATTCATGTTTAATATTGTCATTGGGGGTATTGTCGAAGGAAGATTATCTGCAGACTCCTCGGCTTTGTGCTCAGGGTCTAAATGGAATGTGTCGTTGGGTGTATGGTTTTGAGGAACCTACACATTTATGATGTGAACGGATGGGGGTAGTGTTTATGTTTTAAAAACATGTTGCATAAACCGATTTTATTGAAAGTTTTTATCTGTATTTTTTATATATTTCATGGAGAACACTGGGATTTTTAGCTCATTCTGTAGTTTTTAACCTTTTTTCAGATAACATCAGACCGTAAGCTAGCAGATTTGGCATCAGGGGAGATCAACTACTTATTTTGTACGAACGTATATATCTATATGTTTTTCGGTTATGTTTGGTGACATGTATTTGCTATCGTTTTGGATATATCAGTATTATTAATATTTTGTTCTATATTATATCTAATGTATTTAAAAAAAACTCTGAATGGGATATGTGACCAGTTAGGTGTGGGTCTAACTTACAGACCGGGTCTGGAGGGTTACATTTGGTGGTATAAGAGCTTTCGGTTTTAAACACTCTGACTGTATATGGGTCCTAAACTTTGGATTTTTAAGAAATTTTGAAGAGAATAAAAAACATGTCACCTTATATTATGATTTAAAGTTTTCTCGAGATCCCTGATGCTAATCTGACATATGTTTCAAATTCTTTCTGTAGAGCCTTATAGATTTAACGATGAGTGCTGCTAGGGGTCGTAGGACAGGACGTGGCCGTGGTCGAGGAAGAGTCGCTCGACCTTCTGTTACAATCGACGATCCGATGTCTCCACGTGATCTTCCTGTTCCGCAAGTAGATCCGACCCTTTCTCATGATGACCAGTTTACTCCTATTTGAAATATTAAGACTTAATAAATTTTAACCACAAACCCATTAATATTTTTAAAATCAATTAATTTTAAACCCAAATAAAAAATAATCAAATTAATGAAAGAAAATATAAATCATAAAATTATTTGGAAAGAAAAAGACTCTTCTCAAATATAAACCCAATCAATTTTATGTTCGTTTACATTCGTTTGTGTTCGTTTACGTTCTTTTATTTTTGTTCATTTATCATTTTAATGAACGAACACGAGCAAAAAATTTTTGTTTGTTTGTTCGGTTAAAGTTAAACGAACGAACATTAACATATCATCGTTCGTGTTCGTTTAATTCGTTTGCACGCCTAATTATTCTCCTCTTAGATTTGTACTTCCCTTTCCAATCAATGCAAAAGATCAACTTTCCACATAAATTAAAGTAAATGGAGGAAAATTAAATAATTCTAATCGACTCCACTACTAACAACTAACTAAAATTCTAATACAATATGTTATACATGAAACTAAATACTCTCAACACATGGCAATTTTCTAGCTTAAATTCATGATTGATAATTCTTTTTCAAGATTCATCAGCTACCCATAGAATCCACGAAGCACATTGTGAGTCTTAGTTATGTCTTTTTGTAGTGTTGGACACATGTCGGTTGGGTGTACATTTCTTGTGTAAATTTTGCAAGACTTCATTTATTGTGCCCTTTCTAGTGATAATTGTTGAACAAGAGAGATAAAGTTAGAAATATTATATCGAAGAGCTGAAATACCTACCTCATTAATTTTTCTTGAGAATATATCTTAATACGAACCAAATTATTGAGAATTTGTTGCCATTTGTCTTGAAGAATCGATCATCTTTATCTCATAAATGGATGAGAAGTGGTTTAGAGATCCTACGAGCGGCTTGCGCACTACTATTTAAATCCTTCCCAATAATTATAGTCAGGGGCGGACCCAGAACAAAAATTTAGGGGTTACACAAAAAAATTCTTATAAATTTTTTTAGGGGTTGCACAATATTAAGGGTGACACTTGTATTAAATAAAAAAAATTAGAAAAAATTAACACTAAGTAGACAATTTTGTTGCACAAAATTTTATTTTCTGATCATTGTACACAATATTGATAAAAAACTAAGTACATTGAAGTACTTTTTAAAGTTGTTCCTCACAATTTGAGGGGTTGCCCGGGCTACCCCTGGGTCCGCCCCTGATTATAGTGTCACAATTGTCTGATGCCAAAAGTTTCTCCACGAATGGAAAAATAATTAAAGTGGAAAAATGTCCTTCCATGTATTGACTGATCTGGAAGACAAGTAGAAAATCACTCGACTTGATCCATGGTATAATATAAAGATATAATCGTATCAATAACTTTATTAACTAAAGAGACTCAACTTTACCTAACCAACTCACTCCAACATTGATTATTCAAAATAGATACTACTATCGCCCCACTAAATTTGTCCCTTATTGACATTTTAAAAGTTAAAAAATGTTTTAAAAAAACTAAATTTTATAATATATATATATATATATATATATATCTATATTTGTTTGAATGTTTTTAAAACACATATTTTTTATATTTTTATCCATAATAAATTTTTAAATAATAATGAGTCAAAGTTGAAAAAAAATTGACAAAAAATAGTTGATAAGGGACAATTTAAGTGGGACAGAGAGAGTATTATGTAACTTTATAGACACATCCCAAATGTTATGGTCGAATTGAGGTGATCACAACGTTCATCAAAGTGAACCTCGAACGTAAATCATATTTCACAAGCCTTTAAAATCCTTAACAAATAAACTCATGCCACATTTATAATTAGATTAAAACATTAAGATTTAATCACCTTTTATTTAAAAATACCAAGTCCAAATCTCTAAACGTCGAACCAATCATATGACTTAAGATATATAAAAATGGAATAAAAAATGGGTGATTAAAATTCTATTTGATCTAATAATAATAATTGTCGCAATGGTTTTTCGGATGGTTTGATATCACATTTTGAATTAAAGTGAATTTTACTTTTTTTTTTGAAGTCGCCATCAAACTTTTTGGATTAGGTAAGGTCAGATACCTAAATTTTACCTCATACCATATCTACATCTTACCAAAGATTCAATTGGAAAGGTTCGAGAGTAGATTAGGTGTGGAGAAAGATGAGCACTCCCACATCGCCCTTTCGGTAACAACATGGTTATGAGTTGTTTTAATATAAAAAATTAAAGTCAGAGCCAAGTTTTAAAGAACATATCCAAATTAGTTACATTTGAGATTATATCATTAAAAACTAGGGTTAAGATAAAAAAGATAAAAAATCAGTATAAAATGAAAAAAATAAGAAAAATGGTCATGGGTAAAAATATAAAAAATATATATATAAAATGGAATCAATACTAAAAATAAATAAATAAAAATAAAAAATAAAATTATATAATTAATATGAAAAAAAATATTAATAGAAAGACTTAAAATAGTAAATAAATAAAAAAATATTTAAAATAAAAATATATGTTATATCGAAATAAAAAATAAAAAAAAATAAAAGTGGTGTGCTTGTGTAACACTCTAGACCGATCCAACCCGAAGATCGAAAGATCAGAGCATTACACGAGACCACCGAAGTGGCTAACCCAAAACTTTTCCTTTAAAACACATCAAATCAAAACACAGTTTTGACATCCATAATAAAGAGGAAACGAGTATAAAGTAGTTTTACAAAATAGGGGAGCTCCCAATATACATTCCAAGTTTAATCAATGTGTAGTTCAAAATAAAGAGTTACAACTTAATAAAAGGTAAGTTCATTGTGTAGTGCATGCCATCTAAACAAAATGAAGAGGAACTCTAATAAATCGATCCAATCTGGAATCACACACTAACGATAGCTCCTCAACATGTCCTCCTAAGAACATATGAACGGAAATACATTTCGAACGCTGAGCTTACAAGCTCAATGCCACACAAATAACTTTAATATACTATGTACATTGGTTTCATGGGCATGCGTACAAGTATAAGCATGAACATGCAAGTACATTGACACACTAAAAAAGATAGGTATCATGGTGTAGTCGGAGGGTCACTTAGTATCTCGGGAGCCACACCCCTCTATCCTACTTAAGATACTCTATATAAGACTCGGGTCACTTAGCATTGGAATCTCCACTAGAAAAGTTTTCATTCTATAGTAATTAGGATGCCTTCGGGGTCATAAAGCATCGGAGCCTACGTTCAGCTAGCATTTTAATTGCATAAGAACTGACTTAACACATCCAAATATCTAATCACACAAGACGATCATCATACTTCTAAAGTAACTCGGGGGTCCTATCGTTTCTCAAGTGTCACACAAAGGCTAGTTTTATTCCATCTTAATCCACGTCATTTCTAGTTATAGCCATATTTATTCATTGTTCTCACTTGTAGTCTTATTAGTGAAGTACTGAGGATCCTAAATTTCTCCCTTAGGAACACTTGAATCGGAATGGATTCCTTGCCCAATTCTGGAAGCATTAGTACCAATAGTATTGATACTGATATTGAGCCTTTCAATATCACCCTTGAGTATCAGTACTCACCTATAGTACCGATACAAAAACTGGTTATTGGAATCTGAGAAGTCTTAACAGTATCGATAATCTTATTTGGAGTATCGATACTTAGGTGCTAGGGTATCGATACCATCCTAGGTATCGGTACCGAAATTGGCTTCAATGTAACACCCTATCTAGTTCAACCTGAAGATCCATGGATTACAATATTACACGAAACTACATAAATAGTGACTCAAAAATTTTATTTAAAAACTGGTTGTAAAACTGATAATAAATGATCCATAACAATAGAGATAAAACATGATAATAATAATACGGATTTACAAAATAATGGGGAACTCCCAAAACATTTCCAATAATACAAATACTGAGCACAAAACAAAGCTATGAATGAATATATATATATATATATATATATAATATATAAGAGTCCATAATATTACATGCCCTCTAAGAATGACTCAATAAGTACTCTGAAGGTCTCTGAGAATCTGATATGTTGCACTGGAATGTCTGGCGATGATAACTCCCCATGATCTTCCCCTAAGAACCTGCAAATAGAAACACATTTCGAACACTGAGCTTATGAGCTTAGTGCCTCACTAATAATTATATTGTACTATATGCATCATTTAATGAAAAGAATCTGATATGTTGCACTGGAATGTCTGGCGATGATAACTCCCCATGATCTTCCCCTAAGAACCTGCAAATAGAAACACATTTCGAACACTGAGCTTATGAGCTTAGTGCCTCACTAATAATTATATTGTACTATATGCATTCATTTAATGAAAAGGCTAGTGTCACAGGTATGAAACATGCTAAATACTGATTTACTAAGTTGTGGTTGGCCTCATGGTGCGACTGAAGGTTCTGCATCTTAGAGCTCACGCATCCCTCTAGCCTGTCAGAATACCCTTGGGTGCCCAGGTGAGATCAAGAGTTGTATCGGAGACGTACACCGACCCCTTGTGTGTATGGAGTGAGATTCGGAGCTGCATCAGAAATGTACACTCCGTCAACTTACTCTGTCGATTCTTGAGGTATCTGCACCCTATCAGCTACTGAAGTGCCATGGAATTGACTAGGATATCCACTAACTGTCATATTTATGCTACGAGAAACTTAGGTGTCTTGAATGTTTTCCCGAGCGTCAAACAAGGCTAGTTTTATGTAAACCTAGCTATTATTGTTTCTATTATTATGATATTGATTACTGTTATCGCTTGAAGTCTTATTTGCTATTATTCTATAATATTTGGGGTACCTCCAGTCTGATCTAATATCCCTTGGATTACTTATCCAAAACTGCCCGTTAGTACCGATAATAAACCCTCAATATCGATACCCACATATTGGTATCGATACACTCTAACTGACATAGGCTATTTGGGTAAGGTAGTATCAATACTCCTAGTTGAGTATCGATACACTGGTTCCAGGGTATCGATACTAACCTAATTATCGATACTAAATTTAGGTTCAGTGCTTTTGAAAAATATTCCTAGAATCGATTTGATACCAACCTAGTCAGTACCAAAACAAAGATCCCAGTATCAATACTACCCTTTAAAAATTGTCAAGTTTTAAGCTTAACTGATTAACAATATCGATACCCCTGCTATAAGATGCCTTGCTAAGGTCCCCAATTGATGTTTAAGTATTTTATCAATATTAGGGATCATAAAGAGGTTTTAAGACATGTTGAAACGCCAAATTATGAATCTACCATGAAAATACTCCAAGCTTATGCAACTACCAAAACTCATCTAAATAATCTACACATGGTATAGTTGAGTTAAAAATGAGTTACCTGATGATTCTAAGATGCTAGGAGTGTCCAAAGATCAACAAAGAGCAAGCTTTTTCTACCCTTTAGCTTGAGAGCTTTCTCAAACCTTTCTCACTAGATGAAAACCAAATGTAAGAATTACTAGCTAAGTTTAATGCTTTAGAAGATCTTAAGGACTCTTCTTAAGACTTGGAATTAAAGAAAACGGGTTAAAATCTCTGAATCCCTTAAACCCCCATAAAACTCATTTCTTGAAAAATATGGCCAAACTTTGCAAAGGTGGATTTAGAAAGAAGTTTGGGATGAGTTTAATCTGATTCTTACCTTGGCTTGTTGTGAAATGCTGAAAATAAACTAAAGTTTCCTTATTTAACAATAGTATAATTGTTTCCTTGGTCCTCTTGATTTTGGTTGCAAACTAAAAAGATCCCTTTTATCCATTATGGGGCTTAATCCAGGCCCAAATTCACTAAATCTTGGGTCAAAACTTCTTATAAACTAGGAAATTAATTCAAGGCCAATCTCGGGTTAGCCCAAAACTCCTAACTCGAAAACCAGGGTGTTACAACCCTCCTCTTATTTCATCCTCGAAATTACCTGGATAGAAGAGGTGGGGATACTGAAGTTGCATGTCCTTCTTGGTTTCCTAGGTTTCCTCCTCGAAGCCATGGTTCCTCCATAGCACCTTTACCAAAGGAATCCTCTTGTTCCTTAACTCATTCACTTTCTCGTCAAGATTCTAACTGGTTCTTCTGTATAGGTCATATATGGGTTAACCTCAATATGATCTAACGGTATGATGTGCGAAGGATCAAAGTGGTATCTCCCGAGCATGGATACATGGAACACAATGTGGATGCACTCCAACTCTGGTGGTAAGGCTAATCTAAAAGTGAAAGTGTGTGTGATGTATTATGCTATGGCATACAAATATGTGCAAGCATACACAATCAAACAAGTAATATATTAGTGAGTGAGTATCATCTCTACAGGGATTGGAGAGAATTTAGGTAAATTTTAGGCACTATTCTACATTATCTAAGTATAGTTAGTGTGGAATGAACAAGTGAGGAAGAAAAGTATGGCAAAATGATATGTACAATGGGTATGAGTATAAAAATGTTGTGGCAAAAGTTTCACAAAATTGTAAAAGTGTGCTAAAGTAAAAGATTAAGTAAATTGTAAAAGTATATCGAAGCGAAAGTAAATTGAATCTTGGAAAATAAGATAAGACTGACAACCTCACATAATTAATCTTCTCTAAGGGTAATTAGCTGGATTTGCTATGGTAATAAATATTCTGTGCGTAGAATGGTCTTTGCTCCTATGAGTATGTTGTCCGATAGGATTTGGTAAAAATGCTCCTAAGCTCTCTCAAGCAAGGAACCTGATAAAACTAATGCTACAACAATGCCTCTTAGCGTGAATTACAACACTAGCCTATCTAGTAAGTATTATCCCTTTTAGGCGTATGGAACCCTCTCATTTTATTTTAGGCATATTAGAACTTAGTTAGCAGCTAAGCCCCATTACTCGCGTAGATCTAACCTAGCTCTCTCGATACCAGGTATCTATACTTGGAAAATGATAATCTCTCAAAAGATCTTACAAGACTAAGTATATTACACTACACCAAATGACAATCTCTTAAAAGCTATTACAATGCTAAAGTGCATAGATTTAAAACAGTAAGCAAAACAACATCTAAACATGAAAACATCAATCCATCCATTAACACAAAATAAAATCATCCAACACCAAATAAGTTAGTACATGGTGTGGCTAAGTTCATCTAAAATCATTCAAGTTTAGTACAAGCCCAAAACAGGATAAAAATGAAAGCACAAAGAGAATACCCCTCCCAATGAGCTACTGCTGAGACACTTAGCTCTAACGTCATGCATCAACTTAGCAATCTAGCCTCTCTCAAGGTCCTAGTTGTTACCCCTTCAAGGCTTAATTATGAAGGTCACCACGAAAAATAATGAAAGGAAGAAGAAAATGGAAGGTTGGTGAGTTGTTGCCTCCTTGTTTAAATTACTCCATAAAAGCTCTCTAAAAACGAGGTATCATTATCTATTTATACTAAGTGAATCCCTAGGGTTTTGTCCCAAAATTCCCTTTGTACCTTGGTATCATTCCTTTAATCTGAATGAGAGGTTAGGATGTCATGTAGTCCCAAAAATAGCAGCAAGGGCATTAAGTCACGTGTGGTTAGATAACTTGGCAGAGATATTTTTTTATTATCTTTTCTGCTCCAAATTTTGATGTCCAATCTTTGTCGTGACATTTCTTTCTCCTGAATGCTACAACATTCGTCCAACATTTGTTGCGACATTACTTTCTCCTGAATACTACAAAAACCACATTTTCTCCTTAAACTTTTCACACCTATACAACACCAAAAGAGCAAGACCTTTCCCTCAACATCATCGGTTTTCAACAATTAAATGTTGCAACAAGACATTACCACCAAATGCAATTACATGGCCTAAATGCAATCTAAATTCTATGACATGAGCTTTTAAACAACCAATAAGCTAAGTAAAAAGGCACAAAATACAACCTTTTTATGTGGTTATCAGACCCCCAAACTTAAGCTATTTCTTGTTTTCATGTAATGGATAACGATCAGTAAAAGATAATGTTAAGACAAAAGTTGAGTCAAGGAAGTAATGTTTGGATAAATTTTAGCCCTTAGAAATAATTGGTTTCAACAAGCTAGACAAGTCAGGATATCAAATATGTTTCCCTATAACAAGACCCTTTGCATGTGTGTGTGCGTGATTGTATCCATTATATGCTTAACGAAGTTAGAAAATTTCGAGGCAAGTTCCCTATTCTGTTTTAACATTTATTTACCCATTAAGCACACATTTACTCCTATTTCCATTAAGTTAATATAATTTTTTAACACTACTACGAGGGAAGTCAACCTATCACAACTATAATCCCACATTCTAGATGAATTGGAGCAAACATTCTATCCCCGAGCTAGTCAGCAAAGTCATCTCATGACTACTTTCATTCACTTGTATGCTATAGCTACAATTTATTAAAATGCAGTATCCATACACTGCTATAGAAAGGAGGAGTGTCCCTTTACAGTTATGTCGAATCATTTATTCACAATTTAACACAATTCATAAATATAAGAAGTTTAATTAAGCATTTATCAATTAAGTTCATTATTCAATAAGTTATGTGGCAGAATACAAGAGTTCTATCATAAAAAATTTCTAAGTTCCTTAAGCATAGAAAGCATACATTCGTGTATCTAAGATTCACAAAGGATCAAACTCTAAAGTTATCCCTATCAATTATAACAGTCATGTACATTCGACTCACATCTATATAAAAATTAATCATTATCGAGCATAATCATTTTTTTCCAAAAAGCTAACTTAACCTAACTGATGCTATAATAAAATTATGCTAACACTATCAATGCAAATTCTTAACTACGACCAATACCTCCCCCCAAACTTGAAGAATGCATTATCCTCAATGCATGAAAACTAAATTAAAACTAAGCTAGATGAAATGTAATGCAAGGTACCTTGAATAACATATATTTTGATTGTGGTGGGGTTATTTTACTTAGATTCCTCAGGTGGATAATTCCAAACATGGTCGACTGTCCTCTTCAAGCAAGGCTTGGTCAGAGGTGTTACAATTCGCTATGGAATTTTTGTAGGAAAGGGAACATCATCAATGATGTCATCATTTGTGCCAATAGCAAATGAGTATTCTTCCTAAGTGGGTGCAACATCAATATGATATTTTTCATTGGAAAACATGCTTGAGAATCTGCTATACTAAAAAACTAATATTAAAAGAAATAAAGCAAAAAATAAACAAACAAACAATAGAAACAAAACAAAAATTGATATAGTAGAAATTAAAAAGGGTTGGGGGAATGCAAACTCCAAAACATCCTAAATTAATATGACCATTTTATCGCGTTCGATTGGAGCACCAATATAGACCAAAATTCCCCATACATATAACAGTTCCACCTTCAGTATATTTTGTTTGGCCATTTTGTGTCTTCCATCTATGTTCATCGTCCCTTGGCATCTATCACAAGATTTATACAAATCTTGGGTTTCGTTGAAGAGTGTAAGCCAAAGAACCCAAAATGTAAGATTTTCGTTGAAGAGATCTCTTTTAGCTCTTCTTTCCTAAGACATCTTTTAATTATTTGGACAAAAAATTATTTGAAGAGGTGGGGTCATCAGTGCCTTTTAAATCAGTAATCAGTAGATGGCTACACATCTGTTGGAATTTATTCGAGCTCCTCATCGTCTTCTTCATCAAGCTTCAAGTATCCATCACTGTGCAAAATATTACTGCAGTAAAATTTTGTAGCTTTCTCTTCCATCATAGATTCAACATCTTTGAAGTGATTGACACTCTCTAGAATTATCAACATATTTAGAGTGTTGAAGACATTGATAGTTACCCTTTGGTCATCTACTCCTGATGGTGGGGGGTTGTATCTTGCTGTGGCAAAATTTTGCATGTCATCATTGGGTCCATTCATCGAACCCTCAACCTTGCTCTCCATCGATGGTGAGTCATCTTGCAACTGATGTTTTTCATGCACAATCCCATGGTTGGGTTCTCCGAGTGTCTCCCCCACAAACTTAGCATATTTGTAAATCTAGGTGATACTCCTTAAGGTGAATGCACTACAATGCTCCTTGTCATGTGTTCTAGTGACTTCAATATCACTAGGCAAACAGTCTTGTGGGCGTACATGTAATGCTGTAGCAATTTGTTCCTATTGGTTTTCCAAAGCTCTCAAAGAGGAATTATGAATTTTGTAGTAATACTCATTGGCTCTTAATAGATGTGATGTTGTCTTACAATAGAGAATTTGTAGTCACTATAAATTTTTGGGATTAGCTTCAAAACAGTTCGTTTTCGATGAAGATGCTGAACCTATGTTTCAATTTTGCCACAATAATTTTTTTTCTAAAACATAGGGGTTCAGTCATGTTATATTGTCGATTCGATCTGTTGGCATTGTTGGCTCCTTGATTTCCCCATGAAAAATTAGGATGTTGATGCCATCCTAAGTTGTAAATGTTCGAGTAAGGTTATAGCCACTCCTATTGAAGTTCCCAACGTAGCTAGTAGACTCGTGGTTTTTAGGACACTCGCTGATATGGTGATTGCTATGGCAAAGTACACAAAAATAGCTTAAATCTTTGTCTTCTTTCACTTCACTAGGGCATTGGAGATTCTTTAGCAATTTATTAATGGTTGAGAGTTAGGCTGAAACTGAGTCTTTGGCATCCAACTCAAAGGTTCCTTGATATTTTCTCCCCGTTCCTAGCCTCGAAGAATGGAATTAATAGTCATTGTCTGTTATCCTATCATGGATATCAAATGCTTCTTTAGGTGACTTGTGCAACAAATTACCATTTGCTGAAGCATCTAACATCACTCTCGTTGGAGCATTTACGCCATGGTAGAACATGACAACTTGCATCCAATCATGGAATCCATGGTATGTTCACTTGCGAAGTAGTCCCTTATATCTATCACAACACTCATCATCAACTTGATGAAAGGAAGCAATGTCACTCCTAAGTTGGGCATTCATGTAAGGTGGATTATGCCTCAGTAAAATTTTTTTGTACAATTCTGAACATGATTTTATCGAATCAGATGGAACTCCACTAAGGCATACCCTAGCTAGATCTCTCAAGGAATATGGGAATAACTTCAATTTCAAAATATCTTCATGCACACCTTGTTGCCGAAATGAATCATAAACCTCTAAGAAAGCACAAATATGCTGCCTTGCATACTCATGAGGTGCACCACCAAACTTTCCAATCAAGTCCAACATGGTGAAGATCACCAGTTTTAGCTAAAAATGGGCTACTTGAATCTCTAGAGCTATAATTCCAAGGTTGAGATTATCTAAATTGGGAGCTAGGTGGTCTCTAATAGTATGTGGATCCTCTACTTGATTTTGAACTTCTTAAATGGATCTTTCAGCACTTTGACAACGTCTTCTTTGACGAAAAAGTTGTTCTTTTTAGGTACCAAAGAAAACAATGGTTCCTCATATCCTTTACGGTTCATGAGGCAACACAATGCTTGAAAAAAATTAACAAAAATAACAAGTAAATTTAAACAAAAAAGAGAAATAACATAATGCAAAAACTAAACTTAAAATCACCAAATGTCAATCCTCGCAATGGCGCTAAAAACTTGATCGCGTGTGTGATGCACTATGCTATGGCACACAAATATGTGCAAGTATACACAATCAAACAAGTAATATAGTAGCAAGTAAATATCATCTCCACATGGATTGGAGGGACTTCAAGTAAAGTTTATGCACTATTCTAAATTATCTAAGTATAATTAGTGTGGTATGAACAAGTGAGAAAGAAAAACTACGGCAAAATGATAAGTGCAATGGGTATGAGTATAAAAATGTTGTGGCAAAAGTTTAACAAAATTGTAAAAGTATGTCCAAGCAAAAGTAAATTGAACTTTGGAAAATAAGATAACACTGACAACATCACACAATCAAGCTTCTATAGAGGTAATCGACTGGATTTGCTACGGTAGTAAATATTTTGTGCCTAGAATGGTCTCTGCTCTTATGAGTATGATGCCTGATAGAATTTACTGAAAATGCTCCTAAACTCTCTCAAGCAATGAACTTGATAAAACTAATGCTACAACAATACCTCTCAGCATGAACTGCCACACTAGCCTATTAATTAAGTAATATCCCTTTTTGTAACATGAAACCTTCTCCTTGTCTCTAAGGCGGATTAGAACTTAGTTAGCAGCTAAGCCCCATTGCTCAATAGATCTAACCCAGCTCTCTCAACACTAGGTATCTATACTTAGAAAATGGTAATCCCTCAAAAGCTCTTACAAGACTAAGCAATTTATGCTACAACAAACGATAGTCTCTTAAAAGCTATTACAAATCTAAACCACATAAACTAAAAACAATAAGCATAACAACATTTAAATATAAAAATCCATCCATTAACACACAAAACAAAATCACCAAACACAAATCCAACACCAAATAAGCTAGTACATGGTGTGCCTATGTTCATCCAAAATATTCAAGTTTAGTACAAGCCTAAAACAAGATTAAAAAAATAAAAGCAGAAGGAGAAGAACACTCCCAATGAGCTGCTACCGTGACACTTAAATTTGTTGCCATGCAGTGCCTTAGCAAGCTAGCCTCTCTCAGGGTCCTAGACGCTACCCCTTCGAAGATCGATTATGGAGGTCACCACGAAAAAAGAGAAAAGGAAGAAGAAAATGGAAGATTGGTGAGCTACTGCCTCTTCGCTTAAATCACTCCCTAAAAGCTCTCTAAAAATGAAATATCATTATCTATTTAAACTAAAGGAATCCCTAGGGTTTTGTGTCAAAATTCCCTTTGTACCCTAGGTATCATTCTCTTTATGTGAATGAGAAGCTAGGCTACCATGTGGTCCCAAAAATAGCAACAATGGTAGTGAGCCACGTGTTGTTTGACAACTTGGTAGAGATGATTTTGCTATTTTATCTTTTTTGCTCCAGATTCTACTGTCCAATTCTCCTGAATGCTTCAGCAACCACACCTTCTACTTAATTTTTTCTTACCTACACAACACCAAAAGATCAAGTCCTTTCCTTCAGTTGCATTAATTTTCAATAATTAAATATTACAGCAAGACATTACCACCAAATGCAATCACATGGCTTAAATGCAATATAAATATTTTGACATGAAGACACAAAATACAACCTTTATACGGGGTTATCAGTAAGCTGCTGGCCTAACTCTCTCTAGTACCTCATAAGGTCTTATAAAGCGATGAGTCAATATTCCCTTACTCCCAAAGTGATGTACCTTCTTCCAAGGGGAAACCTTAAGGAACACCTTATCCTCAATTACGAACTCGATGTCCTTACGCTTTAAATCCGCGTAAGACCTATGTTTATCTGAAGCTTCTTTTAACCGACCCTTAATTAACCAAAGTTTATCCTCTATCTCTCTGATCAAGTATGGGTCTACTATTTTACCCTCATTGAGTTTTATACAACAAAGTGGAGTGATACACTTATGCCTATACAAGGCCTCAGATGGAGCCATATGCATGCTTGACTGGAAACTGTAGTTGTAGGAAAACTCCACTAATGGTTAGTGGTCCTCCCAACTACCTTCTAGATCGATGATAGTACACTTGAGCATGTCCTCAAGAATTTGGATAACTTGCTCTGATTGGCTATACGTCTGAGAGTCGAAAGCTGTATTGAAGTGTATTTTGGTGTCTGAAGACTCGTGCAGGGCTTTCCAAAAGTGAGAAATTAATCGAGAGTCTCTCTATGAAATGGTGAAAGTCAGTACATCGTATAACCATACTATTTCACAGATGTACAACTGAGCTAACCTCTCTAAAGTAAAATCCATCCTAATTGGAATGAAGCGAGTTGATTTGGTTAAGCGGTCCACTATTACTCAAACTGCATCATGTCTTTGTCGGGTCATTGGAAACTCGATCACAAAGTTGATGGTTACCTTGTCCCATTTCCACTGAGGAATTTGAATGGGCTGAATTAAACTTGAGGGAACCTGGTGTTCCACTTTAACCTGCTGACACACTACACAACTAGCGACAAACTCTGACACTTCCCTTTTTATGCCAGGCCAATAAAACAATCAACAAAGCTCCTGTAACATCTTACCTTCTTGTACTAAGAGTGGGCTGCAATGTGTCGTATGAAGGATCTTATCGCACAATTGAGCTTTTGTAGGTACACACAATCGACCTCTAAAGTACAACACATATCCATTATGAAGCTCGAAACCTGGAGCCTCACCCAGATGAACCTGCTCAACTCAAGTTCTCAATCGATCATCTAAACTCTGTAGTTTCTTAACTTCACCACCAACTTTGGCTTGACTCGTAACTCGGATAACAACCCACCATCACTGGATAAACTCAAGCGTGCTAGGAGAGCTCATAACTCTGCCATTGACTTTCGGCTCAAAGCTTTTGCTACAACATTAGTCTTTTTTTGTGGTAATCTATCACACAATCGTAATCCTTAAGTAACTCGACCCATCTGTGTTGTATGAGATTCAATTCCTTTTGAGTGAAAAGATACTTAAGGCTTTTGTGATCGGTGAAAATGTGACACTTCTCTCCAAAGTGGTAGTGTAGCCAAAGCTTCAAGGCTAACACCACTACTGCTAGCTCAAGGTCATTGGTAGGATAATTACGCTCACGACGCTTAAGCTAACGGGATGCGTTAGCTACAATCTTGCCCTCCTGCACTAGGACACATCCTAGATAATTCAACGAGGTATCACTGAAAACTGTGAAGTCCTTGCCCAACTATAGTTAGGTCAGTACTGGGGCTTGGGTCAAGATGACCTTCAAGTTTTTGTAGTTCTGTCGCTTCCCTTAAAAAAATCGATGATAGTACCCAGCTAAGCCAAGGAAACTACGCACCTCAGACACATTATTGGTTGGCTCCCACTCAACTATGGCCTGGATTTTCTACGGATTGACTCTGATGCCATCTGTTGACATAACATGACCCAAGAAAGAAACCTATGGTAGCCAAAATTCGCACTTCCCAAACTTGGCATACAATTATCTATCTCCGAGCGTTTGGACAATGATATAGAGATCCTGATCATGCTCGTCCTCTGATCAAGATACACTAGAATGTCATTTATAAACACCACCACAAACTGATCTAAGTATGAGTGGAAGACTCGGTTCATTAGGTCCATCATTCTCGCCGGAGCATTAGTGAGTCCAAACGCCATCACAAAGTACTCAGAATAATTATACCTTATCTTGAAAAATGTCTTTCCCACATCCGCATATTTGAATTTCAACTAATAATAGCCTGACCGCATATCAATCTTAGTGAAGACACACACTTCTCTCAAATGGTCGAAGAGGTTGTCTATCCTACATAATGGATATCGGTTCTTAATGGTTAACTTGTTCAACTGTCTTTAGTCGATTCACAACCTCATCGACCTATCTTTTTTCTTAACAAATAAGATTGGCGCTCCCCAAGGAGATATGCTCGTTCAGATGAAGCCCTTCTCTAGAAACTCTTGAATCTAAGCCTTTAACTCCTTTATTTCTATTGGTGCACTGGATAAGGAAAAATGGACACCGAAGTTGAACTTGGGATTACCTCTGGAAACACGTAAGAAAAATATTGCAATGCTCGAATATCCTAAAGTGTAGGAACTAAGATTTGGGTTTCGACCATGTGAGCCAAGAAGGCCTCACACCCACGGTCGATCATCCATTGGGCTTTCAAATTTGAAACTATCCTTATTTGGAGGGATCTCTCGCTGGTGATTACTAACTTGGTCTCACTGACTTTTCTAAGTTTAAGCTGTCTAACTTTGCATCTCAAACTGGTATCGTGGTCAATTAGCCAATCCATCTCCAATATCATGTCAAACTCTCTGAAGGGTAACTCCATTAAATTTACGGGGAAGGTCTGATCCTGAATCCACATTGGGTATCATTTTAAAATTTTATCCACAAGGACATCTAGACCTAGGGGGCTTGAGACTCGAATACCTATCTCTAGATTCTCTGCTAGGAATTATATTTCTTAAACTAAGTCAGAGCAGATGTAGGAATGGGTGGAACTGGGGTCTATCAAAGCTGTAACTTGAATGGAAAAGATAGTAAATGTACTTGATATCATATTTACCATAATAATATCCTCTCGAGCTCGCACCGTGTACTTTCTGGATGCCACTCTTGGCTCTACACCGACCATTGATCTAATTATCCTATGATTCTGCTGTCTAAACACATTACTACCACCCTAGCTGACTTTCGACCCCTCTGCAGAGATGGTGCTGATCATTGAGTTGATGCTGATGCCGCACCCTAAGCTCATGGGAAGTCTCTAACGAAGTGGTCTAGGGAGCCACAACTGTAACAACCCTTGAAGTCCTACTAGCACGCCTATGGGTACCTCATCCCGTACTAAGCATAAATGGGACGAGTGTAGTCTCGTTTCGACTCACTAGCGCTACTTCCAAAGGATAAGTTCAGTGGTCTCCTTTGGAATCAGATCTACCTCGTCTCTCAGAACTCTACCCAATAATCCTCGACTATGCTATTGGGGGTCTCAACAAACCCTGACTGTCTTTAGCCCTCTTGACCAAAGTTTGAGATGGCCTCACTAGCTTAGGGGCTCTCCTAATCTATCTCATAATCTCACCGATCTGCCTGACCTACCTGGTGGGTTAACCGAGTAAAGACCTTGGGAGGATCAACCACAAGGTGAGTCAAAATATCGCAAAAAATGCCCTCTCCAAATTTGTTGTATTTATGGTCCTTTGTTATAATTAACTCCACGACATATTTGCTCAACCTGAGAACTCTCGCTCATACTCCATCACTAAGCGATCATCCTAGGTCAAGTTTAGGAACTGCTCTATCAAATCATCGGTGTGAGTCTCCCCTATGTAATTTTACCTGAACACTGTAAGGAACTAATCCCAAATCAGTCACTCTAGATCTATAGCCACCTCAAACGTCTTCCACCAATCTATGGTGTCACCCTTGAGCAGGGCGGTGACACACACCAGATTACCCTCTGGGGTAAGATGCAAATGTCTGAGAGTGTAGAGCATCCATCTAATCCACTGATTTATTGCTATAGGATCATTATCCCCTAAACAGTAGAACTCGATCATCTTATATATATGGATTCGCTATACTGGGGATGCATGAGGTATGGAAACTAGTTAGGTTGGGGGTACTATTGGGGGAGGTCATAAAACTTAGGAATTAGGGAAGAACCTAGATATCTGTCTAATTATGAAGGTGTGGTCCTTGAGAAAGGTCACCTCCTCAACCCCCGCATCTACTGGAGGTTCATGCTGGAGGCTTCCAGGACGAACGCAACATCGGAATGTAACACCAAAACCTGTATAATATACCCATACAAATTATAGATGTCACATGATTTTCTAAAAATATTTCCCAATTCCAAAGGTGATTTAAAATTTATTTTCTTAAAATGGTAACTGATAATATAAAAATATCATCTCAAGTAAAATTATCATATGACATTTAAAACATATAAATGTATATTAAATAAATATACTCAAAATAATAATTTTATTTCATATTATCCATATTTAAAATAGCATAAAACGATTCAGTTTATCCATTACAAACCAGTTTAAAAATAGTTAAACTGAGCAAATAGGACATTGATAAGTACATGCCACTAACTAAGTCAAAATTACATCATAGGATGTCTTACTAATATTGTAGTGTATTCCTGGATGACTGGAGTGCTCTATACTCTTTACTCTACTCTTACCTTTTTACCTACGAGTGAAAATCATCACACGCTAAGTATATACATAGTGAGACAATTTAAAACAATAAATAGTGCAATACAACTCATGCATGAAATTTAATGTCATAAACAAATGCCATAAGGTCATGTTACCTGCATGTCCAGCAATTTGCCATAATCAACATGATATAACTGAATATAAAGTTTCTTACCAATACACTTACCATTTATCCCATAAGCTCGTAAGCTTATTTGCATGATTATCATTCATTAACCAATAAACCATAGCCCAACTTAAACCTTGAGGACCCTGGGTATTCGAGTAAAAACCTGCACCATAGTGCTAAACCTGCACTAAGCTTATGCCATAGTGCTTATCCGGATATGACACATCAGGTCATGCCCACCACCTACACTAGGTTTAAACTCTAGTGCTAATCCGGATATGACACATCAGGTCATGCCCACCACCTACACTAGGTTTAAACTCTAGTGTTAATCCGAACATGATACATAAGGTCGTATCCACCTTCCAGCACTTAGTACCCTTACACACTACAGTGCTTTTATAAACCTGCAGCTGCTATACTCTATGGCATTCTAACTATACCCTGTCCCTCAATGACTTACTTGGGCATATAATCTATTTTATTCAACCATGGTATCATACAACCATATATTTAACATTAGGAAGTTCATACCCGAAATAACATTCATGGTAAAATATCACATTATTCATGATCAATGCATTATAATTTCAAAATGTGACATATCAATGTCATATCAAAGTTATAAAAAATGACATAATATCACGCTGATATAAACAAGGTCGACTTATCGCAAGTCTTCCTGATTATGTATAAAACATCTATGTACATGATGTATAAAAGATCTATGTACAATGTCATGCATGTATTGCACTCAGCTTGACACTTTATATATCCCAAAATATGTGCCTCACTATGATCCACAATAAACCCTTTTATCCTTGACTTGCTTCAATCACAAATAAATCTCGATCTGTACAAATCACAATTTCATAACAATACATATGTTAGTATTGTACTAACATAAACACATCCCTAAATCAAAATCCATAATATACTTGAAACTCATTTTCTACCAAAATACTTAACACTTAATAATTCCTTTTAACATTGGCACCAACTTTTCCAATTTACACAAAATGGTCCTTCTCCATTTTATCACTTAGATTCTTAATACCAAAAATTCCAGCACTGAAATTACTACGATTCAAATGCTTTTACAAAGGCATAATTATATTTAAGCACCCCAACTATGCGAATGTTGCACTTAATTCCCCAATCTTTTCAAACATCCAAAATAGTCATATTTCACATCTCAACACTCATTTCAATTCCAAAACAGTAATTTCTAGCATAGTACATCAACTATTAGACAATTATAAAACCATTCATAACTTTTCCAAAATTACTAAATTGGTCTCACAACTTTTCAAAAATTATATAATGGTCCCTAAATTTTTCTAAGGCTTGTAGAATACTTCCTGCATCATTTCCAGCCCTTATATAATTTTCCATAATTTTTCTCACTCACACAACCCATGGCCGAATACTTTAAACATAGAAACTAAGTTTTCATGATTTTTCTTGATTTTGATTCGATTCGAGCATGAAATCAACTTCAATCGACCTTATACCATCTCTACAATCAAATCCCTAATCAACTTTCATCAAACACAAAGTTTTATAATTTCTTCATATGACCGAAATTTATAGAATCATTTCTAAGAAGTTTGAACTTGTTTTAATCATAAATCAAGCTTGAAAATGAATCTACAACCTCAAAAATATCAATATTCATCATCAATTTCATGAACCTTAACATGAGCATAAACCCTAACATTTGGGATCTTTGAAATTAAACAAGTTGAGTAGGCATAATTGGTACCAAAAGATAACTTTTCTCGAATAGATCACTTTCCTATTCTCGGTATAACTTGAATTCCTAATGAAATTGCTCAAAATGGAAAACCAATATTTTTCCTAACCTTGGTATAGCTCACGACACTTTGGAGAAGAAGATGAATAAGTTGGCATGAAACTTAGATATTTTTCATGCTAAATTTACTTTTAATGAATATTAAATTCATTAAATTAGGAAATTACCAATTTACCCTTAATGAAACTTTATAATCACCATTAAAGCAAGACACCTAACCTTATCATCTTTCAAAATATGACACCTCAACCATATCATCTCCCATAAGTCAAAGATGAACAAATAAGATCTTAGTTTACCGATTTTCCCTTGCCTTTTTCCAAAAATCTCAATCTTGCCACTTTAATCAATGGTCCAAATTAAACATGGAATTAAACCCTTAAATCTAAATATTTATATTATTTTCCAACATTTAAAAATGTGAAAATAATATTTTTCATGTCTATTATATCATCCTTCATTTTTCAGAATTTTCTATTCGATCCGATTTACAGAATTTTTCCTCGACTTCCTTGCTTTATAACTTTTATTACAAAACTCGTATTAACATTCTGATTCCCACAGAAAATTATTCTTGAGATAAACTATTTATTTACTTGGCCAATTTGTAACTTTTTAAAATTACCATTTTGGTCCCTAAACTTTTCCAAAGTTTATACTTTGGTCACTAAACTTTAAAAATTTATAATTTGGTCACTCACTAAATCCATTTATGGAATAAAATTCTTTTTGAGAAAATTTCCACTTAGGTCATTAAACTTTTCCAATTTTCTAATTTGACCAAATTGTCCTCGAATTTTAAAATTTTATGCTTTTTCCAAAGCACTTTAACTAGAGGAGTCATCTTGCTACGCAATTCTTTGATTTCTTAAGCCAAAAATTTGTATTTGTTCTTTTTCATAAGTCAAATCTGGTCGGATCTCAATTTACTTCAATGAAATGACATGTAAAGGATCCGATCGACACTTTCTAAGCATCTACACATGAAAAACATTGTGTACTTTGTCTAACTTCGGAGGTAATGCTAACTGATAAGCCATCGATCCAACGCTTTTCTTAAGATCTCACAAGGTCCAATGAATCTTGGACTTAGTTTTCCTTTACGCCCAAAACGCAAAATCTTTTTCCTATGCGATACTTTAAGAAAACTTTATCTCCTTCATGAAATTCAATATCTTTTCACTTTAAGTCTACATAAGACTTCTGCTGATCAGATGCCATCTTGAGATTATCTTGAATTATCTTCACTTTATCTTCAACCTCTTTCAACAAATCTGGGCCAACAAGATTTTGATCTTTTAACTCGAACCAATTTAATGGTATTCAACATTTTCTCCCATATAGAGCTTCATACAGAGCCATCTTGATGCTCGATTGATATATGTTATTGTACACAAATTCTGTTAAAGGAAAATACCTTCCCCATGATCCCTTGAACTCAATCACACATGCCCTCATCATATCTTATAATATCTAACTAGTACGCTCTGGTTGACCATCCATCTGTGGATGAAAGGTCGTACTGAAATTCAAATAGTACCAAAGCTTTATGCAAATAATTCCAAAATCTTGTAGTGAACCTTGGATCCCTATTGAATATGATTGATACTGGCACTCCATGTAGCCGAACTATCTCCTTGATATACAACTCTACATATTTATCCAAGGCATAGTCTATTCGCACCGGAATGAAATGTGCCAACTTAATTAACCTGTCAACTATCACCCAAATGTAATCCTTCTTATTTGATGTCAAAGGTAGCCCTGTAACAAAATCCATAGTAACTTTTCCCACTTCCACTCTAGAATAGAAATCGGTTGAAACAATCCTGAAGGCACTTGATGATCAAGTTTCACTTGTTGATACATCAGACATGTAGCAACAAACTCAGAAATGGCTCTTTTAATACCCAACCACCAAAATCGACTCTTTACATCCTGATATATCTTGCTCCCGCCTGGATGCATAGTCATTGGACTAAAATATGCCTTAAAACTAATATTTTTCTTCATCTCATCATCATGTGGAATACAAATTCTTCCTAGGTAATACAGACATCCATCAGACTTGACTTCAAACTCTTTAGTCTCACCTTTTTCTACAAGTGCAATCTTTTCCAAGCTTTTCTCGTCTTTCATTAGTATCTCTATTATCCGATCTAGAAGCATCGGCTTTATTTTTAATTCATCCAACAATGCGCCATTTTCTTTCAACAATAGTTGCACATCCATAGCTCACAAAATTGCAAAAGTTTTCCGACTAAGTGCATCTGCTACAACATTTTCTTTCCATGTATGATAATCAATGATCAAATTATAGTCCTTTAAAAGTTCTATCCATCTTCTTTGTCTCAAGTTTAGTTCTTTTTTATTCAACAGATACTTCAAACTCTTATGATCTGTGTAGATGTGGCATAACCCACCATACAAATAATGATGACAAATCTTTAGAGCAAAAACTACCGTTGCTAACTCAAGATCATGAGTGGGATAATTCCTCTCGTACGTCTTTAATTGTCGAGAAGCATAGGCTACCACATTACCTTCTTGCATAAGTACACAACCCAAACCATTATGAGATGCATCATTATACACCACATACTCTTTGCTAGATTTCGATTGTACCAACACTGGTGTTTCCATTAAAATCTTCTTTAAAGTTTCAAAACTCTCTTGACATTTCTCAATCCAAGCAAATAAAACATCCTTTCTCAAGAGTTTGTTAAAGGAAAAACAATCATCGAAAAGTTTTTCCCAAACCTTCGATAATAACCAGCAATTCCCAAAAACTTCGAACCTCTATAACATTCTTTGGAGGTTTCCACTCTACTATTGCTTGAACTTTCTTAGGATCAATTCTTATGCCTTTTGCCGAGACAACATGACCAAGAAAAGCAACTTCTGATAGCCAAAACTCACACTTTGACAGTTTGACATATAACTTTTTTATCTTTAAGTATTTTGAGCATAATACAGAGATAAGCATCATGTTCTATCTTTGTCTTCGTGTATACCAGAATATCATCAATAAATAAAACAACAAACTAATCCAAGTATAGTTGAAATACTTAGTTCATCAAATCCTCGATCTAGCAGCTCTTGTTATTGAACCTTTATTCTCTTAACTCGATTTTATCTATTTGATATTAAACCATATAAACATAATCAAAGCCCTGAGAACCATAATATCTTTAATTTCACCTCTCGATCTGGAGGTAACCCAAATAATTAATCTAAAAAATCTGAAAATTTTTTAGTTGTGGAAAAATCATACGATCTTACTTCAAATACTTCAGTATCTATTACCTTAGCAAGAAAAGCTATGCATCCTTTTTACATCATTTTAATCATAACCATTGTTGATATCAAATTAATGATAATTTTGCTTTTCATCAATCACTAAAATTTCCAATTTCTCTTCATCTTTCTAAATTAATCGCTTCTTGCGACCATCAACACCACCTTAATGTAACAATATTCAATCCTTGCTCAATATGATCTAAAACTCATTAAATAATAATTCCATCAGATTCATCAAGAACATAAGCTCCTAAATTTTATCGAACATTTACTATCTGTTCGACTAACAAATGCATCATTACCCATAGGTCTTCGGCCATAATAATACTTGTTATCCAGTCGAATTGAATATCTCTACTTTAGAAGTTCTTAATTCATTCTTAACATAATCTGTGTAACTTTTCCATATCCATAGAATTTATTCTCGAGCAGTTGAATCATTTTCCTTTTCAAATGAAAGTCTAATTGTCCACGCCGTTCAATAGGAAAACTTGACAATTTGTAGCAATAACTTCATAGCAGTTAATGCTAAAATCACACTATCAAACAAATTTACTCTTTTTCCTCTCACTACAAACTTGAAACTTTTCAAGTTCTTAAGAATCAATCTCAATCTAAACAATAATTCATTGCAGCATGAAATGAGTAGACAATCCATTTTCACAAATTTACCTTCGCAAGGTAACTTTATCAAGTCCATAAAACTTAATATCTATTCTTAATCAAACTCATAATCATTTGATTCACTAATAACTCAGCTTTCTGTAAACTTTTAGTGAACAACGTATTTACCGCTTACTTATTTCCTCTTACTTAAATCAACAATGCTTTAAACCATTTAATACTTAACTTAAATATTTCTCACTTATTTAATCTTATCTGAAGGATCCTCAGAGTCATACTAGATTCAGAAATCTCATTTGGATCCTCATCTGATTCGACTTCTCTTGTAAGCCGTTCAAACTTTTTAATGGACTCTTCCAACTTAGAAACTTCATTAAAAGCTGTGGCATTTCTTCCACAGAATGGAGTAAAATCCCTAACATCACTCACCCTTGTTAGGCGTGTTACAAAAGTCATGTCAGATTCTTTTGGGTCAATTTCGGTCTCGACCTTCTTTTCAACATTTTCAACTTTCTTACCTTTGTCTTTAGTTTCCGACATCTGAACATAGTCAAAATAATCTTGCATTAGTAAAGAGTAACTTTACTCCCAATAATCATCATCACAGTATATATACAACTATCAGTAAACTTTTGATATCCTAGTGGTATATATACATTCTTGACTTAAAATAAACTATTTCTATGTCCATAAACGGCTAAACTGAAAGCTCTGATACCAATAAATATATCACCTAAAACCTGTATAATATACCCATATAGATTATAGATGTCACATGATTTTCTAAAAATATTTCCCAATTCCAAAGGTGATTTAAAATTTATTTTCTTAAAATGGAAACTGATAATATAAAAACATCATCTCAAGTAAAACTATCATATGATATTTAAAACATATATATGTATATTAAATACATATACTCAAAATAATAATATTGTTTCATATTATCCATATTTAAAATAGCATAAAACGTTTCAATTTATCCATTACAAACCAGTTTCAAAATAATTAAACAGAGCAACTAGGACATTGATAAGTACATGCCACTAACTAAGTTAAAATTACATCATAGGATGTCTTACTGATATTGTAGTGTATTCCTGGATGATTGGAGTACTCTGTACTCTTTACTCTACTCTTGGATTTTTATCTACGCGTGAAAATCATCACACTCTAAGTATATACTTAGTGAGGCAATTTAAAAAATAAATAGTGCAATACAACTCATGCATGAAATTTAATGTCATAAACAAATGCCATAAGATCATGTTACATACATGCCCAGTAATTTACCATAATCAACATGATATAACCGAATATAAAGTTTCTTACCAATATACTTACCATTTATCCCATAAGCTCGTAAGCTTATTTGCATGATTATCATTCATTAACCAATAAACCATAGCCCAACTTAAACCTTGAGGACCCTGGGTATTCGAGTAAAAACCTGCACCGTAGTGCTAAACCTGCACTAAGCTTACACCATAGTGCTAATCCGAATATGACACATCAGGTCATGCCCACCACCCACACTAGGTTTACACTCTAGTGCTAATCTGGAAATGATACATAAGGACGTATCCACCTTCCCGCACTTAGTGCCCATACACACTATAGTGCTATTATAAACCTACAGTTGTTATAATCTATGGTATGCCAACTATACCCTGTCCCTCAATGACTTACTTGGGCATATAGTATATTTTATTGATCCATGGTATCATATAACCATATATTTAACATTAGGAAGTTCATACCCGAAATAGCATTCATGGTAAAATATCACATTATTCATGATCGATGCATTATAATTTCACAATGTGACATATCAATGTCATATCGAAGTTATAGAAAATGACATAATATCAAGCTGATATAAACAAAGTCGACATATCGCAAGTCTTCCTGATGATGTATAAAACATCTATATACATGATGTATAAAAGATCTATGTACAATGTCATGCATGTATTGCACTCACCTTGACACTTTATTTATTCCAAAATATATGACTCACTATGATCCACAATAAACCCTTTTGTCCTTGACTTGCTTCGATCACAAATAAATCACGATCTGTACAAATCACAATTTCACAACAAAACATATATTAGTATTGTACTAACATAAACACATCCCCAAATCAAAATCCAAAATATACTTGGAACACATTTTCTAGCAAAATACTTAACACTTAATAATTCTTTTTAACATTGGCACAAACTTTTCCAATTTACACAAAATGGTCCTTCACCATTTTATCATTTAGATTCTTGATACCAAAAATTCCAGCAATGAAATTATTACCATTCAAATGTTTTTACAAAGGCATATTACATTTAAGCACCCCAACTATGCGAATGTTGCACTTAATTCCCCAATCTTTTCATACTTCCAAAACAGTCATATTTCACATCTAAACACTCATTCAAAACAATAATTTCTAACATAGTACATCAACTATTAGACAATTATACAATCATTCATAACTTTCCAAAATTATTGAATTAGTCCCCCAACTTTTCAAAAATTACATATTGTTCCCCAAATTTTATAAGGCTTGTTGAATACTTCCTACATCATTTCCAACCCTTATATAATTTTTCCATATTTTTTCTCACTCAAGCAGCCCATGGTCGAATGCTTTAAACATAGAAACTAAGTTTTCATGATTTTTCTTGATTTTGATTTGATTCAAGCATGAAATCAACTTCCAATCAACCTTATAACATCTCTACAATCAAATCTCATCAAACACAAAGTTCTATAATTTCTTCATTTGACCGAAATTTATAGAATCATTTCTAGGAAGTTTGAACATGTTTTAATCATAAATCAAGCTTGAAAATGAATCTACAACATCAAAAACATCAATATTCATTATCAATTTCATGAACCTTAACATGAACATAAACCCTAAGATTTGGGATCTTTGAAATTAAGCAAGTTGAGTAAGCATAATTGGTACCAAAAGATAGCTTTTCTCGAATAGATAATTATCATATTTCTCGACATAACTTGAATTCCTAATGAAATTGCTCAAAAATGGAAAACCAATCTTTTTCCTAACCTTGGTATAGCTCACGACACTTTGGAGAAGAAGATGAATAAGTTGGCATGAAACTTAGATATTTTTCATGCTAAATTTACCTTTAATTTACCTTTAATGAATATTAAATTCACTAAATTAGGAAATTACAAATTTACCCTTAATGAAACTTCATAATCACCATTAAACCAAGAAACCTAACCTTATCATCTTCCAAAATATGACACCTCAACCATATCATCTCCCATAAGTCAAAGATGAACAAATAAGATCTTAGTTTACCGATTTGCCCATGTTTTTTTTCTAAAAATCACAATATTGCCACTTTAATTCAACGGTCCAAATTAAACATAGAATTAAACCCTTAAATCTAAATATTTATATTATTTTCCAACATTTAAAAATGTGAAAATAATATTTTCAGGTCTACTATATCATCCTTAATATTTTCCTGAATTTTCTATTCGATCTCATTTACCGAATTTTTCCTCGACTTCCTTGCTTTATAACTTTTATTACAAAACTCGTATTAACATTCTGATTCCCACAGAAACACTATTCTTGAGATAAACTATTTATTTACAGGGCCAATTTGTAAATTTTTAAAATTACTATTTTGGTCCCTAAACTTTTCAAAGTTTATACTTTGGTCACCTAACTTTAAAATTTTATAATTTGGTAACTATACTCTATGGCATGCCAACTATACCCTGTCGCTCAATGACTTACTTGGGCATATAGTCTATTTTATTCATCCATGGTATAATATAACCATATATTTAACATTAGGCAGTTCATACCCGAAATAACATTCATGGTAAAATATCACATTATTCATGATCAATGCATTATAATTTCACAATGTGACATATCAATGTCATATCGAAGTTATAAAAATGACATAATATCATATTGATATAAACAAGGTCGACTTATCGCAAGTCTTCCTGATGATGTATAAAACATCTATGTACATGATGTATAAAAGATCTATGTTCAATGTCATGCATGTATTGCACTCACCTTGACACTTTATATATTCCAAAATATGTGCCTCACTATGATCCACGATAAACCCTTTTATCCTTGACTTGCTTCGATCACAAATAAATCACGATCTGTACAAATCACAATTTCATAACAAAACATATGTTAGTATTGTACTAACATAAACACATCCCCAAATCAAAATCCGTAATATACTGGAAACTCGTTTTCTACCAAAATACTTAACACTTAATAATTCCTTTTAACATTGGCACCAACTTTTCGAATTTACGCAAAATGGTCCTTCACCATTTTATCACTTAGATTATTAATACCAAAAATTCCAGCATTAAAATTATCACCATTCAAATTCTATTATAAAGGCATAATTACATTTGAGCACCCCAACTATGCGAATATTGCCACTTAATTCCACAAATTTTTCAAATTTCCAAAAATAGTCATATTTCACATCTAAACACTCACTATAATTCCAAAACAATAATTTCTAGCATAGCACATCAACTATTAGATAATTACACAACCATTCACATCTTCTCCAAAATTACCGAATTAGTCTCCCAACTTTTCAAAAATTACATAATGGTCCTCAAATTTTTATAAGGCTTGTAGAATACTTACTACATCATTTCCAGCCCTTATATAATTTTCCATAATTTTTCTCACTTATACAACACATGGTCGAATGCTTTAAACATAGAAACTAAGTTTTCATGATTTTTCTTGATTTTGATTTGATTCAAGCATGAAATCAACTTCCAATCAACCTTATAACATCTCTACAATCAAAATCTCATCAAACACAAAGTTCTATAATTTCTTCATTTGACCGAAATTTATAGAATCATTTCTAGGAAGTTTGAACATGTTTTAATCATAAATCAAGCTTGAAAATGAATCTAAAACATCAATATTCATTATCAATTTCATGAACCTTAACATGAACAGAAACCCTAAGATTTGGGATCTTTGAAATTAAACAAGTTGAGTAAGCATAATTGGTACCAAAAGATTGCTTTTCTCGAATAGATAATTATCATATTTCTCGACATAACTTGAATTCCTAATGAAATTGCTCAAAAATGGAAAACCAATCTTTTTCCTAACCTTGGTATAGCTCACGACACTTTGGAGAAGAAGATGAATAAGTTGGCATGAAACTTAGATATTTTTCATGCTAAATTTACCTTTAATTTACCTTTAATGAATATTAAATTCACTAAATTAGGAAATTACAAATTTACCCTTAATGAAACTTCATAATCACCATTAAACCAAGAAACCTAACCTTATCATCTTCCAAAATATGACACCTCAACCATATCATCTCCCATAAGTCAAAGATGAACAAATAAGATCTTAGTTTACCGATTTGCCCATGTTTTTTTTCTAAAAATCACAATATTGCCACTTTAATTCAACGGTCCAAATTAAACATAGAATTAAACCCTTAAATCTAAATATTTATATTATTTTCCAACATTTAAAAATGTGAAAATAATATTTTCAGGTCTACTATATCATCCTTAATATTTTCCTGAATTTTCTATTCGATCTCATTTACCGAATTTTTCCTCGACTTCCTTGCTTTATAACTTTTATTACAAAACTCGTATTAGCATTCTGATTCCCACAGAAACACTATTATTGAGATAAACTATTTATTTATAGGGCCAATTTGTAAATTTTTAAAATTACTATTTTGGTCCCTAAACTTTTTAAAGTTTATACATTGGTCACCAAACTTTAAAATTTTATAATTTGGTAACTATACTTTATGGCATGCCAACTACACCTTGTCGCTCAATGACATACTTGGGCATATTGTCTATTTTATTCATCCATGGTATCATATAACCATATATTTAACATTAGGCAGTTCATACCCGAAATAACATTCATGGTAAAATATCACATTATTCATGATCAATGCATTATAATTTCACAATGTGACATATCATTGCCATATCGAAGTTATAAAAAATGACATAATATCATGTTGATATAAACAATGTCGACTTATCGCAAGTCTTCCTGATGATGTATAAAACATCTATGTACATGATGTATAAAAGATCTATGTTCAATGTCATGCATGTATTGCACTCACCTTGACACTTTATATATTCCAAAATATGTGCCTCACTATGATCCACGATAAACCCTTTTATCCTTGACTTGCTTCGATAACAAATAAATCACGATCTGTAAAAATCACAATTTCATAACAAAACATATGTTAGTATTGTACTAACATAAACACATCCCCAAATCAAAATTCGTAATATACTGGAAACTCGTTTTCTACCAAAATACTTAACACTTAATAATTCCTTTTAACATTGGCACCAACTTTTCGAATTTACGCAAAATGGTCCTTCACCATTTTATCACTTAGATTATTAATACCAAAAATTCCAGCATTAAAATTATCACCATTCAAATGCTATTATAAAGGCATAATTACATTTAAGCACCCCAACTATGCGAATATTGCCACTTAATTCCACAAATTTTTCAAATTTCCAAAAATAGTCATATTTCACATCTAAACACTCACTATAATTCCAAAACAATAATTTCTAGCATAGAACATCAACTATTAGATAATTACACAACCATTCACATCTTCTCCAAAATTACCAAATTAGTCTCCCAACTTTTCAAAAATTACATAATGGTCCTCAAATTTTTATAAGGCTTGTAGAATACTTACTACATCATTTCCAGCCCTTATATAATTTTCCATAATTTTTCTCACTTATACAACACATGGTCGAATGCTTTAAACATAGAAACTAAGTTTTCATGATTTTTCTTGATTTTGATTTGATTCAAGCATGAAATCAACTTCCAATCAACCTTATAACATCTCTACAATCAAATCTCATCAAACACAAAGTTCTATAATTTCTTCATTTGACCGAAATTTATAGAATCATTTCTAGGAAGTTTGAACATGTTTTAATCATAAATCAAGCTTGAAAATGAATCTAAAACATCAATATTCATTATCAATTTCATGAACCTTAACATGAACAGAAACCCTAAGATTTGGGATCTTTGAAATTAAGCAAGTTGAGTAAGCATAATTGGTACCAAAAGATTGCTTTTCTCGAATAGATAATTATCATATTTCTCGACATAACTTGAATTCCTAATGAAATTGCTCAAAAATGGAAAACCAATCTTTTTCCTAACCTTGGTATAGCTCACGACACTTTGGAGAAGAAGATGAATAAGTTGGCATGAAACTTAGATATTTTTCATGCTAAATTTACCTTTAATGAATATTAAATTCACTAAATTAGGAAATTACCAATTTACCCTTAATGAAACTTCATAATCACCATTAAACCAAGACACCTAACCTTATCATCTTCCAAAATATGACACCTCATCCATATCTTCTCCCATAAGTCAAAGATGAACAAATAAGATCTTAGTTTACCGATTTGCCCATGTTTTTTTCCAAAAATCACAATATTGCCACTTTAATTCAACAGTCCAAATTAAACATAGAATTAAACCCTTAAATCTAAATATTTATATTATTTTCCAACATTTAAAAATGTGAAAATAATATTTTCAGGTCTACTATATCATCGTTAATATTTTTCTGAATTTTCTATTCGATCCTATTTACCGAATTTTTCCTCGACTTCCTTGCTTTATAACTTTTATTACAAAACTCGTATTAGCATTCTGATTCCCACAGAAACACTATTATTGAGATAAACTATTTATTTATAGGGCCAATTTGTAAATTTTTAAAATTACTATTTTGGTCCCTAAACTTTTTAAAGTTTATACATTGGTCACCAAACTTTAAAATTTTATAATTTGGTAACTATACTTTATGGCATGCCAACTACACCTTGTCGCTCAATGACATACTTGGGCATATTGTCTATTTTATTCATCCATGGTATCATATAACCATATATTTAACATTAGGCAGTTCATACCCGAAATAACATTCATGGTAAAATATCACATTATTCATGATCAATGCATTATAATTTCACAATGTGACATATCATTGCCATATCGAAGTTATAAAAAATGACATAATATCATGTTGATATAAACAAGGTCGACTTATCGCAAGTCTTCCTGATGATGTATAAAACATCTATGTACATGATGTATAAAAGATCTATGTTCAATGTCATGCATGTATTGCACTCACCTTGACACTTTATATATTCCAAAATATGTGCCTCACTATGATCCACGATAAACCCTTTTATCCTTGACTTGCTTCGATAACAAATAAATCACGATCTGTACAAATCACAATTTCATAACAAAACATATGTTAGTATTGTACTAACATAAACACATCCCCAAATCAAAATCCGTAATATACTGGAAACTCGTTTTCTACCAAAATACTTAACACTTAATAATTCCTTTTAACATTGGCACCAACTTTTCGAATTTACGCAAAATGGTCCTTCACCATTTTATCACTTAGATTATTAATACCAAAAATTCCAGCATTAAAATTATCACCATTCAAATGCTATTATAAAGGCATAATTACATTTAAGCACCCCAACTATGCGAATATTGCCACTTAATTCCACAAATTTTTCAAATTTCCAAAAATAGTCATATTTCACATCTAAACACTCACTATAATTCCAAAACAATAATTTCTAGCATAGCACATCAACTATTAGATAATTACACAACCATTCACATCTTCTCCAAAATTACCGAATTAGTCTCCCAACTTTTCAAAAATTACATAATGGTCCTCAAATTTTTATAAGGCTTGTAGAATACTTACTACATCATTTCCAGCCCTTATATAATTTTCCATAATTTTTCTCACTTATACAACATGGTCGAATGCTTTAAACATAGAAACTAAGTTTTCATGATTTTTCTTGATTTTGATTTGATTCAAGCATGAAATCAACTTCCAATCAACCTTATAACATCTCTACAATCAAATCTCATCAAACACAAAGTTCTATAATTTCTTCATTTGACCAAAATTTATAGAATCATTTCTAGGAAGTTTGAACATGTTTTAATCATAAATCAAGCTTGAAAATGAATCTAAAACATCAATATTCATTATCAATTTCATGAACCTTAACATGAACAGAAACCCTAAGATTTGGGATCTTTGAAATTAAGCAAGTTGAGTAAGCATAATTGGTACCAAAAGATTGCTTTTCTCGAATAGATAATTATCATATTTCTCGACATAACTTGAATTCCTAATGAAATTGCTCAAAAATGGAAAACCAATCTTTTTCCTAACCTTGGTATAGCTCACGACACTTTGGAGAAGAAGATGAATAAGTTGGCATGAAACTTAGATATTTTTCATGCTAAATTTACCTTTAATGAATATTAAATTCACTAAATTAGGAAATTACCAATTTACCCTTAATGAAACTTCATAATCACCATTAAACCAAGACACCTAACCTTATCATCTTCCAAAATATGACACCTCATCCATATCTTCTCCCATAAGTCAAAGATGAACAAATAAGATCTTAGTTTACCGATTTGCCCATGTTTTTTTCCAAAAATCACAATATTGCCACTTTAATTCAACAGTCCAAATTAAACATAGAATTAAACCCTTAAATCTAAATATTTATATTATTTTCCAACATTTAAAAATGTGAAAATAATATTTTCAGGTCTACTATATCATCGTTAATATTTTTCTGAATTTTCTATTCGATCCTATTTACCGAATTTTTCCTCGACTTCCTTGCTTTATAACTTTTATTACAAAACTCGTGTTAGCATTCTGATTCCCACAGAAACACTATTATTGAGACAAACTATTTATTTATAGGGCCAATTTGTAAATTTTTAAAATTACTATTTTGGTCCCTAAACTTTTTAAAGTTTATACATTGGTCACCAAACTTTAAAAATTTATAATTTGGTAACTATACTTTATGGCATGCCAACTACACCTTGTCGCTCAATGACATACTTGGGCATATTGTCTATTTTATTCATCCATGGTATCATATAACCATATATTTAACATTAGGCAGTTCATACCCGAAATAACATTCAAGGTAAAATATCACATTATTCATGATCAATGCATTATAATTTCACAATGTGACATATCATTGCCATATCGAAGTTATAAAAAATGACATAATATCATGTTGATATAAACAAGGTCGACTTATCGCAAGTCTTCCTGATGATGTATAAAATATCTATGTACATGATGTATAAAAGATCTATGTTCAATGTCATGCATGTATTGCACTCACCTTGACACTTTATATATTCCAAAATATGTGCCTCACTATGATCCACGATAAACCCTTTTATCCTTGACTTGCTTCGATAACAAATAAATCACGATCTGTACAAATCACAATTTCATAACAAAACATATGTTAGTATTGTACTAACATAAACACATCCCCAAATCAAAATCCGTAATATACTGGAAACTCGTTTTCTACCAAAATACTTAACACTTAATAATTCCTTTTAACATTGGCACCAACTTTTCGAATTTACGCAAAATGGTCCTTCACCATTTTATCACTTAGATTATTAATACCAAAAATTTTAGCATTAAAATTATCACCATTCAAATGCTATTATAAAGGCATAATTACATTTAAGCACCCCAACTATGCGAATATTGCCACTTAATTCCACAAATTTTTAAAATTTCCAAAAATAGTCATATTTCACATCTAAACACTCAATATAATTCCAAAACAATAATTTCTAGCATAGCACATCAACTATTAGATAATTACACAACAATTCACATCTCCTCCAAAATTACCGAATTAGTCTCCCAACTTTTCAAAAATTACATAATGGTCCTCAAATTTTTATAAGGCTTGTAGAATACTTACTACATCATTTCCAGCCCTTATATAATTTTCCATAATTTTTCTCACTTATACAACACATGGTCGAATGCTTTAAACATAGAAACTAAGTTTTCATGATTTTTCTTGATTTTGATTTGATTCAAGCATGAAATCAACTTCCTATCAACCTTATAACATCTCTACAATCAAATCTCATCAAACACAAAGTTCTATAATTTCTTCATTTGACCGAAATTTATAGAATCATTTCTAGGAAGTTTGAACATGTTTTAATCATAAATCAAGCTTGAAAATGAATCTAAAACATCAATATTCATTATCAATTTCATGAACCTTAACATGAACAGAAACCCTAAGATTTGGGATCTTTGAAATTAAGCAAGTTGAGTAAGCATAATTGGTACCAAAAGATTGCTTTTCTCGAATAGATAATTATCATATTTCTCGACATAACTTGAATTCCTAATGAAATTGCTCAAAAATGGAAAACCAATCTTTTTCCTAACCTTGGTATAGCTCACGACACTTTGGAGAAGAAGATGAATAAGTTGGCATGAAACTTAGATATTTTTCATGCTAAATTTACCTTTAATGAATATTAAATTCACTAAATTAGGAAATTACCAATTTACCCTTAATGAAACTTCATAATCACCATTAAACCAAGACACCTAACCTTATCATCTTCCAAAATATGACACCTCATCCATATCTTCTCCCATAAGTCAAAGATGAACAAATAAGATCTTAGTTTACCGATTTGCCCATGTTTTTTTCCAAAAATCACAATATTGCCACTTTAATTCAACAGTCCAAATTAAACATAGAATTAAACCCTTAAATCTAAATATTTATATTATTTTCCAACATTTAAAAAATGTGAAAATAATATTTTCAGGTCTACTATATCATCGTTAATATTTTTCTGAATTTTCTATTCGATCCTATTTACCGAATTTTTCCTCGACTTCCTTGCTTTATAACTTTTATTACAAAACTCGTATTAGCATTCTGATTCCCACAGAAACACTATTATTGAGATAAACTATTTATTTATAGGGCCAATTTGTAAATTTTTAAAATTACTATTTTGGTCCCTAAACTTTTTAAAGTTTATACATTGGTCACCAAACTTTAAAAATTTATAATTTGGTAACTATACTTTATGGCATGCCAACTACACCTTGTCGCTCAATGACATACTTGGGCATATTGTCTATTTTATTCATCCATGGTATCATATAACCATATATTTAACATTAGGCAGTTCATACCCGAAATAACATTCAAGGTAAAATATATCACATTATTCATGATCAATGCATTATAATTTCACAATGTGACATATCATTGCCATATCGAAGTTATAAAAAATGACATAATATCATGTTGATATAAACAAGGTCGACTTATCGCAAGTCTTCCTGATGATGTATAAAACATCTATGTACATGATGTATAAAAGATCTATGTTCAATGTCATGCATGTATTGCACTCACCTTGACACTTTATATATTCCAAAATATGTGCCTCACTATGATCCACAATAAACCCTTTTATCCTTGACTTGCTTCGATCACAAATAAATCACGATCTGTACAAATCACAATTTCATAACAAAACATATATTAGTATTGTACTAACATAAACACATCCCCAAATCAAAATCCGTAATATACTTGATACTCGTTTTCTACCAAAATACTTAACACTTAATAATTCCTTTTAACATTGGCAGCAACTTTTCAAATTTACGCAAAATGGTCCTTCACCATTTTATCACTTAGATTATTAATACCAAAAATTCCAGCATTAAAATTATCACCATTCAAATGCTATTATAAAGGCATAATTACATTTAAGCACCCCAACTATGCGAATATTGCCACTTAATTCCACAAATTTTTCAAATTTCCAAAAATAGTCATATTTCACATCTAAACACTCACTATAATTCCAAAACAATTCTAGCATAGCACATCAACTATTAGATAATTACACAACCATTCACATCTTCTCCAAAATTACCGAATTAGTCTCCCAACTTTTTAAAAATTACTTAATGGTCCTCAAATTTTTATAAGGCTTGTAGAATACTTCCTACATCATTTCCAACCCTTATATAATTTTCCATAATTTTTCTCACTCATTCAACACATGGTCGAATGCTTTAAACATAGAAACTAAGTTTTCATGATTTTTCTTGATTTTGATTCGATTCAAGCATGAAATCAACTTCCAATCAACCTTATAACATCTCTACAATCAAATCTCATCAAACACAAAGTTCTATAATTTCTTCATTTGACCGAAATTTATAGAATCATTTCTAGGAAGTTTGAACATGTTTTAATCATAAATCAATCTTGAAAATGAATCTAAAACATCAATATTCATTATCAATTTCATGAACCTTAACATGAACATAAACCCTAAGATTTGGGATCTTTGAAATTAAGCAAGTTGATTAAGCATAATTGGTACCAAAAGATAGCTTTTCTCGAATAGATAATTATCATATTTCTCGACATAACTTGAATTCCTAATGAAATTGCTCAAAAATGGAAAACCAATCTTTTTCCTAACCTTGGTATAGCTCACGACACTTTGGAGAAGAAGATGAATAAGTTGGCATGAAACTTAGATATTTTTCATGCTAAATTTACCTTTAATGAATATTAAATTCACTAAATTAGGAAATTACCAATTTACCCTTAATGAAACTTCATAATCACCATTAAACCAAGACACCTAACCTTATCATCTTCCAAAATATGACACCTCATCCATATCTTCTCCCATAAGTCAAAGATGAACAAATAAGATCTTAGTTTACCGATTTGCCCATGTTTTTTTCCAAAAATCACAATATTGCCACTTTAATTCAACAGTCCAAATTAAACATAGAATTAAACCCTTAAATCTAAATATTTATATTATTTTCCAACATTTAAAAATGAGAAAATAATATTTTCAGGTCTATTATATCATCGTTAATATTTTTCTAAATTTTCTATTCGATCCTATTTACCGAATTTCTCCTCGACTTCCTTGCTTTATAACTTTTATTACAAAACTCGTATTAACATTCTGATTCCCATAGTAACACTATTCTTGAGATAAACTATTTATTTACAGGGCCAATTTGTAAATTTTTAAAATTACTATTTTAGTCCCTAAACTTCTTAAAGTTTATACTTTGGTCACCAAACTTTAAAAATTTATAATTTGGTAACTATACTCCGTGGCATGCCAACTATACACTGTCGCTCAATGATTACTTCGGCATATAGTCTATTTTATTCATCCATGGTATCATATAACCATATATTTAACATTAGGCAGTTCATACCCGAAATAACATTCATGGTAAAATATCACATTATTTATGATCAATGCATTATAATTTCACAATGTGACATATCATTGTCATATCGAAGTTATAAAAAATGACATAATATCATGTTGATATAAACAAGGTCGACTTACTGCAAGTCTTCCAGATGATGTATAAAACATCTATGTACATGATGTATAAAAGATCTATGTACAATGTCATGCATGTATTGCACTCACCTTGACACTTTATATATTCCAAAATATGTGCCTCACTATGATCCACAATAAACCCTTTTATCCTTGACATGCTTCGATCACAAATAAATCATGATCTGTACAAATCACAATTTCATAACAAAACATATGTTAGTATTGTACTAACATAAACACATCCCCAAAATCCATAATATACATGAAACTTGTTTTCTACCAAAATACTTAACACTTAATAATTCCTTTTAACATTGGCACTGACTTTTCGAATTTACGCAAAATGGTCATTCACCATTTTCTCACTTAGATTCTTGATACCAAAAATTCCAACTTTAATATTATCACCATTCAAATGTTTTTACAAAGGCATAATTACATTTAAGCACCCCAACTATGTGAATGTTGCACTTAATTCCCCAATCTTTTCAAACTTCCAAAAATAGCCATATTTCACATCTAAACACTCATTATAATTCCAAAACAGTAATTTCTAACTTAGTACATCAACTATTAGACAATTATACAACCATTCACATCTTTTCCAAAATTATCAAATTAGTCCCCTAACTTTTCAAAAATTATATAACGGTCCTCAAATTTTTATAAGGCTTGTAGAATACTTCCTACATCATTTCCAGCCCTTATATAATTTTTTCATAATTTTTCTCGCTCAGACAACCCATAGTCGAATGCTTTAAACATAGAAACTTAGTTTTCATGATATTTCTTGATTTTGTTTCGATTCAAGCATGAAAACAACTTCCAATCAACCTTATAACATCTCTACAATCAAATCTCATCAAACACAAAGTTCTATAATTTCTTCATTTGACCGAAATTTATAGAATCATTTCTAGGATGTTTGAACATGTTTTAATCATAAATCAAGCTTGAAAATGAATCTAAAACATCAAAAACATCAATATTTATTATCAATTTCATGAACCTTAACATGAACATAAACCCTAAGATTTGGGATCTTTGAAATTAAACAAGTTGAGTAAGCATAATTGGTACCAAAAGATTGCTTTTCTCGAATAGATAATTATCATATTTCACGACATAACTTCAATTCCTAATGAAATTGCTCAAAAATGGAAAACCAATCTTTTTCCTAACCTTGGTATAGCTCAGGACACTTTGGAGAAGAAGATGAATAAGTTCGCACGAAACTTAGATATTTTTCATGCTAAATTTACCTTTAATTTACCTTTAATGAATATTAAATTCACTAATTTAGGAAATTACCAATTTACCCTTAATGAAACTTCATAATCACCATTAAACCAAGACACTTAACCTTATCATCTTCCAAAATATGACACCGCAACCATATCATCTCCCATAAGTCAAAGATGAACAAATAAGATCTTAGTTTACCGATTTGTCCTTGCTTTTGTCCAAAAATCACAATATTGCCACTTTAATTCAACAGTCCAAATTAAACATGGAATTAAACCCTTAAATCTAAATATTTATATTATTTTCCAACATTTAAAAATGTGAAAATAATATTTTCAGGTCTACTATATCATCCTTAATATTTTCCTGAATTTTCTATTCGATCCTATTTACCGAATTTTTCCTCGACTTCCTTGCTTTATAACTTTTATTACAAAACTCATATTAACATTCTGATTCCCACAGAAACACTATTCTTGAGATAAACTATTTATTTACAGGGCCAATTTGTAAATTTTTAAAATTACTATTTTGGTTCGTAAACTTTACAAGGTTTATACTTTGGTCACCTAACTTTAAAAATTTATAATTTGGTAACTATACTCTATGGCATGCCAACTATACCCTGTCGCTCAATGACTTACTTGGGCATATAGTCTATTTTATTCATCCATGGTATCATATAACCATATATTTAACATTAGGCAGTTCATACCCGAAATAACATTCATGGTAAAATATCACATTATTCATGATCAATGCATTATAATTTCACAATGTGACATATCAATGTCATATCGAAGTTATAAAAAATGACATAATCTCATGTTGATATAAACAAGGTCGACTTATCGCAAGTCTTCCAGATGATGTATAAAACATCTATGTACATGATGTATAAAAGATATATGTTCAATGTCATGCATGTATTGCACTCACCTTGACACTTTATATATTCCAAAATATGTGCCTCACTATGATCCACAATAAACCCTTTTATCCTTGACTTGCTTCGATCACAAATAAATCACTATCTGTACAAATCACAATTTCATAACAAAACATATGTTAGTATTGTACTGACATAAACACATCCCCAAATCAAAATCCGTAATATACTTGAAACTTGTTTTCTACCAAAATACTTAACACTTAATAATTCTTTTTGACATTGGCACCAACTTTTCGAATTTACGCAAAATAGTCCTTCACCATTTTATCACTTAGATTATTATTACCAAAAATTCCAACATTAAAATTATCACCATTCAAATGCTATTATAAAGGCATAATTACATTTAAGCACCCCAACTATGCGAATGTTGCACTTAATTCCACAATCTTTTCAAATTTCCAAAAATAGTTATATTTCACATCTAAACACTCACTATAATTCCAAAACAATGATTTCTAGCATAGCACATCAACTATTAGATAATTACACAACCATTCACATCTTCTCCAAAATTACTGAATTAGTCTCCTAACTTTTCAAAAATTACATAATGGTCCTCAAATTTTTATAAGGCTTGTAGAATACTTCCTACATCATTTCCAGCCCTTATATAATTTTCCATAATATTTCTCACTCATACAACACATGGACGAATACTTTAAACATAGAAACTAAGTTTTCATGATTTTTCTTGATTTTGATTCGATTCAAGCATGAAATCAACTTCCAATCAACCTTATAACATCTCTACAATCAAATCTCATCAAACACAAACTTCTATAATTTCTTCATTTGACCGAAATTTATAGAATCATTTCTAGGAAGTTTGAACATGTTTTAATCATAAATCAAGCTTGAAAATGAATCTACAACATCAAAAACATCAATATTCATTATCAATTTCATGAACCTAAATATGAACATAAACCCTAAGATTTGGGATCTTTGAAATTAAGCAAGTTGAGTAAGCATAATTGGTATCAAAAGATAGCTTTTCTCGAATAGATCATTATCATATTTCACGACATAACTTGAATTCCTAATGAAATTGTTCAAAAATGGAAAACCAATATTTTTCCTAACCTTGGTATAGCTCACGACACTTTGGAGAAGAATATGAATAAGTTGGCATAGAACTTAGATATTTTTCATGCTAAATTTACCTTTAATGAATATTAAATTCACTAAATTAGGAAATTACCAATTTACCCTTAATAAAACTTCATAATCACCATTAAATTCACTAAATTAAGATTTGCCCTTGCTTTTTTTTCCAAAATCACAATATTGACACTTTAATTCAACGGTCCAAATTAAACATGGAATTAAACCCTTAAATCTAAATATTTATATTATTTTCTAACATTTAAAAATGTGAAAATAATATTTTTCAGGTCTACTATATCATCCTTAATATTTTCCTGAATTTTCTATTCGATCCTATTTACCAAATTTTTCCTCGACTTCCTTGCTTTATAACTTTTATTACAAAACTCGTATTAACATTCTGATTCCCACAGAAACACTATTCTTGAGATAAACTATTTATTTACAGGGCCAATTTGTAACTTTTTAAAATTATTATTTTGGTCCCTAAACTTTTTAAAGTTTGTACTTTGTTCACCAAACTTTAAAAATTTATAATTTGGTAACTATACTCTATGGCATGCCAACTATACCCTGTCGCTCAATGACTTACTTGGACATATAGTCTATTTTATTCATCCATTGTATCATATAACCATATATTTAACATTAGGCATTTCATACTCGAAATAACATTCATGGTAAAATATCACATTATTCATGATTAATGCATTATAATTTCACAATGTGACATATCAATGTCATATCGAAGTTATAAAAATGACATAATATCATGTTGATATAAACAAGGTCGACTTATCGCAAGTCTCCCTGATGATGTATAAAACATCTATGTACATGATGTATATAAGATTTATGTACAATGCCATGCATGTATTGCACTCACCTTGACACTTTATATATTCCCAAATATGTGCCTCATTATGATCCACAATAAACCCTTTTATCCTTGACTTGCTTCGATCACAAATAAATCATGATCTGTACAAATCACAATTTCATAACAAAACATATGTTAGTATTGTACTAACATGAACACATCCCTAAATCAAAATCCATAATATACTTGAAACTCGTTTTCTACCAAAATACTTAACACTTAATAATTCCTTTTAACATTGGCACCAACTTTTCAAATTTACGTAAAATGGTCCATCACCATTTTATCACTTAGATTATTAATACCAAAAATTCCAGCATTAAAATTATCACCATTCAAATGCTTTTATAAAGGCATAATTACATTTAAGCACCCCACTATTAGATAATTATACAACCATTCACATCTTCTCCAAAATTATCGAATTAGTCCCCCATCTTTTCAAAAATTACATAATGGTCCTCAAAATTTTATAAGGCTTGTAGAATACTTCCTACATCATTTCCAGCCCTTATATAATATTTCCATAATTTTTCTCACTCAAACAACCCATGGTCGAATGTTTTAAACATAGAAACTAAGTTTTCATTATTTTTCTTGATTTTGATTCGATTCAAGCATGAAATCAACTTCCAATCAACCTTATAACATCTCTACAATCAAATCTCATCAAACACAAAGTTCTATAATTTCTTCATTTGACCGAAATTTATTGAATCATTTCTAGGAAGTTTGAACATGTTTTAATAATAAATCAAGCTTGAAAATGAATCTAAAACATCAATATTCATTATCAATTTCATGAACCTTAACATGAACATAAACCCTAAGATTTGGGATCTTTGAAATTAAGCAAGTTGAGTAAGCATAATTGGTACCAAAAGATAGCTTTTCTCGAATAGATAATTATCATATTTCTCGACATAACTTCAATTCCTAATGAAATTGCTCAAAAATGGAAAAACAATATTTTTCCTAACCTTGGTATAGCTCACGACACTTTGAAAAAGAAGATGAATAAATTGGCATGAAACTTAGATATTTTTCATCCTAAATTTACCTTTAATTTACCTTTAATGAATATTAAATTCATTAAATTAGGAAATTACCAATTTACCCTTAATGAAACTTCATAATCACTAGTAAACCAAGACACCTAACCTTATCATCTTCCAAAATATGACACCTCAACCATATCATCTCCCATAAGTCAAAGATGAACAAATAAGATCTTTGTTTACTGATTTGCCCTTACTTTTTTTCCAAAAATCACAATCTTGCCACTTTAATTCATCGATCCAAATTAAACATGAAATTAAACCTTTAAATCTAAATATTTATATTTTTTTCCAACATTTAAAAATGTGAAAAATAATATTTTCAGTTCTATTATATCATCCTTCATATTTTCCTGAATTTTCTATTCGATCCGATTTACCGAATTTTTCCTCGACTTCCTTGCTTTATAACTTTTATTACAAAATTTGTATTAACATTCTGATTCACAGATAAACATTATTCTTGAGATAAACTATTTATTTATAGGGCAAATTTGGAACTTTTAAAATTACTATTTTGGTCCCTAAACTTTTCCAAAGTTTATACTTTGGTCACCAAACTTTAAAAATTTATAATTTGGTAACTCACTAAATCCATTTATTGAATAAAATTCTTTTTGGAAAAATTTCCACTTAAGTCCTTAAACTTTTCCAATTTTCTACTTTGACCAACAAACTTTCAAAATTTTCATTTTAATTATTATCTAAATTTTGGGGTATTACATGTATCTGATGCTAAAAAGGCATGACTCTCGTCTCTTCTATCTCGACTATGCGTCAGTCGTCTGTCATGGGTTCTATATGAAATTAGAAAGAAAAGGGTGTTATTACCGTCATTCCATCTTTTATAGTACCTTTGACTCCCTAAAGGCATGTACATATAAGACACTGACTGACTCTAACTCGCATTTCCTAATAACAACTAAACCTGGATCTTCTGATACCACTAAATGTAAAACCATATCCAGTTCAACCCAAAGATCCATAGATTACAATGTTACATGGGACTACATAAATAATTACATACAAATTTTCTTTAAAAACTTATTGTAAAACAACTAATAATAAACCATCCATAACAATAGAGATGAAACATGATAATAATAATTTGGGTTTACAAAATAATGGGAAGCTCCCAAAACATTTCCAATAATACAAATACTGAGTACAAAACAAAGTTACGACTGAATACATATAAGGGTGCATAATAGTATATGCCCTCTAAAAATGAATCAAGATGTACTCTGAAGGTGTCTAAGAATCCAATCTGTTGCACTTGAATGTTTAGCGATGATAACTCCCCACGATCTGCCCTTAAGAACCTGCATACATAAACACATTTAAAACGTTGAGTTTAAGAGCTCAGTACCTCACTAATAACTGTATTATACTATATACATTTATTTAATGAAAAAGGGCTAGTGACATAAGTGTAAAACATGCTAAATATTGATCTACTAAGTCATGGCTGGCATTATGGTGCGACTGAGGTTTCTGTATCTCAGAGTTCACACACCCCTCTTGCATGTAGAAATACCCTCAAGTGCCCAGGTGAGATCAAGAGCTGCATCGGAGACGTACACAATCCTTTGTGTATATGGGGTAAGATATGAAGTTGCATAAAAAATATACACCCCACCAACTTAATCCGTTGAGTCTTGAGGCATCTCCACCGAGTCGGCTGCTAAAATGCGATGGCACTGACTAGGATATCCAATGACTGTCATATTTCTGCTACGAGGAACTCAGGTGTCCTGAATGTTTTCCCGAGAGTCAAACAAGGCTAGTTTTATATATACCTATATATTACTTTTTCTACTATTTTGATATTAATTACTGTTATCGCTTGAAGTCTTATTTTCTATTATTATATGGTATTTGGGTTACCTAGGGTATGATCTAATATCCATTGGATTACTTATCCAAAACTGCCCATCAGTATCGATACTGAACCCTTGGTATCGATGCCCTCTACCTGACATATGCTATTTGGGTAAGGTAATATCTATAATCCTGACTAAGTATCGATACTCTAGCTCTAGGATATCAATACTAACCTGAGTATTAATGCCAAATTTAGGTTCAATTTTTCTAAAAAATATTCCCTGTATCGATACTCCTTTTAGGGGTATCGATATTATATGTGAGTTTCGGTACCAAAATTATACACTGAATTGTCGGTTTTGATACCAACCTAATCACTATCAAAATCAAGACTCCAATATTGATACTCTATGGATAAGTATCGATACTACCCTTTACAAATTTCCTAGTTTTAAGCTTGGCTGATGAATTGTATCGATATTATTCTTACAGTATCGATACCCCTACTACAAAATGCCCTGATTTGGCACGAAAAATCCTATATTTCTACCCCAAAAGCCCTAGTGAGGTCCACAATTGATGTTTAAGTGTTCTATATGATATTAGTTATCATAAAGAGGTCTTAAAACATTCTAAAACACCCAAATTATGAATTTACCATGAAATGCTCCAAACTTATACAACATACCGAAACTCATCTAAATGATCTACACATGGTATTGTTGAGATAGAAGTGAGTTACATGATGATCCTAAGCTGCTAGGAGTGTAACACCCCAAAATTTTGGTTAGTGACCAAAATGTAAAATTTGAAAGTTTAGTGTCCAGAGTATAAAGTTTAGAAAAGTTTAAAGACTAATAGGGTAATTTTCAAAAGTTTAGGTACCAAAAGTATAATTTTAAAAAGTTAGGTGTTTTGACCCCATAAATAAATAGTTCACCTCCAAGAATGATGTTTTGGTGGGAATCAGATTATTGATCCGTAAATTGTGTTAAAGTTAGGAAGTGTTAAAGTCTGGTAAAAATTCGGTAAATCGAATCAAATAGGAATTTTGAGAAAATTTGAAGGACATTAAAATAAGTTTAGGAATATTATTTTCAAATTTTAAAATGATGGAAAATAATATGGATTTTTGGATTTGAGAATTTATTTTCATGTTCAATTTGGATTGTTGATGAGTAAAGGGATGTTCAATTTGGATCTTTGGATTGTTGAAAATAATATGGATTTGAGAAAATTTGAGAATTTTTTGGAAAAGTGCATGGGCAAAGTTGTAAAGGGCAGAATAATTTTAAAATAAGTAAAGGGCAAAGATGATAAGTAACATTTGGTTTGATAGATGTAATTATCAAGTTTCATTAATGGTAAAATTGTCATTTCCCGTTAAATAAATTTTAAATTCATTTAAGCTTAATAAATGACAAATTAACTAGAAATTAACTAGAAATTTCATGAAAATATAGCCTTCTTCAAGCTCCATTTCGTGCTCCTTCATACCTAAGCTAGAGAAATTTTATTTTTCATGTTTGAGCAATTTTCTTTGGAATTTTGATCGAACCGTGAAATCGAAAATTGTTCTATTCGAAGAGCTCTATCATTTGGTACCATTATTGCATGCTAGTCTTGCTTGAGTGTTAAGTTCCCAAATTTTAGGGTTTATGTTCATGTTAGGGTTTTATGAATTAATGATAGATTTTGAGTTTATTGAGATTGTAGAATCATTTCCATGCTTGTATGATGATCAAAACCTCCTAGAAATGTTGTTAATGATTCTCGTCCTAAACCCTAATTTGATAAGTCTATACTTTAATGAAATTAGATTAGGGGTTTAATTGTAAAACTTGGAAAGTTGATTTTAGGTTGATTTCATGCTCGAATCAATTGAAATCAAGTGAAAATCATGGAACCCTAACCTTAAAGAATTTAACCATGGTGTTTAAGGATAAGAAAAATTATGGAAAAATTATGTGAGGGTTGAAAACGATGTAAGAATGATTCTATAAACCTTAGAAAGTTATAAGGACCCTTCTATAATTTTGTGAAAGTTGGGGACCTATTCAATAATTATGGAAAATTATGGGATCAATGTGTAATTGTTCAATAGTTGATGTACCCTGGTAGAAATTAATGTTAGAATGATGAAATTGATGTTAGGATGTGAAATCAGGCCATTTTGAAATATTGGTAAAAGTTGAGGATCAAATCACAAATATGGAAAAGTTGGAAACTTAATTGAAAATGTTATATGAAATTTGGATTAAAACGAACTTGAATGGTCAATTTGAAGTGTTAAGGTTAACATAGATTTTAGTGACAAGAAATTAGTATCGAATTAGCATCAGAAGATTTTTAAGAATTTATTTCTAATGTGTGCCTATGTTAGTAAGATTTTAACATGCAGTTTAAATTTGTATATGTTTTTGTAATGATGCTCATTTAGATTGTGTTCTTGAAATCAATATCAAACATTATTAAAGATAAGGAGAAACTTAAGGATGAAATGTGAATTTCTAAAGAAGGTTGCAAGCTAAGGACACCAGGTGAGTGCAAATTTAATTTGTCCTTATGTTATCGAACAATCATTGGCTTGCGATGAGCCAATGATGAAGTTACTATGGTAAGGTGTAACTCCTAAATGTTATGTTATTTGCGATTCATACATATATGTTCATTTGGTGAGTAAGTTGAAAATACAAATTGGTGAAATCGACCTAGATTTGTGATATGAATAGTAAGTTTAGAAAATTACCATAAATTCTACAGAAATAATTAGAGGATATTTTTTACCATTGTATTTTTACATCATTATATTTTTGTTTAAAATAAATGGCTATTGATTTCAAGGTGAATAAAAAATATATGAATTTTTAATCGAGGATAGGTCAAAAAACAAGGTAACAGATTCTGCCTAAAACAACTTCTGTAAGTCAACTTTGAATTTTATTATAAATTGTACAAATTGAACTAGAAGAAGTTCCTTATATGGTTAGATTCTTATTCGAGTATAGTTTCCAATGGTATAAATGGAATAATTTTTAAGTGTGTAGATTAATACATAATAATATTTCTTTGATGGTAGTGCAAACTGCCAAAAAATGACATGTGATTAAAATTGGGATTAAACCAAATCGAAAGCAAATGATTAAGTTAAAACTTAGAGAGGCTTATATTTCGACTTGTATATCATGTCAAAGTGAGTACAATGCATGCATAACATTATACATGGATGTTTTATTCATCGTCGAGTAGGACTTGCGATAAGTCTACCTTGTTTGTATTGGCATGATATTTTTGTCATTTATCATAAATTTTTCATATTCTAAATATGTCAAAGGTTGAATATAAAAAAGTATTGATCACTAGTTATTATATATGATTTTATCATGAATATATATGAAGTTTATCGTGAATGTTATTTCGGGTATGAAATGCCCAAATGTTAAATTATATTGTTATACATTGCCATGGGTGGAATAAAATAGACTATATATCCAAGTAAGTCATTGAGGGACAAGGTATAGTTGGCATGCTGTAGAGTCTAGTAGTTGCAGGTTCAGATTCAACACTATAGTGTGTAAGAACACTAAGTGCAGGTGATGGGTATGACCTTATGTGTCATATCTGGATCAACACTAGAGTGTAAACTTAGTTCAGGAGGTGGGCACGACCTTATGTGCAAGCACTTCAGTGCATATTTGACTCGAGTACCCAATGACCTCATAGGTTTATATTTGGGCTATGGTTTATGGGTTAATAAATGATAAACAGGTGAATAAGCTTACGAGCTTATGGAATACATGGCAAGTATATTGGTAAGAAATTTTATATTCGGTTTATATCATGTTAATATGTGGTAACATTTTCAGAATACATGTAAAGTGATCATCATCCATTGAATATTATTTTTGTTTACATTTATGTGTTGCCTTTAATGTTTCTATGATTGCCTCACTAAGCGTATACTTAGCATGTGATGATTTTAATGCGTAGGTAAAAGAATGCGAGAGGAGTAAGGAGCTGAGCTTGGCATCAATAACATATTTTCAGGTAACATTGATGATATCCTATGGTGTTCTAAAGTTTATAGCTGGCATGCATACGAATAAGAAATGTCTGCAAACTATTAATATAGTCAGTATCAAATATAATTTAGTATGTACAAATATTATGATACAAAACTATGTTTTAAATATTACTTTAAATGGGATTTAAGTTAGACAGTTTTATTTATTATATGAAATAGAGCAAAATTGCCTGGAACCATATTTGATATAGAAGTCAAAATATTATTATATTCTGAGTTTATATAATAAATTATTTTATAATAAATGTTAAAAATTGTAAACTTTTGGGAATAAACAAATCTTACCATTTTTGGGGTTAGAAAATGTTTTCAATATTTGTTGTGACATCTTTAACTCATAATATTACACATTTGCAGGTTAAAGGTATTACAAGGTGTTTCCAAAGATGAACCAAGAGTAAGCTTTTCTTTTCTCTTAGCTTTGGAGCTTTCTCCAACTTCTCTCATTAGACAAAAATCAAATGCAAGGATTACTAGTTGAGTTTAATACTTTAGAAGATCTTAAGGACTCATCTTAAGCCTAGGAATTACTGAAAACAAGGCGAAATCTTTGAATCCCTTAAACCCCCAGAAAACCTATTTTTTGAAAATTATGGCCAAGCTTTGCAAATGTGGGCTTGGAAAGAAACTTATGATGAGTTTAATATGTTTCTTACCTTGGCTTGTTGTGAAATGCTGAAAACAAACTAAAGTTTCCTCCTTTAATCTAGCTTGCTCAAAAAGAATATGAAGAAGATGAGGAGAGCTTGGGAGAAGAAGACAAAGGTGAAGAAAAAGAGAGGTTAGAGAATCATACGTGATCTTATAATTCTTAATTGGTTTTCATCTTTATTTTTGAACAATGGTATAATTGCTTATTTGGTCCTCTTGATTTTGGTTGCAAAGTAAAAATATCCTTTTCATCCATTATTGTGCTCAATCCAAGCTCAAATTCACTAAATCTTGGGTCAAAGCTTATTATAAACTAGGAAATTAATTCAAGGCCCATATCGGGTTGGCCCAAAACTCCTAACCCTAAAACTAGGGTGTTACATTCAATGTTTAGGAAATTGCTCAATATTGATAGTCATACTCAGGGTATCGATACACATACTTAGTGTATCGATACCCATACTTAGGGTATCGATACCCTTTTATCTGATATTGGTACTCCCTCGAGTACCGGTATCAAATTAGGACACTAGAATTCAAAAACTAAGAGTGGTATCGATACTCCACCATTGAGTATCCATACTTAAGGAATAATATCGATACCCAATGAATTGGTATTGATACTTAGAACAAAAAACTCCTTGTTTTAGGCTACCCAAAGAACAATATCGGTATTATTCTTCCAATACCGATACTTAAGCCCAGAAACGCATGGTTTCCACGAAAATACAACCCCTAACTCAACCATGAGTCTTTCTAAGGCCATTAAACATTATGTAAAGCTTATGAGAGTTGTAGGGGATCATTATAAGTCATTTAGCATGCTTTATTTACCTTAAAAATCTAAAACCACAATCAAATAGAAAGGCACATATATGCTTAATAAATCCATACAAACAACCAAACATATGCAACGACCTATATATGGTATAAGAGAGTTATATGTGTGTTATCGTATTCTTAAGCTGCAGTATAAACACCTTAAGCTCACCCAAAAACAAGCTTCTCCTTGCCCTTACCCTTGAAGCTTTCTCCCACTCTTCTAGTAATCAAAAGGCAAATAGATGAGTTACCCACTCATTTAGGAATTTAAAAAGAAGTTAAATATGCATCCTATGGCCTAAATCTACCCAAAATGAACATATTTCACAAGGGTTTTTCTAAAACCTCTCTAAACACCCACAATGGTTTTTTATGACCAAAACATAAAGAAGAAGGTTGAGATAAAAGCTTAAGAGATAAGGATTTCACTACTTACCTTATATTCTCAAGATATGAATGAAGGGTTCTCAAAGCTAGCACCTTTGTCTTAAGCCACAAGAGAGAAGACATAGAAGGAGATGAAAAAAAAGACATGTGGGGCAAAACTAAGGCCCACTTTTTCTTATTTCTTCCCCAGTGACATCACAAAAATTGAATTGGAATCAACCTTTAAGACAAAAGAGGCGTTATTTTCTCTATTAATCCTCCTCCTATCAGGCCCAAAACAAAGACACCCTTTTTATGTCTTAATGGGCTTAAGTTCAAACCCAAAGCAAGCCTAATCTAGTCCAAATATCTTAAATGGTCTCCTGGTTTTCTAAAGCTCACTTAGGTTTACACAAAGCTACTAACTCAAAATTTGAGGCATTATAGCTTGCGTTCAAACCAATTAAAAAAACAAAAAAACTATGTAAATAAGTACGCTACGAGAATCAAATTATGGGAATCAAATCAAAGGAAAGTATGAAATCATATTAAATGAAATATACGGTATGTTTGATCAAAAATGAAAAAAATTCAAATATTTTAGAAAGTAGCCTGCAAAAGTCAAAGTAAAATAAGAGAATAGATTAAAATGAATTAACATAAAATTGAAAGGTTAAATTAAATCAAATTAAAATGAATTTTTTAAAAATAATGGAGGTACTAAAGAAAGAATTATCTCAAACCCGTATGAAAATACACGGATCTTATAGGGATTCGAGTTAGATCATTGGGTCAATTAATTGAATACGAATCCAAAAAATTCCAAAACTAGATCAAAATAAATAATAAAAAATTCTCATTCAAGAATCATCACTGATTTTCATCAAGAAACCTCAAGGAATGCTAAATATATGAAGATTTATTTGAAGTCCTTTCCCTTTTTTTTCATTGGTTCTCCCTTCTATGGAGTTTTAAAAACAATGATCACACGACTTGAATAGCAAGTGTAGATTGAACAGTAAATTTTAGTTAAATCAATTTAATTGTTTTTAGTTAATTTTAATTAGTTATAATAATAAATATGTATTAAATAAATTAGATTGGAATATTAATTATATATTTTCTCCTTCTTTTCGTTGAAATGACTTGTATAAATATTAAATATATAAAACAAATAGTAACTTTATTTATATTTTATTTTCAGAATTTTACAAACAAACCCAATACAACAATACAAGACCCATCAGTTTGGGAGCCCACCAGCCAAAGCAAAAGCCCGCAACAGACCCAAGTACAAATTTGAAGTCCACTTCAGAGAGGGTCTGTTTAGCCTAAAATGTATTAAGGTTGCTGGAAACCCTGGAAACTTATTCTGCTACCGTCGTTACAACTCAACCGTTAGATCTGACTCGAGATATAACAATCTAGATCTCTCTAAACCCCTAAAATAACCCTAATCTTCAAACAGTTGCTTCTGTCACCAAGAAGGTTAACCGCCGCCGCCACCTACAGCCACGTAATCACTAAATCTCCACTACAATGGCCACTTCAGTAGGTCCCCTCTGACGGTTGCTGCTGAGATCTCTGCTGTGGCAGGGCACTAATTCGTTTGATAAAGGGCTCTCCTTGAGCAATTATAAAAAGGGAGAGATATCAACAAATAATGGGGAATCTATAATCAACAAAAATAAAAAATGAGGGGAGAGAAATCACACAATATATTCGAAGAGAAAAAAAAAAGATCGAAAACCATTCGAGCCAACAAATCAAAGAAACCATTCGAAAATAGAGAGGAGAGCAAGAAATACAACTAAAAAAAATAAAAATAAAAAGAGAGGGGGTTCACCTGTTAACCGTTTGGGGTCATCAGGACTCCAACGACCGTTAAAGTAGGGTAGAAGTCGAGGTGTTTTTCGCAGATCCACGGCGCTAGGGAGTGTTTTAGGCCAATCGGAGCTCAAATCCCTATTTCAGGGGGTGTCGAGCTTTCTAACGGTGGTAGTCTTTCCCTTCTTCGACGACGAGGATCGGTGGTCGGCGCGAGTCAGTGGTGGTCTACGCGGTGGAGACTCGCCAGAATATAGAGAGCAAGAACTCCGGTAAACTCTGGAATTTTTCTCGAAACAGAGAAGAAAACAAGAACTCCGGTAAACTCTGGAATTTTTCTCGAAACAGAGAAAATGGGGAGGCTTTTGGTCTTTTGGCTTGTTTTTTAGGTTTTATATAACCCATTACACGATGCCGTTTTAGGATAGGGACGCATGTTTAAGCATATGGGTAAACACCAGAATATGGCTTTCAATTTTTGTAGTGTTTCAATTTAGTCATTAAATAGAATTTTTTATTTTTTGATTTTAACTTTAGATTTTGTTAAGCTTAAACTTTAGTCACTATTTATTTATATTTGCAGCTTAGTTTAATACCTGATTTTGCATGATAATCTGAGATGTAGTTCATTTTGGTTCTCTACTACATGTCAAAAAATGTATAATTTATCCTATGGGTCCTTAATTTTATCCCTGTGAATATTTTAGTCACTACCCTGGTTCAATTATTACATGAGATAACGAGGAGCAATATCTGGTTAGCCCACTGTAGTTTTCTGTCCTTTTGATATGGTCCTTTAGTTTATTTATTTTATTATTATTATATTATTTTTGTTTTTATGTTTCTTTTTATTTGAATATTTTTCAAAAACATCTTTTGTAGATTTGGAGGGAAAAGCACAACTGTCTTTTTTATTATTACTTAATTACTTTTTTTTTATCACATTTGTCATTTGATTTGTGCAATTTTTGTGATTTTTAAATAAAGAGGGACATCCTTGCATAGGGAAGAAATAGATGGGATGGACTTCCTGTTGGCGGATGTGAAAATGTTGTGATTTTTTTTGAGAATGTGAAATGTCTGTTTAACAAATAATTCGAACTAAATTGATCAATGTTCAATAAAAAGGATCATATTTGAAATTTTGACTCGAATATGCAAATTCCACTACAACGATAACGTATAAGCGACTAGGTAACAATTTTGGGCATTGTGAGGTTCTTACCCTTCCCCACGTGTAATTGACTCCCAAACCCATATAAAATGAATCTTTGCTAAACACAAACCACTTTTTGTATTTAAAAATGATTTTTCTTAAAATTGTTTTAAAAGACGTTTTTGGGTATTCGATCTACCTAACACAAAGGTTGATGGTGACTTCAATTCAGATTAAGCAAGAAATCCAATTTTCCCTTGATAAATAGTAAACATAAATTTATGTTTTCCCTTTTTAAAAAGAAATTCATTTAAAAAAATGTTACGATACCTTGGCGACTCCGCTGGAGACTGGTTAGAGAGTCAGGCCATTGGACATTGGTTACGTCGTCATCATGGTGGAAATTATAGATTCGAGTCCATATATATCTTATAATGCTTTGCATTGAACATTGGTTAATTTATTATGCATTATTTATGTAAATAGTTGTACTAATTTTTCAACTTATGTTTTCAGTTTCATTAATTTTCCTTTTCGAAGGTGCTTTTATCTTTGTTTTGTTTTTTTTCAAAGGTTTGTAAGGTCCTCCTCATACATATCACGTGCATATGTATGACATAAGCTCTCTACCTGAGCTCTGTCCTAACTAAATAGGGGTGAAAACTTTGCTTTCGTGGTGAATTTATGTTGGGATCGTCGGCTCACACCATGCCGCAGCATAAACAAAAATTCGATGGTCTCACAAGCGATCCAAGTACGATAAAATGAAATTAGAAGGAAAATATGTGAATACTTACAGCGGGTTCCATGAAAAACAACAAGGACAACAATGACTAATGGTGGTGTCGATCGATTCGAATCGTAAGCCTCCACGAAACCATGTCTCGGCTTCTACTCAATTCACCTAATTGAGATCAATATTTGATTTTCCCAAAACTGTCTTGAGAAAAATGGTTGAAGATAATGTGTGTCAAACGACTGCTAGACTTTACACCTCCTTTTATATCCAAATTACCCTAACATATTAGGGATTTTATTATTTCAAATTAGTTAAATCTTTATTTAATTAATTTAAATTAAATATTTGGGATTATTAAAAGATATGTATATCAAACATACATTAACTCTAGATATATTTTAGTAACGTACAACAAATTGTAATCTTTGCTCATTTCAATCCTAGGGTATGACCCTGTATGTTCTTGTAACGTTAACAATAATTATTAGAACAATTCTAATATTACATACAATGAGTGACATCTAGCAATATATCATTGTCACCTAAGTTACAAGAAAATATGATTCGACATATCATCTTCGTGATTAACTCTTTTATGTATTACATCATTTTGTTCTTTACATCTAGAATAGGCACAAGTATTGGAATAGTCACACTTGTATAGCCCATCTATTGTTTCTTGATATCTAGAGTAGACTTTAATTAACGAATAAGTTGTGATATCTCATATCAACTTATTCGACCATGGCCATGTATTTATAGTCTCACTCAATTAAGTGGCCTGTGAGATATTTCCTATTATGTAGGAATGACAAATCTTATCTTAATCATAGACACCAACTACATATATCAAGATATATATGCAATAACAGTCTTTATAGAGCAACTAGTTACAAGACTTGTTTAATTGCATCAAAACATACAACAATATATGTTGGGATAGTATTGATCTTAAGTTTGAGGATCATACATATAGTCATCACCATGAGAAATGTTATGACTGTCACATAATAATCCAAGACATATGCTCATGGTGGGTCAATCCAATACATTGTTCTCTAACAATATAATCATGCATCAATTCTGACATCTCTATGTCAATGACAACTCGTTGTCATCATTCAATAACATGTTAGTCTTAAGTATATTATTATTGTCCATGACCATAATAATACTTGACTAGGGGTCTTTTAATAATAACAATTATGTTATTATTTGAACTTTTTTATCTTCCAGTTTATGTTAAACACATATATATAACTAAAAATAATAGCGGCAATGCCTTTATTCAATAAAATCGGTAAATAAAATGTATCATTACAATCATCATATGATTGGTCTTTGGGCATAATCTAACAATCTTCGGCTAGGCACTAAGACCAATCACTCGCATATCTAATACCGGATGACTCAGTGTGATGATCATGCATTTGTTGTATAAGAGGCTTCGTCAAGGGATCAACAATATTGTCATCCATGTGTACTCTGCCTATTTCCACATATCCTCGATCTATAATCTCTCAAATGAGATGAAAGCGCCTAAGAATATGTTTGGACCGTTGATGAGATTTGGGTTCCTTTGCTTGTGCAATGGCTCCATTATTCTCACAACGGAGTTCTATAGCATCTGATATGCTGGGAACAACCCTTAGTTCAAATATGATCTTCTGGATCCAAACAACCTCTTTTGCTGCTTCACTGGCTACAATGTATTTAGCCTCTGTTGTAGAATCAATTACTGTGTCTTGCTTCGAACTTTTTCAACTCACAGCACCTCCATTAAGATAAAAACACAAAACCCGATTGTGATCGTGAGTCATCCTTGTCAGTTTGGAAGTTGGCATCAGTACATCCTTTTACACTAAGCTATTCCTCACCTCCATTGACAAGAAATGTATCCTTAGTTCTTCTTAAGTACTTAAGGATATTTTTAACTGGAACCCAGTGATTTTCACCAAGTTTACCTGATACCAACTCGTCACGCTTAAAGTATATGATACATCTGGTCGAGTACATATCATGTCATACATGATAGAACCAATAGTCGAAGCATATGGAATCTTATTCATCCATTTTGTTTCTTGTGGTGTTGAAGGACACATTTCCTTTGAAAGAGAAATGCCATGTCTCATAGGTAAGAATCCTCTCTTGGATTCTTCCATACTGAACTTTTTCAGCACTTTGTCTATATATGTGCTTTGACTCAAACCTATAAGTCATCTTAATCTATCTTTATAGATCTTAACTCCTAACATATACGTTGCCTCACCCAAATCTTTAATAGAAAAACAACTACCTAACCAAGTCTTAATAGACTGTAAAGTAGGTATATAGTTTCCTATGATGAGTATGTTATCTACATATAAGATTAGGAAAGAAACAATGCTCACACTTGCCTTCTTATAAACACAAGGCTCATATTAATTTCTGATAAAACCAAATTCTTTGATTGCATCATTGAAACGAAGATTCCAGCTTCGGGAAGCTTGCTTTAGTCCATAAATAAACCTCTGTAGCTTACAAATAGTTCCAATATTTCCTGGAACGAAAAAACCTTCCGGTTGTGTCATATACACATCCTCTTTGAGTTTTCCATTAAGAAAAATGGTTTTGACATCCATTTGCCAGATTTCATAATTATGGAATACAACTATTGCGAGCAAGATACGAATAGACTTAATCATAGCTACAGGGAAAAATGTTTTGTCTAGTCTACACCATGAACTTATCGAAAACCTTTAGCGACTAATCGCCCCTTGTATGTTTGTACATTACCATTCATGTCAGTTTTCTTCTTGAAAACCCATTTACACCCTATAGGTTTGACTCCTTCAAGTGGTTCAACCAAAGTCCACACTTGAAAAACATCTCCATGCACGGTAACGAGAAATCCAAATCTCTCAGGTGCATGTCGTTCTCTTATGGATCTACGCAGTGGTTGTGTTTCTAAATCTGTTGATTGTTCCTCAACAACTTGTGAAACATTCTCAAGTTCAGGTTCATTGATATGTTGTTCTTGAACTTCTCCAAGTTCAATATTTCTACCATTCCCTTTCTTTGAGAGAAATTGTCTTTCAAGAAAAACTCCCGTTTGAGCAACAAACACATTGTTATCATTAGTGTTGAAGAAATAATATCCCTTAGCTTCTTTAGGATATCCAACAAATATACACTTATGAGATTTAGGTTCAAGCTTTGTAGACATCTGATGTTTTACATAAGCTTCACAACCACAAATCTTCATAAAATACATACTAGGATGCTTCCCAATCCATATCTCATATGGTGTCTTTTGAACTGATTTAGATGAAACACGATTTAGTGTGAAAGTAACTGTTTTAAGTGCATGTCCCCAAAAAGAAGTCGGAAGATCACTATGACTCATCATCGATCGAACCATGTCTAACAGTGTTTGATTCTTTCTTTCAAAAACTTCATTCCACTGTGGTGTACTAGGTGGTGTAAGCTGTGAGACTATCCCACATTCTTTAAGGAGTTCATAAACTCTATGCTTAAGTATTCTCTACCTCGATCTGATCGAAGTTCCTTAATACTCTTGCCTAGTAGATTTTTTACTTCATTTTTAAATTTCTTAAACTTTTCAAGGGCTTCAGATTTATGGCGCATATGATAAATATACCAATACCGACTAAAGTAATCGGTGAAAGTAATGAAGTAATGGAATCCACCTTTGGCTTGTGTATTCATCGTTCCTCATACATCACTATGTATTAACCCCAATAAATAACTTTCTCCCTAACCTTTACTATTAAAAGGAGCTTTAGTCATTTTTCCCAATAAGCAAGATTCACATAAATCATATTGTTCGAAATCAAATGAATCTAAGAATCCATCTTTATGGAGTTTTGATATGTGTTTCTCACTTATATGGCCTAAACGACAATGTTAAAGATAAGTTTGACTCGAGTAATTTGTTTTTGATCTTTTAGTATTTATATTATAAATGGTGCTTTCTTGATCCAAAATATAGAGACCATTAACCAATTGTGCAGAACCATAAAAAACATTACATAGATAAAAATAACAACAATTATTCTTAATAATAATCTCAAAACCAATCTTGTACAAACAAGAGATAGAAATAATGTTCTCAGTCAAACTAGGCACAAAATAACAATCCTCTAAATTTAAATCAAGTCCACTAGGTAAAGATAAAACATAAGTCCCTATAGCTAAAGCAACAACTCTTGCTCCATTTACCATTCGTAGGTCTACGTCTCCTTTAGCCAGATTCCTTCTCTTTTGCAGTCCCTGTACAGAAGTACAAATATGAGAACCACAACCGATATCTAATACCCAAGAAGTAGATCTTGACAAATTAACATCAATAACATAAATACCTGAAACAAACGTTCCGTTTGTTTTTGCCTTCTGGACCTCTTCAAGGTAAATAGGGTAGTTTCTCTTCCAGTGTTTGGTCTTATCTCAATGGAAACATTTTCCTTCCTTGATAACTCCCCCTTTGTGTTTCAATGCATTCTTTTCCTTTCGGCTTGGCCTTACCATTTCCCTTAGACTTTGCCGCTACCTTTTTCTTTCACTTTCCTTTGTCCTTTTGGACCATCAGAATGGGCTTAGGTCCAACATTTTTCATGTTACTTTCAGTAGTTCGTAACATGCCAAGTAATTGTGGCAAAGTCTTGTTAATTTCATTCATGTTGAAATTAAGGAAAAAAATAGCTAATGCTATCTGGCAACGATTGCAGGATAACATCGGTAGCCAATTCATATTTTAGAGAAAATCACAACTTTTTTAAACGTTTGGATATAGCCCATCATCTTAATGATATGAGCTCTTACTGTAGATCGCTCTGCCATTTTGCATTGAAATAGAGCTTTAGAGGTCTCATACCTCTCTTGATGTGCTTGCCCTTCATATATTTCCTTGAGATTTTGAATCATGTCATATGCAACCATGTTCTCATGTTGCTTCTGAAGCTCGGGAGTCATGGTGGTAAGCATTAGACATCCTACGTCTAACATATCATCCATATGTTTCTTAAATTTGTCTTTGTCAGCTCTAGTTCAGGAACAAGTTCTTCAATGACATAATGCTTCCTTTCCTATTTGAGAATAATTCTCAAATTACAAAACCAGTTAAGGAAGTTTATGTCATTAAGCTTCTCCTTCTCAAGGAGTGATTGTAGTGATAAAATGTTATTTTCCATTAAATCTACAACAATGGAAATATTAAAGTAAGTAAATTTACCGAAAAAATTATAAACATGTCTTTATTTACAAATTACTCCCACTATTTTATTCAAAATTAAAAACCCTCCCGTTTTAATTTTGGAAGAATTAAATGAAAATTTTCTAGTGGGTGATGATCAATAATTCACCAATTTCCTAAATCAGCTTTGGCTTTTCTTTTAGGATAGTGATAATTTAAGTAAGTAACACTTTACTAGTTACATCTCATGCAACTCCTCCTTTTGGTGAACAACTCTTGTTCAAGTCATCTCATGACTTATCCAAATACTTGACCTCTAGGTATCTAATCCTATTAGAATAACCTAGCTAAGTAATTACCAATATCTCAACCGGTGAATATCCCTTGCTTATTCTTCGTGTTTAACCAAGATAGATTTATGTACCAATGCTTTTCAGAACCCACACAATATTGATCGAAGCCTTAACGAGGGTAAATAGTGGATGATTAAGTTAACTTAGATTACAAAGAGGGATTTGTGTAATTATCTCATCATTGTTCATTTTAATATTAGGCCCTTATTGATCTCATCAATATTCATTCTTATTTTATCATTTGATGCATTGCATGCATAACAAATATAACAATAAATAAGATGCAATGGTTATAGTCCAAAAACAATAACTAAGGTGGCCCATCCCAAGCTAATGGGAGAACCAAAACTCCTAAAACCTAAGATTGCTCTCTAGGTATCTTCTCCCCTTTAGTTCAATTCATACTTCTACTCCTTGTGAATCTTCATAGGATTACAATTTTAAAAGAAACTCATTTTACATACGAGGGAGTAAGATGAGAAGAGAAATACAACTGAGATATAGAAAGGCACGGCTCACAAACCGTATTTCAAATTCAACCATTGTAAATTGAACAAGGGCTATAACAATGCATGTCAAACACCGTACAAAACAAACATATCATATATATACCCGTTGTTACGCCTTTGTTAAAAATATTAATATAGGCCTACAATCTATACTGCTGATGAAAGGTCAAGGGGCAAAGCCCCTTGCGAGGTCTAGGGGCGATGGGATTTTTCGAAAAATAGTACTTCCGTTTCTCTAGAAAAACCTCATGATTTGATAACACTTATCAACATAATCGTGTTTTTGGGATTTTTAATCCCGAAGGTTTTCTGGATCGGAACAACCATTGTTTCACTACCAAACGCGATATGCTATCGCACACCCACGAATCATCATGTCAACAATTAACATATGGATCTCATAAAATCCTTGCAGCAACACATAGATTGTAAAAAATAGATTAACAAAATAATATATTAATCGTTGCAGTTATCGAATAGAACAATAAAATCATACATATTCGTCGAAAACGATAAAACTAGAATATGCATCTCATACATATCGCATTAACCAATAATTTAACCCGAATTTGAATCGTACAAGTGGCTCTGATACCACTTTTGGGACCATCGGCTCACCCCATGGCGCAGCAAAAACAAAAATTCGATGGTCTCACCAGCGATCCAAGTAAGAAAAATCAAAATAGGGAGGAAATGATGCGAATACTTACAGCAGGTTCCTTGAAAAACAAGGACATCGGCGACTAATGGTGGTGTCGATCAATTCGAATCGTAAGCCTCCATGAAACCACGTCTCGACCTCTACTCATTTCACCCGATTGAGAGCAATATTTATTCCCAAAACTGTTTTGAGAAAAATGGCTGAAGATAATGTGTGTCAAACGGCTGGTAGACCTTACACCTCCTTTTATATCCAAATTACCTTAACATACTATGGATTTTATTATTTCAAATTAATTAAATATTTATTTAATTAATTTAAATTAAATATTCGGTATTATTAAAATATATGTATATCAAACATACATTAACTCTAGATATATTTTAGTAACGTACAACAAATTGTACATCTTTGCTCATTTCAATCCTAGGGTGTGACCTTGTAGGTTCTTGTAACGTTAGGAATAATTATTAGAAAAATTATAATATTACATATAATGAGTGACATCTAGCAATATATCATTGCCACGTAAGTTATAAGAAAATATGATTTGACATATCATCCTCGTGATTAACTCTTTTATGTATTACATCCTTTTGTCCTTTATATCTATAATAGGCACAAGTATTGGAATAGTCACACTTGTATATCCCATCTATTGTTTCTTGATATCTAGAGTAGACTTTAAATAACGAATAATTTGTGATATCTCATATCAACTTATTCGAGCATGGCCATGCATTTCTAGTATCACTCAATCAAGTGGCATGTGATATATTTCCTATTATGTAGGAAGGACAAATCTTATCTTAATCATACACACCCACTACATATATCAAGATATATATACAATAACAGTCTTTATAGAGCAACCAGTTACGGAGCTTGTTTAACTGCATCAAAATATACAACATATGTTGGGATAATATTGATATCAAGTTTGAGGATCATACATATAGTCATCACCATGAGTAATTTTTGACTATCACATAATAATCCAAGACGCATGCTCATGCTGGGTCAATCCAATACAAATTTCTATAACAATATAATCTTGTATCAATTCTGACATCTCTATGTCAATGACAACTCGTTGTCATCAATCAATAACGTGTTAGTCTTAAGCATATTATTTTTGTCCATGCCCATAATAATACTTGACTAGGGATCTGTTAATAATAATAATTATGTTATTATATGGACTTTATTCTCTTCCAGTTTATGTTAAACACATATATATAACTGAAAATAATAGCGGCAATGCCTTTATTGAATAAAATCAGTAAATAAAATGTATCATTACAATCATCATATGATTGGTCTTTGGTTATACTCTAAAAATTTGTTCCTCGTACGAGCCTTAGCAAGTAACCTCTTGGGCACACATTCCTTATAACTTTATGGGAATTTATTCCTTATATGGGTATAAGGAAGTGAACCCTCTCGAATTGAACTCGTTCTATTCAAGCCTATAATGGGTGATGATCAAGAGTTTGGCATCCCAATAGGACATTGATATCAAGGACAATTCGAGTAACCTTTTCCATATAGCCAAAACCATGCATATAGTGAACCATAGACTGGTCACCCTAGGTAGAGCCACCAAAATAAGTGTACAAAAAGGAGGAACAACTTTGAACCTTCACTCTTTGCTTTTTAATTCATAGAATTAATTTATTTTCGAATCATGTGAACTAGATACCACACAATTAAGACTTCTCAAAATGAAACATGTCAGGTAGAAAGTATATGCAGATAAGATGGTTATCTTAATAAAAGCATGTTTGGGTAAATATCATGATAGGGTAGGTGTTATATTCATTTGAATAATATTTTTATCTTTATATATTATCTTACCTATACTAACTCGTTTCTTCTCATTTTTGTGTCACTTCGTCTTTTTGCATTGCATTATCATGACATAACGAAGAGGTGTTGATCTACAATTGATTATCTAATGGAAAATTTTTCACAAGAAAAGAAAAAGTTCTCAATCAAGTAACCACATACACAGACATGTACCACTGGCTAAGGGAAGTTCAGAAAGAACAAAAATCAAGCTTGTTTGAAGATTACACATCAAAGTTGACTGATAAAGCAACATCCAAGATTTAAAGGGTGGTCCCTTGATCGAAGTAATGGTGTAGAATCATACATGCAAAGATTTGACCTTTTATTATCAAGGCATGAAGAACAACTATGGTATCATAGGGGGAATATAGATCATATTAGAATGGAGCCTATACACAAGACCAAGGGGTAATAGAAAACTTAAGGGATGGAGTTTCCAAGAAAAAAGTCTTGAGATAAAGTATCGACCTACTTTAGACCAGGTGTCGAAGAAAAAACATATATGTAAAAATGGATTATCTTGAATAGTGAGACTTCTAATGTTTATATGTATATGTTTACCATATAAACCCTACAATTATATATATATATATATTTCCATATTTGACCATTATATGTATCTTATTCACTAAAATGGATTTCAATTACATTTTAAACATGAAAGATAATTCTGAATACGAAATATGACAACATAGATTCAGTCATAACGTCCATTATTGGTCTAGGGGGTTACACTTAGTGTTATCATGCTTTCATTTTTAAAACACTCAAACTGTGGATGAGTTATAAATACCGTATATTAAAAAAAATTATAATATTTACAAATACCCTGTTACCTTATTTTATGAGTTTTAAAAAGATTCGAGATTTCTGATAACAGTCTAACTCAGGTCTTTATGTAAAGCCTCACAGAGCTGTCAAATGAGTGCTCAAGGTTGTAGGCTAGGTCGTGGCTATGGACGAGCAACTCATCTTTCTATTTTGATTGATGATTCGATGTTATCTACATATCCTCTTGCTCTGCGTATCCATTTGTCTACTTTCCAAGAGGATTTGGTTACACCTACGAGAGACTTTCCCTTCACTGAGGGCGAGTATATTAAGATGGATAAGGATTCCATTGGTAACGTTATCTATCTCAAGTTTCAAATAGTGGCTAGAGCTCATACTAATATGTCTGTTGTAGACACATTGATGTTTCTCGTGGCTATTGGAGTAATTCAATTTTAGGGTATTACTAGGAGACCTCCTACTGATGTTGAGAATTGGTTTGAGGATAAAGAGAGACTATGGATGAGATGGAGTTCAGGCCATAGTAGAAGTTAAAGAGAGTACTAGCCTTGCTTAAGAAAGAAAGGTTTAAATGGTGGCGTTTAATTTCCAAGAGTTTCCCGGTGAATCAGTTGACTTAAGATCTTTTTAAGGAGTATTTTTGGAGTCCCTACATTGGAGAGAGATACTTATAGGAGTGACGTTAGGAGGTTCAAAATTTAGAGCATGATGACATGTCTATAATGGATTATGGGATTGAGTTCATCATATTGAGTGACTATGCTATTGGGCTTGTGGATACCGAGTTGGATTAGTGCTTGATATTTGAGAGTGGACTTAAATATAGAACAGAAGTCAAGTTGCTACCCACCGGGAGAGGAACTTTGATGCTTCGGTTGAGATAGCCAAGACCACTGAGGAGATAGAGTGAGTGAGCATGAAGCTTAGGAGAGATAGAGACCGAGACAATTTTAAGAGGCTTTATAGTTCTAATGATTCTTCTGCATGTCCCATCAAAAGAGGTAGGGGCCAACCTTCTCAGAGAGGCGGTATGAGCACTAGGACTGCATCACTGGCTAATCCTATGATTCCAACATTTAGTCAAGGTAGTTCTTATGGAGTACGACCATACTTGCGAGCACTATAAGAGATGTCATTTCAGGGAGTGTAAGAGGAATATGGGTACTTGTTTCGCGTATGAATTGTGAGACCATTTTTTGAGGTATTATTTATAGGTAGCTTCTACCGCTCAAACATTAGTGTAGACACCTGTTTAGACTCAAAGTACAGTTCAAACTCCAGCTGGGAGTCATAGTCAGTAGAGAGCATCTGGGTCTACTAGTAAAGGCCAACCTTCTCGGAGTAGGGTAAAGCTCAGACTGAGGCCAAACAACCTGGATTGGTTTATACTGCTAGACATTGATAAGAGCATGGTGAGCTTGATGTGATTGCAGGCAATGTTACTATTTAATCAATTCCACACTTTTCTTTATTTAATGCTTATTCTACCTATCCCTATATATTTTATTATGTATATGTGGGTTTTAATATGGGTTGAAAATATCGAGAGTCTTATGACAATTTAGGGTCCAATAGATTAGTCTATTGAGTTGGATCGAATTTATAGAGGGTGTCCTATAGATATCTATAGAGAGATCTTCTTGGTTTTTCTAATGGAGTTACCCTTAGATTTGTTGGACAAACATCAATTTAATCTTGATTATAAGACCAAGAGAACTTTTCTAAAGACTCTTGATGATAGGACAATAGTGGTGATCGGGGAACATCATAGGTTTCTAACAAAATTATTATTTGTATTGGTAGTTGAAAAGATGATCAATAAGGGTTATGAGGCATTCCTTGCTTATATTCTAGATACTAGGGGTTCTCGATCTTCCATAGAAGGAATCCAGACCGTTAAGTAATTTCTTGATGTTTTCCAAAACTGTTGCATGGTTTACCTTTGTATAGAGATGTTGAGTTTGAGAATAAAGTCTATTCTAGTTTGACGCTATTTTCTATGGCTCCTTACCGTATGACCCCTAAGGAGTTTAAAGAAATAAAATTCCAACTCTAGGAGTTATTAGATAGTAGATTTATTCAACCAAGTATTTCACCATGGGGTGCTCCAGTTTTATTTATCAAGAAGAAAGATGGGACATTAGACTATGTATAGATTATCGGAAGTTGAACAAGCTCACGATTAAAAACAAATATCCCCTACCCATGACCGATGATCTATTTGACTAGTTTTGAGGGGCTGCCATCTTTTCGAATATAAACTTAAGGTATAGTTACTACAAACTTAAAGTGAAGGATTTTGATGTCCCAAAGACTTCTTTTTGTAATCCATATATGCATTACGAGTTTCTAGCGATGTCATTCGAGTTAACTAATGCCCCTTCTGTCTCTATGGATCTGATGAATTGGGTATTTAAACTCTATTTGGACCAGTTTGTGATCGTGTTCATTGGAGACATGTTAGTGTGTTCTCGGACTGGAGTAGAGCACGATGAGCATTTGAGTATCGTTGTACAGACTTTGAGGGAGCATAAGTTGTATAACAAGTTGAGCAAGTGTTAGTTATGGCTTAGCGAGGTGACTTTTCTGGGACATATCGTACCTATTAAGGGTATTCGGGTGGATATGAGTAAAGTGGAGGCTATTCTAAATTGTAAGCAACCTAAGAATGTCTTAGAGATCCATAACTTATTGGGTTGAGCTGGCTATTACTATTGTTTCATTGAAGGTTTCTTCATCTTTGTGGCTCCTCTGATGAATTTTTTGGGGAAGCATATTTCGTTTGTTTGTTCTGCAGAGCAACAAGCTAGTTTTGAGAAACTAAAAACTATTCTAACTGAAGCCCCAATATTGATTCAACCTAAGTCTAGGAAGGATTTTTCAGTTTACAGTGATGTTTCTCACTCTAGACTAGGATGTGTTCTGATGCTTGATGGGAAGGTTCTAGCTTATGTGTCTCGTCAGTTAAAGTTGCGTTAGCAATTTTCTCACCCACGATATGGAGTTAGCTATAGTGGTTTTTGTTATGAAGATCGAAAGACACTATTTCTACGAGAGAATTGTTACATCTATACCAACCATAAGAGCCTAAAGTATCTACTTACTCGAAAGGAGCTAAATCTAAAGTAGCGTTTCAGGTTGGAGCTTTTGAAGGATTACGACTACAAGATAAAGTATCATCCAGACAAGGCCAATTTTGTGGCCGATGGCTTGAGTCGTAAAGCGGTTTCTGATATGATAGCCTTGTTTGTCATATTGAGTTTATATGATGATGGTGGTATGTTGGCAGAGTTAAAGGTTAAGCTGACCTTAGCCTAGGACATTAAGGCTAAGCAACTCCTAGATAGCTCATTGCTTTCTATATTTAGCAAGTTGAGGAGGGATCGAGTTTGGATTATACTTTTGATCAGGATGGTATCATATGTTTCCACGGTCGTTACTATGTTCCTAAGAATGATGAGTTGAGACGAACTATTCTTTAGGATACCCATAGTATCCCTTATGCTATATATCCTGGTGGAGATTAGATGTACAATAATCTCAAGAAGTGTTCATTTTAGGTTGGTATGAAAAATGATATTTCTGATTACGTGGCGAGGTGTTTGACTTGTCAGCAAGTCAAGGCAGAGCATCAACATATGTCTGGTCTATTGTAGCCTATCAAGATTCCAGAGTGGAAATGTAATATCCCAAAATTTTGGTTATTGAACAAAATGTAATTTTTAAAAGTTTAGTGGCCAAAGTATAAATTTTAAAAAGTTTAGAAACCAAAGTGGTAATTTTCTAGAAAATAAATTTTATCCCATAAATGGATATTTCACCCTCAAGAATGATATTTTCATTGGATTCAAATTTTTGATCTGAACTTTGTATTAAAAGCTATAAAGCGTTAAAGTCCAGAAAAATTCTAATAATTAGATCGAATCAGATTTTTAAAAAATTCTGAAGGATGATAGGAAAAGGTTAAAAAATTTTATTTTCATATCTTAAATTAGTATAATAACTTGGATCATTAGATTTAAGTTGATCTTCCATGTTCAATCAGGACCAGTTGAATTAAAGTGACAAGATTATAATTTTTGGAAAAATGCAAGGGAAAAGCTGGAAGATGAGAAAATCTTTGACTACATTTGACTTGGATGATTTAAGGATGATGGAAGCATGATGTAGTATGGTAGTTTGATAATAATAATGAGAATTAGTAATTTAATTAGTATAAAATGAAATTTTAATTTATTTAAATTAGTATTTTAACATGTGTAAAATGAAATTTTAATTTATTTTAATTAGTATTTTAACATGTGTAAAGTGATATTTTATGAAGAAAAATCAGGAGAATTCCCTTCATCTTCCTCATTTAAGTCGTGGCCTCCATGAAAGGTAAGGAGAAATTTTCTTTTTCATTTTAAGCCATTTTTTTTGGATTAAGACATGAAATAGAGAATTAATTTACAACAAATTCTCTATCATTTGGTGAAATTAGTTCATGCTTTTCTTGCTTGGATCAATGATTTCATGAAAAGGGTAGATGAAGGGGGGATTGAATTTCATTGAATGACAGCTAGATTATGATGTTATGATGTTGTAGAATCATTTCCAGGCATGATACTTGATTGAAAACCATTAAAAATGCATGAAGAAGTGTTCGACCACCTTAGGGTTTTTATGAAATTTAATTGTTTGGATTGTTTTTAATACGGAATTGTTTGAAATTGCTTGGAAATGATGAGTACAAGATGAATTCATGTTTGAATCATGTTGCAAATCAAGCATAAATACCCTATAATATTCGACCTAAGAGGATATATTAGGTAAAATATGGAAAAAATTCCCTAAGCTTAGAAAAGATATGTGAATGATTCTACAAGCTTTAGAATAATGTTTGGATCAATTTGGAAGTTTGTACAAGTATAAGGACCAAATCAAAAATATTGAGAAAATGGGGATTTAAATAGCAACTATGTAATTGTTGAAGTACCATGTTTAAATTAAACGTTGAAATGTTTAATTATGCTTTTGGAAGCATGAATTTATAGTTAAGGACCATTTTGATTATTTTGGAAAATTTGATATGGATTCTAAAAGAATTTATTTTATGGTTGAAATATGCAATTTGAAAATGTTATATGAATTATTGATGGATACTAATAGTATAGGATTTGAGGTGTTATTTAGGATTGTTAAAGTTGACACTGATCGTATAAATGAAATTAATATCGAATAATTATTGAAGGAATTTTTTGGATTTATTTGGTAAAGTGTGCCTATGTTAAAATAGTAGTAATGTGTAGTTTGAATTATACATGTTATGATAATGGTGCACATATATATGAAGATCAAAACTGAGATCAAATCGAGCTAAAGGTTAAAGAATATACAAGAATGAGGCTTATAGTTAAAATAGAGGTTTGCTAGTGAGCCATTACTAAGTGAGTGCATTTTTACCAATATATATATATAAGGAAGACTTGTTGCGAGTCAATATCGAATGATTTGAAATGAAAAGAATTTAAATCGTATTTTAGTTTATTTTTATATTTTTTATAAAATAGAATTAAGATGATTTTGGATGTGAATTGCCTAATATGTTTTTATATGATATTTTACTAAATGGTTTATGGATGATTTCAGGTATAAACTACCCAATGAACATATATATATGATATTTTAATATTTTAGTTTCTATGGGTACTTCTAACAAGTGAATATTATTCGATTGGATAAGAAATACCAGTGTATGTACATTGAGTTTGTCTAGTTGGCATGCCATAGAGGTGGAGTATAGCAGCTGCATTATGTACAAACACATCAGATTTTGGTGTTTTTATGCAGTTGTATTTAGTAAATAATCATATGATTTTGGACTATTGTACTTATGAGAATGGGATACATGATGCGTCTGATTTTGGCATTATTGTATTCCTGATTTATGGTACAATGATGTTGTGTTCTACAAAACTATACATGTTTTTGGAGCCATATATGCAATATGGGGATTACATTATGCGTTTGACCTAGGGATTATAGTAATCCTGATATGTGGTACAGTGATGTTGTGTTCTACAGTACTTGTACGCCTGTCAGACACTAAAAGTGAAACATGTGTATGCTTGCCAAACTCACATATCGTGCATTCCCATTTACTATACATTGGGTTTTGATTTAAATGAATGTGTAAAGTGCATGTTTAATTGATTCATTGAAAGTGACTCTTTCATCGAATATTCTAATTTGACAAAATGGTTATATCTAAACTGTTTATTATGTCATGTGGATTCTAATCTGTTGATTTTCATATTTCAATTTAAAGAAAGGTTGGAAAGTCTATTTTACAAGTTCATATTTTATTATATTATATTTCTTGTACTATGATTTATTTGGTATCTTACATATCGATATGTTTTATTTTATATTTGATAATGCCTCACTAAGTTTATACTTAGCTTGTGATGTTTTCACACGTAGGTAAAAGAAAGCGAGTGGAGTTAGGAGTTGAGCTTGACATCAATCATCAAAGACTACTTACCGATAATAATAATGACATCTTACTATATATCTGATTTCTAGTTGGCATGTACAGATATAATAAATGTTTATAATATCTTAATATGTTTATATTTTGAAATGGGTTAGAAAAGCTCTAATATATTTATAATGCTTAAAAATTATTTTATAAATTATTTGTGTGAACTTTAGTAAGTTATATATATAAAATGGTTTTTTAAATATATGTTATAATAAAATTTCATATGTGAATTTTATTAAGTAAATTATGGTTATAAATCTATATTTTTATCGTATAATTTAATAAATGTGAATTTTGATTTAGACAGTTTTTAGGCAGTTTAATTCTTAGTATAAACAGTGTTGAACTACCAAGTTGCTACCTTAAATAGAACTTGATTTGTATATTAAATTATTTTATTTTGATTTTACGCGATTAAGCAATTTTGATGAAAAATGATTAAATTGAAATTTTCAAAGAATCAATTTTTTATTGATTTTCGAATGAGAAATGTTTTACAAGTATTATGTGACATCTTTGACTCATATTTGGGGATGAATACAGGAAATGGGTGTTACATTTATTAGTATCAAAGATACATGTTTAACCGATTCTAAGACTAAACCGAGCTTGTCTTGAGTCTAAAAGTGTATACATGTCACTAGGATGTCATTGTTACTGATATGACATTTATGTGATTGATCTCACTCCTCACTAATGGAAGTTGATATGTGTATGTATCGATGTATGAAATATAGGGTTTAAGATAAGTGATCAAACATGAGGTTCGAGAATAAAGTAGTGAAAGTATTAAAATTAATCATAATCCTCTTGTTCAGTCTGATCAAGATGGTATACTGGAACAATAGGAAGTTCTAGTATAATATTAAGGAAACTTCATTTATGTATAAGTACAGAGTCGAATAAAGAAAAAAAGTATTATGATAGAATTAAATTTAAGTGACATATATGCAACTAGCCCTTTAGGCCAGAGTGCGAGGGTGAGTCGAATATGAAGAAATTGCTTGTTAAAAATTCAAGGATTTGAGTTTTCAACAAATCTAAAGGAATTTTGTTTTAAAGAATAAAGAAAATTATGGGTATGGGTTGGTTATTTCCCCTCTAATGTTATAATGATATGTCACTTAAAACGACTGATTCTGAGAAACTTGAAAGGTTCCACGGTTATAGTAGTAAAAAAAGGTAAATCCTTAATTTCTGATATATTTTAGTAGCAACTTTCAAGAAGTTATCACTATAAGGTTGTCAAGTTTTCTTAACTAATATGGTGGATACTCATATTCAGAAGTTAAGTTCGAAGATATTTTGACTATTTGAAAATATCCATATGTAGTTCTAGATAAGTTATCAGGATTATTTCCTAATTGAGAGATAGAATTCAAAATAGAAGTGTTATCGTGTTCTGCGCCTATTTCTATGGCCCAATATCGCATGGCTCTGATCGAGCTCAGAGAATTAAAGACACAATTACAATAATTTTTAGATCAAGGTTTTATAAGGCGAGCGTGTCACTTTGAGGAGCGCCAACTTTAAATGTGAAAAAGAAAGATGGATCTATGTGATTGTACATAGATTATTGTCAACTAAATAAAGTAATCATGAAAATAAGTATCATGTCCTAATGATTGATAATCTTTTGATCAGTTAAAAGGCATATCAATGTTTTCCAAGGTTAATCTTTGACCTGAATATCATCGGTTAAAGATCAAGGAAAAAGATATTAAAGACAACTTTGCGAACTCGGTATATATATTATGAGTTTGTAGTAATATCGTTTGGTTTGACAATGCTTTTGCGACATTCATGGATTTAATTAATCGAATATTTTTAATTATACTTGGATCAATTTGTGGTGGTATCCATCGATAATATTCTGGTTTATTCAAAGAAAAAAGAAGAGCATGATGTTCATCTTCGCATTGTTCTTTAGACTATTTGAGAAAAAATGTATGTTAAGTTGTCTAAGTGTGAATTTTGGATGTCTAAAGTTTCTTTCCTTAGTCATATAATTTCAATAGGAGGAATAAGAGTAGATCCCAAGAAAGTTCAAGCAATAATGATTGAAAAACTCTAAAGAATATTTTTTATATTTACTTTTTTTAGATTCATTGGTTATTATCGAAGGTTCGTAAAGAGCTTCTCGATGATTGCCTCTCCATTGATTAAGTTATTGAGGAAATATGTGTCATTTATTTGGATGGCTAAGTGCTAAGAAAGATTTGAGACACTGAAGAAAATATTGGCTGAGGCCCCAATGCTAGTACAGCCAGAACCGGGCAAAGATTATGTGGTTTATAGCGATGCGTCTCATAATGGTTTGGGATGTGTGCTCAAACAAGAAGAAAAAATTGTGGCCTATGATTTGAGACAGATTAAGAAACATGAGAGGAATTATCCTACTCATGATTTGGATTTGGTAGTTCTGATATTCGCATTGAAGATATGGCGTCATTTCCTCTACGATGAGTGATGTTATATCTACATATATCACAAAAGTCTAAAGTATTTGTTAACTCAATATGAGTTAAATCTAAGGCAAAGAAGGTGGATCGATCTTTTTAAGGATTATGATGTGATCATTGACTAACACCCATGATAATATGGTATCCAACACATTCAATCCAAAGACATTTTTTTGCTTTGAAAGCCTAGGATACACGATTATCTTTAAAAGAAATTAGCACTTTAATTGCCGAATTGATATTAAAGTCTACCATGTTAAATCAAATTGAAGATCTTCAAATAAAGAATAGAAAGTGTATATCAAGAATTGAACAAGTGGAAAAATAAGTGAAATCAAAGACTTTGAAGTTAAGTATGATGAATGCTTGTACTATCGAGGAAGAGTTTGTATTTCAATGATGAGGAATTGAAGAAGAATCTTCTCTCTAAGGAGTATTGTAATCCTTTGATTATGTATCTTGGAGGAAACAAGATGTATTATGACTTAAAGAGCAGATATTGGTGGCCATTCATGAAAAAAAGCTATAAATGAGTTTATTTATAAATGTATTATATGACAGCAAGTTAAAATAGAGCATCAAGTGACATCATGATTATTGTAATCAATTTCCATTTCTAATTGGAAATGGGAAATAATTATAGTGGATTTCGTAAGATGGTTACCTTTAATACCCAACAAAATGAATTCAATTTGGGTAATTGTTGACAGATTTACCAAATCAGCGCACTTCATTCCTATTCGAACTCAGTACACTATGGGTAAGTATGATGAGTTGTGCAATATAGAAATTATTTGACTTCATGAAATGTTTGCCTCGATAGTAATTGATAATAATCTATGATTTAGTTTGAAAACCTAGAAATCTTTGTATAAAGCCTTGGGAGCTCGATTTAACTTCAATATTTATTTTTCATCTTTATACAGAAGAACAATCAGAGCAAGTTATCCAGATTATGGGAAAATATACTTGGAGCATGTGTATCTTAATTTAAAAGTTTTTAGAGAAACATTTTACTTTAGCAGAGTTTGCTTACAACAAACAATTATAAGTCAAGTATCAAAATGACATCTTATGAAGCCTTATGTGGAAGAAAATTTTGAACGCTTTTGAATTAGTAAGAGCTCAGGGATTGAGACATAATTAACCCTGACCTGATTAATGAAGTGAAAGAAAATGTGAAAATTATACAAGATAATCTTAAGATTGCAGCCGATCGAAAAAAAATCTTATTCAGATTAAAAAAAAGAAAATAAAATATCAAGTGGGTGTTAAAGTATTTTTCAAAGTATCATAATGGAAAAAGGTCTTGTGATTTATATGAAAAGTAAAATTTAGTCCGAGATTTATTGAACCATATGAGAAAATGAAAAGAGTTGATCCGGTGACTTAACAATTTCACAATGTATTTCACGTGTCGATGCTCAGTAAGTATCAATCAGATTCTTCACATGTTATCATATAGGAAGAAAATTAAAATTCAACTGGATTTGATATACGAAGAACCAGAAATGATCCTAGCTAATGGAGTCAAAGAATTAAAGAATAAAGCAATTCCACTTGTAAAATTTCATTGGCAAAATCATAAAGTCGAGGAAACTACCTAGGAAAGAGAAAAATATATCAAAAAAACACTTTCCCCATCTTTTTGTATCAGGAACGCATTAAAAATTTGAGGACGGATTTTCTTAAAGGAGGAGAATTTTAATATCCGAAAATTTTGGCTAATGACCAAAGTGATAATTTTCCTGAAAAGAAATTTTATCACGTAAATGTATAATTAACCCTCAATAATGATATTTTCATGGGATGAAGAATTTTTATCCAGAGTTTGTATTAAAAGCGATAACGTCCGGGAAAAAATTAGATAATCGAATCGAATCAGATTTTTGAGAAATTTTGAATGATCATAGAAAAAGGTTAAAAATGTTAGTTTCATATTTTAAATTAGTAGAATTTAACATGGATAATTGGATTTAAGTTTATTTTCCATGTTAAATCAGGACTATTGTATTACAGTGGAAATATTGTAATTTTTGAAAAATACAAGGGTAAAGTTGGAAAATAAGAACATCTTTGTCTGTATTTGACTTTGATGATGTAAGGATGATGGAAGCATGATGTAGTATGTTAGTTTGGTAATTATCATGATTTTTAAAGGGTAAAAAGTTTCTTTAGCATAAAATTAATTTTAATTAGTATTTTAAAGTGTAAAGTGATATTTTATGAAGAAATATCAAGAGAACTACCTTCATTTTCTCCATTTGTTCCATGGCCTCCATGAAAGGTAAGGAGACACTTTCTTTTCCATTTTAAACCATTTTCTTTGATTTTTGGATTAAGACGTGAAATAGATAATTAATCTACATCAAATTCTCTATCATTTGGTGTAATTAGTTCCTGATTTTGTTGCTTGGATCATTGATTTCATGAAAAGGGTGGATGAATGGGAGATTTAATTTCAATGAATTAAGGTTAGATTATGATGTTATGGATGTTGTAGAATCATTTCCAAGTATGAAATTGATTAAAAACCATTAGTGATGCCCGAGGAAGTGTTCGACCACCTTAAAATTATATTAAATCTAATTGTTTGGATTTTTTAATATGTAATTGATTGAAATTTCTTGGAAATGATGTGTAGAGGATGAATTCATGTTTGAATCAAGTTAGAAATCAAGCATAAAATACCCTGTAATATTTGACCTAGGAAGAAATATTAGGGAAAAAATATGGAAGAATTTCCCTAAGCTTAGAAATGATATTTGAATGATTCTACAAGATTTAGAATATTGATTTTATCAATTTTGAAGTTTGTACAAGTATAAGGACCAAATTATAAATTTTGAGAAATTAGGGATTTAAATAGCAATTATGTAATTATTGATGTACTATGTTTATATTAAATATTGGAATGTTTAATTATGCTTTTGGAAGCTTGAATTTTAAAGTTAATGTGGAGAAGGACCATTTTGAATATTTTGGAAAATTTGAGATAAATTCTAAATGAATTCATTTTTGTGGTTGAAATGTGGAGTTTAAAAATGTTATACGAATTATTGATGGATACGAATAGTATAGGATTTGAGGTGTTATTTTGAGATTAATAAAGTTGACATTGATCGTATGAAATGAAATTAGTATCGAATAGATTTTCTGGATTTATTTGCTAAAGTTCGCTATGTTAAAATAGTACTAATGTGTACTTAGAATTATTTGTGTTTTGTTAATGGTGTACATATAGATCGGTATCAAATATGAGATTGAATCGAGCTAAACGCTAAAGAAAAGTATAAGAATGAGGTTTATACCAAAAATAGAGGTTTGCTATGAGGCATTACTAGGTGAGTGCTTTTTTTTACCATATATATATATATATGAAGATTTGCGATGAGTCAACCTTGAATGATTTGAAAAGAAATGAATTTAAATTGTATTCAGGTTATTTTGGCTATGAATTATCCACTATTTTTATATGATATTTACTAAATGGTTTATGGATGATTTCGGGTATAAACTGGCCAATGCACTTATATATATATGATATTTTAATATGTTAGTATCCATGGATACTTTTGATAAGTGAATAGTATTTGATTTGATAAGAAATGCCCAGTGTATGTGCAATGAGTTTGTCTGATATAGTTGGCATGCCATAGAGGTGGAGTATAGCAGCTACATTATGTACTAGCACGTCTGATTTTGGCGCTTTTGTAGCAGTTGCATTTAGTACATAGTTGTCTGATTTTGGACTATTGTACTTTTGAGAATGGCATACATGATGCGCCTGATTTTGGCATTATGGTATTCCCGATTTTTGGTACAGTGATACTATTTCTACATGTAACACCCATCAACCGTATACTTCTCAAAATACGAGTTAAAGATGTAACATTAAAGATCCAAACATTATTTGCATAAAAACCGTAAGATTTTGGACCATTTCTAAAAGCATAGTTTAACGATTTTAATCCAATTAATTAATCAGATAAAATCACAAAATAATAATTTTTCATTAAAAACAAAATCGATTTTAGGTAGTAATTAGACAGTTCAAGGTTGTTTCATAAGCTATATAAATATGCCTAAACAATACTTAATTTAAAAACCTTAAAAAAAATCTAAAACATACTATCATATATATATATGTATATGTATATATATATATATGATTCATTCATAGTTTCAGATATAGCTGACGCTAGCCAAAATAGAATAGTCATAATTTAGTATTACAAACCATTGAAAATAAATTCGATAAAGCAAGCAAACATATATAATATACATGCCACTAGAAAACTAAAATGATCATTAGAGATGTCTTACTGATGTTGATATTAGGTACGATTTTTTGAAAAGATGCTCGAAAGGATCCTCACTTCACATTCTCTTCTTTCTCCGAACCTACACTTGAAAATCATCACACACAAAGTAAAACTTAGTGAGGCAGTAACACATCTAAGGTGAGATAAAACATAAAATATCATAAATACTATAAAACATTAAAAAGTAATTCAAATAAAATCATTAAAATTTCAAACCAATCTATTCAAGCCATTGTCCTCTTCAGAAACCTAAAAATAATCATCTCATGATTTTATAAAAACCATGTTAATCAATATTAGATATAACAATTATTCCATATTGTTTTTCATTTAAACACATTTCAGAACTTTCATATTTCATTTTCATATTATTTTCTTTTCACATGTTTTTCATAACTTTAACATTTACTTTTATAGCCCAATGTATATGTAAAAGAATGCAAGGTACGTGAGTCGGACATAATGTACGCACTAAGCATCAACGGTGCCATCATTATCATCATCATCATATGCACTCCATGTTCAATCATATCATTTGCACCAACGGTGCCATACATAATGCACATAAATGTACCATATCGGAATTGGACTTTACTTTACTCAATGTCATGGCATGCCAAGTGCACCTATAACTATCAATGCAACATACAATGGGCTCTCATATCATATCATATTCATTTATAAATCATACATTTCAAAGCAGAATCATTTTCATCTCATCAGTATAAAAATTATAACTTGGGTAGTTCATACCCGAAATCGTCCATATTTTGAATACATATATAATATAAAATACTTGAGGTAGTTAAAGCCCAAAAATAATTTTAGAGAATTCATTCAAATATCTTTTTAAAAAATATTATATACAGAAATAGTGTGTAATTTACACCCAAAAATCATTCATGAACCTTTATATAAGCATTATGGAAATATTCCATAATTAGAATTAAATCAACTTTAAAATAGTATGAGGTTGACATATCACAAGTCTTCCTCGATAAGAATAAATAATTAAATAAATAAACGACACTCACCTTTGCCTCACTATTGAATCTTTTCTATGATATCCTTCTACTCAGTTGCTTTACCTTTCACTTTCAAGTCAATGGAATCACAAGTTTTGTCATAATCTGTATGACATCACATACATAACACCATTTTGAACTATATGTTAGTATTATACTAACATAATCTAATTCCAATAATTATAAACATAATCAATACTAATTCAATTATAAAATTAAATCACAATTCCATCATAACTTCAAACTTTCTGGAATTGTTATTCGATTCGATAAATGTTCATTTCCATCATCGGTCTTTCAAATTTCACATACTTTGCATTTAAATCATCATTTATGAATTCTTTTTAGAATTCACATCAACTTTTTCATTTAATTCACAATGGTCCTTCATCAACTTACTTACTTCAAATCAAATAATAAAATTTCCAGCATTTAAATAGTATACCCAATCCAACATTTTAACATTTGAATACTTGTAATTTCATCCTTAATTACTATTTCGTTCAAATTCAATCACCAACTTTACCAATCTTGCAAATTTGATGCAAAAGAGTTACTAGAATTTCTGCATTCAAGCAATAGATTTCCAACATTGTAGTATCATACTCAAATAACACCCTCACATTTAACAAAATTGCAATTAAATCCTTAACTTCCCATGACCCTTCAAATTCCACTATGGAATTTCATAAAAATTGCACTTTGTTCCCAAATCAACATTCAAACTTAAAGTTCAACATTTCATAATTAAATTTCATCATTGAATACCACAAATTACACATTTATTCATCAATGTCTCATAATTCTCAAAACTTGCAAAATGATCCTTTTACTATCTCCAGATTCTATATTGATCCAATTCGATCTCAAAAGCATGTAGAACACATCTAATATTAATTATATTTCATAGGAAATTTTTTGATATTTCCCCATAATTTACCCCTATGGCCAAATGTCCTTAGTGCTCTAGGGTAAACTTTCAAGGATGAATTCAACCTCTTAACAACAAGTTCATGCTATTCCAATCAACACAACATTAAATTCAATCAAATTTTAACCAATATCCAAAAACCCTATCATGGTCGAATCTTGTATATAGCTTTATACTTGTAGTTAATCTTCACACATGCTTGGAAATTAATCTACAACATCAAAGCATAAAATTCAACCTTAAATTCAACATGTTCTTCGTAAACCCTAATCACCAATCTCATCATCTAAACATGATTTCCATGAAATTTTTATACCAAATGATAGAAAATTTCAAAAGGATTAATTCTCTATCTAATTTCTTAATCTAAAAATTTAACATAGTAGCTTAAAAATCAAATTTAAATCCTCACCTATTTGGCTATAGAGTTTACGACAATGCTTGGGGAAGATGGCTGATTTTTCTTTTGATTTTTCATGTAATTATCACTTAAAACATTGTCATATTTTTAATATGATTGAATTTAAAATTCTATTAACGAGAAATCCCAATTTGTTCCTTAATGAATCATGATAATTACCATTTTCCATTTAAATATCTTCCACTGAAATATCCCATTGTCAAAGATGAACCAACTTGAAGTTAACTCTCTACTTTAGCCATGCAATTTTCTAAAATTACAATTTAGTCATCAAAATTTTCCAATTTCGGCTAAATAGGGAAAATTAACCTTAATTCCACTTATCCATACTAAATTTCAGTGTTTTAAGATATGAAAACAATATTTACAACCTTTATCTAGCATTTTTCAAATTTTCGTGAAATTCTGGTTTGATTCGAATATCATATTTCTAAATGTACTTTACTGTTTTGTAGTTTTTAATTCAAATTCCAAATCAAAATTCTTATTCCTATGATAACCTTAATTTTAAGACAAACTATTCATTTACGGGCCAAAATATATAACTTCTAAAAATTACATTTTTAGTCTCTAAAATTTTCAAAATTTATACTTTAATCACTAAACTTTCAAAACTTACATTTTGGTCACACCCAAAATTTGGGGTATTACACTATAGTACCTGTACGTCTATCTAGCAATATATGTGCAATATGGATTACATGGCATTATAGTAATCCTGATTTGTAGTATAGTGATGTTGTGTACTACAATACCTTTATGTATGTTAGGCACTAAAAATACAATGTGTATACTAGTCTGACTCACGTACCATGCAATCCCATTTATTATACATTGGGTTGTGATTTAAATGAATGTGAAAAGTGCATGTTTAATTGATTCGTTGAAAGTGAATCTTTCATCGAATATTCTGATTTGGTATAAAATGCCTTATATATGACCTGTTTATTCTTATCTGTGGATTATAAACTGTTGATTTTAAGATTTTAGTTTAAAGAAAGGTTTGAAAGTCTATTTTACAAGTTCATATATTATTATAAGATATTTTATGTACTATGTTTATGTGATATCTTATATATTAATATGTTTTTATTTTATATGTGATATTGCCTCACTAAGTGTATACTTAGTGTGAGATGTTTTTATGCGTATGTAAAAGAAAGCGAGTGGAGTAAGGAGCTAAGTTTGACATCAATAATCGAAGACTACTTACCGGTAATAATAATGACATGCTACTATTCATCTGATTTCTTGTTGGCATGTACACATATAATAAAATATTTGCAATATCTTAATATGCTTATATTTTGAATTGGGTTAGAAAAGCTCTATTATATTTATAATGCTTAAAAATTCTTGTATAAATTACATGTGTGAACTTTAGTAAGTAATATATATATATATTGTTTTTGAATATATGTTTTGATAGAATTTCATATGTGAATTTTTTTTTGGATAAATTGTTTTTATTATCCAAGGAACCAAAGTCAATTACAACCCAAGAACCAATTCAACCGATTACAAAACTAAATATAAACAACAAACATACAAAAGAATGATCGGTTAAACAATACCCCAAGCATTACAAATATTAATATTTACACAATCTAATCGGTTAACATTTCTTCCTCTTAGTTGAATCCCTATTATCTCTTTGATAGCTTTAAGGATTTCTTCAGGAGATCTTGAGCATCCTTGAAAAATTCGCTTGTTACGTTCCTCCCACAAGGTATAGATAAAAGCGCACCACGAGAGCTTTAAGATGGTGGTAAGAAGGGATTTACTTCTCCATGAATGGCTAGCATGAGAAATCATATATTCCCAAGACAAAGAGGAATTAACCAGTCCAGTAATAAGCAGAATATGATTCCAAACACAAGAAGCTAAAGAGCAGTCAAAAAATAAATGTTCTCTAGTTTCAAGAGCTTCATTACATATAGGGCAATTAATATCATTGAAAATTCCCATTTTATGCAATCGAAACCGATTAGGAAGTCTATCCAATAGAACCATCCAAGCAATCACACTATGTTTAGGTATATGTAAAGGGAACCATACCAGTTTTTTTCCAAGGGGACTTGTCACCTTTCTCTCTAATTTCCTCCTAGATTGCTCGAATTTCCTTTGCTCCAGTTAAGAAAATTGCAACAGCTTCAGTTCTTAATTTCAACATTCGGTTTAAGGTCCAGCTGTGACTAGAGTTTACATCAATTTACCAGAAATCTCTATCTTTAAGAAAGTTATATTTTAATAGCGTAAAGTTGAATTTTGTTATGTAAAGTATGGTTATAAATCTAGTTTTTTATTGTATATTTTAATAAAGTTATATTTTAATAGCGTAAAGTTGAATTTTGATTCAGATATTTTTAGGCAGTTTCATTCTTAGTATAAAACATGTTGAACTGCCAAGTAGCTGCCTGAAATTGAACTTGATTTATTTATTATATTATTTTATTTGGATTTTACGCGATTAAGCAACTTTGATTAAAAATGATTAAACTGAATAAATTTTAAATAAACAAATTTTTATCCATTTTTGAATGAGAATTGTTTTACAAGTATAATGTAAAATCTCTGACTCGTATTCAGGGACGAATATAGAAAATGGGAGCGGATTACGATGGATTTTGTGACTGGTTTGTCTCTGACTCCTTCTAAAAAAGGATTATGTCTAGGTGATTGTCGTCTGACTCAACAAGTCAACTCACTTTATTTAGGTGCGAGTTAATTATTCTATGGACAAACTGGCTAGGTTGTATATCTCGAAGATCATCAGACTCCATGGTGTTCTGTTGTCTATCATTTCTGATCAAGGTATGAGATTCACTTCTAGATTTTGAAAGGCTTTGCATGAGACTCTGGGTACTCGTTTGAACTTCACTACAGTTTTTCATCCACAAACTGATGGTTAGTCCAAAAGAGTGATTCAGGTTCTGGAGGACATGTTATGGGGTTGTGCGATTGACTTCCGTGGTAGTCGAGAATATTTCTTTCAGTTAGCCGAGTTTGCTTATAATAATATCTATCAAGCTAGCATCCACATGGCACCCACCGTATGAGGCTCTGTATAGAAGTAAATGTAGTACACTTATCTATTGGATTGAGTTACATGATATGAGGACGTTAGATCTAAATTTAGTCTAGGAAACTGAGGATATTGTCAGATTGATCCGTGATAGCCTGAGAGAGACGTTTGATAGACATAAATCATATATTGATAAGAGGTGAAAGGATACCGAGTTTGAGGCTAGAGATAAGGTATTTATGAAGGTGTCTCTATAGAAGAAGGTACAGAGATTTGGACACAAGGCTAAGATGAGTCTGAGGTTTATTCAGCCGTATCGTATTCAGAATAGACTCGGACCTATTGCTTATCAGCTTAAGTTGCCTCCTCAGCTTAGTTGTATTCAAGATGTTTTCCATGTATCTATGATGATACCGTCCAGATATGGGTCATGTTATTTAGATTGAGGATGTATACTTGAGACTAGATTTGTCTTATAAGGAGGAACATATTTAGATTTTAAACTGAGATGAGATAGTTACCGGTTTTGTTATTATTGAAATAACAAAATTGGTAAAAAATTACCGGAAATATTATTATTTCTACCGATTTTGTTATTATTGGGTGCTTTACCAGATTTGGTAAAGCACTACCAGTTTTGTTATTTGTAGAAGTGTAATTAGGTTATCTGTCGTTTGCCATTGTGAAAAGAACTTGGTAAGTGTCCCAAAACCTTCAAAATACATTGTAGAATTTTTTAGAAATTTTTCCGACTAATATCACCACTTTACATACCCTAACATGTAGTCGCTACGGATGGAGATTGTCCATCGCTTGGTGGGTTTCTAGAAGCAGGTCAACCCAACCCTCTGACCCAATCTGACCCCGTCCAACTCAATTCCTTTAGGCCCAACTAGACAGACCCAATCGAACTAGACCGATTGACTGAATCGGTTGATTGAACCATTGATCGTTGACCGTTGACTAATGTTGTCCATTGATCAATATAACTGTTGATCAACGTTGAATTTGACCATTAACCACTATTGAATTTTTTTGAAAAACCTCCATATCAATGTTTTTAACATCTCTAGTCTGATTTTGCGATTTGTTTCACCAAATTCTAACCCGAATGCCCTAAAATAAGCCCGTTAAATTGAAAATGCTTAGTATTTTTTAGCATTTTTGCATACTTATTTGGAATTTGATTATGGAAAATGATCTATGGTTATATTTTTATAAAGGTCCATGTGATTCCACTAATTGAGGGCTGACTCGATCCAACGTTCCTCGTCCAATAGATTCGTATGGTCCAAGTTCTTCTAGAGTTACTCATAGGTTTTTGTAAATTATTTAATTCAAGTTCATTATTTATTTTACTAGAATTTTGATACAGTTCTTTTGACTCCTAGGATCTGGCACTGTCGTTGACTGTGATAGACAGACCCTATAGTAGGATATCATACCATACTTCTCATATTGGTACAAGTGTGTTTCTGATGGTGTTATATTATTGTTTTGAACTCTCTATTTGAACTGTTTTAGAATTTAAATGATTTTAAATATTTTGACTTTATGATATTTCTTTTACTGTATGCATTGAGTTCTAAAATTTGATTTACCATATATTTTTGGCATCATCTCTGGTTATTGTATTTCTGTATATGATTATAGAAAATGGAATGTTTTCATGTTTTAAAGAATTGAACTACCATTTTCACATAACTACATGCATATTTACTATCATTGGGGGTATCATTAGAGGAGTTATCTTAGGCCTAGTATATGACTTGCAAGACCTTACCACATGCTCTTCTACTTTGTACACAAGGCAAGTCCTTACTGTAGGTCCTTATGATATCAATATAAGGTCCTTACCAGATGTACATGTGAGTGTATGGTTATGGGGGAACCTACACGTTTTGGTGTTCAGATGGGGATAATTCTCATGTTTTAAAACCATGTTTTATAAATAATTTTTTTACTGATGTATTTATCTGAATGTTTTCATGCACTGCAAGGAGCACACTGGGCTTTTTAGCTCACTCTTTAATTTTTTAACTTGTTAGATATTATCCAACATTAGGATAGTAAACTTGGCATCAAAAGGAATGGTTATTCTCTGTTTTTGTACCACTGTAGTTTTTCTTATGTCCATCTCTATTATATTTTGGTGGCACATGTTTTTAATGTTATTTGTATTACCAATATTTTGTTTTAAAAATATTTTCATATAGACTTATGATGTTGATATGTATATGTTTACCGTAAAGACCCTACTGTTATAAATATAATTTTTTGTATTTTACCAATATATGTGTCTTATTCACTAAAATGAATTTCATTTACATTTTAGACATGGAAAAGAATTTTGAATACAACATGTGATTGCATTGATTATGTCGTAATGTCTAGGAGAGGTCTATGGGATTATAGTCTTGCATTGATTAACACATGAATCCCCCTTAAAGAATTACACACTTAACCAAATGGATTCAACTCTCATGAAAACCATCAGTTAAACAATAAACACAACAAGGTCAATCAACATCGTATATCTTTAGATAACTAATTTCATTTTCATAAACATTGATGCTGGAATTGAGGTAGCATGTAATCTTAAAGACTACCATCTCTAAAAATAATTAATATTAACACACATAAGGATGAACTCATCTATAAAAACATAAAAAAAATTCTCAGCTCATAAAAGTAATGCTAAAGAAAAAATAATAAGTCAAACATTTCATTGAGCACTTTATAATCGAATACAAATAACAACATAAAAGTAAATCATTCAGGCTTAACAAAATGTATCCCTTTCTCAAGTAAATACTACTAAAGAAATATTGAATCTCGAATTGCCATCATTTTTAGACGATTGCTCTGCATCTACTAATGCACTCCCTGGTGATTGAGTTAAGCGGTCATGGCGTGGATGCTTTTTTAAAAACAAAATGGAAACGATGATTACCTACCGAAAATTGTGACTTCATCACCCTTTTATAGTGATAACTCTTCAAAAGAGTTATCATTTAGGTTCTTTTTACCTAGGGTTAGCTTAAACTTAACAAACATTAGAAGCATATTAGGATCATTTGTATATATTTCTACATCAATTGCATCATGGGAGTAATTAAGGAACTTTGGGCTGATTTTGATGTTTATTGCTGAAATCTAGTAGGCCAATGCTATGAAATTGTAAATGTTATAGCCGATGTTGCGGTAAATCGCTGAGCCAAATATGTGGCAACTGCTGATTCACTTGTAGTTATAGAATTCTCTATATCCTAGATAGTTGGTTGGACAACTTTAATTTTACACAAGTATACAAATATTTTTGGTACATTTTTATTGGCTTGATGATTGACTAAATTTTCCTATAAAAGGGTAGTGTAGTCACACTTTTGGGGAGGTATATTCTTTACCAATTTTTATCCAAAAAATTTTCACACCATGATCACCTAACTCAATCGTCGGGGAGTGCATCAAAAGCTACAGAGAAGCCATGTAACCAAAAATTACCAGTTGGGATTCAATCTTTCCTTAGTGTTATTTACTTGAGAAAATGAGACATTTTGTTAATCTTGAATGAGTTACTTCTATGTTGTTATTTGGATTTGATTATAAAGTGTTCGATGAAAGGTGTGACATATGGTTTTTAGTTTAAAACTACTTCTATCAGTTGAGTTTTTATTGGATTTTTTATGTATGGATTTATCCTTATGTATGTTAATCTTAATTATTTTTAGAGATGAGAATCGTTGAGATTACATGCTTCCTAAGTTCTAGCATCAGTTTTTATAAAATTAAACTTAGTCATATAGAGATGTGTGATGTCAATTGTCCTTGCTATGTTAATAGTTTAATTAATGGTTTTGATTAGAGTTGAATCCATTTGGTTAAGTGTTTAATTCTTGAAGAAGAATTAACGTGTTAATCATTGCAAGACTCATAATTGTATTGCCACAACATAATCATTCTGTTAGCTACCAAATAAAAACAATTTTCTTAGGTCCATTGATTTGATTGCATTACTGCTTACTATAAAATTCCCCTTCTTTTGTTATTCTGATTTCTTTGTTTTGCTGCATGTTTGTTATTATCCCGACCATATTTTCTTAACACTTGCCACACAACTCTTTTGTAACCTATTTCACACCATGTGTTTTCGACATCTAAAGCTCTCGTAGCTTCCAGTTTATTGGTTGAACATTTTATGTATGCTTGTGTTGATTGTTGTAACAATATCCTAGCAGAGAACAGGTGTAACCCCCTAAACTTGGCCTAGACATTATGACTTAATCTCGACGATCACATATCATATTAAGAAAACTTTTATATGTTAAAAACATAGTTGAATTTCATTTTAAAAAATAAAATACATAAAATGATAAAATATGAAAATATATAATGCTAAGTTTCATACAATATATATATATCTGTGTGTGTGTGCGCATATTCCAATAGTGAAATTCCTTATAAGACAAGTTCATAACAAAACACCGATAATACATATATTCCAAGATAATAATAAAAATATGTGTCACCAAAAAATAGAAAAACTGAGCATATCGAAATATACAATGTACAAAAAAGTGATCGGTCGATCCTTCTGATGCCAAATATGATAGCCTTCTATTTGGTACTATATAAAAATTAAAAAATGAGCTTAATTGCCCAGTTTGCTCATTGAATTGTATAAAACATACAAATAAGTGCTTTAGTAAAATTTATTTTATAAAACATGCTTTTAAAAAATGAATAATACCCCCATCTAAACACCAGAATGTGTAGGTTCCCTTGAACTATACACCCACCTGTACACCCGTTAAGGACCAACTACAATGACTTATCTTGTGCATAAATTAGAGGAGCCTACAGTAAGGTCTTACAAGTCATAGACTAAGCATAGGATACATTCTTTAATAATACCCCTCAATGATAGTAAATATGCATGTATTCGAATGAAAATGATAGTTTAATTCTTTAAAACATGAAAAAAAACTCATATTCCAAAATCAAATAACAATTTTATCTGAGAAGTCTAGTAAGGTAGCCTACGATCGGGTCTTTCTATCAAGGTCAAAGACAGTGCTAGATCCTACGAATCGAAAGAATTGTATCAAAATCCTAATACAATTTATAACAATTGTACTTAAACAATTTACAAAAGCCTACGGGTAGCTCTCAAAGAATGTGGACCATATAGATCAGCTGGATGAGCATCGTTGGATTTAATTGGTCCTCGATCAGGGGAAGCACGAGTACCTTCATAAAAGTGCAATCCCAAATCAATACTATATTCAATACCCAAGTAATCATGTAAAATGCTAAAATACTAAGCATTTTTATATTAATTTGCTCATTTCAGGGCTTTTGAGTTAGAATTTTGCAAAACGAGTCGCAAAATCGGACTAAATACATCAAAAAACATAAAGAGAGAGTTTTTCGAAAAGGTGAACGATGATCAACGGTAATATTCAACGCCATCCAATGATTAACGTTTAATAATCAATCAGTTTGGTCCGGTTCAATTAGATTAGTTCAGTCCAGTTTGGTTGGGCCGATATGGACCGATTCGGTTGGGCTAATCTGGACGAGTTTAGTTGTGTTGATCTGGTTTGGATCAGGTTGAGTAGACGGGTCAAGTTAGGTCAGCGGGTCAGGTTGACCAACTTCTAAATGTCGACCAGGTAGTGGACAAGCACAACATGTAGCAGTGGCGCATGGGGCAGTTTTAGGCTACGAAAAAATTCCTAAAATTATTTTGAATGGTTTTGAGACATTTACAAAGCTCAGTTCACAAAGGTGGATGATAGAGAGCTCAATATTGACTCATTTAAAATTTTTTGTTGCTAACCCCTCTATACAGAGGTGGCAATGGTAACATATCAAACACCAATGGACTCAGGATTACACAAGGATCACGATGGTATGGGAGGTATCAAAAAATGGAGCTACGATTTATGACGAAACGTCAGTTAAAGTTTTTCCAGGAAAGGTTTCTATAAAAGGAAAATAGAGAGAGATTTCAAACTTTCGAAAAATGAAAGTTTCTGGTTTCACAACTGTAACACCTCTTTCCATATACGTTCCCGAACACGAGTAAGAGATGTCACATGCTTTTAAAACAATTTTTGTATTTGAAAATAGTAAATTTTTGTTTCTTTAAATAATACGATCTAATAATAAAACATTTAAAAACGTCATTTACTACTAATATGTAATATAGTGTCTATATGCATTATATAATAGTTTAAGTTTGGTGATAAATGTAATACTACAAAAATATATTTCAACCATTCCTACCAGAGCATCATAACATAACAAAATACATGCCAACTAGTAATATCAAAAGAGCATCTAAATATGTCATATTGTTACTGATGAAGCAACCCTTGACAGATGATATCAGCTGCCCTCATCACTCTAAAAAGTACATTATAACCTACGCAGAAAACAATCACACGCTATGTATTCATTGGACTCTATACTAACAATTTCAGATTAGTAATTCATTAAGAATAACATCCTTGCACAAATATTACCATAGTACAACAAATGTACTACTACAAGAATGCAATAATGCATTGAACAAAATCGATCGATAACCACCTTATTCAAGGTATTACAATTGCACCTATGACTCTCAATGTACATACATAGGCTATTTTATCTAATTCCCAGATTAAACATTTATTCCAAAACAACAATGGATGATAAATAGTGTAAAACACATCCATTCCTTTTAGGGTAGTTCATACCCTAAAATCATTCAATAAAAAGATTTTTCTTAAAACTTTATGAAAATATTTCAAAATGAATTAAAAACATGCTTAATAAAAACTCGAGGTAGACTCATCGAAAGTCTTCCTCATATCATATAAGTACATAATAAATGCACTCACCTCGTATGCCTCACTATTATGCCTTATTATACATATCTGACTATTATTGAACTTTTTCCTTGCCTTTCAATTTTCTTGTATCACGAGTTCGATCACGATCTACACAAGTATCAATGTATATCACATACAAATATAAAATACATGTTAGTATTCTTACTAACATTTTAAGCACAATAATAATGCACAAAAGTACTACGATTTTTGAATTATTATAAAATTCATCTTAACTTTTCCTTGTACTCATAATGGTCCATTGCAATTATTTCTTCAATTCAAGTCTGAAACAACTAAATAAAATTTCCAGCATCTAATTTCTAGTCTAATACCTCAACAATGCCATTATTACTACTTAAGTCACTAACTTTCTTAATACATACCATTTGATGCACAAACTTTGCTAACTTCCTAAAAGAGCTCAATTACACATTGTAACATCAACTCAAGCCATTTAATATAAAATTCCAGCAATCTACATCAACTACTGGGTAGTTACACATTTACCCTATTGTAACACCTTTTTCTCATATACGTCCCTGAACACAAGTTAGAGATGCCACATGTCTTTTAAAACATTTCCCATACTTGAAAACTAGTAAAAAAATTTTAATAATATAGTTTAATAATATAATATATATACTTCTACTATAAAATGAGTCTAAAACCCATATTAGAATAATAAAAACTTTTTTTACAGGTATACATGCCAATCAGAAATTTAAACAATAGTAGGATGTCATTATTGATACCGGTAAGTAGTCTTCGATGATTGATGCCAAATGTAATTCCTTACTCCACTTGCTTCTTTTACCTACGCATGAAAATTATCACACGCTAAGTATACACTTAGTTAGGCATAAGGAATTAAGTAAAAAAAATTTAAAAACATAAGTAAACCATCTTGTGACATGGAATTTATATCGAATGAGCATTGAAATGTCTTTAGGAATTTATTTTCTTCTATGTGCCTATGCTAGTGAGATTCTAACATGTGGTTTGAAATGTATATGTCTTATAATGATGCTCATTTAGATTATGATTGAACTCAAGAACAAGAAAAATTATAGTTAAGGATGAATATGAATTTCTAAGGAAGGTTTGCAAGCTAAGGACACTAGGTGAGTGGATATCTATTTTGTATTTATGCTATTGTTCAAACATTGGCTTGCGATGAGCCTGTAACGAAGTTACTATTCTAAGAAGTAACTCATAATGTTGTGTGATTGTGTGATTCATGCATACATGTGCATTTGGTGAACGAATAAAATTAGTGGATAAGCTGAAAATGAAAATTAGTGAAATATGCTCAGATTTGTGATCGAAACAATAAGTTCAGAAAATCACCAGAAATTCTACATAAGTGATTAGAGAATGAATCTTATATCGTTGGATTTTTTATCAGTCGAGTTTTTTAAAAAAATAAATGGATACTGATTTCGAGGAGTTTACAAAAAGATATGAATTTTTAATGAATGATAAGTCAGAAAACAGGGTAGCAGATCCTACTCCAAATAGCTTATGTAAGTCAACTTTGAAAATATTTCTTTGTATTTTAGTCTAGTTTCCATTGGTATAAATAGAATAATTCTTGAGTTTATAGATTAATACAAAATAATATTTCTTTGAAGGTAGTACAATGCAAATTTTAGGGTTTATTCCCTTCAAGTCAACTATAGTCCAATCTATAGTTTCCTATTTTGTGCTAAGACATTTATCAAACTATGTTCTTGCTCAGGTATAAGACTAACATATATTATAACATGAAAGGTTTCATCACTACTTAGATAAGCATATTTAAGATGCGATGGCAAAGGCTTGAGCTTCAAGGTAGATGCATATTGTAGAGAAAGTTTTAGAGGAACAAATTCATCAAAATCTAGAGGTTCAAATCGCGTATTTCGCCTAGCTACTACCAAGATAGATTGTTGCACCTCCGCTAAAACATCCTCAGACTCCTCAATACCTTCATCTTCATTTAGTGTCTCATAGTCTTCAAGCTATACAAAATTGTTGCAGTAAAATTATGTAGCTTTCTCTTCATCCATCAAGTCCATGTCCAATACACATTAGCACTCCTTCGAATCGTCTACATATTTGAGTGTGTTAAAGACATTAATGGTCACACTCTAATCAACCACTCAATGGTGAACTCACCCTTGTCACAATCGATTTGAATGTGATCACTGGCTTTAAATGGCCACCACAGAATAATGGGCAAATTATCATCGGGCTTGCAATAAGGGATGAGAAAACCAATTGGGAACAAAAACTTACCACATTTACTATGATATCTTCAATCGTTCCCTTGGGACAAACATGAGATCGGTCAGCTAGTTATAATATTACTGTGGTAGGTCTTGCATTACCCATCATAAACTTACAAAAACAATGATTTGGGCATTAAATTTACACTCGACCCAATATCACATAGGGCTCTTCCCACATAATTATCACATATAGAACATGGAATAATGCAATGGACAGGCTCATTTTTGCTTTTGCGACAGTTTACTCAGTGTAGAACAATATTTTTTTGTTGTAGCAGTTATTTCAACTTTCATCTTCTTTGTGATAATTTCCTTAAAAAACTTAGTATATTCAGGCATCTGATTAATGGCCTCCAATAGTAGGATATTGATATATAATTGGTCAAGGATATTAACAAACTTCTTAATACATTATGCTTTTTCAATATCACTTGGGAGATTGCCTTGTGGGCAAGCATGTAATGATGTAGCATATGCTTATTCCCTTAAAGACTAAAGAAGCACAATGATGACATCCAGTTCAAGAAGTTTGCTGACATCCTTGACTAGTTATATATCAATGTCTCACTCTTGGAGGACATTGATCAAATGCCAACATAAGCTGAGTTTCTCAAGGAAGTTGTCACAAAGAAGAAGGTTGAGAAGTTTGAAATAATTGTTATAGTAAAAAAATATTGTTCTGCATAAGCAAAAAGATAATGGAATCTTTATTATACCATGTTCTATAGGTGATAACAATGTGGGAAGAGTCTTATGTGATCTTGGGTCGAGTATGAATCTGGTGTTCAATTTAGTGTTTTTGAAGCTCAGGATATGGCAGTTCATACCCTAAAATCATTTAATAAAAATCATTTTCATAAAACTATGAAAATATTTCAAAATGAGTTAAAAACATGCTTAGTAAAACACTCGAGGTTGATTCACCGCAAGCCTTCCTCATATCATATAAGTACATAATAAAATGCACTCACTTTGACACTTTATACACAAGTCAAAATTTAAACCTCACTAAGCTTTAAGTTTGATGCTCTAGCATAAATCAGGAGAGCAACATAACCTAGACTGTCAGCATAAAAATGACCAGTCAGAGGAAGTAGTGACTGAATACACCGATGAAGTGGAAGAACACCCACCATCACCTGATCCATAGCATCCAGTAAATCTGTGACCAGACGTCATTTGAAGAGGTTATTGGGATGTGCATTCGACTCACCTCCCAAGGAAGAATCACCTTAGGTGTTTGGGGAGCAAGGCGACACCACCACAGTGAGGTACCAACCTTGCATTTGCATTCATGTAATTTAGTTAAGTTAATCTAGTTTTCATGCATTGAGGAAAATGATTCTCTCAAGTTTGGAGGAGGTATTGTTCATAGTTAAGCTTTTGCATTGATACTATTAGCATAATTTTGTTGTTGCATTAGATAGGTTGAGTTAGTTTTTGTTGGAATAAAATTAATGATGCCCGATCATGATAAATATTTGCTATGGTGTATTTGAATGTAAATTACTATTAAGATTGATAGAACCAACTTTATGACTTGATTCTTTGTGATTCATTGATATCTGCTTCTATGCCTTCCATGCTTAGGGAACTTAGATTTTTTTAAAAGACCTCTTTCATTATGTAGTATAACTTGATGAATAATGGACTTAATTGATAAATTCTTGATTAAACTCCCCTGTGTTCATGAATTTTATTAAATTGCGAATAAATGCTTCGACATAATTGTAGAGGGACACTCCTCTTTGCTATAACATTGCCTGGAAACTCCTTTTGAATAAATGGTAGCTATAGAATATGAGTGAATGAAAGTAGTCACAAGATGACTCTTCTCAATAGGCTAGGAAATGGGGTGTTGTCCACTTCATTTTAAAGTCTAGGAAAGCAGTTGTGATAGGCTGACCCCTCGTAGAAATGTTAAAAAAATCTTAATTAAATTACTTTAAAGAAATAGGAGTAATTGTGTGCTTAAAGGTTAAAGAAATGTTAAAGCATAATATATGACTTGCCTAGAAATTTTTCTAACCTTGTTAAGCATTAACTGGATGCAATCATGCACACATACATGCAAAAGATCTGGTTCCAAGGAAATGTTCTTGATGTCTTAATATGTCTAGCAAGTTGAAGCTAATTTTTTCTTAGGGTTGAATTTCAATCCCACATTACTTCCTCAACTCAACTTTTACCAAAAATTTTTTTTTTCTGTTGATTACTATCCATTGCTTTAGGACAAACAATAACTTAAGTTTAGGGGTGTGATAACCCAGTAAAAAGACTATATTTTGTGCCTTTTTACTTAGGTTATTGGTTGTCAACAAGCTTATGTCATAGAATTTAGTTTCATTTAGGTCATATAATTGTATGTATTGGAAAAGTTTTGTTGCAATGTATTTTTCTTGCTAAAACTGATACTACTCAAGGGAAAGGTCTTGTGTTTGTGATGTTTTGTAGGTGAAGAGAGCAAAGGAGAAGTTATGGTTGTTGTTGCATTCTGGATAAGGAGATCGGAAAGACTGCTAAGCTGATGAAGATAAAAATGTCGCATCAATTTAGGATAACAAATATGGGAACAGAAAAGGAAAAAATAGCAAAAATATCAAGGCACAGTGCTATCCAGCCACACGTGATACATTGCCATGTTGTCACTTTTGGTACTACTTGCCAACCTACCCTTTCTATTCACGTGAAGACCATGAATCTTATGGTACAAAGGGAATTTTTTGTCCCAAAACCCTAGTAAATTCCCTACTATAGATATCTAAAGGTACCCAACATTTAAGATATATTTTGGGAGAGGTGACCTAAGAGAGAAGAGTTAAAGGGGTTGCACCAAGCTTCCATTTTTCCTCATTTATCATCTTTTTCATAGTGTCATCCATAGTCGAGCTTTGAAAGGGTAGCAACTAGGACCTTAAGAAAGGTTACCATTCCAATTCCCTTTTATCCAATTTATCCAAGCCTCACATAACACTTTCACTTAAGTTCCCAACTTTTCCATAATTGTTATTTAATCCTCAACTTTTACCAACATTCAAAAATGACCCAATTTTACACTCTAACATCAATTTCAACATTCTAACATTAATTTCCAGCATAGTACACCAACTATGAAACAATTACAAATTAACCTCATAACTTTCTATAATTTCTTAATAGATCACCCAACTTTCATAAAATTACAAATTGGTCCAAACAAATTTCTAAAGCTTTTAGAACATTCTTAACATCATTTATAAGCCATGGATTTTTTTTTAAATTTTCCCTAGTTATTTCCTTAGGGTCGAAAATCATAGGGGGTTAGGGTTCCATAGTTTTCACTTTATTCGAGCATGAAATCAACCTCTATTCAACATTTTGAGGTTTCTACAATCAAATCCTAACTTAATTTCATCAAATCACAACTTTCCCCTAACTTAGGGTTTAGGCAGAATTCACTTGATCCATTTCTAGGCGTTTTAAACATCAATCAAGCTCAAAATCCATCATTAATTCATGAAACCCTAACATGCACATAAACCCTAAAATTTAGGATATTAACATTCAAGAAAGATTAGCATGCAATAATGGTACCAAATGATAGAACAATTGTCTATTTCACGTTTTAATCTTAAAATCAAAGGAAATTGCTCAAAAATTATAAATAAATTTTCTCTCATCTATGGTTGAAGCTCTCATCCATGGCTGATTTTGAAGAAGAATTTCCATGAAATTTCTAGTTAATTTCATGTACATTTTCCATTTATTAAGTTTAAATTAATTTTTACCATTGTCCATGAAATTCTACCATTAATGAAACTTGATAATCACGTCCATACATTGATCCATAACAATTATCATCTTCTACAATCAAAGATGAACAAATTATTTTAAAGTTGTATAACCTTGGCCATGCACTTTTCCAAAAATTTCAATCTTACCATTTTCATGCAACGATTCAAATTGATCATGGATATAATCTCTCAAATTTAATGATACATATTAATTCCCATCATTTTATAATGTGAAAATAATATTTCCAAGTTTAATTTAATATCTGTAAAATTTTCTCATAATTTTATTTGATCCAATTTACCGAATTTTACCGAACTTCAACACTTTATAGCTTTCAAATAGATATCTGTTTAAAATTACACTTTTGGTCCTTTAATTTTCCAAACTTTATACTTTGGTTACTAAACTTTCAAATTTTACATTTTGGTCACTAACCAAATTTTTGGGGTATTATACCCATACATTTTCAAAATTACTAAAAAAGTCCCCCAACTTTTGAAAAATTATGAAATGGTCCAAATTTTTTCTAAGGCTTATAGAATCATTCCTATATTATTTCCAACCCCTACATAAATTTTATCTCCTTACAAAGCTTAGGTCGAATGCATTGAATGCTTTAAAGCTAGGGTTTTCATGATTTATTCTATATTCAAGCATGAAATCAGCCTCTATTCAACTTTTTAAAGCCTATACAATAAAAACCCCTAACTCAAATTCATCAAATCATATCTTTCCCCAAACTTATGGTTAGGTCGAACATACTATAAGCTTGTATATGTGATTGTAATCATCAAACAAGCTTGGAAATGATTCTACAACCTCAATAACCTCAAAATACATCATCAAAACTTGAAACCCTAACATGAACATAAACCCTAAAATTTGGTATCTTTGAACTTAAGAAAGATTAGCATGCAATATTGGTACCAAATTATAGACCTTGTCGAATAGAACAATTTTCTATTTCACGTCTTAATCCAAAAAAACAAAGGAAATTGCTTGAAAATGAAAAACAAAATTTTCTCTTACCTAAGGTATGGCTCATGACAATGTATGGAGAAGATGAACAAGCTTACATGAAATTTTAAGTTAATTTCATGTTAATTTGTCATTTATTTAAGCTTAAATGATTCTAAAATTCATTTAATTGAGAAATGACAATTTTACCATTAATGAAACCATATGTTTATATCCATACCAAGCCACATAATCCTTATCATCTTCCCAAAGTCAAAGATGAACAAATAATTTTCCCTTTACAACTTTACCCATGCTCTTTTCCAAAACCTTCAATCTTACCATTTTCATCCAACGATCCAAATTGAACATGGAAATAAACTCTCAATCCAATGATACATATTATTTTCCATCATTTTTAAATGTGGAAATAATATTTTCAAGATTGATTTAATAACCTTCAAATTTTTTTCCAAAATTTATATTCAATCCAATTTACTGAATTTTTACCAGACTCTAGCATTTTCTAGCTTTTAACACAAATTTCATATCAAGAATATGATTCCCAGCAAAAGTCATTCTTGGGATTGAATTATTCACTTATGGTGTAAAAACTATTTTTAGGAAAATTACCACTTTGATTTCTAAACTTTTCCCAGTTTTATACTTTGGCTACTAAACTTTCAAAAATTATGATTTGATCACTACCAAAATTTTGGTATTCCAACAACAATTTTGTTGAACTCCAATAGAGACTTAACCCAGTCATAAAGAAAGTGGGAATGAAAGAAATTATAAAGTGGCTCGATGCTAGGGTAATTTATCCTATATCCATTAGTTCAGTGGTCAACCTGGTATAATGTGTGCCCAAGAAAGGAGGTGTGACCGTGGAGAACAACAAGGACAATGAACACTTATCTATGAGGACTATCACGGGTTGGAGGATTTGTATGCACTAACAAAAGCTCAACAAGGAGACAAAGAAATACTATTTCCTATATTTTCATCGATCAAATGCTAGATCGATTGGCGGGAAAATCCTTTTATTTCTTATGCGATGGATACTTAGGGTACAATCAGATTGCTATAGCACCAGAGGATTAAGAGAATACAATATTCACTTACCCATATGGAACTTATGCCTTTAGAAGGATGTCATTTGAACTTTGTAATGCTCCAGCAACTTTCCAAAGGTGATGTTGTAGATCTTTATGGATGACTTCTCAATCTCAGGTGATGATTTCGATAAATGCCTTGAAAATTTAGCAAAGGTGTTAAAGAAATGTGAAGAAGCTGACCTAGTGTTGAACTAGGAGAAGTGTCACTTTATGGTAACCGAAGGCACTATGCTAGGTCATAAGATTTCACACAAGAAAATAGAGGTGGACAAGGAAAAAGTTGAAGTGATCGAGAAACTACCTTCACCCACCATTGTGAAGGTATAAGGAGCTTTTTGGGCCATGCAGGGTTCTATAGGAGATTCATTAAAGACTTCTCTAAAATTTCAAAACCTCTATAAATTTTTCTACATCATAATCAACCCTTCGTGTTTGACAAAGATTGTTACTATGAATTCATAAAGTTGAAGGAAAGACTTCTGTCAACACCCATATTTGTCCTATAAGATTGGACTGCTCCATTTGAATTGATGTGTGACGCGAAAGATTATGCCGTGGGAGCAGTTATAGAGCAAAGGCTAGGTAAAATCTTTCATGTTTTTATTATGCTATCCATACCTTAAGTGGAGCACAAATGAACTACACAGCCACTGAAAAAGAATTACTTATTGTAGTTTTTGCATTTGACAAATTTAGGGCATATTTAATAGGGACTAAAGTCATTGTGCACACCGATCATTCGACAATTAAATACTTAATTAACAAGAAAAATGAAAAACTTCAATTTATTAGATGGATATTCCTATTACAAGAATTTCACTTAGAGGTTAAGGATATGAAATGAATTGAAAATCAGGTTGCTAATCATTTATCTAGGCTAGATAACACAACTGAATGACATGACAATTTAGAAATCAAAGAGGAATTCCCTACGAGAAAATTTTATTTGTTGCGGTAATTCCGTGGTATACTTACATAGTTAACTTTCTTGTTAGTGGTGTTTTTCTTTCTAATTTAAATAGCCAAGGCAAAAGGAAGTTCATGCATGATGTATGACACTACCAATGGGATGGGCCTTATTTATTCAAGCAATGTGTTGATCAAGAAATTATAAAGTATATCCCTGAAGAAGAGCAAAAGGAGATTCTATTCCATTGTCGTAGTGCCCTATGTGGAAGTCATGTTGGAGATGTTAAGACTGTTGTAAAGGTCTTACAATCTGGATTCTATTGGCCCACACATTTTAAAGATGCACACGATTTATATAAGAAGTGTGATAGATTTCAATTAAATGGGAACAGTTCGAGGAGACATGAAATGTTGTTGCAAAATATATTGGAAGTGTAGCTCTTCGATGTATGGGGAATTAATTTTATGGGAACCTTCATATATTCCTTTGGAGATATTTACATACTCCTAGCAGTGGACTATGTTTCCAAATTGGTTGAGGCTGTGGAAACACCAAGAAATGACTCTAAGACAGTGTTCAAGTTCATTCGCAAGAACATCTTCATGCGATTTGGAGCACCTAGAGCCATTATAAGCAATGAAGGCACCCATTTTGATAACAAGTTAATTGCTAAAGCATTACAGTCGTATGAGGTGCAACATAAAATTTCTACAGCATATGACTTGCAAACCAACAGGCAAGCTGAAGTCTCCAACCGAAAGATCAAGCTAATTCTTGAGAAGGTGGTGAACTTGAAACGGAAGGATTGGTCCCCAAAACTTGATGAGGCACTCTAGATATATCATACAGTATTAAAACACCATTAGGTATGTCACCTTTCAAGATTGTCTATGGTAAAGCATGTCATCTTTTCGTTGAGCTAGATCATAAAGCTTAATGGGTAATTAAGAAGCTCAACATGGATGCCCAACTAGCTATTGACGGAAGAATATTGGAGCCAAATGAAATGTAATAATTTCATGCTCAAGCTTATGAAAATGCCTCAAGGTCATCACTGGAGACCCCATTCTATGAGACAACGCCTCAAGGTCTATGATGGAGCCTCCATTCTATGAGACAAGTCGGCCCTTCTCTTCCACGACACATGACAGTTTACACCTTCTATCTTTCTTCTTTTTTTATAGTATTTTCTTTCAGTAATTTGTACATAAATAAATTATTTTAACAATTTTCTTTAAGTTTTCTTATTATAGGTGGCATTTTGGGGGGAAAGCTTGAAAATTTGAAACCAAAACCCTAATTGTTTAAGGGTTTAGGTTCCAAAAATAAGAGGAAAAAGCTAATTTTTATTTTATTTTTTCAAACCATCCAATCAAATATTTTCTCATCATTTCTTTCCTTTTTCTCTTCCACCTTTTTACTTTTTCACTAACTCCCTATTAATTTCCCTTTTCCCAAAATCCCTCCATCACATCATCTCACTCACCCTCATTTTTTCCTTTTAACTGTCCATCCCCTTTTCTTAATTTATTTCACTTTTATTTTCTTTAGTTTTTTTCTCTTAAACTTATTTTTCCCCAAGGTAAATATGCATTAGCCACCGTCCCCAAGCTTTAGTTCATCCATCTATTTTCTTTTGTGTTACAGTAAGCATGACACACTACAAGAACACTTTCAATGCTCCTTCCTTTTCCTAAAATCAAAAGCAACTCCCCGTGGAAAAAATTAAAGATAAAGCAACGAATGAGAGATTTCAAGATACCGAAGGTCAAAAGGTTTATTTGGAGAAAGGGTTTGTTTTTGCAACTGATGATGAGGATGGCTTTGGCCCCAAGTTCATGGATGTCACATCAAAGCACAAGTGAAAAATCTACGCTCTAGCGCTTGTGAGGAAATTCTATGCTCAACTCACTAATCCATCAAAGCATGTTATTTTTGTGTGTGGCTAGAAGATCCGTTTCACCCCATCTTCTATAAATTGATTCTTCAAGCTTAAGAATATTATCTTTCACCATACGAAGTTTTCTTTTGATATCGATGACAAGACGTACGATGACATCCTAGAGGATATATGATTTCAAGGCACTCAATGGAAGGAAGATACATCTAGTAAGCTAAGTGTAGAACGGTGTTGCCTCAAACCCAAAGTAAAGTAATGGAATAATTTTCTTAAGGCTAGATAAATGCCCAATTCACACCATACAACCATTTTGCTACAGTGAATGATTCCCTTGAACTCCTTAATTGTGGGGCACCCGATCAATATTTGAGTGGTCATCTTCAATATGAGTATGTTAAACGAAAGAAAAATATGTTGATTTTCCCAATTTATCATTGCCTAACGCCGTAAGAAGAAGGTGGTCGAAGAGGTTTTCATAAAGATCATTCTAGGCAAGGTTGGAATAGTCAATGAAACGTTTCCTAAGCTTATGGGTTTCGATGAAGATGCTCCCAATGAAACACTGGAGCGGTGCACGAAAATAATCGCTACAACGTAATTGGCAGCTGTAGTGGCATCCTATTGACAAACTAAGGAAAAAGTTGAGCACCCGGAGGACAATCTGCATAACTTCTTAACCTATGTGGAGAAGGGGGATGACGTTCTCTCATCATTTTTCAAGAAAATTATGCCCCTGAACACTAATGACTTTTCTTCCTTTCCTGACGAGATCTTGGAGGCACAAAACGATGTTGCAGTACCCACAGAGGGTAACCAACATGCTGATGAAACCCAACCCACTGAGGAAGGCCAATATGATGTAGTTTACTAGCCTAATATGATGCAACCCATAGGGCCTCTCACAATAAAGCCTATCATGATCCGCCCTTCGTCCGAGATAGAGGATGAAAAATATTAACTAATAGAGCAGAAGACCCCAGACTGTATGAATGACGTTAACTAGTCAAAAGAAGTGGTACCCGAATCCACTGATAAAGTCAAGGAACACCCACCATCGTCTAATCTGTTGCATCCAGTAAACCCGCCCATGACCAGACATAGTTTGAAGAGATCGGTGGGGTATTTATTAAACTGGCCTGTTGTGGTATATCTTAAATTAAAACACCTCCACGACCCTTACAAAAACTCAACCATACTAGCCTTAACCCAAGGAAGAATCACATCAGAAATTTAGGGAGCAAAACGACACTGCCACAATGAGGTACCTACATAACATTTGCATTCATTTATTTAATTTATTTAATCTAGTTTTCATACATTGAGGAAAATGCTTCTTTCTATTTTGGGGAAAGTATTGTTCATACTTAAGCATTTGCATCGATAGTATTAGCATATTTTTTTATGACATTAATTAGTTTGAGTTAGTTTTTTATTGGAATAAATTAATGTTGTCCGATGATGATAAATGTTTGCTATGGTTATATTTGAATGTACATGACTGTTAAGATTGATTGAACCAACTTTAGGACTTGATTCTTTTTGATTCATTAATACATGATTGTTCACCTTCTTGATTTTGCAATATGTATATTTCTTTGAGCATAGTAAACACATCTCCTTTGTGTAATACCCCAAAAGTTTGGTTAGTGACCAAAATGTAAATTTCAAAAGTTTGATGGAAAAAGTAGATAATTGGGAAAATTTTAAGAACCTAAGTAGAAATTTTCCTAAAAAGAATTTTTATTCCATAAATGAATTTGGTTAGTGGCCAAAATGTAAATTTTGAAAGTTAAGTGGACAAAGTATAAACTTTAAAAAAGTTTAGGAACTAATGTGTAATTTTAAAAAGTTATATAATACGGATCTGTAAGTGAATAGTTTACCCCCAAGAATGAAGTTTCTATGGGAATCAAATTTTTCATACAGATTTGGTATTAAAACCTATAAAGTGGTAAAGTTTGGTAAAAATTCGGTAAATCGGATCGAATAGAAATTTTGGGAAAACTTGAAGGATGATAAATTAAGTTTAGAAATATTATTCACATTTTAAAATTATGGAAAATAATATGGAACAGTGAATTTGACGATTTAATTCCATATTAAATTTGGATAGTATGATTAAAGTGACAAGATTATAATTTTTGGGAAATTGCAATGGCAAAACGGTAAAGTGATAAATATTTTGTTCATCTTTGACTTTGGAAGATGATAAGGTTAATGACGCTTGGTATTAAGGTAAATATCAAGTTTCATTAACGGTAAATTAGTAAAAATATTTTAATTTTAAAGGTAAATTGGTAATTTAACATTTAATGAATTTTTAATTCATTATTTAATAAAGAAATATGAAGAATTTTCAAGAGAATTTCTTAATCTTCTCAAGCTCTGCCGTGAGCCTTGCCAAGGTAAGAAAACAAATTTCTTTTGATTTTTCAAGCCAATTTATTAGGAATTTGGATCATGTCGTGAAATTAAAATTTGTTCTATTCGAAAAATGCTATCATTTGGTACCATTATTGCTTGCTAATTTGGTTGGTGTTCAAAAATCCTAAATTCTAGGGTTTATGTTCACATTAGTGTTTATGGAATTGATGATGAATCTTGATGTTTTTGAGGTTGTAGATTCATTTTCAAGCGTGTTTGATGATTAAAACATGTTCAATCTTCCTAGAAATGTTTCTTTTATATTTAACCAAATTATAAGTTGAGGACACTTTTGTGTTTTGATGAAGTTTGATTAGGGTTGTGATTGTAGAGATGATGTAAGGTTGGATGGAAATTGATTTTATGCTTGAATCAAATCAAAATCGAGAAAAACCCTAATTTTGGAACTTTGAACCATTCAACCTTGGTATTATAGGATGTGGACAATTCTGAAAAAATTATGTAAGGAATAGAAATGATGTAGGAAGTATTCTACAAGCCTTAGAAATATTTGGGGACCATTCTATAATTTTTGAAAAGTTGTGAGACTAAATCGATAATTTTGGAAAAGTTATGGATTGTTGTGTAATTGTTTAATAGTTGAGGTAATATGCTGGAGATTAATGTTTGAGTGTTGAAATTGAAGTTAAGAAGTGAAATTGGATTATTTTGGAAAGCTTGTAAAATTTGAGGTTTAAATACAAATATGGAAAGATTGAGAGCTTAAGTGAAAATGTTATGTGAAGTTGGGATAAAAAGGAACTTGAGTGGTCAATTAGAAGTATTAAGGTCAACATTTATGTTGTGACATGGAGATTGTATCGAATAAGCATCGAACAATTTGTTAGAAATTTATTTTCCAAAGTATGCCTATGTTAGTAAGATTCTAACATTTAGTTTAAATTTGTATATGTTTGGTAATGATGTTTCTTTAGATATTGAGTGCTTGAAATCAAGATCAAACATTATTAAAGTTAAGGAGAAGATTATGGATGAAATGGGAAATTCGAAGGAAGGTTGCAAGCTAAGGACACCATGTGAGTGCATATTTAATTTATACTTATGTTATCGAGCAAACATTAGCTAGGGATGAGGCAGTGATAGAGTTAATATGGTAAGGAGTGAATCATAAAATGTTATTTGATTTGTGATGCATGCATATATGTGCATTTGGTGAGCTAATAGAATTAGTGAACAAGTTGAAAATGCAAATTGGAGAAATCTGCTTAGAATTTATATTATGGACAGTAAGTTTAGAAAATCACTATAAATTCTAAAAAAATGAGTAGAGAATTATTTTTATGCCTTGTATTATTATATCAGACTAGTGTTGTTTAGAAAAAATGAAAATTGATTTCGAGGTATATACAAAAGATATAAATTTTTTTCCGAGGATAGGTCAGAAAACGGGGCAGGTTACTCTGCTCAAAACTGATTATGTCAGTCAACTTTGCAAATTCACCATAAATTGTAAAAATTGAACTAGAATGAGTGAATTATGTGTATTGATTTGAATTTGAGTCTAGTTTCCAGTGGTACAAACAAAATAATTTGTGAACGTATATATTAATACAGAATAATATTTCTTTAAAGGTAGTGCAAACTGCCAATATATGAAATTATGACAAATTTTGGGATTTAACCTAATTAGAAGCAAAGGATCAAGTTAAAGCTTAGTTAGGCTTATATTTTGACTTTCATATAATGTAAAAATGAGTACAATGCATGCATAACATTATACTTGAATGTTTGATACATCCTTGGGTAGGACTTGTTATAAGTCTACCTTGTTTATATGGTCATGATATTTATGGCAATTATCATATAATTGATATATTCTAGATATGTCAAAGGTGAATATAGAATGCATTGATCACTGTTCATTACACATGATGTAATCATTAATACATATGATGTTTATCATAAATATTATTTCGGATATGAACTGCCCAAAGGTTAAATGGTATTGGTATACTTTGCTATGGATGGATCAAATAAAAATAGACTATATGCCCAAGTATGTTATTGGGGGTCAGTGGTATTAATGGCATGCCATAGAGTATAGCAACTGCATATTAGGTAGCACTAAAGTTTATAGCGAAAGCACATAGTGCAGGCCTCAAAGTGTCTAGTGAAGGAACGTGGTACAAAATACTACGGCTTATAAAATGAGCAAGGCTCAACCACAGCACTACGGTGCATTATAAGGTGAGCAAGGCTCGACCTCAGCACTATGGTGCAATATTTGACTCCTATATTTTGGTCCTCATAAAGTTATACTTTGGGGTATGGTTTATTGGTTAATAAATGGTAAACATGCAAATAAACTTACGAGCTAGTGGAATTTGGCAAGTATATTGGTAAGAAACTTGATATCCGATTATATCATGTTAATATATGTTAACATGGTTGGAATACATGTTAAGTGATCATATTGCATTGAATATGGTTATTCATTTGAATTTATTTGTTGCATTGCTTTAAATATTCATACGATGCCTCACTAAGTGTATACTTAGCGTGTGATGATTTTCTCGCGTAGGAAAAAGGAAGTAAGGAGTTGAGCTTGGCATCAATAACCAAGGAAATATTTACAATAACATGATGACATCATACTGTGTTCTAAAAGTTCTAGCTAGCATGTATATAAGAATGAAATGTTTGCAATTTCTTTATATAACTAGTATTAAATAAAATTAAAATTATGAATAAATGTTATGATATTAAACTATGCTAAAAATTATTTGGTTTTTAAATCAAACGTTTTAGACAATCTTACTCATTTTATGAAACAAAACAGAATTGTCTATCACTGTTTGAAACTAGTTTTGAATTGGTAACTAAAAATATTATATTACGGTTTTTCTCTAAATAATTCTTTTATAATAATAAAATAATTGTTCAAGTTATGAAACAAAATTTTACTTAGTTCAATTAGAGAAACGCTTTGAATTTCTGATGTGACATCTATAACTCATACTGGTTCGCGTATACAGGTTATGGGTGTTATATTTATTGGAATCGGAGCTACAAGTTTAGTCGATTCTAGGACTAAACTGATACCAATAAATGTAACACCCATAACTTGTAGCTCATTATAAGGTTCGTTTGATGCCACTCATTACTTATAAAGGTGAATAAATATAGTGTACGAAAAAGATGTGTGTATTCAAGGGTTTGTAGAATGTGATCGAGCAAAAGGTTCAAAAATAATCTAATAATGATAGTAATGTTGTTAGCCACAATTCTACTATTTAGCCTGATAAGAAGATGTATTGGCATAATAGGAAGTTCCAATGTTGGATTAAGGAAAACCCTCGTTTATGCATAAGTAAAGTATTGAGAAAATAATGAAACATTATGCTACAATTGATCCTAAGTGTTTCGTGTGCGCGTAACCCTTTATATTTGAAGGTGAGGGTAAGTAGTATTTGTATATAGTAACTGTCTAGTATGGATTCAAAGTGTTAAGTTTTAATGGACTTGATAGAATTAGCCTTCGAATGTAATTTTTTTAAAAATGAATTGATTTCCCCTAGCATGTAATGATGATCGCTTAAAGCGGTTGACTTTAAAGAATTTGAAAAGTTTTGAGATATTATTGGTAGGAAAAAAGAGTAAACATGTTCCCTACTACGATTTTGGCAGTAACTATTATGAGTTATTTCTATAAGGTTTCTAAGCCATCTTAGTGGATGAGGTGGATACTTAAACTTTCATAGTTAAGTTGGAAGATATTCCAACAGTTCGAGGGTATCCGATTGTGTATCTGCAAAAGTTACATGGGTTAGCTCTAGATTAAGATGTAGAAATTGAAATAAAGATGTTATTGGATATTGCGTTTATCTCCATAGCCCCGTATCGAACGGTTCCAACTGAATTTACAAGACTAAGTATGTCACATGGGATGCACTAGTGTTATTGGGAACAAGAAAGACAAGTTTATAAAATTATGTGTGGATTATCATCCGTTAAATAAGGTAACCAAGAAGAACAAGTATCATCTTCCAAGGATTGGTAATCTTTTGATCAGTTAATAAGGTGCATTGGTGTCTCCCAAGTTGGATCTTCTATCAGGATATTATTAGTTAAATATGAGGAAGAAGATATTCCTAAGAGAGTTTTCATAATTCAATATGAACTGTCATTTTGTTTAACGAATGTTCTTGCGACACTTATGGATTAGATAAACCAAATATTTTAGTTATACTTGGATTAATTAGTGGTAGTGTTCATCGATTTTATTGTGATATGTTGTAAGATATGGGAAAAACATGATATTAGTTTTTGTATAGCTCTTTCAACTATTCGGGAGAAAAATTATATGCTAAGTTAGCCAAGTGTAAATGTTGGTTGTCTAAGGTTGTATTCCTTGGACATGTGAACTCAGCTAAGGGGATAATAATATATATATCAAGGAATCACGAGATATAGTCGAATGATGAATTCCAAATAATGTTTTTGAATTTCAAAGTTTCTTGGGATTTGTTGGTTACTATCGAAGGTTCATAAAGAACTTTTCAATGATTATATTCCCTGTGGCCAAGTTATTGAGGAAAGACATGTTATTTATTTAGACTGTTATTTGCCAATAAAACTTTGAGATGTTGAAAAACATACCGACATAAGCTCCAAGGTCAATATAAAGAATCGGGAAAATATTATGTGAATTATAGTAATGTGTTTCATAATAGATTGGGATGTGTGTTCGTACAAAAGGAAAAGCTTTGGTTTATGCTTCAAAGCAACTATAGAATCATAAAAGAAATTATCTGACTCGCGATCCTGAGTTAGGAATAGTTGTGTTTGCTTTATATTATACGGATCTCAAATGTAAAAAGTATTTGTTGACTCAAAGGAGTGAAAAGAAAGGAAATGGATGGAATTCCTTAAAGAATGACGACGTGCTTATTAACTGCAAACAGAAAAGGTTAATGTGGTGGTTGATACGATAAAGCCAAAAGAAATTTTTATTCTAAGATTTTTGAATACTTGTTTATCTTTAAAGGAAGATGGTGTTTTTATTGTATAGTTAAATTTAAAGCCTATGTTATTCGATCGAATAAAGGATCTTAAGAGAAAAGATGAAAATTCTCGTGCTTGTCAAAGATAGAAGAAGAAAAATGAGAGTATATAAACAATGAATGTTTATATTATCGAGGAAAGAGTATATAAACATGTATGAAAAGAGTTATCATTGAGCTTATTTCTAAATGGTTGACATGTCAATGAGTTAAAATAAAGTATCTAGTACCTTCTGAATTATTATAAACAATTTAATCCCTTAGTGGGAGTAGGTACGAGTTATAATGGACCTTGTAATGGGAAAATATTATTTAAGATAATCTCAATATAGTTATTGATCGACAAAAGTCTTGCACATACTTGAAAAGAAAAGAGATTGAACACCAAGAAGGTGATAAAGAAGTATTTCTTTAATTATCACTTTGGGGAAAATATTACGGTTTAGACGTAAAGAAAGTCGAGTATGAGATTTATTGAACCTAAAAAGATTATATAAAGAAAAAAGAAAATAAGTTGGATCAATGACTATCAACTAGAATTGCCTCTGGAAATGGACAATATTCATAATGTTTTTCATGTGTCGGTGCTCAGGAGGTATTAATAAGATTCTTCGCATATTATCACCCCGGGGGAAATAGAGATTTGCCCAGATTTGACTTATGAAAAAGAATCAGTACCTTTAAAGTTCAACAAAGAAAGCAAAGTGTGAAAAACTGCATCATTGTCTATTTACAACATGCACGTATTGAAAATTTGAGGATGAATTTTCTTTATGGGGAAGAATTGTAATACCCCAAAATTTTGGTTAGAGACCAAAATGTAATTTTGAAAGTTAGATGTCAAAGTAGAAAATTGGGAAAAGTTTAAGGACCTAATTAGAAATTTTGCCAAAAATAATTTTTATTTCATAAATGGATTTGATTAGTGACTAAAATGTAAAATTTGAACGTTAAGTGGCCAAAGTATAAACTTTAAAAAAGTTTAGGGACTAAAGTGTAATTTTAAAAAGTTATGTAATTCAGCCGTGTAAATGAATAGTTTACCCACAAAAATGACATTTCTGTGGGAGCCAAATTTTTCGTACATATTTGGTATTAAAACCTATAAAGTGATAAAGTATTGTATAAATTCGATAAATCATATCGAATATAAATTTTTGGAAAATTTGAAGGATGATAAATTAAGTTTAAAAATATTATTTCCATATTTTAAAATGATGGAAAATAATATTGAGCATTGGATTTGAGGATTTAATTCCATGTTAAATTTGGACTGTTGGATTAAAGTGGCAAAATTGTATTTTTTTGGGAAATTGCAAGGGCAAAATGGGAAAGTGGGAAATATTTTGTTCATCTTTAACTTTGGAAAATGATAAGGTTTATGAGGCTTGCTATTAAGGTAAATATCAAGTTTCATTAACGGTAAATTAGTAAAGATATTTTAATTTTAAGGGTAAATTGATAATTTAGCATTTAATGAATTTTTAATTCATTATTTAATAAAGAAAGATGAAGAATTTTCAAGAGAATTTCTTCATCTTCTCAAGATCTTTCGTGAGCCTTGCCAAGGTAAGGAAAAAAATCTTTTGAATTTTCAAGCCAATTTATTAGGAATTTGGATCATGTCGTGAAATAGAAAATTGTTCTATTTGAAAAACACTATCATTTGGTACCATTATTGCTTTCTAATTTGGTTGGTGTTCAAAGATACAAAATTCTAGGGTTTATGTTCACATTAGGGTTTATGGAATTGATGATGAATCTTGACGTTTTTGAGGTTGTAGATTCATTTTCAAGCTTGTTTGATGATTAAAACATGTTCAATCTTCCTAGAAATTTTTCTTTGATATTCAGCTAAATTATAAGTCGGGGAAAATTTGTGTTTTGATGAAATTTTATTAGGGATTTGATTGTATAGATGATATAAGGTTGGATGGAAGTTGATTTCATGCTTGAATCGAATCAAAATCGAGCAAACTGATGAAAAAAACTAATTTTGGAACTTTGAACCATTCGACCTTGGTATTAAAGGATGAGGAAATTTCTAAAAAAGTTATGTAATGGTCGAAAATGATGTAGGAAGTATTCTACAAGCCTTAGAAAAATTTGGGGACCATTTTGTAATTTTTAAAAAGTTGAGGGACTAAATTAACAAATTTGGAAAAGTTATGGATTATTGTGTAATTTTTTAATAGTTGATTTAATATGCTGTAAATTAATTTTTGAGTGTTGAAATTGAAGTTAGGAAGTGAAATTAGATTATTTTGGAAAGCTTGTAAAAGTTGAGGTTTAAATAAAAAATATGGAAAGGTTGTGAGCTTAAGTGAAAATGTTATGTGAAGTTGGGATAAAAGGGAACTTGAGTTGTCAATCTAAAGTACTAAGGTCAACATTTATGTTGTGACATGGAAATTGTATCGAATAAGCATCGAAAAATTTGTTAGAAATTTATTTTTCAAATGATACCTATGCTAGTAAGATTCTAACATTTAGTTTAAATTTGTATATGCTTCGCAATGATGTTTCTTTAGAGATTGAGTGCTTGAAATCAAGATCAAACATTATTAAATCTACGGAGAAGCTTAAGGATGAAATGGGAAATTCAAGGAATGTTGCAAGCTAAGGACACCAGGTGAGTGCAAATTTAATTTGTATTTATGTTATCGAACAAACATTGGCTTGCGATGAGCCAGTGACAGAGTTACTATGGTAAGAAGTGACTCATAAAATGTTATTTGATTTGTGATGCATGCATATATGTGCATTTGGTGAGCTAATAGAATTAGTGAACAATTTGAAAATGCAAATTGGTGAAATATACTTAGAATTTATGTTTTGGACAGTAAGTTTAGAAAATCACTATAAATTCTAAAAAACTGATTAGAGAATTATTTAATACCTTGGATTCTTATATCAGTCTAATTTTTTTAGAAACGAAAACTGATTTTGAGGTATATGCAAAAATATATGAAATTTTAACCGATGATAGGTCAGAAAACGGTATAGCAGATTCTACTCTAAACAAATTATGTCGGTCAACTTTGAAAATTTGCCATAAATTGTACAAATTGAACTAGAAGAAGTATATTATATGTATAGATTCATATTTGAGTCTAGTTTCCATTAGTGCAAATAGAATAATTTTTAAAGGTGTATATTAATAAAGAATAATGTTTCTTTAAAGGTAGTGCAAACTGTCAAGATAAGAAATTATGACAAATTTTGGGATTTGACCTTAATTAGAAGCAAATGATCAATTTAAAGCTTAGTGAGGCTTATATTTTGACTTATATATAATGTAAAAATGAGTGCAATGCATGCATAACATTATACATGAATGTTTTATACATCCTTGTGTAGGACTTGCGATAAGTCTACCTTGTTTATATTATCAGGATATTTATGACAATTATCATATAATTGATATATTCCAGATATGTCAAAGGTGAATATAGAATGCATTGATCATTTTTCATTACAGATGATGTAATCATGAATACATATGATGTTTATCATAAATGTTATTTCGGGTATGAACTGACCAAAGGTTAAATGGTATTGATATACTTTGCCATGGATGGATCAAATAAAAATAGACTATATGCCCAAGTATGTTATTGAGGGTCAGTGGTATTAATGGCATGCCGTAGAGTCTAGCAGCTGCATATTAGGTAGCACTAAAGTTTCCAGCGAAGGCACATAGTGCAGGCCTCAAAGTGTCTAGCGAAGGCACACGGTACAAAACACTACGGTGTATAAGGTGAGAAAGGCTCGACCTCAGCACTACGGTGTAATATTTGACTCCTATACCAGGGTCCTCATAAAGTTATACTTTGGGCTATGGTTTATTGGTTAATAAATGGTAAACATGAAAATAAACTTACTAGCTTGTGGAATTAATGGCAAGTATATTGGTAAGAAACTTGGTATCTAGTTATATCATGTTAATATATGGTAACATGGTTGGAATACAGGTAAAGTGATCATATTGCATTGAATATGGTTATTCATTTAAATTTATGTGTTGCATTGCTTTAAATATTCATATGATTGCCTCACTAAGTGTATACTTAGTGTGTGATAATTTTCACGTGTAGGAAAATAGGAGTAAGGAGCTGCGCTTGGCATCAATCACCTAGGAAATATTTACAGGTAAAAATAATAACATCCTACTATGTTCTAAAAGTTCTAGCTGGCATGTATATAAGAATAAAATGTCTGCAATTTCTTAATATAAATAGTATTAAATATAATTAATAGTATGAATAAATATTATGATATTAAACTATGCTAAAAAATTATTTGGGTTTTAAATCAAACGTGTTAAACAATGTTATTCATTTTATGAAACATAACATAATTGTCTATCACTGCTTGAAATTGGTTTTGAATTTGTAAGCAAAAATATTATGTTATAATTTTTCTCTGAATAATTGTTTTATAATAATTATTCAAGTTATGAAACACAATTTTACTTAGTTCAATTAAATAAATGGTTTGAATTTTTGATGTGATATCTGTAACTCGTATTGGTTCGCGTACACAAGTTATGAGTGTTACACATTGTCTGAAAATTTGTTCTCTCTCAGGTTCAATTGATATCAATGGTCCTTTGGGTTGTCCTCTGGTCATGCACCAATCAATACCTAAAAAGAGAATTAAAGTAGCAAGTAAAACTACACAAAATTAAAGAAGTAAAATAAAAATGCTATAACAAAATGTTAAACTTCCATTTGGAAATCCCCAACAACGGTGCCAAAAACTTGTTGTTGTTGTGAGTATTGTAAATTTATGCAAAAATATGTGCAAGTATACAGAATCAAACAAGTAATTTAGGGTGAATGAGTATCGTCTCCATATGGATTGGAGGAAATTGGAAGTCAAGTCAAAGAACAAATACTAAATTATCTAAGGATAGGTAGTGTAGTGATATGCACAAGTGAAATTGTTGTGGAAAACATAATGTATGCAGATGGTGGTTCAATGGTAGCATGGAAATATCATGGCAAATTAAGATGTGATGGCATTGGGGTAGTGTAGTAGATAAAAATTTTGTGGCAAATTAAGATGTGCTTGAAATGTAAACAACTGAAAATGTCAAGGCAAAGTGAGTTGGGAATTCAAAAATAAATAAGAAGACTAATAATCCTTACACAAACAAGCCGCAATGGGAATGAATGGTGGGGTTACTCAGGAATCCTAAGTCTTTTCTATTAGAATGGTTCAAGTTTCTATGGCTTACTTGCTCGATTGAGTTTACTAAGAGTGCCCATACGCTATCTCTAGTCAAGGAACCTTACAGATAAAAGTGAGATGATAATGTCTTTTATTGTGAACAGTAGCATTAAACCTATCGAATAAACACTACTCCTTTTAGTCGTTGAAATCCTATACTTATCTCTAAGGGTGGATTAGGTTTTATTTGGCAGCCAAAACCAATTGCTCACATTGATCTTTCCTTAGTTTCTCTAAAACACTAAGGACCTTTTACCTACTTTCTATCGAACACAAAGTGTTTTACCTAAGAAATGGACACTCCCATAGCTCGTACAGTCCTAAGTAATTAAACATAATGAGCACAACAAATAATAAACATAAAGACTTTAACCATTCATTAAAACAAACACTTAATCATCCATAAATGAACTCCACCAAATAAGGCTTATTTAATGATGGGGTTCGTATCATCCATGAAAATAATCTTTTCTATACAACCCAATAAATAGAATAAAAATAAAAGCATAAGGTTGGATGAAACTACTAACGCACACTGTCAGTTACTACTCAGACTACCATGAACCACCTTAACGACACAAACTTCTCTCAAATGCTTAGCTCTCTACTCCTTTGAGGTTCGCTGTGGAGAAAAACCTTGAAATATGAAAATGGAAAGCAAGATGGAAGCTTTAGTCACCCATTCACTCTTGCTTAGCTCACTATTTCCTAAACAAATCCCCCTCAATTTTTGTGGTCACCTTTTCTATTTATACTAGGGGAATATTTTTGGGTTTTGTGCAAAAGTTCCCTTGGAATCGTAAAATACATCCTTTTCACGTGAAAGTGAGTACAAAGGTGGTTTTAGTCCCCTCTTAGGTGGCTGGAAGTGAGAAATCACATAGGGCCTAGATAACTAGCTATTTGTAAAAATATATTTTGTTCGTTTGTCTTTTTCTGTGCCTAGAAATGGCGTCCTAGCCACCACGACATTTTCCTCATGCTTATTCATCCCAACTTTTCTTGGCAATTTTACTTTGCTCGCCATCTGGAAATGCTACAGTAATTTTCCATGATCACCCTTTGCTTCATCAACCTGCACATCATCAGTAAAACACAACCTTCCACGTAAAATAGCACCATTTGCAAAATAATATGCCAGGACAAATCTAAACCACCAAATGCAATAGTATTCTCCTCAGTGCATCTATATAAACCTATATGTGCTTTAAGATAGCCAATAACTTAAGTGAAAATGACCTAATTATAGTTTTTTTTATAGAGTTATCAGTCGTCAACCCCCGTAAGCTATTATTTTTGTGAGAAGCGAATAAGTCAAGTTCACCGCAAGTTTTTCTGGTTGAAGAACATTGTGGATCGGCACACCTCCTTTTTTACAACGACAGATGACGAAACTTATCAAGAAATCCTCCAGGATTTATGCTTTAAACGAAGCCAATTTCATGAACCCACCACTACGAACTTGCATAGAAAGGATGTGCCTTCAACCCAAAGCCAAGATATGGAACCATTTTTTGAAGATGAGGTTGATTCCCACTTCCAACCACATAATTTTTTCCATTCAAGGCATGCTGCTGCTCTACTCGATAATCATGGACCAACTTATAGATGTTGGGAAGATCATTGTTGAAAAAGTCTATGCATGCCTCAAACGGAAGTCAAGTCCTTTGATCTTCCTAAACTTGATCATTGCCCTCTACTAAAAGAAAAAGGTTTATGAGGATACATTTTATTAAGTAATCCCAAGAAAGAGCGACCTAACCAAGGAAAGGATTCCAAGTTTGACAAGATTTGATGAAGACCTCTTGAGGAAACTCTTCAGCGTGGTGTAAAAACGATTGTTGTTACAAGATTAGCCTCAGTGGTTGAGACCTTTCAAAGAACAAAAGTGCACCTGGAAGCCATGATGAGAAATTTTGAATACCTTATTCACCTATATGGATGAGAAAAATAAGGTCTTATCCTCTTTCTTCAAGGAAATACTCCCCTATACATAGGTTGATTTTCCCTGTTTTCTTGAGTCCCTGCTTGTAACATCAAAAGAAGCTGCACAGGAAAAAAAGACAACCCCAACCGTGAAGACGCCAGTACTGTTCTTATCTCAACTGAGCCAATTACAGCCTACCCTCCCTCTAAGCTAGACAAGGGAAAAGAACCAATGAAAGTATTGCCAGAGCGAGAGCTAGAGCAGGAGCAAGCAACCCTCATTGAGAGCAATGACAATGAAGTTCCTCCGCCCACAAAAAATGCCACAGCAAACCACCATACCACTGACCAAGAGTCATTTGAATAGGTGAGTCGGTCGCGGTTGGATTCCTCTAACCGAGGAGTTTGATGAAGATACGCCACCACCCATTGCACCAGAACCTGAACAGTCAATTACTAAGCCAAAGATGAATAAGCGCCAGACATATGGCAAGAAAGACAACCCTGCAACTACCAAAGTAAAATTTGTCAAGGTAAATTGCATCACATGACATTAAATTTAGTTTAGTTCTTATTAATTTTCATGCATTGAGGGGAATTCCTTCTCCAGGTTAGGGGAGGTAGTGTTAAGACAATTTATTGAATAAGTTGATGATTTTCGATCATGAGAAATTTTTTTATGGATGTGATTGAATGTATATGATTATTGAGATTATTAAAATTGACCTTAGGACTAGATTATTTGCGATTGATTTTTACATGATCGTATGTTATCTATGTTTAACGATTTTCGAATTTTTTTATGAAGAAATCTTGCTTGCTTTAGTATAATTTGATATTTGAACGTAAATGATAAATGAAGGCATGAATGGCTTAAATTAAACTCCTTTGTGCTTACTAAATATTTTGAATTGGGAATAAATGTTATACATAAACTACAGAAAAATACTCCGCTTTACATTGCTTACATGAAAAAACATTGAATAAATAGCAACAATAACATATGAGTGAATGAAAGTAGTCATGGGATGAATTTGCTCAATAGGCTAGCGGATGGGGTGTTTACTCCACTTCATTTTAAAATCTAGGAAAGTGGGTGTTATAGATTGACTCCTTTTGTAGCAGTTAAAAACTATTTAAGGAAATGGGAGCAAACTTGTTCTTAAAAGTATAAAAAAATCACTAATGTAGAGTAGAGAACTTGCCTAGGATTGTTTTAACTTTGTTAAGCATAGATTGGATGCAATCACGCACATATATGTAAGAACCTAGTCCTAGGGAAAAGTTCCTAGTATCTTGATATGTCAACATGTCGAACCCAATTATTTTTTAGGACTAAAACTTTTCCATAACTTGTCTCTATGTTGAATTTTTTGGTAGCATTATTACTGTTAGATATTACTCATTGCTTGGAGACAAGCAATAACTTAAGTTTGAGGGTGTTTTAACATGGTAAAAAATGGATATTTTGTTTTCAAGCTCAGGAGTTCCAATAATGCTCATAAATCTGACATTGATTTCCTATTCAAAGCATCATCAACTATGTTTAGCTTTCTTCGGTGATAGTTAAACACACAATCGTAATTTTTCAACAAAGACCAACCTATGTTGTCTTAAATTTAACTCGTTCTACGTGAGTAATTACTCAAGGCTCACGTGGCATGAGCTGACGGAATACATAGGCTTCACATTTCCCTTCTTGTATCATAGCACATCTTAATCCATTTAACGATGCATCAATGAACATGGTTAAATCTTTACCTAACTCTAGCTAAATCAAAATAGGGCTCTAAGTTAAGATACCTTCAACTAATCAAAACTCTTTGGTCGCTTCTCATCCAACATGAAAGGAACTTCTTCTTGAAATACTTTGGTCATATGGGAAAATATCATCAAGAAACCCTTAATGAACTGATGATAGTACACAATAAGGCCCAAGAAACTACCCACCTTGGATACATTTTTAGAGGTTCTAACAAAGACTATTTACTCTAACCGGTAGGTTATAGCAAAGACTGAACATGACGCTTTGATACCACTATATGTAACACCTTAATTTGATCCAACCTGAAGATTGAAGGTTTTAAGCTTTACACGTAGCCAGCAAAGTGGCTAACCAAAATTTTTCTTTTAAAATCAACCTCACAATCATCAATTAAAGTCATTGTTAAAAGCATAAGTGCGATAAGTTCACAAAAGTTGGGAGCTCTCCAAATAACATCCTAAAATAAAATATTAATAATAAGTTTGACAAAATAGAGTTACAACTCAAATATATAAAAAGTCGATAGATAGTGCATGCCCTCTAAAATATACTCAATACATACTCTGGTGCCTCCTCAAATCTGGAACACGGTCTGACGATAAGCTCCCCGAGAAATTCTTCTAAGAACATGCACTCGATATTAAATTTTAAAATGTGAGCTCATACGATCAGTGCCACACAAATAACTCTACTATACTATATTCATTCATCATATTTGCATACCAGCAGGCAAGGTCATAAGCACACAAGAACATTAAACACACAATCAAAGATACGCATCATGGTGTAGTGGAAGGGATTGCTACATCTCGGGACTTACACCCCTCTGGTACCCTCAGATACCTAGGGTGTGATCCAAATTTTTGTATAAAAAACGTACAACATGTTAGTTTACCCCTCAAAGTACTCAGAACACATTCGTCCAACTAGTAAAATAAGTACTTTGGCACTAGCTAGGATATTCCTAGATATTTCTAACAAATAAGATGATCATCATACTAACTCAAGTAACTCAAGAGTCCTAGTTGTTTTCTCAAGCGTCTCATAAACGTTTAGTTTTATTTCATCTTAATTCATAATCTTCTTATGTTTATCACTTATTTAATTGATGTCTCCCTTTGTACATTTTATTGGAAGGTATTAACAGCTTTAGACCCATTCTTGAACTCTTAAACTAAAACAAAGCTTATTACCTACTTCAGTTTGATGGTACTGGTACTAAGCCTTTTAGCATCGATATCGAGAGTCAAGTATCGATACCCACCCTTGTTACTGATAACAACTCCCATTCGATGTTTTAAGGAAGGCTTATAGTTTTGATACCCCTATATGGAGTATTGATACTTCTCTCTTGAGGTATTGTTACCATCCTGAGTATCGCTACCCAAATTAGATTTTATGTTGGGAAAAATAAATCCAGTTTTGATGTCCTTACTTAGAGTATCGATACTTCTTATTTGGGATATCGATACTAGCCTAGAACTGATAACGAATTTGGCTACTAGAATTTGCAGCTTGGCAAATGTATTGATGCCTCACCATTTGGTATCATTACTAGAAGAACAATATTGGTACTTTATAAATAGAGTATCGATACTACCCAGCCAAACACCCCTTATTTTGGCTATCTGAAGAGAACTATTGATATTATTCATCCAACGTCAATAGTCAAACCTAGAAATGTCATGTTTTTCAAAACAAAATATCATTCCCTCTTAACCCCAAGGTCCTCATAAGGTTCTCAAACGTTATGAAAAGCTTTATAGAGTATAAAGAATCATAATAGGTTATTTTTTTATACTTTTCTAACATCATAAACATCCAAAGTCATGTTCACCCATAAATGTACTTAGATGTTATATGAACTCATACAAGCTAACCAACACATACAATGACTTACAAGTGGTATAGATAAGTTAAAAGTGTTATACCTTACTACTAGTTGTTGAGAAATAACACCAAGTTCACCCAAACATAAGGTTTTCCTTACCCTTGCTTTTGGAGCTTTCACAACCTATTTCTCTAATCAAAAGAGAAGTGAATGAGTTACAAACACTCTTACGAACTTAAAAAGAACTTCATAATGCTTCATAAGGCTAAAACCCACCAACCAAGTGGGTTTAACTAGGATTTCTAAACCCCCACCTATGACCACTATGGCCAAATAGGGAGAAAGAAAGCTTGATATGAAGCTCTAAGGATGAGGATTTAACCACTTGCCTCTGCCAATCGGAACTAGGAATGTAGAAAACAAAGTTCTCACTTTTTTCAACTGACAAGAGGAAGAATAAGAGAGAAGTAAGAAGGAGAAGAAGACAAAGAAGTGAAGAATATGATAAGGGTTTGAGCATCTTTGTCCCTCTTCTCCAATTATGACATAAACCCAAATTAATAACTTTAGCCTTTAAAAAATTTAATGTATAAAAGCCCAACAAAACTCAAACTTGACCCAAAGCTTCTTGATCGACTCTTGGACTTATCTATAACCCAAAATTCAAAGAGTTACAATATTAATAAAATCAAGTATTGGAATTTATCCCGAACGAAAACATGTGTCTACTTTTTTTAAAAATAGTTTTCTTATATTAAATCTTGAATATTTATATTTTTCTATTGTTTTACATTAAGTCTAAGTTTTGACTTTGTAGCCATGGAACTCAAGACTATTTCAATAAGGGGTTTATGGTCCAACCACTTAACTAAGCTAAGGAATTGATATCAGAGTAAAAATTTAAACAACCCATATATAAGGATGCATCTCAAGACCATACATGTACTAACGGTGAATGTATTATCCTCGCTTTTTCAATAATTATACTAAAAAATTATTACTATCATTTATTTAAGGTTAAATTATAAGATTGATCACTTTTTTAGATTTTGTACATTTTTCTTACCAAATTTAAAAAACATAATATAATATTTGATCGTTTATGTTTTTATTTTATTAAGATATGTTCATGTTAGTTTTTATTTAATTAAAATGTAATCGCATACTTTATCGACTTTTAAATGTTTAATCTTTGAAATTTTGAATTTTGTAAGTGAGGAAATTAAATAAAAGTGATCACGTCTTAATTAAATTAAAACTAAAATAATCGAATATTATATTTTTTTAAAATTCAATAAAAATGTACAAAATTAAAACGAAAATAATCAATATTGTACCCTTTATTCAAATGGATTGTCGATGTGGATGATGGTATTAAAACACACGAGGCCAAGAACCATGAAGATGCACGACATTAACATCCATTTAGCACCAATGATAAATTAAGTTGCAGTCAATAAGATAGCCGTTTACTCTCTCTGTCCACCAATAACACTGAGAACTAACAAAAATAATTTATGACATAAACCCAAATTAATAACTTTAGCCTTTAAAAAATTTAATAACTTTAGCCTTTAAAAAATTTAATGTATAAAAGCCCAAAAAAACTCAAACTTGACCCAAAGCTTCTTGATCGACTCTTGGACTTATCTATAACCCAAAATTCAAAGAGTTACAATATTAATAAAATCAAGTATTGGAATTTAATCCCGAACGAAAACATGTGTCTACTTTTTTTTAAAATAGTTTTCTAATATTAAATCTTGAATATTTATATTTTTCTATTGTTTTACATTAAGTCTAAGTTTTGACTTTGTAGCCATGGAACTCAAGACTATTTCAATAAGGGGTTTATGGTCCAACCACTTAACTAAGCTAAGGAATTGATATTTCAGTAAAAATTTAAACAACCCATATATAAGGATGCATCTCAAGACCATACATGTACTAAAGGTGAATGTATTATCCTCGCTTTTTCAATAATTATACTAAAAAATTATTACGATCATTTATTTAAGGTTAAATTTTTCAATAATTATACTAAAAAATTATTACGATCATTTATTTAAGGTTAAATTATAAGATTGATCGCTTTTGATTAGATTTTGTATATTTTTCTTACCAAATTCAAAAAAACATAATATAATATTCTATCGCTTATGTTTTTATTTTATTAAGATATGTTCATGTTAGTTTTTATTTAATTAAAATGTAATCGCATACTTTATCGACTTTTAAATGTTTAATCTTTGAAATTTTGAATTTTGTAAGTGAGGAAATTAAATAAAAGTGATCACGTCTTAATTAAATTAAAACTAAAATAATCGAATATTATATTTTTTTAAAATTCAATAAAAATGTACAAGATTAAAACGAAAATAATCAATATTGTACCCTTTATTCAAATGGATTGTCGATGTGGATGATGGTATTAAAACACACGAGGCCAAGAACCATGAAGATGCACGAGATTAACATCCATTTAGCACCAATGATAAATTAAGTTGCAGTCAATAAGATAGCCGTTTACTCTCTCTGTCCACCAATAACACTGAGAACTAACAAAAATAAATTTTGTTTACCTATGTCATTATGAATTAAACATGATATCTAAATAGTAAAAACTTACTGAAAATTACTCTTTATCACTGTTTCCGTAACACCCTAATCCAATATGACTCAAAGATCGATGGATTAGAATGTCACACAAAACCGCTGTAGTGGCTAACCCAATTTTTTATAAAAAAAAGTTACTGTAAAATATCTGATAAAAATCCATCCATGGTAAAGTAAAATAAAATAAAACATAGTAAATAAGTTTACAAATATGGGGAGCTCCCAAAACATTCAAAATAATAGAATAATGAGTTTAAGACAAAATAGAGTTACAACTAAATATCAACGGGTCTACAATAGCACTTGCCCTTTAAAATAATTTGAGATGTACTCTGATGCATAAGCTGGACTAGAACGGCTACTGATAATAATGGTCCACTGTTGTTCTCCTAAGAACCTACGTACGGAAACACATTCTAAACGCTGAGCTACAAGCTCAGTGCTACACTAATTACTATACTATACTACATGCATTCACTAGATGAGCTAGCTAGTGGCATCTGTATGAATATATGTAAAATACTAATATGAACTATTGAGATATACATCATGGTGCGGCTAAGGGTTCTATATATCGGAGCTCACACACCCCTCTATCCTTTTTAAAATACACTCGGGTATCTGGGGTGAGATCCAGAACTGCATCAAAAATGTACAGTCGACCAACTTACTCCGTTGATTCTTGGAGCATCTGCGCCTAGTCGGCTACTGAAGTTCCTTGGCACTGATCGCAAGTAAATGTATATGCTAAGAAAAACAATTATGTGCAAGTATACACAATCGATGTAAGTAATATAGTAGTGATTGACTTATCATCTCCTCAGGGATTGGTCTAGAAATTTATCCTCACCACAACTAGAACTAGTTGTCACACACTAATTCCTACTAGCTTGTCAACTTAAAAACTAATATTAATAAAGCAAGGAAGTGACATAATGATTGCAGAAAAGTTTGGTCGAGGCAAAATAAATATGCAGACTGCTAAAATAAAACAAAGCAAAGACAAGTGTGGATTCAAATATAATTCAAACAACCTCACATATTCAGACTTACCACAGAGCACTTTTGCTAACCTTTTGTATTGACAACACTTACTCTAGGTCTAGAATGAATTATTATGACTTGCTTAAGCTGCCTGACAGGATTACTAGGTATTCTTAGATGGTTGCTATGGCAATACTACACAACGTTAACTACAACCCTTGGTTTGTCAGTCCTATTGTTATAGCAATACCTCTCAGCGTGAACTATAGGCGTTGTCTATCCTACTCTAGCGTCTATCCCTTTTAGTCGATTAAAACTCGTTCCTTATCTCTAAGGTAAACAAGTGAGAACATCATCATCCTAGATCCATTCCATTGTTCATGTAGATCTATCTTAATTCTCTCGAATCTAGGAATCACTATCTAGACAAAAGGCTATCTCTCGATGCTCTTACATTGCCAAGACATGTTTTACCAAAACCCCAGGCGATCTCTCGATCTCTTACAGTGTCAAGGTAAAATATTTAAACAATGAACAAAACAGTCATGAGCAAAAACATAATTCATCATTCATAAACAGAAAATAATTGTCTAGGCAACACAAAGATTAACACCAAGTAAGGCAGTCATGGTGTTATAAAAAATCATCCAATATTCAACGTTTAATACAACCCCAAACATATAAAGAAATTAAGAACAAAGGAAGAACGACTCCCAAAACTGGGGGCCTGTCATGAAAATTCTGATCAGCACTGCGCCTACCTTGGTGATCAGCCTCTCTTGAGACCTGATCACCGCTCTGCTACAATATGGCTAAGGAGAACATCAAGGAAGGTCGGTTGGTAACGGTGGGAAAGCATTGTAGTTACTCGCTCATGACTTAAGTAAAGCTCTTATCTCTTCTTCCTTGCCTCCTCGTTTGGCAGCTACGACTGGTTATTTATAAGGAATAATCTCCTAGGGCTTTGGATGATTTGGAGATTCCTTAAATAATCGTCGCTATCTTGTCCATACATAAAAAGGAAAGGCAGCTGGCGGCTGGCATAATATTTAAGGCTTGTTTGCATATGAAGTAGGTCATCCAGCTACCATGTGACACAGGCAGTTTCATCATACCTGCTTCAAACTATTCAGATAAACCTTGCCTCGGTGAGATAAATCTGCTTCTCACGTTCTTCTTTGTTCCATTGGCCCTTGTAAATTACGTTGTCACGACTGAAATGTTCTTCCTCTGTAAGTTTCTTGCACAAACACAATCCACACAACCCTTTCACCTCAGTAGCATCAATTAAACCAAATAAATCTTGCCGAAGCAAAACTTATCCACCACGAGCAAGTATAAACTAAATGCAACTAAATTCAACTAAAATGTTGTGCATACTTTGTTTAGATGAGTAATAACTTAAGTGAAAAGACTAGAAATTGAGTCTTTTTACGGAGTTATCACACCCCCAAACTTAAGTTATTGATTGTCCTCAAGCAATGTATAATAACTAGAAGAAAATTAAAATGGTCATGGCAAAGCAGTGTTAAGAAAATCATATGGCTTGAGATTTCAGCCCTCAGCAAAAATAGTTGGCCTCAACATGTTCGACCGTAATATCAGTCAAGTCCCTTCCCTAGTCAGAATTCCTTGCTATTGTGTGTGTGTGATTGTAACCAGTCTATGCATAAAGGTAAATAGAAAACTTAAAGTAAGCATTTCTGGTTTGTCAAGGCATCAAATTATTTGTCATGCTTAGTTTATACTCCTAGTTGTTTAATAACTTTTTATTTTTATTTTTTTGAATTGGGGAGTCAGTTCATCACACCTACCGTCCCACACTTTGGTGATTGGGAGCATACCTTCCACCCCCAAGCTACCCAGGCAGAGTCATCCTGTGACTACTTTCATTCACTCATATGCCTTGGTAACTCTTAATTTCTTATGGATTTTTTATGTTTATGCCTTTGCATAGAGTAGTTCCCTTTTATTTTTCAAGTTTTAAACGCTAGGGAGTTCCACCTTACCCTTAAAATATTTTTGAAGTCTCGACAAGCAGAAAGTTCTTTACTAAAATTTTTATAGATTATCTTAAGCAGGGATAGCCTACAATCGTGTCTTTAAAATTTCAAAGAATCAGGCCCAGGGTTGGTTCTCTTCTTTAGACAGTCTTACAATAATTCTGGCCTAGGTAATTAAATTATGCACTCATCATCGGACATCCGTAATTCATTCCAAACAATAATCTTAACTTGCTTATGTCATGACAACTAAAATTTTCAACTAATTATCATCAATTGCTTTTAACAAAGTATGGCAAAATAGGGCACAATACCTCCCCCAAACTTGAGGGATGCATTGTCCTCAATGCATGAGAACTAAAACTTCATGAATCTATATGCAAATGCAAAAAATAAAAAAAATAAAATGAAATGTAAACTTGCTGTGGTGGGGTGGCGTGACTGGATGCCCTCGTTCGGCGTCGTTTCAGAGGACAAAGACTCTCTTGTTAGAGTATGCCCAAAGACCAATCATATGATGATTGTAATAATACTTTTATTTACCGATTTTATTGAATAAAGGCGTTGCCGCTATTATTTTCATTTATATATATGTGTTTAACATAAACTGGAAGATAATAAAGTTCATATACTGACATAATTGTTATTATTAAAAGATCCCTAGTCAAGTATTATTATGGGCATGGACAATAATAATACGCTTAAGACTAACATGTTATTGATTGATGACAATGAGTTGTCATTGACATAGAGATGTCAGAATTGATACATGATTATATTGTTAGAGAACAATGTATTGGATTGACCGACCATGAGCATATGTCTTGGATTATTATGTGACAGTCATAACCTTGCTCATGGTGATGACTATATGTATGATCCTTAGACTTGAGATCAATACTATCCCAACATATATTGTTGTATGTTTTGATGCATCTAAACAAGCTCCATAACTGGTTGCTCTATAAAGACTTTTATTGAATATATCTCAATATATGAAGTGGGTGTATATGATTAAGATAGGATTTGTCCTTCCTACATGATAGGAAATATATCACATGCCACTTGATTGAGTAAGACTAGAAACACATGGCCATGCTCGAATAAGTTGATATGAGATATCATAAACTATTCGTTAATTGCAGTCTACTCTAGATATCAAGAAATAATAGATGGGCTATACAAGTGTGACTATTCCAAGACTTGTGCCTATTCTAGATATAAATGACATAAGGATGTAATACATAAAAGAGTTAATCACCAAGATGATATGTATAATCATATTTTCTTGTAACTTAGGCGACAATGATATATTGCTAGATGTCACTCATTGTATGTAATATTAGAATTGTTCTAATAATTACTGCTAACGTTACAATAACCTACAAGGTCACACCCTAGGATTGAAATGAGCAAAGATGTACAATTTGTTGTACGTTACTAAAATATATATCTAGAGTTAATTAAATATATATTTTAATAATCCCGAATATTTAATTTTAATTAATTAAATATAGATTTAATTAATTTGAAATAATAAAATCCCTAATATGATTAGGGAACTTGGATATAAAAGGATTATTAAATTTCAATTAATTAAATATAGATTTCATTAATTTCAAATAATAAAACCTTAATATGATTAGGGTAACTTGGCTATAAAAGGGTGTGTTAAGTCTAGCAGCCGTTTTAGAACACACACACAAAACCTTCAGTCGTTTTTTTCTCAAAACTATTTTGGGGAAGAAAAATATTACTCTCAATCGGGTGAACTGAGTAGAGGCCGAGACGTAATTTTGTGGAGGCTTACGATTTGAACCAATCTACACCACCAGTACTCACTATTATCCTTGTTGTTTTTCAAGGAACCCGATGTAAGTATTCGCATCCCTTCCTCCCGATTTCAGTTTTTCATACTTGGATCGCTGGTAAGACCGTCTAGTTTTGTTTCCGCTACGCCATGGGGTGCGTCGATGATCCCAACATATCTGATCCCGAGTCTACTGTTGCTATCATCGACGGTGACAACTAAAGAATACGACATGTCGTTCACTTGATGTGATTCTTAATGGTCGAGGCTCGTACTGGAGTTGGTTGCTCGATAGTAGGAGTCAGTTGTGCAGGAAATGGTGCTGGACTTTGAGCTACTGCTGGGACTGGTGTTACTTGACGACAGGGGACTTGGACCTTACTCGGGTTGCTTCAGGGCTGGGGTGAAGTATTTATCGGAGAAGAAGTTGGGAGGGGTCTCTTGACTGCTCTCGGAGGTTGAGAAAGATGAGGAGCTGAGGAACTCTTCAGTGTTGCCATGACCTTCCTCTGGTACAGGCAAGACATGGGTTGCCAGTGGTGGTACATCTGTAGTTACTTCAGGGGGACCTTTAGGGGACATTTGATGTCGAGACGTGGAATGTGTTGCCGCCAGCATTGTATTTATGGATGACGCTAGGGAAGGGCGTCAGTTTGACGGTTGTGGTCGGGAGTAACTCCTTGAAAAAGACGTTGAGTTGCGCATCCCTTGCCTTGATATACTCGAAAAAGATCTCCATATAATCCTCTAGGGTCATATCTTCTCACGCGTTTCTCGCATGTGAGTAACCACTGCGGTAATTTTGGCCGCGGCAACTGATTTTGCTCCCCTCTCCAAACCTTCAAGTGGGGCGTTGTCATCGAAACTCATCAGCTCGGGTACTTTCTTCTTGGTGATACCCTCCTTGGATTTAATGAAATCCTTAAAGGGCTCCTTGGGGACCTTATTTTCCTGCACAGTGTGGTTATCAAGTTAGAAAACAATAAATTTCCCCGGTTACTTTTGGCACACTCGTAGATTTGCTCGAATATGAGTACTCCAACATCGATCTTCCTCCCGTATATTATCGAGTGCAAGAGCATCAATCTTTTCATGAGCACATTTTTGTTGTGAGATGTTGGCATCAGCTTACCCTTAAGAAAATAGTTCCATAACTTAACGATCGGTTTAAGGGCTCAGCGATCGACTCTCTTCCTCATTGGAGCATTCCCTTCGAACTTAGCCCACCCGAAGCATAGATCTTCAAGAACTCCACTGTATGTTTCTTGATCTACCTCAGCCACAAATTTCTTGTGTTGCTCCTCCACTTTTCCCAACTTGAAGTACATGTTCAGTTCTGAAGGGGAAAATAGAAGGAGCTTCCCTCGAACATACACAGTGTGGTTGGACGGGTCTTCGAGATGGGGGTAGAACTCCCTCACCATCACTGGTGCTACAGCTTTGGAATGGCGAGCGAACTTCTCTCAGTTGTGCTTTTTAATCACGTCCATTACCTCCGGTCCAAATGGCTTTTCATCCTCTACTGGAAAGACATACTCATCTTCCAAATACAACTGTCACTTTTGGAGGATTTTGAAGCATGCTTCAGCTTCGGCTGTTTGGAAATACTCAAATCTCGGTGTTGGAACTGGGGTTTCCTTGATCTGTCCATGATACTTGGTTGGTGAAGTGAAATTAGCAGCGGCGATGAGGAAGATTTTGTTGAAAGAAAGAAAAAATTTCTTGCTTGGTAGAGAGAGTGAGGCACGATGAAGAAGAATAAGGGGTTAGGCGATTTTTTTTGGAAAGTAATGGGTGGTTTAGGGGTAAATTTGTCCTTACACGAGGGGAAAATATTTTGCATTGAATGTGGGATATGTGACTGGACTTAAAGTTGGGGAAAAGATTTCTTTCCCTCATTAATTCTGCTGCCTAAACTCTTACCCTAGGATTTCCTTTCTTTTCATGCATGCGCTAATTCCCCATGCTGCCACGTGTATTCTACATGCCTATAAATAATAAAGAAAATAAAATAACACAGATAATGAAAGCATAAAATAACTGAATTTATTTATGTACAGAATTCAAATTTTCGTTGCCTAGGCAACGATTTATGTTCAAGTAAGCAAGGCAAACTCTTAGGAATCATATGCCATTGATGGCGATTTGTCGTGCATGATTGGGGCTCCTTTGTACTCCTTCAGCCCCTGCCCGTTCACCTTGAAGATGAAACCATCATTTTGGTTCTGGATTTCTATTCCTCCATTGTTGTGGACTTGATGTACGATGAACGGTCCTGACCATCGTGATTTTAGCTTGCATGGGAATAACTTAAGACATGAATTGTAGAGTAGTACTTGTTGTCCAGAATAAAATTGCCTAGGCAATATTTTTCTATCATTCCATCATTTTATTTTCTCTTTATACAGACGGGTATTTTCGTATGCATGTTCTTTGAATTCATCCATCTCGTTGAGTTCCAAGAGTCTTCTTTCTCCAGCAAGCTGAGCATTCATTTTTAACTTTTTGATGGCCCAGTGGGCTTTGTGTTCAAGTTTCACCGGTAAATGGAATTCTTTTCTATAAACCAATTTGAACGGGGACATTCCCAGCGGTGTCTTGAATTCTGTGCGATAAGCCCATAGTGCTTCAACTAGCTTCGACGACCAGTTCTTTCGACTTGGGTTGACCACTTTCTTAAGGATCTGTTTGATTTCTCGATTAGACACTTCCGCTTATCCATTAGTCTGAGGATGATACGCCATAGCAATCCTATGTCATACTCCATATCGTTTTAGTGCCTTGGCAATCAATTTGTTATCAAAATATGTGTCGTCATCACTAATGATAGCTCTTGGTGTTCTAAATCGTGTGAATATATTTTTGTACAGAAATTTTAACACTATCTTGGAATCATTTTTAGGTGTTACAATGGCCTCGACCCATTTGGATACATAATCCACTACCAAGAGAATGTACAAATCTCCAAATGATGTGGGAAAGGGTCCCATGAAGTCTATTCCCCATGCGTCGAAGAGTTCAATTTCCAGAATATTTTGTCATGGCATCTCATGCGATTTTGATATATTCCCTGTTCGTTGGCATCTATCACATGACTTTTAGAATTCATGTGCATCCTTGAACAAGGTTGGCTAATAGAATCCAGACTGAAGCACTTTCGCCGTTGTTCGTATTCCACCCAAGTGCCCTCCAAACGGTGATGAGTGACATTGGTGTAGAATATCTTTCTGCTCTTCTTCTGGAATGCATCTTCGGTTTATTTGGTCTCCACATTGCTTGAATAAAAATGGTTCATCCCAGTAGTAATGTCGCACATCATGTGGAAACTTTTTTCGGCCCTGGCTAGATAAATCAGGAGGAACAATACCACTAACAATAAAGTTAAATATGTCAGCATACCACGACGCAACCATGACAATAATATTTTCTTATCATGGAAATCCTCTTGAATTTTTATTATGTCATGACAATCAGATTTGTTATCTAGCCTAGATAAATGGTCTCCCACTTGATTTTCTGTACCCTTTCTATCCTTGATCTCTAAATCGAACTCTTGTAGTAATAATATCCATCAAATTAGCCTAGGCTTTACATCTTTTTTATTGATCAAATATTTAACGGCAGAATGATCTGTATGCACAATTACCTTAGTGCCTATTAGATATGCCTAAACTTATCGAATGCAAATACTACTGCTAAGAGTTGTTTTTCAGTGGTGGTATAGTTTACTTGTGCATCATTAAGAGTACAGCTCGCATAGTAGATAACATGAAAATTTTACTTTTTCGTTGTCCTAGCACCGCTCCGACTGCATAGTCAGTTGTATAGCATATGAGCTCAAAATGTTCGTTCCAGTCTGGTGGGATAACGATTGGTGTTGTCGAAAGTTTCTTCTTCAAATCTGTAAAGGCATTCAAATAATCATTAGTAAATTCAAATGGATGATTTTGTTGAAGTAAAAGACACAAGGGTTTAGAGATTTGAGAAAAATCTTTTATGAACCGCCTGTAGGAGCCTGCATGTCCAAGGAAACTGCGTACACCTCTCACGTTGGTGGGTGGGGGAAGGTTTGCAATTACATCCACCTTGTCTTTATCGACTTCAATACCTTGGCATGAAATTTTGTGGCCCAACACTATTCCCTCGGTTACCATAAAATGGTATTTTTCCCAATTTAGCACTAGGTTGGCTTCTTCACATCGTTTCAATACCTTGGATAAATTACCGATACATTGGTCAAAATCATCACCTGAGACGGAGAAGTCATCCATAAATATTTCCATACATTCTTCCACCATATGTAAAAAGATTGCCATCATACATCTTTGGAAGGTAGCTGGAGCGTTACACAGCCCAAACGACATTCGTCTAAATGCATAGGTACCATACGGGCATGTGAAAGTGGTTTTCTCTTGGTCCTCTGGTGCTATGGCTATTTGATTATATCCTGAGTATCCATCAAGGAAGCAATAAAATGTTTTTCCCGCTAACCTATCAAGCATTTTGTCAATAAAGAGGAGGGGAAATGGTCTTTCTTTGTGGCTTTATTAAGCTTCCTGTAATCCATACATATACGTCAGCCTGTAACTGTTCTAGTGGTGAGGAGCTTGTCATGCTCGCTTTTAACCACGGTTACACCACCCTTCTTGGGCACACATTGCACTGGGCTGACCCATGAACTATCGCATATAGGATAAATCACCCCTGCATCCAACCATTTTATAATTTCCTTCATGTCTACCTTCTTTATGATTGGGTTAAGTCTTCTTTGGGGTTCCACTGAAGTGTTGTGGCTATCTTCTAAATTGATCTTGTGCATGCATATGGTAGGACTAATTCCCTTCAAGTCTGTCATTGTCCATCCTAGAGCCTTTTTATGTTGTGACAAAACATTCAACAAACTATTCTCTTGTTCGGAGGTTAGATTGGCAGAGATTATTATGGGTAAAGTTTCATCAATTCCTAGGTATGCACACTTCAAATGTGATGGCAAAGTTTTAAACTCTAATTTCGGTGCATGTTGTGAAAATGATTCTGGAAAATTAACTTCATCATAATCTAAGGGTTCGAATTTCATACCTGGTTTATTATGAAGCATCGATCGATCCTTTATATTTCCCTCGTATCCTGCATTGGTGTCGTTTTCAGGGTACTCATCGTGTGCTTTGTTCAGATTTCTGTTGTCAGAGCCATAATTTTCATAATCATCTTTTGAAAATAATTCACTTAGGCCAAAGTTTTCTTATTCATGCATCTTGGTTGTATTCATCGAGCCATAGAGATTCACCGCGTCTAAGGATTGTCTTTTCCTTTACTTTTCTAATGCATTGGCATTCCTCTGAGTCATCCACATATTTCATGGAGTTGAATACATTGATGGTGATGCTTTGCTCTCCTACTTGCATGGTGAACTCTTCCTTTTTACAATCTATTAAGATTCTTCCTGTGGCTAAAAAGGGTCATCCTAGAATGATCGGTGCGTTTTCATCGGCTTCGCTGTCCGAGATGAGGAAATCAACTGAGAATACGAATTTTTTCACCTTTACTATGACGTCTTCTATTCTGCCCTCGGGTCGAACATAAAACCGATCGGCTAGCTGTAGGATGACTGAAGTTGGACAGGCGTGATATCCTTCGAGTTTTATAAATATGGATTTTGGTATCAAGTTTACACTTGATCCCAAATCAACAAGAGCTCGTCCTACAAATTCATTACCAATTGAGCATGGTATTATAAAACTGCCAGGGTCTTTTTGTTTTACTGGGAGTTTGCTTACTGTCGAACAGATTTTTGTTGCCGTAGCAACATGTTCTACCTTCGTTTTCTTCGTAACGATGTCCTTGAGAAACTTGGTTTAATAAGGCATTTACTCGATGGCTTCAAGTAAAGGCACATTAATATATAGCTGGTCCAGAACATCAACGAATTTCTTGAACTGGATGTCATCATTATGCTTATTCAATCGTTGAGGGAACGGTGGTGGAGGTCTCACATCATTTGCTGTTGGTGCTGAGAACTCTTTGGCCTTGGCCATGAATTTCTTGTTTTCTAGACGATGCTTTTATGAACCTTCATTACTTTCTTTCTCTTTAGACAATTCATCTCTTTCCTCATTTTCATCTCGACCCTCTGATTGTGTTGTGCCATGGCAAGGACTGTTTAGGTGTTCTCCCCCAACTTGTTGTTTTGGTTGACCTGTTTTCCACTCCTTAGTGTAAGTACACTGCATTGCTCCTTTCCATGATGTTTAGTGATCTCAGTATCACTAGGGAGATTTCCTTGTGGGCGATAATGTAATGCCATAGCAATTTGTCCCACTTGATTCTCCAAAGCTTTTAGAGATGAACTATTTCTTTGCAAAAGTGTGGCTTAGCTTTGTAGCAAATTTCCTTGATTTTTTATTATTACAGAATGCTCGTGCATCAAGGTCTTTATTGAAGCCATAAATTCCTGCAATGATAACTCCAAGGAATTAGTATTGGAATTAGTGTTCGATGAAGAAGCTATACCTTTATTGTTTTGCCAGGGTTGCTGATGATGCTAATTCTGAAAATATTCATGGTCAGAATTATTCTATTGTGGCCTGTAATTTTCTGCTTTATTGTTATTGTTCCCTTGATTACTCCATGAAAAATTCGGGTGTTGTCTCCAACCAGGATTGTACGTGTTTGAATAGGGGTTATTATTGCTCCGGTTGTAATTGACCACAAAATTGATTGACTCATGGTTTTTCGGACATTCACTCTCATGATGGTTGTCGTGACAAAATATGTATGCGTTATTGGTTACCTTGACTTCTCTTACCTCATTAGGACGTTGTAAATTTTTCAACATATTTGTTATGGTAGAAAGTTGGGCAGCTACCGAATCTTTACCTTCTAATTCATGTGCTCCAGTTGTTTTCCTGCCGGTTCCCAATCTTGTATTTAGGAATTGATAATCATTATTTGCTATCCTGTTGAGGATGTCAAAGGCTTCCTCGGGTTATTTTTCCAGTAAGGTACCATTTGCGGAGGCATCTTACATCTTTCGAGTTGGTGCATTAACTCCATTGTAAAACATCACCACTTGCGCCCAGACATGAAATCCATGGTTGACACATTTACGAAGTAGACTTTTGTACCTATCCCAACATTCGTACATTGATTCATCATCTCCTTGGCAAAAACTTACAATGTCATTGTGAAGGTGTGTATTCATATTGGGTGGATTATATCGAAGTAGAAAACTCTTGCATAAATATGCCCATGACTCCATTGAGCCGGAAGGAACTCCACTGAGCCAGGCTCTTGCACTATCACGTATGGAGTAAGGGAAAAAGTTTTAGTTTAAGCACATCTTCATGTACTCCTTGTTGAAACGAATTACATACTTCAAGGAAAGCACAAATATGTTGTCTAGGATCCTCATTGGGTAAACCACCAAATTGGCCAAATAGTGTTTGGGTAACGATACTGACCTGAGTATTGATACCAAATTTAGGTTCAATGTTTTTAAAAATAGGTTAGTATCGATACTCCTACTGGGAGTACCGACACTCTACCTTGGGTATTGATACTCCCTTGAGTACCGATACTAAAATTGTACGCTAGAATCTCGATTTCGATACTCATCATGCGAGTCTCGAAATTGGGTCCTCAATATCGGTACTCCATGAATGATTAACAATACTACTCACCCAAAAATCTTTTATTTTCCCCATGTAAGAACATTATCAGTACTTTTTTCTAGTATCGATACTCATGCACAGAAATGTCCTGTTTTGGACACGAAAAATGCTAACTTTCTACCCCAAACTCCCTACTGGGGTTCCTAACTTTTATTTAAGTTTTATGTATGATTAAAGGATCTTAAAACAACTTTTTACATGTTTAAAACCATCAAGAGACGCAAGATACCATGGACATGCTTAATAACTCATGCATCCTACTAAAACTTATCTATTGATCTACATGTGGTAGAGTTGAGTTAGAAGTGAGTTACCTGATGTCCTAAGCTACTGAGAACTCCCAAAGGCTCAACCAATAGTTAGCTTCTTATTTCCCCTATCCTTGGAGCTTTCTCCAACTTCTCTCACTAATAATAATCAAACATATAGATTACTAACGTTGCTGAGAAGCTTAGGAAGGAGTTTAAAACATCTCTTAGAGATTAAATCTTTAAGAAAAAAAGTTGGTTTGCTCTGGTTTTCTAAAATCCCCACTAAACCCATATTTAGTTCGAATGCAAAAGGAATAAGTTAGAGGCTTAAATGAAAGCTCTATGAACGCTAATTTTGATTCTTACCTTCTCTAAAATGGACTAGTATTAAATACCAACAAGCTTCCACCTATTTTCAAGATTCTAATAGAAATGGTGAAGTTTAAAATAAGAAGAAAATGTCAAAGGACAGTTGGGAAAAAGAAGGAATCAGACGTGAGATCATCCCTCATTAAGGGATATCACCTTTGAAATTACAAAGGGTATAATTTCCTCATTGATCCTTCAAGCTTTTGTCACAATTTAAAAATTGCCTTTATAAGGCCAATTGGGCTCAATCCAAGCCCAAGTCCACTAAAACTTGGGCCAAAGTTTCCTACAAGCTAAAGGATTTATTTAAGGCCCAACTTAGGTAAACTTGAGTGTGTAAATATATTATTATGTGGCACGTGAATCTGTGCAAGTATACACAATCGATGAAAGTAATACAATAGTGAGTGAGTATCGTCTCCACAGGGATTGGAGGTATTTCACAAGCAAGCTATAGCAAAAAAAAGTTGTCACGAACTAAACCTATGTATATATTTACGATGGAATAAACAAATGAAAATAGAGTTGTGGCAGATGGTATGTATAAAGGGTGATGGATTACTGTGGCAAAAATGAAGTAAAATAGAGTGAAGTTGTTGTGGTGGAAATTTATTGCAAATATAAAAGTATGTTGAGGCAAGAATTTAAGTAAGATGTAAATGTATACTAAAGCAGTAAAATAAATTAAACCTTGGAAAATGAGATAAGACTGACAATCTCATGCAATCAAGCTTCCCTATAGGTAAACGGCATGGATTTGATATGGCAACAATATTCTCTGCTATGAAAAATCTTTGTTTATATAAATATAATGCCTAATAGGATTTGCTAAAAATTCTCCTAAACTCTCTCAAGCAAGGAAACTGATAAAACTAATGCTATAAAACAACCTCTCACTGTGAATTGTAACACTGGCCTATCTATTAAGTATTATCCCTTTTAGTCGAATGACACCCCCTGTGTATTTCTAAGGTAGGTTAGAAATTAGTTTAGCTAAGGTCTATTGCTCACATAAATCTAACATAACTCTCTCGATACTAGGTATATTTACTTATAAAATGGTAATCTCTCGAAAGCTCTTACAAGACTAAACATAATATGCTATAGGAAATGAAAATCTCTCAAAAGCTCTTACAATGCTAAAGTATATAAAAAACAGTGAGCAAAACAAAATTTAAACATAAAAACATCAAACCATCTATTATATAAAATAAAATCATCCAACACAAAACCAATACCAAATAAGGTAGTACATGGTATGGCTAAGTTCATCCAAGATCATTCAAGTTTAGTAGAAGCCTAATAGATAGAAAATAAATGTACAAGGAGAAGAACACTCCCAATGAACTGTTGATGTAACCCTTAGCTCCGCCACCATACACCGCCCTAGCAAGCTAGCCTCTTTCGAGGGCCTAGCTACTACCTCCTTGAAGCTCAAATATGGAGGGAGCCACAAAAAAGTAAGAAAAAATGAAGGAAATAAAGAATGTGCAGCTGCCTTTCTCTTTTAGGTCACCTCTCCTAAAGATTGCACTAAAATGTCGGGTACCTTGGTATTTATAGAGGGGACTATTTCTAGGTTTTTTGGCCCAAAATTCCCTTTGTACACTAGGTGGCATCATCTTCACATGAATGGGTGGTTATTGTGGCAGGTGATCCTAAAAATCGCAACAGGGTTAGTGAGTCACATGTGGTTGGACAGCTTAGCGAATATATTTTTGCTATTTTGTCTTTTCTGCTCTAGATTATGTTGTCCATCTTTCGCTATGACAAGTATTTTAGATTTCCATCTTTAGAATGCTACAACAAGCACATCGCCTGTACAATACCACAAAAGTAAGACTTTTCCCTCGACAGGACCAATTTTCAATAAATACGTGATGCAACAAGACTTTACTAACAAATACAACTACATGACCTAAATGCCCTCTAAATGCTACGACATGGGCTTTAAAAAACAGTAACTTAAGTAAAAAGGCATAAAATACAACCTTTTTACGGGTTTATCACACCCCCACACTTAAGCTACTACTTGTCCTTAAGCAATGGATAATGATTAAAAGAAAATAATGATATGGCAGAAGCTTAGTCAAGGCAGTGATGGTTGGATAAAACTTTATCCCTCAGAATTAATTAGCTTCAACATGCTAGACGAATCAGGATATCAATAACGTTTCCCTAGAGCAAGACCCTTTGCATTGTGTGTGCGTGATTGTATCCAGTCTATGTTTAACGAAGTTAGAAAATTTCTAGGCAAGTTTCCTATCCTGCTTTAGCATTTCTTTAACAATTAAGCACACAATTACTCTTATTAACATTAACTTAACACGTATTAATTTTTTTACACTTCTACGAGGGGAGTCGACCTATAGATGAATTGGAGCAAACATTCCATCCCCGAGCTAGTCAGGCAGAGCTATCCCGTGCCTATTTTCATTTACTTGTATGTTATAGCTACCATTTATTCATAGCAAATAGGAGTGTCCTATACAGTTATGTTGAATCATTTATTCATAGTTAACACGATTCATAAACATTAGGGAGTTTAATTCAAGTATATATCTTTTAAGTTCATTATTTACAAAGTTATGCTGCATCAGACAAGAGTTCTTTCATAAAAAAATTCTAAGTCCCTCAAGCATATAAAGCATACAATCGCGTATTAAAGGTTCACAAAGAATCAAGCTCTAAAGTTGGTCCTATTAACCCTAATAGCCATGTACGTTTAATTCACAACCATGGCAAAAATTTATCATAATCGGGCATCCTTAACTTATTTCAACAAAAAACTAACTTAACCTAACTAAGTGCCATAACATAGTTCTACTAATACTATCAATGAAAATGTTTAACTATGGATAATACCACCCCTAAACTTAAAGGTTGCATTATCCTCAATTCTTGAATACTAACTCAACTAAGCTACACTACATGAATACAAATGCAAATGCAAAGAGAGATACCTCAATGTGGTGGTGTCTTGTCCCCAATACGTCTGGTGCATTTATTCTTTGGGGTGGGTTTAGCAGGTTCGGTCGCCTCAGTGGTCTCCGTTAGTATTTTGGCCTCAGATGTCGCACCATATGTTTCAGATGCATGCTTGACTAATCTCTTTAAGCGATGTTGGGTCATAAGCAGATCGACATGATGCGACAGAATAGGCGATGGTGGGTTTTCTTCAGTTTCATCAGCAGAGTCTGGCACTACTTCCTCATCAATTTTTTCAGCATTATCATTATGGTATGGACTTTGTTACTCTGGAAAAATATTCTACTTATCCTCAGCATCAAACAAAGGGCGGGTGTCGAGCGACTCAACATCAATGGGCTCCATGGGCTCAGTTGCATTGGACTGGTTATCCTCATCGAATTGTGCTTCCTCAGTGGGTGGGGCAGTCATCTGCCTGTTCTGGTGCTCTGCGGTATGTAAATCATGGTCAGTAAATGTCGCGACAACATTTTTCTCCTCCAAAATATCTTCAGGGAATAAAGGGAAGCTATTCGGAGTTTAGAGGTAGCATCTCCTTGAAAAAGGAGGACATGACCACATCCCTTGCCTCGCATAGCTAAAGAAAGTGTGTATCTTGGTCTATAGCTTCTCACTCGCTCTTTAGTATCTCGAGAGGAGGCTACTATAGCCGCCATTCTTACCGCGATGACTGTTTTTACACCTCTTTCAAGAGTCTCCCTAGGGTCATCCTCGTTAAAGACTATTAGCTCATAAATAAACTTCATAGTTATGTTGGTCTTCGTTGGGATCATCTCTTTAAACATCTCCACCACCACCTTCTTTTTTCTACATATGGTGTTGATCAAGTTTGGAGAGATCAACGTACCCCTTTTTCGCTTGACACAATCGTATACTTGTTGGACGATGATCTGGCTAATACTGATCGGACGCCAAAAAATAATGAAATGCAAAAGAAGCATTCGCTGTAGCAAGATAGTTGTATGGTGTGATGTAGGAATTAATAGAGTTTTAATGAAGTGATTATATACATTTGCTTAGAGATTCATACAACACCTTTCCATACTCCATTTAATTAGGTTCTCTCACTTCCATTACATCCCTTGGAAGCATAGATCTTCCAAGACTCCCATGTAGGTTTTAGCATCCACCTCAGCAACAATTTGAGCATTGTAGTTGGGAAAGTTCTCCATCCTGAAGAATCGATTGATGGTTGTTGGCATAAAACAAACTTTCTTACCTCTCACCAAAATTCTATGCTTTGAAGGCTTGGTAATATGTGAGTAAAATTCCATAACTATTGTTGGGGCAAAGTCACCCTGATTCTTAGCAAAAACTTCCCACTTTTGTTTTACTATAACATCCATCACTCCAGGGACGAGAGACTCTTCACTTTCCTTTGACAGAATAAAACATTGCTCCAGGTACACCATCTGGCCATTAATGTACTGGAATCTCTCTCTCATCACTTTGTCTTTGAACTTTTTGATAGAGGTTTGTGGTAGCAATTGAGACGAATATCCCTTACTAAAAACATACTTGCATCGGACCATCTCTATTGTAACAAAAGAAAACATAAAATAAAGAAAAGATTGGGCGGTGGCTATGGCAGTTTCAGGCGAAATATAAGAAGTTGAGAGAAAATGCTAAATAAAATGAAAGGATAAAGTAAAGAGATAGGGGTCTTGGATGGTTAAATACAAAAGGGGTTGGAGTGATATGGAAGTTTTGGGAAAGTAAAAAATAATAGGGGAGTTAATGAAAAGAATGAGAGAGAAAATGAAAGAATTAAATAAAAATATTTGATTGACAGGCTTGAAAATTAAAACTAAAGTTTTCTTACTCTCATTTACTTTTTGTTATCTTTCAAGCTCTTCCCCCGTGCTGCCACTTACCCTTAGATGAACTATAAAAAAAATTAAAGTTCAAATCAAACTGAAAATGAAAGAAATAAAATGAGTAAGTTAAAATAACTTATTTATATACACTATGAAAATGAAATTCTATAACGAAAATTTAAAGGTAGACGGTGCAAACTCTGAAACATCATGGAGGAGAAGTGTTAACTTGTCTCACAATATTGGGGCTCTATTATAAACATTGAGGCATTGGCCATTCACCTTAAAGATTGAGCCATCATCGAGGTTATTGATGTCCACAACTCTATGCGGGTACAAATGATGAACAAGAAATGGTTCGGACCATCTATATTTAAGCTTTCCTGGGAAAAGCTTCAGCCTAGAATTATACAGGACTTATTGGCCTTCATGAAATTGCTACGGCATAATATTTTTTTCATTCCAACGTTTGGTCTTCTCTTTGTACAGGTGGGCATTTTCATAAGCCTGAGCGCGAAATTCCTCCTTTTCATTTAGCTCTAGAAATCTTTTTTCTCCAGCTAGTTGGGAATCCATGTTAAGCTTCTTGATCTCCCAATAGGCCTTATGCTCTAGCTATACATGAATATGGTATATTTTTCCATACACCAACTTAAATGGGGACATGCCCAACAGAGCCTTAAAGGATGTACGATAAGCCCAGAGTGCCTCATCTAGCTTCGGGATCTAATCTTTTCTCTTCTCGTTCACCACCTTCTCAAGAATCTGCTTAATATCTAGGTTGGAGACTTCAGTTTTCCATTGGTCTGGGGGTGATATGTTGTAGCAATTTTATGTCGCGCCCCATACCTCTGTAATACTTTAGCAATCGACTTGTTATTGAAATGAGTGTCTTCATAGCTTATAATGGTTGTAGGTGCTCAAAATCATGTGAATATCTTCTTGTGAAAAAACTTGAGCACAATCTTCAAGTCATTTCTTGGTGTTGCTATGGCTTCTACCCACTTGGACACATATTTCATTGCTATGAGTATGTAAATATCACCAAAGGATGATGGGAAGGGTTCCGTGAAATCTATTCCCCACACATCGAAGAGCTTTATTTCTAGAATGTTTTGCAACGTTATTTCATTTCTCTTCAAAATATTCCCAGTGCGTTAACATTTATCATGCACCTCCTAATCACTTGATCAGCACATTGCTTGAGTAAATAGTGCTCGTCCCACAAGTAGTATTGTACATCATGTCTGAATTTCCTTTTGCCTTGGCTATTTAAATCATGAGGTAAAACACCACTAACAAAAAAGTTAACTATATCAGCATACCACAGACATGCAACAGTAAATAAAATTTTCTCATTCGGGAATTCCTCATTGATTTCTAAATTGTTATGGCATTCATTTATGTTGTCTAGCCTATATAGATGATCATCACCCTGATTTTCAATTTCTTTTCCATATCTAACCTCTAAGTCAAATTCTTGCAATAGCTAAATTCATAAAATAAGTCTAGGTTTGGCACATTTCTTATTCACTAAATATTTAATGGTCGAGTGATCGATGTGCACATTGACCTTAATGCCGATTAAATATGCCCTAAACTTATCAAATGAAAATACCACGGTAAGTAATTCTTTCTCAATAGTTGTGTAATTTATTTGTGCTTCATTTAAGGTGGGACTAGCATAGTAAATAGCATGAAAAATTTTACCTCACCTTTGCCCTAGAATTGCTCCCACTACGTAGTCACTTGCATCACACAACAGTTTAAAGGGAGCCATCCAGTCATGTGGGACAACTATCGACATTGTAACAAGTCTTTCTTTCAGCTTAGTAAATACATTTTAGCACTCTTTGTCAAACAAGAATGGTTGATTTTGTTGTAATAGAAGACAAAGAGGCTTCACAAGTTTTGAGAAGTCTTTAATGAACCTCTTGTAAAATCCTACATACCCCATGAAACTCCTTATGCCTTTCGCGGTGGTGGGTTGAGACAATTTCTCGATCACCTCAACATTGTCTTTATCGACTTCAATTCCCTTCTGTGAAATATGAAGCCCTAGCATGATTCCTTCTATCACCATGAACTAATATTTTTCCCATATGAGAATTAGGTTGTCCTCTTTGTACCTCTTCAGTACCTTCACTAAATTGCCAAGGAATTTTTCGAAGTCATCCATAAAGATTTCTAATAAATCATCCACTATATCAGAGAAAATGGCTAACATACACCTCTGGAAGGTTGTTGGATCATTACAAAGTCCAAATGGCATCCTTCAAAAAGCATACGTACCATATGTATAAGTGAAGGTTGTCTTCTCCTTATCTTCTGGAGTTATGTAAATCTGATTATAACTTGAGTATCCATCAAGGAATCAATAAAATGATTGCCTTCCAACTGATTTAACAACTGATTAATGAATGAGAAGGGAAATGGTCCTTCTTTTTTGAGCTTTCGGTATTCCATACAAATCCTCCAACACGTGACAGTCCTCAAAGGTAATAACTCATTCTCTTCATTGCTCACCACGGTCACGCCTCCTTTCTCTGGTAATCATTGCACCGGGCTGACCTATGAACTATTAGAGATGGTGTAGATTACTCCAGTATTGAGCTACTTAATGATTTCCTTCATCACCATTTTTTTCATAACCAAATTAAGTCTTCTTTACGGTTCAACAGAATTTCTTTGGCAATCTTCGAGCTAGATCTTGTGAATGCAGATTGTAGGGCTTATTCCCTTCAAGTTAGGCAGTGTCCACCCAAGAGCTTTCTTATGCTATGCTAAGACATTTATCAAGTGTTTTTCTTGCTCAAGGGTTAGACTAGTTGATGAGTGTTCAGAATCGATAGTATTTGCTCGTTAATTCTTTGATCTTGTGGATTTGTTGCTGTTGATTTGATTGTGTTATGCTTGTTTTCGTGCAGGGTCTTACTTTCCAGATTTAGTGGTAAAACGGGCGCATTCTGCATTTTTTTACTTGGTCACAGCTGGAGACATGGGCACGACTCTGGGCATGACACGGTCCGCCGTGGCAGTTTCTATAAGGTCCAGTCAGCAGCAGTTTCTAGAAGATCTAGTCAGTGTGCCTTCTGGAAGATGGATGAGTAGAGTTGCATTAGGAGACCTATTTAAAGTTTGAATTTAGGAAAAACAATTATCTTTAGGATTATTTTATTTCAATTTTTTTGTTTATCTTTAGGTTTTTAGAGGCTATAAATACCCTCTTGGGGTAAGCCTAAACTCACAACTCAGATTACAATCTTTTTCTTCTTTCTAGTTTTATTAAAGCTTTCTCTTCTATTTTATTTTTCAAGTTTCGTTTTTTTTTCTTTTTTTATTTTCAAACTTGTTTTTCAAATATGCTAAGTATGACTTTTGTCATGCTTAGCTAATTTTCTCATAAGTCGAGAGCTGAAGCGATGACTCAATTTCAACGGGAGAATTGAAACATGCCCTTAATAACTTCAGAATATATCTCTCAATATTTGCGCTTATTTTTCAAAATCAAAATAGTTTTCTAAATCAAATATTTCCTTTGGTCAAGAGGTTGTGTGGGAGGAATGATCGACTTATTGAAAGCACATTCGACTTCCTCAGAACACACTTGGCAAGATAGCTTCGTCAAGAGGGAATTAAGATCAAAATTGACGGTTATTGAAGCAACAATCCGAGTCGGTCGCCACGAAGTTAAACGGTAATTGATCTACGATAATTGATGTTGATTACATCAATTTCTGAAGCCAGAATCGAAGATTGCCTTGTGTATTCGGTATACAAAATAGAGTCGTAGGGATTGCCCTTGTAGACAAAGTAACCAACGTAAATCCCGAAGGGAAAATCTAATTCGATAATCTGAAGGAAATTGAGTTAAAGCAAGGCTTGAGACTATTTTTACCATATTCAACTTTCAACATTACACTCTTTTAATTTCACTTAAAATTTCCTTTTATTTAATCTCTTTTATTACTTAATCGTTTGTTACCAAAACCCCCCTGTTTACTACATCACTCCTGGCTTAAACAAATCAGACAGAAATTTATAATTTTCTAAGTCCCTGTGGAATCGACTCTTACTTCTCTTTACTACGTATTTTCTTCATTTATCAATTGAGAAGAAGGAATTTATTTTGACATCAAAACGACAGTTGTCAAATAGGCGCCGTTGCCGGGGACTTCGCCAAAGCTACTAATTTTTAACATGACTTGTAACACCCATAACCCGTATAATTATACCTATACAGATTATAGATGTCACCCGAATTTCGAAAACCATTTTCAATTCAAACCGTGATTTAAAATTTATTCTCTTTAAAATGATAATTGATATTATAAAAATATCATTCCATATAATTTATGATTCATTATAACAAATTTAATTCAAAAGTTTTTTTTATGAATAGTGAACAATACCTGTGAATAGTGAACAGTGTACAATGGCGATGAACAATGGGGGAATCGGTTCCCTATATGGGGGAATCGGTAACCCAAAATTATTCTGGAAATTTTGCTTAAAAACATGGTTATTATTCATGCTACAGTAGCTTTCGAAAATACATATAAAATTCATAAAAATTCCATTTTGTTTCCAAGTTTGTTTAACAAAACAAATAAAACATTTATAATTACATGCCGCTAATAAAATTAACATTACAACTTAGGATGTCTTACTGATATTGAAATATACTTCTCGATGCTTGATGTCATTCCGAACTCTTTATTCTTATTCTTTTCTTTTTACCTACGCGTGAAAATCATCACACACTAAGTATAAACTTAGTGAGGCAATTTAAAACAATATACAGTGCAATACAAATCATGCATGAATTTCAATGACAAATTCAAAATGCCATAAAATCATTTTATTTACATAACCAAAATACTTACCATTGGTACCATAAGATCGTAAGCTTATTTTACCAATATACTTACCATTTGTACCATAAGCTCGTAAGCTTATTTTACCAATACACTTGCCATTATTCCATAACCATATACCATAGACAATAACCCAATATACAACCCTGAGGACCCTGGGTACACGAGTCAAATATAAGCACCGTAGTTCTATCCCGAGTATGACACATAAGGTCGTGTCCACCATCTGTACTAGGTATCCTTAAGTACAGCCCCGAATATGACACATAAGTTCGTACCCACCATATACACTAGGTATCCTTTAGTGTATTCCCGAATATGCAGCCTGCTGCTGGACTCTATGGCATGCCAACTATACCATGTCCCTCAATGACTTACTTGGGCGTACAGTCTATTTTATTTGATCCATCCATGGCAAAGTATATTATCAATATTTAACAATGGGGCAGTCCATACCCAAAATAAAATTAATGATAAAAATCATATATGTTCATGATAACATCATATGCAAAAAAACAGTGATCAATGCATTTTATTTTCAACCTTTGACATATTTAGAATATATCAAATATATGATAAATGACATAAATATCATGCTGCCATAAACAAGGTTGACTTATCGCAAGTCTTCCTGATGATGTATAAAACATTCATATATAATTTCATGCATGTATTGCACTCACCTTGACACTTTATATCTTTCAAAATATATGAGCCTCATTGTTGTCCACCATAAGCCCTTTTTATATTCGATTTGCTTCGATTACAATTCAATCACAGTCTGTATAAATCACCATTCATAACGATTTCATATGTTAGTATTGTACTAACATAAACACATTCCAAAATAACTCCAATATATATTTGATACTCATTATCTATCAAAATATTCAATACTTAACAATTAATAATTCCTTTTAACCTTGAAACCAACTTTTCCAATTTACACAAAATGGTCTTTCACCATTTTATCACTTATATTCCTAATACCAGTAATTTCAGCATAGTACATCAATTATATAACTCTTACACAACAACCCATCAATTTTCCATATTCAGACAACTCGCACTACCTTTAAAGAATCCGTATTCTGTATTGATATACACACTGGAATTCAATTCCATTTATTCTTTTAAAAACTAGACTCGAATATGAATCTATCCATATAAAGAACTCCTTCTAATTCATTCTGTACAATTTATGGTGAATTTTCAAAGTTGACCAACAGAATCTGTTTTGCAAAATCTGCTGTCCGATTTTTCTGACCTCTCCTTGGTTAAAAATCCATATATTTTTGTATACACCTTGAAATTGATCCCGTTTGTTTTAAACAAAACTAGATCAATATATGAACACAATATATAAAAATAACCTCAAAATTATTTTTATATAATTTCTGGTGAATTTTCGAACCTACCGCCATATTCAAAATCCAAACTGTTTTCTTTAACTTCATTCTTAGGTTCATCAATTCTTACAATCAATTCTTTAAAATCACCTAACTCTTCAAAAACTCATAAAACACAAGAATCAAAATCTCCTTCATCGACTCAAGATGAACTTGAACATGAAACCCTAATAATATTCATGTCAAAATGTAGAGAATTGAACGTAGAACATTTTTCCTAATCACACCTAAGTCTAATTCTCAACAAGATTGCTTCAAAATTGAAAACAAGAATACCTACCTTGCAAGCTTGGGGTGTCGGTCTTGGATGAAGAAGAAGCTGAAATGTTCCCCCAATATTGTTATTCTAATATTAATTATATCTATCACATGCTTAATATAATATCATAATGGAATTTTTTATTCCATTCCATAAGAATTTCCATTTTTGCCCTTAATGAATCTCCATAATCACCATAAAACCAAGCCATCTGATCATTATCATATTACAAAGTCAAACATGATTTATTTTGACTTTTATATCCGAAATTCACCTTGAATTTTCAAATCTTGCGTTTTAGTCACTAAATTCCACTGTTTCGGTTAAATCTGAAAAATTGCACAATTCCAAGCCAAATTTCTCTGATCCAAAATATTAAAATAATATTTCCAACCATTTTATAACATCCTTCAAATTTTTGTAAAATTCCAATTCGATCTGAATTTAGCGATTCAAATTTCTATTTTTCTCTGCGCGCCTCTATTAATGTAATGTCTCTATCTGTTTACAAAATTATTATTAACGAGCCTTTGAAGGATATAAATATCTCAATACAGCTTGCCGACAGATCAGTGATCTATCCGGAATGACTCTTAGAGAATGTATTGGTGGAGGTAAATAACTTAATATTTCCTGCTGATTTTTATATAATCGACATGGAGAATGGTCGCACAAGTACATCCTCTGATTCCTGTTGGGGTGTCCTTTCCTAAGTACTGCACAGACGAAAATTGACGTAAGAAGTGGAATTTTAACTATGGAATTTGACTGTGAGATCGTTAAATTTGACGTGTATAAGGCAATGAGATATCCTCTAATTTTTCCTTTGACCTATGCAGGGAGCTAGAAGATCATGATGAGAACATATATTACGATTATGCCGAATTGAATTTGATTTCTTCTAAGCCTAAAGTTCTACCCTCTGTGTTGCAGGCGCCTGAAGTTGAACTAAAACCATTGCCGGACAACTTGAAATACGCCTATCTTGGAGCAAATAACACTTCGCCAGTGATCATATCAAAAGAATTGTCCGATGAGGAAAAAAAAGACTTAATAACGGTTTTGCACACACACAAGGAAGCTATATGATGGACCATCGTCGACATAAAAGGGTTGGGTCCATCCACTTGTATGCACAAAATTAAAATCGAAGAAGACGTAAAACCAACACGTGAGGGTCAACGCCGGCTAAATCAGCCAATGATGGAAGTGGTAAAAAGGGATATACAAAAACTTCTTGATGCAGATATTATATATCCAATTTCGGATAGTAAATGGGTAAGTCTGATACATGGAGTTCCTAAGAAAACAGGAGTTACTGTGATCAAAAATTCTGAGAGAGAATTTGTACCAACACGAGTTCAGAATGGATGGAGAGTCTGCATCGATTACAGGAAGTTGAATTCATTAACTCGAAAATACCATTTTCCTCTTCCATTCATAGATCAAATGATAAGACGATTAGTCGATAAAACTCACTATTGTTGTCTTCAAGGATTTTCAGGTTTCTTCCAAATTCCAGAGGCACCTGAAGATCAAGAAAAGATGACATTTACATGCCCCTTCGGCACCTTTGCTTACCGACGAATGCCTTTCGGACTTTGCAATGCGCCTGTCATGTTCCAGAGGTGTATGGTTAGTATTTTTTTCTTATTATATTGAGAAAGGTATTGAAGTCTTCATGGATGACTTCACTGTTTACGGTGATTCATTCAATGAGTGTCTATTAAACTTGACAAATGTGTTGCGTCGGTGCCTAGAATTTAACCTTGTTTTGAACTACAAAAAGTATCATTTTATGGTCGATAAAGGTTTAATTCTAGGCCATATTGTTTCTTCTAAAGGAATTACGGTAGACAAGGTAAAAACTTATATAATACGTTCACTTCCTTGGTCATGCAGATTTTTATCGTAGATTCATTAAGGATTTCTCCAAGGTGGCGCAACCATTATGCGAGTTATTACAGAAGGATAAAGCCTTCAATTTCGACCAACAATGCAGAGAATCATTCGATGTTTTAAAGGAAAAGTTGATTTCGGCACCCATAATTCAACCGCCAAATTGGGATTTTCCTTTCGAAGTCATGTGTGATGCTTTGGATGGAAGTGTTGGAGCTGTGCTCGGAAAAAGGATTGGGAAAGAGCCTCACGTTATCATCTATGCATCACGTACCTTAGATTCTGCACAACGGAATTATTCAACAACCGAAAAAGAATTATTTTCTATCATTTTTGCATTAGATAAGTTTAGATCATATCTTCTTGACACTAAAGTTATTGGTTTTTCTGATCATGCAGCCTTGAAGTAATTACTTAACAAAAAAGAGGCGAAGCCACGACTAATCCATTGGATCTTACTCCTCCAAGAATTTAATTTGCAAATCAAGGATAAGAAAGGATGTGAAAACTTGGTGGACGATCACTTAATCCATCTTCCAATCTCTACAGTTGATCCTCTCATTTGTGAGGAATTCCCGGAGGAAAACTTGATGATGGCGTAGAAGTCAATGCCTTGGTTCGCAGATATAGTTAATTACTTAGCTACAGGTAAATTTCCATCTGATTTGATGAGAGCCGAAGTGAACCGTATTAAAAGAGAATCTCGTTTTTTCATTTGGGATGATCCGTATCTTTGGAAGCATTGTTCAGACCAGGTAATTCGACGATGTGTTCCTGAAAGCGAGCTAAGCTCAATTTTAAATTTTTGTCATTCTTATTCATCTGGTGGACATTTTGGACCCAAGCGGACTATTCATAAAATTTTGAAATGTGGTTTCTTTTGGCCTGATATCTTTAGTAATGCTTACTTATTTTGCAAATCCTGTGACAATTGCCAATGTGCAGGTAATTTGAATCGAAGAAATGAAATGCCTCTTAATCTTATTCATATATGCTAAATATTTGATGTTTGGGACTCGACTATATGGGTCCTTTTGTTTTTTCTTTTGGTAATTGTTACATAATTCTTGCGGCTGACTATGTTTCGAAGTGGGTAGAAGCTAAAGCCACTCGAAACAACGATGCCAAAATTATTGTTCAATTTCTAAAGCATTATATTTTTTCCAGGTTTGGTACACCAAGAGCGATAATAAACGACTGCGACTCACACTTCATCAATCGGGTAATTGATGCGCTTATGAAAAGGATGGAGTAAATCACAGGATTGCCACGGCTTATCATCCGCAAACGAACGGACAAGCAGAAATTTCAAACCGTGAAGTAAACACAATTCTTGAGAAAATAGTCAAGCCAAATCGCAAGGATTGGAGCTTGAAATTGATTAACGCTTTGTGGGCTTATCTAACTACATATAAAGGACATTTTGGCATGCTACAAAATTGGGTTTTTGTGGGGGTTTATGAAATTTTGAGTTTTAGTTCATTTGAAGGGATTTTTCTGGTAAGGAAATGTTTTTAGCTTTTTTCCATGATTAGAAGTGGGTTAACAACTCATTTTCTTTGCTTTGGTTAGTAAAAGTGCAAGGGGAGAGCTCAAAGGCTAGAGGCAAGGAAAAGATAGTCCTTTGGTGATTTGAGGACGTTTTCCAGTCACCTAGCTTCATGGTAACACGATTTCTAACTTTTCTATACCACATGTAGATCATTGTATGCACATTTATGGTTTGTTTGTTCATGAAAGCATGCTAGAGTAATACATGGTAAATTTCGTATTTTTTTGTTGCAAGCATGAAAGTTAGTACCTTTTGGCCTCTAGGATACAAAATAAGATTTCAAAACATTTGCTAGTCTTAGGGAAGTGAAATGGTGAGGTTTGGGTTTGATTTCATGCTCAAAACAAAGTATTATGGTTCCTTAGTATCGGTACTGGAAGAACAATACCGATATTATTCTTCGTGAAAGGCAAAAACCAAGCAACTTATAAGGGCAGTATCGATACCCCTTCAAGGAGTATCGATACTCGAGATCCAATATCTATACTTAAAGGGTCAGTACCGATACTATGACATTTTTTAAAACATTGAAACCAAATTTTGTATCGATACTCATGAGAATATCGATACACATGGTAGAGTATCGATACCAAGGTATTTTTCAAAACATCAAAGCTAATATTGGTTTCGATACTAGGGTGAGTATCGATACCCACGATGATTTTTTACAATTATGGTTCAATCGGTTCGGGTGTTTGGGCTTAGGTGTTATGAGTTCGTGTAAGCCTCAAGTATTCAATGCAAGTGAAAACAAACAAGTTAACTCAATTCTCACCTAGAAATCAAACAATATAGGATGAAGATTTACCTTTGTACGATGCTTTGGAAATGGAAATGACACTCGAGTTACTCTAGCATTTTTACGATTGTCCTTTGTTTTTGAATATCTAGGTCATAGCAGTACAAATTTCAACGCAAGTAAATTCTAGAATCGTACCTTATGCTCGTCTAGGTTCAGGATGTGAGCTTCTGATGCACGTAAATTCTGGATCTCACCCCGACCTCTTGAGGATCCGAGGTAGACTAAGGGCTATAAGTTTCGATGCTCGTAAATTATGGTTCTTAACCCAAAGCTATCAAATTCTAGATAGCTTAGTGTGTTGTCCAAGATGCACATAAATTCCTCTGACCACACCACTTGGCCTATCTCATGTTTGTTGTGTAGTTTCACATGTTTATGACCTTGCACCCTGACATGTTCATCTAATGAATGCATGTAGTATTGCATAGTTATTCTCGTGACACTGAGCTTGTGAGCTCAGCGTCTGGCATGTATACGCATACTAAGTGTCTATAATATTTTAGTATAGATTATATATACTATGATATGTCTAATAGTTTACATGTGTGGATTTTAATTAGAAATATGTAGTTATGAATATGGATTTTAAATTTTGTATATATTTGATAAAATTATATTTTAATAGCATAAAGATGAATTTTTAGTTAGGCAGCTAATGGGTATATGCACTCTTTATATGAAACAGTATTGAAATGTTATGTTGCTGCCTGAAATAGAATGTGAAAATATTAATTTTTGGATTTACACGATTAAATATTTTTGATGATTAACGTTAAATTAAATGAATTTTTAAGAAACAAAATTTTACTAATTTTCAAACAAGAAATGTTTTACAAGTATAGTGTACCATCTCTAACTCTATTCTTTAACAGATACGAAAATGGGCGTTACAAAATCCCTCCCTCTACCAGGCGCATCTTAGCCTTTCCTAATTCTCCGTTTTCTTCTTTAATTGCCGCCTAAGACCTGACAATTTCAAAGCCTTCCCACCTTTCATATAACCTGGGCCCTACCATATCTCTAAACCTTTTGTTTTAAATTTTAAACAAAAGCAACCTTTATCCAATTATCACCTATTTGACCGGTCAATCTCACCTCATCCTTCTCCAACTAGGATTGTATTTCCTCTGTTTTTAATAAATCCCAAAACCCATGTTCTCTTTCTAATTGACAAAGCCAAAACCCTTTTCTTCTTTTACTTCAGCCATTCGAAGTTCCCCCCACCTTCTTCATCCACTTCTTTTCTTTTTACCTTTTCACAAAACAGATAACATAGCCACTGGTCATTCTCACACCATGACGATCTTGCACTCCGTCCTCATCGTTACTAGCTAGAACTTGCACCGAGATCATGGTACGTATACGAAACCAGGGGTCTGATGATTATCTTATGCCGATTAACTAAGGACGTTACAATTTCGCCACACCTCCGTCTGTCTTAGAGATTTCGAGCGACTCCAAACCCACACTACCGCACCCTGCTCATCATGGTCGAAGGCAACAAGTGTCGCAATCCCCACTGCACAAACCAGTACTGTTCGTAGCACCATTCCTCGCCCCGAATGTTCCTTCGCTGTCAATCAGTCACCGCAATTTCTATTCACGATAGTAGGAGGCTACAAATCCTAACAATCCTCGGCAGTATGGTTTTTTTCGTTCACCTTCCCTCTCGGGCATCATCTTTCTCGTTCCATTCAATGCCCACTATCGGTTCATCCTATTCGATGTCGTTCGTTGTTTCGTCTTACTCCATGTATTCAGTCAAACCAGGCTGATTCTCTGAGGTAAACTACGAACCTATTTCTATGTTACCGCTACTGATGTACCACCCTGTTTATGGTTACATAGAGAACTATAACGCCAGATTCCCAATGGAGGGCCAGTTGACAGCACATCCCGATCATGCCTAGACATTGCACTATCACGCTAGACAACCCTCTTTTACATTAAGGTCGGGCGAATTTTTTATTCTCCCTACATTCCACCAACACATTTTGAAAACCTTGAACGTAACTGACGTGGCTGAACATATGTTATCCCCTCTAAAGATAATTTGTAAGGTTTCTTACAATTTGAAAATGAAGAACACATTTGATTCGAACCCATCCGATATTGTCCATTCCGGGTTTATAAGTATATTTTGCCATGAACTTTAAACACATTGCTTTTGTGAGACTCTATGCATGCTTACTTTGCTGCTATTGGTTAGATATTTTATTCTCAAATTAAATGTGGCACATTTTATGAATTGGTATTTAAGTTTTATGTCACGTTTTCATTTTCGCAATCAATGTAACATCCCCGGATGTAGTGTCTTTTTGTTTATACGGACAACACTTTCACATGTCTATTTCAGAATTCAATCTAGATATGGCTTTTGTGACGGTTGTCATACATTATGGTTATCTAACCATTTTACTTGAGATACCATAGGATTTTGATGCAAATATAGCTTATTGGGCCCTTACCAGTTCGATGGGTCAGACCTTTAATTCCAGAACGACAAAGGCACTACATATTCATGATCCGACATTACGGTACATACACCGATTCTTAGTGTATAACTACTTAGAAAGAAACGATTCTTTTTTTTCTTGAGAAAGTATGAGTTATTCTTCCTTTGGTGTATGTTAATCGGTAAAAATGTAAATATGAGATTTTGGTTTACTAGGCCTTTGAGATCGTCATTTGGATCTAATGCCCTATCATTTTGGGTGCCTATATAACTCATCTCGTTGCTTGCTTATTTCTATCCACATTTGATATTCCACAGTTTACTTACGTTTTTCTATAGATGCATTGTATGAGCATTGCTTGGATTCTATGGGGATACTTCGCGGCACTCCTGTTGCTCCTTACTTCGTCCCTACGGGCACCATGAATCCTCAAGGAAAGTGTGTCTACCTTCGAAATAATATGTCACCACCGACGCAAAAGGCACTATGACCGGACATTCAAACCCATATGAATGAAGTGCACGACTACCTTAACATGATTGAATCAAACATCGTCGAGATCCTTTCTTACCTTCGCCCGAGCACCTCTCACCAAGGTCGAGGTCAAGGTCATCGATAGACACGGGGAGTATCTCTATCCCTTCTCTTATGCTTTACACTTTTGTATTGGGACAATACGCTTTAATTGGGGTAGATAATTGAATCAAATTTTCCCTTGAATATTCGTTTGCTTGGAATTTAGTATGCTTCAGTTGGGTATATTGAGTTTTTTGTTGAACATTCTTAGTTTTGTTGAATATCTTACAATGCTATACGAGTTTTTAAACACACCTTTGTTTGAGTTAGGATACATGATAGTGGATGGCATGATTAGTGTTTCTCTTGAAAAAAAAAATCTGATATCTTATTAGTTTATTGGTAGAAATACACTTGATTTGATGCAGGTTACACATTATGATAAGATTTGAGCCTAAAAGAGCGATTCATTACATTTTTGTGTTGAACTTAGCATTGATGTTCTAGAACCTATATTTGAATTCATGTTGAGACTAAAAATTAGACTTTATGTTTTAATATGATAGAGGCATTTAAGATTTATCCACTTTTCACCTAAAAATTTGTTTACCCCTTCGTTTCCCCTATTTAGCCATTTGTTAGCCATTTTCCCTTCTATGTTTTACCACATTTTTAAACCCAGAGGCTTAAATTTATCTCTTTTCTACGATGGTCAGGACAAGAGAAAGAATTACTCTATGGATGTTCCACAAAAAAGAAGAAAAGAGAAAAAAGATTGAAAGAAAAAAAGGGAAAAAAAAGCTAAAAAGGTTGTTGTTTGAAGTTTATACGTTTCTTGATTGATTTAATTTTGTTTATCTCTTGCACTTGATTTAATTATATGTGCATCTCTTGTCTTGACTATAAGCTCATATTTTTGTCTTTATCCCTACCTTTACGTAAGCCTCATTATAGCCTTTTTAAGACCCTTTGATAATTGCATCTTGTTTGTATATAATAGTGGAGACTTGATTTTCTTACAAGCCTATGATAATATCATGTTTTGTTCTGGCTTTGAGATTTTTTACACTCGAAACACTTGAGCGAATTAAGTGAATCTTTGTGAGGGTGTTACGTTTTGTTGCATTGAGATTGATAGATTAATGGGATGTCATGATTTGGCCTAACTTTATCCTATTTATGTTTTCCACTTGAGTGATATTTTGATTTGAATTATTGTTGTGGACTTGACTTGGATGATTTTTTGAGATATAAGACGAATGATGGATGGGAAATGGAGATATTAACATAATGAATTGAAGCATGCCTAAGGACAAGCATTGGATAAATGAAGGGAATTTGATGAGTGTTCAAATTTACATTTATTTTGTTGATAATTATTCTTCGTTGTTGATTTGATATTACTGATTTGGTTTTGTTTTGACTTGTTTCTGTGCATGAACTTATTTTCCAAAACCAGCAGTAAAAGGGTGAATTTTGCATTTTTTATTTATGGAATCGTGGATGGAGTCATGGGCACAATATATTTCGACCTGGTAGATTTGGATCGTCTAGTCAGCAACAGCTTCTAGAAAGCAGTCCAATTAGCATTTCTGGAAGGTAGACAGATGGAATTATCTAGGGAAATTAAATTTGAATTTGAAAAAAAAAATACTTTGGGATAAATATTTTGGATTATTTTTAGGATATTTTATTTGAATATTTCTTATATCTTTAGGATTGAGATGACCATCCAGCTCAGTTGGTAGAGCACAAGGTTCTTAACCTTGAGGTCGTGGGATCGAGTCCCACGGAGGGCATTTCATAATTCGGAGGTCTTCTACGGAAGTTGCTCTCAACCTGGTGTTGGGGGCAGCCTACTATCTTACCTCCCCCTTACCCCATTACATATGGGAATAAGGGCAACCATTTTTTTTATATCTTTAGGATGCTTTTAGACTGTAAATACTCCCTTATGTGAAGCTTCATAATGTACTTTCTGCTTTTTATTTATTAAAATTCATTCGGGTTTTATTAAAAGTTATTTTCTTCCATATTTTATTTTTACTTTAGTTGTTTTTCTTTTAAAAAAATACTAAGTATGACTCCAATCATGCTTAGCTAAATTTTCATTTACCTAAAGGCTTAGTGATGACATTCTTGATTTTCTAAAATCTTAGATTGACAATCGATCATTCATTTAATAATCTCGACACTTTCACTTCAAAAAGTGTACGCTGACTTGAAAGTATTTTTGATTTACTGTTGGGAACAAGAATCGATTGGTCATAATTTGACTTCTTATAAATAAACTTAGCGGTGGTCCGCTAAGGTGAATTGAGATCGAGTTCGATTCTCAATGAGAACACCATAACACGATTCGGGCTTTTCCAACACTTAAAGTTGTATTGGTGCTAATTGCGATAATTGCAGTTAGTCCAGTAAGGACGGCATTTCGGAGATAGACTTGGGCATATTGGTTTACCGGAGTGAAAAGTAAGTTGCAATGGTTGAATCTTGTAGAATGTAATCGACATGTATCCTGAAGTAAAATCTCTTTCGATGATCAATTGGAAATTGAGGCAAAGTGTAAAACCCCAATTTGGGGGCTAAATTTTAGAAATTATAAAGTATTGGATTTAATTGGTATTTTGAAAGAAACGGTGGATTAAATTGTAAAATTTCAAAGTTGGCAGACCATTTTAAGAAGTGCAGGAAGTTCAGTGACTAAACTCATGGTTTACCCAAATTTTTTATGGGATGAATTATAACACCCATTTCTCGATTGTTTCTGCAGATTTTTCTCAGTTTTTCCTCTCCAACAACTCACCTTTCAACTCCGATCTACTCGCCGTTTGACCTCCGATCGACGAACCGAAACCATCATCGTGTTCGTTGTCGACCGAGGAACAAAACCCCTCAAACCTTTTGTCGTTAATCGTCGTCGTTCGTCGTTAATTTCCGTAGGAAGTATCGTCGGAAATAACTCGATTTCAATTGGTTTTTCGTCGATTCACGACGATCCGACCATCCGTTTTCGACACCTCCCACACCATCGTGTTCCTTTCATCGTTTCGAGTCCACCGGTGTTCTTCGTTTCTCTGTCATCGCCGGCGCATGGAGGGGTGAGACCATCAAAGTTTCCGACGTTTCAGAATCGAGCTCTCCGCCATTCAAAATTGTGAACCAAGCATTGTAAGTGCCTCATAATCGCTTAAAATAATTTTTAGGAATTTTTCCGAGAATTTTCCGACACCATGTTACTGTTCACGCGCTACACGCGCCACCCCCAAGAGTGGGCATCGTCTGGGGGTTAATTTTGTAATTAATTTCTATTTGGGTGCTATTTGTGTAAAATTCAAGTGTTAGTTTTGTAAATATTTACAGAATGTGGCTAATTTGGTAATTAATTTATGTTAGGGTGATATTTGTGTAAAATGGTCAACTGTTTACCATTGACCGGCGTTGACCACAGTTGACCAGAACTTTGACCGGCTTTGACCAGGCATTAAACAACCTTTGACTTTGATCGAGTATACCTATCCTGACGTTTTTCGATGTTCCAAATCCAATTCCGCAGTCCGTTATTCGAAATTGCCAGTCAAACCCGTTGACTTTGATTTTGACCGAAAATTCCAAATTTTCGAAAAGTCATATTTTATGCTTTCGACGTCCTGAATCCGAATCCAAAGTCCGTTTGCCAATTTCGAACCCGGTAAGCTATTTTTCACTGATTTATCACCCGATTCGATCCGTTTTTTCGCAATTAAGCTCCGTTTTTTTATATAATTTATGTTGATATGTATCTGAGGAATTATTGGAAGTTGAATTAAAGATCAAAGGCGTTCGACTGGAATTTTTATGGTCAATTAATATTGCATGGAAATCGAGGTAATACTTTACTACCTCCTTATGCTTTATGGAACATGTTTATATTGGTAAATGCATGAATAAGATAATGTTTGTCACTTTTGTGGAGTTGATTAATTTCTACACTCGATCTGAATATGGTAAAAAGGTTCAGTAACTGATTATGGTTTAGATAACTTTTATAAGAAACTGGGGAATTGTTAGAATTAAAATTACAAGTTCTATGTTTAGTGATAAAAGAATCAGTTTAGATATGTATCATATAATTTATTTCATCAAAGGTATTTGGATGGGAAATCATGAGAATATTCTGATAGGATAAAATTACGAAAATACCCTTATGTTGTAGGATGACAAGAATTGTCCTTGGAAGTTGGTTAATAACTCTGAAAATGCATATTGATCTAATAAATTTACAGATGTGCATAAGAAATGCTAGTTTTGCTTGGAAAATTCGGTTAATCGGTTTTTAACCCCAAGAGGGTTTATGCACGATACTAGAAGTCTGTTGAGGAATCATTTCAAGATTTGAGAATGTTTCGAAAAGAAACTAACCATAGGATCTCTAAATTATAATTATTTTTGTTAAGAGTAAATACTGAAATTATCTGGTTAAGAAATTACAAAAATGCCATTGTGAGGTAAAATAATCCGAGTTGACCCTGAATGAGAAAGTACTTCGAGGATTCATACTTAACTCGATTAAGTACGTATTTTATTGTTAAGATCTTGACTTAGTACAGAAAAATTCCTGATATTCCGTTTGTAAAATCTGAGAAGACATTTGACCCAAAAATATCCGAGTTATGAGTAAATACCTAAAGAACAATTTATCGGAGGGTGCTCTTTTATCAGAATTGTTCGAAGGGACTGAAATAGATGATAAATTGGAATTAAATAACAAGACCGGATGGAAGGAAAAGATTGAAATACCGTATATCTGTAAAATAACCAAAATACCCATGTATGGAAATGACTCAAGAATATCACCAAGCTCAGGAATGATTGGATATCCTCGAGCTCTGAAATGAATAGAATAAAACTGAACACCAAAATACCCTTATGGCCTATATTAAGTAAATGTCTTGGATTAATTAAGGAATCCAAATAATCATAGGTATTGGACTACCTTTAAAAGTTATGGAACACATCTTAAGTGAGCCGATCAACCTTAATGATATGTCAGTACCTGAACGGCATAAATATTACTTGAATGCGTGTTTGTCTATTCAAGTTTGGCTCAATGATAATTTTTGGAAGTATTCAGCTCAGCTCAACTCTAGATCGCGTTAAGCACTAAGAATTGGATTTTTGTTCGACAAATCAACCACGAAGACCGAACTGAACAGAAGTACAATATGTATCCGAAATTTAGAGACATCCAAATTAATATGGAAAACTCTGAAGTAACTGGAATGGATTTGACTACTAAGTGAAATAAGTAACCTCAATGACTAAGATTTTAATAAGTGATTTGGATGAGTCTGGAAACGTTAATGAACATACACGATGTACTGTTCTTCTGGATCATGAACTACAAATCAAGCACATCAGTATTTCATGATATAGTGGAAGCGTAAAAATGAAATAAAGACATTGGAAGATCTATTCAGTGATGATTCCGAAGATGATCTATGGATAAGAATTTTTGGTATTAAAGTGTAAATACCCTAGAAGGACAATGAAATGACCAGTCGATAAGTATTAATTTTGGGAACTACTCATCTAAAAGTTGTTCGATAATGCGATCAATCGACATAGACTGTAAATGTCCCGAATCTTCATTTCTTCCTTATCAGCCCAAGTCATATTCTGAATAACTGATGATTTCGTTAGTTATTGAACTCTTCCTATAATGATTATAAATTTCGATATCATATTGGTATACTGAAGATTTATGTTTCTCTACCTGCTAAGATTATCAGTACCTCTGAATAATTTCTGTAAACTCTGGTGTGTTCCCTAATCACCTGGATATTTTAACTGATTTTTGATTTGATTTCTATTATAATACTTGACCTGGATTCTGATCGGATACTTGACCTGGATTCTAATCGAATACTTGACCTGGATTTTGATATGATACTTGACCTGGATTATGTTTTGTTTTTTTTATATATCCGTTTACTGACGGAGCATGTTTTATTTGGGGGGTAATGTTGGAGGAAGTATACCTGGAGGCTCCTCGGCTGTGTGCTCAGGGCCTTACTGGACTTGACGGTGGGTGTATGGTTCTGGGGAACCTATACATTTTGGACTTGACGGATGGGGGTATATATATATATATATGTTTTAAAAAGATCTGAAAAGTTACATGATTTTTGGGAACACACTAGAAAACCCATTCTGATCTCCTGAACCTAAACATCCCAAATATTTTCCATCAGAACTGAATACTATCTGCTAATACCTGAAATATCAATGGGACCTCAGCTCAACTAAAGAAATCTATAGATATCTGAACCAATAAGGAAATATATGTTTATTTGTATCTGCACGTTCTTCAGCATCATCTGGTAGTTCTGTATTACTGAGCTTTCCAAAGCTCATTCTGTTACTCACCTTTTCAGGTTAAAAGAATCGTACTAGTGCATCTATCGACATCAGTAAGGAAGATCTTCCGACGTTGTTTGCAGAGTATGGTACATGTGATAGGGGGCATGTAATTGAATTTTTTTTTATGTACGAGTCTGAAAATATGTTTTATTTTTTTATATACTGATAAATCATTTTATGAGTTACATGTTTTAATAAAAGTTTTAAATTTTCCGCTATTTTACAGTGGGTCTCTCTGATGGCCCTAATGTGACACTCCAGATCGGATCGAGTTACCCGTATCGGTCTGAGGGGGTTACACAAAGTGAAGCTTGAGACTATTTTTTTCATCTTATCATATTCTTTTCAAAATTTAATTTCATTTTATTTCGCCATTTTTATATTTTTACTCATTTATTTTTAAAACCCATTTTCTTTACTTTTATTCATTAGATCAAGATCAAAACAAATCACTAATAGAAACTCTAAAATCCCTACGGATCGATTCTATTTCTCTATATTACTTTTCCATTTATTTATTTTGAGAAATAAAAAAGTATATATTTTACGATTACTATTCTTGTAAATATTCCTCGAATATATAAATGGTCGAAGTGATTGAAAATTTGAAGCAAACCTAATTTAAGCAAAAGAAATCAATTGATGTTAGGTGTCTTTTGCTTTCAACTTAAGAAACAATGAACCATAAATTCCACGTGTTTTAAAATTTCATTTTCATACTTTGAACTTCTTTTAGAAGCCTTCTTTGAAAGTGAAATTCATATACCATATAAAATGTTATATTTTGTCATGCTGAAATTTTAATATTTATTTTCTATTGATTTCTTAAAAAAAAATTCTAACAAGAAAAGGCAACGACGGTATAACCATGCACAACGTTTGACTAGATCATAATTTTCTTATGATAAAAATATACAATATTTAAAATGGTATATTATATAAATAAAACTTAAAGTGATATATACTTAAACAATATTATAATTTAATATCAACGTTAAGGAACCCCTTGTTTAACTAAAAACGTATTTAAGAAAATATAAACTTGTCTAGAGGAATAAGACAATAGATCCCTTAAATAAAATCTGGGTTTAAATCACGGTGTTTACGATTGGAGCAAACTAGGTTGGAAGGGGATGCTCTTGCCTCTACACCACTTGATTCGGATTAATCAATTAATATATCGGATATCGATAGTTATACTAAAAAAATATTTCCGAAAATAAACTATATGTTTTTAAAAATCCGTCTCTATAATTTATTTTATGGTGTATGGATGATGTTGTATAAACTATTTTTCATTAATTGGTATTTTTTAGAAATTATTTACTGTTAATATCGGATATAATAAATAATAATACTTTATTATAAACAGCTTATTAATTAATTTTTTTAATAAATATATTATTAATGAATTAATTTCATTATTATTAAATATATTTTAAATATTATAATAAATAATAAATAATTATTTTAATGAATCATTAATAAATATATTTTTGTATAAACAATTAATAGATATATTTTAAATATTTTAATAATTAATATTTTTCTTAAAATATCACTAGACTAGTATATTTATATTTTTATTAAAATATCACCAAAATAACATCAACCTTAAAAATTAAAAATCCTAAATCTTAAAAAATGCATCTTCTTAAACTAACAATAAAGTCTTATGAATATGTGGTGTGGAGATTCGTATGAAATATTAATAAAAAAAATATTTTTACATAATTTATTTTGTGAAAAATAATTAACATGACTAATGTTACAGAAATTGGTTGAAGGCTATAACTTGACAATATTCAATTTGTACAGATTATGATTATAATGTAGTATTTCATAATTTTCTTAATTAATTAATAACGTAAACACATTCTGCAAATATATATACTCGAATTTAAGACTTCTAACTCTAAGAAAAATAACATTTTCTTTAACCACTAAGATCACTTGATGAGTTCTCCATTGTATTATATTTTATTTAAATTTATAGTAAATATTATATATTTATATGTTCTTTATTTTGTCCTTCGGTTTTAATGAATACCTTAAATATCTCAAATATGTTTGATTAGACTTGATAAATTTGACTCGAACCCGATTAACCGAATCGATTTATCCGACCCAATACCCAATATTAACCCGAACATGATAATCAAATTCAATCCGATACCCGACCTGAACCATACCCCTTTCAAAATTTAGCGAAACCAAAATCAACCAGAATCGAAATTAACTCGAACCAAATTTTAACCCGATTTGAAAGCAATCTGAATCAAATTTAACTGGACTAAAGTAACCCGAACAGATTGAAATTGATAAAAGTTATTAAATGATAAAAAATATTTTCAATAAGAAATTAATTTAAATAAAATTGATAATTTATTAAAAATATTAGATTTATAATAAAATAAAAGAAAGTTTAAGAGGAATATAAAAGTAAGAATCTAATTGTAAGATTATAAACAGTAATAAATAAAATTTACTTATCTTACTTGTTATAAAATATTAGATTCATAATAAAAATAATAGAAAACAACTAAAACATAATATTAGATTTAAAATAAAAATAATATAAAGTTTACTTATGTTACGACTAAAATTTAACAAATATAAAATTATGTATTACTTTTTAAAATTTAATAAAAATATTAAATTTATAATTGGAAATAAAAAGTTTATTTCTTTATCAAATAGTTCTAATTATAAGCTTTTCATACATATCAATATAAAATTTTGATAACAAATTCTAACATGTATTATAGGATCGTATTTCTGTCAAATTATCGATTTATCATCTCTAAATGATGGTTTAATTCAAAATATTGAACAATTGAGGATTGAAATTAAACCTAAATGATAAAATTAACAAATAAGAAGACATATTTTTACAAGTATATATCAATTATTATATATATATGTACTTGATTTTGATTAGACTCATAACCAATTCAACCCGAATTGACATGATATAAAGGTAGACCTAAACCGAAAATCAACTGATCTGATATTGACCCGACCTAAAATCTAACTGATCCGGTATTAATCCGACCTAAAATCAACCGATCCGGTATTGACCTGACCCGATATTAACCCAATCCAAAAATCAATCGATCAGATATTGATTCGAACCGGAAAACAACCGATCAATTAATCACCCGACTTGACCCGATTCAATTCACCGTACACCCGAACTAGATTAGATCTGATCCGAATAAAATTAAATCAAATTTAATCTAGACCCGAAATTACATTATCTAAAATGATCCGACCCAAACCCGATCCGAATGACCTGTTTGCCACCTCTATGTTTGATTGATTTTGTTGTAAATATTATGTTTTTTGCATTAATTTAGTTTTTTCTATTTTATTATTCCCCACAATTAAATCCAAAGTCATTATTCCATGATTTTAAGTTTAAAATTATAAAAAATTAAAAACCCTAAGCAACGATTCAAAAATAATAGTATAAAATATGTTTTTTTGAAAGATATTTTTAATAAAAAGTGTCTTCGATCATGACATAAAAATATATTATTTTTTATAGATATTTTTAATATATATATATTCTAAAAATAAAACCTAGGGTAGAGATGAGTTATGAAATGGACCTAACGGTTGAGTGCTGAGCTGTCATCCACGTGGAAAACAACGTGACCCCTCGTTGCTGCAAAAAAGAAACCAACTTATCTCCCCAGTTATTCGCCCTTCCAAATCCGGCGTGATTTCCAGGTCAGACAATGAGGGGCCCACTTTTCTTTTATGGGTAAACTACACATTTTTTATCTAAATTAATAGTTTTCGTTTCAATACTTAAAATTTTATTTATTTTAAAATCATATCTAACGATTATTTTTTATTTTGTTTTGATACTATGTCGTTAAAAATTTAACGTAATTGTTGTACATGACACCTTTTTAATAAGTAAATTGTATCATTCATCAATCGACTATCTTCTCACTTCTATTTTGGTTAATAAAATTTATTTTTTATTTAATTATTTAACTTTCAAATTATTCGTAATTTAATCACTTTAACTTTTAAATTATTTTTTATTCTAATTATATATTAATAAAATACTAATAAAATTTCATGTAAAAAATATTAATAAAATAAATTAGAGTGATTAAACATGAACAATTTGAAAGTTGAGTAGTTAAATTAATTTTTTTTAACTTTTATGATCAAATAGGAGTGAGAAGATAGTTGAGTGATGAATAATATAATTTACCGATAAAATATAGTGCAGTTAAGTTTTTAATGGTAGGATGCTAAATAAAAATTAAAAATAAATGCTAGGTATGATTTTGAAATAAAAAAAGTTTAGATATTAAAACAAAAAAAAGTAATAACTTATACTAAACGTGTAATTTACCCTTTTTTTTCTTTCTAATGAAACTATTTTTTGGTTTTCTCGATGGATATCTCCATGGTGACATGGCGCCATAAGCCTCTTTGGTTTGGCGGGAACATTACCGGTTTCCCCGCGTTGGCTTTGAGTTTTTTTTTTAATTTAAACTTTAAACCGCCAAAGCATGCGTTGTGGCAATCCGAAACTAACTCGATTTAAAATTAGTGTTGATCTGAACCCGAGTTGGACCTAGAAATTATGGATTTGAACCGACTTAGGAATGACCTAAACTCAAATTGAACCGAAAATATGATACCCGAATCCGACCTACATCCGACTGATATGAACCTGAACCCGAGATTAACCTGGTAAAATAACTGGTATTACCCGACTTGTTTTCAACCTAACTTGTTATGAACCTGACATGTTTTCAACCTAACTTGTAAATGATCCGACTTGTTATTAACCTGATTTGATATTTACCTGACTTAACATTTACCTTACTTATATATTACCATTGATGAAATATAAGATTTTAATTAAATTGTGAGATTTTGAATTTTTAATAAATCATACTAATTAATATGATTAATTTTTAAATGTTATAATAAAAAATTAATTATGATAATTAAATTAATAAATATACTTAATATATTAATTATGATAATTAATATTCTTTATATTTAATACTTATATTTATACATTTTACTACTTTATATTTAATACTTATATTATATAGTTTAATACTTTATATTATATACTTTAATACTTATGTACTTATATACTTTATATTTAATACTTATATTTATATACTTTAATACTTATATCCATACACTTTATTACTTTATATATATACTTATACTTTATATATAACCATTGTAACCCCCTTAGACCCATACGGTTGGTTCGATCTGATCCGAGTTGTCACATTAGGGCCACCGGAGCGATCCACCGTAAAAATCTCAGAAAATTAAAATGTTTATTAAAACATAAAAAACATAAAAATCAATTTATAAACATAACAGTAAATTTTAATATTACTAAAAAATAAACAGATCTCAAACTCGGATATAAAACTGTAACAATCCGGAAAAAATATATTTATATATAATCAATTGGGTGAAATTGAGGGTAAAATTAAAAATTTTCAGAACTTGTAGGCTATTTTAGAAGTTGAAGGAAATTTAGGGATCTAACCCTGAATTTCCCCATCTAGTGTCAACAACCCTTCTTGTTAAATGCGTGCAATTTGTTTTCTGAATTCAAAATAGAAAGTAAGTTGCTTAAACATTTCCTCTCCCGCACCTCTACTTCCAAAGTCGATTCCTTCGCCGTCTGGCCACTGTTCGTCGATCTGAAACCACCATCGTGTTCGTCTTCGACCGGTGAACAAAACCCCGTAAATCGATCATAACGAAACATTTTCAAAAGCCGTGAATTTCGATTCAAAGTTTCGACGTTTTTTTAACACCACCGCCGTGAAAATCACCAATTCATCGTCGATCGTTGTTCAGTTTTCGACACCTCCCGCACATTCGGGTTCCTTGTGTCGTTCCGAGTCCACCGGTGCCCTTCTTGTCTCCGTCGTCGCCGACACGTGAGGGAGGTGAGGAAGTTAAAGTTTTTGACGTTTTGAAATCGAGCTCTCCACCATTCAAAATTTTGAACCGAGCTTGGTAAGTGTCTTAAAATCCCATTAAATAATTTTAGAAAATTTTCAGAAATTTTTTGGGGCTCCCAAGCTACAGCACGCGCCGCCCCTGGTCGTGGGGAAGGTCCACGCATGGTGGACAGCTTGAACCTGTTTGACCCGACCCAGTTTAACAGACCCAACCCGATCTAACCCGACTGCCTGACCCATGTGCCCGACCTGTTGACCATTGACTTTGATCAAAAAGTCAAATTTTTGGAAAAGTCATATTTTATGTTTTTGACATCCTGAGTTCGATTCCGCAGTCTGTTTTGCCAAATTCGAACCCGAAAGCCTCCAAATTGTCAGTCAAACCCGTTGACTTTTGACTTTGACCAAAAAGTCAATTTTTGAAAAGTCATATTTTATGTTTTTCGACGTCCTAAATCAGAATCCGAAGTCCATTTTGCCAAATTTGAACTCGAAAGCCTATAAATTATCAGTCAAACTCGAACATGCATATATATATTTAAGAGTTTTAACTTTGAATGATTAAATTAAGACTTGAGACCGATTTGTTATTGTTATATGAAAGTACAAAAGACTCTCCTGATCGTTTGACATCACAACCCAACCCCTCTAAATCCGTTAGACCGCGCGTGCAAGTATTCACTCGTATGACCCGTAAATCTTACTATTTCATAAATTAATTATGTTACCCACTAGTAATGTAGTGTTATTATGAATTAGGTTCGAAAACTGTAACAGAGCGTGGCGAGGCCGGTACTCAATAGATCTAACAGTTTGACCCTATTATCAAGGTGTATGTACTACTTAATTATTTTATCTGTTTTGAAATATGGTACATTGAAATCTATGGTTTACTGTTTTATTGATGCACCGACTTACTGGTGATGGCTTATGAACTATGACTGATATATGATTATTGGTTTTCACTGGTATATGATAACGATGATTGCAGATTTATGGAAATTATGCTTACTGTATAAATTATATTTTTGAGATACCGATTTTGGATAGGACTAAAGTACGGAGGTACAGCTCTGATCAAGCTGGTAAAATCTTATGAACCTAATGTGACTCTTAGGTAAGCTCTCGGGCCCCAAGATGCTCCCTTAGGTTGGCTCCCTTTGCTGTGTGCTTAGGGTAAGCCCTACGGACCTAAGGATACATAGGCCCCAAGGCATATCCTTAGGTTGGCTCCCTTTTGCTGTGTGCTTAGGGTAAACCCTACGGACGCAGTTCCGGGGAACTGCAAATTTTGTACAGGAGGAGGGTTTAAACTACGAGTTTCAAAAGCTAAACTTCATTATGATTTTATGATGAATTACTGAACTATTACTTGTTTATTGTACCTACTATGATTTTATCGTACTGTTGGGACACACTGAGCTCTAGCTCACTTTTCAAAATATTTCCCCCTTTCAGATACTTTTGGTTAGACACCCCGGATCAAGCACTTAGAGGATCATCACCTCTTGTAGTACATCTGATTGTAATGTTTTTATCTTTTGCTACTGATATTCAGTTTATTGTGATCCAAATTTTACGACGTGTGTTAAATTAAATTTTAACTTTTCAGTTTTATATTCATTAGTTGAGTTTTATCGTTAATTATTATATACTTTTATAAATTCCATTTATAATGTGATTTTAAAATTATCGAATAATGTTTTTTTTAAAAATATCTTTAAGAATCATTAATGTAACCCGATAGACTTAGTTGAAACACATAGGCTGGGTCTAGGAGGTTACATTTAGTGGTATCAGAGCCTTTGGTTTTTAAACCTCGGACTGTGAATGAGTCCAAACTGAAAATACAGTTTTGAAATATTTTACAAAACAAGTTACTAAGGCCATGTTATAAAGTTTTTATAATTTTAAATTGTGATTGAGACTCTAAGTGCTAATTTAACCCTAGGTTTTATCTTATGTAGTAAACTCGAGATTCACTAAGATGAGTGCTAGACGTGGTCGTCGAACTAGCCGTGGGTGAGGTCGAGTGGCTAGATTTGCAGACACGATAGATGAGATACGTGTAGATCCCCCGCCTCCGATAGATGATCATACTCCTACGACCCCGACGGATCTACCTTTTGCCTCTGGTATTGGCATGACTACTCCGATTAGAGGAACGACTGATATTGAGCCCGAGTTTACCAGAGTTACATTATATGAGAATTTTGATAGACAGTTTCTACAGTTGATTCAGGGAGCGGTCAGAGTTGTTGGCGTTGTATCCGAGGTTCCTATTTCTCAGACTCTAATTGCCAATGTAGTCAGAACTTTTAGAGGATAAATTGGTGGAGCTCCTAATGAAGCGGAAGATTGACTCCAGGATACTGAAAGGCGTATGGATCAGTTGGGTTTGGACCCAACTAAGAGATATCTGGGTGCAGTAGCGATGTTATATGGCAATGCCTACACCTCGTGGGAGTCAGTGGTTAGTAGTGTTCCGACTGATCGTTTGACCTGGGATTTCTTTAAAGAGCGCTTCAGGAAGCGTTTTCTAGGAGAGAGTTATCTGGATGAGAGGCGACAGTAATTTCAGGATTTGGTACAAGGGGATATGTAAGACTATGAGAGCGAATGATGCTGAGGAGGTAGAGACCTTGGCTCCTACTAGAGACCGTGTTGACGAGAGCGGCCTGTGAAATTTTCTGGCCCGATCGAGTTTTCTGCACATCCTGGAAAGAAGACTCATACTTCGGTCCCCTGAGAAACAATACCAGTTCTAGGCCTGCACCACCTCCACCCTTAGTTGTCAGTTGAGGTGGTTCTTCGCCGTTGCCTCATGGGCCCCTCTATGAGTATTGTGGTAATTGACACACATGAGAGTGTCGTAAGAAAATGAGGGTATGCTACCAGTGTGGATCCAGTGGTCATTTCTTGAAGGATTATCCACAATTAGCTTCATCCGAGAAGACATCTAACCTGACTCCTACGCGTTCCCAGACATTAGTTCAGACTCTATCCATAGGTCGTAGTCAGGGAAAATTTTTCGGATCAGCATCTAGAGCTGATAGCAGAGCTCGACCCCAGTAGAGTCGAGAGCCTGCAGTTTCAGAGGCCAGGCAGCCAGCTCTAGTGTATACTACTAGACGTCGGGATGACAGAGATGAGCTAGAGGTTATTGCAGGTACATTTACCATATATTTTGTTCCATACTTTGCATTACTAGATAATGACTCCACCCATTCCTACGTATTGAGTTCAGTATCCCAAAACCTTCAGATTCCAATCGAGAACACTGATAATATTGTTACGGTTAAAACAGTCTGTTTTGGTGAATAAGGTATTTCGGCATTGTTCTCTGGAGGTTCAGTGAGAAATTTTTCTCGCTGACCTTATAGAGCTTCCTTTAGAGGAGTTCAATTTAATTCTGGGGATGAATTAGTTGAATAAATATAAGGTTAATTTGGACTGTGAATACAAGAGAGCTACTCTGAAGACTTCTGATGGTCGGATTGTTGTGTTAATTGGTGAACGTCACAGCTATCTCTCCAATATACTTTTAGCTATGGAAATTGATCGTATGGTCCAGAAGGGATATGAGACTTTCATTGCTTGTATTTTGAACACTAAAGGTTCCTTGTCCACGATTGAAGAGATTCATCAGTTAGCGAGTTTCCTGATGTCTTTCCGGAGGAGTTGCCTGGGTGACCTCCTGATAGAGAGGTAGAGTTCGAGATTGAGACTTATCCCAGATCTGCATCTGTTTCCATGGCACCCTATCACATGGCTCTAAAGGAACTTAAGGAGTTGAAGGTCCAGTTGCAAGAATTATTCGATCGAGGAATTATCAGACATAGTACATAACCCCGGGGAGCTCCAGTCTTATTCGTGAAAAAGAATGATGGATCGCTTAGGCTATGCATATATTACCAGAAGTTAAACAAGATGATGGTTAAGAATAAGTACCCATTACCCAGGATTGATGACTTATTTGATCATTTGTGAGGTGCTACTGTATTCTCTAAGATTGATCTTCATTTGGGGTATTATCAGTTAAAGGTTCTTATGTTGCGAAGACTGTCATTCACACTAGATATGGTCATTATGAGTTCTTAGTAATACCTTTTGGTCTGACGAACGCTCCCGCAACTTTCATGGATTTGATGAATCGCGTGTTCCGGCCATATTTGGATCAGTTTGTAGTTGTCTTCATTGATGATATTCTGGTCTATTCTCGGACTGAAGCAGAGCATGACGAGCAATTGAAGATCATTATGCGGACCTTGAGAGAGCATCGTCTGTATGCAAAGTTGAGAAAATGTGAGTTTTGGCTTTAAGAAGTGTCGTTTTTGGGGTACATTATTTATGCGAGAGATATTCAGGTCGATCCGAGCAAGATTGAGGCTATTATGAGTTGGAAGCGACCCAAGAATGTCTCTGAGATTCGTAGTTTATTGGGCTTAGTAGGTTACTATTGACGTTTTATCGAAGGTTTCTCCTTCATCGCTGCTCCATTGACGAAGCTGTTGAGGAACAATGTCCCATTTGAATAGGGCGACGCACAACAAGAGAGCTTTGAGAAATTAAAGGCGGTTTTGACTCAAGCACCAATATTGATTCAACTAGAGTCCGGGAAAGAATTTACAGTGTATAGTGATTCTTAACACTTAGGACTCGGCTGTGTTCTAATGCAGGAAGGTAAGGTAGTGGCTTATGCATCCCGTAAGCTGCGACTGTATGAGTGTAATTATCCGACCCATGATTTGGAGTTAGTAGCACTGATTTTTGCCTTAAAAATCTAAAGACATTTTTACGGATCATAAAAGCTTAAAGTATCTTATGACCTAGAAAGAGCTTAATCTGAGACAGTGTCGTTGGCTAGAGTTTCTGAAGGATTATGATTGCGTAATTGATTATCATCCTGGTAAAGCTAACAATGTAGCGGATGCTTTGAGTCGAAAGGCGATAATGAAGTTGAGGTCCTTAATGGCTAGGATGAATTTATATGATGATGGAAAGCTAAACCGACCTTGGTTGATGAGATCAAGGCAAAACAATCTCTTGATAGCTCATTGCTTTCCATTTTTGAGAAAGTGGAGCAGGGGACAATCTCAGATTACAATGTTGACTGGGATGGAGTATTATGCTTCAAAGGTCGATATTGTGTGCCTGATGATGCAGAGTTGAGAGGGTTATCCTTAATGAGGCTCACAGTAGTCCATATGCTATGCACCCCGGTGGAGATAAGATGTACCAAAATTTGAGAGAGAGGTATCATTGGATCGGTATGAAGAAGGACATCTCAGATTTTGTGGCTAGGTGTTTGACTTATCAACAAGTTAAGGCAGAGCACCAACATCCGTCGAGTTTGATACAACCTATCAAGATTCCTGAATGGAAATGATAGCGTATTACTATGGATTTTGTTACTGGCCTACCTATGACTCCTTCGAAAAAGGATTCAGTCTGGGTGATTTTTAACAGACTTACAAAGTCAGCTCACTTCATTCTTGTGCGGGTAAATTATACGTTGGACAAGCTGGCGAGGTTGTATATTTCGGAGATTATTAGATTACATGGTGTCCCGTTATCTATCATTTCTGATCGAGATCTGAGATTTACTTCGAGATTTTGGAAGGCGTTGCATATGGATTTGGGTACGAGATTGGATTTTAGTCCATCTTTCCACCCACAAACTGATGGTCAATCTGAGAGAGTGATTTAGATTCTAGAGGATATGTTGCAGGGTTGTGTAATTGATTTTCGTGGTAGTTGGGAGAACTTTTTGCCTTTGGCTGAGTTTGCTTACAATAACAGTTACCATGCCAGCATTCGTATGACACCTTACGAAGCACTTTATGGGCGTATATGTCGCACCTCGATCTGTTGGACTGAGTTACGTGATTGGAAGACTTTGGGACCTGAGTTAGTGCGCGAGACGGAGTACATAGTCAGATTGATCTGTAACCGTCTGAAAGAGGCATTTGATAGACATAAGTCTTATGATGATCAGAGGAGGAAAGATATCCAGTTTGAGGTTGGAGATCAGGTCTTTTGAAAAGTATCCCCTTGGAAGAAAGCACTGAGATTCGGGAGCAAGGGTAAATTGAGTCCAAGATTTATTGGACCATTTCGTATCTTGAAGAGAGTAGGACCTGTTGCATATCAGCTTGAGTTACCTCCCCAGCTCAGTAGTATTCATGATGTCTTTCATGTATCTATGTTGAGGCGATACCGTCCAGATCTATGTCACATCATTCAGGTTGATGAGGTAGAGTTGAGACCTGATTTGTCATATGAGGAGGAGCCTATTCAGATTTTAGAAAGGGATGAGCGAGTTTTTTGAAATAGGTGTATTCCAATGGTTAAAGTTAAATGGAGTAACCGTGGCCCCTCAGAAGCTACTTGGGAGACATTGGAGTCAATGGAGGCTCAGTTTCCTTATCTATTTTCATAAGGTAAATTTTGAGGACGATATTTCTTGACGAGGGGGAGAATTGTAACAACCCGGGAAAAAAATATATTTATATATAATAAATTGGGTGAAATTGAGGGTCAAATTAAAACTTTTAAGAACTTGTAGGTTGTTTTAGAAGTTGAAGGAAATTTAGGGACCTAACCCTGAATTTCCCCATTTAGTGTTCGAAGCCCTTCTTGTTAAATGCGTGCAATTTGTTTTCTGAATTCAAAACAAAAAACAAATTGCTTAAACATTTCCTCATTCGCACCTCTCCTTCCAAAGCCGATTCCGTCGCCGTCCGACCACCGTTCGTCGATCCGAAACTGCCATCACTTTTATCTTCGACCGGTGAACAAAACCCTGTAAACTGATCATAGCGAAACATTGTCTAAAGCCGTGAATTTCGATTCAAAGTTTCGACTTTTTTTAACACCACCGCCATGAGAATCGTCAATTCATCGTCGATTGTTGCTTCGTTTTCGATACCTCCCACACCATCGGGTTCCTTGAGTCGTTCCGAGTCCACCGGTGCCCTTCTTGTCTCCGTCGTCGCTGACGCCTGAGGGAGGTGAAGAAGTTAAAGTTTATGACATTTTGGAATCAAGCTCTCCACCATTCAAAATTTTGAACCGAGCTTGGTAAGTGTCTCAAAATCCCATTAAATAATTTTAGAAATTTTTCGGGGCTCCCAAGCCACCACACGCGCCCCCATGTGCCACCCTTACGCGTAGGGAAAGTCCACGAGTGGTGGACAACTTGAACCGGTTTGACCCGACCCGGTCTGACCTGACTGCCCGACCAGACCCGTTAATTGATTACCGTTGACCGACCGTTGACAGTTGACTTTGACCGTTGACTTTGATCAAAAAGCTAAAATTTTCAAAAAGTCATATTTTATGTTTTTTGATGTACTGAGTTCGATTCCGTAGTCCGTTTTGCCAAATTTGAACCCGAAAGCCTCGAAATTGTCAGTCAAAGCCGTTGACTTTTGACTTTGACTAAAAAGTCAAAATTTTTGAAAAGTCATATTTTATGTTTTTTGACGTCCTTAATCCGAATCCGAAGTCCGTTTTAACTTTAAATAATTAAATTAAGACTTAAGACTGATTAATTATTGTTATATGAAGGTACAAGAGACTATCCTGATCGCTCGACAGCTCGACCCAGCTCCTCTAAATCCGTTAGACCGCTTGTGTTAGTATTCACTCGTATGACCCGTAAATCTTACTATTTTATAAATTAATTATGTTACCCACTAGTAATGTAGTGTTATTATGAATTAGGTTTGAAAACTGTAGCAGAGCGTGGCGAGCCCAGTACTCGAAAGCCTCCAAATTATCAGTCAAACTCGAACATGCATATATATTTAAGAGTTTTAAATTTGAATGATTAAATTAAGACCTGAGACTGATTAATTATTATTATATGAAGGTACAAGAGACTCTCCTGATCGCTCGACAGCTCGTCCCAGCTCCTCTAAATCCGTTAGACTGCGTGTGCCAGTTTCACTCGTATGACCCGTAAATCTTACTATTTCATAAATTAATTATGTTACCCACTAGTAATGTAGTGTTATTATGAATTAGGTTTAAAAACTATAACAGAGCGTGGCGAGGCCAGTACTCAATAGATCTACAGTTTGACCCTATTATCGAGGTGTGTTCCCTATGTACTACTTAATTGTTTTATCTGTTTTGAAATATGGTACATTGAAATCTATGGTTTACTATTTTATTGATGCACCGACTTACTGGTAGGGGTGTGCAAAATTACCCGACTCGGTTGACCCGACCCACCGACCGGATAAAAAAAACTGGGTAATTTTCTAAAACAAATTACCCGGCCGGGTCAGGTACCTGACCTGACACTTTCCGGGTCGGTCCCGGTTCACAAAAATTGATTTACTCGGTACCTGGTTACCCGAGTACCTGGTTAAGTTTTTTATGTATATTAACTAAATATTTAATTTATAAAATTGAAATCCCTAACAGGATTATATAATATAGAATCTCCAATTTAAGGGAACTGTAGTATTTAGTATTTTACTTTGTATTAAACTTTTATTTTAGATTTATCTCAGTAGAAGATAAGATAGTTTGTGAGTTATAACCGTCTCTTGATATAGTCTTCTAATGATACTGTAAATATTAATATTTTAGTTCATCTCTAACTCTAATTTTATTTGTAAATAAGGATAAAGTTTATTTAGTTAGGACTCTTAGATCAACTAGATCTGTAACTCATAGATCAACTAGAAATCTAACACCTTTTGTATAAAACCCCCTGTACTGCTTTTATTTTTTCACTGTGAATAAAAGTTCTATTTTCACAAGCAAACACACAATTCTACATGGTATTAGTTTAGGTTAGATCCTATTTCTCATTTTTTTCCCGACATTTAAATTTGTTGTACTATTTAATTCGAAGTTTCGAACATTTAAATGTGTGTGTTTTTTTTATTTAATAGTTAAAAAATCCGGGTATTCAGGTACCCGACATATGGGTACCTGCAAAATTCGGGTACCCAAAAACTGGGTACCCGGAACATCCGGGTCGGGACACGGGCAGAGAAATCACTGACCCGGTTGTTTCGGGTACCCGAAAATCCGGGTACCCAGATTTGCACACCCCTACTTACTGGTGATGGCTTATGGACTATGACTGATACATGCTTATTGGTTTTTACTGGTATATGATAACGATGATTATAAATTTATGGAAATTATGCTTACTGTATAAATTATATTTTTGAGATACCAATTTTGGGTAGGAATAAAGTACGGAGGTACAACTCTGATCAAGCTGGTAAAATCTTACGGACCTAATGTGACTCTTAGGTAGGGTCTCAGGCCCCAAGATGCTCCCTTAGGTTGCCTACCTTTGCTATGTGCTTAGGGTAAGCCCTACAGACCTAAGGATACATAGGCCCCAAGGCATATCCTTAGGTTGGCTCCCTTTTGTTGTGTGCTTAGGGTAAGCCCTACGGACACAGTTATGGGGAACTGCAAATGGTGTACGGGAGGAGATTTTAAACTACGAGTTTTAAAAGCTAAACTTCATTATGATTTTATGATGATTTACTGAACTATTACTTGTTTATTGTACCTACTATGATTTTATCATATTGTTGGGATACACTGAGCTCTAGCTCACTTTTCAAAATATTTTTCCCCATTTCAAATACTTTTGGTTAGACACCCTGGATCAAGCACTTGGAGGATCAATACCTCTCTTGTAGTACATTTGATTGTAAAGTTTTTATCTTTCAAGTTGGCTTTATTTTGGTAACATGGGCCTTTATTTCGAAGTATTTGTTTCAGTGACGACTATTGCTTTTGCTACTAATATTCGATTTATTGTGATCCAAATTTTACGACATGTTTTAAATTAAATTTTACCTTTTTAGTTTTATATTCATGAGTTTGGTTTTAATTATTATATACTTTTATAAATGCCATTTATAATGTGATTTTAAAATTATTGAATAATGTTTTTGGAAAATGTCTTTAAGAATCATTAATGTAATCCGATAGACTTAGTTGAAACGCATAGGCTGGGTTTAGGGGGTTACAAAAACCAAATAGAACTTACATGCCCCTAATCACATGCACCGTACTCCGTAAGCAACGCCAGTGGAACTCTCATATTGAAGTCGATAGCTGCGCTGGTACGATTCTTTTAACCTGAAATGGTGAGTAATAGAGTGAGCTTTGGAAAGCTCAGTAATACAATACTACCAACTGATGCTACATGACATGCAGATAAATGGAAAGTCATAAATTTCCTTATTGACTCAGACTTATACACGTTTTCGGGATAAGTTGGGGTTCCACTGGTAGTTCATCGAGTAAAAGCCATGAAAATCTCAATTCATAAGAAACATTCATAGTATCAAGTTTTCAGGAGATTGAATAGGATGTCTAGTGTGTTCCAATCAAAACCAGTGAAAAGATATAAATCTTTTAAAACCATAGCGGAATCCTCCAACCAAACTCCATTATGCAATTTCCCTATAACTGCATCCATAAGGGCTTACCCTAAGCACACAGCAAAGAGAGCTAACCTAAAGGTATGCCTTAGGGCATATGGGCCTACCCAAGGGTATCCTTAGGTCTGGAAGGATTTACCAGCTGGATCAAGGCTGTACCTCCATACTCCAGAATCCTACACATATAAAAATCCAGTATAAATTAGTTTTAGTCTTAAATCGTAATATCTGGATCGTGATCCAGTAATATGTCATAACCGTGATAATAAAATAAACTGTATAATTGATCTCTATATGTACACCATAAATAGTCCCATGATTAACCCAAGGGAGTGCCTTGGGGCCTGAGAGCCTACCCAATGATCACCTTAGGTCCGTAAGGATTTACCAACTTGATCAGAGTTGTACCTCCATACTCCAGAATCCTACCCAGATAATACCCCAATAAAATAGTTCGAGTATAACCAGTTAAAACAGAAAACCATAGTTCATAAATCAGTAATTTCTATGATTTCATAAATTAGGAACAATTCATATTTTTTAGTGAAAGTCGTAATTAGAGAACACATACCATGTTGCCATGGTTCATAAACCAGTAAAGCAATAAGTTCAGTAAAAAACATTTCAAAACGTATAAAATTGTCATGTAGTATATGGGGAACACACTATAGGATCCAAGTATTTATCAGGAGCACATAATAATTATTAGGAAAACATGAAATTTATTTAATTTGATCAGATTTCAGGAACGAGGTCCTATTAAAAGGAATCTATTACTAATGGATCTAATCAAGTATTTAAAGTTAATACTTTAGAATCCCGCTATGATCCAGGTACATCAGGAAGGTGTTTAGGAACCTATATACAAAATAATTCTAGATTCGAATTCACAGAGAGTGATTCCATTACCCAAACAACCAGGGGTATTCAGGATTTTATATTGAATTATTAGGATGTTAGGTCCAATAAACCAAATGGGGTATTCAGTATCCTTACTTCTGATATACTTGTGTTTTCAGATATGATCGGAGTGTTTTGAGCTGGTAAGAAGAAACGAAGATTCAGGAAATTTACAATCTGTGTTGATCTATTGGATTATCGAAATAACTCAAACTGAACAACTCCCAGAACTAATGCATGTTGACCGGTCCATTCGTTTCCCTTCCAGGGTATTCACTATTTAATACCAACAATTCTTATCCATAGATCATCTTCAGAGTCCTCACTGATTAGATCTTAAGAAGACGAACATTTATTTCAATGGTCTTTATTTCATTCCCACATTACAACACTATCAGGAAAATGTCAACATACTTGATTCGTGGTTTATAACCCATGGAGACAGTACATCATATAAGTTCATCACCGTTTCCATACTTATCCACGCCACTCACTTAGTCCTAAGTCATTGAGATTACTTAGGTAATTTAGTAGTCAAGTTTATCCCGGTCACTTCAGAGTTTTCCAGAGTTAAGGGTATTAGTTATTCCAGGACTTAGAGGTACTTTGGGTTAATTTACATTTTAAGGGTGTTTTGATCATTTTACACTTCGAGGGTAATCTATAATTCCAATATAAATCTGGAATTTAATTCAATGATTCCAGGACTCAAGTGAATCAGAACATAAATTCTTAGGCCGTCTCCCTTATCTTAGCCATCCATTTTACTTTTTACACTTTAAGCGTATCATCATCATTCCACTCAATTCTATCAGTGACATACTTTCGATACATTAGGCTTGAATACAATTTAGTTTCTTTAGCGTTCAAGGTATTTTTTTTTCTTTTGATCATTGGAGGTTATTTTTATAGTTATTAGAAAGCTCAAGGACATTTCAATAATTCCTTTAAATTCAATCATATGTAGTTTCTCAGATAATTAGTCAAATATGTCATTTCAGAGTTATTTCTCACATCCGGGAAAGTCTTGGTCCTTTTTCCATTACAAGGGCATTTTCATAATTTTATCCCGCGGTGCTCTTTTTCGGTAATTTTATATCCAATTAACCCCAATATTTAACCTTTAAGAAAATTTATCAAAGTTTATTGATCTTAAAATTAAATTATTTATTATTTCTAATTGATTTTCCCCTTTCTTAAGCGAGTTATATAAGTCATATCCGGTTACCAACTTTTTATAGTATTCGGATCGAGTTAGGAAATAATCACTACATACATGTGACCAATTATACTTATTCATGCAGAACTCAATACTAACATGTTCTATAAAGCATGAAACATGTAGTAATGTATTACCTCAATTTTTGTATCATATCAATTGATCGTTTAAACTCAATTCGATCGCCCTCGAACTTGAATTCAGTGTCCAATAATTCCTCGGATACATAACAACCAAATTTACGTCAGAAACTGAACTTAATTGAGAAATCATATTGAATTCCGAAGGTAAAACATCGAAAAACGGCTTACCGGGTGCGAATTTGGCAAAACGAACTTCAGATTCAGAATCAGGACGTTGAAAAACATAAAATGGGACATTTTCAAAAAAATTGACTTTTTGGTCAAAGTCAACGAGTTGACTCAAACGAGTTAACTCAGACGAGTTGACTCAAACGAGTTAACTCAGACGAGTTGACTCGGTGACTGGACCGGACCAGACCAAGCGGGTCGACTCGATTATGGAATCTTCCCCAGGCTATAATAAGCCCCACGTGCATACAGTGGCGCGTGGGGGCACGTACGGTGGTGATGGAGGCTGTTCTGGGTGGCCGAACACTCCTTGTGCATACATTTAACAAAATCAATCCAACATCAACATTTCAGCCAAAACAAACGGAATTAAAAGAAAATATTCGAAACGATTACCCACGCCGACGGTCGGTGAAAACGGCGACAATGCTTCGACCCACCGGTCGGGTTTTGAGCGGAACTGACCGGAGAACACAATGGGGAGGGCGGTTAGACTCACCGACGACTGGATCGGTCGGAATCGACAAAAAACCAATCGTTGACGGGTTAGTTTCGACGACTTTTCATTGGTTAACCAATGGCGAAAGGTGTCGTTTCTCATCGAATCAGGGGTTGGGGTCGTCGGTCGATTGGGAGCTCGATGGGAGAGACAACGGGCTCCGAAAGTGGCCGGACGACGGTGAATTTGAGGCAAGAAGTTGACCGACGGGGAGTGATTTGGGGTTAGGGATTTGGTTAAATTTAGGGGGAAATAAATTGAATTTACCCAATCGGGTAATATATTTTTCATTGGGTCTAAAAATGGGCAAATTCAGGTTCAAGTCCATGAATTTTCCTGCACTTCCTAAAATGGTCTCGCAACTTTGCGATTTTACACTTTAGTCCTCAATTTCTTACAAAATACCACTTTAATTCAATACTTTATAATTTCTAAAACATAGCCCCTAAATTGGGATGTGACAACCATATTGAACAAACATGAAATTAGAAATAAAAAATTGAATAAATTAAACAATACACATTTATAAGGGATGAAATTAATTACTTATAAAATGTAAAGATGATATTAATATAAAAATGAATTAAATTGCATACATTTAAAAAGTTGGTGAACATAATTTGAAAAGAAATTTATTATTTGATTTACATTTTATAGGGTTTAAGTAAATTACAAAAATATAATTAATTATGGGTTAATTTCATATACAAATATAATTTGAAGGACTAAATTGAACAAATATTAAATTGCAAATTAAAATTTAAATACAGTAAACAACATAAAAGGATCAAATCAAAAAATTGTAAAATGCGAGGAAAAATTGTAAATGAACTGAATTGCATTAATTTCAAAAGTTGGGGAAAATTAAAACAACTATAATATGTATAGGTATAGGTATAGGTATAGGTATAGGTATAGGTATAGGTATAGGTATAGGTATAGGTATAGGTATAGGTATAGGTATAGGTATAGGTATAGGTATAGGTATAGGTATAGGTATAGGTATAGGTATAGGTATAGGTATAGGTATAGGTATAGGTATAGGTATAGGTATAGGTATAGGTATAGGTATAGGTATAGGTATAGGTATAGGTATAGGTATAGGTATAGGTATAGGTATAGGTATAGGTATAGGTATAGGTATAGGTATAGGTATAGGTATAGGTATAGGTATAGGTATAGGTATAGGTAGGTAGGTATAGGTATAGGTATAGGTATAGGTATAGGTATAGGTATAGGTATAGGTATAGGTATAGGTATAGGTATAGGTATAGGTATAGGTATAGGTATAGGGTATAGGTATAGGTATAGGTATAGGTATAGGTATAGGTATAGGTATAGGTATAGGTATAGGTATAGGTATAGGTATACGTATACGTATACATATATGTATATATGTATATGTATATATATATGTATGTATAATGAATGTTATGATAAAATGATGCATTCTATATATAATGTAAATTATACTTTATATATATACATATACATATATACTTATACTTTATACTTTATACTTTATATATGTATATAAAGTACCAAATTGAACAAACATGAAATTGGAAATAAAAAATTGAATAAACTAAGAAACACGCTTTGATGAGGGATGAAATTGAATTAATTATAAAATGTGAAGTTGATATTAATATAAAAATGGACTAAATTGAATACATTAAAAAAGTTGGTGAACATAATTTGAAAATTAATTTATTATGTGATTTACATTTTATAGAGTTTGTTTTTAGTAAATTACAAAAATATAAATAAGTATGGGTCAATTTCATATAAGAATATAATTTGAAGGACTAAATTAAATAAATATGAAATTACAAATTAAAATTTAAATACAATAAACAACATAAACGGATCAAATCAAAAAAATTGTAAAATGTGAGGAAAATTTGTAAAATGGATTGAATTTTTTTAATTTCAAAATTTGGGAAAAAATTAAAACAATTATAATATATATATGTATAATATGTATAATGAATTTTATGATAATATGATGCATGTATATATAATGTACATTATACTTTTTTTATATATATATATATATACTTATACTTATACTTTATAGTTTATATATGTATATAAAGTACAAAATTGAACAAACATTAAATTGGAAATAAAAAATTGAATAAATTAAGCAACACACATTGATGAGGGATGGGATTGAATTAATTAAAAAATGTGAAGATGATATTAATAATAAAATGGACTAAATTGCATACATTTAAAAAGTTGGTGAACATAATTTGAAAAGAAATTTATTATGTGATTTACATTTTATATGTTTTTTTAAGTAAATTACAAAACTATAAATAAGTATGGGTCATTTTCAGATACGAATATAATTTGAAGGACTAAATTGAACAAATATAAAATTACAAATTAAAATTTAAATACAATAAACAACATAAAAGAATCAAACAAAAAAAATTGTAAAATATGAGAAAAAATTGTAAAATGAACTGAATTGCATTCTTTTCAAAAGTTAGGGAAAATTAAAACAATTATAATATATATATATATATATATATATATATATCTGTGTGTGCGTAATGAATGTTATGATAATATGATGCATATATATATTATATTGTACATTATACTTATGCATAGATTAATACATTATAAGTATATATATATATATATACTTATTTAAATATACATATATAAAAAAGTATAAGTATATAGAGTGTAAACTATAAAGTATATAATATATATATATATATATATATATATATATATATATATATATACTATAACGTATATATACTTTAAAGTATAAAGTGTGTATATATATATAAACTATAAAGTATATATACTTTATACTAAAACTTTATATATATTATACTTATATATATATATATAAAGTTTTAGTATAAAGTATATATACATATATAATAATATAAAGTATAAGTATAATATATATATAAAGTATAATTATAAATAATAAAGTATATATGTAACCCCCCAGACCCGGTCTGTAAGTTAGACTCAAACCTAAGTGGTCATATATCCCATTCAAAGATTTTTTATATGTTTTTCAGTTGTGTTGGTGACATGTATTTTGCTATCGTTTTGGATATATTTGTATTATCGATATTTTGTTTTGTATTACCTGTAATGTTTTATAAGTTGTTTTAAATATATATAAAAAATCTCTGAATGGGATATGTGACCACTTAGGTTTGAGTCTAACTTACAAACCGGGTCTAGGAGTTACATTTGGTGGTATCAGAGCTTTCGGTTTTAAACACTCGGACTGTGTATGGGTCCTTAACTTTGGATTTTTAAGAAATTAAAAAAAACGTGTCACCTTATTTTATGATTTAAAGTTTTCTCGAGATCCCTAATGCTAATCTGACATATATTTCAAATTATTTCTGTAGAGCCTTATAGATCCAACGATGAGTGCTGCTAGAGGTCGCAGGACAGGACGTGGTCGTGGTCGAGGACGAGTCACTCGACCTTCTGTTACGATAGATGATCCGATGTCACCACGTGATCCTCCTGTTCCACAAGTAGATCCGACCCTTTCGCATGATGATCAGTTTACTCCTGCGAGAGACCCTCCCGTCACCGAAGATGAGGATACTAACATGAACGAAGACGCCATTAATAGAGATATATTCTGCATGTTTCAGAGAGCTGCTAGAGCCCCTAGTAATATGACTGCGGTTGAGATTTCAAATTCTTTGGTCGCTGCTGGTGTAGTTCCATTCAAGGGTATTACTGGTGGACCTCTAACAGACGCTGGGTATTGGTTGGAGGACACAGAGAGGATTATGGATGAGATGGATCTCAGACCTGAGCAGAAGTTGAAGGGGGCCCTAACTATGTTGAAGAAAGAGAGCTTCAGATGGTGGCAATCAATTTCTGGTAGTATTCCGAGGAACCAATTAACATGGGATCTTTTTAAGATGCGTTTCTGGAGTCGCTACGTTGGAGAGAGATATATACAAGAGCAACGTCAGGAGTTTCAGAATCTGGAGTAGGGTAGCATGTCTGTTATGGACTACGAGGTGGAGTTCATCCGATTGAGCCGCTATGCCCATGGACTTGTTGACACTAAGGTAGATAGATGCTTGAGGTTTGAGAATGGACTCAGGTATGAGATCAGGAGCCGAGTTGCTACTCAATGGGAGAGGAATTTTGATGCCTTGGTTGAGATAGCCAAGACTGCTGAAGAAATAGAGCGATTGGGCATGGAGCACAAGAGAGATAGTGATCTAGTTCAAACCCGATTCAGGAGGCCTTCTGGTTCTGTTGATTCTTCTGCACACCCCAGCAAGAGAGGCAGGGGTGAATCATTTCAGAGAGGTGGTGCGAGTGTCAGGCCTATAGCATCCGGCTCTTCAGCTGTACATTCTTCTAGACATGGTGGATCTTCTGGGTTGCAACCTATACTGACATGTGTGCACTGTGGAAGATGTCATTATGGTAAGTGCAGGCTGAAATTGGGGACATGTTTTAGATGTGGTTCCGGTGACCATTTCATGAAGGACTGTTCAGAGCGAGATCGTTCAGTTCAGACGCCAGCTCGTACTCCCGCTAGTTCTCATAGTACAGTACAGACTCCAGCAGGGGGCCGTGCTCAGGAGAGAGTACATGGATCGGCTAGTAGAGGCTGAACATCTCAGAGTAGGGGTCCAGTCAGATCTGAAGCCAGACAACCTGCATTGGTTTACACTGCTAGACTTCGACAGGATCGTGATGGGCCTAATGTGATTGCAGGCACTGTTACTATTCATTCAGTTCCCTACTTTGCATTGTTTGATAGTGGTTCTACCAATTCCCATGTATCGGCGTAGATTGGTTGGACAAACATCGAGTAAATATTGATTTTGAGACCAAGAGAGCTGTTCTGAAGACCCCAGATAATCGAAAGATTGTAATGATTGGGGAACACCGTAGATTTCTAACGAATGTTGTGTCTGCTTTGGTAGCTGAGAAGATGACCAGGAAAGGTTCTGAGGCGTTTCTTGCTTATATTTTGGACACTAGGAATTCTCAATCTGGAATTGAAGGCATCCAGATTGTCAAGGAATTTCCAGATGTTTTTCCCGAGGAGTTGCCTGGATTACCTTCGGATAGAGAAGTTGAGTTTGAGATTGCAGTCTATTTTGGTTCCACTCCGGTTTCAATGGCTCCTTATCGTATGGCAACAAAGGAGCTTAAGGAACTGAAAGTCCAACTCCAGGAGTTGTTGGACGAGGGATTTATCCGACCCAGTGTATTACCGTGGGGAGCCCCCGTTCTCTTTGTCAAGAAGAAAGATGGGACACTGAGACTGTATTGATTATAGGAAACTGAACAAGCTCACGGTTAAAAACAAATATCCTCTGCATAGGATCGATGATCTATTTGACCAATTTCTAGGGTCTTCTATCTTTTCAAAAATAGACTTAAGGTCTGGTTATTATCAACTCAAAGTGAAAGATTCAGATATTCCGAATACTGCTTTCCGTACTCGGTATAATCATTATGACTTTTTAGTGATGTCATTTGGGTTAACAAATGCCCCTGCTGCTTTTATGGATTTGATGCATAAGGTGTTTCGACCTTATTTGGACCAGTTTGTAGTTGGGTTCATTGATGATATACTAGTGTATTCTCGAACTGAAGCAGAACATGAGGAGCATCTAATGATTGTTCTACAGACTCTAAGGGAGAATAAACTATACGCTAAGTTGAGCAAGTGTGAGTTCTGGCTCAGCGAAGTGACTTTTCTTGGACATATCATTTCTGCTGATGGTATTCATGTGGATCAAAGCAAAGTGGAGGCTATTCTGAACTGTAAGCAACCCAGGAACGTTTCTGAGATCCGTAGTTTCTTGGGCTAAGCTGGTTACTACCGTCGTTTCGTTGAGGGGTTCTCTCTTATTGCAACTCCTCTGACGAAACTATTGAGGAAAGATGTTCCATTTGTCTGGTCTGAGAATCAACAAGCTAGCTTTGAGAAACTGAAGACTGTTCTAACTCAAGCCCCAGTGCTGATTCAGGTTGAATCTGGGAAAGATTTTTCTGTCTACAGTGATGCTTCTCACTCTGGATTAGGATGTGTTTTGATGCAAGATGGGAAGGTTGTCGCTTATGCTTCGCGTTAGTTAAAGCCGTATGAGCGTAACTATCCTATTCATGATCTAGAGTCAGCTGCCGTGGTTTTTGCTTTAAAGATATGGAGACACTACCTATATGGAGAAAAGTGTTATATTTATACTGATCATAAGAGTCTGAAGTATCTGTTTACTCAAAAAGAATTGAATTTGAGACATCATCACTGGTTGGAGCTTTTAAAGGACTATGATTTAGAGATAGAATATCATCCAGGGAAGGCTAATGTAGTGGCAAACACCTTGAGCTGTAAGGCGATATCAGATCTCTGAGCCTTATTCACCAACTTGAGTTTATTTGATGATAACAGTTTGTTAGCAGAGTTGCAGGTTAAACCCACTTTGGCCGAGGAGATTAAGGCCAAACAACTTCTGGATAGCTCATTGCCTTCCATTATTGAACAAGTTAAGCAGGGATTGAGTTCAGAGTATACTGTGGATCAGGATGGTATTTTGTGTTTTCACGGTCGTTACTGTGTCCCTAAAGATGATGAGTTGAGATGGGTTATTCTTCAAGAGGCTCATAGTAGTCCTTATGCTATGCATCCTGGCGGGGACAAAATGTACAATAATCTCAAGGAGCGCTTCTTTTGGACGGGTATGAAAAAGAATATTTTAGATTTTGTGGCGAGGTGTTTGACTTGTCAGCAGGTTAAGGCAGAACATCAACATCCATCTGGATTGTTACAGTCAATTAAGATTCCTGAATGGAAATGGTAGCGCATCACGATGGACTTCGTTATTGGTCTTCCTCTGACTCTTTCCAAAAAGGATTCTATTTGGGTGATTGTTGATCGAATCACAAAGTCAGCGCACTTTATTCCTATCCGGATTAATTATTCTCTGGACAAACTGGCTAAGTTGCTTATTTCTGAGATTGTTAAACTTCATGGTGTTCCGTTGTCTATCATATCTGATCGAGATCCGAGGTTCACTTCCAGGTTCTGGAAGGCTTTGCACGAGGCTCTGGGTACTCGTTTGAATTTCAGTACAGCTTTTCATCCTCAGACTGATGGACAGTCTGAGATAGTGATTCAAGTGTTAGAGGATATGTTACGGGGTTGTGTGATTGATTTCCGTGGTAGTTGGGAAGATTTCTTGCCATTAGCTGAGTTTGCTTACAATAATAGTTATCAGGCGAGTATTCGCATGGCACCGTATGAGGCTCTGTATGGGCGTAGATGTCGTACTCCTATATGTTGGACTGAGTTGCATGATAGGAAAACTTTGGGTCCAGACTTAGTTTGAGAGACTGAAGATACTGTCAGATTGATCCGTGATCGCTTAAAAGAGCCATTTGATAGGCAAAAATCATACGCAAATAAGCGACGTAAGGATATCGAGTTTGAAGTTGGAGATCAGGTTTTTCTCAAGGTATTTCCATGGAAGAAGGTATTGAGATTTGGACGTAAGGGTAAACTGAGTCCGCGATTTATTGGGCCGTATCGTATTTTGAATAAAGTTGGACCTGTTGCATATCAGCTTGAGTTGCCTCCCCAGCTCAGTCGTATTCAAGACGTTTTTCATGTGTCTATGTTGAGGCGATACCGTCCAGATCCGGATCACATCCAGGTTGATGAGGTAGAGCTGAGACCTGATTTTTCATATGACAGGTTTTAGAGAGGGATGACCGAGTTCTTCGGAATAGGCGTATTCCAATGGTCAAAGTTCAGTGGAGTAATCGTAGCCCCTCAGAAGCTACTTGCGAGACATTGGAGTCAATGGAGGCTCAATTTCTTCATATATTTTCATAAGGTAAATTTCGGGGATGAAATTACTTGTAGAGGGGGAGAATTGTAACAACCCGGAATTTGAAAAAAATATTTAATTGAAATTTGAGGATTTAATTAAGTAATTTGGTAAAATTAGGGACTAAATTAAAAGTTCTCAAAACTTGTAGCATATTTTAGAGATGAAAGAAATTTAGGGACCAAGCTCTGAATTTACCCTGAAAGTGTCGACAAAACCAAGTTATATACGTGGTTTTCTGTTTCAATACAGAAAACCATTCCCAAAATTTGCTCTCCAAAACCTCTCATTTGAAACCCGATTCCAACGCCGTCCGATCTCCGATCGTCGATTTGAAAACACCATCGTTTTCATCATCGAGCGAGGAACAAATCCCTTAAATTAATTAAAGTGAATCGCTGCCAAACGCCGTGAATTTCAAGTCAAATTCTCGATTTTTTTTAGCTCCATCGCCGAGAAAATCTTAAATTCATCATCGATCGTTGCTCCGTTTTCGATACCTCCCGCACCATCGTGTTCTTTGTGCCATTTCGAGTCCGCCGGTGTCATCCTTGGTCTCCATCGACGGTGGCGCGTGAGGAGGTGAAGCGGTCAAATTTTCCGATTTGTTGAAATCGAGCTCTCCGTCGTTCAAAAATTTGAACCGAGCTTTGTAAATATCTCAAAATCGCTCAAAATAATTTTTAGAAATTTTTATGTGAATTTTACGCTGCCGGAAGAGGTCCCACGCGCCGCCACTGCGCACGGGGAAGATGAAAATAATCGGTTTGACTAGTTTTGAACCTGTTTGAGCGGTTTGACCGGTTCCGACCCGACCCGTTGACCCGACCCGACCTGACCCGTTGACCAGGTGATATTTTAGTAATTATTTTGAAAATGGTGATATTTTGGTAATTATTTTTTAAAAGGGTGATAATTGTGTAAAATGGTTGATATCAATTGACTAACTTTGCCCGGCCATTAAAAGGTCTTTAATCTTTTCCGAGTATACCTATCCTGACATTTTTTGACGTCCCGAATTCGTTTTTGGGATCCGTTTTACAAAATTCGAACCTGAAAGCCTCCAAATCGTTAGTCAAACCCGTTGACTTTGATTTTGACCAAGAATTCAAATTTTCGGAAGGTCATATTTTATGTTTTTCGACGTTCTAAATATGATTCCGAAGTCCGTTTTGAAAAATTCTGACCCGAAATTCCCGAATCGAGCTTGTGAACCCAAAAGGCTTAGTATTTTTAGCATTTTTGATTATTTATTTGAAAGTTGAATAAGGAATTAATTTAATAAAATATTTTATGAAGGTAGTCGTGTTTCACCTGAGAGAGGATCAGTTAGGTCCGGTGTTGTCCGTTCGTCAAATCAGCCCGAACCACGTACTACGAGACTTACCCGTAGGTTTATGTAAATTATTTTTAATAAAGGTTAAGATTATTTATATTAGGATTCTAAATATGGATTTTTCCAATTCGTAGGAACTAGCGCTGCAGCAGAGCGTGATCGACAGACCCAGTAGTAGGTTTCCGTATCTGATTTCTCAGACTGTTACAGGTCTGCTTCGTGACAGTGTTATCTTACAGTTTTAAACTATATATCTGAAACTGGTTTATAGTTATAGTATTTTTGTACATGATTTCTAAATATGGAACATTTCCATATTTAATGGATTAATTACCGTTTTTACTCCAATGCATACATGTTTATTTTTGTCATTGGGGGTATGATTGAAGGAAGTATTATCAGGTCCCTTTGCTGTGTGCAAAGGTAACCCTTACAGTTTCCCAGGTCCCTTTGATGTGTGCAAAGGTAAGCCTTATAGTTTCCTAGGTCCCTTTGCTGTGTGCAAAGGTAAGCCTTACAGTTTCCCAGGTCCCTTTGCTGTGTGCAAGGGTAAGCCTTACAGTTTTCCTAGGCTCCTCTGCTTTGTGCACATGTTAAGCCTTAGTGGTGTACAGGTGGTGTATGGTTCAGGTGAACCTACACATTTTGGTGATTGGATGGGGGTAGTGTGCATATTATTAAAATGTATTTGATAAATTGTTTTTTTATCTGAATTATTTTGATATGTATGTTTTTATACACTGTATGGGGCACACTGGGCTTTTTAGCTCATTATGTAGTTTTTACCCTTTTTCAGATAACAGCAGACAGTAAGCTAGTAGATTTGGCATTAGTGGAGATCAACTACTTGATTTTGTATGAACGTATATTTTTATATGTTTTTCAGTTGTGTTGGTGACATGTATTTTGCTATCGTTTTAGATATATTTGTATTATCGATATTTTGTTTTGTATTACCTGTAATGTTTTATAAGTTGTTTATAGGACGTCGGAGGAGGTCTCACGCGCCCTCACGCGTGGGGAAGGCTCGGTTGCTGCTTACAATCGGTTTGACCGGTCTGATCCGGGTTGACCGGTTCGACCTGACCCGTTGACCAGACCGTTTACCGGGTGATATTTTAGTAATTATTTTGAAATTTGTGGTATTTTAGTAATTATTTTGAAAATAGTGCTATTTTCATAATTTTTTTTAAAAAGTGATAATTTCATAATTTTATTAAAAAAGTGATATTTTAGTAATTATTTTGGAAATGGTGCTATTTTTCGTAATTTTTAAAAAAACTGATAATTTCGTACTTTTTCTTAAAAAGTGATATTTTAGTAATTATTTTAAAAATGGTGATATGTTGGTAAATATTTCTTAAAAAGAGTGATAATTGTGTAAAATAGTTGATCATCTGTTGACCACCTTTGACCAGAACTTTGACCGGTTATTAAACGGTCGTTAATCTTTTCCGATTATACCTATTTTGTCATTTTTCGACGTCTCAAATCCGTTTTTGGGGTCCATTTCACCAAACTCGAACCCGAAAATCTCCAAATCATCAGTCAAACCCGTTGACTTTGATTTTGACCAAGAATTCAAATATCCGGAAGGTCATACTTTATGTTTTTCGACATCCTGAATCTGATTCCGAAGTCTGTTTTGCCAAATTCTGACTCGAAATCCCCGAATCGAGCATGTGAACCCAAAAAGGCTTAGTATTTTAATATTTTGATTATTTATTTGAGTTTTGGTTAAGGAATTGATTCAATAAAATATTTTATGAAGGTACTCGTGTTTCACCCGAGCGAGGATCAGTTAGGTCTGGAGTTGTTCGTTCGTCAGATCAGCCCGAACCGCGTACTACAAGAATTACCCATAGGTTTCCGTTTATTATTTAAATAAAGATTAAGATTATTTATATTAGGATTCCAATATGAATTTTTCCAATTCGTAGGATCTAGCGCTGCAGCAGAGCGTGATCGACAAACCCAATAATAGGCTTCCCTATCTGATTTCTCAGACTATTACAGGTGTGTTTCATGACAGTGTTATTTTACTGTTTTAAAAATATTATTTGAATTGTTTCAGATTGGTGATAATTCATAATACTGTTATGACATGATACATGATACTTGATTTCTGAATATTGGTTACCTGATATCTGATACCTGTATTTCTGTATATGATTTTTAAGCATGAAACATTTTCATCTTTTGATGAATTATTCACCAATTTCACTTGAATACATATTTGTTTATTACTGACATTGGGGGGAATATTGTTGGAGGAAGAATACTTGCAGGCTCCTCGGCTTTGTGCTCAGAGCCTTACTGGACATGACGGGGTGTATGGTTCTGGGGAATCTACACATTTTGTTCGTGACGGATAGGGGTAGTGTTCATATTTTAAATAAAACAAACATGTTTGATGAACTGATTTTACTGGAATATTTTTATTAGTATGTTTTTATACACTGTTTGAAGCACACTGGGCTTTTTAACTCATTATGTAATTTTAACATTTTCAGATAACAGCAGACAATAAGCTAGCAGATTGGCATCAGAGGAGATCAACTACTTTATTTTGTATGAACGTATATCTTTATATGTTTTTCAGTTGTATTTGGTAACATGTATTTTGCTATCGTTTTTGGATATATTTGTATTATCGATATTTTGTTTCGTATTATCTCTAATGTTTTTTATAAATTGTTTTTGAATATATATATAAAAAAATCTCTGAATGGGATATGTGACCACTTAGGTTTGGGTCTAATTTACAGACCGGGTCTGGAGGTTACATTTGGTGGTATCAGAGCTTTTGGTTTTAAACACTCGGACTGTATATGGGTCCTAAACTTGGATTTTTAAGAATTTTTGAAAAAAAATAAAAAACGTGTCACCTTATTTTATGATTTAAAGTTTTTTTTCGAGATCCCTGATGCTAATCTGACATATATTTCAAATTCTTTCTATAGAGCCTTATAGATCCAACGATGAGTGCTGCTAGAGGTTGTAGGACAGGACGTGGACGTGGTCGAGGGTGAGTTACTCGACCTTCTGTTACGATAGATGATCCGATATCACCACGTGATCCTCTTGTTTCGCAAGTAGATCCTACCCTTTCTCATGATGATCAGTTTACTCCTGTGAGAGACCCTCCCGTCACTGGAGATGAGGATACTGACATGAACGAAGATTTCATTAATAGAGCTATATTTCGCATGTTTCAGAGAGTTGCCAGAGCCCCTAGTAATATGACTGCAGTTGAGATTTAAAATTCTTTGGTCGCTGCTGGTGTAGTTCCATTCGAGGGTATTACTGGTGGACCTCTGACAGACGCTGAGTATTGGCTGGAGGACATAGAGAGGATTATGGATGAGATGGACCTTAGACCTGAGCAGAAGTTGAAGGGGGCCCTGACTATAATTAAGAAAGAGAGCTTCAGATGGTGGCAATCAATTTCTGGTAGTATTATGAGAAACCAATTAACATGGGATCTTTTTAATATGTGTTTCCGTAGTCGCTACGTCGGAGAGAGATACCTACAAGAGCGACGTCGGGAGTTTCAAAAATCTGGAGCATGGTAGCATGTCTGTTATGAATTACGAGGTTGAGTTTATCCGATTGAGTCGTTATGCTCCTCGACTTGTTGAGACAGAGACAAATAAATACTTGAGGTTCGAGAATAGACTCCGATATGAAATCAGGAGCCGAGTTACTACTCACCGGGAGAGGAATTTTGATGTCTTGGTTGAGATAGCCAAGACTGCTGAGGAAATATATCGACTGGGTATATAGCACAAGAGAGATAGTGATTGAGCTCAAACCCGATTCAGGAGGCCTTCTAGTTCTGTTGATTCTTCTGCACACCCTAGCAAGAGAGGCAAGGGTGATTCCTTTCAGAGAAGTGGTAAGAGTGTCAGACCTGTTACATCTGGTTCTTCAGTTGTTCAATCTTCTAGATATGGTGGTTCTTTTGGGTCGCAGTCTTTGCCAACATGTGATTACTGTGGGAAACATCATTTTGGGGAATGCAGGATGAAATTGGGTACTTGTTATAAATGTGGGTTTGGTGACCATCATTTGAAGGATTCTCCGGAGATACCTCATTCTGTTCAACCACCAGCTCGTACTCTCGCTCGAACTCAAAGTACTTTTCAGACTCCAGCAGTGAGTCATAGTCAGGGCAGAGCACCAGGATCGGCTAATAGAGGCTGAGTATCTCAGAGTAGGGGTCCAGTCAGATCTGAGGCCAGACAGCCTGCATTGGTTTACACTGCCAGACTTCGACAAGATCGTGATGGGCCTAATGTGACTGCAGGTACTGTTACTATTTATTTATTTCCTTACTTTACATTGTTTGAAAGTGGCTCTACCAATTCCTATGTATCGCATTCCATTTCTGAGGGTCTAAATATTCCTGTTGAGAATACTGAGCATTCGGTGATAGTTCAAAGTCCCTTAGGCAAGTCCATAATGTTGAATCGTATTCTTAGAGAGTGTCCTATAGAGATCAATGGGGAGATTTTTCTGGCCGACCTAATGGAGTTACCTTTGGAAGAGTTTGATTTGATTCTCGGTGTAGATTGGTTGGACAAACATCGAGTAAATATTGATTTTTGAGACCAAGAGAGCTGTTCTGAAGACCCCAGATAATCGGAAGATTGTAATGATCGGGGAATGCCGTGGATTTCTGACGAATATTGTGTCTGCTTTGGTAGCTGAGAAGATGATCATGAAAGGTTCCAATGCGTTTCTTGCTTATACATTGGATACTAGGAGTTCTCAATCTGATATTGAAGACATCCGGATTGTCAAGGAATTTCCCAATGTTTTTCCCGAGGAGTTGCCTGGATTACCGCCAGATAGAGAGGTTGAGTTTGAGATTAAAGTCTATTCTGGTTCCACTCCCATTTCAATGGCTCCTTATCGTATGGCTCCAAAGGAGCTTAAGGAACTGAAAGTCCAACTCCAGGAGTTGTTGGATAGGGGATTTATCTGACCCAGTGTATCACCGTGGGGAGCCCTAGTTCTCTTTGTCAAGAAGAAAGATGGGACATTGAGACTTTATATCGATTATAGAAAACTGAACAAGCTCACAGTTAATAACATATATCCTTTGCCCAGGATCGATGATATATTTGACCAATTTCGAGGGGCTTCTATCTTTTCAAAAATAGACTTGAGGTATGGGTATTATCAACTCAAAGTGAAAGATTCGGATATTCCGAAGACTGCTTTCTGTACTCGATATGGGCATTACGAGTTTTTAGTGATGTCATTCGGGTTAACAAATGCCCCTGCTGCTTTTATGGATCTGATGCATAGGGTGTTTCGACCTTATTTGGACCATTTTGTAGTTGTGTTCATTGATGACATACTGGTGTATTCTAGAAGTGAAGCATAACATGAGGAGCATTTAAGGATTGTTTTACAGACTCTAAGGGAGAATAAGCTATACGCTAAGTTGAGCAAGTGTGAGTTTTGGCTCAACGAAGTGACTTTTCTTGGACATATCGTTTCTACTGATGGTATTCGAGTGGATTCAAACAAAGTGGAGGCTATTCTAAACTGGAAGCAACCCAGGAACGTTTCTGAGATCCGTAGTTTCTTGGGCTTAGCTAGTTACTACCGTCATTTCGTTGAGGGGTTCTCCCTTATTGCAGCTCCTCTGACGAAACTATTGAGGAAAGATGTTCCATTTGTCTGGTCTGAGAACCAACAAGCTAGCTTTGAGAAATTGAAGACTGTTCTAAATTAAGCCCCAGTGTTGATTCAGCCTGAATCTGGGAAAGCTTTTCTGTCTACAGTGATGCTTCTCACACTGGATTAGGATGTGTTTTGATGCAAGATGGAAAGGTTGTCGCTTATGCTTCGCGTCAGTTAAAGCCGCATGAGTGTAACTATCCTATTCACGATCTGGAGTTAGCTGCCATGGTTTTTGCTTTAAAGATCTGAAGACATTACCTATACGGAGAAAAGTGTTATATTTATACTGATCATAAGAGTCTGAAGTATCTGCTTACGCAGAAAGAATTAAATTTGAGGCAACGTCGCTGGTTGGAGCTTCTAAAGGACTATGATTTAGAGATAGAATATCATCCAAGGAAGGCTAATGTAGTGACAGATACCTTGAGCCGTAAGACGATATCAGATCTCAGAGCCTTATTCGCCAACTTAAGTTTATTTGATGATAATAGTCTGTTAGCAGAGTTGCAGGTTAAACCTACTTTGGTCAAGGAGATTAAGATCAAACAACTTCTAGATAGCTCATTGTTTCCCATTATTGAGCAAGTTAAGCAGGGATCGAGTTCAGAGTATACTGTGGATCAGGATAGTATTTTGTGTTTTCACGGTCGTTACTGTATCCCTAAAGATGATGAGTTGAAACGGGTTATTCTTCATGAGGCTCATAGTAGTCCTTATGCTATGCATCCTGGCGGGGACAAAATGTACAATAATCTCCAGGAGCGCTACTTCTGGACTGGTATGAAAAAGAATATTTCAGATTTTGTGGTGAGGTGTTTGACTTGTCAGCAGGTTAATGCATAACACCAGCATCCATCTGGATTGTTACAGTCAATTAAGATTCCTGAGTGGAAATGGGAGCACATTACGATGGACTTCGTTACTGGTCTTCCTCTCACTCCTTCCAAAAAGGATTCTATTTGGGTGATTGTTAATCGACTCACCATGTCAGCGCACTTTATTCCTATCCGGATTAATTATTCCCTGGACAAACTAGCTAAGTTGTACATTTATGAGATTGTTAGACTACATGGTGTTCCGTTGTCTATCATATCTGATCGAGATCCGAGGTTCACTTCCAGGTTCTGGAAAGCTTTGCATGAGGCTCTGGGTACTCGTTTGAATTTCAGTCCAACTTTTTATCCTCAGACTGATGGACAGTCTAAGCGAGTTATTCAGGTGTTGGAGGATATGTTACGGGGTTGTGTGATTGATTTTCGTGGTATTTGGGAAGATTTCTTGCCATTAGCTGAGTTTGCTTACAATAATAGTTATCAGGTGAGTAAGGTTTTTCTCAAGGTATTTCCATGGAAGAAGGTATTGAGATTTGGACGTAAGGGTAAACAGAGTCCGCGATTTATTGGGCCGTATCGTATTTTGAATAAAGTTGGATCTGTTGCATATCAGCTTGAGTTGCCTCCCCAGCTCAGTCGTATTCATGATGTTTTTCATGTGTCTATGTTGAGGCGATACCGTCCAAATCCGGATCACATCATCCAGGTTTATGAGGTAGAGCTGAGACCTAATTTGTCATATGACAGGTTTTAGAGAGGGATGACCGAGTTCTTCGGAATAGGCGTATTCCAATGGTCAAAGTTCAGTGGAGTAATCGTAGCCCCTCAGAAGCTACTTGGGAGACATTGGAGTCAATGGAGGCTCAATTTCCTCATATATTTTCATAAGGTAAATTTCGGGGACGAAATTTCTTGTAGAGGGGGAGAATTGTAACAACCCGAAATTTGAAAAAAAATATTTAATTGAAATTTGAGGATTTAATTAAGTAATTTGGTGAAATTGGGGACTAAATTAAAAGTTCTCAAAACTTGTAGCCTATTTTAGAGATGAAGGAGATTAAGGGACCAAGCCCTGAATTTACCCTGGAAGTGTCGGCAAAACCATGTTATATACGTGGTTTTCTATTTCAAAACAGAAAACCATTCCCCAAATTTGCTCTCCCAAACCTCTCCTTTGAAACCCGATTCTAACGCCGTCCGATCTCCGATCGTCGATTTGAAAACACCATCGTGTTCATCATCGAGCGAGGAACAAATCCCTTAAATTAATTGAAGTGAAACGCTGCCAAATGCCATGAATTTCAAGTCAAATTCTCGACCTTTTTTTAGCTCAATCGCCGAGAAAATCTTAAATTCATCATCGATCATTGCTCCGTTTTCGATACCTCCCTCACCATCGCGTTCTTTGTGCCGTTTCGAGTCCACCGGTGTCATCCTTGGTCTCCATCGACAGTGGCGCGTGAGGAGGTGAAGCGGTCATATTTTCCGATTTGTTGAAATCGAGCTCTCCGCCGTTCAAAAATTTGAACCGAGCTTTGTAAGTATCTCGAAATCGCTCAAAATAATTTTTAAAATTTTTTCTGTGAATTTTACGCTGCCGGAAGAGGTCCCACGCGCCGCCACTGCGCGCGGGGAAGATTAAAATAATCGGTTTGACTAGTTTTGAACATGTTTGAGCAGTTTGACCGGTTCCGACCCGACCCGTTGACCCGGCCTGACCCGTTGACCGCTGACCGGGTGATATTTTAGTAATTATTTTGAAAATGGAGATATTTTGGTAATTATTTTTTAAATGGGTGATAATTGTGTAAAATGGTTGATATCAATTGACTAACTTTGACCGGCCATTAAACGGTCGTTAATCTTTTCCGAGTATACCTATCCTGACATTTTTCGACGTCCCGAATCCGTTTTTGGGATCTGTTTCACAAAATTCGAACCCGAAAGCCTCCAAATCGTTAATCAAACCCGTTGACTTTGATTTTGACCAAGAATTCAAATTTTTGGAAGGTCATATTTTATGTTTTTCGACGTTCTAAATATGATTCCGAAGTTCGTTTTGCAAAATTCTGACCCGAAATTCCCGAATCGAGCTTGTGAACCTAAAAGGCTTAGTATTTTAGCATTTTTGATTATTTATTTGAAAGTTGATTAAGGAATTAATTCAATATAATATTTTATGAAGGTACTCGTGTTTCACCTGAGAGAGGATCAGTTAGGTCCGGTGTTGTCCGTTCGTCAAATCAGCCCGAACCACGTACTACGAGACTTACCTGTAGGTTTATGTAAATTATTTTTAATGAAGGTTAAGATTATTTATATTAGGATTCTAAATATGGATTTTTCCAATTCGTAGGATCTAGCGCTGCAGCAGAGTCTGATCGACAGACCCAGTAGTAGGTTTCCCTATCTGATTTCTCAGACTGTTACAGGTATGCTTCGTGACAGTGTTATCTTACAGTTTTAAACTATATATCTAAAACTGATTTATAGTTATAGTATTTTTGTACATGATTTCTAAATATGGAACATTTCCATATTTAATGAATTAATTACCGTTTTTACTCCAATGCATACATGTTTATTTTTGTCATTGGGGGTATGATTGAAGGAAGTATTATCAGGTCCCTTTGCTGTGTGCAAAGGTAAGCCTTATATTTTCCCAGGTCCCTTTGCTGTGTGCAAAGGTAAGCCTTATAGTTTCCCAGGTCCCTTTGATGTGTGTAAAGGTAAGCCTTACAGTTTTCCAGGTCCCTTTGCTGTGTGCAAAGGTAAGCCTTATAGTTTCCCAGGTCTCTTTGCTGTGTGCAAGGGTAAGCCTTACAGTTTTCCTAGGCTCCTCTGCTTTGTGCACAGGTTAAGCCTTACTGGTGTACAGGTGGTGTATGGTTCAGGTGAACCTACACATTTTGGTGATTGGATGGGGGAAGTGTGCATATTATTAAAATGTATTTGATAAATTGTTTTTTTATCTGAATTATTTTGATATGTATGTTTTTATACACTGTATGGGGCACACTGGGCTTTTTAGCTCATTATGTAGTTTTTACATTTTTTTAGATAACAACAGATAGTAAGCTAGCAGATTTGGCATTAGGGGAGATCAACTACTTGATTTTGTATGAACGTATATTTTTATATGTTTTTCAGTTGTGTTGGTGTCATATGTTTTGCTATCGTTTTAGATATATTTGTATTATCAATATTTTGTTTTGTATTACCTGTAATGTTTTATAAGTTGTTTATAGGACGTCGGAGGAGGTCTCACGCGCCCCCACGCTTGGGAAAGGCTCGACTGCTGCTTACAATCGGTTTGATCGGTCTGAACCGGGTTGACCGGTTCGACCTGACCCGTTGACCCGACCGTTGACCGGGTGATATTTTAGTAATTATTTTGAAATTGGTGGTATTTTAGTAATTATTTTGAAAATGGTGCTATTTTCATAATTTTTTTTAAAAAGTGATAATTTCATAATTTTATTATAAAAGTGATATTTTAGTAATTATTTTGAAAATGGTACTATTTTCGTAATTTTTTTAAAAAAATGATAATTTCGTAATTTTTATAAAAAAGTGATATTTTAGTAATTATGGTGGTATTTTAGTAATTATTTGAAAAGGTGCTATTTTCATAATTTTTTTTAAAAAGTGATAATTTCATAATTTTATTATAAAAGTGATATTTTAGTAATTATTTTGAAAATGGTACTATTTTCGTAATTTTTTTAAAAAAATGATAATTTCGTAATTTTTATAAAAAAGTGATATTTTAGTAATTATTTTGAAAATGGTGATATTTTGGTAAATATTTCTTAAAAAGAGTGATAATTGTGTAAAAAAGTTGATCATCTGTAGACCACCTTTGACCAGAACTTTGACCGGCTATTAAACGGTCGTTAATCTTTTCCGAGTATACTTATTTTGTCATTTTTTGACGTCCCGAATCCGTTTTTGGGGTCCGTTTCACCAAACTCGAACCCGAAAGTCCTCAAATCATTAGTCAAACACGTTGACTTTGATTTTGACCAAGAATTCAAATATCCAGAAGGTCATACTTTATGTTTTTCGACATCCTGAATCTGATTCCGAAGTCCGTTTTGCCAAATTCTGACTCGAAATCCCCGAATCGAGCATGTAAACCCAAAAAGGCTTAGTATTTTAATATTTTGATTATTTATTTGAGTTTTGGTTAAGGAATTGATTCAATAAAATATTTTATGAAGGTACTCGTGTTTCACCTGAGCGAGGATCAGTTAGGTCTGGAGTTGTTCGTTCGTCAGATCAGCCCGAACCGCGTACTACAAGAATTACCCATAGGTTTTTCTTTATTATTTAAATAAAGATTAAGATTATTTATATTAGGATTCCAATATGAATTTTTCCAATTCGTAGGATCTAGCGCTGCAGTAGAGCGTGATCGACAAACCCAGTAATAGGCTTCCTTATCTGAATTCTCAGACTGTTACAGGTGTGTTTCATGACAGTGTATTTTGCTATCATTCTGGATATATTTGTATTATCGATATTTTGTTTCGTATTATCTCTAACGTTTTTTATAAGTTGTTTTTGAATATATATATAAAAAAATCTCTGAATGGGATATATGACCACTTAGGTTTGGGTCTAATTTACAGACCGGGTCTGGAGGTTACATTTGGTGGTATCAGAGCTTTTGGTTTTAAACACTCGGACTGTATATGGGTCCTAAACATGGATTTTTAAGAAATTTTGAAAAAAAATAAAAAACGTGTCACCTTATTTTATGATTTAAAGTTTTTTTCGAGATCCCTGATGCTAATCTGACATATGTTTCAAATTCTTTCTATAGAGCCTTATAGATCCAACGATGAGTGCTGCTAGAGGTTGTAGGACAGGACGTGGACGTGGTCGAGGGTGAGTTACTCGACCTTCTGTTACGATAGATGATCCGATATCACCACGTGATCCTCTTGTTTTGCAAGTAGATCCTACCCTTTCTCATGATGATCAGTTTACTCCTGTGAGAGACCCTCCCGTCACTGGAGATGAGGATACTGACATGAACGAAGATGTCATTAATAGAGCTATATTCCGCATGTTTCAGAGAGTTGCCAGAGCCCCTAGTAATATGACTGCGGTTGAGATTTAAAATTCTTTGGTCGCTGCTGGTGTAGTTCCATTCGAGGGTATTACTGGTGGACCTCTGACAGACGCTGAGTATTGGCTGGAGGACATAGAGAGGATTATGGATGAGATGGACCTCAGACCTGAGCAGAAGTTGAAGGGGGCCCTGACTATATTGAAGAAAGAGAGCTTCAGATGGTGGCAATCAATTTCTGGTAGTATTATGAGAAACCAATTAACATGGGATCTTTTTAATATGTGTTTCTGGAGTCGCTACGTCGGAGAGAGATACCTACAGGAGCGACGTCGGGAGTTTCAAAATCTGGAGCAGGGTAGCATGTCTGTTATGGATTACGAGGTTGAGTTTATCTGATTGAGCCGTTATGCTCCTGGCCTTGTTGAGACAGAGACAGATAAATGCTTGAGGTTCGAGAATGGACTCCGATATGAAATCAAGAGCCGAGTTACTACTCACCGGGAGAGGAATTTTGATGTCTTGGTTGAGATAGCCAAGACTGCTGAGGAAATAGAGCGACTGGTATGGAGCACAAGAGAGATAGTGATCGAGCTCAAACCCGATTCAGGAGGCCTTCTAGTTCTATTGATTCTTCTGCACACCCTAGCAAGAGAGGCAAGGGTGATTCCTTTTAGAGAAGTGGTAAGAGTGTCAGACCTATTGCATTTGGTTCTTCAGTTGTTCAATCTTCTAGACATGGTGGTTCTTTTGGGTCGCAGTCTTTGCCAACATGCGATTACTGTGGGAAACATCATTTTGGGGAATATAGGATGAAATTGGGTACTTGTTATAAATGTGGGTTTGGTGACCATCATTTGAAGGATTCTCCGGAGATACCTCATTCTGTTCAACCACCAGCTCGTACTCTCGCTCGAACTCAAAGTACTTTTCAGACTCCAGCAGTGAGTCATAGTCAGGGCAGAGCACCAGGATCGGCTAATAGAGGCTGAGTATCTCAGAGTAGGGGTCCAGTCAGATCTGAGGCCAGACAGCCTGCATTGGTTTACACTGCCAGACATCGACAAGATCGTGATGGGCCTAATGTGACTGCAGGTACTGTTACTATTTATTCAGTTCCTTACTTTACATTGTTTGAAAGTGGCTTTACCAATTCCTATGTATCGCATTCCATTTCTTAGGGTCTAAATATTCCTGTTGAGAATACTGAACATTCGGTGATAGTTCAAAGTCCCTTAGGCAAGTCCATAATGTTGAATCGTATTCTTAGAGAGTGTCCTATAGAGATCAATGGGGAGATTTTTCTGGTCGACCTGATGGAGTTACCTTTGGAAGAGTTTGATTTGATTCTCGGTGTAGATTGGTTGGACAAACATCGAGTAAATATTGATTTTGAGACCAAGAGAGCTGTTCTGAAGACCCCAGATAATCGGAAGAATGTAATGATTGGGGAACGCCGTGGATTTCTGACGAATATTGTGTCTGCTTTGGTAGCTGAGAAGATGATCATGAAAGGTTCCAAGGCGTTTCTTGCTTATATATTGGATACTAGGAGTTCTCAATCTGATATTGAAGACATCCGGATTGTCAAGGAATTTCCCAATGTTTTTCCCGAGGAGTTGCATGGATTACCGCCAGATAGAGAGGTTGAGTTTGAGATTAAAGTCTATTCTGGTTCCACTCCCATTTCAATGGCTCCTTATCGTATGGCTCCAAAGGAGCTTAAGGAACTGAAAGTCCAACTCCAAGAGTTGTTGGATAGGGGATTTATCCGACCCAGTATATCACCGTGGGGAGCCCTAGTTCTCTTTATCAAGAAGAAAGATGGGACATTGAGACTTTGTATCGATTATAGAAAACTGAACAAGCTCATAGTTAAAACCAAATATCCTCTGCCCAGGATCGATGATCTATTTGACCAATTTCGAGGGGCTTCTATCTTTTCAAAAATAGACTTGAGGTATGGGTATTATCAACTCAAAGTGAAAGATTCGGATATTCCGAAGACTACTTTCTGTACTCGATATGGGCATTACGAGTTTTTAGTGATGTCATTCGGGTTAACAAATGCCCCTGCTGCTTTTATGGATCTGATGCATAGGGTGTTTCGACCTTATTTGGACCAGTTTGTAGTGTTCATTGATGACATACTGGTGTATTCTAGAAGTGAAGCATAACATGAGGAGCATTTAAGGATTGTTTTACAGACTCTAAGGGAGAATAAGCTATACGCTAAGTTGAGCAAGTGTGAGTTCTGGCTCAACGAAGTGACTTTTCTTGGACATATCATTTCTACTGATGGTATTCGAGTGGATTCAAACAAAGTGGAGGCTATCCTAAACTGGAAGCAACCCAGGAACGTTTCTGAGATCTGTAGTTTCTTGGGCTTAGCTAGTTACTACCGTCGTTTCGTTGAGGGGTTCTCCCTTATTACAACTCCTCTGACGAAACTATTGAGGAAAGATGTTCCATTTGTCTGGTCTGAGAACCAACAAGCTAGCTTTGAGAAATTGAAGACTGTTCTAACTTAAGCCCCAATGTTGATTCAGCCTGAATCTGGGAAAGATTTTTTCTGTCTACAGTGATGCTTCTCACTCTGGATTATGATGTGTTTTGATGCAAGATGGAAAGGTATTCGCTTATGCTTCGCGTCAGTTAAAGCCGCATGAGTGTAACTATCCTATTCACGATATGGAGTTAGCTGCCATGGTTTTTTCTTTAAAGATCCGGAGACATTACCTATACGGAGAAAAGTGTTATATTTATACTGATCATAAGAGTCTGAAGTATCTGCTTATGCAGAAAGAATTAAATTTGAGATAGCGTCGCTGGTTGGAGCTTCTAAAGGACTATGATTTAGAGATAGAATATCATCCAAGGAAGGCTAATGTAGTGGCAGACACCTTGAGCCGTAAGACGATATCAGATCTCAGAGCCTTATTCGCCAACTTAAGTTTTTTTTATGGTAATAGTCTGTTAGCAGAGTTGTAGGTTAAACCTACTTTGGTCGAGGAGATTAAGACCAAACAACTTCTGGATAGCTCATTGCTTCCCATTATTGAGCAAGTTAAGCAGGGATCGAGTTTAGAGTATACTGTGGATCAGGATGGGTATTTTGTGTTTTCACGGTCGTTACTGCATCCCTAAAGATGATGAGTTGAAACTGGTTATTCTCCAGGAGGCTCATAGTAGTCCTTATGCTATGCATCCTGGCAGGGACAAAATGTACAATAATCTCCAGGAGCGCTACTTTTGGACTGGTATGAAAAAGAATATTTCAGATTTTGTGGCGAGGTGTTTGACTTGTCAGCAGGTTAATGGCATAACACCAGCATCCATCTGGATTGTTATAGTCAATTAAGATTCCTGAGTGGAAATGGGAGCGCATTATGATGGACTTCATTACTGGTCTTCCTCTGACACCTTCCAAAAAGGATTCTATTTGGGTGATTGTTGATCGACTCACCATGTCAGCGCACTTTATTCCTATCCAGATTAATTATTTCCTGGACAAACTAGCTAAGTTGTACATTTATGAGATTGTTAGACTACATGGTGTTCCGTTGTCTATCATATCTGATCGAGATTCGAGGTTCACTTACAGGTTCTGGAAAGCTTTGCTTGAGGCTCTGGGTACTCGTTTGAATTTTAGTCCAACTTTTCATCCTCAGACTGATGGACAGTCTGAGCGAGTTATTCAGGTGTTGGAGGATATGTTACGGGGTTATGTGATTGATTTCCGTGGTATTTGGGAAGATTTCTTGCCATTAGCTAAGTTTGCTTACAATAATAGTTATCAGGCAAGTATTCGCATGGCGCCGTACGAGGCTCTATATGGACGTAGATGTCGTACTTCTATATGTTGCATTGAGTTGCATGATAGAAAAACTTTGGGTCCAGACTTGGTTCGAGAGACTGAAGATACTTTCATATTGATCCGTGGTCGCTTAAAAGAGGCATTTGATAGGCAGAAATCATACGTAGATAAGCGACGTAAGGATATCGAGTTCGAGGTTGGAGATCAGGTTTTTCTCAAGGTATCTTCATGGAAGAAAGTATTGAGATTTGGACGTAAGGGTAAACTGAGTCCGCGATTTATTGGGCCGTATCGTATTTTGAAGAAAGTCGGACCTGTTGGTTATCAGCTTGAGTTACCTCCCTAGCTCAGTCGTATTCATGATGTTTTTCATGTGTCTATGTTGAGACGATACCAGCCAGATCCAGATCACATAATCCAGGTTGATAAGGTGGAGCTGAGACCTGATTTGTCATATGAGGATGAGACTGTTCAGGTTTTAGAGAGAGATGAATGAATTCTTCGGAATAGGCGTATTCCAATGGTCAAAGTTCAGTGGAGTAATCGTAGCCCCTCAGAAGCTATTTGGGAGACATTGGAGTCAATGGAGGCTCAATTTTCTCATTTATTTTCATAAGGTAAATTTCGAGGACGAAATTTCTCGCAGAGGGGGAGAATTGTAACAACCCAGAAATTTGAAAAAAATATATATTTAATTGGAATTTGAGGAGTTAATTAAGTAAATTGGTGAAATTTGGGGACTAAATTGAAAGTTTTAAAAATTTGTAGCCTATTTTAGAGTTAAAGGAAATCCAGGGACCAAGCCCTGAATTTACCCTGGGAGTGTCGGCAAAACCATGTTATATATGTGGTTTTCTATTTCAAAACAGAAAACCATTTCTAACATTGCTCTCCCAAACCTCTCATTTGAATCCCGATTCTGACGCCGTCTGACCTCCTATCGTCAATTTGAAAACACCATTGTGTTCATCATCGAGCGAGGAACGAACCCCTTAAATTAATTGAAGTGAAACACTGCCAAACGTCGGGAATTTCAAGTTAAAGTCTCGACTTTTTTTAGCACCACTGCCGATAAAATCTTAAATTCATCACCGATCGTCGCTCGATTTTGACACCTCCCGCACTATCGTGTTCCTTGTGCCATTCCGAGTCTACCGGTGTCATCCTTGGTCTCTGTTGGCGGCGGCGCGTGAGGAGGTGAAGCAGTCAAAGTTTCCGATTCGTTGAAATCGAGCTCTCCGCCGTTCAAAAATTTGAACCGAGCTTTGTAAGTACCTCGAAATCGCTCAAAATTATTTTGAGCGATTTCGAGGTACTTACAAAGCTCGATTCAAATTTTTGACACAAACAGATTGTGAAAGGATAGGGGTATATATATATGTTTTAAAAGATATGTATCTTTTTACTGGTTTTTGGGAACACACTAGATAACCTATTCTGATCTCCTAAACCTAAAAATCCCAAATATTTCCATATAACCTGAATACTATCTGTTTTACCTGCGATATCAATGGACCTCAGCTCAGCCAAAGAAATCTGTAAATATCTGAACCAATAAGGAAAAATATGTTTATCTGTATCTGCACGTTCTTCAGCATCATCTGGTAGTTCTGTATTACTGAGCTTTTCGAAGCTCACTCTATTACTCATCTTTTCAGGTTAAAAGAATTGTACCAGTGCAACTATCGTCATCAGTAAGGGAGTTCTTCCGATGCTGTTTGCAGAGTACGGTACATGTGATTAGGGGGCATGCAATTGTATTTTGTTTTATATGTGAGTCTGAAAATCTGTTTTAATTCTACATACTGATTAATGATTTTATGAATTTACATGTTTTGATAAAAAGTTTTAAATTTTCTGCTATTTTTACAGTGGGTCACTCCGATGGCCCTAATGTGACACTCCAGATCGGATCGGGTTAACCGCATCGGTCTGAGGAGGTTACAATATAAGTATATATATATATATGTATGTATATATAAAGGTTTAGTATAAAGTGTATATAGGTATATAATAACATAAAGTATATAAGTATATAATATAAAGTATATATAATATAAAGTACAAGTGTGTATATATATATAAGCTATAAAGTATATAAGTATATGTACATATATAAGAGCGCAAGGCTCTTAACCTTGTGGTCATGGGATCGAGTCCCACCGAGGGCAATTCATAACGGAGGTCTTCCACGGAAGCCGCTCTCAACCTGGCGTTGGGGGCAACCTACTACCCTACTTCCCCCTTACCCCATTACATATGGGAATAAGGTCAGCTAATTTTTAAATTTTATAAGTATATTATATATATATAATGTATAATTATAAAGACTAAAGTATATAAGTATATAAATATAAAATATAAAATATATATACATATATAATAATATAAAGTATATAAGTATATAATACAAAGTATATAAGCATTAAATATAAGTATATAAGTATATAAGTATATATATAAACTATAAAGTGTATATATATATATATATATAAAGTTTTAGTATAAAGTATATGTATATATATAATAATATAAACTATAAGTATATTATATATATAAAAAGTATAATTATAAAGACTAAAGTATATAAGTATATAAATATAAAATATATATACATATATAATAATATAAAGTATATAAGTATACAATACAAAGTATATAAGCATTAAATATAAGTATATAAGTATGTAAGTATTAAATATAAAAGTATATAAGTATATATATAAACTATAAATTGTGTATATATAAAGTTTTAGTATAAAGTATATATACATATATAATAATATGAAGTATAAGTATATATATATATATATACAGACGTATATAATAATATAAAGTATATTATTATTAAATATAAATTATATATACATATATAGTAATATAAACTACAAGTATATTATATATATATATATATAGAGAGAGAGAGTATAATTATAAAGAATAAAGTATATAAGTATATAATATAAAGTATATATACTTATATACTTTATATTTAATACTTATATACTTTAGTTTTTATAATTATATTTTATATACTTTATATTTAATACTTATATATTTTATATTATATACTTTATATTTAAACTATATAATTTATACATAGTATATATAATTTATAAATATACATAATATATAAATATAAGTTGTATCTATTTAAATATAATTCATATATAACTTATATATAAACTATATAATTTATATTAATAAACTATATATTTTATATATAGTTCAATAGTTTATATATAAACTCTATAGTTTATACATGGTATATATAGTTTATACATAATATATATATATAAAATATAATAATATAAATATAAACTATATAGTTTATATATAGTTTATATTAATAAACTATATAGTTTATACATAATATATATAGTTTATATATATTATACAATAATATAAATATAAACTATATAGTTTATATACATAGTTTATATATATAATATATATATAGTTTATATTATTATATTAATAAACTATGTAGTTTATACATAATATATATAGTACATATAATAATTGTTTCAATTTTTTTCTCGACTTTTGAAATGAATGCAATTTAGTCCATTTTACAGATTTTCTTTACATTTTACAATTATTTTGATTTGATCCCTTTGTGTTGTTTAATTTATTTAAATTTTTATTTTTAATTTCATATATGTTCAATTTAGTCCTTAAAATTATATTTGCATTTGAAATTGACCCATACTTATTACTTATTTATATTTTTAATTAGCCCATAACTTTTTAAATGGGTATAATTTAGTACTTTTTATATTATTTTCAACCTCACATTTTAAAATTATTTCGATTTGGTCCCTCATCAATGCGTGTTGTTTAATTTATTTAAAATTTTACTTGTAATTACATATTTGTTCAATTTAGTCCTTAATTTTATATTTTTCATAAAATTGATCCATGATTATTTATATTCTTAGCAATTTACTCTAAATCATATACAATTACAAATTGCAATTCAATGTTCGCGAAAGACGAAAATAATTAATCCAAAAATGAAAATTGACCCGATTTGAACTCAATCCGTATCTGATAAAGATCCGACCTGAATTTTATTTTCCAATTATGACATCCGATCTAAACGAGATCCGCCTGAAGTCCATCCGAACCTGAATTAACCTGGTCTTTATTTGCTCTGGACCTGAACTGTTTTGACCTGAATTGACATCGATCTGAACTGAAAGTAACACGACATGAACTCGAACTGTACATGGTGTCAAATCAACCAAAAAATGACCCGACCTGATTTGACCTGGACCGGAACTAATCCGAGTCGAAGCATCAAATTTACCTGACTTGACCTTTATCTGATTTTACCCGACCTGACAGGATCCGATTAAAACCTGAACGATTACCCGATTTTTCATCCCTAGCCAAAATTATAGTTTTTAACTGTGTGTTCTTTAGGAAAAAAATTAGTAGATTAATCAGGCTCACCACATCATCTGTTGTATTAACTAATAATATTTCTCCATCTTATTTTTTTCCAATGGTGAATCTTCATCTTTTTCTTACATGTAAATATCAAGTGGGTAATTATTTAGAAATTATTTTAAAATTTATGACTCTTATTTACTAAAATTATAGATGATATAATGAGTCATATCCATCAAATAATTTCATCTTCTTTTGGTAGTGCAACATATATTCCAACGATAAAGATGAAAAATATTCAAATGCATTTAATTGATATGCATCCATGTAATTTTTTAAATTACAATCTAAGTTAAGGGTTTAAAGAATTTTTTAGTTAAAAATAGGTGTCCCGTATTTTCTCTTTTACATCTTTAGGTATCTAAACTTTTTTATGTTACACTTTAAATACGTGGTTATTAAAAATTGTTAAATATAGTGTATCATGTTTATATTATGGTTTAATGTAAAATAAATTTCTAAATTATACTTTAAGTTAATTTTAGGTGCCTAAATAATTTTTTCGCTAAGAATAGGTTCATTGTGTTTTCGAGGTTATACTTTTGAGTTCCTAGGCTATAGCAACAATTACATTTGGTCGTTATTGACACATGTCACGTTTATATTTTTATATTTTTTTAAAATAATTTATTCTTTAAGAAAAAATTCCTTCCTCCCATATGCAAAAAAATTCCTCCACCCCTAGTTGTATTCAAAACCCCATTAACTGTCCCTATAAATTTTGGATTAGAGATTTGATTATTAAGTTTAAAGATTTAAGTTTGGATTTATAGATTTAAGGGGATTGAGACGACAACAAGAGAGATGATCGATGGCGAAGGCAACCAGTGATGACCGATGATAACTGGTAATGGGGCTGAAATGAGAGGTTTTAGAGTTGCATTTTTTTTTTTGTAATTTTACAAAATTTTGATTCTTTAAACTAATAATAGTATAAAGTTTTTTTAAAACTAAAATTTCAATATATATATATATATATATATATATATATATAAACATGACACATGTCACTTAATAATTTTTTTAACGGCCATTATTACGGAAGCACCTACAAGTGTAACATTGGAAACGTTAGGCACCTATTCTTAGCGAAAAATTCTTTAGGCACCTAAAGTTAACTTAGGGTATAGTTTGGACATTTATTTTTGTATTAAGTCAAAATATAAATGTGACATGTGTCATTTAATGATTTTTCAAGGCTTAATACTCTTTTAGGTGCCTAAATTATACCTCAAATTAACTTTTGGTGCTTAAAGAATCTTTTGCTAAGAAAAGGTGCCTAATGTTTCCAACGTTACACTTTTAGGTGTCTAGACTGTCATAGCCATTAAATTTGGTCGTTATTAAAATTTTGTTTCATTATAAAACATCCCAATCACAACTTTAAAATTATTTAATTAATCACATAAATTCATAAAATAATAATTTATCATCTAAAACAAATCTGATTAAAGGAAGCAATTAGGCAATTTAGTGTTGTTTCATAAACTATACAAAACTACTTAAAAGTGCTTATTTTGGAAACCATTTTAAAATATAAAACATAAATATAATGTTCATGCATGAATTCAAATATATGTAAAACCCCCTCAGCATCTTTTTGGAGATCATACTTAATATCAGTATCAGTAAGACATCTTTGATGTTCCTTATGATTATTAGTGACATGTATATTATATATGTTAGTTGTTTTATCGGCTTGACTTAAAATGGTCCTACTTTACTATTACAGACCATTTTAAGTAAAGTTAATAAAACAACTAACACATATAATATACATGTCACTAACAATCATAAGGAACATCAAAGATGTCTTACTGATACTGATATTAAGTATGATCTCCAAAAATATTCTCGGTAGACTCCTCACGTCACACCTTATTCTTTATCCAAACCTACACATGAAAATCATCATGCGGTGAGTAAAACTTAATGAGACAACAAAAATAAGCTAAGATTGAATAATTAAAATAACATAAATACATTAAAACATTTAAAAGTAACTTAAATAAGATCTTTAAACTTACAAACTGACTATTTAAGCCAATTTCTTCATCGTAAACCTAAAAATCAATTTCATCTCATGATTTTATCAAATTCATGATAAACATTATCAGATAAAATAATCATTTTATATTTTTTCCATTTAGATATATTTCATAACTTTCATATTTCATTTTCATATCCCAATGTATATTTAAGAGAATACAAGGTACGTGAGTAAACATAATATGCACACTGAACACAAACGGTGCTAATCATCATCATCATTATAGGATGCACTCCAAGTGAAAATCCTATCATATGCACCAGTGATGCCAATCATAATGTACACCAATGTACCATAACTTTACTATTAGTTTGCTCAACTTAATGGCATGCCAAGTGTACCTACAACTCTCAATGCAACATACAATGAGATTTCAAATAATATCATGTTCATTTAACAATCAACTTTATAAAATCAGATTAATTTTTAATTCATCATCATGAAAACATAACTTGTACAGTTCATACCCTAAGCCATTCATAAAACTTTATATAAATGTTATAGAAATAATTCATAATTAAAATAGAAATCATACTTTAAAATAATATTGTTGATTTAATCGATCGACGAATCGGCCAAGATGGGGTGAATTGGCAATAAATATTTCAGTGGAAGCTTTTGCAGAAAATTGAAAATATTTGCACATCAATTTAGAGTGGTTCGACTTTCTCAACCAAAGTCTACGTCCACTACCTTAGCTATCCACACTAAGGATTTTCCACAAATTCACTAATTTGTCTTTCTTTTGAGGACAAAGAGTAACCTTACAACTCCCTCAAGAATTATACTCCAAATTCTTGAGAACACTCTCTTCCAAAGAGAAAATTACAAATTTCGCAAACTTACAGAAAACCTCACAAGGCAAGATGTTTGCACAATTCTAGAACAAAGAAAGAACACTCAAGAATGAATACAATTGAGTACAAGTAGTGTTCTTGAAAGCAAAATGAATATTGAATAAAAATTAGCTTGAATTGCTCAAACTTGATGTTTATGGCTTTCTCTTTGTTTTCTCACAATTGTAGTTGATCAATGGCTCCTTAGCTTGTTTAAATACACCTTCAATTGATTCTGAACGTTGGGGATCATTGGTGGAGTCAATAGAGCCGTTATGGTGTAATTATCATTTAAAAAATCTGTTAGGAGCGTGGGTGTATCGGTACACTCTCAACGTGTATCGGTACTCTTAGTGTAAAATTCAAATATTTCGACCGTTAGTTGACCTAGTTTATCGGTACACTTGGGGTGTATCGGTACACTAATTACATTCGATGTTTCTCGGAGCCAGGAGTGTATCGATGCATTAGCTGTGTATCGATACACAAAATGTATTCGATGTTTGGTGTGTATCGATACATCCAAGAGTGTATCGGTACATTCCTTAATAAAACTTATTTTTGGCCTGATTATGGTTCAAAATACTTTGTAAAAATTGTTTCAAAAATATTTTAAGACCGTTACTTAATTTTACACTTATGTAAGGATTAAAATTGACATTTGAGAACTTGGAATAATATTTTAGATATTTGAATAATTTATACGAATATATATTTTTAAATCGAATAAAATCTTAAAATTCAATAGTACTTTATTTGTTATATTGAACAGCAAAATGTTTTCAACAATCTCCCCCTTTTTGATACAACAAAACATTTAATTAATTTTAAGATTTTCTTTAAAAAATTATTTTTGAAATCAATTTTGAAAATTACCCCCTTACTAATTACTCCTCCTTACTTTATTCTCCCCCTTTTTGTTAAATCAAAAAGACTCTAAAAAATGTTTTTAAACAAGGTTTTGAAAAATTAGCCAATTGATATTTGGATAGATATAACTTAAGCTGCTAAGATCAAAATCAAGAGAAAGATTAGCCATTAGTTCCAAAATCAATATTAAAAATAATGTGTAATGGTAATTGGTCATAATATTTCTAAAATGTAAATGATGCAAAATTAATAAACCAATATAAACATGAAGCTCAAATTAAATATTCAAACCCAATTCAAACAATAAAAACCAAATATCCATAAATAAACATTCAAGTTCAAACATCCATAACATCCAAAACATATCAATCCAAAAACATCCAAAATGTTTTAACAATTAAGTTCAACTCAACCTAAGAAAACAAAGCAAGGAAAGGTTTAATCGTCTATCGGTGGAGCATGCGGTGATAAATGTGCCCATATATTGGCCACATCACGTGTAAGCGCGTCGACCCTTTCATCCATAGCATCGAATCGATTATTCATTGCTTCGTTGTTAGCAGTTAAATGAGACTCGATTGATGTAAACCACATGTCAAGATTCTCCATAAACGATCGAAAGTATGGAGGCATCTGACTTTCTTGCTGTGTCGACTCGTCATCGGGTACGTGATCATCAATGTCGCACATATTTTGTTCAAACTCTGGATCATCATCTGTTGCCGGTGCCAGAGGAGCTTGTGAAGAGCTATCTCCCGGTGTTTTCTAGGTGGATCAAACCCAATGATCCTTATCCCCGGACCATCCCGATTTCTTCAAGGTTGTGAAATTTATTGTGTTCTTTAGAGGGATGGCTACATCAAGTGAGACCCTAAGGTTGGATTTGATAAACAAGTTGCTAATAAGATAACCATAAACTAAGGTTTCAACATATTTGGACAGAATATTGTTCACGGTTTCGACTAGCTCACCAAAGATGATTTGTGGCTGATTTATTTATTTTTCTTTTGGATACAATGTATCCACCAAAGGTCTAGTACTCTAAGCGTAGAATATCTACCTCCGGATGGTCTAAACTACCAAGAGATGATCAAGTAAATGAATCGCTCGTGATAGGTTAACAATGTACTTGCACTAGCTTTGTCTTTATAAGGAGTAACCATAATTTCTCTTTCATTATCTAATCCCACATTATCTAACCCAAATGTGGAAGCGATTGTTTCAGAGTCAATATAAAAAAATTGGCCTAAGAGATAAGACAGAGTACTTATGGTTTCAGTAGGAGACTCGTTTTGGACACACACCGCATTGGAATAGAAAATGCGGACTAGTTGGTGATAAACGATGGGCTGGAGCTGAAACAGTTTATCAAATTTCCAAGATTTAAGGGTAGGAAGATATTCTAATTTCATATCGACCATAACTTGGATAGAGGGAATACACTCTTCCCGGATTTTATATGACTGGAATAAATTAACATACCTATTGTAGAGATCTTGTCTACGACCAGGTTGGTTAAAACAAGAGTTTAGAATAGTCATATCGGGAGCTTTTGGGTTTGGATTGGGAGGTGGAATAGGAGGTCAGTTTTGAGGTTGGTTTGAAGACTGACTAGAGGATAACCTAGGGCATTTAGAATGAGACATGGTTAAAAATCGGAATGGGTAAGGTTACCTGCAAATTTGAAACACATGTATGCAATATAATCAATCGCAAAACTCAATATGAGTCTGCAATATTCAAGGTTCTCTAAATTAATCCTAATGGGCAAATTTGAAAACTATTTTTGAAAACAATGTTTGAAAATCAATGTGTAGTTTTCAAAGCAACATAATAAAATCAAAAACATCAAATTTTAAAATCAATACAATTTTTTTATTTCAAAATTTTTTAAAAAAATTGAAAAAATGGTGTTGTTTTTGAAGAAATTAGTTGAAGATTATAGTTTTAGACTATAATCTAACAAATTCCCGATATATAATTCAACCTATAACTAATTAAAACTAGTCCTATATTCAAAATCAATAAAATAGTGGTTTTAGAAAAATTTACCTTGAAAATTCGGATTGAGAGAGATTGGATGTTGTTTGCACGATTTAATCATTGCTAGCAGGATTATATGTTGAAGAACGAAGAGATTCTGACTTGAAACGTTGGATTTGAGTAATTTTTTGAGAATAGGGTGAGAGAGAGGGGCACACGACTGAGTGTTTGTGTTTATGAGTTTTGAGAAAATGAGGAATTTTTAGGGATTTAAGCCTAAAACCCGACGAGTGTATCGGTACACTCCTGAGCATATCGATACACATTGAAGGAATGTATCGGTACACTATCATAGTGTATCGATACATAGCGAGGATGTATCGATACATAGGTATCGATACATTGTGCACAAAATGTTAAATATGTATTTAAACACTTAAAATGCTAAATTAATTAGCTCTAGTGGTATTGGCAACTCATATATCGAAAATTAACAATGTTCAATCAATCAAATCTATCCTTAAATTTTATTTGAACATATTATTAATTTTCATTAAAGATCATAAACTCCCCCTAACTAATAGCAAAGAATGCAATCAAAAGTGTTATTTTTATAAGCATTTTTTAAAACTATTTAAAAGTGCTAAGAATCATTTTAAACACTAAGTCAAGGTAGGTTTGTTAAACCTAATTCTCTCCGAAGTGTCCAAAATCTTTCTTTATCTAAAGGTTTTGTAAAAAATATCCGCTATTTGATGCAAAGTATCAACATATTCTAAAACTATATCTCCTTTTGTGACATGGTCTCTAATGAAATGATGTCTAATTTCAATGTGCTTAGTTCTAGAGTGTTTGATGGGATTTTTAGTGAGACTAGTATTGTTACACTTGATAGGTATGGTACCAACTTCAATTCCATAATCTAAAATTTGTTGTTTCATCCATAAAACTTGTGCACAACAACTACCTACTGAAATGTATTCCGCTTCAGTGGTAGATAATGCAACACAATTTTGTTTCTTTGAAAACCATGAAATCAGCATATTTCCTAGAAATTGACAAGTACCGAAGGTGTTTTTCCTATCTATTTTGCATCATCCATAATCCACATCAGAGAAGGCATGCAAGCAAAAGCTAGAGTATCTAGGATACCAAAGTCCTAAATTAGGAGTGTCCTTAAGGTATCTAAAGATTCTCTTAATGGCTTTTAGATGTGATTCCTTAAGACATGATTGAAATCTAGCACATAAGCAAACACTAAACATAATGTCTGGTCTACTTGCGGTTAGATAAAGCAAAGAACCAATCATTGATCTATATAATTTAACATCCACACATTTATCTCATTCATCTTTGTCAAGCTTTGTAGATGAGCTCATTGGAGTGACTTATGGTTTTCCATTTTCCAATACAAACTTTTTGATCATATCCTTGACGTATTTTGCTTGATTGATGAAGATGCCATCTTTTCTTTGCTTGATTTGGAGTCCCAAGAAAAATGAGAGCTCCCCATCATGCTCATCTCGAATTCACTCTACATTAGCTTAGAAAAATCTTGGCAAAGAACATCATCAGTAGAACCAAATATTATATCATCAACATAAATTTGAACTACTAATAAATCTTTACCTTTTCGCTTTAAAAAAAATGTAGTGTCAACCTTCCATTTTGAAAAACCTTTTTCAATTAAAAAATTTGACAATCTTTCATACCATGCTCTAGGAGCTTGTTTTAAACCATAAAGTGCTTTTGTCAATTTAAAAACATGATCTGGAAATTTTGAATCTTCAAAACCAGAAGGTTGTTCCACATACACTTCTTCTTTTATAAAACCATTTAAAAATGCACTTTTAACATCCATTTGATATAATTTAAATTCATTGAAACATGTAAATGCTAATAACATTCTTATTGCTTCCATCATAGCTACGGGAGCGTATGTTTCATCATAATCTATTCCCTCTTATTGAGTATAGCCTTGACCAACAAGTCTAGCCTTGTTCATCACTATATTACCACGTTCATTAAGCTTATTCCTAAATACCCGTCTAGTACCTACAGTAGATTTATTACTAGGCCTTTCGACTAATGTCCATACTTTACTTCTCTCAAATTGATTTAACTCTTCTTGCATAGCCATAATCCAATTTTCATCTTTTAATGCTCCTTGCATATTCTTAGGCTCTATGCTTGAGATAAATATAACATAATTACATATATTTCTAAGAGAAGATCGAGTTGTTACCCCTTTGGATGGATCACCTATAATTTCACCATCCTTGACATAGTTGTATTCTCTTGGGTAAGAGACTTCCCTTTCTTCAATGGTTGGATTCTCGAGAGCATCGTGAGTTTCCTCACCTTTCATTTCTTCCTTTGATGATGGTTCTCTAACGTCATGTCTAACGTCATTTGTATTTACAATACCTACATCATCATCAACACAAAAATCCTTCCTCGGAAGAGTATTATCATCGAAAACAACATGTATAGACTCTTCTACAACTAAAGTTCTTTTATTAAATACCCAATAAGCTTTAGAATTTAAGGAATAACCCAGAAAAATTCCTTCATCACTTTTAGCATCAAATTTGCTAAGATTGTCTTTACTGTTGTTTAAAACAAAACATTAACATCCAAAAGGATGAAAATAGCTAATGTTAGGATTTTTATTTTTGAAAAGTTCATATGAAGTTTTCTTTAAAATAGGCCTAATCATTACTCAATTAATAACATAACAAGCAATATTTGTGGATTCCACCCAAAAATATTTTGGCAAATTATTTTCACAAAGCATGGTTCTAACCATTTCTTCTAAAGTTCAATTTTTCCTCTCAACAACTCCATTTTTTTGAGGGGTTCTAGGTGCTGAAAAATTATGGCTAATACCATTAGAATTACAAAAATCAGTAAATCCAAGATTTTCAAATTCAGTACCATGATCACTCCTAACACTAGTTATGGAGTAACCTTTTTCGTTTTGGATTACTTTTGAAAACGTGATGAATTTTTCTAATACTTCATCTTTAGTAATTAAGAATAGAACCCAAGTATATCTAGAATAGTCATATACCAATAAAAAACAATATTGTTTTCCACCCAAGCTAACAACCCTAATTGGCCCAAAAAGATTTATATAAATCAATTATATTACTCTACTAGTTGATACATCATTAATGGATTTAAAGGAGGCCCTTTTGTGTTTTCCTTTTGTTAGGACCGTCGGCGCAGCCCATGGCGCAGTGGAAACAAAACTCGACGGTCTCACCAGCGATCCAAGTACGAAAAACTAAAATCGGGAGAAAGAGATGCGAATACTTACAGTGGGTTCCTTGAAAAACAACAAGGACAACAATGAATACTGGTTGTGTAGATCGGTTCGAATCTTAAGCCTCCACGAAATCACGTCTCGGCCTCTACTCAGTTCACCCGATTGAGAGAAATCTTTGTTTTCCCCAAAACTCTTTTGAGAGAAAACGGCTGAAGCTTTTGAGTGTGTGTTGTACAATGGCTGCTAGACCTAACACACCCTTTTATAGCCAAGTTACCCTAATCATATTAGGGTTTTATTATTTCAAATTAATTAAATCTATATTTAATTAATTGGAATTTAATAATCCTCTTATATCCAAGTTACCCTAATCATATTAGGGATTTTATTATTTCAAATTAATTAAATCTATATTTAATTAATTGAAATTAAATATTCGGGATTATTAAAACATTTTTTAAATTAACTCTAGATATATATTAGTAACGTACAACAATTGTACATCTTTGCTCGTTTCAATCCTAGGGTGTGACCTTGTAGGTTCTTGTAACGTTAGCAATAATTATTAGAACAATTCTAATATTACATACAATGAGTGACATCTAGCAATATATCATTGTCACCTAAGTTACAAGAAAATATGATTCGACATATCATCTTGGTGATTACTCTTTTATGTATTACATCCTTATGTCCTTTATATATAGAATAGGCACAAGTCTTGGAATAGTCACACTTGTATAGCCCATCTATTGTTTCTTGATATCTAGAGTAGACTTTAATTAACGAATAGTTTATGATATCTCATATTAACTTATTCGAGCTTGGCCATGCTTTTCTAGTCTTACTCAATCAAGTGGCCTGTGATATATTTCCTATTATGTAGGAAGGACAAATCCTATCTTAATCATACACACCCACTACATATATTGAGATATATTCAATAACAATCTTTATAGAGCAACCAGTTACGGAGCTTGTTTAGCTGCATCAAAACATACAACAATATATGTTGGGATAGTATTGATCTCAAGTCTGAGGATCATACATATAGTCATCACCATGAGCAATGTTATGACTGTCACATAATAATCCAAGACATATGCTCATGGTCGGTCAATCCAATATATTGTTCTCTAACAATATAATCATGTATTAATTCTACATCTATATGTCAATAACAACTCATTGTCATCAATCAAACATGTTAGTCTTAAGCGTATTATTATTGTCCATGCTCATAATAATACTTGACTAGGGATCTTTTAATAATAACAATTATGTCATTATATGGACTTTATTATCTTTCTGTTTATGTTAAACACATATATATAAATGAAAATAATAGCGGCAATGCCTTTATTCAATAAAATCGGTAAATAAAAGTATTATTACAATCATCATATGATTGGTCTTTGGGCATACTCTAACACCTTTAGTACATTCATCACATATTTTATTATTATCAAATTTTAGCTTTGGTAATTCTCTTACTAAATCTCATTGAATTAGTCTTTGTAAAACACTCATACTAGTGTGTCCTAGTCTCCTATGCCATAACCAACTATCATGTTCATGCTTAGCAACTAGGCACATGTTAGTCATATTTATCATATTTAAATGCACCATGTATATGTTTCCTATTATAAGACCAACAAGCATAATCCGATTAGATGTAATGTCAATAATTTTACAGCCATTTGTTTCAAATAAGACATTGTATCCTTTATCGCATAATTGACTAATACTCAATAGATTATGCTTTAACCCATTCACTTATAAAACTTTTTCTATTTGTATAGAAGAGGTATTACCTATAGTACCTATACCTTCAATGTAACTTTTTGAGTTGTCACCAAAGGTTACCACTCTTCCATTTTTGTCGTTAAGCTCTATAAACCGACTCTTGTCTCCGGTCATGTGTCTTGAGCATCCACTATCAAGGAACCATGAATTTGAACATGTATTTTGCACCTTGTAGCCATGCTCCTTTTCTTACAAACATAGTTTAATTTTTGATTTTTGGTACCCAAATTCTTTTGGGTTCATATTCATTAGTTCCTAAAATCCTATTCCCCTTGGGAATCCATTTATGTAGGATATCCTTATCTTTAGTAGTAATGAGTTCTTTAGGCACCCATAAACTTTTACCATTAGAGGTTCTTTGGGGACCTCTATGATTGTAGTTTTTAAAACTTTTCTAACAAATTTGAATTTTGAACTTTCTCCATTTTCAAAACGTTTTGTTCCAACTTTATTGAAAGAAGCTTTAAAATCATCAATTTCTTTTTGATGATCATCATGAACTCTTGAAAGTAAATTATGCAAGTCAGTATTTTTCTTTTCAAAATCTTCGATTTTGATTTGCAATTCTTTAATTTTACTTTCAAGATCATTGTTGGTCTTGGATATGAGATAATTTTCGTTTTTCAATTTTGAAATATCATTTTTGTATTTTAAAAATAATTTCTCATAATCCGAAGCCAACCCAGTGTATTCCTCTACTAGCTCATTAAAAGAATAATCTTCGAGAGGTTACCTGAGAATCTTCCCCGGTGGCCATCAAGCACAAGTTCACTACTTCTTATTCCTCTTCATTTGATGATTCATCATCATCACTCCAAGTAGCCACGTGTTCTTTGTGCTTATTCTTAGATTGACCATTTTTCTTTAATTGCAAAAAATCGTATTTAACATGCCCGGGTTTTTTGCATTCGTAGCAAATGATCTGGTCCTTCTTCTTTGGTTCATTTTTGAAGCCTTCATTTCTTTTGAACTTTCTTCCTTTATTGGGCTTCATTAATTTTCTGAACCGTTTGGCAAATAATTTCATTTCTTCATCATCGTCATCATCATCAAACTCACTCTCAACTTTTGTGGATTTGAGAGCAACTCCAACATTTTTCTTCTTCTCCGTCTTCTTCTTTGACTTGTTCTTCTTCTCGAGGCCTACCTCATCTTGCATAATCATTTCGTGCGTGAGGAAAGAACCGATGAGTTCATCGAGAGTTAAAGACTTTAACTTTTTAGCTTCGATGATCGTCGTCTTCTTCGATTACCAAGCTTTAGGAAGAGAATATATTAACTTCCTCACAAGCTTTATATTTGGAATGATGTCTCCATATGATTTGAGACCATTAACAATCACAGAAAATCTATTCGTCATAGCTTTGATATCTTCATCCGGTTTCATCCTGAAATTTTCATAGCTATAAGTTAGAAGACTAATTTTTGATTCTTTTACCTCGTTTGTGCCTTAATGAGTGACTTGTAGTTTATCCCATATTTCCTTGGTGGTTGTACAAGATGAAACTCTTCTGTATTCATCTGGTCCAAGAGCACAAAATATAATATGGATAGCTTTTGAGTTGAGCTGTAACATTCTTGTCTCTTCTTCACTCCACAATCTTGAATGGGTGAATGGTATGATGTATCCGTCTTCCACGATATTCTATGCTCCCATGTCACTTGCTTGAATGAAGTACCTCATTCTATTATTCCAATAAGCATAATTAGCTCCATTGAAGAAATGAGGCTTGTTGACGGGCATTGAATCAAGAACAAAGTCGAAGTTTGAAGTGGAGGCTATTGATGACTTGAATATCGATATAACTCTTCCCGAATCTACTCAAGAGGTGGTTAAACCTTCAAATGAGTGTAGCTCTGATATCAATTGTTGAGTTAATCGATCGACAAATTGGCCAAGAGGGGGTAAATTGGTAATAAAAATTTTGGTGGAAGCTTTTGCTAAAAATTGAAAATATTTGCACAACGATTTAGAGTGGTTTGACTTTCTCAACCAAAGTCTACGTCCACTACCTTAGCTATCCACACTAAGGATTTTCTACAAATTCACTAATATTTCTTTCTTTTGAGGACAAAGAGTAACCTTACAACTCCCTCAAGAATTATACCCCAAATTCTTGAGAACACTCTCTCCCAAAGAGAAAATTACAAATTTCTTAAACTTACAGAAAACCTCACAAGGTAAGATGTTTGCACAATTCTAGAATAAAGAAAGAACACTCAAGAATGAATACAATTGAGTAAAAGTAGTGTTCCTGAAAGAAAAATGAATATTGAATGAAAATTGGTTTGAATTGCTCAAACTTGATGTTTAAGGCTTTCTCTTTGTTTTTCTCACAATTGTTGTTGATCAATGGCTCCTTAACTTGTTTAAATACACCTTCAATTGATTCTGAACGTTGGGGGTCATTGGTGAAGTTAATAGAGCCGTTATGGTGTAATTATTATTTAAAAAATCTATTGGGAGCGTGGGTGTATCTGTACATTCTCAAGGTGTGTCGGTACACTAAGTGTAAAATTCAAATATTTCGACCGTTAGTTGACCTAGTGTATCGGTACACTTGGGGTGTATCGATACACTAATTACATTCGATGTTTCTCGGAGCCAGGAGTGTATCAATGCATTATCTGTGTGTCGATACACAAAATGTATTCAATGTTTGGTGTGTATCGATACATCCAAGAGTGCATCGGTACATCCCTTAATAAAACTTATTTTTGGTCCGATTATGGTTCGAAATAAATTGTAAAAATTGTTTCAAAAATATTTTAAGACCCATACTTAATTTTACACTTATGTAAGGATTAAAATTGACATTTGGGAACTTGGAATAATATTTTTGATATTCGAATAATTTAATCGAAAATATAATTTTAAATCTAATAAAATCTTAAAATTCAATAGTACTTTATTTGTTATATCGAAACATCAAAATGTTTTCAACAAATATGATGTTGACTTATCACAAGCCGTCCTCGATTCAAAATAATTAAATAAATAAACTGCACTCACCTTTGTCTCACTACCGAACCTTCATATTATACTCCTTTACTCGCGTGCATTATCATTTCCTTTCGAGTCACTTATATTGTAATACCCAAAATTTTGGTTAGTGACTAAAATGTAAACTTTGAAATTTTAATGGCTAATATATAAAGTTTGGAAAAAAATTCAATGACCAAAAGGGTAATTTTCCAAAAGTTTATGGACCAAAAGTGTAATTTTCAAAAGTTAGGTCTTTTGACCCCATAAATGAATAGTTTAACCCCAAAAATGATTTTTTTGGCGGGAATCATATTTTTGAACATGAATTTATGTTAAAACCTATAAAGTGTTAAAGTCCGGTAAAAAATTGGTAAATCGGATCAAATGGAAATTTTGAGAAAATTCGAGCGATATCAAATTAAGCTTAGAAATATTGTTTTTCACATTTTAAAATGACGAAAAATAATATGGACCATTGGATTTGAGAATTTATTTCCATGTTCAATTTGGACCATTAGATGAAAATGGCAAGATTGAAATTCTTGGAAAGTTGCATGGATAAAGTTGTCAAGGTTATAATATTTTGTTCATCTTTGACTTAGGAAGATGATAACCAACATGTGACTTGGTATGGATGTAATTATCAAGTTTCATTAATGGAAAAATTGTCATTTCCTAATTAAATGAATTTTAAATTAATTTAAGCTTAATAAATGACAAATTAACATGAAATTAACTAGAAATTTCATGAAAATAAGTCCTTCTTCAACCTCCATTTCGTGCTCCACATAACCAAGGTAAGATAAATTTTATTTTTCATTTTTTGAGCAATTTCCTTTGGATTTTGGATCGAACCGTGATATAGAAAATTGTTTTATTCGAAGAGCTCTATCAATTGGTAGCATTATTGAATGCTAATCTTGCTTGAATGTTAAGTTTCCAAATTTAAGGGTTTATATTCATTTTAGGTTTTATGAATTTATGGTGGGTTTTAAGGTTATTGATGATATAGAATCATTTCCAAGCTTGTTTGATGATAAAAAAACACCTAGAAATGCTACATTGATTTTTGGCATGAACCTTAAATTTTGGGAAGTTTGTGGTTTGATGAAATTAATTTAGGGGTTTGATTGTACACGTTTTAAAATGTTGAATAGAGGTTGTTTTCATGCTTGAACGAAAATGAAATCAAATGAAATCAAGAAACCCTACCCCCTTAACATTCAACCGAAGCTTTTGGAAGTGAGAAAAATTATGGAAAATTATACAAGGGTTATAAATGATGTAAGAAGGATCCTACAAGCTTTAGAAAGTTATTTGCACCAATTTTTAATTTTGAGAAAATTAGGGGACCTATTCGATAATTTTTGAAAAGTTATGGGGTTGATGTGTAATTATTCAATACATGAAGTACTATGCTGGAAATTAATGTTTGAGTCATGAATTTGGTATTAGAATATGAAATTTGACTATTTTGAGAAGTTGTCAAAGTTTGAGTAATAAATGGAAAATATTGAGAAAGTTAGTGACTTAAGTGGTAATAATTGAATTTTTGAGTTATAAGGATGGAAATTAGAAGCTTGAATTTTAATTAAGTTGTTTGAGACTTGAATCGAAGTAAAAGGGCAAAGGACTATTTAGAATAAAATGGAAAAGTTTAGATGAATTCTAAAAGAATTCATAACTAGTAGTTAAAATGGAAAGTTGAAAAAGGTTATGTGAAGTTTGGGTGAATTTGGATAAAAAGGGACTTGAATGGTCAACTTGAAGTGTTAAAGTCAATATTTATGTTGTGACATGGAATTAGTATCGAATGGGCATCGAAAGATTTTTAGGAATTTATTTTCTATTGTGTGTTTTCAAGTTACTCTTATGTTATATGCAATTATAAATGTTCAAAATTAGTCAACTTTATTATAGTGAACATAATACTTATGATATTTATTCCATGATGAATATGACGTGTATGTTAAAGAACGATAAGTGTAGTTATTTGTTTAATTATTTGATCAAGGAAGACTTGTGATAAGTCAAGCTCATATTATTTTAAAGTATGTTTTTATTTTCATTATGGATTGTTTCCATGATATTTCTATAAATTTTTTATGAATGATTTAGGGTATGAACTACCCATCATGTTATGATATGGAAAAGTTGGATATGTTGAGATATTGATATCTTTGATAATTCTATAAATAAAATAATTAATGGAAAGACCCTTTGTATGTTGCATTGAGAGTCGTAGGTACAATTGGCATGCCATGAGGTGGAGTGATTATGATTATGATCTGGTACATTTGTGTACATTATGTATAGAACCATTGGTGCAACTGATATGATTTCACTTTGAGTGCAAGTGATATGATTGCACTTGGAGTGCATAGTATGATTTTGATAATAGCACTGAAGTGTTTATTGTCCACACTCGTCTGACTCACGTACTTTGCATTCTCATAAATATGCATTGGGATATGAACTTGAAAATAAGCTATGATATGAAACTAAGTTATGAATATGAAATAAGTTATAAGTTTGGAAACACATTCTGAATCTAAGAATGAGTTCTGAAATGTGAAAGTACGGATTATGAAAATGAAATGTGAAAGTGAATATGAAAGTGAAAGATGAAAATGAGATATGAAAGCTTTGCATTGTATATGAATGAAAAATAATATGATATGACTATTATGTATGATATTGTTTATCATGGCTTTGATATGACTATTATGTATGATATTGTTTATCATGGTGTATAAAATCATGAGATGATGATTTTTTAGGTCCTTGATAAGGAAAAATGTTTGAATAAATCGGTTTGGATATTTAGTGGTTTTATTCGAATTTAAGTTAATGTTTTGAATTGTTATGATATTATTAAGTTTTATATAAGTAAATATGTTGTTTAGATGTTGTTAAGTTGTTTGATATTATATCACTTTAGTTTGTTTATAATACCTCACTAAGTGTATACTTAGCGTGTGATGATTTTCACGTGTAGGTAAAGAAGAGCAAGTGAAGTAAGGAGTTGAGTGGACATCAAGCAATAAAGAAGAGTTACATGTATTAGTAATGACATCCTAGTATTTTAAATTTTCTAGATGGCATGTATACGGATAATAAAAATCTAAGATATGTTATTATGGATATAAATATGAATTAAGTTTTGTGTTTTAGATAAAAAATATATTTTGACAGAGTAAAGTAATATTTTAAATTAGATAGTTTATCTTATGATATAAAATAATATAAAACTATCTAGTTGTTGCCTGAAACTACTAATGATTTGGAGGCTTAAATACTATAGTATGATTTTATTTGATTACAATATTTATTGAAAGGATTAAATTGGATAAATTTTAAAAGTTCAAAATTTTATTGAATTTTCAACCTTAAATGTATGTAAAGCTATGCAACATCTTTGACTCGTATTCGAGTACGTATACAGGTTAAGGGTATTACATTTATTGGTATCAGAGCTACATGATTAGTTGATTCTAGGCCTAAACTGAGCATGTTTTAAGTCAAAAAATATATACATGCCAGTAGGCTGTCATTATTATTGATATGATGTTTATGTGATTTGATTGATGGCACTCCTTACTAATGAAAGTGGATAAGTATAATATATGTATAAAATGTTTGAAATAGAAGGTTTAAGGTAAATGATCTAATAAAAAGTTTGAGAATAGGAGGATAGTGATACTAATATAGTTAATCATAAACCTTCTCATTAATATGATTAAGATGATGCTCCGATACAATAGGAAGTGCCAGTGTAGGATTAAGAAACTCTTGTTCATATACAAGTATCGTATTGATTAATAAATGGATAATTTGATAGAATAAACCCTAAGTGATATATGCACGACTAACCTTTAGGACATAGTGCGAGAGTGAGTCGTATTTGCAGATAATATGTGTCTGTTAAAGGTTCAAAGTGTTGAGTCTTGACAGTCATGACAGAATTACCTTTCGAAGGTAATTTTTTATATGGATTGGTTGCCTCCCACCATGCCATAATAAATTGTCGCTTAAAGCGACTGATTTAAAGAACTAAAAAGATAATGAGATTATAGTGGTAAGTCAATCCATTAATTAATGTGATTTTAGCAGTAACTGTCAAGAAGTTGTTGTTATAAAGTTGTTAAGTCTTCTTATTCAATGTGAAGGATATGCAAAATTTCAAGGTTAGGTTAGAATATATTCCAACTGTTTAAGAGTATTCAAATATGCTTTTAGAAGAATTATCTAGATTACCTCCAGATTGAGGTGTAAGATAGAAAATGGAGATATTATCAGGTGTTGAGTTTATTTTTGTAGTCTCGTATTGAACGACTCTGACTGAGCACAAAAAATTAAAGGCATAGTTATTAGGATTATTAAGATCATGTATTTATAGGACCAAGTCTGTCATCTAAGACATACTAGTGCAAATTGTTAGAATGAATATATGTTTACGCAATTATGCATTAATTATTGTTAGGCAAAGTAAGGAAAATTAAAGAATAAACATCTTTTATGAGGATTGATGATCTTTTGATCAGTTAAAAGGTGCATTGATGTTTTCCAAGATCTATTTTCGATCTGGATATTATTAGTTAAAGATTAAGAAAGAAGATCTTCCTAAAACAATTTACAGAATTTAGTAAGTTACTATGAGTTTGTGGAACTGCTGTTTGGTTTACCGAATTTTCCTATGACATTTATGGATTTGATAAACTGATTATTTTAGTTATACTTAAAGTAATTGATGATAGTTTGATCTATTCTAAGAAAAAGGAAAAACATGGTGTATATTTTTGTATAGTTCTTCCAACACTTCGAGAGAAAGAGTTATATGTAAGTTGACAGAGTAAATTTTGATTGCCTAAAATTACATTCCTTGACAATGTGGTCTTATAAAAGGGATAAGAATAGACCTCACGAAAGTAAAAACTATTATCAAATAATAAATTTTAAAGAGTGTTTCCGAGATTCGAAGTTTCTTGGGACTTGTTGGTTACTATTGAAGGTTCGTAAAGAACTTTTCAATGATTGTTTCTTCTTTTAACTAAGCTATTGAGAAAAGATGTGTTATTCAATTGGATTGACACGTGACAAGAAAATTTTGAGATATTGAAGAAAATACTGATAGAAACCCCATTGTCATTGTAATCCAATCTGGAAAGGATTTTGTAATTTATAGTGATGCATTACATAATTGTTTGAGGCGCGTGTTCATGTAAGAGGAAACGTTATGGCTTAAGCTTTATGTCAATTAAGAATCATGAAGGAAATTATCTGGCTCATGATCTTGAGTTAGCAAGAGTTGTGTTCACTTTATAAATATAACGCCACTATCTATATGGGAAGTGATGTTATATTTATACTGATCGCAAAAGCCAAAAGTATGTGTTAACTTGAAGGAGTGAAAATGAAGGAAATGGATTAAACTCCTTAGAGAGTGATGATGAGATGATCGATTACCACTAGGAAAGGTCAATGTGGTGGTTGATATGATAAAGCTGGAAGACATTTATGTTCTGAGAGTTTAAATACATGGTTGTTTTTAAAGAAAGATGGTACTTTGATTGCAGAATTAAGTTGAAGTCTATGTTGTTAGATGAGTAAAGGATCTTCAAATAAAGGATGAAAAGTGCTTGTCAACGATATATTAAGTAGAAAAAGGTGAAACTAAAGACATTGAAGTTAAGTTTGATGGATGCTTATAGTATTGAGGAAAAAGTCGATTTTAATGGCAAGCATGAAGAGAATTATCACCAATTTGTTTCTAAATGCTTGTCATGTCAACAAGTTAAAGGAGAGCATCAAGTGCCTTTTGGATTATTGTAACTGATTTCCAACGCTTAGTGAAAACAAGAATGAATTACGATGGACTTTGATAATAGGTAAAGATTATTTACGATGATTTTGAGACAACTACTGATCGACAAAAGTCTTATTCATATTTTAAAAGAAAAGAGATCTTTTATCAAGTTGGTGATAAGTGTTTCCTAATGTATCGATAAATTATTCTCATGTTATCACACTGAATGATATTAAGGTTCAGTCAGAATTTGACTTATGAAAAAGGACATTACTTATTAAAGTACGTTGGAGAAGTTAAAGGTTGAGGACACTAATTGAAAGGAGTACAAGGCCTCGAAAAGCAATGTTCTCATTTATTTACATCTAGTACGTATTGAAAATTCGAGGATGATTTTTTCTTAAAGGGGAAAGAATTGTAATACCCCAAATTTTAGTTAGTGACTAAAATATAAATTTTAAAAGTTTAATGCCAAAATATAAAGTTTGGAAAACATTCAGGGGCCAAAAGTGTATTTTTCTAAAAGTTTAAGGGCCAAAAGTGTAATTTTCAAAAGTTAGGTGTTTTGATCCCTTAAATGAATAGTTTAAACCCAAGAATCACGTTTTGGTGGGAATTAGAATTTTTATCATGAATTTATGTTAAAAGCTATAATGTGTTTAAGTCCGGTAAAAATTGATAAATCGAATCAAATGGAAATTTTGAGAAAATTCGAACGATATTAAATTAAGCCTAGAAATATTATTTCCACATTTTAAAATGATGGAAAATAATATGGACCATTGGATTTGAGAATTTATTTCCATGTTCAATTTGAACCTTTGGATGAAAATTGCAAGATTGAAATTCTTGGAAAGTTGCATGGATAAAGTTGTCAAGGTTATAATATTTTGTTCATCTTTGACTTTGGAAGATGATAACCAATATGTGGCTTGGTATGAATGTAATTATCAAGTTTCATTCATGGTAAAATTGTCATTTCCTAATTAAATGAATTTTAAATTTATTTAAGCTTAATAAATGACAAATTAACATGAAATTAACTAGAAATTTCATGAAAATAATAGGGATGGGCATGGTTTGGGTTTTTGGTCCACCTGACCCGACCCGAGAAAATGGAATCCTCCACCCGAAACCCGACCCGACTCGACAAAACAAGATTCCACCCTACCCGATATATAACTTAAAAACCCGACCTGATATATAACTTAAAACCTGACCCGACCCGAAATAAAAAAAATTATTATTTTATTCAATAAAAATAGTGACTTAATTGGAAAAAAATAATATATAGAGGGGTAGTATTGTAATTATTCCTAAATATATACGATAAAATTATATATTTTTTCGGGTCAGGTCGGGTATTTTTCACCCTAAACCCTACTCGACCCGACACGAACCCAAATTTTTTTAAAAACAAACCGACCAGATCGGGTGGGGTTGGAACCTGTCGGGTTCGAGTCCCATGCCCATCCCTAGAAAATAAGGCCTTCTTCAACCTCCATTTCGTGCTCCTCATAACCTAGGTAGGATACATTTTATTTTTCATTTTTTGAGCAATTTCCTTTGGATTTTGGATCTAACCGTGAAATAGAAAATTATTATATTCGAAGAGCTCTATCATTTGGTAGCATTATTGCCTGCTAATCTTGCTTGAATATTGAGTTTCCAAATTTAAGGGTTTATGTTCATGTTAGGGTTTTATGAATTGATGATGGGTTTTGAGGTTGTTTGAGACTGTAGAATCATTTCCAAGCTTGTTTGATGATCAAAACCACCTTGAAATGCTATATTGATTTTCAGCCCAAACCCTAAATTAGGAAAATTTTGTGATTTGATGAAATTGTGTTAAGGGTTTGATTGTAGAGGTTTTAAAATGTTGAATAGATGTTGATTTCATGCTCGAATCAAATTGAAATAAAGTGAAATCATGAAACCCTACCCCCTTAACATTCGACCTAAGCTTTTAGAAGTGAGAAAATTATGGAAAAATTATGCAAGGGTTAGAAATGATGTAAGAAGGATCCTACAAGCTTTAGAAAGTTATTTGGACCAATATATAATTTTGAGAAAGTTGGATGACCTATTCGACAATTTTGAAAAGTTATGGGGTTGATTTGTAACTATTCAATACATTAATTATTGTACTGGAAATTAATGTTAGAGTGATGAATTTGGTGTTAGAATGTGAAATTTGACTATATTTGGAAGTTGTCAAAGTTTGAGTAATAAATGACAAATATTGAGAAAGTTAGTGACTGAAGTGGTAATAATTGAATTTTTGAGGTATTGGACTAGAAATTAGATGCTGGAAATTTAATTAAGTTGTTTGAGACTTGAATCGAAGTAAAAGGGCAAATTACTATTTAGAATAAAATGGAAAAGTTTAGATGAATTCTAAAAGAATTCATAATTAGTAGTTAAAATGGAAAGTTGGAAAAAGGTTATGTGAAGTTTGGGTGAACTTGGATAAAAAGCGACTTGAATGATCAACTTGAACTGTTAAAGTCAATATTTATGTTGTGACATGGAATTAGTATCGAATGGGCATCGAAAGATTTTTAGGAATTTATTTTCTATTGTGCGCCTATGTTAGTGAGATTCTAACATGTGGTTTGAAATGTACATGTTTTGTAAATGATGTTCCATTTAGATTGTGTGCTTGAAGTCAAGATCAAGTAATGTTAAAGATAAAGAGTGCTCAAGGATGAAATCTGAATTTCTAAGGAAAGTTGCAAGCTAAGGACTCCAAGTGAGTGCATACTTAATTTGTATTTATGATATCGTGCAAACATTGGCTTGCAAAGAACCAATGACGGGGTTACTATGGTAAGAAGTGACTCCTAAATGTTATGAAATTTTCTAACATGCATATATGTTTATTTGGTATGCTAATAGAATTAGTGAATAAGGTGAAAATAATAGTTAGTGAAATTTGCCCAGATTTATGTTTTGAACAGTAAATTTAGAAAATCATTATATATTTTATTGAAAAAATTAAGGGATGATTTTTATGTTGCTGGATTCCTATATCAGTATAGTTTTGTTGAGAACAAACATATAATTGATTTAAAGAAGTATATAAAAATATTTGAATTTTTAATTGAGGATATGTCAGAAAACAGGGCACTAGATTTTGCTCAAAACAACTTCTGGAAGTCAACTTTGAAAATTCACTATAAATTGTACAAGATGAACTAGAAGGAGTCTCTTACATGGTTTGATTTTTATTCGAGTTTAGTTTCCATTGGTATAAATAGAATAATTTTTAAGTGTTTATATTAATACATAATAATATTTCTTTGAAGGTAGTGCAAACTGCCAGTATATGAAATTTGTCATAAATTGTGTTTTCATGTTACTCTTATGTTATATGCAATTATAATTTTTGAAATGAGTCAACTTTATTATAGTTTACATAATTATTATGATATTTACTCAATGATGAATATGATGTGTATGTTAAAGAAAGGTAAGTGTAGTTATTTGTTTAATTATTTGATTAAGGAAGACTTGTGACAAGTTAACCTCATATTATTTTAAAGTATGTTTTTATTTTCATTATGGATTATTTCCATGATATTCCTAGAAAGTTTTATGAATGATTTAGGGTATGAATTACCCATCATGTTATGATATGAAACGTTGGATAAGTTGACATATTGATAACTTTGACAATTCTATAACATTTAATAATTAATGGAAAAGCTCATTGTATGTTGCATTGAGAGTCGTAGGTACAATTAGCATGCCATGGGGTGGAGTGATTATGATTATGATCTGGTACATTTGTGTACATTATGTATAGAACCATTGGTGCAAGTGATATGATTGCACTTGGAGTGCATAATATGATTTTGATGATAACACTGAAGTGCTTATTGTGCACACTCGTCTGACTCACGTACCTTGCATTCTCATAAATATGCATTGGGCTATGAACTTGAAAATAAACTATGAATCTGAAATTAAGTCATGAATCAAAAATAAGTTATGAGTCCAGAAACAAGTTCTGAATCTGAGAATGAATTCTGAAATGTGAAAATACGGACTATGAAAATGAAATGTGAAAGTGAAAGATGAAAATGAGATATGAAAGTTTTGTATTGTATATGAATGAAAAATAATATGATATGACTATTATGTATGATATTTTTTATTATTGCTTCGATATGACTATTATGTATGGTATTGTTTATCATGGTTTTGATAAAATCATGAGATAATGATTTTTCAGGTCCTTGATGAGGAACATGGATTGAATAAATCGATTTGGATATTTAGTGATTTTCTTGGAATTTAAGTTAATGTTCAAATTGTTATGATATTATTAAGTTTTATATAAGTGAATATGTTGTTAAGTTATTCAATATTATATCACTTTAGTTTTTTATAATGCGTCACTAAGTTTATACTTGGTGTGTGATGATTTTCACGCGTAGGTAAAGAATAGAAAGTGAAGTAAGGAGTGAAGTAAGGAGCTGAGTGGGTATCAGTCAATAAAAAAAAGTTACAGGTATCAGTAATGATATCCTACTAATTTAAATTTTCAAGATGGAATATATACGAATAAGAAAAATTTAAGATATGTTCTTATGGATATAAATACAAATTTATGTTTTGTGTTTTAGATAAAAATTATATTTCGACAGAGTAAAGAAAAATTTTAAATTAGACAATAATTAGACAATTTATCTTATTATATGGAACATTATAAAACTTTTTAGTTGTTGCCTGAATCTAATATTGATTTGGAGGCTTAAATACTATAATATGATTTTACGTGATTACATTATTTATTGAAATGATTAAACTCGATAAATTTTAAAAATTCAAAATTTTACTGAATTTTCAACCTTAGAATTTATGTAAATCTATGTGATATATTTAACTTGTATTCGGGTATGTATACGGGTTAAGGGTGTTAAATGGATCGTTAGGTTTATCGTGGTTTGACAACATCATATAATACTACAAAATATTCAATCATATGTTAATGTTATACTAACATAAGCTAAACTTAATAACATAAAAGTCTATAAAAAAGTATCGATACTAAATCGATATCAAACTAAATCATATTCCCATCATAACTTCAAACTTCAAAAAATAATCATTCAATTCCATAAATATTCACTTCCGTCATCAACCCTTCAACTTTTACAAACTTCACATTTAAGTCCTTAAATTTCCAAGACCTTTCGAATTCTACCTTAAAAATTAACCAAATTTGTAATTTGGTTCCAATCAATATTCTAACTTAAATTTTCAGCATTTCATAATTAAAATTCAACATTGAACATCCCAATTAACACATTTATGCATTAATGTCTCACATTTCAAAAAGTATACTAATATAATATATTTAGTCAATAAATTAAAAAGTATACATATTTAAAAAGTAAATTATACTATTTAAATTTTTATTTTTTATTTGGCCTAATTATAAAATAAGTACCCAAACTATAGCACTTTTCACGTATATGTGTCTAAACTATTTTTTGCATGATCTCGGTACCTAACGTTACAAATGTTACCACTTTAGGTACCCGTGTCGTAAACACCATTAATTTCATATGTTAAGTGATATATGTCATATTATGTTAATTTTAAAAATTTTATTTAAAATTAAAAAAACAAATTATATCTTTTAAAAACACAAACAATTTGAAATAGCCCCAAAACTTTGAAAACCTTCATTTCAATCCCTAAACTCACGCTGACCACTGCCCTTTGCCATCGAAAAAGCTCCACCCGACCTCACCTCTCCTTAGCGATCAATACCCTATGAAATCACAACCGATTGATGGTCAATCAATGACCAATCAACATTTTGTACCCTGCAAACCCTAGGATAAAAATCACAATCTCACACGATTTCGACGATCAATCAGCAGTAATTATGACGGAGTATAACTAGAAGGATAGCAGAGACTATTTCGGTAGTGGTGGTCATGGTCAGAAAGGGTGGCGATGGACGTTTAGGGTTAGGTTTAGGGATTTAGGATTTTATGAATTTGGGTTTTTTTGTAATTTAAGAGAAATTAGGGTTTTTATAAATATAATAATATTTTTAATTTAAAAATATCAAAATTATCAGAATGTGACATGTGTCAGTTAACGGAGAAAACCTAAAGTGGCAACGTTTATATCATTAGGTAAACGGAGAAAACTAACGACATTTATGCGAGTGTGATGAGTTCCAAGGGGTAAAAATTTTTCATCTATTAAAATAGTGTACAACATTTTCAATCTTTTACATAACACACTCCTTTCATCTCTTACACAACACACTCATTTCATCTTCAATCTCTTACACAACACAATCCTTTCATATAACCAAATATATTTCAAATAATGAGCAATAAATTCTTCACTGTTGTCCATTATAATGGTAAAATTCTACAAATTGATGTTTGTGTTATGTTTAAGTCACAGAAGCTCATTAATATGATGTTCACTGTAGATGTATCTCATCGCCAAATGAAGCAAAAAATTGAGAGAAACCTTAGAGATTCTGTTTCATGTTGAAGTTATCGAAACCTAATCTCCTCAAATCCAATAACATATAGAAAAGTCCAGCTTGATGATGATGACGATGTCGCTGTTATGGCTGGACTTCATCAATCATCAAATAATAATATGGTGAAGATTTACGCCTAAACCATGATTGCAACTGATATTCCAACCTCATCAATACCAACTCAAAGAATATAAGAAGCATGACCCTCTGAACCACATGCAAGTGATGCTGATGATAACCTTGTTGGATGGTTCGGTGAAAACCTTGCTGAATTTAGCGAGGATGATGAAGATATTGTTCTATTGCTTGACGATGACGACACATCATTAGTTGATTATTTCAATTTTTTGAGGTTGCTTCACAGGGACAAGGTTTGGATGTTGAGGCTGATGTATTGGTTTTTTTACGATGTCAATGATTGTAGAATGCTCCAAATGTTTGGGTAAAACACACCCTCAACCTAAAATGTGTCACCATGATTTACCTCAGTATCATCATCCAGTTGCAGTACATGCCATTAACTACAATGCTATGCAGAATTCTAAAATATATGATATGCCAGAGTATGTGCTACTCGCTAGGGTTCTTCAGATGAACGCTCATCTGAGTTGGCCATTGGGTCTCAGCTTGAAACAAAGAAAGAGGCACAACTAGCAATCAAGGAGTACTGCATCAAAGCTCATGTTCAATTCTATGTCACAGAGTTGGATAAAAAGACTTATTTCGTAAGGTGTATACACCATGATGTTGGTTGTAAATGGAGGATACAAGTATCACACCTATAATGGAAGATGTTGTGGGAAGTCACAAGGTTTAATGCACAACACGCATGTACAATGACCTCCTTTACACAATACCACAAACATTTAGATTTGAATGTCATATGCTCATATGTCAAGTTGTTGGTGGAAAAAATCCAAGAGTACTCGTTTCTGTGTTAGTGACATCCATTCGGAATACATTTGGTTATATTTCGACTTATTACAAGGCATGGATGGCTAAACAGAAAGCAATAACCTTTTTGTATGGTGATTGGGATCAGTCATATAATGAGCTACCATGTTTGCTGCAAGAAATGAAAATTTTCATCCCTGGAACCATTGTTAGGTACTATACTCTTCCTGCAGTCACGTTTCAGGGAGACGTTATCGCTTGGAAGATAATTTTGGTGGATTGTTCTGGCCGTTTAAGTCAGCTATTGAAGGGTTTAGATTTTGAAAACCAATGATTCAAGTCAATGAGACTTTTATGTAAAGGCTCTACAGATACGTCTTAATGATAATCGTTGCACAAGATGGAGACAGAAATATTTTCCCCATTGTCTTCGCCATTATTAAAAATGAATCGGAGGAAACTTGGAATTTCTTTCTCTCCAACTTATGTTCCCATGTTGTCACTCAAGATAGGGTTTGTATAATTTCAGATCGATCGCCTGGGTTGTTAAGTAAAATTTCTAGACCTGAAAGTAGATGGACGCCTCCCCCACGCATATCATGCATATTGTATACGACATATTACATCGAATGCTATGAAGAGGTTTAAGAAGAAAAAGATCAAAAAATAGATTATCAACATGGTTAAGAATTATATCATTTCTCATTAATTATTTATGCTTCATTTATTTTTTTTATTTTTCAATAACATTTAATATACTGTTTTTTAGGGTATGTTTTACTCCAACCAAACTTTCGTGCATGGCTTGAAAATTTGAGAAGATGCGGAGATGATGTGTATGAATTTGCAGCTGAAATCCATAGGGAGAGATGGTCATAAGCATATGATGTTGAGGGTTGACGTTGCGACCATATGACTACCAATCTTATTGAATATATCAACTCAGTGCTGAAAGGGACTCGACATCTCCTGAGAGCAAGTATTATTAGGGAGACTTACTTTACGTTGGGTAAAGTATAGGCAGACAAAAGTGCACAAATTGATGCCATGATCAGCGATGGGAGAAATTGGGCTCCAAATTTATAGAAAGCAATGCAAAAGAATCAAACACATATGACATCAATGTTTGTCCATAATTTTTCCAGACTTGATTTTAATATCGTTTTCCAAGCACTAGTTTAACCACATGAGGGAGGTAATTCTACAACATACATTGGTAATCTGAATAGAAGATGGTGTGATTGTGGTCGATTTCAAGCTTTTAGGTTCCCATGTGCTCACGTTGTTGTTGCATGTATGCACATCAATGTTGACCCATACTTATATGTTGATGACTGTTATAACTTGCACATTATGCGCAATATTTACAGTTGTGACTTCAAGTACCTCCCAAATGAAGCATACTGGCCTACATGCATAATTTCTGAGGAATGATTGCCAAATCCTCAATTGCATAAGAAGTTACGAGGTTGACCTGAATCTAACCGAATTCATACCAATATGTATGATCCTCAAAGAGAGTCAGGTCTACCCAAACTTTATGGCCACTGCAGAGGTGAAGGTCATAACAGAAAACATTGTCCTCGTCTTCCAAAAATATTGAGTTGGATGCTAAAATAGGCGTTAAAAAATATTATGCTATCTTTTTTACTTTTACCCTTTTAACTATGTTTTTCACTAGGTTTTTAGTTTGTACTGTAACTATGCTTTTTTTAAACTTGTACTCTTTTCACTATGTTTATGAGTTTTTTAGTTGAACATCGTCACTTCAAATTTTAACTTTAAATCTTATATAATTGCAAACTATTACTAAATAAGTTTACTTCATCCAATAATTACTTAATTAATAAAGAAAACTTCATACATAAACTAAAACCATACAAATCAATATTTTTCCATATGTCATTTTCTATTTTTTTAGATCTCTATACAATTCATTCACTACATCGGATTATGACACCTTTGTATTTGTCTTTCTTTGTCTTCTTCTTCTCAATTTCTATACTAAATTTTTTAATTTTTTTCCTCTCAACGAGCCGTTTGATATGCCGCTTCGGTAAATCTTCATACTTCTTGTTCTTCTTCTCCTCTTCCATTTTCATTTTCTTCTTTTTATGCTCCTCAACGAGTTATCCTTAAATTTTATAAACTACACTAAATATCAATGAAAAATTTTAAACACTTTTAAGGCTGAACGTACATGTATTATTGATATGAATTTTTTATACAATTAAATGTCGAGTACAAAAACTTAAATAAACAAATTTATTACTTATATTTGCACAATTCTTGTCGATGTCAAGGATTGGTTGAATAGTAATGACGTGGTGCTCGTCGATTTCATCGTGGTCGTCCACCTTCATCATTTTCATCTTCTTCCGATTTCAGTGTACTCAACGTTACTCCACCACTTTGATTTACATCTTCGGGTGAAAACGATAGGGTATTCAATGTATTTGATGCCATCATTGACGTCATCAACTCAAATTGCACACCAAAATCGCCTCGAGATTAACCGTATTGAACAAGATGAACCCATATACCTCTTTGTTCTAGTTCTTTGGAAAATTTTTGTGAAGATGGCACTTGATCCCATGAACATCCTACCCATACCGCTCAACTCTCCATCTATGATTGATATGGAACATATCCACCATAACTTTCTTGAGATGGATAATAATTGGCGGAAACATAAGATGAAGATGTTGATGTTGATGAAGATGATGATGATGATTTTTTTTGCATATTTTGCCTTCATTTCCTCCCACTCGGACCGATCCTATGTGTTGAGTTAATCGATTGACGGAATCGGCCAAGAGGGGGGTGAATTGGCAATAAAAAATTTTGTGGAAGCTTTTGCAGAAAATTGAAAGTAATTGCACATCGATTTACAGTGGTTCGACTTTCTCAAACAAAGTCTACGTCCACTACCTTAGCTATCCACACTAAGGATTTTCCAACAAATTCACTAATTTGTTCTTTCTTTTGAGGCCAAAGAGATAACCTTACAATTCCCTCAAGAGTATACCCCAACTCTTGAGAACACTCTTTTCTCAAAGAGAAGATTACAAATTTGCAAACTTACAAGAAAACCTCACAAGGTAAGATGTTTGCACAATTCTAGAACAAAGAAAAGAACACTCAAAGATGGATACAATTGAGCACAAAAAGTTTTCTTGAAAGCAAAATGAATATTGAATGAAAATAGGCTTGAAATGCTCAAACTTGAGGTTTGATGCTTTCTCTTTGATTCTCTCTTGATTCTAGTTGCTTGATGTTTCTTGTTGTTGATCAATGACTTCTAAGCTTGTTTAAATACTCCTTGAATCAATTCTGAACGTTGGGGATGATTAGTGAAGTCAATAGAGCCGTTATTGTGTGAAAACAATTAATTTTCTGGGTAGGAGCGTCTCATGCATCGATGCATGATCAAGGATGCATCGGTGCATTCGTGTAAAATTCAAATATTTTGACCGTTGGAACACTTAGTGCATCGGTGCACTAAGGATGCATCGATGCATAAAATGCATTCGATGTTTGAAAAATAGCCTGATGCATCGATGCATGGAGAATGCATCGATGCATGAAATGCATTCGATGTTCAATTAAATCATAGGTGCATCGATGCATGGACTGATGCATCGGTGTATGCCTTTGAAAAATTGATTTAAGGCTTGATTTTGGTTCAAAATACTTTGTGAAAATTGTTTCAAAAATAGTTTAAGTACAAATCACAATTTTACACATTTAGTAAGGATTAAAATTGATCTTGAAAAACTTGGAGTAATAATTTGATATTCGATTAATTGAATCGAATATAATTTGTAAAATCATTTGTAAAATCTTAAAATTCATTTAAATTTAATTTGTTATATCGAAATATCAAAAATGTTTTCAACAATCTCCCCCTTTTTGATATAACAAAACATTTGAGTAATTTTAAGATTTGTTTAACAAATTATTTTTGAAAATCGATTTTGAAAAACTTACTCCCCCTTACTATAGCACATCTTAAATTTTCTCCCCCTTTTTGTTAAATCAAAAGGACTCAATAAAAACGTTTTAAACAAGAATTTTGAAAAACAATAGCCAATTGATTTATTAATAATAAGCTGCTAAGATCACAATCAAAAGAGAGGTTAGCCATTAGTTTTCATAAACAATATTCATAATAAAATGTGAAATGGCATAATTGGTCATAAATTTCTAATGATGCAAAATTAATAAACAGAAAGCGTTAAAATGTCAACCAAATATATATAATAAGTTCAAGCATACTCAGACAAACATCCAACAACTAATCAAGTTCAAAGTACCAAACAAAGCACAAAAGATCAAAATCAATCCAAGTTTTAAGAACAAGAAAGCATGACAAGCAAATCTACTCCATCGGAGGATCGGGAGGAGGAGGATAATGAGTTCGAACTTCAAGAGTCGGAGCATCCATACGATCACGCATCTCCCTCTGAAACTCAGTAAGCTGAGACTCCATGGAAGCAAATCGTAGATCAAATGCCTCTAAAAAAGATTGAAAATAAGGTGGAGGATGATTTTATTGCCGAGCGTGTTCCGGTGCATTAGCTGGATTGTCAATATCTTGAAATATCCCTTGAAGCTCGGGATCGTCATCCGCAGCCGGAGGAGGAACACGAGAAGAGCTAGGAGCAGCTCGTGAAGAACTAGCTCCCGGGGTTTGCTTACCGGGTCGAAAAGACCATAGTCCGGTGTTCTCATCCAATTTCCAATCCGATTTCTTTAAGGATGTGATATTGATTGGGTTTTGGAGCGGGATAGGATTGTCAAGAGAGACATCTAGGCCGAGTTTGATAAACAAATTGCTTAGTAGACAACCATAAGGTAAGGTTTCTACATGCTTTGAGGGAATGATGTTTATGATATCGACAAACGCGCTAAAAACAATATGTGGAAAATTTATTTTCTTTTTGTTCTTTATACAGTGCATCCACCATAAGTCTGTAGTACGTAGTGTGGAGTACCGACCTGCGGATGGTCTAAACCACCAAGAGATCATTAAGTGAAGAAATCGATCGTGGTGAGACCTAAAGGTACTGACACTAGCATTAGGGAGATATGGATATTCCACATCTTCCTTCTCATTAAAGAAACCCTCGTCATCTAAACCAAAAAGAGATACGATAAATTCAGAAGAAATAGTGATATATTGTCCTAAAAGATAGGATCTAATCGCTATAGTACCGCACTGAGTTGAGTTCTGAATACAAACCGCATTGGAATAAAAGATGCGGATAAGTTGGTGAAAGACGATGGGTTGAAGAGAAAAAAGTTTATCAAACTTCCATCGGCGAAGAATTGAGAGGTATTCAAAATCAAGTTTTATCATAGCTTGTAGAGAAGGAATACACTCTTCCCTAATACGATATGATTGGAAGGAGTTCATGTACCTAGAGTACAATTCATCCCTACGGTTTTCAGGCATGTTAAAACAAGTACTAATGAGGGATGAAGGAATATTGGATGGATTTTGAGGTCTAGGAGCGGGAGGACGGTTTTGGTGAGACCGACTCGAGGATGACCTAGGGCGTTTGGGATTAGACATGGTTAGGGAAATCGGAAAAGAAATATCACCTGCAATTTTTTAAAACACATGTATGCACAACAATTAATCCCAAAACTCCAATGAGTCCTCAATAATTCAAGGTTCTCTAACAAAGTCCTAATGGGCAAAGTTTTGAAAACTATTTAAAATTAATGTCATAATACGCATACTTTTCATGAAAACAACACAATTAAATCAAAACTATCACTTAATTTTTTTTTAAATTCAAAATTTTAATTTTGAAAAATTATGTGTTTTTGATTAAATTCGTTGTAGAAACTAGTTTAGAATCATCATATAACCAATGCCCGATAATTATTTCAAACTATAACTAATCTAAACGAGTCCTAAGTTCAAAAATTAATAAAATAGAGTTTTTGAAAAATTACCTTGAAAAATTCGGATTGAGGGGAATGTAGAGATGTTTTGAGCGATTTAATAATTGTAGCAGGTTTGTAGGATAAAAATCTTGAAGAATCCGATGATTTCCCGAAGGTTTTGAGCAAAATGGAGATTTAGGGTGAGAAGGGGACGAACGGCCGTGAGAAGTTTAGAGTTTAGGTTTTGAAAAATAAAGAAGATGAAGCCTTTAAAACCTAAAACCCGACGGATGCATCGGTGCATGGTCTTATGCATCGATCCATATTCAAGGCATGCATCGGTGCATCATGTGGATGCATCGATGCACATTCAAAGGGATGCATCGATGCATTGTTAAATGCATCGGTGCATTAAGCACAAAAATGTCAAAAATCCGTTTTAAACAATTAAAAATGCTAAATTAATAGGCTCTAGTGATATTGGCAACTCATATATCAAAAATTAATTATGTTCAAACAATTAAATTTGTCTTTAATTGATATTTGAACATAAAATTAATTTTTCATCAAGAATCATAAACTCCCCCTAACTAATAGCAAGAATGCAATCAAAAATTATTATAATAAGCATTTTTCAGTATTTATTAAAAGTGCTAAATAATTTTAAACACTAAGTGAAGATAGGTTGGTCAAACCTAATTCTCTCCTAAGTGTCCAAAATATTTCCTTGTCTAAGGGTTTTGTAAAGATATCCGCTAATTGGTGCAAAGTATCAACAAATTCTAGAACTACATCTTCCTTAGTGACATGGTCTCTAATGAAGTGATGTCTTATTTCAATGTGCTTAGTTCTAGAGTGTTGGATGGGATTTTTAGTGAGACAAATAGCACTAGTATTGTCACACTTGATAGGAATGGTACCTACTTCAATTCCATAATCAAAAAGTTGTTGTTTCATCCATAAAACTTGTGCACAGCAACTACCAGCTGAAATGTATTCGGCTTCAGTGGTAGATAATGCAACACAATTTTGTTTCTTTGAAAACTAAGAAATCAACATATTTCCAAGGAATTGGCAAGTACCGGAGGTGCTTTTCCTATCTAATTTGCATCCTCCATAATCCGCATCAGAAAAAGCATGCAAGCTAAAGCTAGAGTCTCTAGGATACCAAAGTCCTAAACTAGGAGTGTCCTTAAGGTATCTAAAGATTCTCTTAACAGCTAGTAAATGTGATTCCTTAGGACATGATTGAAATCTAGCACATAAGCAAACACTAAACATAATGTCCGGTCTACTTGCAGTTAGATAAAGTAAAGAGCCAATCATTGACCTATATAATTTAACATCTACACATTTACCTCCTTCATCTAAGTCAAGCTTTGTTGAAGAGCTCATTGGAGTGTCATGAGGTTTCCCATTTTCCAGTCCAAACTTCTTGAGCATATCTTTGACATACTTAGCTTGATTAATGAAGATGCCATCTTTTCTTTGCTTGATTTGGAGTCCCAAGAAAAATGAGAGCTCCCCCATCATGCTCATCTCAAACTCACTTTGCATTAGCTTAGAAAATTCTTGGCAAAGAAGATCATTAGTAGAACCAAATATTATATCATCAACATAAATTTGAACTACTAATAAATCTTTACCTTTATGCTTTAAAAACAATGTAGTGTCAACCTTCCCTTTTGAAAAACCTTTTTCAATTAAAAAATTTGACAATCTTTCATACCAAGCTCTAGGAGCTTGTTTTAAACCATAAAGATCTTTTGTCAATTTAAGAACATGATCCGGAAATTTTGAATCTTCAAAACCTGGAGGTTGTTCCACATACACTTCTTCCTTTATAAAACCATTTAAAAATGCACTTTTAACATCCATTTGATATAATTTAAATTCATGAAAACATGCAAATGCTAATAACATTCTAATTGCTTCCATCCTAGCTACGGGAGCGTATGTTTCATCATAGTCTATGCCCTCTTCTTGAGTATACCCTTGAGCAACAAGTCTAGCCTTGTTTCTCACTATATTACCACTTTCATCAAGCTTATTCCTAAATACCCATCTAGTACCTACAGTAGATTTATTACTAGGCCTTTCAACTAATGTCCATACTTTACTTCTCTCAAATTGATTTAATTCTTCTTGCATAGCCATAATCCAATGTTCATCATTTAATGCTTCTTTAATATTCTTAGGCTCTATGCATGAAATAAATGCAACATAATCACAAATATTTCTAAGAGAAGATCGAGTTGTTACCCCTTTGGATGGATCACCTATAATCTCACCACCCTTGACATAGTTGTACTCTCTTGGATAAGATACTTCCCTTTCTTCAATGGTTGGATTCTCAAGAGGATCATGAGTTTCCTCATTTTTTGTTTCTTCCTTTGATGATGGTTCTCCAACTTTATGTCTAACGTCATTTGAATTTATAACACCTACATCATCATTCACACAAGAATCCTTCCTCGGAAGGGGATTATCATCGAAAACAACATGTATAGACTCTTCTACAACTAAAGTTCTTTTATTAAAAACCCGATAAGCTTTAGAATTTAAGGAATAACCCAGAAAAATTCCTTCATCACTTTTAGCATCAAATTTGCCAAGGTTTTCTTTACCGTTGTTTAAAATAAAGCATTTACATACAAAAGGATGAAAATAGCTAATGTTAGGCTTTTTATTTTTGAGAATTTCATATGGAGTTTTCTTTAAAATTGGCCTAATCATTACTTGATTTACAACATAACAAGCGGTATTTGTGGCTTCCGCCCAAAAATATTTTGGCAAATTATTTTCACAAAGCATGGTTCTAGCCATTTCTTCTAAAGTTCGAATTTTCCTCTCAACAACTCCATTTCGTTGAGGGGTTCTAGGTGCTGAAAAATTGTGGCTAATACCATTAGAATTACAAAAATCAATAAATCCAAGATTTTCAAATTCAGTGCCATGGTCACTCCTAACACTAGTTATAGAGTAACCTTTTTCATTTTGGATTATTTTTGAAAATGTGATGAACTGTTCTAATGCTTCATCTTTAGTACTTAAAAATAGAACCCAAGTATATCTAGAATAGTCATCTACCAAGACAAATGCATATTGTTTTCCACCCAAGCTAGTAGTCCTAGTTGGCCCAAAAAGATCTACATGGATCAATTGTAATACTCTACTAGTTGATACGTCATTAATGGATTTATAAGAAACTCGCTTTTGTTTTCCTTTAGCACAAGCATCACAGATTTTATCATTATCAAATTTAAGCTTAGGCAACCCTCGAACTAAATCACCTTGAATTAGCCGTTGCAAAACACTCATACTAGCATGTCCTAGTCTCCTATGCCATAACCAACTATCATGTTCATCCTTAGCAACTAGGCACAAATTAGTCATATCAATAGAATCTAAATGCACCATGTAAATGTTTCCTATTCTATGACCAACAAGCATAATCCGATTAGATGCAATGTCAATAACTTTACAACCATTAATTTCAAACAAGACATTGAATCCCTTATCTCATAATTGACTAATACTCAAAAGATTATGCTTTAATCCGTTCACATATAAAACATTTTTAATTTGTATGGAAGAGGTATTACCTATTATACCAATACCTTCAATGTGACCTTTTGAATTATCACCAAAAGTCACTTCTCCTCCATTTTTGACGTTAAGCTCTATGAACCGGCTTTTGTCTCCGGTCATGTGTCTTGAGCATCCACTATCAAGGTACCATGAATTTGAATTTGTTTCCCGTGCCTTGTAGCAATGCTCCTTTCCCTACAAACATAGATTAATTTTTGATTTTTGGTACCCAAATTCTTTTGGGTCCATATTCATTAGTTTCCAAAATCCTAGTCCCCTTGGGTATCCATTTGTGTAGGATATCTTTATCTTTAGTAGTAATGAGTCCTTTAAGAACCCATATACTTCTAAAGATTTTACCATTTAAGGTTCGTTGAGGATTTCTATGATTGTAGTTTCTAAAATCTTTTCTAACAAAGTTGGATTTTGAATTTTCTCCTTTTTCAAAACGTTTTGTTCCAACTTTATCAAAAGAAGTTTTAAGATCATCAATTTTCTTTTGATGATCATCATTGACCTTTGAAAGTGAATTTTGCAAATCTAAATTTTTCTTTTCAAACTCTTCTAGTTTGATTTGCAAATCTTTGATTTTACTTTCAAGATCATTGTTGGTTTTGGATATGAGTTTATTTTCATTTTTCAACTTTGAAACATCATTTTTATATTTTAAAAATAATTTCTCATAATCCGAAGCCAACCCATTATATTCCTCTAATAGCTCATCATAATATAAATCATCAAAATCAGATGAGTTAGAGGTTACCTTAGAATCTTCCCCGAATGCCATTAAGCACAAGTTTGCTACTTCTTGTTCTTCTTCATCGGAACCTTCTTCATCGCTCCATGTAGCCACATCAGCCTTGTGCTTATTCTTTGATTGACCATTCCTATTCAATTGTGGGCAATCATATTTGACATGCCCTGGATTTTTGCATTCATAGCAAATGATCGGGTCCTTCTCTTTTGGTTCATCTTTGAGGCCTTCATTTCGTTTGAATTTTCTTCCTCGGTAAGGTCTTATAATTTTTCTGAACCGTTTGGCAAACAATGCCATTTCCTCGTCATCATCATCATCATTAGAATCACTCTCATCTTTTGTTGATTTGAGAGCAACTCCAATGTTTTTCTTCTTCTCCTTCTCCTTTGGTGTCTCTTCAACTTTATCAAGGTCCACCTCATCTTCAAGCATCATCTCATGAGTGAGGAGTGAACCGATAAGTTCTTCAAGAGTTAAGGACGATAGGTCCTTAGACTCGATGATTGCCGTCTTCTTTGATTGCCATGATTTTGGGAGGGAGTAGACTAACTTCCTCACAAGCTTTTCATTTGAGATGATCTCTCCATATGATTTGAGACCATTGACAATCGTTGAAAATCTATCCGTCATAGCTTTGATGTCTTCATTTGGTTTCATCCTGAAATTTTCATAGCTATGTGTTAGAATACTAATTTTTGATTTCTTTACCTCATCGGTACCTTCATGTGTGACTTGAAGCTTGTCCCATATTTCTTTGGCGGTTGTACACGATGAAACTCTTCCGTATTCATCTGGTCCAAGAGCACAAAAAATAATATGGAAGGCTTTGGAGTTGAGCTGTAACATTTTTGTCTCTCCTTCACTCCACAATCTTGGATGAGTGATAGGCTTGATGTATCTTTCTACTACTACATTCCATGCTCCCATGTCACTTGCTTGAATAAAGTACATCATTCTATTCTTCCAATAGGCATAGTTAGCCCCATTGAAGAAAGGAGGCTTGTTGACAGGCATCGAATCGAGACCGGAGTCGAAGTTTGAAGCAGAGGCCATTGATGACTTTGATTATCGATATAACTCTTCCCGGATCTACTCAAGAGGCGATTAAACCTTCTAATGAGTCAAGCTCTGATACCAATTGTTGAGTTAATCGATTGACGGAATCGGCCAAGAGGGGGGTGAATTGGCAATAAAAAATTTTGTGGAAGCTTTTGCAGAAAATTGAAAGTAATTGCACAGCGATTTACAGTGGTTTGACTTTCTCAAACAAAGTCTACGTCCACTACCTTAGCTATCCACACTAAGGATTTTCCAACAAATTCACTAATTTGTTCTTTCTTTTGAGGCCAAAGAGATAACCTTACAATTCCCTCAAGAGTATACCCCAACTCTTGAGAACACTCTTTTCTCAAAGAGAAGATTACAAATTTGCAAACTTACAAGAAAACCTCACAAGGTAAGATGTTTGCACAATTCTAGAACAAAGAAAATAACACTCAAAGATGGATACAATTGAGCACAAAAAGTGTTCTTGAAAGCAAAATGAATATTGAATGAAAATAGGCTTGAAATGCTCAAACTTGAGGTTTGATGCTTTCTCTTTGATTCTCTCTTGATTCTAGTTTCTTGATGTTTCTTGTTGTTGATCAATGGCTTCTAAGCTTGTTTAAATACTCCTTGAATCAATTCTGAACGTTGGGGATGATTAGTGAAGTCAATAGAGCCGTTATTGTGTGAAAACAATTAATTTTCTGGGTGGGAGCGTCTCATGCATCGATGCATGATCAAGGATGCATCGGTGCATTCGTGTAAAATTCAAATATTTTGACCGTTGGAACACTTAGTGCATCGGTGCACTAAGGATGCATCGATGCATAAAATGCATTCGATGTTTGAAAAATAGCCTGATGCATTGATGCATGGAGAATGCATCGATGCATGAAATGCATTCGATGTTCAATTAAATCATAGGTGCATCGATGCATGGACTGATGCATCGGTGCATGCCTTTGAAAAATTGATTTAAGGCTTGATTTTGGTTCAAAATACTTTGTGAAAATTGTTTCAAAAATAGTTTAAGTACAAATCACAATTTTACACATTTAGTAAGGATTAAAATTGATCTTGAAAAACTTGGAGTAATAATTTGATATTCGATTAATTGAATCGAATATAATTTGTAAAATCATTTGTAAAATCTTAAAATTCATTTAAATTTAATTTGTTATATCGAAATATCAAAAATGTTTTCAACACTATGGCATTGTCAAGTATGGTTTCCTATTTGCTTCATAAATTTAGAGGTAGGGAGAATCTGTGAAATCAAAATCTTCGGGTTATACCTCAGAATGATTCAACACATGTAAATATCTATTTTGCCATTTCTTTATGAATATAACATGCTTTCTCGGCCAATCTTCCTGATGTTTCCCACGCGCATCTATTTTATTAAAATCGTCCATGTTATATATAGAACTTTTATTCGGTTGGTGAAACCCAAATTTTCGTAAAACTCTATCGGCGGCATGGATCTCAACAATTGTGAAGTGGAGCAATGGTGTTACGGCACACCATGTCTCCACTCCTTGAATGAAAAATGGCGGTAGACACCGTTGGATCTCTGACTCACAATAAGGCATCCAATTAAATTGTCAAAAGTATTGTGTTACTATAATTAAACAATTATTATTACAATTTTCAAAGTTAATTCACAAATTATTACTATTTACCGAATGTCTACCGACGATATCAATTCTTATCCGGATATCTACTTTGGTTGCACTCAACAACTTTGTATCGATTATTTGGTGTCACCATCTAAAAAATTAGTTTATTTATTTTTATTTTCAAAATTATTTAAATAAATATTATAAATATCAAAACTTTAAATATAAGAATTTACCTTGCGACGAGAGGAAACTCCATAGGAGTGGATGTAATAGGCGTAAAAAACGAGAGACGATACCATGTCCATGATTGGAGCAAAACTAAACAGCTCGCTACATCCGCTTTATGTCCTCTAACCACTATGGTCACCTTACAAAGTTCACGATACAAAAAAGCCAAAATTGTAGAACCCCAACTATATTGGTGACATACAGCAAAATCCTCCAATACCGGAAGATATTGGGTGTGCACCAAATTATCTGATTTATCCAGTAGCAAGATCCATCCAATCAACATCATAAGATATGCTAGAGCTACATATATCACCTTTTGCTCCATTGATTGTACACCTACTCTAAATTCTCTTCCAACCACGTCATACGTATCCACATCCCATCAATGACCAAGGATGGAGCCTCTTTTCCCAATAAATCAGAAATAACTGCATCTCACACATAATTGTCGCGAAGCACCAATGAAATACCATTAATCGGAACTCCAAGTTGATACACAACATCTTCCAATGTTATCTTCACTTCACTAAAAGGAAAATGAAATATATGAGTTTTGGGCCTCCAACGCTCAATCAATGCCAATATCAGTGCCGACATCACCTTAAAACCACGAAGAAACGTCGCTTCATATAATTAGGATTGTTGAAGATATATCAGAATCCACTGATGTGTCTCTTCATTCGTTATTCCTCGATGACGAATGCCTCATTCTTCTCGCTACAATTTGAAAATAAATTATTTAATACAATTATATAAATAAATATTATTAATAATATAATTTTGTCAAAACTAAAATGAAATAAAACAAATTAAATTTATCATAGTCAACTCGGTCGACGAAATATGAACATCATCAAGACGTAACATTTCTTCTCTTGAGGCCATTTCAATACAAAATCTTTAACAAAAAAAGTTTTTACTTTTAATAGGATGTTTGATTTTCTAGCGAAAAATCAATCCAACACAAACCTCTATTTATACTATTATATCTAACGACTAGTTTTTTCAAATTGAAAATAGCCGTTGGAACTCATCAAACTAGTGTGATGAGTTCCATTGAATTTAAAAAAATTTGCCTGTTCAACAATAGTCACCTCAACGATCTAAATATTCAAATTTATACCCCGTTGGAACTCGTCACCCCAGTGTGACGAGTTTCATTTGCATTAAAATATTATATTTTTTTACAATTGTTTAAAAGTTTCCAAAAAAATTATTTTTATTAGGAATTATCACACAGGCATGACGAATCCCTTAATATATATTAAATATATTCGGGTTGTGGGACCTACATCCACGGCCCATTAAAAAAAATATCCCATGAAACTCGTCACGCCGCCGGCATGATGAGTTCCATGTCCAATGTAGCATTTGTTGAAAATCCCAAAATAAAATCCAGTATGCCCTATTGGGCTAAATAAAGGGCCCGCTTGGATTGTTTCCCTAATTCTACCTACAATTTCTAAGTCTAAAAGAACTTTTCAACTTTGGAATAAAAAGTGATTTTCAGAAAATGAAATTTATAAGTTTATTTTTATTAAAAGTCTTATTGAGTAAAATTAATTATTTTTCTCTATCTTTACAATCAATTTTTTATATTTCTAAAATTAATATTAAATATATATATTATTATTTAAAGTATTTTTTGACATTAACATTATACTTAAATCTTAAACTAAAAAATATTAATTAATTGTGTAAGTTCTTTATGAATAGATATTATTACTATGAAGAGTATATTATCCAATTTTTTTACAATGAATATTATCCAATTTTAAAATCGATAGTTTTTTTAACTTTTTAATATAATTTAGGAGATATAGTTATTGAACTTTTTTAAAAAATATTTTTATTTATTATTTTACCTTTAATACATCATATAAAAATCAAGTATACATCATATCTTCAAAACTAATATCCTGAAAAGCTATGAAAAATCTTCTGATTTTATCTAATAAAAGATTTGACAAAAAAACCCTTGATTTAAGGAGTGAAGACATAATAAAATATTGGATTTGTTTATGCATATACAAACGGATTAATGAATTATATAATTAATTTTAGGGTAAAAGATATTTTCCTTTTTAAATTTTGATATAAGTACATTTATATTTTATAGTTTCAAGAATAGGTATATATTTATTGAGGTTTTCTTTATGATGAATTTATTATTCTTCAATTATTTATTCAATATTTTTTATTTAAAAAACTAAAAAACTAATTATTTATAATAATTTTATTTTTTTATTGAAATTAATTAAAATTACATTATTTTATAATATATATTACTTATGTTTTTATTCTTTTAATAATATATTATAAAAATAATTGTAACATGAATTAATGTAATCTCAATGATAAAAGAGTGTTGTTATTCCCAGGGGTTCTAAATTTAAAGCAGTTGCATTTGCAGGCTATATGCGTTGTCAATGGTTAAAAAATTATAAATATATTCTACCTTATAATCGTCATATACTTTTCTTTCATATATTATTAAATGAATGAATAATTGAACAAACAATGAGTTAATAGTTAGAAAAACCAAAATATACATAGGACTAATAATGAAAGCTATGTGAATTATATAGAAAGAGATTTAATATAACATAAAAATAATGTTAATTTAGACTTTTTTTTTGAATAAAAATGAAGACCATTACAGTAGAATATTAATTGCGAACAAAAGCAAGACCATAAAAGTCACGAGTGAGATGAGGGATGATCTCCTGGGGGCTTCCAAATATATGCATGATTGACCATTAGTGTTAATAGTGGATTTGGTAAGGGAATCAACAAGAGCATTAGCTTCACAACAAATGAGAAGAAAGTCAAGCTTCCATGGTTTTTAAACTAGGCTTGCAATAGAGCGAACAAGTGAGATGGGGCTGGAGTTAGCCGTTGGTGAAGACACTAGTTTAAAAGCTTCCGCAAAATCTGTTTGACATTGAAGACGCTTAATTCCATGGGATCAAGCTAATTGAAGTCCTTAAAAAATTCCCCAGAGTTCTGCTTGCAAAGGAGAGTAAATCTCGATCGGTTTATTGAATCCAACAATCCAATCTCCATCATTATTTCAAATGAGCCTGCTGAACCAAGGGAAGAAATATTATGAACCGCACCTTCAATGTTGAGAGTGTACCAACCAGCAGGCGCAAGTCGCCATTGGACTAGTTCAGGACAGGAAAAGTCAGCACCGATTGAAAAAGATGGTGTTGCTGTAGTGAAATATTAAGACCAATTCTTACTTAAACAGATTAATTGGTCATTGGAGAGGTCCGTGCCAGCAAAGATGATAGAGTTCCTTCGCTTTCAGATCTGCCAAGTTATAGAAGAGAAGATAATTTTCCAGGGAATATTTGTGCCAGCAAATAACCTATTAGACTCTAGATTCATTAGAAGCCAGTCATTAGCATCAATAGTAAAGAAATCCGAGAGGTGTTGCTGGTGAATAACTGACTGCCATAGAGCAGCAGTGTTATCGCAATCACGCAGAACTTGCATAGTAGATTCATCAGCAGAGCCACAAATTTGACAGAGCAGATCATTTGTGAGATTCTTTGGGCAACGATTAAGGTTTGTGAGTAAGCGATCTTTATAGGAGAGCCAAAGAAAATGCTTAATGCGCTCTAGGATAGGCAGACGCCAAAGCTTGGACCATTTAACATCTTTGATATCCCAAGAATCTTTAGAAAAGAGATTATAAGAAGATTTCACGGAGAAATTACCATGCTTTCCATGAGACCAAATACATCGATCATAACCTGCATTGGGGTTAGGAGGCTGAACATTCAAAAATGTTGAAGAATAGTGGGCGAAGAAACTGTTGAAATAAATCCCAATTCCAACTATCGTTCAACAAAACGAGATCATGAACTAGAAGGTTATCGTCACTGGTAGTACCCTCTTTTTTCCAATCAGAGAGACAACCAAGTTTTGACAGCCAAGTATCGTGCCATAATCTGATAATAGAGCTATCATTTACAAACCAAGAGATGAAATCATAGAAGCTAGACCGGACTTTTGATAAGGCTCTCCAGAGCAATTCGATCGGAATATGGAAGTGGGGCAAGTAGAGAGCACCTTGTATTTTTGCCAAAGCTTTATATAGTAGCTTTCCGTATCCGAAGCAATGGCATAACAAATTTTCATAAGGAAAGCAGAATTGTGCTACTGCAACTTTCGAATGCCGAGACCTCCATTATTTCTAGGTTGAGATAAGGTAGCCCAATTAACAAGGGTAATGCCTCGAGTTTGATTAGTAGAACCCCAAATAAATTATCGAACCAATTTTTCAATGTCATGACAGACTCGAGAAGGGAAGCGGCAAGCCTGCATGAAATAAGTTGGGATGACCATAAGAACATAGTTAGCTAGAGTAATCCGCCCAGCAAAAGAGAGGGACCGTGCGACCACCCTGGAGTTTCTTTTTAATTTTATCAATAATGAAGTTATAATTAAAGTTATGAAAATAACTAGGTAATATCTCCATAATGTGGTCTAAAATATGTTCATATTCGTGGATTAGAGTAATGACTATAAAAACAAAATAACATTTTTTTTTCTAGTTTAAATTAATATTCATGTGTTTCTTTTTCATGTCTAAAATAAGAATATGAATAATTAATTTTCAAATAAATATAAATTTAAATATTATAATATTTAAAATAATTAAGTTCAAAGTTAATAAAAATTTATAAAAGGTATGATATTTTAATTAGGACAAAAGAAACAAATTTTAAATTAAAAAGTAACGAATTCATCATTAAATTAATATAGAAATGATTTAAATATATAATTATTTTTTTTAGTTTTAGTTTTTTTAATTAATCACCGGTATCCGATCTACTCATCAAAGTCAAATATAATTAGAATTTAATTTAAATATAGAATTTGTTTGATTTAAATTTTTTATTTTTAATCAAAGTCAAATATAATTAGAATTTAATTTTATACTTTTAACATTATTTTTAATTTAATCGAACTTTAATATTTTATAATTCAAAGTGGAAAACAAGAAAATAAATAAAATATATGTAAATGGTAAATTCCCTTTTTGTTAAAAGTTGGACGATTCACATGTGTATATATTTGCGAAAGAATCGGGATATTTTAGATCAAAATATCACATTGCATTAGGCCGCAGAGAAATACAAGAAAATAATGAGTTAATGACAGTGCAAAAGCCGAACCGAGCGAAGCAAAAATTTAAGTAAGGGTAAACTATACATTTAGTACCTCAAATATCATTTTTGTTCAGTTTTAATAATCCAACTATTTTTTGTTTCAAAAGTATATCTAATATTACGTTTTACTTTCATTTTGACCATCCATTGCTAGAAAATGAACGCTTATCCTGACGTGTCACCAGAAAAGTAATGCTACACCACATTGAAATTTTTTAAAAAAAATCTACATCAGTAGTTCTGTTAATATTTAATGGCGAGTAACCAAAATGAATAAAAACATAACATTATTATGATTTAAAAAATAGTTAGATGATTAAAATTAAACAAAAGTGATAGTTAGAATACTAAACATGTACTTTAACAAAAAAAATAAAAATAAAAACTTAATAATCAAGCTAAGTTTTCACTTACGTGGATCGATGTGTAACCGTCTATTAAGAAAATAAAAAATTAATATAATTATTGACATGATATTATTCTAATTTTTCAATGATAGTTTGACACTATCTTATGATGTCACTTTAATATCACTGTTAAGATTTTAACGTCGGAGTACAAAAAAGAAACATAAACTAAACGTTAAGTGTGATTTAAAAAAGTTGGGTACCAAAATGTAACAAAATTAATAGTCTAAGTACTAAACTTATAGTTTACCTGAAAATAAAAAACCTAATAATCAAGCAAAATTTTGCCGACGTGGAGCAATGCATCGCCGTTTATTAAGAAAACACTCTCTTCTCCTCCTTTTATGATTCTTGAGTTGAAGACACGCAAAAGGGGTAGTGTCCCGAGTACAGGTGGCATCCGAGCTGGACTTTTGAACTACCAGGATCCAGGATCAAACAATACGTGGAATCATCAAAGTAGACCTATGGGAATGTGTAGAAAGAAAAAGGATCAAGGGCTGACTAATATTGAGGAAGTTATGCTGTGCGGCGATTAAAAAACAGCTAAAAAATGGTGTGATTGGTTAAACAAGTGACCGGTTAAAATTTTAACCGGTAATGTTATATCTGTAACCCCCCAGACCGATGCGGATAACCCGATCCGATCTGGAGTGTCACATTAGGGCCACCGGAGCGACCCACTGTAAAGTATTACAGAAAATTTAAAACTTTTTTTATCAAAACGTAAACTTATAAAATTATTTATCAGTATTCAGAAATAAAATAGATTTTCAGACTCGTATAAAAAACAAAATACCATCTACATGCCCCCTAATCACATGTACCATACTCTACAAACAACGCCAGAAGAACTCCCTTACTGATGTTGATAGTTGTACTGGTACAATTCTTTTAACCTGCAATGGTGAGTAATAGAGTGAGCTTCGGAAAGCTCAGTAATACAGAACTACCAAGTGATGCTAAAGGATATGCAGATAAATATGAAGCCATAAATTCCTTATTGAATCAAACGTATACCAGTTTGCAAGATAATCTGGGATTCCATTAGCAGTTCATTGAGTAGAAACCATGAAGATCACAGTTCATAGGAATCATTTATAATATGATGTTTTCAGGAGATCAAATAGGATGTCTAGTGTGTTCCAATCAAAACTAGTGAAAAGATATAATTCTTTTAAAACCATAGCGGAACCCTCCAACCAAACTCCATTATGTAGTTCCCCAGAACTAAGTCCATAGGGCTTACCCTAAGCACACAGCAAAGGGAGCCAACCTAAGGATATGCCTTGGGGCCCAAGGGTATCCTTAGGTCTGTAAGGTCTTACCAGCTAGATCAGGGTTGTGCCTCCATACTCTAGAATCCTATCCATATGAAAATCCGGTAGAAATCAATTTTAGCCATAAATCGTAAATATGAAATAAATCGTATAATTGATTTCCACCTGTACACCATAAATAGTCTAATGATTAACCCAAGGGAGTGCCTTGGGTCTGAGAGCCTACCCAAGGATCACCTTAGGTCCGTAAGGAATTTCCAGCCTGATCAGAACTGTACTTCCAGTCTACCCATATAATATCCCAATAAACAATTCCATTAATAACCAATATTTTTCATGGTCCATAAAACAATAACCATCATTTCATTCCAGTGAAACAAGAAACCTGATAACACATTTCAGGTACCATAATTCATAAACCAATAGTTTCCATGATTCCATAAATTAGTAAAAATTCATATTTTTCGGTGAAAACCATAATTGGAGATCACATACCATGTTGCCATAGTTCGTAAACCAGTAAACCAATACTTTCATTAAAACTTATTTTAAAACATATAAAACCGTCATGTAGTACATATGGAACACACTAGAGGATCCAATTATTTTTCAGAGGTGGTTTGTAGTTATCAGAATGTATAACAAGAAACTTGTACAATTTGATCGGATTCCAAGAACGAGGTTCTATTGAAGAGAATCGATTAATAATCGATCTAGTTAGACATTTAAGGTTGATACTTTAGAATCCCACTATGATTTCATGTACATCAGGAATAACCGGAGTGATTTGAGTTGATAAAGAAGAAACGAATATTTAGGGTAATTACCATATATGTCAATTGATCGGATTATCGAATAACTTGAGCTGAACAACTCTTAGAACTAATGACTGTTGACTGATCAATTCATTTCCCTTCCTGGTATTCACTCTATAATACCAAAAATCCTTGTCCATAGATCATATTCAGAATCATCACTGAATAGATCTTAAGGAGACGAACAGATATTCTAACGGTTTTTAATTCATTTCCATGTTTCAACTATATCAAAAAATATCGACGTATTGAATTTGGGGTTCATAACCCATAGGGATGATACGTCATGTAAGTTTATTCGAGTTTCCAGACTCATCCCAATCACTTACTTAATCTTCAGTCCTTGAGGTTATTTAGTTCATTTAGCATTCAAGTCCATTCCAGTTACTTCGGGGTTTTTCAGGTAATCCAGAAGTTTCTGAATTTCGGATACTTATTGTACTTTCATTCAATTAAATTTGGTCACATTCATATTTATTTAAATTTCTTAATGAATCCAATACATTTATTTAATCTAGACCATAAGAGTAATTTGGTCATTTTAGTGCTCAATGTTTTCCATTCATTTCAAAACTTAAGTATAACCATTCATTCATGGGCTTGGTGATATTCTTGGGTCATTCTCATTCCAGGGGTATTTTAGTCATTTTACATATTTTGAGTATTTAAATATTTTCCTTCCGTCCAATCTTATTACTTAATTTAAACTTATCATCTATTCCAATCCTTTCTAACAATTCTTATAAAGGAGCACCATCAATAATTTATTCTTCAAGTATATGCTCTTAACTTGGAGATTTTCAGGTCAACTGCCTTCTTAGATGTTACAAACAGGTTATCAGGAATTTTCTGTACAAAGAAGGATCTTAACCTTTACATCTGTAATTTATTGAGTTAAGTACGAATCCTCAAAGTACTCTCTCATTTAGGGTTAGCTCAAACTATTTTACCTCTCAAGGGCATTTTCGTAATTTCTTAACCATACAATTTCAGTTATTAACTCTTAACCAAATAATATAATTTAGAGATCCTATGATTAATTGCTTTCCTGAAAATTCTCTGATCTTAAAATGATTCCCTTAACAGACTCTTAGATTCTTGCTCAAATCTTCTTGGGTTAAAAACCGATTATCTATATTTTCTAAGCAAAACTAGCATTTCTTATGCACATCAGTAGTTTCATCAGATCAACATGTCTTTAAAACCTCTTATCCAACATTCACAGTCAAATCTTGTCTTTTTATAATATAAGGGTATTTTCGTAATTTTACCCTATCGGAGTATTCTCATAATTTCTCATCCAAGTACCTTTAACATTTGACCTTTGATGGAATAAATTATAAGATACAGATCCATATTGATTTCTTTATTACCAAACACAGAACTTGATATTTAATTCTAACAATTCCTCAATTTCTTATAAAAGTCCTCTGAACCATAATCAATTACCAAATCTCTACCGTATTCGGATCGAGTGTAGAAATTAATTAACTACACAAATGAGACCAACATTATCTTATTCATGCATTTATCAATATTCACATATTCCATAAAGCATAAAGAGGTAGTAAAGTATTACCTCAATTTCCGTGCAATACTGATCGACCATAAAAATTTCATTCGAACGCCTTTGATCATGAAATCATCTTCCAATATTTCCTCGGATCCATATCAACAGAAATTACATAAAAAAAGGAGCTTAATTCTGAAAACAGATCGAATCGGATGATAAATCAGTCAAAAATAGCTTACCGGGTTCGAATTTGGCGAAACGGACTTCGGATTCGGATTTACGACGTCGAAAGCATAAAATATGACTTTTCGAAAATTTGGAATTTTTGATCAAAATCAAAGTCAACGGGTTTAACTGGCAATTTTGAGGCATTCAGGTTCGAATTTCGAAAAACGGACTGCGGAATCGGATTTGGAACGTCGAAAAATGTCAGGATAGGTATACTCGGTCAAAGTCAAAGGTCGTTTAATGCCCGATTAAAGCCAGTCAAAGTTTTGGTCAACTGTGGTCAATGTCGGTCAACGGTCAACGGGTCGAGTTAACAGGTCGGGTCGGGTCAACCGGTCGGGTCGGGTCGGGTTAGAACCGGTCAAACCGGTTAAAACAGTTTTAAAACTGGTCATTTTGTCCTTCCCCACGCGCAGTGGCGGCGTGTGGGACCCCTTCCGATAGCCTATAAATCACGGAAAAATTCTTAAAAATTATTTTAAGCGATTTTGAGGCACTTACAAAGCTCGGTTCACAATTTTGAACGGTGGAGTGCTCGATTTCAACAAATCAGAAACTTTGACCGCTTAATCTCCTCACGCGCCGCCGTCTACGGAGACCAAGAATGATACCGGAGAACTTGGAACGGCACAAGGAACACGAGGGTGCGGGAGGTGTCGTAAACAGATGACCGGATCGTTGTGAATCAACGAAAAACCAATTGAAATTGAGTTATTACCGACGATACTTCCGACTGAAATTAACAACGAACGGCGATGAATCACGACGAAAGGTTTGAGGGGTTTTGTTCCTCGGTCGACAACGAACACGATGGTGGTTTGGGTTCATCGATCGGACGTCGGACGGTGAGTAGATCGGAGTTGGAAGGAAGGTTGAGGGAGAAGAGAAACTGGAAATCTACAGAAAAACATACGGGAATGGGTGTTATAATTCATCCCAAAAGAAAAATGGTCAAATCATGAATCTAGCCACTGAATTTCCTGCACTTCTTAAAAAAGTCTGCCAACTTTGAAATCTTATAATTTAATCCTCAATTTTCTTCCAAAATACCAATTAAATCCAGTACTTTATAATTTCTTAAAATTTAGCCCCTAAATTGGGGTGTTACAATATCATTTAACCGAAAATATTATCAAGTACAATAACATATTAGGTAGCGCTTATATAATAAAATAGGCATTTAACCGAAAATATTATCAAGTACAATAACATATTAGGTAGCTCTTATATAATGCAATAGGTAGCGCTTATATTGACCTATTTTCGAAGTAAACCGGTATATTTATACCGGTAACATTGCAAATTTACCTATTACATTATTATTATCGGTTTCGATGTTTTTTAGATCGATATAATTTTAAATGTATCGACACTTTATGCTTGCACCTCGTTGGGCATTCATATTTCATTCTGGAAAAAAGTATCGACACAAACTAAAAAAGTGTCGATACATTATTTAGACCTATTTTCGCATAAAACCGGTATATTTATACCGGGTACATTGTAAATTTACATATCACATTGTAATTTTCATTTTGATGTTTTTGGGATCGATACTTTTAATAAATGTATCGACACTCTATGCGTGCACCCCGTTTGGCATTCATTATGGACAAAATGTATCGACACAAATTTAACAAGTGTCGATACTTTATGCTGACCTATTTTCTCATAAAATCGGTATATTTATATCGGTTAAATTGTAAATTTACCTATTACATTATAATTATCGGTTTCGATGTTTTTGGGATAGATAATTTTAATAAATGTATCGACACTTTATGCGTGCACCTTGTTTGGACATTCATTCTGGACAATAAGTATCGACACAAATTCCACAAGTGTCGATACATGTTGTAGACCTATTCTCTAATTAATCGGTATATTTATACCGGTTACATTGTTAATTTACCTATTACATTATAATTATTGGGTTTTGATGTTTTTTGGGTCGATACTTGTAGAAAATGTATCGACACATATTTAGGTAGTTATTGTACATACCTAAATATGTGCTACGAATTTAATGTTGTAGCCTCCTTTAACTACTATTACCAATACCACATCCTATTGAAAGCAACACGACTGAAACATGTTCAATGAACCTTTGCTTACATCTCCATCAACTCTAGGACCACTGAACTTGCACAACAAAATTTTTGTCATGGATCATGCTGATGCAGACAATGTTAAGCCAACCGAGGAATGCCGTGAAGTACATAATGTTGATGAATCTGACATATTGGTTGGTCAGCTCTTCTGTTCACGTGATCAAGCTTGGTACTTTTACAAGGGATTCGCACGGGAACATGGGTTTAGTGCACGTAAGGGAACAACACGGCTTGACGTGGAAGGGAATGTGAAGACACAAGAATTTTGTTGTTCCAAAGAAGGGTTTCGAGTATCAAAAGTCAATATTGTTGATCGTCAACGTGCTCATACGCCAGTCACAAGAACAGGATGTAAGGCTAAAGTCGTAGTTACAGCAACAAATACAAACGATCAGTGGGTTATAAGTAAGTCTTATCATAAACATAATCATGCATTGTGCACACCTGCTATGACACCATTTATGCGTTCTAATAGAGCTGTAAGTAAGGCTGATGTCGATGAGGCAACAACATTGAAAGAGGTCGGTGTTGGCACGTCACAAGTAATGAAATATTTAACGCAGCAGGCAGGGGGCTATCATAATGTTGGATTTACACATAAAGACCTCTACAATGCACTTCAAAGAGGTAAAACAAAGGAAATCGTTGATAGGGATGTGAATACGCTTATTGCCTACTTTGATTATAAGAAACATGATGATCCCGGGTTTTTTATGACATTCTCGGTAGACGAATCAGGGGCATTGCATAATCTTATTTGGTTGGATTCTACATGGAGATCGGATTACACATGCTTCGGTGATGTAATTACGTTCGACACAACGTACAAAGATAATTTGTATGGTCGACCAATTATGCCTATTGTCGGTGTAAATCATCACCATAACGCAATTGTGTTTGCCACTACCATAATCGCTGACGAGACGTCTCAATCTTTCGAGTGGGTGCTACATAAATTTTTAGAAGCCATGATGAATAAATCACCTATTTCAGTTGTCACCGATGGGGATAGGGCAATGCAGAGGGCTATCAAATCTGTTATCCCTCAAAATTTATAGCAGCATTCTCAAATTGCATGGCTTCCTGGTGGACAACCGAGGAATTTGATATTCGATGGCGTTTGGTTGTTTCAGAATTCAACGTTGAAAAGCATCCATGGGTGATTGAGAAGGGAAATACACGACACTTATGGGCACAAGCATATCTAACATGTCATTTCTTTGCCAATATTCACTCAACATAAAGGTGCGAGTCTATGAATGCTTCACTAGCGATTGCACTGAAACACAAGAAGATATATTTAGATGTTGTTCGTGCAATTGAAGATGGAATTAGTAGAATGCGTATGAACGAGTTGAAAGCGGATTACTTAAGTTCCCATACGAAGCCCTTCTAGATCACAAAACTGGTCGACCTTGAAAGCCATGTTGCTGAGATTTTTACCCACGAATCTTTTCGTGTGTTCCAAGATGAACTTCTACGGGAGACATTGTACCGGATTGAGAAAGAGATTCAATCCTTATTAGATGAATGTCAATATTATATTTTGTCAAAGTATAAAGAAAAAAATAGGACATTTGAAAATAGTTTTGATTCTCGTACGAAAACCCTAATTTGCTCATGCAAAAAATTCGAGACTGTTGGACTTCCGTGTCGCCATCAACATCATATTTTGAAACACTTGGATTACACATATTTTCCCGGGACTTTGATTCAAAGTAGGTGGACTAATGATGCGAAGGCTTCTGCACCCAGTTATGTTGACTTGAATGTGTCTCCAGAAGTGATGCAAATGGCAAGGTTCGCTGCTCTACATTCAACGTCAAGTAGGTTATGCTACATTGCATCAAAGACAGACGTGTCTTTCAAAACCGCAAGAGATGAGATGAAAAGACTAATAGAAGAATTAGAAAACTCGTTTGGTTTGAATGATTCAGTCAACCAGAGCATTGTAGTAAACAATGTTCGTGACCCTCAACGAAAACAACTCAAGCGAAAAGAAGTACCGAAGAACAAGGTCGAGAAGAAAATTAGGCGATGTGGGTACTGCAACAGTGAGGGACATAACAAACTAACATATCCTCAAGTCAAGCTCAGTTTGAATGCAAGAACACAACCTACATCAACTAATTTTTTCGAAGACGGAATAGAATGGACATTCAGTCCTGCACGTGATGACAACGATCTTCATATATCGTAAGTATCAACATGACTCCTATTGTGTACAAGAAACATGTACAACAACCAATTACTAACTTTTCTCATCTCATACATAATTACATCACATACAAAATTATAAATCATATGTAACTTATACAAAATTAACCCTACATTAATAAAATTTACTCTCTTAGTCTATTTTGATTGTGGCTTACGAGACCGTTTAATATTTCATCTGCATCATCAAATAAATGCCAAACAATCTGTAGACTATAGTCTCTCGCAATTATGGTCGGAATCAGTTCTGTAACTGGGATTATCCAGGTTAATCATGTTGACAACATAGCCAATAAAACATAGGGGGCCAAATGGTAAGCTAGGAATTGGTAAGGCAAGCTTCCTTTGAGGGTTTAGGGTTTAGAGCCCTCCAACGTAAGGATTGCATGATTGAACATTACGTATAATAGTTGTATTCAGTTTTTGAAGAATTGTTTTTAATTTTATATAAGGATAGTTGTTGTGATATACGTTCACATTTCGGGACCAAGTAGTTAGATGCGTGCATTAGTCTATATCCTCGAGGCAGAGCACAAGAAATCTGGCACTTAAAGATTTACCAAGAGCGGTAGCTTTTGCTCTGCATGAAGACCGAACCTAGAATCAACTTTGCAATTATGCCTATCATGTTGAAGAGAACCTGCTGAAAAAAAGGATTTGCACACAACTACAAGTATTTTAAACCCTAAACCCAACTCCTCACATGATTGACATCTTTGTTGCATAATTTTCTATGTGAGTATGTGGGTTTAGGGTTTAAAATGCTTGCAGTTGTGTACAAATCCTATTATTCAGCATGTTCTCTTTAGCATGATAGGCATAATTGCAAAGTTGATTCTAGGTTCGGTCTTCATGCAGAGCAAAAGCTACCACTCTTGGTAAATCTTTAAGTGCCAGATTTCTTGTGCTCTGCCTCGAGGATATAGGATATTTCTAGCAACCCGTTGTATTGTAGTATCTAAATTATTTTCATCTGAATCCCCTTTATTCTCGACACATAGACCCTCCGCAATAGTTACCGGAGATATATATATATATATATATATATATATATATATATATATATATCCTTCCCCATGACAAGGGTATTAATTCCTATTATATTAGTCTTATTAGGCTTGTGTTGTAAGGAAACATTGTTGTAGAAGACTCTAACTAGGTTGTGGTAATATTTTGGTTCTACACCAAGGAATTCAAGCCAACCCCAAGATGTAAATGTGGATTTAAAACTAAATGCATATTTATCATCAAACAAGAAACCCAGGTCAATGATATGTTCAGGACGAATCTTCCTTACTTTAAAACTCGTCTGCCATCTTTGTTTCTCCATATTGGATCTAAAGTTCAGAGTTTCGAAGGACCTGATTTCCTCAGAAGAATCGTTTGTTTGAGAAGAAGGTTGTGGTTGAGAAAACATGGGTTGAGAAGAGCTTTGAGAAAAACCGCGCTTCTGACGCTGACGTTTTGGAGCCATTTTGGGTGTGGATGTTATTACATTGGAACACAAACACATTCAGGAAAAAAACTCCAATATAGAAATCAATCAAAACCATAAAATATCGATAAATTTACCTGAATATCTGATCGTCGCTGTTATGATAACGCTAGTATTCGTCAGAGAGGAAGAGTTCTCCTCTGCCTTTAGGTTTAGGGTTTATCGATTTGGAGTTTGTATCGATTATATTCTATAAATAATGAAGGAGGAAAATACGTGATATTTAAAATAGTATCGACACAAAATTGAAAAGTGTCGATACATGTTGTAGACCTATTCTCTCATAAAACTGGTATATTTATACCGGTTACATTGAAAATTTACCTATTACATTATACTTATGGGTTTCTATGTTTCTGGGATTGATACTTTTTATAAATGGATCGATACTTTATGGTTGCACCCTTTTTGTGCATTCATTATGGACAAAAAGTATCGACACAAAATTAAAAAGTGTCAATACATGTTGTAGACCTATTCTCTCATAAAACCAGTATATTTATACCAGTTACATTGAAATTTTACCTATTACATTATACTTATGGGTTTTGATGTTTCTGGGATCGATACTTTTTATAAATAGATCGACACTTTATGGTTGCACCCTTTTTGGCATTCATTCTGGACAAAAAGTATCGACACAAAATTAAAAAGTGTCGATACATGTTGTAGACCTATTCTCTCATAAAACCAGTATATTTATACCTGTTATATTGAAAAATTACCTATTATATTATACTTATGGGTTTCGATGTTTCTGGGATCGATACTTTTTATAAATGGATCGACACTTTATGGTTGCACCCTTTTTGTGCATTCATTATGGACAAAAAGTATCGACACAAAATTAAAAAGTGTCAATACATGTTGTAGACCTATTCTCTCATAAAACCAGTATATTTATACCGGTTACATTGAAAATTTACCTATTACATTATACTTATGGGTTTCGATGTTTCTGGGATCGATACTTTTTATAAATAGATCGACACTTTATGGTTGCACCCTTTTTGGCATTCATTCTGGACAAAAAGTATCGACACAAAATTAAAAAGTGTCGATACATGTTGTAGACCTATTCTCTCATAAAACCGGTATATTTATACCGGTTATATTGAAAAATTACCTATTATATTATACTTATGGGTTTCGATGTTTCTGGGATCAATACTTTTTATAAATGTATCGACACATTATGGGTACACCCTTTTTGGCATTCATTCTAGACCAAAAGTATCGACACAAAATTAAAAAGTGTTGATACATGTTGTAGACCTATTCTCTTATAAAATCGGTATATCTATACCGGTTACATTGAAAATTTACCTATTACATTATACTTATGGGTTTCGATGTTTCTGGGATCGATACTTTTTATAAATGTATCGACACTTTATGGGTGTACCCTTTTTGTCATTCATTATGGACCAAAAGTATCGACACAAAATTAAAAAGTGTCGATACATGTTGTAAGTGTCGATACATGTTGTAGACCTATTCTCTCATAAAACCGGTATATCTATACCGGTTACATTGAAAAATTACCTATTACATTATACTTATGGGTTTCGATGTTTCTGGGATCGATACTTTTTATAAATGGATCAATACTTTATGGTTGCACCCTTTTTGGCATTCATTCTGGACCAAAAGTATCGACACAAAAATAAAAAAGTGTCAATACATGTTGTAGACCTATTCTCTCATAAAACCGGTATATCTATACTGGTTACAATGAAAAATTACCTATTATATTATACTTATGGGTTTCGATATTTCTGTGATCGATACTTTTTATAAATGGATCGACACTTTATGATTGCACCCTTTTTGTGCATTCATTCTGGACAAAAAGTATCGACACAAAATTAAAAAGTGTCGATACATGTTGTAGACCTATTCTCTCATAAAACCGGTATATCTATACCGGTTACATTGAAAAATTACCTATTACATTATACTTATAGGTTTCGATGTTTCTGGGATCGATACTTTTTATAAATGGATCGACACTTTATGGTTGCACCCTTTTTGGCATTCATTCTGGACGAAAAGTATCGACACAAAATTAAAAAAGTGTCGATACATGTTGTAGACCTATTCTCTCATAAAACCGGTATATCTATTCTGGTTACATTGAAAAATTACCTATTATATTATACTTATGTGTTTCGATATTTATGTGATCGATACTTTTTATAAATGGATCGACACTTTATGGTTGCACCCTTTTTGTGCATTCATTCTGGACAAAAAGTATCGACACAAAATTAAAAAGTATCGATACATGTTGTAGACCTATTCTCTCATAAAACCGGTATATCTATACCGGTTACATTGAAAAATTACCTATTACATTATACTTATAGGTTTCGATGTTTCTGGGATCGATACTTTTTATAAATGGATCGACACTTTATGGTTGCACCCTTTTTGGCATTCATTCTGGACCAAAAGTATCGACACAAAATTAAAAAAGTGTTGATACATGTTGTAGACCTATTCTCTCATAAAACCGGTATATCTATACTGGTTACATTGAAAAATTACCTATTATATTATACTTATGGGTTTCGATATTTCTGTGATCGATACTTTTTATAAATGGATCGACACTTTATGGGTGCACCCTTTTTGTGCATTCATTCTGGACAAAATATCGACACAAAATTAAAAAGTGTCGATACATGTTCTAGACCTATTCTCTCATAAAACCGGTATATTTATACCGGTTACATTGAAAAATTACCTATTACATTATACTTATGGGTTTCGATGTTCTTGAGATCGATACTTTTTATATATAGATTGACACATATGCTTACTTATTTTTTGGAAACTTTACGTTTGGGAATCATACTGGACAAAATGTTGGAAACAAATCTTTGTGTTTATTAATTTTTTAATAAAAGTCTATTTTTACCAACTACATTGTAAATTTACCTTTTACAACAATCTCCACATATCGTAAGTATCAACATGACTCCTAATGTGTATAAGAAACATGTACAACAACCTACTGCTAACTTTTCTCATCTCATACATAATTATATTCACATACAAAATTATAAATCGTATACAAAATTATAAATCTTATACAAAATAACCCTACATTTACATCATTGCATCATTTTGTTATTCTTGTGTCTCATGGCAGCTTTTGTTATCTCCTGTCTTCGTTGATTTTGATTGTGTCTTACGAGATAGTTTAATATTCACGATCAATCCCACTTTCCAACAACCTATATTCAAATTGTCAGAACGCTAAGTATTGTAAACCACAGCATTCAATCTACGACTTTTAACAATTTAACCATAAATGAATTTTTAATTCCACTTACAAAATCACCAGTTGCCCTAGAATTGATCGATTCCATCCACATCATCACATACATGCCGCAATCATATCTGTTACAAAATTTGAAAACCACACATGTCAATTATGAAACCTGCATAAATTAAGCTTTCTATTTATGATAACATCTCATACCCTTTCAATTGCTTATTCTTCTTATGCTCCACAAATTTGAAAGTTTTCAAGGGGAACTTTCCTAGAGATCCACAATATTCTACCCAAATGCGCTTCTTATTATAAATATCTAATATTTTAATCTGCTTTAAAAAATATAAAGTTATGGTCCAAACAAATTATGCATTATAATTTACATAATGTCCTTTCATACATACATACATACCAATCTCTTAGCATCCTTCACTCTCTGTTTAGCTGCTTCAGATGTAAACAGACTATCATATATTGTTGCAACACGATCTACCATATCCAACACCAACAGATACCAATGTGAATTAAGGTAGTTTATTGTGATCATGATCTGCAACAAATTTCACACCTAATTTGACAATATTCAACATTCTATATCCGAAAACATCATTTGCAATTGGTATGGTGTCTTACCTTCTCACAGTCGGTGAATTTCACATAGTTATCCAATATGGGACCCCAAAAGGTAGCAATACTCTCAACACTTTCTTTGTTGTTGGCATGCAACGCCTGTTGCTGCAATTACGCAACAATCATTATTAATTTACCGTCTATAACACTACTTTTCAACATTTATTAATTTAACTCACCGCTAAGTGGTATGGAAGGTAGCCAATCCTCCGGAGTGACTTTTTCAAATCGTAGCATACTGTCCAGGTGAGCAAATCAATAACCTAACAAAATTAATTACACAATCAGAACATATTCAATAGGTTTTAACATTTTGTACTTTCTACTTACCACACCGCCAACCCATTCTGTAGGCTTCAACGTTGCAACGTCGTATACACTAGAGAACTGATTTCCCATTCAGATTACAAAATATTTGTATGAATCATTAGGATTAATATCTTGTCATGAAATATTTAAATATCACTCACAAATAAATATATTTCACTTACCCCGATTCTAACCCACTATTCCATAAATAATCACAAATTGCAGCTTCGATGTCATCAATTCCGCTTGGAATATCCGCTTTTTCAACCTATAATTTTGCATACAAATTTTTGTCACAACAACATGATAAATATCAAATTAAATTTTCTTTTATTCAACTTACCTTCTGCTTCTTCTTCTGGGGTGCAGGACATTCAAATCCAAATTTGCATCTATAACACTCTCCGGTCTATAGATCACATCGACATCCTTCCTCCTCATTTCCTCCATCTTTTCTTCTTCCTCCTCCCTCTTTTCTTCTTCATATTTTTTCAGTTCATCGTATTTTTGCTCTACATAGCTCTTCAACTCTTTTATTTCACCCTTCAATTTTTCCCCTTCATCAACTATTGATCAACCACCCCCTTTACCCCCGTAAGTCCACTCCTCAATTCCACAACCTCCTTCACCACCCATCAATTTTTTCACCCGTCACCATCTTAAGATCACCCCTTAACACCTCAACTTCTTTCACCACTTCACCCCTCAACACCTCTACTTCTTTCACTACTCCATCTATTTTTCCGTCCACTATTTTTCCTTCCACATCCCCCTTATGCCTCTCAAGTGTCTCTTCGACTCTCTCAAGTTTCTCTTTGACTCTCTCAAGTTTCTTTTCGACTCTTGATTGTATTTGCATGATATCAAATTGGATTTTCTTGATATCAGCCAATTCAGACATCAAAATGTCGAAGTTACTCTGTTTTCCCTCACCGTCATCCCCCAATACAACTATCTCTTATTTCTTCTCCTCTTCCTCCTCTACCTCCTTGCTAATAACCTTCAAAATTAAATTACAATATTAAGACATTGATTATATTCTTAATATTATTTAATTACATATATTACCCTTTCTTGCTTTCTCGGTCTATCCAACTTTAACTTCGCCATCACTCTAACCACCTCTTCCTTCCCCCATGCACGGATGCGTGTCACTCCGGTTCTTTCATAAGCCGGCACTGCCTCACAGCCCGACAAAAAATCGAACAGTGCAACCTGCATTTATAATAAAATTTATAATTTTATATAATAACTATACTATCATTTTATATAAAAACACAAAAAAAGTTCTTCAACTCATTTACCTCTAAGATTGCTATACACCCTTTGAGGTATCTCTGGCTGCCCTTTTTAAAGGTGATTATTGATTCAATTAATCTCGAATGGACATATTCAACCCAATTGAATTGACCCTTCAAGCCTTCATCTCAAATGAGCTTCATATAGTCCTTGTTCGTTGACGTATCACCCGTTGGACAAAGAAAGATCCCGACAAGGTATAATAGAACTCTGGCCTTCAGCTCATCCCCCCGTAAGATCCACTTTTGATTTCCTCTTCAAGTTCAACATATGTAACCTTTTGCTTCAAACCATATTTGGAGGCAAGTGCTTTCTAGTTATTACTCTTAGAGACTTCTACAACACTTTTGCCTTCATTTTCTACCCCCAATACGGCTGCAACACATGGGATCCCGAGAGGAAATGAAAAATCACCATGCGCCATCAAGGATCGACACAATTCCCTCCGAATAGGTCGATCCCTTACTCCTACCAATGATCCAAACGCCATTTCTCTCAGCACATTCAAGTGACCCTTCTCCTTAAGGTGTTTAATTAATGAATTCACCATTTTAATGATGCACCTTGTCGACACTTCCTACATTTTTTAACAATATATAATGTTATAGTTCTTATATATTTTGTATCAACGTATTTACAAGTTTAATGAATACCTTCTTTTCATGTGCTTTCCTCCATTCTTTGTATTCTTCACTATCCATCTTTGACTGTGCGATGTAAGGTTCCTTATCAGCATCACTCATCGAATTCCATTTCTCCAACACATCATTTCTCACCTAATATTAAGCATAAACGTTTCTTAATCAATACATTAACGCTAAATAATACTCAATGTCAATTTCAATTTACATACCGAGCCGATGTGTTGCCACCTTCCTTCATCCTTTGGCATAAACGTTCTTAAATACTTTAATCCAATTATCATTTCAACAATAATAACAAAAAGACATTGATACTTACTAGAAGTACATATATCCACCCTTTGGTTGCTTTCGAGTCTCGACCTCAATTTCAAAGTCATCTGCGCCACCAACAATTTTTCCACCCATTGACTCCATTTTCCTTCATATATCAGTTTACGCAAATCAAATCAAATACTTGTTACATACACTTTATTCAATATACAAATATAGATAACTACTCTTGTGGTAAAACGGTTTTTTTCAAAAGAATTTGAATGGCCACTACAAAATGTGTCGGCACATTTATACAACCTATAATATCATTTTCTACCTATAATATTTAATAAAAGTATCGATATTTATATTTTACCTTGAATATCACTTTCTACATGTAATCGGTCTCAAATGCTTCTTTACTCCAAAACCCCAAACAAAATATAAAAACCCTATTTCTGATTACTGTAATAATAAAAAACTAGGGTTTCGACAACATACTTTTCGATTCGACTGCAGCAACAAACAAACAAACTTCGCTTTAGAAATGCATTCTGAAATGCAGCAACAATTACGCTTCGATTTCAAAAATTCGTCCGTTCTATCTATTTTCAGAGGATATTTAGCTATGACCTTTATATTTTCATCGGATATATTATTTATATTTAATCGATACAACTACCCAAGTGTCGATACTTTTATGTTAGGTGTCGATACTTTTGATAGGATAATTACATATTTCTTTGAAAGTATCGATAATTTATTACAAGTACTTATTAAAGTATCGACACTTTCAATATATCCGGTAGCGCTTTATCAGTTTTATCATTTCGATACCGGTTTTGTCATATTTTTACTTGTTATATCGTTTTGGATCGATATACTTTTTTAAAGTATAGACACTTTATAGGCACTAAAACTGATTCTCTTTTAAATTCATAAAGTGTCGATACTTATATTAAAGTATTGACACTTTTAATATATCCGGTAGCGCTTTACCGGTTTTATCATTTCGATACTGATTTTGTCATATTTTTACTTGTTATATCATTGTGGATCGATACATTTTTATAAAGTATCGACACTTTATAGGCGCTAAAACTGTTTCTCTTTTAAATTCACAAAGTGTCGATACTTATATTAAAGTATCGACACTTTAAATATATCCGGTAGCGCTTTACCGGTATTGTCTTTTCGTGACCGGTTTTGTCATATTTTTATCTGTTATATTGATATGGATCGATACATTTTTAATTTGAATCGACACAAACCGACAAGTTTGTCGATTGCCAAATTTTTTAATATTTCTTCATAATTTAGACATACTACATTATTATTACTCAACATTTCCAGTAACGCTAAACTAAATTTGTTAAATATCTTTTAATGTATCTAATAACGCCATATATTAATCGTATATTAACTCGCATATATCCTGAGACAATCCCCTAATATTGGCGTAGTTTCCATTTTACTATAAACTTTTAAAAAGAAAAATAATTACCAAAAGTGAAGAAGATATTAATTAATGAACGCAATATATATATATGGAACATCGGAGAAGGGGGCTGTTATGTCTAAGGCGGTTTGAATCTATTTATTCTGGAGACGAAAACGAAGAAAAGTTCGGTGGGAAAGTCGTTAATAGCGTTTGCTTCTATTTGGTTTTCTTCTTCGATTGAATTCCAGAAATATAAAAAGGGTTTTTTTTATCCGTACTGGTCACTCAAGTTTTTGCAATATTCATCTGGGTTCTTCAAGCGACGAAAAAGTCAGAAATATGGAGTGGCATAGTTGTCTTGATGAATATGAGAAGCTTGTGATAAGGATGACTACTCCCAGGTTTGTAAATCTTCGTCTCTTCCGTACAATTCAATAATATATACTGATTTTTCGATTATTTTTTTGAGTTTTTCTCTCTTGTTTTCTTCATAATTCTCCAGAAATTTGATATTTTTCTAACGGAAATTTTGTTTTAACAGGGTGGTTATTGACAATTCCGTTTGCCCAACCGCGACTCTGGTCAAGGTTAGCTTCCACGAAACCTCTCTAATCGGAACGCACCGCCCTAACCGTTGCTTCTTCTTCTTATTCTTTTTTTATGTTATTGGCCAGAATTATTGACTTAAGTTTCTCTTGTTTTCGTTTGATTTTTCCAAAGCGTTTGACTCTTTCCGATTTTCTAAGGTTGACAGTGCTAGAAGATACGGGATTTTGTTGGACGCCGTTCAGGTTTTAGCAGATCTGAATCTTTCCATTAAAAAGGCTTACGTTTCATCTGATGGCCAGTGGTTCATGGATGGTAAAATCGCTTTTTTGCTTCAAAAACATTTGATTTTTCATTTGAATTTTACTGTTTCTAACATTCCCTTTCTGGGGTTTTTTTGCAGTTTTCCATGTGACTGATTTAAACGGAAACAAATTAACTGATGAGAGCGTTATCAGTTGCATTGAGCAGGTAATTGTTGGAGTTGATTTTATGTTAATGTCAAAGCCCTTTGTAATGGCACAATTCTCCATTAAACTGATCTTTGTATTGCTTTAATACAGTCCCTTGAGACCACTGATCCTGATAGAACCCACAAGTTCAATGGTCTAACAGCGTTAGAATTGAATGGAACGGATCGAGTCGGTCTTTTATCAGAAGTATTTGCAGTTTTAGCCGATCTGCAATGCGATGTGGTAGACGCTAAAGTATGGACTCACAATGGTCGAGTTGCTTCTTTAATTTATGTAAAAGACAGTGAATCAGGATCTCCGATCGAGGACTCCGAACAAATCCACAGAATCGAAGCATGTTTGAGGAATCTTTTGAAAGGAGACAACGGTATTCATGGCGCGAAAACTTTGGTTTCCACGGCCTTAACCCACACCGAGAGACGGTTGCATCAAATGATGTTTGCAGATCGTGACTATGAGAGGACGCCTATTCTGCAACACAAGGTAGTTTCACCTGTGGTGGTCACCGTGCAAAATTGGGACGAAAGGGGTTATTCGGTTGTGAATGTGCAGTGCAGGGATAGAACCAAGCTTCTGTTCGATGTCGTTTGCACTCTGATCGATATGCAATATGTTGTGTTCCATGCTACCATCAACACAACTGTGGATAAAGCATATCTGGTACTTTAATTGTTTCACCATTTAGTCAATCTTTAAGGTTTTAGTTACATGATTTTAATCAAACTTGTTTATTGTTGTAGGAATTTTATATTAGGCACACAGATGGATCTCCGATTAGTTCAGAACCGGAAAGACACCGTGTGATTCAATGCTTGCAAGCTGCAGTTGAAAGAAGAGCATCTGAGGTATAAATTTCTATACCAACTCATTTCTCAATTCTACTATCGAATCTCTATCTAATGTTCGAAACACGTGCCATTTGTTTTCTGATTTCAGGGCATATGGCTGGAGTTATGCACAACATATAGGCAGGGTCTATTAGCAGACGTGACAAGAACGTTTAGGGAGAACGGTCTTAACGTGACAAGGGCCGAGATATCAACCATAAGCGACATGGCTCTAAACGTGTTTTACGTTACCGATGCATTCGGGAACGTAGCAGACCCCAAAATCATCGATTCCGTAAGACAAAAGATAGGCTTAGGGAACTTAAAGGTGAAGGGATTGCCATTGCTATATCAGGAAAAGGCAGATGGGGAAGAGAAAGGTGTAGGTGTAGGTGGGGCAGTTTTAACACTTGGGAACATAGTTAGAAGGAATCTCTACAATTTGGGGTTGATTAAATCTTATTATTGAAGTGGAAACAATAGGGTATTTTGGGTGCTCTTTGGCTTGACAATTGGCATATTCTTTGCTTTCCAGGTTTTATTTGGCCTGTGTACATATGAAAAAGATAGGGGAAAAAAGGTGGAATTTGGTGATATTAGTTGTTATAGGTGGGTTTGGTTGTTTGAATAGACATAATCCCATTATAAAAGATTTTGGGAGTAAAGAATTGGAATGGAAACGAAGAGAAAGTTGGTGGCTGGCAGATTGATTATGATTAAGTACAACAAAATTATATGGTTTATTATACAATTTTTTTGTACACATATGCTATTAGCTATTAATTAATTGATTATAACAGTAGACAATCTAATTTTAATTTTTTCAATTTTTTATTATTTTAATTGCTTATAAAATAGTATATATCTAAAATATTTTTATTGACAATGTATATATATATATATTAAGCGTACACAGTTGTTCAAATTCATATTCTAATTCTAAATCTTTAGAAAAACTAATATTCTCATTTAGGATTAAGGTCGACTGATATGTTCACTTTTCTCAAATTTTAATAATAAAAATAATAATATCAGATCTAATAATATATTTTATTGTTTTTTTCACACACATATATAAGGGGTGGTCCATTCAATCCAAGGTTAATCTATATCTAAGACTCGATTGAGATATATATAAGATTTTACAAATTGTTCATCAAGAATGACAATTATAGAATTCAAACTTAAATTTTTTAATTTCAACGAAATGTTCGTTTTTTCATTTATATTTAGTGTACTAATAACAACCATTTAAATGTAGTACAACTATATTGTAATGTTAAATTTTAAATAATAATTAAATATACAAGAAGATGAAGGAAAACCCGGTTGATATTGTCCACCAATTGAAATGGATAGGTAATTAATAGTAAAACTATAATTTTAGGTCCCGTACACTGGTAGAGTTATTATAAGGTCTACGGTAATTATTAAATTCAACTTTGTGGTGGATGAATAAATTTAACGGGTTGCCCCCTCCCCCGCCCCAAAACCATGCCTTTCGATATAATATATAAAACCTAGAGTTAATTGCACTATACATCCTCAAACTATGATCCTTATTTAAACTATCCCTAAACTTTTAATTTTATCTCTAAATTGTAACATTCATTTAAAATTGATCTCCAAACTTTTTAAATATTCCAAAGTCATCCCAAAATTATAACCTTTATTCTATATTGGTCCATAAACTTTTGAATATTTTAATTTTACCCCTAAACTTTTGAATGGTTTAGAGAGGCATTATTGGAATGTTTAAAAGTTGAGGGACCAATTTATAATGAGGATTATAGTTTGGAGATGAATTTGAAATATGAAAAAAATTGAGAGACTAATTTAGAATGAAAGTCATTGTTTATGTATAAAGTTGGAATGTTCACAAGTTTAGGGATCAATTTAAAATGATAGTCATAGTTTGAGAATGTATAATACAATTAACTATAAAATCTATTATAACTCAGTCTGATTATATCAATTTCATCGAAAGTTATTGTGAAATTCAAATTTCTATTTTCTTTTTAACTTTTTTTTAATTGCTATACATGGACATTCTCTAAATACATCATTCAGTGGGTGATTGGATTTTAGTTACCCTATGTTCGGATAAAGGAAAAGAAAGTTGTATTTATATCTTTGATAGTTCAATTAATAAAAAAAGAAATTGAACGAAAAAATTAATATTTTTTGATCAAGAAGTGAAAAGGAAAAGAAATGTATTTTATTTATATAAATAATATATAATAATACATTTAAAAATTATAATTAAGTTTATAAATTTTATGATATATGAGTCGAAGAAACGTGTCTTTTAAGTGATATGATAAGGTTGAATATAACAATAATTATTTATCGATAAAAGAAATGAGGTTGTAATAGTTTTTAGTACTCCACTCCTAGTTTAGATGAAAAGTTACATACGGTTGTTCTCTAGAGGGAAAAGAGAGAACATATAAGTTGAAAGCAATAATGAATAATGAGAGATCAAGAGAGAGCACCCCGTCTCTAGTCTACATAATGATTTATATATAAATCTTTAATGTTGGTGCCACACATATTGTGATAATGACTATATGTTAATTGGCATGGTAAATAAATCTAGTTGTGAGATAATAGATTTAGTCTTTAGATCACGTGCGCCAATCAATGATCATATCAAGAGATTGTAGCTGACCGAAGGATATGAAACTTTTAAGGCTTCAAGATTCAATAAGTGAAAATATAACGACAAATGTGTGATTTGCAAAAGAGATCTGGAGGAGGTACAACATTATCAATATATTATAATTTAAAATATAATATTTAGTTCAATTTTTTTTTAAAATAAAAAAATATAAAAAGACAACGAATATTTTCAATTCTAAAATATTTTTACATTTCTTTAATCAGAATTTTAAAAAAATGTAAAACAAGAGAAAGTGAGAAATACTTGTGATGTAAAGTGAATAATTCCATTTTGATTAAGAATATACTATTAAAAATGTTTAAAAATAATATTTTTCTTACTTTAATTGTGCAATTGAGATTAAGAATCAATATACATACATCGTTATTCACTTAGCTTGATTTGTGTTAACAAGTTTTATAACATGTAGTGTTTCTTTTAGACAATTTTTTTTATCAAAAATATATTTAAACAATAAAATCTTATTTTTATGTTTTTGTACATTAATTGTAGAAATATTAAATCAATGTCTAATCTATTTATGAATGTTACATGAATTTTGGAAATCATCTTTGTAGTTTTTATTGTTTTGCCCTATTCAACTCCTATGGATGGAATGTTAAATCTCTCATTTTATACATGGAAAAAGTGTATTTTTCTCCTTTATATCTCTACTTTTTTTTTCATTTTTAATTTCCAATCAAACTTTTTCTTCCGACCAATTTAATTTTCTTATAAGATCAATACCAATTGATTATACCTTCTTTATTTAGATGTATGAATATTAGAGTTTTTGTGTTAACCTTCGAGGCAATGTTTATACCAGGATCATACCAATCAAGATAAAATCGCTTTTAAATAATGGTTCTTTTATGATACAATGACTGTTTTTTCTTTTTACACTAGGTTTATTTTTCTAATTAGTGCTAACATAATTATTTTGCATGAGTATATTTTAATAATTTAAAAGCAAATTTTAGTGCTATTTAAACATGTCTCCCATGATGAATAAGTAGAACTAATATCATTAGTCATAAAAGATGGTTATATTTCCTAAGTAGCATGAAGTTAACCACGTCTCGTTCGATCCTCCAGTTACCGAGAAGCCAAAGACATTGTCACCATTTCCAAGGTTTTTGACATTGATGTCACAACCAAAGCTAAGCTCGATAAAGATAATAGGATGGCTAGAGAGTGTTACAACTAAAATCATAATAAATATAAAAATTAATCAAGATTTAATCATGTCAAATCATCAAGAATAAAATATTAGAATGTGGAAGCGTACATGAATTAATTGTTTGGTTGAAATCATTGAATCTTTCTTTGGTTGCGATATTCCAAGAAGATAGAATTCCCTTAAATATAAACTCTATGATGGGGATAAGAGTAAATATGAGATTATCTATTTCTTGGGGACCATAACCCCTCTCTATAGCTAATTTAATAATCAATTATTGTTTGTACTTGTAACTCTGTCCCTCATTGAATTATAAATACAATTGTAATAGTATCTACACTTTTATTTCCATAACACTTTTAATACCTTATGACATTATAAAATAATTGGTCACTTAATTTATGTCATATTTTATGAAAACAATATACATTATAAATATGTGCTCATAATCATGAATTTTAATCCAATAATCTTCCACTTGAGCAACATATGTTTCCTCATAAATGCAGAATCTTATGAGCTCAAAACATGTTATCATACAATAGGTATTCTATAACAATCTCGTCCATCAACTATACCCATATAAATTCAAAACGAACTTTGCCATACCAATCATGACTAGACCTATCAATGGTCATGTATACAAACATAGTCAAATGACATAGATCAATCCTGAAGCGTAGCATGGAAATTACATGCAATGTGAACTGCACATGTCTATTTTCAACTAGTCCTCTTTAAACACTAGTGAGATCAAATTTTACCAAAATCAAAATATGGATAAACCAAAACAAAATTTATTTCTGCACAATATAACCTTAAAATAAACATCCTTAAACTGAAGTAAATGAAATTGTGTTTAAAACAAACAAATATTTTTAAAGTTACAAAATCCCACTAAAATGAATCAATTTGGCTGTTATCCAATGATCCATACCCAAATTGCTTAAATATCTGCTTAATATCCTAAAATTATATGCTATGTCTGAATGTGTATAAACTTGAATATATATTAAATTCTTTATTTATTTTGAAGCATAAAAAGCCTTTTTACATTTTCTTAGTTTCAAAATCATCCTTAGGGCATTGATCAAGTCTAAACTTGTTTCCTTTATCAATAAGGGGTATTATTTGGCTTACTACCACAGAACTTATAGTATATACAATTATCAATCAAATTTATCTCAAAACCAAATAAGATATCACTTGGTGAAATTTATTATACAATTAATGAGAGTCATACTTAAACTCATAAATGGATTTCCTTAATTTTCATATCATTAATTTTGCATCATCAAACACAATTTTATAATGGCACCGTGTAAAACATCTCATCAATGTTACCATTTTGAAATCCTACTTATGTAACTCAAGATTAAATATGAGCCATAAGTATCATGATTATCCTAAAACAGTATTTTAATGAAACAGAAAAAGAAAGTCTCTACAAAATTAATGCATTCTTTATGAGTATATCATTTAGATACAAGACATGACTTATACCTATCAACATCACCATTTGCATCCATATTGGTTTTAAATATTAATTTGCAAAAAATAAGATTTTCACCTTCAAGTAATGGGATAAGTTCTCAAACTATATTATCTTGTCTAGAATTTATACTCCTCTTACATGGCATTAATCCACTTTTGAGAGTTAGAAGTTTTATGACATGAAAAAAGTTGATTAGTTAATCTTCCATCATTCCAATGTCATCCTTATTTCTTATATAAACATAATAATTTAAAATAATATTCCTCTTATCTCGTGGATCTTCTGAATGACACTTATTCTTTAAGGTTGTTGAGTTTGTTTTTCTGTAATAATTTCTCATCTTAAATTGAGAGTTATTTAATATTATCTTATTAAGGTTCTATATTCACTTCTTGATTAACGACATGTATAAACATATGGATATCATCAAAAGTGATAATAGGAATTGATTTATAATTCAATTCCCCCTCAAAAGCAATTCCTTAAACCTTATTTCTCCCTCCAAACTCAACATCCTAAAAAATAATGTTATAGATCTCACCTTAAAAATATTCTTAATTATGAGATCATAAAACTTATAACCCTAAATTCTCAAAATAACCAAAGTAGTTGCTTACTATTTTAGAATTTAATTTCTTTTCATATGTCCTAACATACTACAAAAGAGAACAATCCTTTATAACATATTGTTATCTCTTTAGAGTTGGACCCTTAACAACTACATTCTAGTTTTATTTTCTAGCCCTTATCTTTATATGAAATTTTCAAGTGTGTACTTTCTGACTTATTATGTTTCAACCTTTATTCCTCTTACAAACAATAAAAATAAGCTCATTTAGAGTTCATTTTTCTCTTTAAGTTGATTAAACTCTATAAGAAGCGACAATGGAATCATAAGAACACGTAATTCTTTAGAAAAATTTGATCTTAAGCGTCTTAAGTCTTGAAGCAATGCAAAACATATTTGTAATGTACTCCCTCACATTTCCTTGACCTTTATACTTTATTGACATCTAGTAAGTAAAAATGATTTCATTTAAGCTGTAACACCCCAAATTCTTGGTTAGGAGTTTTAGGTATATTCGATCCCCTTAGCTTATGAAGAGTTTGACCCAAGTGGATTTGATTAGCCCAATAAGGATTAAAAAGGGTGTTTTTAATCAAAACTAAAATGTGGAGGGACTAGGTGAGTAATTATCAATTATTCAAATGAAAATTGAATTTCCATTAAATGGATGATATCACAATCTGAAACACCTTTTCTCTTTTTCACCCCAAACTCTTTCTTATCTTCTTCCTTGCCAAGTCAAGTTAAAGGGCCAAGTTTTTTAGTTTTGCAAGTTTGCTACAGAATTCTAAGGTAAGATTCATAAATTACTCCTCCTAAACTTCAAATCAATCCATCATTTGCAAGGTTTGTGTAAGTTAAACAAAAACAAGTTTTAGTGGGGTTTATGAAACCTTAGTATTGTAATATATTATTAGGGAGTTTTGAGTTGTAGAAATCATTTCTAGTACTCCCCTTAAGTTCTAAAATGAGTTAACAACTCATTTTCATGGTTTTAATTACAACAAAAGAAGGGTGAGAGCTCTAAAGGAAGGGGTAACGAGAAGCTAAGTCTTGGGTGATTCAAGGACGTTTTTCAGTCACATATCATCAAGGTAACATGATTCTAAATTGTCTATACCACATGTAGATCATTAAATGTGCATGAATAGTTTGTTTTGCTCATGAAAGCATGTTAGAGTAAATCCATGGTAAATTTCATATTTGATGTTTGTAAGCATGAAAGATGACACATTTTGACCTCTAAGACCATAAATAAGACTTTAATAACCTTTTTTAGTCTTAGGGGAGTGAATGGGTGAGATTTAGATACAATTTCGTGCCTAACACAGGGCACTCTAGGCCATCGATATCGATACTATAAGAATATTACCGATATTGTTCTTTGTATAGGGTAAAAACAAGGTAATTTGTGAAGGAATTATTGATACTCCTTCAAGGGGTATTGATACTCATAGTTCAGTATCGATACTTATAGGGTGGTATCGATACCAGTGAAAATTTAAGGATTCCTGTAGCCAAATTTGGTACCGATACTTAGGGGAGTATTGATACCAAGGGTATCGATACTGAGGAATTTTTGAAAACATCAAGAATATTTATGGTATTGGTAATCAAGATAAGTATCGATACCCAAGGTTCAATGTCTATACTGCTGACACGATATCGATACCATGGCTGATTTTTGGGCAGTTTGGCTCATTTGATTTGGTTGTTTGGGTTTGGGTATTTTGAGATCGTATAAGCTTTGAGTGTTTAATACAAGTGAAAACAATTAAGTTAATTGATAATACATTTAGACATCAAGCAAGTTAGGGCGACATCAAGCAAGTTAGGGCGACATAAGATTGGCCTTTGTATTACGCTCGGGAAGCGGTGAGGACACCAGAGTTACTCTAGCATTATGAAGATTGTACTATGTTTTTGAAATATCTAGATATTGTCTGATCAGGTACACATTTGATGCACGTAAAATTCCATGTCGTACCCTAATGCTCGAATAGGGTTGGGATGTGAGCTTTCGATGCACATAAAATTCCAATCCTCATATTGACCTTTAATGGTATCCGATATAGACTAGGGCTATAAGTTTCAATGCACGTAAAGTTTTGGTTCTTACCCCAAAGCTATCATATTCTAGATAGGTTAGTATGTTGTCTGAGATGCACGTAAAATTCCTCTGACCACATCATTAGGCCTATCTAATGTTTGTTTATGTACTTTCGCATATTCATGACTTTACGCACAGGCATGTTCATGTAATGAATGCATATAGTATTGCATAGTTATTTTCGTGGCACTGAGCTTGTGAGCTCAGTGTATGGAATGTGTTTCCATGCGCAGGTCAGTATAACATTTTTCGAGGAGCCTATCATGCAAATACATTAGACTAGACGATTGTAGAGTATGTCTTGAGTATATTTAGAGGACATGTATTTATGTAGACCTTGTACCTATTCAAGTCATAACTCTGTTTTGATTTAAAACTTCATGATTGTATTTTTTACATATTTGTGAGACTCTCGTATTTTTGTAAACTTTGATTATGATTCCCTTTATGTTATGATGAATGTTTTAGATGTTATAAATATTTTGAAAAGAAATTTTTGGGTTGTCCATTTTTGTGGCTTCGTGTGGCATCATAATCCATGGATCTTTGGGTTGGATTGGATTAGGGAGTTAAATTTAGTGGTATCAGAGGGTCTAGATTTAGTTGTTCCTAGGGCCTGCGGGTTAGAGTCAGTAAGCATCTGTATGAGTAAATGCCCTTAGAGTGTCAATGATACTTAAGTTTTTGGAATGACGATAGTGACGTCTCTTTTTCTTTCTAATTGTAGACTTAGATCAAGGTCGATGACACTGTTCCTAGTCACGAGGGTTAGGAGGAGAGTCGTGCCTCCTTGGTTGGAGATTTTTGTGATGATTTTTCCTTAGACTAAAAGCACGAGATACCTACGGACCTATGAGTCGACGAGGTGAAATTCTTCCGCGATCTAACTTCGACTCTTAGGCAGATTGTGTGCTATATTCCGAACTGATTCGATATGCCATCTCCTCCACCCGTACCTCTAGTCCAGCCTGTTGTAGCACCTCAGGAGTCCTCGATCGAGAGGCTCCGTAGGTATAAGACTACCTACTTTTTTGGATATAGGGTCAACGACCCCATATTTGCAAGCCAATGGCTTTGGTGCTACGTAATATGCTATAGCATTTATTACAAGTATATGTATCACTCAAGTAATAAAGTGGTAGCAATTAATGCTACGGATGTCTAACCTAGAGGGACCATAGCGTTTTCATTAGAGTTTTCAATAGTAATATATACCAAAGATTCGAGATGCTAAAAAGAAAAGAATGAAATCAATAACAAAAGATACCAATTTATGCTACAACATTTCAGAAAGTAATTGTCAACTATCGAATCAAAGGATTTAATATTATGACTTCCAAGTTTTATGCAAATAGTGCATACTTATTCTATGTGATCAACATTGATTAAAACCATTTGAATTAGTTTAATAATTTTCATTAACTAAAGGTTCAAACTATTAACAATATTAATCAATTGGTTGCACACTTTTCAGTATACCTATGCTACTCATCAACACCATTGCTCACAAATGTATATAGAAATTCAAATAAAACTATTTCTAGATTAAAATGAAAATATTATATATCTAATTGCAAATATTTTTACTCATAATCATGAAGTTCAAAGCTCATAAACTAAGTTCCCAAGTAAACAAAAAATAAGGAAATTCATAATAAACATCCAACAAAAGTTTAAACATTCAAATCACTCCTTCTCTCAATAGAAGGCATTAAATGGTGATTCGTTGATTGCTGAAGCTTTTAAGCAAGCTTCCCTTATGTCATAGTAATCATTGGAAGAGGACTTAGGCTTTCATGGCTTGTAAAGAATTAATGTGGAAATTGGTACTTTGGATCTCTCACTATCGTCACACTTTCTACACCCAAATACTCCCCTTTTATAGCTTGGATGAAAATCTCATCGCCCAATAGGAAATGTCCATATTTCAGGTGTTATCTAGCCACATGAAAGCTACTCGAGCAAACTGTCCCAATAAAGAAGATTCTCCCAACCGTATGGAGTTTAGATGATCGCTACAACATCCGATCAACATTTCCTGTAGTGTTATGGCATCAATACAATATTTTTCAGTAGTAAAAATCAATTTTAGCCCTTAGCAACCCACGATGCTCCTACCATGTAAAATATTTAAAATTAAGTAATTTTAATCATAAAATATTCCTAAACATTCTTAAGTTCAAGCTAAACCTGGGTGGAAAAGGCTACTAAAGATAACTCTTTTGGAGAGTTATCACTCAAAGATACACTCTGTACCTTACGTTAGTTGCACCTCACTCCAGAGGGCAATCCAGAGTGCGTCATGCCCATTGAAGTGTGACATAATCGAATGGTAGAAAGCCATGAAGATGGAGATGGAGCCAGAGAGACCAACCTGGGAGTGTTTCCTATCATAGTTTAGAGAAAAGTACATAGAAGAGGCCCATATCGATGATTTGCATGACCAGTTTCTGCAGTTGACCCAAGGTGACAAGACCGTACTAGAGTACAAGAAAGAGGTCCTCAGATTGAGTAGATATGCGCTAGAGCTCATTTCGATCGAGGCTCACCATTTTAAGAGGCTCAAGGAGGGCCTCCACTTGGATATCCCCACTCATTTGGTAGTTGACGCACATCTCGTCTTTGTAGAGCTGGCCCACCAAGCAAAAACAGTTGAGATAATTTTGTGCAAGAAGGATCAAGTAATGAGAGATTCAGTGGGTCAGAGCTGGAGGGCTCTAGAGACAACTAGGCTATCATAGTCGTCAGTGAAGTAGGTCATGGGCCCCTAAAGTTCACAGAGACCATTATCAGGGCTGTCTAGATAGGCAGCTCAGAGTTCAGACCGTGGAGGTAGGTCTGGCTCTCGTAGGAGACCCTTATCATTAGCTTTTGTATCGAGCGCCAGCATATTAAAGTGGGCACTAGTTCACCCACTGTGCTTGACTTGTGGGTGGAGATACCCTACAGAGTGTAATCGAGTAACATGAGGTTGCTTCAGCTGTGGGTCCTTGAACCATTTTATCAGAGACTGTCGTAGAGCTTAGAGTTTGGGCCCTACATCACTGCAGAGATCTGCTCCATCTGTTTAGCATGGTCGAGGGTCCTCGATGGGTGGTGGAGCCATTTTAGGGTAGTACAGTAGGGGTACCGTCAGATTAGAGATTGACTAGCCTCGCGCCAGTATGTCGTGCGAGTCGAGGAGGAGTGTGATGCTGCTGATGTGATTTCAGGTATATTTATAGTCTTCTCAACTCCTGTTACTACATTAGTTTTAGAGTATGCCCAAAGACCAATCATATGATGATTGTAATGATACATTTTATTTACTGATTTTATTGAATAAAGGTATTACCACTATTATTTTCAGTTATATGTTTGTGTTTAACATAAAATGAAAGATAATAAAATCCATATAATAACATTATCATTATTATTAATAGATTCCTAGTCAAGTATTATTATGGGCATGGACAATAATAATACGTTTAAGACTAACATGTTATTGATTGATGACAACGGGTTGTCATTGGCATAAAGATGTTAGAATTGATACATGATTATATTATTAGAGAACAATGTATTGGATTGACCCACCATGATCATATGTCTTGGATTATTATGTGGCAGTCATAATATTGCTCATGGTGATGACTATATGTATGATCCTTAGACTTGAGATCAATGTTATCCCAACATATATTGTTGTATGTTTTGATACAGTTAAACTTGCTTCGTAATTTGTTTCACTATAAAGACTGTTATTGAATATATCTCGATATATGTAGTGGGGTGTGTATGGTTAAGATAGGATTTGTCCATCCTACATAATACGAAATATATCACAGGCCACTTGATTGAGTGAGATTAGAAATGCATGGCCATGCTCGAATAAGTTGATATGAGATATCACAAATTATTCATTAATTATAGTCTACTATATATATCAAGAAACAATAGATGGGATATACAAGTGTGACTATTCCAAGACTGTTGCCTATTGTAGATATAAAGGACAAAAGGATGTAATACATAAAAGAGTTAATCACGAAGATGATATGTCGAATCATAATTTCTTGTAACTTAGGTGACAATGATATATTACTAGATGTCACTCTTTATATGTAATATTAGAATTGTTCTAATAATTACTACTAACATTGCAAGAACCTACAAGGTCACACCCTAGGATTGAAATGAACAAAGATGTGCATTTAGTTGTACGTTACTAAAATATATCTAGAGTTAATAAATGTATATTTGATATATATATGATTTTAATTATATCGAATATAGTAAGTAAACATTAAAAGAATGTAATTCTGATTACAACTCTTTTAATGGATATTTAATTCGGAATAATTAAATAAGAGTTTAAATAAACGTTAAAGAGTGTAATTTGGATTATAAGTCTTTAATGGATATTTAATTTGAATTAATTAAATAAGAATTTAATTAATTAAAAATAATAAAAAATCTCTAATATGTTAGGGTAACTCGGATATTTAAAGTTGTGTAAGGTCTAGCAGCCGTTTTCTCAAAACTGTTTTTGAGAAAAGTACATTTTTTCTCTCAATCGGGTGAATTGAGTAGAGGCCGAGACGGAATTTTGTGGAGGCTTACGGTTCAAACTGTTCGTGATCACCATTATCCGTTGTTGTTTTCCAAGGAACCCATTGTAAGTATTCATATCATTTTTTCCCGATTTTAGTTTTTTGTACTTGGATCGTTGGTAAGACCGTCAAGTTTTGTTTTCGTTATGCCATGTGGTGTGCTGATGGTCCCAAAAATTAGTAGATTTGGGTTCCACCCACTTCTAGGTTTGCTATGACCTTGCCCGAGAGAGAAATATTCCAGTCGAAAAATAGGGGTCAGAGTGTCTAGTCCCCTAGGGTTAGACGTCTTGGGGACAATGTTCACCTTCGTTACCCCATACAGCTTCAAGGTGAGGTATTCTTAGCCAATTTTATGGAGCTATAATTTTGAGAGTTCAATGTAATATTATGCATGGATTGACTTACAGAGCATGACGCAAGTTTGAGGTGCAAGGCGATACAATTTAAACTTGGAAACGATGATGGGACCAAGGTATTGATGACCAGTGAGAGATCGGGTTGCACTACCAAGGTTGTTTCCGTAGTTAGGGCATAAAGATTGTTGAATCAAGGGTGTGAAGCCTTCTAGGCTCATGTGGTGGATACACAAGCTTTTTTTCTGACGCTTGAGTATATCAGTACCGTGCGAGAGTTTTTTGATGTATTCCCAAAGGAGTTACCGAGGTTACCACCTGAATGTGAGGTTGAGTTTAGTATAGAGGTGTTAACAGGTTCAACTCCGGTGTCCATTACACCCTATTGCATGGCACTAATGGAGTTGAAGGAACGAATTCAAGAGTTTTTGGAAAGTGTGTTCCCTATGTGACATGTAATTGTTTTACCTATTTTAAAAAGTGATTTTATGAAATTGCAGATTTGTTGATGTTTTGATTTACTGTTAAGGAACTATGGCTACATGATATGTGTTCTCTGATTTCCTATTTTCAATGGAAAATATAATCGTTCCTAATTTATGGATCATGGGATCTACTGGTTACTACTTGAACTATTTTATTGGGACATTATCTGGGTAGGCTGGGGTATGGAGGTTCAGCTCTGATCAAGCTGGTAATTCCCTACGGACCTAAGGTTACCTTCGGTAGGCTTTAAGGCCCCAAGGAACTCCCATGGGTAAATCATGGGACTGCATATGGTGTATGGGTGGAGGACAATTATGTGATATAAATAAATTCATTGTCACTCTTACGATATTCTACTGGATCATGATTTTGATATTAAAGTCACTACTCAATCTGATTTTTACTGGATACTATATGGGTAGGATTCTTGAGTATGAAGTTTCAACTCCGACCAAGCTGGTAATTCCTTACTGATCTAAGGAGACCCTTGGGTAGGCCCATAGGCCCCAAGGTATTCCCTTAGGGTGACTCCTTTGTTGTGTGCTTATGGTAAGTCCTTATGGATGCAATTTTGAGGAAAACTGCATAAAGGTATTCGGTTGGAGGGTATTATCACAGTTTTAAATTATGTTTTAAACTATTAACATTTTTAAAGGATCTGTATACATTACTCTGTTTTGTTGGAACACACTAGACATCTTATTCCGATCTCCTGAACTTGGTCCTCTGAATGTTTCCTATGAACTGAAATCTTCATGTCTTTTACTCGAAGAAATATCACTGGAATCTCAGCTCTTCTCGAAAACATGTAGACGTCTGAATCAATAAGGAAATTTATTCTTTTTCATTTATCTGCATGTCTTTCAGTATCACTTGGTAGTTCTATATTAATGAGCTTTCAAAACTCACCCTTTTACTCTCCATTTCATGTATTTGTTCTCATTTCAATATACACAAACATAATTTTCTCTAAAGTTTTGAAGTTATATGTTTCTTCAAATTTCGAGAAGAGTAATATTGTCGATCTTCATTTTAGATTTTGGGTGAATGAATTCTGAAAAATTTGACTAGATAGGTACTGCCATGTTAGCATATTAAACATCAATAAAAAGAAGTCATCTCACTACATAACACCCATTAAGTATAATTTTATTTAATTTAGAAAGTTTAATTGATGATAAATATCGACTGGTTGCTCTTTTTTCTTGACCCTAAAATCTTAGCGCTACTTGCTCTCTTTTATATTCTTTGTTTCGCGATATCAATTTTGATGGTGTTGGCCAGCGATCAATATTCATTACTTTTTATTTTTTATTATATTATATTTTTTAATTTTAAGTTTTAATAATTCTATCTTTATGGCATATTTCTTTTTGTCTTTTAGCATATTTTTGATTTTTTATATATCGTTTGGTCATTCTTTTTGTTTAAATGTCTCATGGTTGAATTTGACGTCGTCTCGATTGATCACGATAGTACTTATTTATTATCCTAGTGATCTTCCCTGCTTTGAATCCTTGTATTAAAGTTGGATACGTTGTTTGCATTGATATATAGTTTTCTCGCAACGCTCGATTCTGATTTGCGACTGTAAGTGGTATTTCAATAATTTCACACATGTTGTGATTCGTTTGTCGATATAATCAGATCTATTTTTTGTATGAGTTTTAAAATTTTTTGTATGGTCTTTATATAATCTTAAGTTACTAGTTTTTTGTGCCAACCGAAAATATTATGAAGAAGGTGTCCAGCCGAAAAATGTTAAGAAAAAGTTAACATTTTAAGTTTTGCTCAACTAAAAATGTTGTGTTTTTATAACATTTTTTGTTGCTCCCATTCTCTTTCATTTCTTCACCTTAAATTAGGTTTTCAAACCTTAGACATTCCTTTTTCTTAACCCTAAAATCTTTGTGTGACTTGCTCTCTTTTATATTCTTGGTTTGGCTGACGCGATATTAGTTTTGGTGTTGTTCGCCAACAACCAATGTTTCTTATTTTTATATTATATTTTACTTTTTTTGATTTTTAAGTTTTTAATAACTATATCTTTATGGCACATTTTTTGTCTTTTAGTATGTTTTCAGTCTTTTAGTATGTTTTCAGTATTTGTTATCAATTGTTTGGTCGTTCTTTTCGTTTAATTTTCTCAATGTTTAATTTAACGTCGTCTCAAATGATCAAGATGATGCTTATTTATTATCCTAGTGATCTTCTATGCTTTGGATCCTCGGATTGGATTTGGATACGTTATTTGTGTTTAGAGATAGTTTTCTCATGATGCTCGACTCTGATTTGTGATAGTCGGTAGTCTTTCAATAGTTTCACCCCTGTTGTTGTTCATTTGCCAACATAGTCAAATATATTCCTATCTATCTTTTGTCTGAGTTTTTTAGATGAATCTTTAATATTTTCTTGTAAGATCTTTATATAATCTCAAATTGCTAGTTTTATGTATCAATGGTTATAGGAATATGTCCTAATTATGTGATTAGCTTACGCTTATGGTTGTAAACCTTCATTGCAATTTTGGGTATTTCCTCTATTTTAATAAAATTAGTCGTCTCTATTTACATAAAAAATTATAATAAATTTTAAAATAAAAATTAACGGATCTATGGTTAAGGGATTTGTGGTTATCTATTGAGGTCTCAGATTCAAGCAGTGCATATGCAGGGGTATGAGCATTCATTATCAAATGGTGGAGTCTTTAAAAAGATACTACCTTATCTTCATATTAGATTTATTAAAAAAAAGCTGAAGTAAATTTATAAAGTTACCCCATATAAAAAGCTCCTTGATCCCGTCAATTATTTTTAAAATATTAATTAATTTTAAAAAATATATAGATTTTTAAAAATAAATAAAAAAATTATTAGGCCACTCTCAATTTAAAGTGCCCTCTATAATGAAATCTTAGTTCTAACCCTGTCACACATCAATTAAAGTGGTGCTAATTGATGTATGTTTTCATTCAAAATTTTAAATATTACCCTGGTATTTTGTCAATTCCCTTTGATAAAAGAACAAATTAATTAAAAGTGGAAGATACTTTTGAAACCCGTCCTTTATGTTGTATTTATACTGTTTGTATCGTTCTCTTTACTAGGGGTGTTCAAAATTCGGTTTTAACCAAATTAATCGATCGCACTAAATTAGTTCGGTTAATTCGGTCGGTCACTGAATTAGTTCTGGTGGGGAATGATTAAGGATTTTTTTTGAAATTCGATTAACGGTTAATTCGGTTCGAAATTAGTTAATTAACCGAATTAACCTTTAAATATAATTATATTAAGAGGTCCAATCCATTTAAAACCCATTTAAAACTCAAATCAATATTAATTAATTAAAATAATCTCAATACTAAATGCAAAATGTTTGAATCAAATTAATTAGATATTATTTGTAATTAGATATTATTTAAATTAATTGTAAATTGTTTTTTAATTAAAAAATATTAAATTCTAAAATTCTAAAAAAAATTCGGTTAATTCGAAAATTAACCGAATTAACCGAAATTTATTAGGTTCTGTTAATACTTTCAAAAAAAGTTTGGTTCGATTAACGGTTAAAGAAAAAAGTTTGATTAATTCGATTAAGGGTATTTCAGTTCGGTCGACCACCGTTTCAACCAAATGAACACCGTACTCTTTACCATTTTTTACGACGACAGATTAATTAAAGATGTAGCTAAAACCCAACCCATTCTCATTAAAAAAAACAGCAGACAACAACTGTAACAAAAACAAACCTAATATTTTAATTGCAAGTTATGTTTTTTTAATCATATAATTACATATACATCATTCACTTCGATTTAAAGCATGAAACAAAGTAATTACTTCATAGAAAGTCTTGTTTTGTTTGGATATGATTAACCTTTTTTCCCCTTTGTAGTTAAGATTCTCTATTATTTTATTTTATACTTTAATTTGTTTATGGCTCACTACTAGAAAAAAACCCCTTTAATGGCGCTCATTGCGTGTCATCTATGGGTGCAGATGACACACAAATGCGAGTCATTGAAGCCACTGACATAAATCTCAGATGACACACAATTGTGTGCTATAAACCTATGACGCACATTTATGACACGTATTTATGACACACATTTATGACGCTCATTTATGACGCGCATTGAGCGTCATTGAAACATCCGTCATAAATGAAGATGACACACATTTGTGTGTCATAAATTTATGACACGCATGTATGACTTACATTGCGTGTCATTGAAGCACACGTCATTAAAAAAGATGACACACATTCGTATGTCGTGATTGTATTTCGTAAATTATATATATATATATATATATATATATATATATTGTAGATTGACAAATAATCAAATTAAATCACATTTAATGCCTCATAATACTAAATATATATATCAGATCATATATAAGCAATCCATTTGCATACAATATATTCACATTAAGTTATCAAAAATATTGTAATCATATGTTGATACAAAATATCACGGCAAAATAAAGTTCTATTGATATGCCCTCGCCATGCGGGCGTGTACACAAGAAATCATCATCAAGTTCTACTAAAGGGGAGTCTTGTGAAAAATCAAAAGTAGCATGGTATTCCAACATATCATCAGTTTCACCATTTGCTCCATACTTGTACATCTTATGTGGTGTGAAGCTGACAACAGACAAATTCACACATTGTCTACCTAGCAAAAAGAACACAACTTGGAAGATTCATTGCATTCTATTAAGTGTGTTAACTAGTTAAGATTCTGCAGAACTTTGATAAGTTAGAGAACTACTAAGTGCAATACAATTCTCCCAAGTTTCAATTCATACCTTCTGCATATCTGATCCAATGGAGTGCGGTAATGATCAAACAGTAGCCAGATACCATATCCAAGCTTTCAGTGCTTCTGCAACTTGTATTTCAGAAGATGCAAAAGAAGGCTGAAATGGTACAATTACGTCAGAAGGAATAATATTAGATTTCTCCTCTTAGAAGACAAGTAACTGGATATCCGCTGCCATTTCCACCTTGTAGCACTGAAAGTCATATTCCACCCGGAATAAGTATATTTCAATTTTGAGTCAGCTTCAACTGAGATCAGAGCAGAATCTCTCTGGTAAATTGTCACTTTAATTGAAAATAATTGTAACAGTTAAAACTAGTTGCAATACATAGAACAAACACATTCCTAATATGCACATTAAACTTCTGAAAACACCTTCCTTGGTCCATTATATTTATGCACAAACATGCACTCATGTTTCAACAAACCAAGTGACAGCTTACTTTTTGAAACTCTATCAGATTTTTCAGCAACTTTGTATTCTCAATTCCAATGGAGTTGAGGCTTCCCGATTCTAGTTGTGTTTCATCAACCATCAAGTGTGAGCCCGCAGGTAGCTGAAGAACTCCAGGAATCAATCTGCAACACAACGTGAAGTTATTTAGAAAAGAAAAAGCTGAAGGTTCCGAACTGTGTTGATATTAAAGCCACAAATGCTTCACAACTGGAAGCAGATGAAACCTTATTAGGGGGCATATGGACCAGTGCATCATCGTAAAAACTATTTGATAACTCATTATTGTCATCCGTCTCAACTGCAAGCTCTGAGTCAAAAGTGAGGACCCCAATAAACTCAAAAACATCATTCAGCTTCAAGTCTGACTATGGAGAATCATATATTTGCAATAAAAAAAATGGAAAATAATCAGCCTTGGTTGAAAAGATAAGAACAAAGGGATTAAGAATCATATATCCCAAGAAGCAATAATCTGATACAAATACACCATATATATGTAAGAATAATCAACTAAAAATAAGACACACAGATCTTGCAAAGAGAAAAAAGGGGGAAGCATGCGGCGTGAACTGATTATCGAGGGGGAAGAAGCGGGAAAGGAAAAAAATAATAGTGGAAATTAAAAGACGACTTTTACAGATGACACACAATATACCATATTGTATGAAAGGAAGCATCTTGTAAAAAAATAGATTCTTGGCCTCACTTTGTTCACTAACTAACTCAATATACCATAACATAAATGACACATCGAATACAACTTGAGAAAATATATAAATATAAGACAAGGCACATTCTGAAAAAATATTTAATAAAAGTCAGTCATACTGTTGTAGCATACAACTCTGCAAACTAGGAGTGAATACACCAAGTCCTCATAGAGATCAAGTGCATCCCATTATTTTAGAAAATTTTTTAAATTTAAATTAATATATTAAGAAAAAATAAAATAATTTTTTTACGTACATATTACTTTTAAAAAAAGAAAATTTTGGATACATATTATCAAATTTCTAGATCCAACCGCTGTTACCAACTTCACTGGCAGACAAGTAGGCAGTTCCTGTGAAGATATCACTGGATCATATGGATACATTGAGTGGATTAGTTATTTGTTAAATGATGAGCATAAGCCAGTTCAGTGTCACGTAATATATAAATGGTGTAATGTCAAAAAAAAATCATAATGATTAAATAGTCACTTTAATTCATTTTTTTGGAGCATTTTAACTCAGCATTTCATTTTAGGATAAGAAATTTAAAGTATGATTAAATACTCACTTTGATCCCTATTCTTTCTTGAAGAACATTTTGGCTTTTACTATTTCATTTTAGGAAAAAGACTCAAATTTTGGAGTATTGATTGTTTGTAGAATAACAATTTCCATCCACGGTGGGGCCTTTTCGTCCTAAAATAAAACGTTACGATTAAAATGCTCCAAAAAAAGAATAGATATCAAAGTAATTATTTTGCTAAATGTTCGATGTATCCTTTTACACTATGCCAATATAAATGTTACAAAGAATTAGGGTCACAATTAAGAGTATTAATAGCAATTTTATAGTATTGGTACTGTATGAATGTAAAATCGATAACCATAATATGAATTTGATACCAACTCCCTATATTGCTTAAACTACCCAACTAGTCGATAAACTTTATATTATTTATGATTGGACCACCAATATTGCTGAAATTACATGAGATTAATAATGATGGCCTCAATTGATGACTTGTTTGTATATTTGTCCATAAAATCATAATTACACTATTTGATTTTTTTGATAATGAATTAGAGTTAATAAAGTTATAGTTACGATTTCAATACGATATTGTAATATAATTGGTTTGATTCTCAACTAGACTGAATTGAGAGTGTTATTGGATTAGTGCATTTTGAAAATTTAGACCCCCATCAAAGGAAGAGAAACCCTTTGAGAGAGAGAGGAAAAAGATACAAAAGGAGAAGAACAAAAAAACTAATATATATATATATTTAAAGCCTCACGAAAATGGTGTCATTTTCGGAACACCCGATCAAGGACTTGCGATCGATCTGGATCCAGAAAAGGATATGTGTATTTTTTTATATTATTGGGTAAATTATTTTTACAGTCCTTTCACTTTTTATATGTAATCTAATTTATTCTTTTTTACAATTTCTTATTATTTTAACCATTTCAATTTTTAATCATGTTTTTTCATATTGGTTATCATTTTTGTCCTTTAACTTTTATTTTTTATAATCTAGTCCTAATTTTGCATGAATTAATTAATATATAATGCTTTAATTGATGTTTCACGAGCTTGCAAGGGTCGCGTCTTATAGTAGAAATGAATAATTATTAATTGACTTACATGTGTACAAACTTATTGTGTACAAAAAAGATATTTAGTTAAAGTTAATATATGTATTTGATACATATACTATTTTAACTAAAACTAAATTTTTATAATAATTGTAATTATAAAATATATGTATGTGTGCGCGCACGTGTGTTTGATACATATGCAATTTTACTAAAACTAAATTATTATAATTATTGTAATTATAAAATATGTGTGCGCGTGTGCGCTCGCTCGCTCGTGTGCGTGTATTTGATACATATCTTTTTTAACTAAAACTAAATTTTTATAATTAATAAATTATAAAATATATGTGTGCGTGTGTGTATGTGTATGTGTATGTGTATGTGTATGTGCGTGTGCATGTGCTTGTGGGTGTGTGTTAGAATCTAATTAGAATTGAAATAGGTTCTTTATATTTAAAGGAGAGATAATTATTGTATTTAGTTTAAAATAATATATATATATATATATATATATATATAATTTTATCTAATTTAAGTTGAATTAGGTTGTTTAAAGGATGTATAAAGGCATAAGGTCCAGTAGTTGAATTATGTATTGTGCATTAAAATCTTTAATAGTTAGAGAATAAAATTGTTCATTTCAATAGGGAGAATTGAATAGAGGTCGAGACACAGTCGTATTAATTTTGGAATCGATATTCTGTGAATAGAATCAAATTCACAACGCAACTATATGGCTTTAGATTAGATATTTTCAGGTTTAAATAGGTAATTTCTCATCTCATTCACGTTGATTCGTTAATCATACTTGGCTCTCTAAAAGATTACACTAAATTAATTTTTTCAGTACACCATGGGATATACGGACAGATCCAACAATTGAGTAACTAACATTGACGAAGTAAAAACTACTAGTTGGTATGTCTCCACATTAGGTGGAGCATCTATTTTGTGAAAGTTTGTGAACCAGACATGTGTTACTCGCTCCACTATAGAGTCAGAGCTTATTTCTCTTGACCTAGTTGAGCAAGAAACCGTGTAGCTCCAAATTTAATCAAATAAAATCTTTTATGTGTAAAATCGCCTCCTTTGGTGTCTATTACGTGATTCACAAGTATCAATTTGTGTAGCTCACAACCAATTATACTATGGTAAGAAAAGATACATTCATATAAGGCATGAGTCCATTAGACATTTAATAAGAAACAAAGTATTCTCTTTAAAGTATGTGAGGTAAAAAAAACCTTGCTGATCCACTTACCAAATGATTAATTAGAAAATTGATTTGAGATTCATGGAGGGAATGAACCTCAAGTATGTTATTTTAGGAATTCATGTGGATAACTTAGTTTTCGAAGTTCCATAAGTTAAACTAAGTTATGGAAAGATCTATGTGTACATTCATGCTTATCTTTGTGACGAATAATATACATGCACCAGGTTAAGTCTTTGCTACTAATAAATTAAAAGCTTGTATTTTGGGCGGTCCTAGTGAGAATGAGTTGATGAATTTAGCGACATAAAGGATAAATAACTACTCTTAATGAATTCATATCCGAAATTATTTGGTTGGTCTTATTGAAAAGGGCTTGATAATTCATTAATTTGAAAATAGAGTTCATACTCCATTGCTGGAGTGGTTATATCGAGAAGGACTTAATGAATTCATGGTTGATTTTTCATTCTCAATGAATTCATATCTCAAAGTTTGAAAGGTTCTTTGTAAAAGAACTTGATGCGTAACATCTTGCTTTATGGGTTAGGAGTTCGGGCCAACCCGAGGGAGGATCTAATAAACCTACTTGACTTGTTTGAAACCCATGTCCATTTATAGAATAGTTGGGCTTAGGATGAACCCATTTAAGTATACCTAGGGGTGTCTTTGAAACAAGGATAATTGAAGAATACCAAATTGGTTATTAAACCCTAAACTATTTTTGAAATCTAAATTCTCATTAAGACGATGATGAATACGAGCAAAGATATATTTTTTTTTCACTATTCCCTTTTCTTATTCTAGCTCTCTTTTCTTATCTTCTTTGGCCGTGATAAGAAGCTTAAAGGTGAAAGTTTTATTGTTCCCCAGCCCTATGTCAAATCTTTTAAGGTAAGAAAGGTAAACTACACATCTAGAGCTTCAATTCAAACCTACTTTTTCATGGTTTGGTTATGGTGGGCAAGGTGGGGGTTTTAGAGGGGTTTGGAAATTCTAGGGCTCTTAGGCATTCTAAATCCATTCCAAAGAGTTTAGAATCATGTTTGTACTCATTATAAACCCCTAAGGAAGTTAATAACCCATTGTTGTGTGTATTTTAGTGAGAGAAGTGCATGCAGGCTCCAAGGACATAGGTAAAGAGAAAAAAGTGATTTGATGAGCCTTGAGTTTTTTTCTTAGTCTCCAGGTGTAAGGTAACACATGACTTTTTTTTACTACTTGTAAGTCAACATATGTAGTTTTAGTGCATGTATGAGTTATGAAGCATTTGGGTGCATTTGGTGGTTTCAAGCAAGAAAATGGGAATTTGTTGTTATTCATTCATGAAAAAAATATGGGTCAATAAGACTGTGCATTGACTATTGATAATTGAACAAATTAACCGTGAAGAACCGATACCCACTTTCAAGGATTGATGATTTATTTGACCAACTTAAGGGAGCTAGAGTATTCTCTAAGATTGATTTAAGGCTATGTTACTACCAGCTAAAGGTTAAAGAGGCCGACATAGCAAAGATTGCATTTAAGACCTGATATGGACATTATAACTTCCTAGTGATGCCATTCGTCCTTACCAATTCCATGGCCACATTCATAAATTTGATGAATATGATATCCCAACATTACCTAGATCAATTCGTAGCCGTATTCATTAGATGACGTCTTGGTGTACTTGCTTTCAGAGGAGGAGCATGATCGTCACCTCTGTATGGTTCTTCAGACCTGGAGGGAGCGCCAATTGTATGCGAAGTTCAATAAGTGTGAGTTTTGGCTATCAGAGGTATCATTCTTGGGGTCATGTAGTGTCCACCGAGGATATCCAATTTGACCCTTAAAAAATCAGAGTCGTAGTTGAATAAGAGCCACCGAGGAATGTGTCCGAGGTGCGTAGTTTTCTAAGACTTCCTAGTTACTACCATCATTTTGTGAAAGGTTTTCCATGATTGTCGCCCCAATGAAAAAGCTACTGCAAAAGGGAGTACCTTATGTTTGGGATGAAAAATGCCAACAAAGTTTCGAAAGGTTAAAGAACATTTTGACTCATGCACTGATGTTGACTCAGTCAGAGTAAGGAAATGATTATATCGTGTTTAGCGATGCTTCGCTAAACAGTTTGGGTTACATACTAATATAGGAAGGTAAAGTGGCTGCATATGCATCCTGACAGTTGAAACTGGATGAATGCAATTACCCCACTCATGACTTAGAGCTAGCACCAATGATTTTTACCTTGAAGATTTGAAGGCACTACCTCCACTACAACAAAATTTTATATTAGTGGCATCTAGATTACTGTCACTAAAACTTCAATTTATATCACTAGATGTATTTTGTGACGTAAAAGTCAATGTCATGACGATCGTCACCCTAAGTGTGTCACTAAATGTCAAAAGTGACGATGTATGTGTTATCGTCATGTATTGTTAAATATATAGTGACGCTAATGGATAACGTCATAGTTTAATTTGCATTCAGTGACAATTACTTTTGTCAGCAAATGATGTATATTTTCGTCATTAATAAATCATATCGTCACCAATAACACAATAATTTCATTGTATACGTGATGAAAAGAAAATTATCACATTGTTAGTAACGTAGTATATCGTCACCTAATAGTAGCATGGATGACATTTATATATAACGTCACTATATAATTAATATTCAATGACAACTAATTATGTCACTAAATTATGTAAAATTTCGTTATTAATGATTTATATCGTCACAGATAATACATTAAAATCAACCTATATGTGACGAAAGAGATATTGTCACATTTTTAGTGACATAATATAAATGTTACCTAATAATATTATGAATGACGTTTATGCATAACATCATTTTATAATTTATATTCTATGACAGTTGGTTACGTCACTAAATTAAATAAGATTTCGTTATTGATAATTTATATTGTCACAAATAATGCATTAAAATCAACTTATATGTGACGAAAGATATATTGTAACAAAACACAAATAATTTATATTCTCTGACATTTTTAATGACAATATATATTAAAATAATTTTTTTTATACAAATCTAAATAAAAAATAAAATAGTTCACTTATTGCAAAATAATAAGATTTAAACAAATATTTCACTAAATACATAATATTTTCATTTCTATAAATATAAAAATGTTTAAATGTTTACAGAAAATAAAAATAATATGATAATAATATGACTTGTAGAATATTTCGTGGTAACAATCTCAATCCAAACCTTGAGTCGGTTGTGGTTCTGTTGATGTTGAGTTTGTGGTATCATTTGAAGCTACAAATTAAAATAACTAACATTAGTTACTACAATTAATAATATATAATAATTTTTATTTTATTAACTATATTGTTTACCTGAAAAGGTGAATCTTTGATGAGATCAAACGGTGAAATTGTTTACCACCTATCATTGATGTCTGGTCCAAGAACTTCACCACCCATGTCTTCTCTATCATTCATAGACGAGGTTGATGAATTTTCAAGTAGTTGTTTCTCAGTTAAATACATCTCAGCCATATCTTCAGCATCATCTAGCAAGTGCTCCAATTCATCCCTTACCTGAGAATAAGTATATACATAAGTTTAGAATTGAAAATGGAAGAAAGAAAAAGAAACAAAAAATGGAAGTTAAAACAAATGCATTGTTCAATTGATTGATGTCAACTCGGCTCAAATGTCACACATGACATTCTGCATGGTTATGTTTAAATACAAAACTGCACCGGAATAAAACAATAACCAAAACATAACGAGTAAAACAGCGTGATGGTAACAAAAAAGTTCACAGACAAACTAAGAGAGAGAGAGTTACTAACTTCATTTTCTAAGCAGCTACAAGCAGCTTCAAGGCATGCCTCCAATGCAACAAACTCAAATGGGAGAATCTTGGAGCCATTTGGGTTCTCAAGACTCTGTTTCTCTTCTGATTTACCTTCATCATCCAGGTTCTGAGGCTGTGAAAACCTTGATGACAAATTTTGAGAACTCGATCGAATTATGTAGTTGGAATCATCAACCGCACCTTCCTAAAGAAGAAAACTAAACGATTTGGCCAATGAATATGAAAAAGAATCAGTTGTAGAGCCTAGTAACAAAATGGAAATTGGTAGAGAACCAAGAATGAACCAGCAGGAGCTGATATTGACTATTTTCATGACTCAATTTTTTTCTGTAAGTACCGGAGACTAACACTTTGAAATATGTACAAGGACATGACCCTCCAAGAACACTCCATATACAAGGAGGAACTTTTTAAAATTTAAGCATTCAGTGTGGGCACATACCCGTACCCATCACACAATTGAATCCGAGTAACCTAGGATATTGAGCTATAGCAACATGACTGACTACTTGCAACTAGAAAGAAGGTAAATGAGCTCGCAAAGCAGCAGCTGGCAGCTACTGAGCTTATCACTGACATTCTGAGAGCTGCCAAGCTGATTATTAGTTACGAAAATAGAGTGTAACCACCAGCTGAGCTAGCAGGTATCTATAAGTTAAGTCAATAAATTGTGACAGGATAACAGTTAACTTATTATCACTAAATTCTAGAAGGCAATCATGTTGTTGAATTCCACTACGTTACTTATACTCGGAGGCGAGTGTTGATTTGAATGCAATTATGAAGGAAAGATATCAATTTCTGTATTTTCTCCCCTAAATTATCAACTCACACATGATTTTACCTAATTGAAATAAGAAAATTTTATCGATGCAAAAATAAAGCAGGAAAACAAATAAGAACCCTAAATCAAAATGCCATGATAGAACATCAACTAAACAAATATATATATAACTAAAGAAATCAAATTAATAAATAACGAACCTGGACTTTGGTTGCTTGAAAATGGCACAAAATTCGGCTCTGAATCTCATCAACAAAGGGGGTAACCGAAGGATCCTTAGAATTCAAAAGCAAAACCTCTTGCGCTGTGATGATTGCCTTAATATTTTCCAAGTTAATCACGATCGCCCTTTCGCGACCCAGAATCGTAGACGGGTACGACAGAAGCGGGTCCAATATCCGAAGATCTCGAGCGGGTAAACCCGTGCGTCTCATGATTGCATGTTTTTCGGCCTCTACCATCTAGTGTGGCACGTCGAGTCCAGAATAAGCCATGCCTGAACACCGGTTCCCTTCTTCCGATGACCAGTGTCACACCCCAATTGGTGGGGTTCGTTTTTAATTGAATATGGGTTTAGAGGACTCTAAAATTCACGTGAATTCTATCCATTATTTAGTGATGTGAATTTGTTTATTATTATTATTTTATAATATGAAAAATGGAGAACCACATGTTTGAAATATATTTTTGGGATGAATTGGTTTTAATAAGAGGATTTGGAAGAAACCTAACCGACTTCAAAAAAAAAAATTATTCATTCCCTATCTTGATCTAGAGCATGAACCAGTGAGTTCACCGGGAATAATAGAGCAAACAAATCGATCAAAAATAGTGTAAACGAGAGCAAAGTTCGACGAAGCTTTTGGGTTTTGGTCCCGATGATCTGGGCCACCGTTGGGAAATTCCAGCAATGAAATTGTTCTTAACAACGAGATGACCATCATACCTCGGAAGCAACACCATCCAACGGTGAAGGCAAAGAACGGAGAGGTTGAAGCTCATCGCATTCGATATTTTTATTGTAGATCTACAATCGTCCATCGTGAGTCTCGATCAATAGAGGCAAGATCCGTGACGAGGAGGGTGAGACGAGTTTGATGGTGTACTTTAGGTCCCGAACGACGATCGATGGCGCTAAGCAACGTGGTTGTCATCGGTATTTTGATTTTCAGTCAACCATTTTCGTCCTATTTTCAGAACACTGGACGAAGAGTGTTAAGGAAAAAAATGTTACTTGAATTATAATAAGAGAAAATCGCCTCAGTGACCAAAAATACCTTATAATATACGATTTTAACCAACTCTTTTTGGATTTGCCAAAATGACCAACAAAATCGCAACGCGAAATAAAAATCGCAACGCGATCCCCAGAATCGCAAAACAGTTTCCAAAATCGCAACGCGATTCTGGAAAATCGCAATGCGATAGTACAAATTCGCATTGCGATTTTCAAGAATCGCAACGCGAATATGAAAATCGCAACGCGAACACATAAATCGCAACGCGTATCCGTAAAAATCGCAACGCGTATCCGTAAATCGCAACGCGTATCCGTAAATCGCAACGAAAATACGTAAAATCGCAACGCGTATCCGTAAATCGCAATGATAATCCGTAAATCACAACGAGAATCTGTAAATCGCAACGATAATCTGTAAATCGCAACGATAATCCGTAAATCGCAACGAGAATCTGTAAATCGCAACACTGAAATTTTGGGTATATAACTACACAACAGCAGCAAATCATAAACTAAATCCCTAAATCGTAACTCATTCCATCTCCATCTATCACTCTCTGCGGCGACATCCGTTCCTATATCCAACGACATCCTTCCCAATCCGGCAACAGGTTTTAGTTTCGTAGCTCGTCTGTTTAGTAAATTAATTTACAACCATGAAATCATCTAATGTCATGGGAGAATGTTCATGGTGTTTTACAATATATGCCTTTACCCATGAATCTTCAACTAAAATTGTCATTAAAAAAGTTAACTTATGAAACTCTAATGCTACGTGTTTCAAAGAAATTGAATTTAGAGCCCCTAAGTGGATTTAGGCTATCTTATCAGAGAAATGGTAAAGTTTATTTGTTAACCGGCAATGAAGATGTTGAACGATTCATTGCTTACATTAGTGTTTCATAAGATGATGTTACATTGTATGTTGTTGAACCTAGAAGTAGTATTGTTGGGTCAGTAGCGGGTAGTAATCAACTAAGTTTTTCTCAAAACCCACAACCTTTCTCTAATCCAAATCCCAATCAACTTTCAGCACCAAATTCCGGTTTTCGTATTGACCAGTTAGACGATGATGAGCCAACAGAAAAAATTGTGAGTACTAGTCAGTATTCGAAATTTGGTCTTGGTCAATACCCGGACTTTGATATTGGTCAATACACGGACTTTGATATTGGTCAATACACGGATTTTGATGATGTTTCAGAAGAAGAAACAGACCCTGCGTGTAATGATTTTGATATTGGTCAATACCCGAATTTTGATGATGAAACAGCCGTTGCCGAAGAAGATATTGTTGATGATAATGAGGAGGAAGTTACGACTGTGAATGAACATGTTGAACATCCATTCTGTAATTCATATAATCCTGAAGAAGAAAAAGAAGAAGAAAAAGTCCCTGAAGAAAAGAAAATGCCACGGGAGTATAACTGGAATATGCCAGAATTACTTCAGATACCAGAAGAAGAGTTGGTAAAGAAAGCAGTTGATTGTTACACAAAAGTTATTCGTATCAAGAAAGATGATTGTTTTGATACAAAGGAAGACTTGAAGATAGCTTTGTATACGAAATGTGTGGAAGATGGCTATCAACTAAAAGTTAACAAATCAAGCAAAGATCGTTGCGAAACAAGGTGTATGATTGACAAAAACTGTACATGGCGTATGATTGCAAAGAGAATAAAAGATTGCGAAATGTTTCAAGTTAGGACTTTTATTGATAAACATACATGTTCAAGAACCCAAGTTTTTCCTCACCATAGACAGGCAAACAAAAAGGTGTTGGGTGGTTTTCTGGCTGAGTTACTGTTTTTGAATGGCAGGGTATATCGGGGACATGAAATTATGACTGACATGAATGCTCGGTTCAAGATTAGTATATCATATTCTCAAGCTTGGAGAGCCAAATGTTATGCCTTGGAATTGTTGAGGGGGTCGCCAGAAGCATCGTTTGCCCAACTGCCGGCTTATTGTCACAATTTAAAGCTGAAAAATCCTGGGTCGGTAACTCATATCAAAACAGATAGAGATGGACGCTTTGAGTTGCTGTTTATCGCCATTGGTGCTACGGTTAGTAAATCAATATAATTTTGTTGACTCATTTTTGTTAGTTACATGCATTTCACATTTAAATGATTATATTTCTTGTGTTTATTATTTTGTAGATTCGTTCGTTTATTACTTGCATGCGCCCAGTTATTATAGTTGACGGAGCACATTTGAAAGGTCGATACCTTGGAGTAAACTTATTAGCAGTAGCCATGGATGCTAACAATGGGGTATTGCCAATAGCTTACGGGGTTGGCAAATCTGAAACCTCTGATTCATGGACATGGTTTATGGGGCATCTTAGGGATTGCATAGGTCCTATTAGCAATCTGAAAATCATATCCGATAGGGCAAACTCAATTGACAACGATGTTAGAAGGTGTTTCCCAGATGCTTTTCATGGACTTTGTGGTGTTCATTTGTATAGAAATCTAAAATCAAGGTCTGCTGGTATAAAAAAGCACAAATGGACATACTGGAAGGCTGTAAAAGCTTATCGGGAAGTGGATTTTAATAAGCATATAAACTGTTTAAGACGTGTTTTGCCTCAGTGTGCTCAAACACTAGAAGATGTCGGGTTTGAAAGATGGTCAAGAGTACATCAACTTGGAGCAAGATATGGTTTCATGACGTCTAATAGTGCAGAATCAATCAACGCTCTAAGTCGTCATTCCCGGAAATTACCCATTACTATGTTAATGGAGTTTTTTCGAGCCTCTATTCAACAGTGGTACTACAAGAAAAGAAACCATGCAGGTATTATTTCTTTGAATTCGTAACTTATCATATATTTTACTAAGTATTGTTTATTTAAATTTACAAGAACATTGGAACATCGTGTTACACCATGGACTGAAAAAAAGATAACGAAACGTGTTGTGAAGTCAACGTCATGGAGAGTTGAACCATGTTCAAACACTTTGTTTCAAGTACTGGATAATAACTTAAATGGGCTGGTCGATCTAAATGCAAAGACGTGTAGTTGTATGAAATGGCAAACATCTGGTTATCTGTGTGGCCATGTTATAAAAGTTGCTCTTCATTTAAACCAAGATGATTCAAGCGCATACGCTATGGATTGCTACACTACAGAAGTTTATCGACAAACTTATGCTGAGATTGTCTACCCTATTCCACATCCTTCTGAGTGGGACATACCAGATGACTTACAAATAGTTTTGCCACCAGCCATGGACAGAAGGCTACCTGGCCGACCAAACAGTCACGATCGTATACCGTCTAAGGGTGAAGAGAAGAAGAGATCGACATGTAGTCGGTGCAAGGAAAGTGGTCATACAAGGTTGACATGTGGATCACCAGTGCCATCACAATCATCTTTTCCTCTACCAAAATATGGATCCTCATCAAAATCCAAAGCTCATATGGTTTCAAGCAAAAGGCAATCATCTTTAAAATCCCAATCACAACTGGCTTCACCTTTTGGGACTGTTAACTTAGGTGATTTTTAAATGCAAACGTTGTATTATGTGGATTTTATTTGTGAACTTTTAACATTTTCAGTTGAATTAATGACTCATGCAAACCATTTTGACTTAAACAACTCTTGTTATTCAGTTGTTATCACTTATTAGGCATGCATTTGACTATCGCAACACGGAAATTACAATCGCAATGAGAGAATCGCAATGCGAAATGAAAATCCCAACATGAAAATCGCAATGCGAAAATGAAAATCGCAATGCGAAATGAAAATCGCAACGAGAGAATCGCAATGCGAAATGAAAATCGCATTGCGATTCTCTCGTTGCGATTTTCATTTCGCATTGCGATTCTCTTGTTACGATTTTCATTTCGCATTGCGATAGTCATTTTTGCCTTCAACATAATGCAGATTGAAATCAACAAAATCAACCATTACATTTCAATCAATTAAACAAGCACAAATAAGAATTATGTTCGCATCAATTAAACAAATCAACTTTTACAAATCATCTTTTACAAATAAATTAAACAATCAAAAAATAAGCAATAGTTCTTATTTCCTCATCTACTATTGAATCAACTTTTACAAATCATCTTTTACAAATCAATTAAACAATCAATCTATCTCTTCCATGTGAGTACTTTATTCCAACCATGTGACAAGTGTGACAACCCCATCAACTCACAACTCAGCTCTGAACTCAATCAATATTGTCTTTTAGCTTGATGGTTCATAAAGCATGTTACTTGAATAGTATAAATCAGTTATGCAATTTCCATGTTCAATTTAACGCTGCATTTCAAATTCATTTCATATGTAATTGGAGTTTGAATTTAAATTTCAATTTGAGTTTGAATTTCAATATAAATTTCGGCTCCACTATAAATATTAGCCCAAGCCAATATGCATGTTATCATTGATTATTCCTAATTTCCATTGTTTTTTTTTCAACTTTAAACGCGAGGTAAATCTCGACTATCGTATTTTTTGGTCAACTTTAAAGCGTCAGAAATGTTTCGGGCGTATGATCTGGGTGGTATATGAGAAATGCAACAAATGGCAACTAAAAATGGTATCTGAGTACCACCCAAATCATAAGTCCGAAATGCTTCCGATGCTCATCAAAATCCAAAGCTCATATGGTGCCAAGCAAAAGGAAATCAAAATCCAAATCTCATATGGTGCCAAGCAAAAGGAAATCAAAATCTACAACTTGAGTTTGAACATTGATATGATCTGTTCAGTTGTTATCATGTTGGGATTTTCTCGTGTTTGATTTTTTGGATAGTTGTTTTCTTGCTTCTTCAAGTGTCCTTAGCTTGTATTTATAGCTTGGAATGTGTTTGATGTTGTATATACCTTGATGTTGTATGTTGCGATCAACGCGAAAGTCAAATGGAAATGAAAATCGCAATGCGGAAATGAAAATCGCAATGCGGAAATGAAAATCGCAATGCAGAAATGAAAATCGCAATGCGAAATGAAAATCGCAACGAGAGAATCGCAATGCGGAAATGAAAATCGCAATGCGAAATGAAAATCGCATTGCGATTCTCTCGTTGCAATTTTCATTTCCGCATTGCGATTTTCATTTCGCATTGCAATTCTCTCGTTGCGATTTTCAGTTCGCATTGCGATTCTCTCGTTGCGATTTTCATTTCGCATTGCGATAGTCATTTTTTCCTTCAACATAATGCAGATTGAAATCAACAAAATCAACCATTACATTTCAATCAATTAAACAAGCACAAATAAGAATTATGTTCGTATCAATTAAACAAATCAACTTTTACAAATCATCTTTTACAAATCAATTAAGCAATCAAAAAATAAGCAATAATTCTTATTTCCAATCATCTACTATTGAATCAACTTTTACAAATCAATTAAACAATCAATTAAACTATTGAATCAACTTTTGCAGCCATACATCATTTTCACGCAGTTCACTTCTGAGATTAACCTGCAGAAACCAAACATTTGCTCAAACAACACTTTCTACACATCTAAAACCTACAAACAACAAATTATTGAATTCTAGGTACTTAACCAAACATTTTCAAACCAAAAGCCTATAAACTTACCAATTGTTTATGGACATTTTTATAACGCGGATGCAGGTAGGCAGCGTCTCGTATATATCGATTTAGCCATATAATGCCGAAACCACAAGCCTACTGCAGCTCTATCTCTATCGGTGGGAGGTAGATACTTGGTGCTTCCCTTCGTCAAACGCTCCAACGCCAAGCATACGAGAGGACCACAATCTCCTCTGGCTCCTTCCGTTTGTTGTGGTGCGGTCTCATCTCTGATAACTGTAATATTGAGCTTCTTTGGCTTCTTGTTTCCAGAACGAGTCCAATAATTGATCGCATCCAAGAATTTAGCCAAATGAGAGCTCCATCCCTTAATAATATCTCTTAAATCAGCCAATGATATGTAATTTATCATGCTGTCATATACTATTGTCTTAAGGGATGGGAGCTGAAGCTCGACGAGAATCCAATGTTTACGTTCCAAAACAGGGATAAACACCTGCAATCATAAGTAATAATTCATTCATTTGCGCACTTATTTCATAAAACCTTTAAACTCAATCTAAAATAAATACTAACCTTATCGACCTCCCACCATGCAGGATAAAGTTTAGCTTGTCCATTGCCCAAATCAAATGATTCATCTCGTTGATTCTTCAAGTGAACGGCGTTAAAAGACGTCGGCATAATTGTATATCGTATATTTTTATTTTTCTTAAGTTTTCTTATTATTATAAGACGTGTCACCCACGCATCGATATGCTGTTTTACAAAAAAAGACATATATTAGTGACTTACATAAATTTTAAAAAAATTAATCAAATTGAAATATAAGAAAAATATAAGACTTACCCCCCATCGAAATAGCCATTGTCTTCGACCCCTAATAATACGCCCCACCAAGACCGATCAAGCAACAAATAGATATCATCGGTGAGCTTGCATATGTCAGTGAAACACCCCTGGCTCCGCTCATGTAGATAAAAATCAACTGCGGTCTTAGCCCAAAGGGTGTTATCCAGAATTGTGTCTGGTAGTTGTCTCCTCTCCACTTCCGATACCGGAATGGTACTGGCCGGTAACTTATACGAGAGCCAACTCTCATCCATCATGTCCGGCACATCAGAGGGTTTCTCAAGAAGTCTACATATGACGCCATGTGAATCGAGCTCTTGAATGGTGGGAGGGACCTCTTCAATGATGATAGTGGCCTCTTGAACGGTGGGAGGGGACTCTCGAGGAATGATAGGGGGGGCCTCTTCAACGATAGGAGTGGACTCTTGAGGGATGACAGGCGAGTCGGGCTTCTTCTTGCGGTGTCTTCGCACTATTGGGGTGTACGGAGACTTAATAGCACGTGCACGCTGTCTGATGCGTGAACTCCGTCGTGCAAGCATAACCCGACGTAAAGCATCCACTTTATCGGGCCGCTAAATAATTAAATACAAAAATCAGTAAATAAACAGACTTGATATTTAAACAGTGAAAACAAAGACAAATATGTTTCAAACTTGCATTGTATTCACCCAAGTCATTATTCTATCATAGTTCACAAAATGCATCAGATAACAAAGAAAAATATGTTTCAAACTAATACCCTGAAGTTAGTATTTGTCTTTGTTTTGTCTATTGGTTGAAGTAATGCAATCCATTCAAGTTTCAATTTGCAGAAGAAGAAATAGTTTACTTTCGCAACACGAAACTTAAAATCGCAACGCGAAATGAGAATCGCAACGAGAAACCAAAATCGCAACACGAAACCAAAATCGCAACGCGAAATGAAAATCGCAAAGACAGAATCGCAATGCGAAATGAAAATCGCAACGAGAGAATCACAATGCGATTTTGGTTTCGCGTTGCGATTCTGTCGTTGCGATTTTCATTTCGCGTTGCGATTCTCTCGTTGCGATTTTAAGTTTCGTGTTGCGAAAGTAAACTATTTCTTCTTCTGCAAATTGAAACTTGAATGGATTGCATTACTTCAACCAATAGACAAAACAAAGACAAATACTAACTTAAGGGTATTAGTTTAGCAGAATTGGTAGCAACCGAACAAATTTACTTTCAACCAAAAGACAAAACAAAGACAAATACTATTTCACAGTGTTAAAGAATACACAGTTTAGCAGAATTGACAGCAACCGAATAAATTTACTAAACAATCTAAGTGAAATGGCTAATCTAAGTGAAATTACGAGTAAATTTATCATCAAGTTAAATATGGAAAATCTTAAACTTACCTCGTTGCGTAGAGTATGAACCTCATTCTACAACGATACTATCATCTCACGTAGAGCGGCAACCTCACCACGTAAAGTTGACACCTCCACACGCCATGCACCATCGTTATCGCGTAGAGTACCGATCTCCTCACGCAAGGCATTGACCTCATCACGTAACTCCCTTGACTCATCCCGTGGAGGTAGAGAACAGGGAGATAGGAGTCGTGGCATCTTTGCCGGTCGCCTATCATGAGGTGATGGTGGAGAAGAGGCTCGATGATGTGACGGGATAGGTGATGGCTCTCGTTCTAGAGGTGTATAGTCGGGTCGATCAGGTGATGGCTCTGGGTGAGGTGATGGCTCTCGAAGTGGAGGAAGTGGATGCTGCTCATCATCCGTGCCATCAAAAAAACTCTGACTAGCTTGCCACCAATCAGTGGCAAGCTCTTCCTCCGTGGGTGTCAGTCTTTGTAATGGAATGTTGGCCTCCTAACAATATAAAAACTCAAACAAAGTTAAACGTCTACTATTAATAACTTGTTTATATTTATGAAAGTATTTGTGTTAACTTACATTATTTATTGTCGCATATGGTATTAAGTCTTCCCAATCCAACAGATTTTTCCTCTTCCAGGAAATAGCCCTGGGAATATCATTTGACGTTTTTATTGCATATGTACGCATGCTGGGGAAAGCCTCGAATATCCAAATCTACAAACAATATAATAACAAACATTAGTAATTGTTAAATAATTAATTATAATTTTAGAAACATTATATAGAAATTCTTACCTTAAAGGCCCAAACAAAGCCTGACAAAGTGTATTTCGACCCATCGCCACACAAACTTTTGCGGTCATCAAAGGCAGTAGACAACTTAGTCCAGGTAGCTTTCCATATATACGAACCCCACGGAAACAGATTCCATGCATTCAGGTCCTCTACCAATATTATTAGCTCCCGAGGAATAGGTTGTCTGGCCTCTCTGCCTAAAAAGCCGGCATACAAAAGTAGTAGAAGGCATACTCGGACAACATTGACATCATCCATCCAAGTGAAACCATCTTTCTTATTAAACAATTTCTTCAGGTCGTCGACGTGTAGGTTCGGCTTCTCCATTGACTCATCCGGAAAAACCCGGGATAACCATGATGGGCGGGCGATATGACGAGTGTACTGGCCTACATCATCGTGTCCGAATCGTAGACCAGTGATTAAGCAGAACTCCTTCCGCCCAAAACAAGTATACGCTGGTGGAAAATGAAACCATATCTATTCCTCACCACGTTGTATACTGTCGGGTAGATTTGATGTCATGGTCTGAAGCCACAAATGGGTCAAATTAGCATCTCCACCCGGATGCTGTACTCTCAGCCATGGCCCGAAGAAGGTTTCCTCAAACAATTGTCTTTGTGCAGGTGAAAGCTTCGAAGCAATTGTAGTGGCTAGGCTAACTTTATTCCTTAATGTCAATGAAGCCGAAAAAAATTTCTACAAAAACAATAAACATACCAAGTTAGATATACCAAAAACTACACTGTGAAGATATACCAAAAACAATAAACATAAAGAGTAGTAGTTTATTCTTGAAACTAAAATTTGCAACACTGTTTTGTCTTTTGGTTGAAATGAAAATCGCAACGAGAGAATGACTATTGCAACGCGAAATGAAAATCGCAACGAGAGAATCGCAACGCGAAATGAAAATCGCAACGACAGAATCGCAACGCGAAATGAAAATCGCAATGCGATTTTGGTTTCGCGTTGCGATTCTCTCGTTGCGATTTTCATTTCGCGTTGCGATTCTCTCGTTGCGATTTTCATTTCTCTCGTTGCGACTCTTCTGCAAATTGAAACTTGAATGGATTGCATTACTTCAACCAAAAGACAGAACAAAGACAAAGATAAATACTAACTTGAAAATCGCAACGAGAGAATAGCAACGCGAAATGAAAATCGCAACGAGAGAATCGCAACGCGAAATGAAATCTAAGTGAAATGGTTAATCTATTATTGAAATGACCAGTAAACTTATCATCAGTTTCAATATGAAAAACCTACAATAATGAAAAAATTTCAAAATAAAAATAATTAAAAAAACTAACCCTCGGAGGTTGATTTTCCATTTCTGAATATTGTGAGGGATTTCTGACCGTGAATGGTTGTGAGGGATTTCGCCGGAGATGGGGACGGAAATCTTCAGAGATGGGGACGGATTTCGCCGTAGAGAGTGAGAGATGGAGATGGGACTGAGTTGTGATTTTAGGTTTTAGGTTATGAGTTGCGATTACGGGATTTTCTCTTAATATTCGTTTTTGTAATTTGAAAATAAAATACGCGTAGCGATTATAATGGCGCATTAAAAATCGCGTTGCGATTTACGGATACGCGTTGCGATTTTTACGGATACGCGTTGCGATTTATGTGTTCGCGTTGCGATTTTCATATTCGCGTTGTGATTCTTGAAAATCGCAATGCGAATTTGTACTATCGCATTGCGATTTTCCAGAATCGCGTTGCGATTTTGGAAACTGATTTGCGATTCTGGGGATCGCGTTGCGATTTTTATTTCGCGTTGCGATTTTGTTGGTCATTTTGGCAAATCCAAAAAAAGTTGGTTAAAATCGTATATTATAAGGTATTTTTGGTCACTGAGGTGATTTTCTCTTATAATAATGGTAAGGATCACGTGGGTTTTGATAAAGGTGGATAATGAATGAAGGGTAAATTGCAGCTTTAGTCATCCATTTTGGTATGGTTTCGACTTTGTCCTCTAGTTTTAATAAAATTTCACACAAGCAATGATAGTTTAAATCAAATTGATTTAGTCCCTGATTTTAGTAATTAAAAATTTTATTGACTCCTAAAGTTTTTAGTTTTAACAATTAGGTCCCCAAATTATTAGTTAGATTCTAATAAGTTATTTTTATGGTGAGGAAAATTATTTGAAGTTATATTTTTACGATAGATTGTCCGTGTTCGTTAGAAAAAGATTGGAAGCTAGAAATCAAGTTGACGAGCTGGAATTATAGAGTAATATTTGGGTTTCGTTGACATCCTGAGTCCGATTCTGAAGTCTGTTTCGCCAAATTCGAACCCGGTAAGTTGGATTTCACTGATTAATCGCTCGATTCGATCCGTCTTTCGGAATTAAGCTCTGTTTTTTTATATAATTTTTGTTAATATGCATATGAGGAATTATTGGAAGATGATTTCAAGAGTGGGGGCATTCGAAGGGAAATTTTATAGTCGATCAGTATGGCATGAAAATCGAGGTAATACTTTACTACCTCTTTATGCTTTATAGATCTTGTGAATATTGGTAAATGCATGAATAAGATATTATTGGTCTCATATGTGTAGTTAATTAATTTCTACACTTGATTCGAATATGATAAAAATTCGGTAAGTGATTATAGTTCAGATGACTGTTATAAGAAATTGATGGATTGTTAGAATTAAAATTACAAGTTTTGTGTTTAGTGATAAAGGAATCTGCTTGGATCTGTATCATATAATTTATTTCATCAAAGGTAATTGGATGAGAAATTATGAGAATAATCTGGTAGGGTAAAATTACAGAAATACCCTTATGTGTTGAAAAGACAAGATTTAACCATAGAAGTTGGATAAAGGATTTTTAAAGACATATTGATCCGATAAAATTTCAGACGTGCATAAGAAATGCTAGTTTTGTTTAGAAAATTTGGATATTTGGTTTTTAAGCCCAAAGTGGTTTGTACAAAATACTAGAAGTTGTTAAGGGAATCATTTCAAGAGCAGAGAATGTTCAAGAAAATAATTAATCATATGAGCTCTATATTATTATTATTTTTGTTAAGAGTTAATACTGAAATTATCTGGTTAAGAAATTACAAAAAAAATGCCCTTGAGAGGTAAAATAATCCGAGTTGACCCTGAATGAGAAAGTACTTTGAGGATTCATACTTAACTCGATTAACTAGGAATTTAATTGCTAGGATCCTATTTTGTATGGGAAATTACTGATAATTCGTTACTAACATCTGAAAAGACATTCAACCTGAAAATCACCGAATTGAGTAAGTACATGACGAATATTTTATAGATGTTGCTCTTTTGTCAGAATTGTTTGAAAGGACTGAAGTAAATGATAAGTTTGGATTAAATGATAAGAATGGATGGAATGAAATGTTTGAAATGCCCTAGATCTATAAAATGACCAAAATACCCTTGTAATGAAAATGAATCAAGAATATCACCAAGTTTGGGAATGAATAGATATCCTCAAGCTTTCAAATGAATAGATATCCTCAAGCTTTGAAATGAATGGAAAAACGTTGAGCACCAAAATGACCAAAATGCCCTTATGGTCTATACAAAGTAAATGTATTGGATTAATTAAGAAATTCAAATAAACATGGATGTTGTACTGCTCTTTAAAGTTATGAAATGCAAATTAAGTCGGTCAAACAATGCTAGAGTTATATCAGTACTTGAATGGCATAGGTACCACTTGAATGCTAGTTCGTCTCCTCAAGTTTGGATTGATGATAATTATGGGAGTACTCAACTCAGCTCAACGATAGAGCGTATTTGATATTAAGAAGTGGATATTCGTGAGATAAATCAATCACGAATACCAAAATGATTTTAGTATATGACCAAAGTGAACTGAATAGAAGTACAACATGTATCCGAAACTCAGAGGTGTCTAAATTACTCTGGAAAACTCTGAAGTAATCGGGATAACATTAATTGCTAAATGAACCAAGCAACCTTAATGACGGAGAATTTAGTAAGTATTTGAATAAGTCTGGAAACTATGATGAGTTTACATAATGAAATATTCCTATGGGTTATGAACCACAAATCAAGTACGTCAACATTTCCTTATATAGTTGAAATATGGAAATGAAATAAAAATCAATAGAATATATGTTCATGTCCTTAAGATCTATTCGATGATGATTCTGAAGGTGATCAATGGATAAGAATTTGTTTGTATTAATGGTCAATACCCTGAAAGGGCATTGAATGGACTTGTCGACATACATTAATCAGGGAGTGGTGTAACTCGAGTTGTTTGATGATCTGATCGATTAATATAAAGGGTATATGTCCTGATTCTGCGTTTTCTCCCTTATTAGATCAAATCACTCCGGTTATATTTGATTCGCACAAGTAACACAGATGCATAGGATTCTGGATACTCCAGATTGGTTGAGTAATGGAACCACTCTCCATAAATTTGAATCTAAAATTCATTCTGTATAAAGGTTCCTGAACACTTTCATGATGCTCCTGAATTATAGTGGGATTCTAAAGTATCGATTTTAATGTCTGATTTGAACGACTAACAATTGACTCCTTTTCAATAGGACCTCGTTACTGGAATCTAATCAAAATACATCAGTTTCATGTTATCTATTTTGATAACTGCAAAATACTTCTGATAAATATTGGGATTTCTCTAGTGTGTTCCTTGTTTTTTTTATAAATTGTTTTGTTGTTTTAACATGAGGTACACTAAAATCTATGGTTACTATTTTATGGATGCATCGACTTAATGGTGATGGCTTATGGATTTGTATCACGGTATAAATTGTATCTTGGAGATACATATTTGTAAAGTACAGCTCGGATCAAGCTGTAATATTTTTATGGACCTAATGTGACTCTTAGGTAGGCTCTACGGCCCTAAGATCATTCTCGGGTAGGCCCTGCGGCCCTAAGATGTGTTCTTAGGTAGGCCCCGTGGCCCCGAACTTTCTTGGGTAGGCTCTCAGGCCCTAAGATGTTCCCTTAGGTTAACTCTTTATACGATGGTTTTAGACTACGAGTTTAAAAAGCTCCACTACAGTATGATTTATGAGATTTACTGAACTATCATTTGATTAGTGTACCTATTTTGATTTTATCATACTGTTGGAACACACTAGACATCCTATTCGATCACCTGAAAATGTGATACTATGAATGCTTCCTATGACCTAAGATCTTCACGGATTCTATTCTATTAACTACCAGTGGAACCTCAGATTATTCTGAAAATTTGTATACGTCTGATTCAATAAGGAAATTATGGCTTCCCATTCATCTGCATGTCCTTTAGCATCATTTGGTAGTTTTGTATTACTAAGCTTTCCGAAGCTCGCTCTATTACTCACCATTGCAGGTTAAAAAAATTGTACCAGTGCAGCTATCGATATCAATAAGGGAGTTCTTCCGGCGTTGCTTTCAGAGGATGGTACATGTTATTAGGGGGCATGTAATTGTATTTTGTTTTATATCTGAGTCTGAAAATCTGTTTTATTTCTAAAAGCTGATAATGCAATTATGAGTTACATGTTTTTAAAAAAAAGTTTTAAATTTTTCGTTATTTTTACAGTGGGTCGCTCCGGTAGCCCTAATGTAACACTCTAGATCAGATCGAGTTATCCACTTCGGTCTGAGGGGGTTACAACCAGCGACGGTGGTGGCAGCTTTAGCTTGATTAGTGAACGGAGCTGGTCAGGAAGAAAGGTCCAGATCGTCATCGGGTTTGGGCGGTGGCGACGTAGGTCGACTTGTCATTTTGGGCTTTATCTTTTGAGGAGCATTGGATACTGAGATTTAGCTGCAACAAAGGATCCGTTTAGTTATTTATAGCTTGCGTAATCTATCTTACGCGGTGCTGTTAAAAAAATGTCTTAGTACCCACCTTTTACCGGCACAACTTTTTAACTTCTTTCACCGTAAACAAAATGATAAAAAAATAGGGGACGAAATAAAGGCCCTTTTGTCAGAAAATTAATGATCATTAGATGTTAAACTAAAATATGATAAAATCATATTAAAGATGTATATTAAGTACGATGTTGTTCTCTAGTTCTTGCTTGATAGGATAAGTTTTAAACATCGGCTCGAAGACATAATGGAAATGGATAGTTGATCCGTATAATATAACTCAAACAATTCTTGGATCAAATTTTATTGTATCACAATCAACAGATTAATATTCAACATAGACGACCATTAATATTTTTTAATAAAAAATAACAAGTTTAGAACATATGAATAGTCATATGTCTATTTTATAATTTTTAATAATTAGAGAACTCAATAAAATAATATCATAAAGTTGAAATACCATTTTATAACTTTTAATTATTGAGATTTAACAAAGCAACACTCACCATTTGTGTGATTTACCCAAAAATAATAATTTTCCTTTATTTAATTTCTTAAATTTGATTATTTTCCTAAATAAACTCTTAAATTTGAGTACTTTTATGTAAATAATATTTATTTAATAATTATTTAAGTAAATATCATTTAAAATATAATTTAAAAATGATTTTTTTAATAAAGATAGGCCAAGTTGGTCTTATTTTTAATAAAGATAGGTCAAGTTTAAGCATATCTTGTGAAGGTGAAATTTTACATCAGAAACATTTATTTACTAAATGAAGAATTATCAATGTGAAAAGGAAACAAGACATGCACAGGTTTTTGAATGAGCTTTCCAATTAGATTGCACAATATCGAATAATAAAAGCAGCAGCGTTTAGCAAAATTTAAAAGAAAAAACTAACAATTATTTTTTATTTATGGTTTTGATATTATTTAAAGATTACTTATTAAAATAGTAAAAAATTTATCTTTAGAAATTTTAAAAGTATAAAATAATTGAAGTAAATACTATTTTTAACAATTTCATAATAAATAATTTCTCCAATGCAAAGTTTGATTCAATTAAAAATGTGTTTGGAGGAACAATAATAATCCTAAAAAAAAATTCAAAACATATACATGTTTTATAATATTAGTTTTCTTTATATATAAAAGAGTAATATTTTATATTTTAAAATTATTGATGTTATATGTATCTAAATATACTAAAATTTTATGGGTATTTCTATGATCAAGTATAAATATCTATTTTGTCTAAACACTTTGATGTAACATCATGGAAATCATAGAAGTATAATAATATATAAAAAATCATATGGTCATTTATTTTTTACGATTTATTATTTTATGTTTTACTCTAAAAAATCTTTGAATGTGAGAGAATCTAATATAGAATAATGCCAATAAAATAAAATAAACACAAAAAAATCTATAAATTGCATTATTTAATAAGGTTGTTAGATTATCTTATTTTTTAACATTAAGTGACATTTTCATGACGTATTTTAAAATCGTCATATAAAAAAAAAGATAAAAACAAATGACAAATAATTGATTTTGTCGTGCTAAAATAATTTTTTGTGACAATAATAAAATGTCACTTTTAGTGTCTTATAAAATATGACAAATTAAATTGTCACGAATAAAACTTATTAGTGACAAATGTGTAACGCCACTAATTCAAATTGAATCGTCATTATAATAAATCGTCACTAATGCCTGTTTTTCATTGGAGACGATTTTACAACGTCATTATTTTATCTAAATGTCATTAAAAGGTTTCCAACAAAAAAAATTGGTGGGAAGATTTTGGCACCAAACATATAGTGACAAAAATCAATGACCATTTTTAAAATTGTCATAAAATATATACTATTAATCAATATATATGACGAAAATAAAAAATGTCACATTATAGTATGTTTTGAGACTATATACGTAACGTCATATAGAAATTTTGTCATAAATTGACAAATTTGTTGTAATGCTCTACGGAGAAAGTGCAACATCTTCAACGAAAGTATTTACTCACGTAAAAGGAGAAAAACTTAAGGTATCATGGTTGAGTGGAGTTTCTTAAGGATTATGACTGTGTGATCGACTATCACCCGGATGAGGCAAATATAGTGGTCGACGCCCTAAGTTGGAATACAGTGTTCGATCTTAGGGCCTTGCTTTCACGCTTAAGTTTAACCAATGATGGTGGGTTGTTACCTGAGTTGTAAATTAAACCTGAGTTAGTTAAAGAGGTGAAGGAACTTCTGAGGATCAACACCCGCTTGTTGGCTAAAGTTGAACAAACTCATTGAGGTGAGGCGTCGGGTTTGAACTGAGGAATGATGATGTCTTGTACTTTTAGAGATAATTATGTTTTCTGTTAATGAATGAGTTACGAGCCAAGATCCTTGGAGAGGCACATTATAATGCATTTTTGTCCATATAGGAGGAAACAAGATGTATCAAGATCTTCGACAATTGCATTAGTGGCCATGAATAAAAAGATAAATAACTGAGTTCGTATCTAGATGTTTGGCTTGTCAACAAGTTAAGACAGGACATCAGGTTCCATCAGGATTGCTTCAGCCCATCCAAATACCGCAGTGGAAGTGGGATAGAGTGACCATAGATTTTGTAACATGATTACATATGACGTGAATAAAACACGACGTAATATGGGTCATGGTTGACCAATTAACCTAGTATCCTCACCTTCTACCAGTCCCCATGGATTTCAACCTCCAAAGGTTGGTTAGATTATACATTCAAGAGATAGAGAGATTGCATGGAGTGCCGACATCAATTATCTCTGACCGATATCCGTGGTTTACGTTGAGGTTTTGGAGAGCTCTTCACGAGGCTTTGGGTACTCGGTTGAACTTCAATATCACTTTTCACCCATAGACGGACGACCAGTCTAAGCGTGTGATCCATATATTAGAATATAGGCTTAGGTGCTAAGTGATAGACCTCGAGGGTAATTGGGAGGATCACCTACCATTAGTTGAATTTGCTTATAACAACAGCTACCAGACGAGTATTGAGATGGCTCCCTATAAAGCCTTGTATGGGATGAAGTGTAGGACACCCTTGTGTTAGATTGAGCTTACCGAAAGGAAGATAGTTAGTCCTAATTTTATTAGAGAAACTAAAGATAAAGACTGATTGATCCAAAGTCAACTATAGGAAGGTTTTGACCGATAAAGTTCATACGTAAACTTGAAGTACAAGGATATAGGATTTGAGGTAGGCAATAAAGTTTTTCTATAGGTGTCTCCTTGGAATAGAGTGCTTTAGTTTGGATGCAAAGGAAAGTTGACTCCGCGCTTCATTATGTCATATGAGACCCTCAAAAGAGTCAGATCTTTAGCCTACCGACTAGCCTTACCACAAGAGATGTAACACATCTATAATGTGTTCCATTTATCGATGCTTATGAGGTATCATTTCACCCATTCCCATGTCATTTTGATAGAACAAATCATAGTAAGCCAAGATATGACCTATGAAGAAGATTCGATAAGAGTTTTGGATCGAGAGGTCAAGGAATTGTGGAACAAGTGAATTTCGTTAGTGAAGGTCTTGTTGAGGAACCATGTAACCAAGGAAGCAACTTCAAAGACTGAGGAAGACATGCAATATCAGTATCCACATCTGTTCTATTTAAGTAAATTTCAAGGAAGAAAATATTTCTTAGGAGGGGAGAGTTGTAACGCCCCACTTTCTGGGTTAAGAGTTCGGGCAATTCCAATGGAGGATTTAATAAACTTACTTGACTTATGTGAAATCCATGTCCATTTGTAGAATAGGTGTCTTAGGATGAGCCCATTTAAGTCTACCAAGGGGGTCTTTGAAATAAGGATAATTAAAGAAGGATCAAATTGGCTATTTACCCCTAAACTATTTTTGAAAGTTGAATTCTTACTAAGAATATGATGTATACAAGAAAAGTTCTCTTTTTTCACTGTTTCCTTGTCCCTTTATTTTCTTATCTTATTTGGTTATGATAAGAAGCATAAAGGTGAAAATTTTCTTGTTCCCCAGCCCTAGTTTAAATCTTTTAAGGTAATAAGGTAAATTACACATCTAGAGCTTCAATTCAAACCCACTTTTTCATGGTAGGTTATGGTGGCCAAAGTTTGGGTTTTAAAGGGGGTTGGAATTTCTAGGGTTCTTAGAAATTCCAAATCTGTAAAGAGTTTAGAATCATATATATACTCTTTATAAACCCCTAAGGAAGTTAGTAATCCATTCTTGTGTGTATTTTAAGGAGAGAAGTGGGTGCAGGCTCTAAGGGCAAAGGTGAAGAGCAAGAAGTGATTGGGTGAGCCTTGAGTTGTTTCCTTAGTCACCAAATGCATGGTAACACATCTATAACCATTCCTTATTGCTTTTAGATCAACATTTGTAGTTTTGTTGCTTGTATGATTTATAAAGCATTTGGGGGGTTCAAGCATGAAAATGGGAATTTTTTGTTATTCATGCATAAAGTGATGACCTTTTATGATCCTTATATGCCAAATAAGCTTTAAACACCAAATATGGACATTGGGGACAACTTAGGAGGAATTTGAGAAGTTCTAAATGAGAGGAACAAACTTTTCTAGTCTAAAGGTATCGATACTATAAGAATAGTATCGATATTGTCTGTCGTGGAAGGTAAAAAACCCATAGAGTTTGTGAGGGAAGTATCGATATCCCAACAACGAGTATCGATACTATTCGTATGGTATGAATACTCGGGAACTAGTATCGAGAGTCAGAGAACCAAATAAGTAATACCCCAAAAATTTGGATAATGACCAAAATGAAAATTTTGAAAGTCTGATGGTCAAAGTAGAAAATTGGGAAATGTTTTAGGGAAATAAGTGAGAAATTTCCTAAAAAGAATTTTATTCTATAAATAGATGGTTTACTCTTGAGAGTGGAGTTTTATGGAAATCATATTTTTGGAATTTGAATTTTAGTAAAGAAAAACTAGAAAGGGTTAAAGTCCAATAAGGAATCGGTAATTCTGATCGAATTGGAATTTTACAAAAATTTGAAGGATGTTATAAATTGGTTGGAAATATTATTTTAATATTTTATATCAGATAAATTTGGTTTGGAATTGTGCAATTTTTTTAGATTTAATCGAAACAGTGAAATTTAGTGACTAAAATGCAATTTTTGAAAATTCAAGGGGAATATGATATGGATCAGGTGGATTGGTTTTACGGTTAATAGGAAGATTCTTTTAGGGCAAAAATGGAATTTCTTATTGAATAGAATAAAAAATTCCATTATAATATTATATTAAGCATGTGCTAGATCTAATTAACATTAGAATAACAATATTGGGGGAACATGTCAGCTTCTTCTTCATCAAAGGGTCGGCACCTTCCAGCTTGCAAGGTAGGTATTTTTGTTTTGAATTTTGAAGCAATCTTGTTAAGAATTAGACTTTGGTGTAGTTAGGAAAATATTCTACGTTCAATTCTCTACATTTTGACATGAATATTACTAGGGTTCATGTTCAAGTTCATCTTGAGTTGATAAAGGGGATGTTGATTCTTGTTTTTTATGGGTTTTGAAGAGTTTAGTGATTTTTAAGAATTTGTTGTAAGAAATGATGAAGAACCTAAGGATGAAGTTAAAGAAAACAGTTTAGATTTTTAATTTGGCAGTGGGTTCGCAAAATTCACTATAAATTATATAAAAATAATTTGGAATTATTTTTATATATTTGTGTTCATATATTGATCTAGTTTTGTTTAAAACCAATGGGGATAAATTTCAAGGTGCATACAAAAATATATGAATTTTTAACCGAGGAAAGGACAGAAAATTGGGACAGCAGATTCTGCAAAACAGATTCTGTTGATCAACTTTGAAAATTCACCATAAATTGTACAGAATGAATTAGAAGGATTTATTTATATAGATAGATTTGTATTTGCGTCTAGTTTTCAATGGAAGAAACGGAATTGAATTCCAGTGTGTATATCAATACATAATATTGATTCTTTAAAGGTAGTGCTAGTTGTCTGAATATGGAAAATTGATGGGTTGTTGTGTAAGTGTTGTATAATTGATATACTATGCTGGAAAATATTGTTTTGGAATTGAAATGAGTGTTAGATGTGAAAAAATATTTTGGAAGTTTGAAAAGGTTTGTGATTTAAGTACAACATTTGTATAGTTGGGGTACTTAAATGTAATTATGCTTTTGTAAAAGCATTTGAATGGTAATAATTTCAATACTGGAATTCTTGTATTGAAATTCTAAGTGATAAAATGGTGAAGGACCATTTTGTGTAAATTGGAAAAGTTGGTTCCAATGTTAAAAGGAATTAATGTGTTAAAGTATTTGGTGTGAATAGTTTGAAGTATGATTATGGAATTTATTTTGGAAATATATTTATGTTAGTACAATACTAACATATATATAGGCATGAATCTATATTTTGTACAAATCGTGATTTATACGGTGTTCAAAGCGATTCGAGTATAAAAGAAAAGGGTTATTGTGGACAATAGTGAGGCATATATTTTGAAAGATAGAAAGTGTCAAGGTGAGTGCAATACATGCATGACATTATACATGGATGTTTTATACATCATCAAGAAGACTTGTGATAAGTCGACCTTGTTTATATGAGCATGATATTATGTCATATTTTTATAAATTGACATGACATTGATATGTCACAGTATGAAATTATAATGCATTGATTATGGAAAGTGTGATATTTTACCATGAATGTTATTTTGGGTATGAACTGCCCAATGTTAAATATGAATAATATACTTTGCCATGGATGAATTGAATAAAATAGACTATATGCCCAAGTAAGTCATTGAGGGACAGGGTATAGTTGGCATGCCATAGAGTATAGCAGCTGTAGGTTTAAAATACACTTCGGTGTATATGGTGGGCACGACCTTACGTGTAATACACTTCGGTGTATATGGTGGGCATGACCTTATATGTAGCACTACGGTGCAAATATTACTCGAATACCCATGGTCCTCAGGGTTGTATATTGGGCTATTGCCTATGGTATATGGTTATGGAATAATGGCAAGTGTATTGGTAAAATAAGCTTACGAGCTTATGGATAAATGGTAAGTATATTGGTAAAATAAGCTTACAAACTTATGGATAAATGGTAAGTATATTGGTAAAATAAGCTTACGAGCTTATGGTATTAAATGGTAAGTATATTGGTAAAATAAACTTACGAGCTTATGGAATTAAATGGAAAGTATATTGGTAAAATAAGCTTACGAGCTTATGGGATAAATGAAAATTATATTGATAAGAAATTTTATGTTATTTTATCATGGAAAAAAATATTGAATATGCTGGTAACATGATTTTATGGCATTTTGAAATTGACATTGAAATTAATGCATGAATTGTATTGCACTGTATATTGTTTTAATTGCCTCACTAAGTTTATACTTAGAGTGTGATGATTTTCACGCGTAGGTAAAAAGTCAGTAGTAGAATAAAGAATTTGGAATGACATCAAGCATCGAGGAGTATATTTCAATATCAGTAAGACATCATATGGTGTAATGTTGATTTTATTAGTGGCATGTAATTTGATAATGTTCAATTTGTAATTTGGAAACAAATTGATAAATTGATAGTGATGAAAGGTTAATTTTTATTGGTTTTTATATGTAATTTTCTGAAGTATTGTAGCAGTATGTTAAAGGGGAACCGATTCCCTGCTACAGGGGTATCGATACCCCCATTGTTCACTGTTCACGGGTACTGTTCACTATTTACTATTTATAAAAAAAATCTTTTGTTTTAAATTTGTTATAATGAAACACAATTCGTATGATATGATATTTTTATAATATCATTTACCATTTTAAGAAAATAAAATTTAAATCACTTTTGAAATTGGAAATGATTTTCGAAAATTCGGGTGACATCTATAATCTGTATAGGTATAATTATACGGGTTATGGGTGTTACAAAATAAGATTCGAGTATACAATTTTGGTATCGGTATTCAAGGGAGTATTATTACCGAGGGTCGAGTATCGATAGTCCCCATAGGGTTATAGATACTGGGGTATTTTTTTCAAAACATCGAATGCAATTTTGGTATCGGTACTCATGGAAGTTTCAATACTAAGGAATGTGAGCATCGATACTCTCAGGCGAGTATTGATATTGAGATTAATTTCCAAAAATTGAAGGCAAATTTGGTATCAATACCGAGGGTAGTATCAATACCACTGGAAGAGGAAGTACCAATACCCAAGGGGGAGTATCGGTACCCACATGAAGAATTCACCTTATCTATTTAAGGGTGTATTTATTAATAATATCTTAATGATTTCATATCCCTAATTTAGGTAGTTTATGTCGAGACGTTCCTTTTAAAATCTTGGTCGATTTAAAATCGGGATTTTGTAAAAACGTTCACCTAAAATAATTTGGGAGTCGAGTTTAAAAACAATAAAATCGATTCATGGAGTCACAACCAATATTTGATTAGGGTGTGATTGGACACCCAAAAACGTATTTGTCATTTTAATAAAATATTAATTTTAATTAAAAACAATTTTAAGGTTTGTGTTACCAAAAATATGGGTTCGATAGTCGATTACGTGTGGGAAGGATTAACACCCCTACAATACTCTAAATCAGTACCTAGTTAATTAATTAGTTGTCTTTCCAATGAAACTTATAAATTCAAATGTAATTTAAATTAGGACCCCTTTTAAGCATATACAAGTTAACATCTATTTCTAGTATATACAAAGAAATAAATATAATTAATTATGTTACCAACCTCTAGAGAGAATAAGGATGTTCAATTGTTTAAAGAAACATCGGAAGTGACCTTCTTATACCTTAAGACAATCACTTACCACAATTTCAAAATAAACGGGTATTACCCTTAGTGAAATTATTTTATTCGAGTTGAGTAATGCTTACGAGGATCATGCTCGTCAAGTAAAAAAAGTCATACGTCTAAACTAATATGTGAAAGGAAATTCCTAAGAACATAGTGATTACATATATACGCACATATAAACGTATTATAAATAATTAGAAAACATTTTTATACTATTTACACGTCAATATACTAATACAAGGAAAACAATAGACGCAAATTATATAATTTATCACATTAATGCAATATAAATAAATAAATTATTTACAAACAATACACACACATATATATATACATACATAAATATAAATAGGAAAACATGATAAATTCCAAATGAAAATATACATATATTTAGACATATTTAATACACTACAACTTATAAAAAATATATCAAAGCACATAAATTAAAACAAAACCATGCATATATATATAAAATGACCAAATTTAAAGCAAATGGAAATTACAGGGGCCTATAAGACATCTATCATTTACATTTTAATTGGAAAAAATTAAATTAACAGTGACAAAATGACTATACAGCAAACCAAATCTAAAGTAAAAAAAAATGCATTTTCTGATATATAATAAACGAAGTACTAAAATATAACAAATCTAAAATTAACAACTTAAATCAAATATTTAACCCAAACATATAAATAAAACACACACTGACTAAAATATAAATACAAAAAACTTTAGAGCTTGAAATCAAAAAATTAAAAGTTGCATTTAGTGACTAAAATGAAAATGTTACAAACATTGGATGGCTCATTGAGTAGTTTACCCACATGCAAGGATTCAGAAAGCCTAACCCCAAAACCACGTAATTTCAATAAGCATATATAAGCCTAAAATCAAGGCTTAAAATCAACTAAGCCTTTCATTTCAACTCTTCTCAAAACCAAACTTGAGAGAAAATCTCTAAAAGCCCCTCTATATGGTCTCTCACTGATGAAGATAAATCGGTCGGACGTCGATCATTGGCGTATGTAACCACCATCAGTCACCGACGACGGTTGCCGAAAAAATAAAAAAATAAACCCGAATACAACCTCAAAAGCCTAGATATAGGACTTTACATTCGCACAACTCAGATTCCTGCAACGTTTGGGATTTCCGGCGAACTACAAGCTTTCCAACAATCAACAAAGCACAATAAACCCTCTCCTTTATTTTTTTTTCGTTCCATCCATGTATTTTTTTCCGATATTTTCTCTATTTTTTTAGTTTCCCTATCTTCTTTTTACTCCTTCCCTAATCTGGTTCAAACTAAACTCCTCCCCCCAATGATAAAAAAATGGACCCTTTTGATATAGTTTTGGGGGTTTGGTGAAGTTTGTTGACAAAAAGGTATTGTTGAATAACAGGTTGGTTGCATAAAATCCGGGATTAGATTTATTTTAATAGGTTTTGGTACTTATTTGATTTCCTATTCTTTGGTTAATTTTTTACTGTTGGACTTTGATTCAGTGGGAGTTGCTGACGACAGTGGCGCGGGAGTCATCGACGCAGTCCAACAATGGTGGAGGCGAGGCACGAAGGCTTTGACAACGGCAACATCTAGAGCTAATGAAAACCCTAAGGTTTTAAAACAAACCCCAAAATCACTTGGGCCAGGGTTTCCCAATGTTGGGCCTACTGGTTCCTTTGTAATTGGGCCTAATTTGGGCTTGTATAATTTTATTGGCCTACAATAAAAGAAAAAGAAATAATAATAATAATAAATTAAAAAACCAAACAAAACGATTTTCTACAGCTGCCCCTCTTTGTCCATTATTGTGTTAACAAGAATAGAGCAAAGTTAAAAAGACTACGCAGTTATGTCTAGTTCTATCTTGACATTGTCTCAAGTGAGACTGAAAACGATATTCATCTCAAGGAAGATGAAAATTTGTTTTGAGTGAAGCAATCTTCAAAGTTCAATTTTCAATGGAAACTGTCTTAAGCGAGACGAAATTTGGTTTAAGAAAAACAATCTCAAGTGAGATGAAATTTTGTTTAAAGAAAAAACAATCTCAAAGTTTGAGTTTCATGAGAAATTGTCTCAAGCGAGACAAAATTATTTTTAAGAACAATAATCTCAAGTGATATGCAATTTTATTTTAAGAAAAACAATCTCAAGTGAGATGAAATCTTAAGTGAAATGATTTTGATGTTTGATTTCGAGGGAAGCTATCTCGAGAGAGATAATGTTGATCCACATACTTAAGTGATGGAATCGAGCATAATGAAATCATGTTTTAAGGAAAACAATCTCAGGCTAGATAAAATTTTGTTTCAAGTGAAACTGTCTCAAGTGAGATAAAAAATTTATGGGAAAATATTTCAACTGAGATGAAATTTTAGTTTCAAGAGAATCTATCTCGAGTGAGACAAAAAGTTTTCAAGGGAAAATATCTCAAGGGAGATAAATATTTTGTTATGAGAGAAATTGTCTCGAGCAAGACGGAAAATGTTTGAGGGAGATAAAATTTTTGTTTCAAGAAAAATTGTCTCGAGTGTGACTAATTTTGTTTTAAGGAAAACTAACTTAAGTGAGATAAAATTTTATTTCAAGATAAATTTTATATTTTAAGAGAAACAATCTTAAGTAAGACAAAGATTTTTGAAAATTTTTAAAGATATCCCCAAGAGAGGAAAAAATCTTAAGCAAGCTGAGATTTTGCTAAGGCTAAAAATGTTTGAGTTTTGACTATTGACTGAAAACCTCACACAATCAGCCTTCTAACGGAGCATTTAAGTTGGATTTGCTATGGAGATAAATTAATCTATGTTTAGGATGATCTAGTATACTAAGACTATGTTGCCTGAAAGGATTTACTAAAGTGTTCCAAGACTATCTCTAGCACATAACCTGACAAAATATTGCTACGAGAGTACTACTTAGCGTGAACTGCAACCCTTGGTTTGTTAAACTGTTGCTACGACAATACCCCTTAGTGTAAATAGTAGAGCTAGCCTATCTACTTAAGCATTTATCACTCTTAGTCGCATGAAATCCTCTCCTTATTTCTAAGGCGGATTAGAACCTCACCATCCCAGATTAGTTCCCTTGTTCTCGTAGATCTAACCTAACTCTCTTGATATTAGGTATCAACTCCTAGAAAAACAACTATATTTTGAAAGCTCTTACAAAGACTAGGAATATTTTGCTAAGGCACCAGGCAATCTTTTAAAAGCGCTTACAGTGTCAAGGCAAAAGATTAAAAAACAAACAAAACAAAAATTAACAAAAACATACTTAATCATTCATTAACCATAAATTAAGATATCATCCAAGCATTTGCAATAGAAAATAAATTATGGTGTGGGTAACATTATCCCAAAAAGTATTCATTAAGTACAAGCATATAAAATATAAGAAATGAAGAGCAAGAGGAAGAAAAACTCCCCTAACAGAGTTCTGGATGGCACCAAGGAAAGACGAAAGGGGGAACGATGGAAAAGAGCTATTGTAGCCATCTTTCTTCAAGCCTTTCTTTTAGGGTATATGTCTCTTCATTTATGGAGGATATAATGTGCTATTTATATTGGAAACTTCTAGGGTTTAGTGCCCTTGAAATTTCCAAAGCTACCATTGAATTCACACACATTGTGTGAATAAAATGGCAGTTGACAGTGGTCCCAAATCCATAGCAGGGGTAGGGGTTCAAGTGAGGTGCCTTGGACAGCTGGCCACATGACGTCAGTAATTTTGTCTCGTACTATGTTAGACTTGCGAGAAAAAACTTACTGCGACAAAAATTATTCCTCATAGTCATTTTCTTCAGTTCCTTTAGCCTTGGCACAAAACTTTTCTTGGCAAATAAATTCTTTCTCGGTCATTTCCTATCACCTGCATCATCACAACCAACATATAACCATTCTCATCAGCATCATCAATTTAATCAAATAAACTTTGCCGCATCAAAAACTTATCCAACACAAGTAGCAAAGTCCTAAATGCATCTATATGCAAATTAAATGTTATGTCAATGACTTTTAGACAATCATAACTTAAGTAAAAAGACCTAAAATATAGTCTTTTATGGAGTTATCATACCACCAAACTTAGGTTATTGCTTGTCCTCAAGCAATTGATAATGAGAAGTAGAAAAATGAGTGTCAAGGCAAGGTAGAATTTAGGGCAGTTAGGTGATTTAAAATTTCAGCCCTCGGCAACAAGTTTGGCCTCAACATGCCAAACTAACCGATAAGGCAAATACCATTTCCTAGGTCATGATCCTTTGTTAGTGTGTGTGCATAATTGTATCTAGTTTATGCTTAATAAATTTAGAAAACTCCTAAGTTCTTTTGGTTTGTTAAGGCATAAAATTATTCATTAAGCACAGCGTAACTCATGTTCATTTAATTTTAGAAAATTTAAATAATTTAATTTTTTTAACACCGCTACCAGGGGAGTCAACCCATGACACCTACCATCCCACAGTCTATATAAAAGGGTGGATACCTTCCACCCCCTAGCTAGTCAAGTAGAGTTATCCTGTGACTACTTTCATTTACTCATGTGCTAAGGCTGTCATTTATTCAAGTAAGGTTTCCAGGTAATGCATGAAAACTAAGTGTGAAATATAACACCTTCTCCAAACTTGAGGGATGCATTGTCCTCAATGCATGAAAACTAAGCTAATCTAAATGTTGTGCAAATGTAAAGGGGGTGAGGTACATCATTGTGGTGGGCCAGCCTTGCTGGATGCTCGGTTGGACATCGCTTGAGAGGGTGTGGGGTGTTAGATCTGGTCTCTTCATAGTTGAGCGGTGATGGGGAAGAAGTAGTAGTACGACCAGCTGAGTGTTTGAGGCAACGCATGGTCCTGGAAAGAGTAACTCATCGTGGCATCTCCTTAGTAGGGGAACTCTCACCTGGTACTTCCAAGGGCTAGCTTTCTTCGGTCTCGGTAGTAGGTTCAGTGTTAAGGTCAGGGGTCTACTCAGTGGTTTGCTCGATGGTGGGTTGTTCAATAATTGGCTCAAAAACAACATAATCCGGGTCATTCTCTTCTTCAAATAACTCTTGCAGAATCACCTCAGTATTCTATGAGGATTTAGGACTGAGGTGCTCATCATTCTAGCCTTGTTTTTCTTCAGGAACCCCGGAGAAAAGTGCATGGCAAGTAGGGTGGTATCGATTGGAGTGTCAGGCTGAACATTCTGTGCCAAGGAAAAGAATGTGTGCCTACCTATTGGTGTTAGTTTCGGCAAGATGTCGTTAGGGAAAGGTGGGAGATCTTCATTGGAGATTGGTAATAGCTCCTTGATGAATGCATTAAGCTTGTCACCCCTCACCTTGACATAAGTAAAGAAGGTCTCCATGTGGCCCTCCCAACGCTCCAACCTCTCTCTTGTCTCTTGGGTGGCAGTCACCACAGCAACCATCTGTGTCCCGACAATGAATTTTGCATCGCGCTCCAATCTTTTACCCGAGGCATCATCATCAAAGGTCATAAACTCTGGTACCTTATTCTTTGTAATGCCTTCCTTGGACTGAATGAATTCCTCCAGGGACACCTCAGGTACTTTGTTTTTCCTACATAATCCAGTGATAAATTTTGGAAAAATTAAGTTACCTTTAGCCTTCTTGGCACACTCATGGATTACTTGAAGATGATCTCTCCTACGTCAATTGATCGTCCATAGATTTTTGGAGTGAAGTAGCATAAGTCACCTCAACAACACAGTGGAATTGATGTGGGCATCAACTTGCCTTGAGGAAATGGTTCTAGAGCTTAGTGATCGGCTTGAGGAACAACGATCAACTCGCTTACGGATTGGAGCATTTCCTTAAAATTTTGCCCAGACAAAACACAGATCTTTGAGCACCCCGTCATACATTTCATAATCTACCTCAACAACAAATTTCTTGTGATGGTGGTTCTTAACATTGTCAAGCTTGAAGTAACGGTTGATGGAGGAGGGGTAAACCAAATAAACTTGCCTCAGACGTACACTGAGTGCTGAGAGGGGTCTCCTAAATGGGCGTAAAACTACTTGACTAACACCAGTTCCACAACTTTCGTGTGCATGCAAATTTATCCCAACTGTTCTTCTTAATAATATCTATTACCTCAGGCCCAAATGGCTCTTCATCTTAGCAGAAAACAAAAATCCATCTTCAAGATAAACCTATCGTCCCTGCAACACATGAAATTTTCTCTTGAATTCTAACTTTGAAAACACAGGAAGTTTGTGGCCTCGACAGATGAGGTGGATGGTCCAAAGTTTGGTTTTGAGTGAACCATGTTGTTGCAGCGACAATTTTTTAATGGAGAAAGCAAAAAAAATATGAACTAGATGTGGCGACTATGGAGGATTTTAAAGGAAAAATAAAAATCAAAGGAAGAAAACAAAGATAAAGATGATAAAGAAGAAGGAGAGTCGGTGAGAGAGAAAAATAAAGTGGGTGATTTTTAAGAAAAATGTAGGTAAGTGGGGTGGTTTTTTATGATTAATAAATAAAAAGTAAAAAGTGGGGTTGGGGTAATAAACGAGAAGATAATTGATTGAATGGTTTTAAATTAAAAAAGGATAAAGTATTAAGGAAAAGTAAAAAGGAAAATTTTTCCTTATTAAAGTTGTCATCCAAACCCAATTACTAGGGTTTTGCTTCCTCCAATTTGTGAGACTTAATACTAAAATGCCACGTGTCAATACTTAGTTGAAGAGACAAAATTAGGAAATAAAATAAATATAAAGTAAATATTGCAAATTAAAAGAAAGGAAAAATATTTTCAGAGTGTAGGGGCAAACTCTTAGGCGTCATAGAGTAATAATGTCGACTTGTTACGCAGGATGGGTGCTCCATTATAGGCCTTCAACCTTTGTCCATTCACTTTAAAAGTTGTCCCATTATGCAATAAGAAAGGTCATGACCTTCTTGACTTCAGCTTTTCTGGAAACAACTTGAGCCTTGAGTTGTAGTGCAGTATATGATGGCTAGGAAAAAATTATTGTGGAAATTTTTTTCCTATCATGCCAGCTTTTTGTCTTTTCCTTGTAGAGACATACATTCTCATACATTTGGTCTCAAAAATTCTTCCATCTTATTTAACTCCATCAACCTCATTTCCCTAGCAATTTGTGCATCCATGTTAAGTTTATTGATGACCCAAAATGCCTTGTGTTTTAGTTCCACAGGCAAATGACATGCCTTGCCATAGACTAACTTCAATGGAGACATCCCTAGTAGTGTTTTAAACGCTGTGCAATAAGACCACAATGCCTCATCTAGCTTTGGAGACCAATATTTTCTTCTATGGTTGACCACCTTCTCGAGTATTTGCTTGATCTCATGATTGGAGACCTCAACCTGCCCATTGGTCTGGGGTGGTATGCCATGGCAATTTTGTGGTGCTCCCCATATCTTTGCAGTGCCTTGGCAATTAATTTGTTGTCAAAGTGGTTTCCCTCATCACTAATAATTTCTCTTGGTGCTCTAAAACTTTTGAATATATTTTTGTACAATAACTTTAGCACGGTATTGGAGTCATTTATAGGTGTTTTCATGGCCTCAACCCATTTAGATACGTAGTCCACAACAAAAAATATGTATAGATCACCGAAGAATGATGGGAAGGGTCCTATAAATCAATCCCCCATACATTGAAGAGTTCCACTTCCAAAATATTTTGCCATGGCATCTCATTTCTCTTTGATATATTCCCAGTGCATTGGAAATGATTAGAGAAGTATTGTACATCCTTGAATAAGGTGGGCCAATATAAGCCAGATTGGATGACCTTTACAACAGTCCTCATTCAACCAAAGTACCCTCTACACGTAGATATATAGCAATGAAATAGAATATCCTTGTGTTATTCTTCGAGGTCGTATCTCCGGATTATTTGATCTCCACATTCTTTGAATAAGAACGGTTCATCCTAATGATCATGGTGCACGTCATGTCTGAAATTTTTTCGGCCCTGGCAAGATAAATCTTGAGGTATAATACCACAACAAGAAAATTAACTATGTCAACATACCAAGACACTGCCATGGCAAATAATATTTTCTCGTAAGGGAATTCCTACTGGATTTCTTTCATGTCATGGCAATTTTTTTGTTCTCTAGCCTAGACAAGTGCTCTGCTACTTGGTTCTTGGTACCTTTCATATCCTTTACCTCTAAATCAAATTCTTGCAACAAGAGTATCCATCTAATAAGCCTAAGCTTAGTATCCTTTTTATTCACTAGGTTTTTAATGGCTGAGTGATCATTGTGTACAATAACCTTAGTGCCTATAAGATATTCCCTAAACTTATCAAAAGTGAATACCACAACAAGTAATTATTTTTCAGTGGTGGTGTAGTTAAGTTGTGCATCATGTAGGATATGGCTAGCATAATAAATTACATGGAATATTTTCCCTTTTCTTTGTCCCAACACCGCCCCTACTGCATAGTCATTTGCATCGCACATGAGCTCGAAAGGGGCTTCATATTCAGGTGGAATAACAATTGGTGTCGAGGCAAGTTTTTTTTATATCTGTGAACTTGCTGAGGCATTCATCTTTGAACACAAACGGTTGATTTTTCTGAAGCAAAACATATAAAGGCTTTGAAAATTCTTTCATGAAACACCTATAGAACCCTGCATGCCCTAGGAAACTCCTTATGCCCTTCACAGTGGTGGGTGGCGGCATGTTCTCAATCACTTTCACCTTGGCCTTATCAACCTCAATGTCATGACGAGAAATTTTGTTACCCAACACAATTCCTTCTGTTACCATAAAGTGATATTTCTCCCAGTTTAGCACAAGGTTAGCCTCCTCGCATCGCTTCAGCACTATAGGTAAGTTGTCGAATCATCAGTCAAAATTATCACCCAAGATGAAAAAAATCATCCATGAATATTTCGAAGAAATCCTCCACCATGTATGAAAAAATGACTATCATACACCTCTGAAGGGAATTGCATAATCCAAATGACTTCCTCTTAAAGGTATAGGTACCATATAGGAACGTGAAAGTGGTTTCCTCCTCATCTTCTGGTGCTATGGCGATCTGATTATACCCATAATATTTGTCAAGGAAACAATAAAATGACTTGCATGCCAAATGATCAAGCATTTTATCGATGAATTGTTCCTTTTTTTAGCTTCCGTCAGTCCATACAAATCCTCTACCCCGTGACAGTTCTTTTGTCAAAAGCTCGTCGTTCTCATTCTTTATCAGTATTACGCCTCCTTTTTGGGCATGCATTGAACGGGATGAATCAAGAGCTATTGGATATAGAATAGATCACCCCAGCATCAAGCCATTTGATGATTTCCTTAATCACCACTTTCTTTATTATTGGGTTAAGTCTCCTTTGTTGTTCCACAGAATTTCCATGCCAATCATATAACTGGATCTCGTGCATACATATGGTAGGGTTTATTCCTTTCAAGTCTTCCATAGTCCACCCAAGAGTTTTTTTATGTTGTGACAAAACATTAAACATATTACACTCTTCCTCAGGGGTTAGACTAGCATAAATTATAACTGGAAAAGTATCATCACTACCTAGATGAGCATATTTCAAATGTGATGGCAAAGGTTTAAATTTTAGTGTAGGCGCATGTTGTAGCGAAGGTTTTGGAGGAATGAATTCATTGAAGTTAAGGGGTTTGAATCTCATACCTGGTCTAGCTTGTAGTAAGCTAGATTGTTCCACCTCCAATGAATAGTCTGCATTTAATTCATCTTCAGTAAGTCTTTTATTTGTATCAATAGGGAAAAATATGCCTTGGCAAATTTTTTGTTTGCCTTATTCTGAAAAAATTGCCTTGGCCAAAATTGCTGTGTTCCTCTGGCTGTAAAATATCGCCATGGTAAAAATTTTCACACTCATCCATTTGGAAAATATTGTCTTGGCCTTGAATATCATACTCTTCTGGATGTAAAAATTTACTCTTGCCAAAAATTTCTACCCCAACTTCCTCTATTGAATCCATGTCTTCAATGCAATGACATTCTTCAGAATCATCGATATATTTAAGGTGTTGAAGACATTGATTGTGATGCTTTGATCAGCCACCCTCATCGTGAAATCTCCCTTCTCACAATCTATTATGATGTACCCTATGTCTAAGAATGTACGCCCATGAATAACAAGCGCATTGCCATTGGCCTCAGTCTAGAATTAAGAAGTTTATTGGAAAGACAAACTTGTTCACTTTTATGATTACATCTTTAATTCTTCCCTCAAGACGAACATGTGATTGGTTAGCTAGTTGCAAAATCACGGTGGTTGGTAGCATTACCCATTCTAAGCTTAAAAAATATGGACTTGGGCATCAGATTTACGCTTGATACCAAGTCACATATGGCTCTCCCAACATAGTTGTCATCGATGTAACATGGCATAACAAAGCTACCATTATCTCTTTGTTTCGGAGGAATTTTACTCAGTGCAGAACAATATTCTTTCGTTGTGGCAGCAGTTTCTAGTTTTTCCACCTTTCTCTTCTTCGTGACAATATCCTTAAAAAATTTGGTGTAGGAAGGCATCCGCTCAATGGCCTCGAGCAGTGGAACGTTAATATATAACTTATCAAGGATATCGACAAACATTTTAAACTGAATCTCATCATTATGCTTCTTCAACCGTTGAGGGAAGGGTAGAGGGGGTCTGACTTCATCTGCTGCAGGTGGGGGTGAAACTTTTGTCGTGGTAATAAAATTTGCTCCATCAGTAGGATGACTTGTTGAACCCTCATACTTGTCATTCTTAGGCAAATCTTCTTGTTCAGCAATTTCAGCTTGACCTTCAGACTCTTCATGTGTAATGTCGTGGTGAGAAATTTCTTGTTTCTTCTCCAAAACTTATCCTCCAGCTTAATTTGGGCATCACTCAGTGTAAACTCACTCCATTGCTCCTATCCAAGAGGCTTAGTGACCTTAGTATCACTATGGAGGCTTCCTTGTGGGGGAGAATGTATTGTCATGGCAATTTGGCCCACTTGGTTATCCAACGCTCTAAAAAATGAGCTATGACTTTGCAATAAAGCTACTTGCTTTGCAACAAATTGCCTTGGTTCTTGATTGTTGAAGAGTGTTCATGCAATAAGGCCTTTGTTGAGGCCATGAATTCTTGCAGTGAAGCTTAGAGGGAGTTAGAATTTGAGGAAGATGATGAACCATTGTGTAACACCCAATTCCCGTATACGTTTCTGTATACGAGTCACAGATGTCACATAACTTTTAAAACTTTCCGCTTTTGAAAAACCAATAAACAGTTTGTTTCTAATCATAAAACATTTTAATTTAGTAATAATAAAACGTTCATTAACTTATAGTATGTAAAAAAATCTTAAAGTTCGAACATATTTAATTTTACATCATTATAAGTCAAATACTTTTCAGAGTATTATCATAAGTCTATTACATGCCAGCTAACAACATTAAAAGTAGACATAGTTGTCGTACAATTACTGATGAGGCGACCCTTGATTGGCGGTGTCAAATGCACTCCTTATTCCACTCATACTAATACATACGCATAAAATTAACGCACGCTATGTAATCACTTAGTGAGCCATAATAACAATGAGTTGAACTTTTAAAACATAAGTATATCATCACTTTCCAAATATGAATCGGATATTGCAACTCATTATAAAATCTATGGTTTTGTACACCTAGTGCTGATACGGTAATTCACAAACTCATTATGAATTACGTGGGGTTACACATATAGTGCTAATACGAAAATTCACAAACTCATTATGAATTTCGTGGGGTTGCACACATAGTGCCAATACGGAAATTCATAAACTCATTATCAATTTCGTGGGGTTGCACGCATAGTGTCAATACGGAAATTCACAAACTCATTATGAATTTGTGGGGTTGCACACATAGTGTCAATATGGAAATTCATAAACTCATTATGAATTTCATGGAGTTGCACACAAATTGGCAATACGGAAATCCATAAACTCATTATGAATTTCGTGGGGTTGCAAACATAGTGCCAATATGGAAATTCATAAACTCATTATGAAATTCGTGGGGATGCACACATATACATTAAAAAAATGCATCTATGATTATCATAACATATAAGTACATAATAATTGCACTCACCTAGTAAGCATCACTATTATGCCTTACTGATGTCGACTATTCAGCAACTTTATCCTTGCCTTTCTGTTTGCTTGACTCAAGAGCTTGATTACGATCTACACAAGCATCAATAATCACACATACAATACAATGTTAGTATACTTTCTAACATTTATAAAAAATAATAATATTCAAAAGTACTATTATTCTCGAATTCTATTAAAGATCACCCTAACTTAAAATTCCAGGCTGATTAGTAACGGTACCCCTTCTATGATATCGATACTTCTATACTATGGTACCGATACTCCCTTCAGTACCGATATCATTTTTGCATTCTGGAATGCAATTCTTAATAATAGTATCGATACCTTCATCTTGGTATTGAGACTCCACTTCAGCCGATACTACTTGCATAAGTATCGATATTGTTCATCGTGTTCATCCTCTTTCATCAAATTTAACCCTATAATATCGATACTGTTCTTCCAGTACCGATACCTTTACCCAAATTTTACATATTTGACTTTGATTTTTACCATATTTTCATCTAAATCTATTACTTTTATCCCTAACCATACCATTAAACTCATCATTACTGAATCCAACTAACTTACATCCATGAATCTTCTTATAATATCTAAAATTTCCAAAGAACACTCAAAACTAATAATCACACCAATTTTTCCAACTTGTTTTTAATAACTTATAAGGCTCCAAATCTCTTAATCACTTCTTTGACAAGTAAAAATTGCCTTTAAACTTCCATAATTGACCATATTTCATCAAATCATTTAAAAACCCATTTTATTAAATCTAAAATAAAACCTTCATCTTTTATTTTTAATCCTCCTTGAACTTTCCTTAAGCATCTATATCACTTAAGGTTTCAAACCAACCCAAAAATGAAAGAAAAACCAACATTGAAGAATCCTTACCTTAGCTATAGAGGGCATGGGATGACGGGAATAAGAAGGAGAGTAGAAAACTAGTTTTCCCAGACTTATCCCCTTTTTCCCTCCTTTAGTCCTTAATAAAATGAATATTAAATTGAATTCCTTCTAAAAGACCAGAATGCCATTCCATTTCTTCCATTCTTACTAATAGGTCTTAAACACAAATTCTTAAATAAATCTTCATACTTTTCAATTTATTCAAATTAACTCACTAGATTTTTAATCCTTTCACTATGGTCACCGACCTTATCTTTGGGGTATTACAATTTTTCCCTTAAGAAAATTCGTACTCAAATTTTAAAATGTACCTGATGCGAAGAGGTATAGAAACTACTTCCTCATGCCTTCCACTCTTTCCCAAGTAGCTTCCTCGACTTTTTGATTTACCAAAGCACTTTAACTAGGGGAATCTTCTTGTTGCGCAGTTATTTGCTTTCTCCTGCCAAAATTTCCACTTGTTCTTCCTCGTAAGTCAAATATGTTCAGATCTCTATTTCCTCTGGTGTGATGATATGCGATGGATCTGATCAGTACTTCTTGAGCATCGACAGGTGAAAAACATTATGGGTCTTGTCTATATCGGGAGGCAAAGCTAATTGATAAGCTACTGGTCCGACCCTTTTTAGAATCTCATAAGGTCCAATAAATCTTGGACTCAGCTTTCCTTTGCGCCTAAACCACAATACATTCTTCAAAGGTAATACATTAAAAAATATCTTATCTCCCACTTGAAACTCAATTTCTTTTCTCTTTAGATCAACATAAGACTTTTGTGGATCGAAAGCTATTTTAAGATTATCTTGGATAACTTTCACTTTATCTTCTATTTCTTTAATTAAATCAGGGCTAACTAGATCTCGATCTCATAGCTCAAACTAATTTAATGGTGTTCAACACTTCCTCCCATACAAGGTTTCATATGGAGCCATCTTAATACTTAATTGGTAACTGTTATTATAAGCAAATTTCAATAAAGGCAAATATCTTTCCCATGATCCTTTGAATTCTATCAATCAAAAATTATTTACAAAATAAAATATAAATATAAATAAATAAAAGATTAAATTTAAAAAAATTATTTATGAAGAGACACAAATTCAATGCTGTGGCATCAAAATTTGGTTTTCCTTGGGGCACTCTTCAACATCGCTCAGATGCAAAACTGCCTTGTTGTGCGGTGGTGGAACTTCAGTCTAGGCTTTGAGACGCTGGCCATTAACTTTGAAGATCGTCCTGTCTGTATTTTTAATGTCAACAGCTCCATGGGATAGACATAATGCACCTCAAATGGCCCTGACCATCGAGATTTGAGCTTTCCAGGAAAAAGTTTAAGTCTGGAGTTATAGAGCAAAACTTATTGGCCCACATGAAAATATCGTGGCATCAGTTTCTGGTCATGCCACTTTTTGGTTTTCTCCTTGTATATCCGAGCATTATCATATGCTTGTGCTCTAAATCCTTCTATTTCATTAAGTTCCAATAGTCTCTGCTCCCCAGCTAGTCGAGTATTAAAATTTAATCGCTTGATGGCCCAATAAGCTTTATGTTCAAGTTCAACTGGGAGGTGACAAGCTTTCCCATATACTAGCTTGAATGTGTACATCCCCAAAGGAGTCTTGAACGTTGTTCTATATGCCCAAAGTGCTTCATCCAACTTTGGCGACCAATCCTTACACCTTGGGTTCACCACTTTCTCTAAAATTTGCTTGATCTCTCGATTGGATATTTCTGCTAGGCTATTTGTCTGCGGATGATATGCCATGGCAATCATATGTCGAACTCCATATCTCTTCAATGCCTTGGCAATTAAATTGTTATCAAAGTGGGTTCCCTCATTACTTATTATATCACGAGGTACTTCAAACCGAGTGAAAATATACTTGTGCAAAAACTTGAGTACAGTTTTAGAATCATTCATTGATGTTGCTATTACTTCCACCCATTTTGATACATAATCCACAACAAGCAAGATGTATAGATTTGCAACAGAAGGTGGGAATGGTCCCATGAAATCGATGCCCCAAACATCAAACAACTCTATCTCCAGAATATTTTTTGCAGTGGCATCTCATGACGCCTGGATATGTTTCCAGACTGTTGGCATAGATCACAAGATTTGTAAAATGCTTGAGCATCTATAAACAGAGTTGGCCAGTAAAAGCCTGATTGTAGGACCTTAGCAGTAGTCCTTACTCCACCAAAATGACCTCCACATGGGGCTGAATGACAATGGTACAAAATGTTGCACTGTTCCTCTTCGGGTACACATCATCTAATGAGCTGATCGACACAATGCTTGAATAAATATGGGTCATCCAAAAAATAGTGACTTGCATCATGCTTGAACTTCTTTTTAGCCTGACTGTCTAAATCAAAAGGCAAAATTCCACTAACAAGAAAATTAACAAGGTCAGCGTACCACGGGATTGCTGCGACATTAAAAATTTTCTCATCAGGAAATTCCTCTTTAATATTTACAGTGTCATGGCATTCAAAATTGTTCTCTAGCCTAGATAAGTGATCATCAACTTGATTTTCAGTCCCTTTTCTATCTACCACCTCTAAGTCGAATTCTTACAAAAGTAAGATCCACCTAATAAGTCTAGGCTTGGCATCCTTTTTGTTCACTAAGTATTTTATAGCCGAATCATCAGTGTGAACAATAACTTTAGTACCTATTAGGTAATGTCTAAATTGATCAAAAGTAAATACCACGACAAGTAATTCTTTCTCAGTGGTGGTGTAGTTCAATTGTGCTTCATTCAAAGTGCGGCTAGAGTAATAAATAACATGAAAAATTTTACCTCGGCGTTGCCCCAAAACAGCTCCTACGGCATAATCAATTGCATCACACATCAACTTAAATGGTGATGTCCAATCAGGAGGAACTACAATGGGTGCCAAGATCAGTCTTTACTTCAGCTCAGTGAATGCACCGAGGCATAACTCGTCAAACACAAAGGGTTGGTTTTGTTGAAGCAATGTGCACAAGGGCTTAGAAATCTTGGAGAAGTCTTTGTTAAACCTTCTATAGAATCCAACATGTCCAAGAAAACTTCTTATACCCTTGAATGAAGCTGGTGGTAGCAACTTTTCAATCACTTCAATCTTCGCCTTGTCCACCTCAATACACTTGTGAGAAATTTTGTGGCCTAATACAATGTCTTCAGTCACCATGAAGTGACATTTTTCCCAATTTAAGACCAACTCAGCCTCCTCGCATCTTTTGAGAACTTTTGCTAATTTGTCGAGGCATCGTTCAAAATTGTTCCCACAAACAGAAAAGTCATCCATGAAAATCTCCAGAAAATCCTGAACCATGTCTGAAAATATGGCTTGCATACAGCGCTGAAATGTTGCCGGGGCATTACATAGTCCAAAAGGTATCCTCTTAAAGGCAAAAGTGCCATAGGGACAAGTAAATGTAGTATTTTCTTGGTCCTCTGGTGCGATGGAAATTTGATTATACCTCGAATACCTATACAAAAAGTAATAGAATGCTTTGTCGGCCAATCGATCGAACATTTGGTTGATCAAAGGTAGAGGAAAATGATCATTCTTTATAGCTTTGTTGAGTTTTCGGTAGTCCATGCATATCCTCTATCCGGTAATAGTGCGAGTGGGTAATAGCTTATTATCCTCATTAGTAACAACCATCGTGCCTCCTTTCTTCGGAATACATTGGACAAGGCTTACCCATGAGCTATTTGAGATAGGGTAAATCACTCCAGCATCAAGCCATTTCAGAATTTTCTTCATCACCACTTTCTTTATAACATGGTTAAGTCTTCATTGTGGTTCGATTGAATTATCGTGGCAATCTTCAAGCATAATCTTGTGCATGCAGATCGTAGGACTAATTCCTTTCAAGTCGCCCATTGTCCAACCAATTGCTTTCTTATGCTGCATAAAAACACTTAACAAGCTTTGCTCTTGATTAGCAGTAAGGTTAGCGAAAATAATCACCGATAAAGTCTCATCGCTACCTAAGTAAATATATTTAAGATACCCTGGTAAAGTCTTAAGCTCTAGATAAGGTGCATGCAATAATGAAGTCTTAGGAGGAATAAATTTATCAAAATTCAGAGGTTCAAAATTCATTCCTAATCTAGCTTGTAGTAAGCTAGATTGCTCCTACAAAATTGGAAAGTTGTCGGACTCCACTAAGCTTTCATCATCCACCCAATATTCTTTTTCTGATAGCTGAATGAAATTGTTCTGACAAAGATGTTCAACCTCTTCTTGAATTATTGAGTTCAATTCAGAAATGCCTTGGCATTCTTCAGTGTCATCGACATATTTGAGCATTTGAAACACATTGGCAGTCACACACTGATCAACCACTCTCATGGTGAGTTCATATTTTTCGCAGTCTATCAATATACGTCCAGTGGCTAGGAAAGGTCTTCCCAGAATAATGGGTGCCTTGGCATATACTTCGTAGTCCAGAATTAAGAAGTCGACTGGAAACACAAACTCATTCACCCTTACTATGACATCCTCGACTCTCCCTTCAGGTTTAACATGGGATCTGTCGGCAAGTTGTAAAATAACCGAGGTGGGTCGTACATCTCCTGTGCCAAGCTTCAAGAAAATTTATTTCGGAATTAAGTTGACACTTGAATCAAGATCACATAGTGCCTTTCCAACGAAATTAGCTCCTATAGAATAAGGAATTATGAAGCTTCCCAGATCATTTTGCTTTTGGTGGAAACTTAATCAAAGAAGAACAAAATTTTGTTGCCGTGGCAGTAGTTTCTACTTTCCTCTTCTTGGTACAGATTTCCTTCAGAAATTTGGCATAAATCGGCATCTGTTCAATAGATTTCAAGAGAGGTACATTGATATGGTGCTGATCAAGAATGTCCACGAACTTCTTGAACTGAACTTCGTCATTATGTTTCTTCAATCTTTGCGGGAAGGGTGGTGGAGGTTTATCTTCCTTAACTGCAGGAATAGAATTTGCTTTTGCCTTGACATCAGAATCTAGTGCCTTAGAAGAATCCTCCTACTTGTCCTTCTCAGAAATGAGATCATCATGTAATTCAGCTTCACCTTTGTCAGTAATGGGAGTAGAGTCATCATGTTGTGCCTCACTAGCTTTGACTTGTTGATTGATTTGTGTTCCACTCCTAAGAGTTAGTACATTGCAATGGTCTTTTCCATGCCCTTTAGTGACTTCAATATCACTTAGCAAATGTCCTTGCTGATGCTCTTGCAATGCCGTATCAATCTGACCAACTTGACCTTCCAAAGCTCTCAAAGATGAGCTATGGCTTTAAAGTAAGGCACCTTGACTATGAAGTAAAGCTCCTTGATTCTTAATTGAAGTAGAATGGTCTTGCAGCATTGTCTTCATAGTAGATATAAACTCTTGAATTGTATCTTCCAAGGAACTCATGCTTGCTGAAGTTGAAACTCCTTTATTGGTATTATGCCATGGCATAGCATTTTGGTAACTTTAAGGCTCATTGTGATTCTGCTACCGAGTATGTTGACTAGCATTGTGGGCTCCTTGATTTCCCCATGAGAAATTGGGATGCTGACGCCATCCAACATTATAAGTGTTAGAGTAAGGATTGTTGTTGCCTCGATTTTAATTGCCTACAAAGTTGATGGACTCATGGTTGGTCTGGCATTCACTCTCATGATGATTGCCTTGGCATAACAGACATGCCAAGCTAGTTGCTTTCACTTACTTTACCTCAGTAGAACGTTTTAAGTTTTTCAGCATATTGGTGATAGTTGAGAGTTAGCAGACACCGAATCTTTGGTATCTAATTCAAATGCTCCAGGTGCTCTCCTCCCACTCCTAAGTCTTGAGGAAGGAAATTGATAATCATTGTTGGCAATTCTGTCCAAGATAGCAAACTCCTCAGTTGGTGATTTATCCAGCAATGTTCCATTTGCTGAGGCATCCAGTAACATCCTCGTGGGTGCATTGACTCCATTATAGAACATAACTACTTGAGTCCAATCGTGAAAACCATGATTTGAACACTTTCAAAGCAAACTCTTGTAACGATCCCAATACTCATACATGGATTCGTCGTCGCCCTGGAGAAAGGATGCTATGTGATTCCTTAGATGAGTATTTATGTTTGGTGGGTTATACCTCAATAATAAATTCTTACAAATATCAGCCCACGATTCCATCAAACCTGACGATACACCACTTAACCAAGCCCTTGCTCGGCCACACAATGAATACGAAAATAGCTTTAATTTCAGGAAATCCTCATGCACTCCTTCTTGGTGGAAAGAATCACAAACTTCCAAACAATTTTGAATATGCTGCCTGGCATCTTCATTTGGCATACCCCCAAACTGCCCAATAGAATTCAACATATTGAACATGACCGGTTTAAGCTCGAAATGTGCAGCTTAAATTTCGAGTGCCACAATTCCAGGATTCAGATCATCCAGCATCGGATTTAAGTGATCACGAATAACACGAGGACTACCAACAGGTTCAGCATTGTCAAATGCCGCGACATTCTGATTTTCATCATCTTGACCAATGCCTTGATTTCCAATATGATATATATTTCCTCGAGCGCGTTGAGCACATCTCCTTTGTCTAAAGAGTCTTTCAATATCAGGTTATATCGGCTCCAAAGGCTCTTCAGAATTTCTTCTAGGCATACACTAAACAAACCTGAAGAATAAAATAAAAATATCAAGTAAACTATACACAAATAAAAATGCAAAACAAAATAAAATGATGTGGCAAAACTAAATAACTTCAGGCTGCCAATCCCCGGCAATGGCACCAAAAACTTGTTGTGTGTTGTGAGTACTATAAATTATACGCAAATAATGTGCAAATATACACAATCGTTCAAGTAATACAGTGTTGAGTGAGTATCGTCTCCACAGGGATTGGGTGAAATTACAAAAGTCTAACCAAAGCAATGCACTATTCTATCTAAGTATAGTTAGCCGTAGTATATACAAATGTCAAGGAAAATTTAAAATGTATGAAGGTGGAGATGGAGTGATGATCTGATGGTGCAGCAGATGGAAATACAGTCGCAAGGTAATATGTTTAGTGTTGAAAATGGTGTAATGTCGAGGCAATGAAAAAAATGGTAAAAACAATAAATAAACAACAAATAAAATGATGAGTCGAAAATCCTCACACGACAAGCTTCCATTGGAATGAATGGTAGGGATTGATTTAAGGATGCTAATCTTATCTCTCAGGAAGATCTAAGCTATCTAATCTTTACTTACTCGATAGGGTCTTCCTAATGTGCTCCCTCTAGTCAAAAGAACCTAACAGAATGAAATGTCAAGGAATCTGCTCTCACTCAACGATGTTGACAGACCACTCTATTGATAAAAAAACACCCTTTTTAGTCGTTGAAATCCTCCTAGTCTCTCTCGAGTACTAAGGGATTAGGATACAATATTCCTAGGCCGGTTCAAAGCCCCTTGAAAATAATATAGCCCATTGTTTATGAGGATCTTGTCTTGTGTTTCTCTCAAATACTACAAGTATTTTTAGTTTAGGCTTCTCTCGAACACCTAACCTTCATCGAAGAAATGGACACGCTCATGCCTCTTACAAGCTTAGATGATGAAGCATTCATAAGCAAAGCAAGCAAATACCAAGATAAACATAAATATACCATTAAAATAAAGTTTAAACAACCATAAAACCAACTACTACCAAATAAGTTAGTTCATAGTGGGGTTAGAAATATCCATAAAATAAATCATGCAAATAATAATTCCAATAATCTGAGAATAATATAAAAATAACAGAAAAAGGGAAGTCAGAAGAAGCCTTCAACGTGCGCCACCGGAGGTCTCCTCGGCCACCACGAACCATCTTAGCTCGCTAGCTCCTCTCAGACGCCTAGCTCGCCACTCCTTGGAGCTTTATCAATGGAGGAACACCCAAGGAAGAAGAAGAGAAAAAGAAATTAAAAATATGATTTTTTTTCTACTCTATACATGTGTGTATGCGTCCCCCTCTCATTCTTTCCAATGAGATATCATATATAATAAAAAATATCTAAGGGTAATGATTAGGTTGTTGGGTGAAAAATACCCCTCATACCCCTAGAATCACACTATAAGCATGAACCTTATCCTCGAGGTGGTTGTGGTCATTTGGAAGGCAGTTACAGTAATCATTTCACGTGCAGAGCCAATTGTCCTCGTACAGCTGTATCTTTTTGACATTTTCTACGCCAAAAATGCGAAGGCATTCCAATCTACTTCAGTAACGTGTGGTGCCGCAGCATTGCTTCCCAAAGAATCCTTTTGTCTGCTATTCCCTGCACACTACAAACAACTGCACCTTTCTTTTATACAACACCATTAAGAAATAAAGCAACAATACCACCACAAATACAACTATATGCAACTACATGATCCTAAAATGACTAAAATGGGCTTTTAAACAAACAATAACTTAAGTGAAAAAGGCCTTAAAAGTATCATTTTTAGGAAGTTAACACACCCCCAAACTTATGCTATTGCTTGTCCTCAAACAATGTATAGCAGTTACATAAGCAGAATGTCATGGCAATTTTCAACAGTAGGATAGCATAACAAAATTGAATTTCAACCCTCAGAACAATAGGCTTCAACATGCTAGACATATTAAGAATTCAAGTACTTTTCCCTAGGTCAAAATCCTTTGTGGTCATGGGTGTGCGTGATTGTATTCAATCTATACTTAGTAAATTTAGAAAATTTCTACTAAAGTCCCCTAGTTTTTTCAAGGCATTTTCTTATTCATTAAGCACATTTTTTCTCCCCTTTTACTGATTTTTTAACCACTGTTATGAAGGGAGTCAGCTCATCACACCTACTATCCCACACTCTAGATGAAAGGGAGCATACATTCCATCCCCGAGCTAGTTTAGTAGAGTCATCCCGTGACTTCTTTCATTCACTCATATGCACAATGTTGCCATTTATTAAAGAGAATTCCAGGCAATGCAACGACAAAGAGGAGTGTCCCTCTACAGCTATGCCTAACCATTTATTCACAATTTCATATATAAGAGAGTTGTTTTTGATTTTTCTTTTAAGCACAATACTATATTTCAATGCCAAAACTAACTAGAGTTCCTTCATAAAATTTTTCCAAATTTTCTAAGTATAGAGAACATACAAATCGTGTAAAATTTTTTCATAAAGCATCAAGCCCTAGAGTGAGTTCTATCATTCTCAACAGTATTTTACATTCCAATTCTAGCCTAACAAAATCATCATCATCGGATATCCTCAAAACATTCTATCTAACTGTCCTACCATTTACTGATGACATGGCATAATACTACACTAATGCTATCATGCATATGACCTACCAAGAAGACTACCTCCCCCAAACTTAAGGGAAGCATTGTCCTCAATGCTTAAAGAGCACTAAACTAAATAAAAACTAAATGTCATACAATGAAATGCAAACTAAATGAAAATGAATGCAAGTGAGGTACCTCAAGATTTGCGTGGTGGTGTTGCCTTAGAGCTACTAGCAGCTCCTCGCCTGGTGCGCTTACGTAGGGGTGCTTGGATGGACTCTGAAGAATTAGACTAATAATGCATAATATATTTACGTCCAACCGTGGTTCTGCTGTGATAACCACTACGTGGTGCAGGAACGAGACTTGGTGTTTCTTCAACAGGGACAGTAGGTGGATATTCAGGGGTCTCAGAACGATGTGGATCATGTGTCTCAGAACGGTGCTAATCAGGAGTCGGGTCATCAACTGAGGATTGGCTGCATCTTTCTCGGGCTTAGGAGATGCCTCAGCATTGAATGCCAGCAAAATTTCGTCTGGGAAGCCAGGGAAATTCTATTGACCACGGGGAATAATTTCTTGAAACATCAATTCCACCACAACATCTCTATGCTTCACATATCCAAAGAAATTACTAATGTCACCATGTAAAGCATGCAGGTGAGTCTGAGTCTGCATCACAGCTTCCTCGAGAGCAAGTAACCTTGCCTCATCATTTAATTGTGTAATACCTGCAGATTGCTCATGAGCAGGGTCCTTAGACTTAGGATTTTCAATTCCCAATAGTAGCGGTAGTCTAGCTCTAGTAATGCCCAATAATCCAGGTAAAATATCATCAAAAGCATTTTCATTGACCTTTTTCTTTCGACACAAAGTAGTAATTAAGTTAGGAAACGCTAAAGCACTTGCCTTTTTACCCAAACAGTAATGCAATTGATGAACAATAATTTGACCAACATCAATAGGATGGGATACCATTATCGAATGTAAAAGCAATAAATGAGAAAGTGATACTGTCGTATTGTGAGAAGTAGGCATGAGTTTGTGTTTGAGAAAGTGGTTCCATAACTTGGCGCGCGGCTGAAGACGCTCTCGGTTGACCGAGTATCTACTGGTTTGACGGCCATTCCACTTAGTGTTTTCAAAGAATAAGTCCTCAAGAATTTTGTCGTAGGTGGTGTCATCGGCCTCATTTTCGAACGTGGCATGTCGATCCTCCACATCCTACAAATGATAATATCGATTAATCGCAGAGGATGTAAACCGAATCTGTTTTCATCGCACGAAAATGGAGTATTGGTTTGGCTTGGAAATATATGCGTAGAACTCCTTAACCAACGAGGCATTCACCGAACCCGGATGCCTTGCAAACTTCTCCCATTTGAGTGGTGTGACAATGTGCATCACGTCTGGACCAAAGGCACCATCGGTCTCCTTAGTAAAAATAAACCCAACTCAAAGAAAAGTTTATGGTTTTTGAAGTTTTGGAATTGTGCCTTAGCTTCCTCGTTATCAAACTGTTAGAAAGTGGAACCTTCGGGTGCAGTTGGTCTTGTGCGCATCATTTTCAACGGTTGTGAAGTAAGAAAAATGGAAAAGGAATTAGCTTTTGAAAGCTTTGGGGAGTTTCGGCTATGGAGAAAAATAGTGAAGAAGATGAAGAAATAAAAGAGAAAAAGTAAAAGTTAAAATAAAATAGAAAAAAGTTAAGGACAAAAGAGAAAGTAAAAAGTTAAAAATTTGAGAGGGAAATAGGGTGATGGGACGGTTAAGAAATGAATGGATGGGGGGTAATGCGTGTATGTATGGGGAAGGAAATAAAACTGCCAAAAGTAATGATAGTGATGGGACACATCTCTGGAAAGAGAAAAATATATGTCAAAAATAAATTAAATTAAAATGAAATAAATCAAAAGAATATCTCCCCATTTAATGTGCTGTCCTTTCCTTCCTTTGGTAACAGCTCCCTGTACGGTTTGCAGCACTGTGGTCCCTACAAATCAAGTCAAAAAGTATTTACAAAATAAAATATAAATATAAATAAGGAAAAGATTAAATTTAAAAGAAAAATTATTTATGAACAGACACAAATTCAATGCTGTGGCATCGAAATTTGGTTTTTCTTGGGGCATTCTACAACATCGCGTAGATGCAAAACTACCTTGTTGTGCGGTGGTGGAACTCCAGTATAGGCTTTGAGATACTGACCATTGACTTTGAAGATCGTCCCGTCTGTATTTTTAATGTCAACAGCTACATGGGGATAGACATAATGCACCTCAAATGGCCCTGACCATTGAGATTTGAGCTTTCCAGGAAAAAGTTTAAGTCTGGAGTTATAGAGGAAAACTTGTTGGCCTACATGAAAATGTCGTGGCATCAGTTTCTGGTCATGCCACTTCTTGGTTTTCTCCTTTTATATTCGAGTATTCTCATATGCTTGTGCTCTAAACTCTTCTATTTCGTTAAGTTCCAATAGTCTCTGCTCCCCAGCTAGTCGAGCATCAAAATTTAATCGCTTGATGGTCCAATAAGCTTTATGTTCAAGTTCAACTGAGAGGTGACAAGCTTTCCCATATACTATCCTGAATAGTGACATCCCCAAAGGAGTCTTTAACATTGTTCTATACGCCCAAAGTGCTTCATCCAACTTTGTCGACTAATCCTTACGCCTTGGGTTCACCATTTTCTCTAAAATCTGCTTGATCTCTCGATTGGATATTTCTCCTTGGCCATTTCTCTGCAGATGATATGCCATGGCAATCTTATGTTGAACTCCATATCTCTTCAATGCCTTGGCAATTAACTTGTTATCAAAGTGGGTTCCCTCATCACTTATTATAGCACGAGGTACTCCAAACCGAGTGAAAATATACTTGTGCAAAAACTTGAGTATAGTTTTAGAGTTATTCCTTGATGTTGTTATTGCTTCCACCAATTTTGGTACATAATCCAAAGCAAGCAACATGCATAGATTTCCTACAGAAAGTGGGAATGGTCCCATGAAATCGATGGCCCAAACATCAAACAACTCTATCTCCAGAATATTTTGCAGTGGCATCTTATGACACCTGGATATGTTTCCAGTCTGTTGGCATCGATCACAAGCTTTGTAAAATGCTTGATCATCTCTAAACAGAGATGGCCAGTAAAAGCATGATTTCAGGACCTTAGCAGTAGTCCTTGCTCCACCAAAATGGCCTCTACATGGGGCCGAATGAAAATGGTACAAAATGTCGCGCTGTTCCTCTTCGGGTACACATCGTCTAATGAGCTGATCGGCACAATGCTTGAATAAATATGGCTCATCCCAAAAATAGTGCCTTGCATCGTGCTTGAACTTTTTTTTAGCCTGACTATCTAAATCAAAAGGCAAAATTCTAATAACAAGAAAATTAACAAGGTCAGGTTACAACAGGATTGCCGCGGCATATAAAATTTTCTGATCAGGAAATTCCTCTTTAATATCTACAGTGTCATGGCATTCATAATTGTTCTCTAGCCTAGATAAGTGATCAGCAACTTGATTTTCTATCTACCACCTCTAATTCGAATTCTTTCAAAAATAAGATCCACCTAATAAGTTTAGGCTTGGCATCCTTTTTGTTCACTAAGTATTTTATAGCCGAATGATCAGTGTGAACAATAACTTTAGTGCCTATTAGGTAAGGTCTAAATTTATCAAAACCAAATACTACGGAAAGTAATTCTTTCTTAGTGGTGATGTAGTTCAATTGTGCTTCATTCAAAGTGCGGCTAGAGTAATAAATAACATGAAAAATTTTACCTCGGCGTTGCCCCAAAATAGCTCCTACGGCATAATCACTTGCATCACACATCAGCTCAAATGGTGATGTCCAATCAGGAGGAACTACAATGGGTGCCGAGATCAGTCTTTACTTTAGCTTAGTGAATGCGTCGAGACATAAGTCGTCAAACATAAAGGGTTGGTTTTGTTGAAGCAATGTGCATAAGGGCTTAGAAATCTTGGAGAAGTCTTTGATAAACCTTCTATAGAATCCACCATGTCCAAGAAAACTTCTTATACCCTTGACCAAAGTTGGTGGTGGAAACTTTTCAATCACTTCAATCTTCGCCTTGTCCACCTCAATACCCTTGTGAGAAATTTTGTGGCCTAATACAATGCCTTCAGTCACCATGAAGTGACATTTTTACCAATTTAAGACCAACTCAGCCTCCTCGCATCTTTTGAGAACTTTTGCTAAATTGTCGAGGCATCGTTCAAAATCATCCCCACAAATAGAAAAGTCGTCCAAGAAAATCTCCAGAAAATCCTCAACCATGTCTGAAAATATGGCTTGCATACAGCGCTGAAATGTTACCGGAGCATTACAGAGTCCAAAAGGCATCCTCCAAAAGGCAAAAGTGCCATAGGGCCAAGTAAATATAGTCTTTTCTTGGTCCTCTGGTGCGATGACAATTTGATTGTACCCCAAATACCCATCTAAAAAGCAATAGAATGCTTTACCGGTCAATCAATCCAACATTTGGTCAATGAAAGGTAGAGGAAAATGATCCTTCTTTGTAGTTTTGTTGAGTTTTCGATAGTCCATGCATATCATCCATCCGGTAATAGTGCGAGTGGGTAATAACTCATTATCCTCATTAGTAACCACCGTCGTGCCTCATTTCTTCGGAACACATTGGACATGGCTTACCCATCAGCTATTTGAGATAGGGTAAATCACTCTAGCATCAGGCCATTTCAGAATTTCTTTCATCACCATTTTCTTCATAATAGGGTTGAGTCTTCGTTTGTGATTCGATTGAATTGCTGTGGCAATCTTCAAGCAGAATCATGTGCATGCAGATTGTAGGACTAATTCCTTTCAAGTCGGCCATTATCCAACCAATTGCTTTCTTATGCTGCATCAAAACACTTAACAAACTTTGCTCTTGATTTGCAGTAAGGTTAGCGGAAATAATCACCGGTAAAGTGTCATCGCTACCTAAGTAAATATATTTAAGATGCCCTGGCAAAGTCTTAAGCTCTAGAGTAGGTGCATGCAATAATGATGTGGCAAAACTAAATAACTTTAGGCTATCAATCCCTGACAACGGCGCCAAAAACTTGTTGCGTATTGTGAGTACTATAAATTATATACAAATAATGTGCAAGTATACACAATCGCTCAAGCAATACAGTGATGAGTGAGTATCGTTTCCACAAGGATTAGGTGAAATTACAAAAGTCTAACCAAAGCAGTGTACTATTCTATCTAAGTATAGTTAGCTTTAGTACATACAAATGTCATGGCAAATTTAAAATGTATGAAGGTGGAGATGGAGTGATGATCTGATGGTGCAGGAGATGGAAATGCAGTGGCAAGGTAAGATGTTTAGTGTTAAAAAGGGTGTAATGTCGAGGCAATGAAAAAAATGGTAAAAACAGTAAATAAACAAAAAATAAAATGATGATTCGAAAATCCTCACACGACAAGCTTCCACTGGAATGAATGGAAGGGATTGATTTAAGGATGCTAAACTTATCTCTCAGGCAGATCTAAGCTATCTAATCTTTACTTACTCGACAGGGTCTTCCTAAAGTGCTCCCTCTAGTCAAAGGAACCTAACAGAATAAAATGCCAAGGCATCTGCTCTCACTCAACGATGTTGACATACCACTCTATTGATAAAAACACCCTTTTTAGTCGTTGAAATCCTCCTAGTCTCTCTCGAGTACTAAGAGATTAGGATACAATATTCCTAGGCTGGTTCAAAGCCCCTTGAAAATATTATAGCCCTTTGCTTATGAGGATCTTATCTTGTGTTTCTCTCGAATACTACAAGTATTTTTAGTTTAGGTTTCTCTCGAACACCTAACCTTCATCTATGAAATGGACACTCTCATGCCTCTTACAAGCTTAGATGATGAAGCATTCATAAGCAAAGCAAGCAAATACCAAGATAAACATAAATATACCATTAAAATAAAGTTTAAACAACCATAAAACCAACCACCACCAAATAAGTTAGTTAATAGTGGTGTTCAAAATATCCACAAAATAAATCATGCAAATATTCGTTCCAACAATCTGAGAATAATGTAAAAATAATAGCAAAAGGGAAGTGAGAAGAAGCCTTCGACGTGCACCACCGAAGATCTCCTTCACCACCACGAACCACCTTAGCTCGCTAGCTCATCTCGGATGCCTAGCTCGCCACTCCTTGGAGCTTTATCAATGGAGGAACACCCAAGGAAGAAGAAGGAAAAAAGGAAATAAAAATATGATTTTTTTCTGCTCTATATGTGTGTGTATGCGTCCCCCTCTCCTTATCTCCAATGAGGTGTCATATATAATAAAAAATATCTAGGGGTAATGATTAGGTTGTTGGGTGCAAAATACCCCTCATACCCCTAGAATCACACTATAAGCATAAACATTATCCTCCAGGTGGCAGTGGTTCTTTGGCAGGCGGTTACAACAATTATTTCACGTGCAGAGCCAGCTGTCCTCGTACAACTCTATCTTTTTGTCGTTTTCTGTGCCAGAAATGCCAAGGCATTTCAATTTGCTTCAGTAACGTGTGATGCCGCGTCATTGCTTCCCAAAGAATCCCTTTTTCTGATATTCCCTGCACACTACAAACAATTGCATCTTTCTCTCATACAACACCATTAAGAAATAAAACAACAATACCACCACAAATGCAACTATATGCATCTACATGATCCTAAAATGACTAAAATGGGATTTTAAACAAACAATAACTTAAGTGAAAAATGCCTTAAACATAATTTCTTTCATTCTTACTAATAGGGTTTAAACACAATTTCTTAATTAAATCCTTGTACTTTTCAATTTATTCAAATTAACTTACCAGATTTTTAATCCTTTCACTATGGTCTCCAACCCTATCTTTGGGGTATTATAATTCTCCCCCTTAAGAAAATTCATCCTCGAATTTTAAAACGTACTTGATGCGAAGAGGTGTGGAAATTGTTTCCTCGTGTCCTCTTCTCTTTCCCAAGTAGCTTCCTCGACTTTATGATTTTGCCAATGCACTTTAACTAGGGGAATCTTTTTGTTACGCATTTCCTTTCTTTCTCGTGCCATGATCCGAATTCTTCCTTGTAAGTCGAATTTGTTCAGATCTCTAATTCCTCTAGTGTGATAATATGCGATGGATTTTGATCGGTATTTCCTAAGCATCGACACGTGAAAAAAATTATGGATCCTGTCTATATCAGGAGGCAAAGCTAATTGATAAGCTACTGGTCCGGCCCTTTTTAAAATCTCATAATGTCCAATAAATCTTGGACTCAACTTTCCTTTGCGCCCAAACCACAATACTTTCTTCCAAGGTGATACATTCATAAATATCTTATATCCCACTTGATACTAAATTTCTTTTCTCTTTAGATCAGCTTGAGACTTTTGTCAATCAGAAGCTATCTTGAGATTATCTTGGATAACTTTCACTGTATCTTCCATTTGTTTCATTAAATCAGGGCCAACTAGATCTCAAACTTTTAACTTAAACAAATTTAATGGTGTTCGACACTTTCTCCCATACAAGGCTTCATACGGAGCCATCTTAATACTCGATTGGTAACTGTTATTATAAACTAATTCTTTTAAAGGCAAATATCTATCTCATGATCCTTTGAATTTTATCATGCATGCCCTCAGCATATCCTTCAATACCTGAATAGTTCGCTCTGATTACCCATCTGTTTGCGGATGAAAAGCTGTTCTGAAATTCAACCGAGTACCCAATGCCTCGTACAATGACTTCCAGAATATTGAAGTAAACCTTGGGTCTCAGTCGGATACTATCGATACAGGTACTCCATGAAACCAAACTATCTCTTTTATAGACAACTCCGCATATTTATCCATCTAATAATCTACTCGAGCTGGAATAAAATTAGCCATCTTGGTCAATCTGTCCACCATTACCCATATTGAGTCCTGTTTACTGGGTGTCAAAGGTAGACCTGAAACAAAATCCAATGCAACTCATTCCCACCTCCACTCGGGAATGAATATCAATTGTATTAATCTGGAAGGCACTTGATGTTCAACTTTCACTTGCTGACATGTCAGGCATCTTGCAACAAACTCGGATATAACTTTTTTCATGCCAGACCACCAATAACGACTCTCTATATCCTGATGCATCTTATTCCCGCCTAGATGCATCGTTTAAGGACTATAATGTGCCTCAGAAAGAATATCTTTCTTCAGTTCTTCATTATCTGGAATGAAAAGTCTTCCACGATAATAAAAACATCCATCAGTCCTAATTTCAAAGTCTTTGGCGTCACATTTTTTCTATTTGTGCAACTATTGCCAAACATTTTTCATCTTGTCATTGCAGCTCTTTTATCCGATCCAAAAGAAACGACTTCAAATTAAGTTTAGCAATCAAGGCACAATCTTCCTTTAAAGATGCACAACCTTCCTTTAAAGACATACGTGCATCTAAAGCTCGTAAAGTTACAAAAGTCCTTCGGCTAACATTATCCTTCCCTGGATGATAACAGATGATCACATCGTAATATTTTAAAAGCTCGATCCATCTTCTCTTGCTCAAGTTCAATTCATTCTGAGTTAACAAACTCACTATGAATTACGTGGGGTTACACACATAGTGCCAATACAGAAATTCACAAACTCATTATGAATTTCGTAGGGTTGCACACATAGTGCCAATACGGAAATTCATAAACTCATTATGAATTTCGTGGGGTTGCACACATAGTGCCAAAACGGAAATTCACAAACTCATTATGAATTTCTTAGGGTTGAACACATAGTGCCAATACTGAAATTCATAAACTCATTTTTTCTATTTTTGCAACTCTTGCCAAACATTTTTCATCTTGTCATTGCAACTCTTTTATTTGATCCAAAAGCATCGACTTCAAATAAAGTTTAGCAATCAAGGCATAATCTTCCTTTAAAGATGCACAATCTTCCTTTAAAGACGTGCGTGCATCTAAAGCTCGTAAAGTTACAAAAGTCATTCGGCTAACATTAGCCTTCCCTGGATGATAACAAATTATCACATCATAATCTTTTAAAAGCTCGATCCATCTTCTCTCTCTCAAGTTCAATTCTTTCTAAGTCAACAAACTCAATATGAATTACATGGGGATACACACATAGTGCCAATATGGAAATTCACAAACTCATTATGAATTTCGTAGGGTTGCACACATAGTGCCAATACAGAAATTCATAAACTCATTATGTATTTCATGGGTTGCACACATAGTGCCAAAAAAAAATTCATAAACTCATTATGAATTTCTTGGGGTTGCACACATAGAGCCAATACGGAAATCATAAACTCAATATGAATTTCGTGGGGTTGCACACATAGTGCTAATACGGAAATTCATAAACTCATTATGAATTTCGTGGGGTTACACACATATACATTAAACAAAATGCATCTATGACTATCATAACATATAAGTACATAATAAATGCACTCACCTGGTAAGCCTCAAAATTATGCCTTACTGACGTCCGACTATTCGACAACTTTATCCTTGCCTTTCTGTTTCCTTGACTCAGGAGCTTGATTACGATCTACACAAGCATCCATAATCACACATACAATACAATGTTAGTATTTTTTCTAACATTTATACTAAATAATAATACTCACAAGTACTATTATTCTCGAATTCTTTTAAAATTCATCCTAACTTAAAATTCAAGGTTGATTAGTATTGACACCCCTTCTATGGAATCGATACTTCTATACTATAATACCGATACTCCCTTCAGTACCGATGATATTTTTGCTTTATGCAATCCATTTCTCAATAATAGTATCGATACCTTCATCTTGGTATTGATACTCCACTTCAGTACTGATACTACTTGCATAAGTGTCGATATTGTTCATCGTGTTCATCCTCTGTCTTCAAATTTAACAATATAGTATCGGTATTGTTCTTCTAGTATCGATACCTTTACCTAGATTTTACACATTTCACTTTGATTTTTACCACATTTTCGGCTAAATCTCTTACTTTTATCCTCAACCATACCATTAAACTCATTATTACTAAATCCAACTAACTTACATCCATAAATTTTCTTATAACATCCAAAATCTCCAAAGAACACTAAAAACTAAGAATCACACCAATTTTTTCAACTTGTTTTTAATAACTTCTAAGGCTCCAAATCTTTTACTCATTTCTTTGACAAGTCAAAAATGCCTTTAAATTTCCATAACTGACCATATTTCATAAAATCATTTAAAAACTCATTTTATTAAATCTCAAATAAAACCCTCATTTCATAGTTGTAATCCTCCTTGAACTTTCCTTAAGCATCTATATCACTTAAGGTTTCAAACCAACCAAAAAACCAAAGGAAAATCAACATTGAAGAATCTTTACCTTAGCTATTGAGGGCACGGGACATCGGGAAGAAGAAGGAGAGTAGAGAACTATTTTTCCCTGACTTGTCCTCTTTTTCCCTCCTTTAACCCTTAATAATATGAATATTAAATTCATTTTCTTCTAAAAGACCATAATGCCCCTCTATTTCTTTTATTCTTACTAATAGGGTTTGAACATAATTTCTTAATTAAATCCTTGTACCTTTCAATTTATTCAAATTAACTCATCAAATTTTTAATCCTTTCACTATGGTCACCGACCCTATCTTTGGGGTATTACAATTCTCCCCCTTAAGAAAATTCGTCCTTGAATTTTAAAATGTACTTGATGCGAAGAGGTGTGGAAATTGCTTCCTCGTATCCTCCTCTCTTTCCCAAGTAGCTTCCTCTACTTTATGATTTTGCCAAGGCACTTTAACTATGTGAATCTTCTTGTTACGCATTTCTTTTCTTTCTCGTGCCAAGATCCGAACTGGTTCTTCCTCGTAATTCAAATCTGTTCAGATATCTATTTCCTCTGGTTTGATAATATGCAATGGATTTGATTGGTATTTCCTGAGCATCGACACGTGAAAAAAATATGGATCCTGTCTATATCAGGAGGCAAAGCTAATTGATAAGCTACTGGTCCGACCCTTTTAAAAATCTCATAAGGTCCAATAAATCTTGGACTCAACTTTCCTTTGCGCCCAAACCACAATACTTTCTTCCAAGGCGATACATTCAGAAATATCTTATATCCCACATGATACTCAATTTCTTTTCTCTTTAGATCAGCATGAGACTTTTGTCGATCAGAAGCTATCTTAAGGTTATCTTGGATAAATTTCACTTTATCTTCCATTTCTTTCATTAAATCAGGGCTAACTATATCTCGATCTTTTAGCTCAAACCAATTTAATGGTGTTCGACACTTCCTCCCATACAAGGCTTCATACGGAGCCATCTTAGTACTCGATTGGTAACTGTTATTATAAGAAAATTCTTTTAAAGGCAAATATCTATCCCATGATCCTTTGAATTCTATCACGAATGCCCTCAGCATATCCTTCAATACCTGAATAGTTCACTCTGATTACCCATTTGTCTACAGATGAAAAGCTGTGCTGAAATTCAACCAAGTACCCAAGGCCTCGTACAAGGACTTCCAGAATCTTGAAGTAAACCTTGGGTCTCGGTCGGAAACTATCGATACATGTACTACATGTAGCCGAACTATCTCTTTTATATACAACTCAACATATTTATCCATCGAATAATCTACTCGAACTAGAATAAAATAAGTCATCTTGGTCAATCTATCCACAATTACCCATATTGAGTCCTTTTTACTAGGTGTCAAAGGTAGTCCTGAAACAAAATCCATTTTAACTCATTCCCACCTCCACTTGGGAATGAATATTGGTTGTAGTAATCTGGAAGGCACTTGATGTTCTTCTTTCACTTGCTGACATGTCAGGCAACAAACTCGGATATAACTTTTTCCATACCAGACCACCAATAACGACTCTTTATATCCTGATACATCTTATTCCCGCCTGGATGCATCGTCAAAGGACTATAATGTGCCTTGAAAAGAATATCTTTCTTCAGTTCTTCATTATCTGGAATGAAAAGTCTTCCACGATAATAAAAACATCCATCAGTCCTAATTTCAAAGTCTTTGGCCTCACATTTTTTCTATTTTTGCAACTCTTGCCAAACATTTTTCATCTTGTCATTGCAACTCTTTTATTTGATCCAAAAGCATCGACTTCAAATAAAGTTTAGCAATCAAGGCATAATCTTCCTTTAAAGATGCACAATCTTCCTTTAAAGACGTGCGTGCATCTAAAGCTCGTAAAGTTACAAAAGTCATTCGGCTAACATTAGCCTTCCCTGGATGATAACAAATTATCACATCATAATCTTTTAAAAGCTCGATCCATCTTCTCTCTCTCAAGTTCAATTCTTTCTAAGTCAACAAACTCAATATGAATTACATGGGGATACACACATAGTGCCAATATGGAAATTCACAAACTCATTATGAATTTCGTAGGGTTGCACACATAGTGCCAATACAGAAATTCATAAACTCATTATGTATTTCATGGGTTGCACACATAGTGCCAAAAAAAAAATTCATAAACTCATTATGAATTTCTTGGGGTTGCACACATAGAGCCAATACGGAAATCATAAACTCAATATGAATTTCGTGGGGTTGCACACATAGTGCTAATATGGAAATTCATAAACTAATTATGAATTTTGTGGGGTTGCACACGTATACATTAAACAAAATGCATCTATGACTATCATAACATATAAGTACATAATAAATGCACTCACCTGGTAAGCCTCACTATTATTCCTTACTGATGTCCGACTATTCAACAACTTTATCCTTGCATTTATGTTTGCTTGACTCAAGAGCTTGATTACGATCTACATAAGCATCCATAATCACACATACAATATAATGTTAGTATATTTTCTAACATTTATACTAAATAATAATACTCACAAGTACTATTATTCTCGAATTCTTTTAAAATTCATCATAACTTAAAATTCCAGGCTAATTAGTATCGGCACCCCCTTCTATGGTATCGATACTTCTATACCATGGTATCGATACTCCCTTCAGTACCGATACCATTTTTACATTCTGGAATCCATTTCTCAATAATAGTATCGATACCTTCATCTTGGTATTGATATTCCACTTTAGTACTGATACTACTTGCATTAGTATTGATACTATTCATTGTGTTTATCCTCTTTCCTCAAATTTAACCCTATAGTATCGGTATTATTCTTCTAGTACCGTACCTTTACCCGGATTTTACACATTTCACTTCGATTTTTACCATATTTTCCCCTAAATCTCTTACTTTTACCCCTAACCATACCATTGAACTCATCATTATTGAATCAAACTAACTTACATCCATAAATCTTCTTATAACATCTAAAATCTCCAAAGAACACTCAAAACTAAGAATCGCACCAATTTTTCCAACTTGTTTTTATTCATTTCTAAGTCTCCAAATCTCTTACTCACTTCTTTGACAAGTAAAAAATGCCTTTAAACTTCCACAACTGACCATATTTCATCAAATCGTTTAAAACCTCATTTTATTAAATATCAAATAAAACCTTCATCTCTTAGTTTTAATCCTCCTTGAACTTTTCTTAAGCATCTATATCTCTTAAGGTTTCAAACTAACCCAAAAACGAAAGGAAAAACCAACATTGAAGAATCCTTACCTTAGCTATTGAGGGTACAGGACGACGGGAAGAAGAAGAAGATTAGAGAACTATTTATCCCAGACTTATCCTCTATTTCCCTTAATTAACCCTTAATAAAATGAATATTAAATTAATTTCCTTCTAAAAGACCATAATGCCCCTCAATTTCTTCCATTCTTACTAATAAGTCTTCAATACAATTTCTTAAATAAATTATTGTACTTTTTAATTTATTCAAATTAACTCACTATATGTTTAATTCTTTCACTATGGTCCCCGACCCTATCTTTGGGGTATTACACATTGTTAATATTTTACCAGGGCATATGTTGATGCTGAAAATATTGAGGTTCAAAAGTATTTTTGTTGTGGCCTGTTAAGGTTATTTGCATGATTGTTGTTGGTCCCTTGATTACCCCATGAAAATTTTGGATGTTGTCGCCATACATGATTGTAGGTATTTGAGTAGGAGTTGTTGTTGCTTCTAGGTGAATTGCCCATGAAATTAATAGACTCCTAATTGTCTGGGTATTCACTTTCAAGATGGTTGCAATGACAAACAATGCATGTTGAGATTGTTACCTTGACTTCATTTACCTCATTGGAACTCTACAAAATTTTCAACATATTTGTTGGCTATCCTATTAAGGATATCAAAGTCTTACTGAGGTGATTTTTCAACCATAGTACCATTCATCGAGGCATCCAACATCATGCGAGTGGGTGCGTTGAATTAATTGTAGAACATTACAACTTGAGTCCAGTCGTAAAATATGTGGTTGGTTCACTAGCGAAGAAAGCTTTTATATCGGTCCCAGCACTCATACATAGACTCTTTATTGCCTTGGTGAAACTTGTGATGTCATTGCGAAGATGGGTATTCATGTTAGGCAGATTATATCGAATCAGAATTTTTTTTCACAAATCAGCCCAAGACTCTATTGAGTCGGATGGGACTCAATTAAGCCAAGCTCTTGCTCGATCGCGTAAAGAGTATGTGAACAATTTTAGCTTCAGCACATCTTCGTGCACACCTTGTTGCCTAAACGAGTCACACACTTCAAGAAAAAAATGTACATGTTACCTAACATCTTCATTAGGCGAGCCACCAAATTGACCGATAGAATTTAGCATGTTGAACATCACTGGTTTGAGTTCAAAGTGGGTTGGCTGAATTTCTGGTGCCATGATTTTAGGATTGAGATCATCGAGAATAGGAGTCAAGTGATCTCATATCGCTCGTGGTCTTGCAATATTTCTGGGAACATTATTTTTCACGACCACAAGATCTACCTGATCCTCCATTCGATTATAAGCCTGATATGGTAGTTGATTCATATTACCTCTGGTATGTTGAGCATGTTACCTTTTTTTGAACATTTCTCAGGTTCAATGGGAATTAATGGTTCGTTAGTAGATCTTCTGGTCATACCACGAACAAAACCTATAAAAATTTAATAAAAAAATTGTGACAAGAAAATAAAATTCGTTATGGAAAAACTTATCAAAATTCCTCCAGTTGTCAATCCCCAGCAACGACGCCAAAAACTTGATCTCATGTAAATGTGAGTGTTGTGGCTCTTAAATATGTGCAAGTATACATAATCAAAGCAAGTAATATAGTAGTAAGTGAGTTATCGTCTCCACATGGATTGGGGAGAAATCTTTAAAGATTGCTACAGCTAGAACTAGGTGTCACTAACTAATCATAATTTTCTTGTCTAATGGCATTCATAAAAAAAAGCACTAGCAAATGGTATGAATAGATGGGAAAAGTATGTCAAGGCAAGAAAAGTGTGAAGTAAAGCGAACAGAAAAGTGTTGTCATGACAAGAAAAATATGCAATATTAAACAATTAAAAGTTCTAAGGCTAAAATTGTTTGAGTTCTGACTATAGACTGAAAACCTCACACAATCAGACTTCTAACGGAGCATTTGGATTGGATTTGCTATGGCGAGAAATTAATCTATGTTTAGGTTAATCTAGTATGCTAAGCCTATGTTGGCCGACAGGATTTACTAAAGTGTTCTAGCACGAAACCTGACAAACTATTGCTACGACAATACTACTCAGCATGAACTGCAGCCCTTGGTTTGTAAAACTATTTCTATGGTAATACCCCTTAGCGTAAACAGTAGCGCTAGCCTATCTACTTAAGCATTTGTCCTTATTAGTCGTATAAAATCATCTCCATATTTCTAAGGAGGATTAGAATCTCACTGTCCTGGATTAGTTCCCTTATTCACGTAGATCTAACCTAACTCTCTTGATATTAGGTATCAACTCCTACAAAAACAACTATCTTTCGAAAGCACTTACAAAGACTAGGAATATTTTGCCAAGGCCTGGCTATGGAGGGCACCAAGGATGGATGAGAGGGGAAATGATAAAAAAGAGATGTTACAGTCGCCTTTAACCAATCCTTTCTTTTAAGGTATATGACTCTCCTTTTATGGAGGATATAATGTGCTATTTATAGTAGGAAAATCTAGGGTTTAGTGCATTTAAAATTTCAACAACTACCCTTGAATTCACACCCATTGTGTGAATAAAATGGCAGCTGGTAGTGGTCCCGAATCCTTAGCATGGGCAGGGGTTCACGTGAGGTACCTTGGACAGTTGACTACGTGACGTCAGCAATTTTGTCTCGTATATCATCAGACTTGCGAGTTAAAATGCAAAAAAAAATTATTCCTCATGGTCATCGTTATCAGTTCCTTTGGCCCTGGCATAGAATTTATCTTGGCAAATAAATTATTCCTCTATCATTTTCTATCTTTTGCATCATGACAGCCAACACACAACCCTTCTCATCAGCAATATCAGCTTAATCAAATAAACTTTGTCGCAACAAAAACTTATCCACCACATGCAACAATGTCCTAAATGCAACTAAGTGCAACTTAAATGCTATGTCAATGGCTTTTTAGACAATCAATAACTTAAGTAAAAAGACCTAAAATATAGTCTTTTTATGGATTTATCACATAATCTTCCACAAGTTACTCTCATACTTTCATGATTGATGCATATTGAAATACTTAAATGGTATGATGCAATGTATAATGTAAAGGTGAGAATGCACAAATGCAAAGATGTGAATACAAATGCAAATATGTAAATGCAAAAGGTGTTAATTCTATAAGTGACCACCATAAAACAACCTTCAGTTAGATAACAAGGTTTTATTACACTCGGTAGTCAAAATAAAATTGTGACTCTTCATTTTTTTTTATTCCCTCAAGTTACATTCTTCGTGGGATTTAACATTGCACTCGGAGTTGTCGTCTTACTTGATCGTATTTTATGACGCTTAGTGTCCTTAAATTGCTTCTTGTTGAAGAGTCTTCTCGTTCTTTATCTGACTGTATCTGTATCTTGATAAAGCATCTTGGCCTTTTATACCCTTGATAGAAGTCTTCATTCTACTTCAAATTTCTTTATTCAACGGTTGTATTTTTCATGTATCATTTAAACTTCTATAGATCTCATGGTTTTGACTACATGGCTAATAATTCCTTATCTCCTTGTGAACAACCTTCTATTTAGTTAATCACTTGTGAATTAACACCTCTGGATGAAATGAAGATGCAAATGAAAGAAAATAAATTCAAAATAAAAATAAACACAAAGCAAAATGGGTTAGTACAGATAAGATAAACAACAAGATATTAAGAATTATATTGAGCAAATAAAATCTACCCTTACATGCTGACTACCCATACATGGTTTAATATATCCTACCCTAACTTGATTTCTACCCACATGCCTTGTTATTCATAAAAAATCCTAACTGCATGATATCTAATTTGCATGCTTGCTCGAAATAAATAAACATAACCACATTATATCTAGTTCTCAGGCATTTATTCAAAACATTAAATTATCTAAGACTTGCAAAAGTTTTTCCTTGTGTACTCTCCTATTGGGATTTCTAAGGTCTGGTAAGGCTATATTTAAGTCATGAGTTCACTATATGTTGGGTTAGTTTCTAAGGTAAAAGGTACTCGAATTGTCATTGTTGGTGCCCTCTTGGGCTGTCAGGCCCTCAAACCTAGCCCATCACAAACTTAGTTGGATTGAGTTCAATTTGAGGATGCACACTTCCCTATGTCCACACGAAGGTGATTACCATCACGAAGACCATAAGACGTGTGCCCCGGGAGTGATCAACTATCCCATGCGGAAGTGAAGATCATCACGAGAAAGTAGCTTCTCACTCCCACTCAAGTGGGACAGAGTAGGGTTTTAGTTCATGTTATGAAAATGCAACTGTGCAGTGTGTGAGGAAAAGAGGAAAACAAATAATTCAAGCAGGCAACACAAAACAAAGTTCTCAATTCCTTTTAATATGAAAACATTAGCAAACAAACCAGTACAACTATTTAGTGGTTAGTCAATTTATAAACATAAAAGAAATCAAAACACCCAAGGGCTCTCAAATTAAATTAGGGAAAATTTATAAATTTTATTGCAAATACAACTATTTAATCAATTTATGGTCTGACTCTTAAACATCCCCAGCGAAGTCGCCAAGTTGTCGAGACATTCCTTTTAAAATATTGGTCGATTTTAAAATCAAGATTTTGTAAAAATGTTCACCTCGAATAATTTTAGACTCGAGTTTAAAAACAATAAAATCGGTTCGTGGAGTCGCCATGAATCTTTGATTAGGGTGTGATTGGGCACCCAAAAACGTATTTGTCATTTTAATAAAATAGTAATTTTTAATCAAAACCAAAATTTTAAGGTCTGTGTTACCAAAAATTTAGGTTCGAGAGTCAGTCACGAGTGGGAAAGAATTAGCACCCCACAACGTCCTAAATCGGTATCTAGCTAATTAATTAGTTGTCTTTGCAATAAAACTTATAAATTCAAATGTAATTTAAATTAGGACCCCTTTTAAACACATACAAGTTAACATCTATTTCTAATGTATACAAAGAAATAAATACAATTAATTATGTTACCAACCTTTAGAGAGAATAAAGATGTTCAATTATTTAAAAACATCGAGACAAGACCTTAGAAGCAATATAATAGCCTTTTCTCGGTGGATTTAATTAAACGAACATGGTCTTTTTTCTTTCATTCCCAAATTTTATTTGGAATATTTTTTATGGTTTCTCTTAATAGGATATCCCTTTATTTAAAAATTATTGAGAGTGACATTTCTATTACCTTAAGACAATCACTTCCCACAATTTTAAAATAAATGGATATTACCCTTAGTCAAATTATTTGATTGGAGTTGAGTATTGCTTATGAGGATCATGATCGTCAAGTAAAAGAAGTCATACGTATAAACTAATATGTGAATGGAAATACCTAAGAACTTAGTGATTAAATCTATATGCACATTTAAATGTATTATAAATAATTAGAAAACATTTGTATACTATTTAAACATAAATTTATTAATACAAGGAAAACAATGGATGCAAATTATATAATTTCTCACATGTAATGGAATATAAATAAATAAATAAATTATTTACAAACAATACACACATATATATACACACACATAAATATAAGTAGGTAAACATGATAAATTCCAAATGAACATATTTAATATACTACAAATTATAAAACAAAATATCAAAGCACATGAATTAAAACAAAACAATGCATATTTATAAAAACAGGTATCGAATTTGAAGCAAATGGAAATTACAGAGGCCAATAAGACATCTATCATTAACATTTTCATTGGAAAAAATTAAATTAACATTGACCAAAATGAATATATAGCAAATAAAAAGGGGTCTAAAGAAAAAAAAAAGCAATTTCTTATATAATAAATGAAGGACTAAAATATTACAAATCTAAAATTAACAACTTAAATCAAATATTTAATCCAAATATATAAATAAAACACATAGTGACTAAAATATAAATACAGAAAATTGTAGAGTTTGGAACTAAAAAAAAATAAAAGTTGAATTTAGTGACTAAAATGAAAATGTTACAAACACCGGATGACCCGTTCAATAGTTTACCCATGTACAAGGGTTTAGAAACCCTAACCCCAAAACTACATCGTTTTAATAGGCATTTATAAGCCTAAACTCATGGCTTGCCTTTCATTTCAACTTTTTCTCAAAACTAAACTTGAGAGAAAATCTCTAAAAGCCCCTTTCCTTGGTCTCTCGTCGGTGAAGGTAAACTGGTCGATCACTGCTCATTGGCGCCAACAACCACCTTCGACCACCAGTGGCGATGGTCGAAAAGATAAAAAAAATGAACCCAAAATGACCTTTTTTATCCTAAACCCAAATCATAGGCTATTTTCACCTGAATCCAACCTCAAAAGCCTAGATCTAATATTTTACCTTCACACAACTCGAATTCCTGCAACGTATGGGATTCCCAATGAACTATGGGCTTTCCAACGATCAACAAAGCACGATAAACCCTATTTTTTCTTCCTTTTTTATTCCCTCCTTATTTTTTATTATTTTTATTTTTTTGAACTTTTCTATATTTTTTTCGGTTTCCCTCTAGATCTCATTTCTTTCTTTTCCCCCTTTTTCTAATATGGTTCGTACTGAACACCCCATCGAATGATGAAAAATGGCCCCTTTTTTATCTCCGTTTGGTGGGTTTGGTGAAGTTTGCTGACAGAAGGGTATGGCTGAACAAGGGGTTGGTTGCCTGAAATCTGGATTAGATTTATTTTTCATAGGTTTTGGTACTGATTTGATTTACTCCTTGTTTGGCTAATTTTTTTCATTGTTGGCCTTTGATTCAGTCGGATTTGCTAACGGCGGTGGCTCAGGAGCCATCGGGGTGATCCAACTCCTGTGGTGATGCGACGTGAAAGCTCTGACAACGACAACAACTAGAGCTGATGAAAACCCTAGGGTTTCCAAACAAACCCAAAAATGATTTGGGATATGGTTTCCCAATGTTAGGCCTACTAGTTCCTTTGTAATCGGGCCCATCTTGGGCTTGTATAATTGTATTGTCCTACAATAAAATAAAAAGAAAAAGAAATAATAATAATAATAATAATAATAATAACAATAATAATTAAAAACCCAAATAAAACGGGTGTCTATAGTTTATGTTGAGATAGACTCGATAAAATCGCCTATATAAAAGTGAAGGATTAAGAACCTTCTATGGGAAATGTTTCTTATCTAAGAACATCACTAGTATCCTGATAGTTCTAGCTATTTTGTTATTCCATTGCAAATTTTAATGGATAAATAATGTTAGTCATGTGTTATAAGTTTATTGTTATGTTAAAAAGTTTCACATTAGTTCACTTGTTTAAAAGAAAAATCGCTTATTTTACTATGTATTAGTTTCAAATATATTTACTAGTACTTAAGGGTAGGTTTCATTATTGTTCTTCTCATTTTTATTTAAAAATTATTCTTGAAATTTTTTTTAAAGTATTGTGTGAGAAAATATTAGATATGCTAAAGAATACAAGGTTAAATCACACATGGGATAGGGAAAAAGTGGTGACGGTTTATATACTATCCTTTTCTACTTTGTTGAGTATTGGTAGACTTTCTCTCGCGCGTGTGCGTCATTGTCGGTCGATCAATCTAGTTTTTGGTTTGTGATTTGTACTAATTACGTCTTTTTACGTACCACACGTATATAATTTTCTGGAGAAAATTGGATGGTTTTTAAAAGTTTTAAGCTAAAAATGAGAAAAATTTTCTGATATTTATAGAATGGTTTATTGTGTGTGAACGTTTTAGTAACTGCTAGAGCGTTTTGACTATTGATTTTCAGTCGTTGTATGGATTGTCATTGTAGTTTCATGGTGATTGATTTGATTGTTCTAGACACATGATTTACAATTAATTAGAGACAACACATTAATTGCATTTACTGAGATGTTATCTGGACACTTTTAGCTCCTCATAGATAAATAGAGTCTTTGTTCTCATTTCAATCTACCCAAACATAATTCTCTCTAAAGCTTTGGAGTTATATGTATTCTTCAAAGTTTCGAGAAGAGTAGCATCGTCGGTTTTCAATAATCTTAGGGGACAACGTTCATTTTGAATTACATCAATCAAGACAATTTTACTTCTAAGACGATGATTATTTTCATGGCCTAATCAAAGCTTTATTTTTTTATAATTTATTTATAACCAGTGCAAATGCTTTATTTTACAATAATACTATTTCCAGCAATGGAATCATTTCTGAATAGCTACTTTCTAATAAAAATTCCAATTAGGACTTGCATATTCGAAACTAATATAAATTCGTATTATGGAGAAAGATTCTCCCACACGTGAGAGATTCCAATTATTCTCATAATTTGTTCTCCAAGTAGGACTTTAATTGTGCAAAGTGGCCATTTCTAGATGTTAATTAATGTATAAATTCATGTCAGATTGATTTTGTTTTATTATTTTGGCTAAAACGTGACATAGAGAACTTCCACGAATCTACCCATTTTGCATAATAAAACTAGAAAAAAATATTAAAATGCTTCTAGAAACCATTATTTTTAACTCGATGAAAAAAATAATTCTAACCTCATTAGATTCAAAGGTAGTACGTTACGTTCAAAAGTTGAGATTAATTCTAACGTCATTAGATTTCAAAAATTAATAATTGTTTTTAAATTGACCAATTAGGTACCATGTTAGCGTATTAAACATCAATAAAATGCTATTATCTAACCACATAACATCCTTAAGCATAGTTTTTTTTCTTTATTTTAGAAGTTTAATTGACTATAAATTTTAAAATTAAAATGAATTAAAATGATATTTTACGTGGAATTTATTTAATTATCACCTAATTTATGAGGGGATTAATTTGTTTATAATTTAATGGGTTAACTACATGATTGATCATTTATATTTGTGTTTTGTTTATTTTTCTGAGTTAAAAAAACGTAATATATAGTTACTTTCCTTTTTATGTAATTAAGATGTAGTCTTCAAGGGTTATATGTTGTTAAATATTTTCGTATAATCACACATTTAATCTATGTTATATATATATTCTCTCAATTTAGTCCTACTAGTAATAAATTAAAATAAATTTAATCCTCCAATCGAATCATACCATGTGTCACTAGTACCACATGTTGTGCCATATGTCACCACTAGGTCGAAGGACTAACTTTCTTTTAATTTAATATAATTATTTTCAATCAATCGAATAAATTAAAATAAACATATTAAATTAAAATAAATTAAAATAAAGTTAGTCTTCCAATTGAATGGTGACACATGGCACCACTGACACGTGACACTAGAGACACGTGTCATCATTCGTTTGGAGGATTAAATTATTTTAATTTATTAAAATATGACTAAATTGAGGGAATATGTAAACAACAAGGACTAAATATGTGGTTATACCAAAATAATATGTCACATGGTTAACGTCAATTAACAAGTGGTGACCACATCTTAATTAAATAAAAATGAAAGCAATTATATCTTAATTAAATAAAAATGAAAGTGGTCATATATAATAGTTTTTGAAACCGGTAAGAAAAAGTGGACAAATCGTAAACATAAGTGATCAATTATTTAATTGACACTAATTTAATTGTCTTTGAAAGTAGGGGTGTTCAACCGTTAACCAAATCAAATTTTTTTCAGAAATAATTAACTGAACTGAACAAAGTTTAATTAATCGATCAGTTAACCGAATTAACCGAAATTTTAAATAATATATATTATATATGAAAATTTTAATCTTTTCGGTTAATTCGATTAATTCGGTGAAAAAAATTAAACACTCCTAAAGCTATTAATATATAAATAATATATTAAATATTTAAATTTTTTGGCTAATTCGGTTAATTAACTAATTTTGAATCAAATTAACCGATAACTGAACTTTGAAAAATATTAACTGTTAACTGACCAAATTTAATTTAACTGACTGATAACCAAAAAAATTTGGTTTGGTCGGTTTAATCGATTAACCGAAATTTTAAACACCCCTATTTGAAAAATTACATTTAGTATGTGGATGTTTGAATACATAAGTTTTTTTAATTAATTACTGGTATTAAATCTATTGATTGATTAATTTAGATTGAGTTTTGCAAAAGTTTATTATGGGGTGACCTTCTTAACCTAGCTTGTTCCATTCCTAATTACTAAGATTCAAATTTCTAACTTTACTTATGGAATTTAATTCTTCGTCCTACTAGACCAACCGATTGTTGATTGAATATACAATCATTTTATAGCTCTAGACCCTTCTTTTAAATTATTTAAAAAAAAATAAAGTAAATTTACAAAGTTATCCCACATCAATTAAAGTGGTGTTAATTGAGGTATGTTTTTAATCAAAATTTTAAATATTACCCCGATATTTTATCAATTTCCTTTTGATAAAAGAACAACGTAATTAAAAGTAGAAGATACTTTTGAAACCAGTGTTTTATGCTGTTTTTATACTGTTTGTATCGTTCTCTTTACAATTTATTACGACGACAAATTAATTAAAGACGTAGCTAAACCCAACCCATTCTCATTAAAAAGAAAAAGAAAAAAACCCAGCAGACAACAACTATAACAAAAACAAACCTAATATTTAAATGCAATTTATGTTTTTTAAATCATATAATTAAATATACATCATTCACTTCGATTTAAAGCATAAAATAAAGTAATTGCTTCATAGAAAGTCTTGTTTTGTTTAGATATGATTACCCCTTTTCCTTGTGTAGTAAAGATTCATATTATTTTATTTTATGTTTTAATTTGTTTATTGCTTCTCCTTTGTATTAGATCCACCGTTTTCATATAGCTTTCAATCTCTTGCTTATGTCCCGCGTTGTACTAAATAAAGCATCTTGTATAAAAGTAGATTCTTGGCCTCACTTCGTTATTATAAATGGCACATCTCAAACAACATGAGAAAACATATAAATATAAAACGCATTCAGCAGAAAATATTTAATAGTCATATTGTTGTAGCCTACAACTCAACCAACTTCAATGGCATAAAAGTATATAAATGGTGTAACATCAAAAATTTTATAATATTTGATTAAATAGTCACTTCAGTTCATATTTTTTTTGAAGCATTTTAACTCGATGTTTTGTTTAAGGATAAATGATATAGTGTTGGACTAAATAGCCACTTTGATCGCTATTCTTTCTTGAGGAATATTTTGGCCTTTAATATTTCATTTTAAGGGTAAAAAGTCCATATTTTAGAGCGTAGATCATTTGTAGAATGATGATTTCCATCCACGTGGGGTATTTTCGCCCTAAAATAAAACGTTTGAACCAAAATGCTTTAAAAAAGAATAAGGTCAGAATGACTAGTTAGTCAAACGATATATATATATATATATTTAACACTATGTCAATATAAATGTTACAAAGAATTAGGGTCATAATTAAATGTATTGATATCTATCTTATTGTACCGGTATTGTATATTGTAAGAATGTATTATCGGTACCCATAAAATGATATCGATACCAATGGCCTATAATGCTTAAATTATGTAAATAGTCCATGAACTTTGTATTATTTATGTTTTGACCATCAATATTGCTGATATTACTTGAGATCAATATTAATAACCTCAATTGATGACTTGTTTGCATACTAGTCCCTAAAACCATAACTAGACTAATTGATTTTTTGATAAAATAATTAGAGTTTATAAAATTATAGTTTCAATCAGACATTGTAACATTATTGATCCGTTTCCCAACAAAACCGTATTGAGGGTGTTATTGGACCAGTGCATCTTGGAAATTTGAACTACCGTAAGGGTTGATAAACCTTTTTAGCGAGAGAGAGGAAAAAACCCAAAAGAAGAAGAGGAAAAAAAGCTAAAATGGGGGTATTTAAAGCCTCACAAAATGGTTTCGTTTTGGAAACACCCTACTAAATACTTGTGATCGATCTAGATCCACTAAAGGATATGCGTTTAAAATTATTGGGTAAATTATTTTCACAGTCCTTTCACTTTTTATATGTAATTTAATTTTAGTTTATAGTTCCATTTAACTTAATCATGTTTTACACATCGGTTATCATTTTTGTCCATGTGACTCTTAATTTTTATAATCTAATCCTAATTTTGCATGAATTAATTAATATTTAACCCTTTAATTTATGTTTCACTATAATTTGATCATAACATTTTCCATCCCATTCTCACTATAGAAAAAAGAAAGCAGTAGACAATAGCTATAACAAAAACAACCTAATATTTTTATTGCAATTCATGTTTTTTTAAATCATATAATTACCTGTACACCATTCACTTTGATTTAAAGCATGAAACGAAGTAATTGCCTTATAAAATAATATACGACGCAGATTTATTCGAATTAATCAGGACGAAACTTGAAACTAGGTGGGCAACTAAAAAAGTCTTGTTTTGTATGAGTGTGGTTGCCCCTTTTCCTTTTGTAGTGAAGATTATCTATTATTTTATTTTATGCATTAATTTGTTTACTGCTTTTCCTTTTGGTAAGATCCATCCTATTCATACAGCTTTCAACCTATTGTTTTATATCCCACACTGTATGATAGAAAGCATCTTGTATAAAAGTAGAGTCTTGGCTTCGCTTTGTTAATTAACTAACTCCATGTATTATAATATAAACGACACATATCATAGTACACGAGAAACTATAAAAATATAAAACGCTAAAATAACATTTACTATTTTTTAGCATTTTAGTCCCACATTTAAATTTTTTTGTTAAAATAATCAGTCTTAGATAAAATCCGTTAGTTAACTAATTGTTATATGTTACTGATGTGATATTTTCACATGTACTTAATTGTTGACACATCACATATCATATCATTATCTTTGATGAAGTGGTAAATACTGCACATCACATTAGCTGACGTGTTACATACCGTGTGATCATCTTGGGTGACATGATGTGGCATGTGACACATGAAATACTTAACACATGTGAAAGTTCTATGTCAACAATATATGCGTTAACTATTAGTGAACTAATGGTTTTTATATAGTATGAGTCATTCTGATTAAAAATTAAAATATTAAGAACTAAAATACTAAAAAAAATAATAAAGATCAAAATATTCATTCGGACAAATGTTGGGTGTAATTTTAATACTACGCCAAATATTTAATAAAAGAAAGCCATACTGTTATAGCCTACAACTCTGCCAATTTCAATGGCAGACAAGTTAGGGAGTTCCCGTGAAATATAATTGGATAATATGTATATAATTGGGTTTTTTTACCAATAGGGTAAATATTTAATTAATTAGCCCCATAAAATATATAAAGTTTATTTAAGGATCTACAATATTTACTATAGTGACTTGAAACTTGTTAGGTCAAAGTGACAAGTTTGAATAAAAATATTTTTTATTCAAACTTTTTACCTTAATGTGATAAAATTTAATAAAAATATATTTTATTATAACTCATCACCTTGGTGTGACGAGTGTGAATAAAAAATATTAGTTATTGGAACTGGTCACGTCGAGTTCCATGAACACTTGTAAAAAATGTCGTAGATCTCAAAATAAACCTCTACTTACTATATTTCTCCAAATAATTACCCGTCTGTCCTGTTGAGCCAAAAAAAACCCTACGATTGGGTGGAGTAGTAAGCAGAAACCAGTTAAGCGTATATACAAATTAGGGTCAACAACCGTTCTGCTACTATCACCAGCTACAATAATCCATAACTAACGCCGTATACAAATATTTCTAAATAACATTTAACTGCCTGATTTTGACCAAAGAATGGAACAAGGGCGCGTTGTTTTTAAGGGAATATTGACTGTTAACAATAAAAACGTATTTGTTGTTTTGAATTTGTAGGATGCTTGCCTTTGACATTTTCTACTTGTAATGGTATTTCAGGCATGGTTAAATAACTCCAGCTGATGCGAACTCTAACATGCAACGCGATTCGATTAATGGAATGTTTCACCCAAAGATGCTTTTATTCAAACAAGTAGATCAATGTTGGAGGAAAAAAATAAAGATTCCAGACCAAAGCTTTTGGATTATGCTATTAAATTTACTACTTGTCCAATGGAGTTCATGTCATTATTCGTATGTCATGCAGGATCTTATAAAATGTTAGGATTCTTAACTTCTAACGGATTATGCTATTAAATTTTCTTTTACAATGTATTTTAGAAGTTTTAGTCTTGGCTTTACAAGTTCTTTTTAGGGTTGATTGTGTTATCACTTCTAGGGTTGATGTATGCTCAGTATTTTTGACAACACATCAATTTCCGATGAATTTGATGAGATGCTAATAGAAGAACTCATTGTCTTGTTAATTTCGAGCATATTGTTTTTATTTATTTATTTCTATAATATTTTTTATTATTATTAATAGTTTTAATCGTTAAGATAACATCCATTATTCATAAGAACTTAGATTTGGGTGTATTGAAGCAGTTCTTTGAAATTTTTATTGTTGTGTGAGTTAGTTTTTATTTTAATTTTTTGATAAATTTTAAATTTTAATCTTACTATGATCTCTAGGGGAGGGAAAGTTAGGAAAAGGAAAGGAAGAGTTCTCAATGAGTCTAGAATCCATGATTTAAGAGAATGCTACATAACAAATATATACAACTTGACCAGTGGACCAAATGTGCTTGCTATAATATTTTGATTGTTCTGTAATTAAGTTTTTATTATGAATGAAGCTTTAAATCCATAAGAAATATTGTAATCAACATTTAAAATTTGGATGGTTAACCAACGAGGTTGGTTCAAATGGTAAGAAACTTGATATCACTTAAACATGTCTCGAGTTAAAGTCATTGCGTATGCAGAAAATCTTCACTGAGAGACTCACCTATCAAAATCAAGTATGGGGCGTAAGTCGATTTGAATGAGTCAGGACGAAACCTCGAACCAAGAGGGTACCTAAAAAAATTAGATAGCTGTAGACACCTCATTTTTCCACCATGCTCCACTACAAGCACTATCTCCACCAACAATACAAGACATCTCGTTTTTCCACATAGTTCCCTACTATCATTTTTTCCCTCCTCCACTAATTAAGTAGTCCACTACCCCCAATAAAATACCATTTTTCCTCTCACGTGAATTACCACAAATAAACAAATTAAACCTAACCCACTAAAACATACCTAACCCATCACTCCACTATATGACTCCACTACCAATATTCAATTGAAATCAGCATATTTCAATTAGATAGTGGAGATAACCTGTGAACCATTGGGGCAGGGGGTTGGTTTTTTTTCATTATAAAAGGACAACAACTATTCAAACAAAGGAGGGGGGAATTTCCGTGAAAACTAGAAATTATCAGGGGGAGGAATCAGCAAAGAAAAAACAGGAAATACGTATCAAAAGGAGAGAAACCGCAAAGCATCAAGGGGAGGAAATCGATCGAAAAAAGAGAAATCATTTGTAACCAGGATATTCTGAAGCCCACAAAAACAGTGTGTAATAGGGTTCATTCCCTGTATTTTCCGAAAGCAATAGCAAGTGATGAACGTGATTTTCGTACTCATTTTCCTTTTGGTGTGATGTGTGGGTATGCTTTTGGTTTTGAAATGATCTAAATGAACAAAAGTATGGATTTCCATAATTAACATCATGCAATCATTTTTATCAAGAGCAAAGAGTTAATAGGTTAGAGTGTTTCGGTTACCTTGTTCGTCGATTCTCATCGGAGTGGAGGACCGGTTGTGTGAGATTCGAATAGCTTTCAGTCGAGAGGATTAGATCAAAGCAAATATAAAATAAAATAGAAGGGTAAGAGTTTTAGATCTAATTTACCTTGTGATGAGTAGGATCGCCGGGCTATAGCAGTTGAGAGGTCGAGGTTCTTGAGCGATATTCGTGTTTGCTTTCGCACTTTTGGTGTTTGGCTTAGGGTTTAGACGAGAGAGGGGAGCTAGGTTCAGTCTTGCGGTTGTGAGTAAAGAAGGTGAAGTCTCAGCCGAGCGTGGGTGAGTGGTACTGCTCGCATAGAATTGGAGAGTAGTTGTTGCAGGCTTTATTTTTTAGTTGAGTTTAGGTGAGTGGTCCCTTGTATATCTATATAATATTATCATTTTAAATATTATTTACAACTTTACAATATGTGTATATATTACTAAACATGGTTTGCTTGTTATGAAGGGATTACACGTTTATTCTCTTAGCATATATTAAATATTTTAGTATATCTATACATTTTTTTTATTTAAACGTAGTTGCTTTAAGTGTATCAGGTTACTATTTTTATTAAACTTATGCGCATGTGTTTCCATATTATGTATTGAATTTTCCTTTACCATGTGGGAACATTATGATATATGTCAGTGCAATGTATAACTCATGTTCATCATTTTTCATATTACATGGCAGTTTGTAAATATCATGAATATATTGGTATTAAACATGTTCCAATTATTGTACTATATATTGTTTATATATTCTATGTTACATTGTAAATATAAATTATAAATCATATTACTAAATAAGCATATATAATTCTTACATAAGTATGTCGTTTTGCATAACTTTTTTACAAATTCAAGTGATTTCTTTATTTTGTTTTTTATATTAAATATATATAATTTGATCCTTATTTTAACATTAATGATTATTTTCTGGAATTTGTATTTTAACTTGTTATGTTTTTGCATTTTAGTCATATTGGTGCACTACATATTAATATATATATGTTGGGTATAATGTGTGGTAATATAATATGTATGTAATTATCTATGTTAAAATACCATTGCATGATATTTTAATCATAATATTGGTTTAATTAATTTTTACATGACATCATTTTTGTATGATTTGCATAATAGCCTCACGTGCATAATTCGACATTATTACATAATGGGATTAAGGGTACTACCCTTTTAATTTAAAATCATTTTAAGTGGGTTGTCATAACGCATGCGAGGTCCGTTTTTTACGATTTTAAAATAGAAGTGTATCCCATCAGTGACACCTAAGAAATTGATTTATTCACTTTAAAATTTGGGAATGTAAGAAAAAGAAATGTTCGACTATTTAAATTTATCGAGAAAAGGTTGTTATAACTATTTAAGATATGATCTCGATATTTTTAAATAATCGAATATTCTTTATCTTTCTAAAGGATGGATAAATTTTAACTTAATCAATCTTGGTGCTTTGAAATAATATAAAATTCATGTGTTGTTGTTTTGTCGGGATCATAAATCAAATTAAATTTGAACTTGTATATTTTATTGCAAAGACAATTAATTAATCAACTAGGTACCGATTTAGGGCGCTGTGGGGGTGCTAATCCTTCCCCACGCGTAACCGACTCCCGAAATCATTTTATGGTAATGCAAACCTCCATTTGTTGTTTTAATTAAAATTAATTTTTATTTAAAATGACAAAACGTTTTTGGGTGCCCAATCACACCCTAATCAAATATTGGTGGCGACTCCTCGAATCGTATTTTTATCATAAATGAATTTCCAAAATTTTCGAAACGAGAGGTTTTTAAATCACATTCGCTTTTTAATTAAAAATCAATCATAAAGAGATAATTAAAATTGGTGTGGTTTTCAAAATCTCATCCCGAAAAAAAAATCGTTTCGACAGCTTGGCGACTCCACTGGGGATTTTTTTAGAGAGTCAGGCCTATAGTCGGTTAATTGATTGTCTTTGCAATTGAAAGTTATAAATTCGGTTGGTCCCCTGTTTTGTTTTAATATTGTTTGTTCAGAATTTGTTAACTAATAAATAGTTGTACTGATCTGTTTGCTATTGGTTTCAGATTAATTATGTGTTGAAAGAGGATTGATCTTTTAAGTGTTGAAAGAGGATTGATCTTTTAAGTGTTTTGTGATTATGTGTTGTTTTATTTTTGCTTTTCCTCACACACTGCACATCTACATTTGCATAACATGAGCTAAAACCCTGCTCCGTCCTATTTAAGTAGGAGTGAGAGACTACTCCCTCGTGTGGTTTTCACCTCCGTATGGGATAGTGGATCGCTCCTGGAGTTCACGCCTTATGGTCCTCGTGATGGTATTCACCTCCGCATAGACATAAGGAGGTGTGTTCCCTCGAAATTGAACTCGGTCCTAAAAGCTTGTGATGGGCCAAGATTGAGGGTTCGGCAGCTCAAGGGGGCACTGACAAGGACAATTTGAGAACCTATTGCTTTAGAACTGAACCCGACATATAGTGAATGTAGAGCCTGAACTTAGGTCGAGCCTAACCCGAACCTTAAGAATCCCGTGAGGAGGGTACACAAGGAAAAGTTTTTGAGTCATTTATTTTCGCTTTTTTGGAATAAATGTATACGAACTAGAAATCATGCGGTTAGGTTTATTTTCTTGAACAAGCATGCGAATTAGATATCATGCTGTTAGAATTTTTTGCAAATAACAAAGCATGGGGGTAGATATCATGTTGGGCAGGATCTACTAAGCATGATTGGGTAGTCAGCATGTGAGGGTAGGTTTTATTTGTTATGATACTCATCATTTTGTTGTTTATATTATGTGTACTAACCCATTTTTTGTTTTATGTCTATTTTGTTTTGGATTTATTGCATTTGCATTTTCATGTCATTCAAAGGTGTTAATTCGCAAGTGTGATTGACTAATAAGAAGGCGGGTCATAATGAGGCAAGAAATTCTTAACCATGTAGTCAAAATTGGGATATCCAGAGACATTCAAGTGATTCATGAAGGACGTCCGATGAATGAAGAAATTTGAACCTGATTGAAGAACGATTCATAAAGATGGGCATCCGATGAATGAAGAAATCTGAAACTGATTAAAGACCGATCCATTAAGAAAGACATCCGATGAATGAAGTTTGAAGTTTATCGAAGATTTATTTCAAAGGAGCGAAGGCCGAAGATGTTCCCTCAGGAGATAGATGCAGTAATACCAAGGACGAGAAGACCCTTCACAAAGACACGAAGACCACTTTGCATTGAAAGTGAAGATGGAGATCCCAAGGTTCAATTTAAGGACGTCCGATATCATCAAAGGTGATAAAGTACATCGACACTTTTGGAGGTGCAATGTCAGATTCCATGAAGAGTACGACTCAAGGAAATGAAGAATCATAATTGTATTTTGACTACATGGTGTAATAAAGTCTTGTTGTCTAAAGGAAGGTTGTTCTATAGTGGTCACTTTTGGAATTAACACCTTTTGCATTTGTATTTAGCATTTGCATTGTATGTATTTGTTTAAGCATTTTACATGCATTAATTACGAAAACACAAAAATAACTTATGGAAGGTTGTGTGACAGTAATAACAAGATCATTCATTCATATTGTTTCTCATCATCATGAACAAACAAATGGAAGCAATGGAGCAATCTAATGAGAAATCACAAGATCAGTTGCAAGAACAGTTGGTCGGGTTACAACTAGATACGAGGAATCAAGCATCAGGTTCTCTGCAAGGCCCATCGAATCAAATGATCCAAGTACTGGTACCACAAGCTGTTGGTAAAGATAAAATGGAGGATAAAGGAAATCAATCTCGTCATACTGTTACATCAAGAGTGATAATTAGTCCCGAAGCATCTAACTCAAACCAAGGAAAGACCTCGTCAATCTTGGGCAGTTTGAGAATGAATTCAAGTGGTTGAATGAAGCCGTTAAAAAAATAAAGGTTGTCAATGCCACTCACAAGGAGTTAGAAGCCAGAGAACTCAGTTTGGTCCCTAATTTGGTCATCCCACATGAATTTAGGGTGCCTAATTTTGTGAAATATGATGGCACCAGTTGCCCCCTAATTCATCTGAAAATGTTTTGCAGAAAGATGGAAGGGTACTTAGATGATAATCTGTTGATTCATTTCTTCCATGATAGTCTTACTGGCCCAGTTGTAGTTTGGTGTAATCATTTGAACAGAGAGCATATCAAGACATGGGTAAACCTAGCTGATGCTTTTCTGGGGCAATATCAATATGTCAAAGGCTTAGGCCCAAAACGTTATAACCTTCAAAGGATAAGGATAAGAGCTACTGAGAGCTTTAAAGAATATGCCATAAGATGGAGAGGAGTGGCGGCACAAGTTTAACCTCCTTTGCTAGAAGAAGAAATATCATATATGTTTCATGATTCTCTCCCAGCTCCTTACTTTGAGTTAATGTTGGGAAATTCGATGAATGACTTCAAGGATCTTATGGTGGCTGGAGAATCAATTGAAGATGCAATCAGTAAAGAAAACTTGAAAGTCACTTCCAAAAGCCCGATAAATCAAGAGGGAAGAGTTGATGAGGTGAATGAATGTCACGTCCAGAGCTCTCACAGCCGTAAGAGAAAAAGGGCAGCTGGTTACTCGAGTCGACCAAAGAAGATCCCACGATCGAAAGATACTTTGAAGGTGTTCCAAATTCCTATCTCAGATTTGTACCCACATTTGATTAAATGTCAACACCTCAAACCGAAGCCAATAAAATTACCACCAAACCCTTCTGCCCACAACTACGATCCAGATATTGTTTGTGATTTCCACTTAGGGGCATTGGGGCATGCTACGGGGAATTGTAGGAAGTTGTTTAAAGAGATAGAGAGGCTGGTTGAAAATGGGACGTTGACACAAGAAATGGTGGAACAATGGATGACGAGCTAGAGTGGGGCATCAGAGTGCAACGTATAACACCCGATCGAGTTAAACACCATTACATCAGAAGAATAATGGGGGCATCCTAATTATGCAGAAACCATTCCGTTCATCATGAAACCTTTTGTCATTTGTAATATCTTGTTTGAACATGTTTTTTAAAAACTTTCTAATCAGTTTTGCAATGATATTTAAATGAATTCATGTTACTTTAAGGATGGTGAGCATTGAATCAAATTTATGACTTGAAATTCTTTGAATATCAACTGAATTAAAAGCTCTTTAATGATTAGAGTTATAAATCTTTGACAAAATGACAAGGTTGAAACCTGATAAAACAAGGACCTTGACCTTATCCCCAAAAGATACAATCAAACACCGTACATTTTTTGAATGGACCGATATAGCCTTCTCTTCTTATAAGGAAATGAGAAATAGGCTTGGTATTCAGGTATGCATATGAGCGGACAACATGGGGCATCTTTTGTGTATGACATCACAAAACTGTCTAGAACATACTTTTGTTGATGAAGTTCAATGATGATTATGATCTTTACGGATGGAATAGTCGAGTAGGTGAATCTAGTTTAGGTCAGTTGCTTGGAAATTGAACTCTAATGATGAGATTTTTTGACTTTCAACAACGCCTAGACTATGACAGGTTCTTCTTTACAAGCTTAAGAAATTGAATTCACATACCCAACAATATATATATATATATATAGAATATATGGTATACAATAAAGCTGAGCTATTCCGTTAAGGAAATTGGTTATAGAGGAAACTCGAAAGCCCTGGCTTTATGAATAGATTATATTCAAACCATGACCTTGATCGGGTACCTGACAATTCGGTGTATGCTCCACTGTGATTGTCAAGTCAAAGACTTTGTGATGAGATGAACCCTTCAGCTAGCCCGATAAAGGCAAATTACAATAAAGCTGATTTCAGCTAGCCAGACAAGGGCAAATTAAATCAAGTTTATCTAAATAAGAAGTTGCGGTAAAGATGGACTAAGGGAGTTGAGAAACTCCTGTCATAGTCAATTTCACACGAGCACTCAGAAATTTCATTTTTAGATCGATATTTCTGCACTACCTTGGTTAGAGGAGTCTACGAAGCTTGAACAAATGGAAGATTTCAGAGAACTGAAGTGGAAGTGTTCTAGAAAGTCTAGTAATGGATTATACTAGTTGCGTCATTTTGTCCGCATCCGATTAAAATACCAAGCCAAGAAAGAAGGGCATGTTGTGATATTCACAATGATCAAGAAAGAAATGACATTCTGGTGGTCAAAACCTTAGAAAATAGGAAGCCAACCTGAAGCCAACCCCTCAATTTTGACACTTGTCAAAGAGCTATAACCCTGAAAATATTAAAGAGTTGTTGATTCTTTTGATATTTTGTGAACTCATGTTTATGATTTGATTTGATTGTGAGCCTGAATTACGGGGCAATATTTTATGAAATTCTTTTATTATTTTATCCCTAAAATAAGAGAAAGGGGGAAAACATTTTCAAACATGACAGTTTCAGGTGTGAAAGGTCCTTGAAGCTGGCGAGACTCATTGTGCCTTTATTGCAGAAAAAGAATAAGTGGTGCCAGAACATGAAGCATTCTGCGATCTTGCAGCAGACGGTCCAAGAGATCAGAGTAGATGAAGGAAGAAATTGTAATATTTTCGTGTGACATTGTCAGCAACCCGTCATGAAGAATAAACGATGTCGAAACATGAAGCATGCCACAATCTTAAAGTTGATGGTCTTAAGAGATCATAATGGATGAAGAATGAGAGCTTGTAGCATTCCCTTGTGACGTTGTCAATAACCCATCAAGAATAAGATGATCACATTATTCAGAAGGGGCACATATCCCAGCTTGTAAAAATGCAAGACATTTTGTTGGAAGAATTGATCACTTCAAAAGTTGTATGAAGAGAAGCCCTCAAACTATTTGACAACACTACTGTGTAGTGGCACCAAAATGAGAACATTCAAGTTAGGATATGTTGGGGCACAATTGAAGCCCGTCATGTTGAGATGACAAGATTTAGACCAATGAGGCATGAAGTGTGAGCCTTACAATTTGAGGTGATGGGGAATTTTAAAGGCCCGTACCAGTATATGACAATGTTGGGGCACGACTGAACCCACATCATGTTGAGATGACAAGATTCATACCAAGGAGGCATGAAGAATGAGCCTTACAATTTGAGGTGATGGGGCATTTTGAAGGCACGTACCAGTATAAGATAATGTTGGGGCATGACTAAACCCATATCATGTTGGGATAACAAGATTAAGACCAAGAAGATATTGAGAATAAGTCTCACAACTTGATGTGTCAGGGGCAGACCATGAATTTGAGCAGAGCTTACCTTGTAAAGAAAATGAACCGAGCATCAATCAATGGTAGAGTCCTGGAAGAACAACTCTGAAACGTAATTGAGTCAAGAACGAAAAGGGGGCATCAAGATCATATTATTGACTGTAGCAAGAATTTGAGAAAGAACATTTCCTCCAAAATGAATATAGAAAACAAAGACAAGATGATAGGGCAAATCACCAAGAGTAGCAAACTGCTACACTGATATCTGCATAAACCCTAGAGAAGAATGATCAAGAGGAAAAAGACCTGGTTCCCCACCTTGGACTCAAAGGAAAACTGAATCAACATTTACACATGCATGAGAACATCATTTACATAAAATACATGGCATTGCATTCACATTTCACACATAAATATTTGGTTTTTACAGATCTTCCAAGGGAAAAAAGATTCATGGTATTAAAATCACAAGTGGAAGCTAGAATTCAAACCTCAAATATAGGGAATCATGTCTGAGGAGGCAGAACCTGAAGAACATAGTGGGCCCAATCCATAGAGGAAACATTACTTTGAAATGGGGCATGTTCCCCAACCATTAAGTTGTTTTATAAGTAAAAAAATGAAATGAGAAGGTTTCTCATTCCAATCTGAAAATTGAAATTTTTGAAAAGTAATAAAGGTTTCTTACTTACTAAAATATTTCCAAAATTTATAAGTCCTTCGGGCCATCCATAAGACCTTTGGGTAGGATGTTTTCACATGTCTATCAAAATATGAGAAACGTTTCTCATTCAAATTTGAAAATTTGAATTTTTTGAAAAGTAAGAAAGGTTTCTTACTTAGTAAAATATTTCCGAAATTCATAAGTCCTTCAGGCAATCAGTAAGTCTTCCGAGCATGATGCTTAAATCCTTTGGGTCATCTGTAAGCCTTTCGAGCAAGATGATAAGTCCTTTGAGCCATCCATAAGACCTTTGGGCAGGATGTTTTCACATGTCTATCAAAAAATGAGAAACGTTTCTCATTCAAATTTGAAAATTTGAATTTTTTGAAAAGTAAGAAACCTTTCTTACTTAGTAAAATATTTCCAAAATTCATAAGTCCTTCGGGCCATTAGTAAGTCTTCCGAGCATGATGCTTAAATCCTTCGGGTCATCTGTAAGTCTTTCGAGCAAGATGATAAGTCCTTTGGGCCATCCATAAGACCTTTGGGCAGGATGTTTTCACATGTCTATTGAAATATGAGAAAGGTTTCTCATTCAAATTTGAAAATTAAAATTTTTGAAAAGTTTGGTCCCAATTCAATGGATCAACTCATCCAGATCTGATATTCCCTTCAAAAGAAGCGAAACAGATTCATCTATTTCAAGATTTGATATTCCCTAAGTGACAGCGGAACAAGTGTACCACGATTCAATCTTCCCTGAGTGATAGCAGAATGGATCAACTCATCCAGATCTGATATTCCCTTCAGAAAAAGCGGAACAGATTCATATCTTCCAAGATTTGATATTCTTGAGTGACAGGAAAACAAGTCTACTTCAATTCAATGGATCAAACATCCCCATATCTGATATTCCCCGAGTGACAGCGGAACAAATCCCTTATCATATTTCAGACCATGAAGTTGACCGAGCAAAAAATGCATTGTCTCTTCGTCTTTGCCCTATTCTTGTTGACACAAGAATGGGCAAAGAGGGGCAGCTATAGACACCTCATTTTTCCACCAAGCTACACTATAAGCACTATCTCCACCAACAATACAAGACACCTCGTTTTTCCACATAGTTCCCTACTATAATTTTTTCCCTCCTCCACAAATTAAGTAGTCCACTACCCCCCAATAAAATACCATTTTTCCTCTCACGTGAATTACCACAAATAAACAAACAAAACGTAACCCACTAAAACATACCTAACCCATCACTCCACTACCAATATTCAATTGAAATCAACATATTTCAATTAGATAGTGGAGATAACTTGTGAACCATTGGGGCAGGGGGCTGGGTTTTTTTCATTATAAAAGGACAACAACTATTCAAACAAATGAGGGGGGAATTTCCGTGAAAACTATAAATTATCAGGGGGAGGAATCAGCAAAGAAAAAACAGGAAATACGTATCAAAAGGAGAGAAACCGCAAAGCATCAAGGGGAGGAAATCGATCGAAAAAAGAGAAATCATTTGTAACCAGGGTATTCTGAAGCCCACAAAAACAGTGTGTAATAAGGATCATTCCCTGTATTTTTCGAAAACAATAGCAAGTGATGAAGGTGATTTTCGTACTCATTTTCCTTTTGGTGTGATGTGTGGGTATGCTTTTGGTTTTGAAACGATCTAAATGAACAAAAGTATGGATTTCCATAATTAACATCATGCAATCATTTTTATCTAGAGCAAATAGTTAATAGGTTAGAGTGTTTCGGTTACCTTGTTCGTCGATCCTCATCGGAGTGGAGGACCGGTTGTGTGAGATTCAAATAGCTTTTAGTCGATAGGATTAGATCAAAGCAAATATAAAATAAAATAGAAGGGTAAGAGTTTTAGATCTAATTTACCTTGTGATGAGTAGGATCATCGGGCTATAGCAATTGAGAGGTCGGGGTTCTTGAGCGATATTCGTGTTTACTTTCGCACTTTTGGGGTTTGGCTTAGGGTTTAGACGAGAGAGGGGAGCTAGGTTCGGTCTTGCGGTTGTGAGTGAAGAAGGTGAGGTCTCAGCCGAGCGTGGGTGAGTGGTACTGCTCGCATAGAATTAGAGAGAAGTTGTTGCAGGCTTTATTTTTTAGTTGAGTTTAGGTGAGTGGTCCCTTGTATATCTATATAATATTATCATTTTAAATATTATTTACAACTTTACAATATGTGTATATATTACTAAACATGGGTTGCTTGTTATGAAGGGATTACACGTTTATTCTCCTAGCATATATTAAATATTTTAGTATATCTATACATTTTTTTTATTTAAACGTAGTTGCTTTAAGTGTATCAGGTTACTATTTTTATTAAACTTATGCGTATTTGTTTCCATATTATGTATTGAATTTTCCTTTACAATGTGGGAACATTATGATATATGTCAGTGCAATGTATAATTCATGTTCATCATTTTTCATATTACATGGCAGTTTGTAAATATCATGAATATATTGATATTAAACATGTTCTAATTATTGTACTATATATATTTTATATATTCTATGTTACATTGTAAATATAAATTATAAATCATATTACTAAATAAGCATATATAATTCTTACATAAGTATGTCGTTTTGCATAACTTTTTACAAATTCAAGTGATTTATTTATTTTGTTTTTTATATTAAATATATATAATTTGATCCTTATTTTAACATGAATGATTATTTTCTGGAATTTGTATTTTAACTTGTTATGTTTTTGCATTTTAGTCATATTGGTGCACTACATATTAATATATATATGTTGGGTATAATGTGTGGTAATATAATATGTATGTAATTATCTATGTTAAAATACCATTGCATGATATTTTAATCATAATATTGGTTTAATTATTTTTACATGACATCATTTTTGTATGATTTGCATAATAGCCTCACGTGCATAATTCGACATTATTACATAATGGGATTAAGGGTACTACCCTTTTAATTTAAAATCGTTTTAAGTGGGTTGTCATAACGCATGCGAGGTCCGCTTTTGACGATTTTAAAATAGAAGTGTATCCCATCAGTGACACCTAAGAAATTGATTTATTCACTTTAAAATTTAGGAATGTAAGAAAAATAAATGTTCGACTATTTAAATTTATCGAGAAAAGGTTGTTATAAATATTTAAGATCTGGTCTCGACATTTTTAAATAATCGAATATTCTTTATCTTTCTAAAGGCTGGATAAATTTTAACTTAATCAATCTTGGTGCTTTGAAATAATATAAAATTCATGTGTTGTTGTTTTGTCGGGATCATAAATCAAATTAAATTTGAACTTGTATATTTTATTGCAAAGACAATTAATTAATCAACTAGGTGTCGATTTAAGGCGCTGTGGGGGTGTTAATCCTTCCCCACGCGTAAATGTCTCCCGAACTCATTTTATGGTAACACAAACCTCCATTTGTTGTTTTAATTAAAATTAATTTTTATTTAAAATGACAAAACGTTTTTGGGTGCCCAATCACACCCTAATCAAAGATTGATGGCGACTCCTCGAATCGTATTTTTATCATAAATGAATTTCCAAATTTTTCGAAACGAGAGGTTTTTAAATCACATTCACTTTTTAATTAAAAATCAATCATAAAGAGATAATTAAAATTGGTGTGGTTTTCAAAATCTCATCCCGAAAAAAAATCGTTTCCACAATAGCCAACCAAAATAAACATGATGTATAGGTCAAATGTTTGGTTAGTGTTTGTTTTGGCAAGTTTCTTTCCCGACCTTATCATGAGTTCTAAACATTTTACCATATTTGATACCATTTGTTTTTCCTTAATAAAAATAACGTTTTTTATTTTAAAAATGAAAAGTGGAAGGATGTTTTCTTCTACCCGATTACTGTCAACGAACCAACCCATTTGAACATTGGATTGGTTTAGTTGGATTATAATTGGCCGAGCATTCAATCGATTCTAACTCAGTCTAAATCTTCATATCCCGCAAAATTGACCAATCTCCAAAATTAATTTGGATCTACGATAAATGCTACTATACATGGTAAAACTTGTCATGTCCACATAACTAGTTTGCCTAAAAAATATTTTTTTATTCAAACTAGTCATGTTAGGTGACCAATTCTAAAAAAAAAATGATCAAAATCATAAAAAAAACATAAATATCATTTATAAGGGTAAACTAATCATTTACGGGATAAAATTTTCTTATAGGAAAATTATCACTTTGGTCCTTAAACTTTTCTAAAATTTATATTTTGGCTATTACACTTTCAAAAAAAATACATTTTGGTTACTATACAAAATTTTGGGGTTATTACATCAATCACAAATATGAGTTCTTTTAGAATTCATCCCAAAATTTCAAACTTATTCAAAATGGTCCCTTACCATTTAACTTCAAATTAAAGCACCTAATAACATAATTAAACATTGTAACAATTAATTCAAGCATGGTACACCAACTTGTGAACAATTACCACTTCAATCCTATAATTTCTATCATTTACGATTTGGTTCATATAATTGTAAAAACTTCTAAATTGGTCTAAGCAACATTCTAAAGATTGTAGAATAATTCAAACATCATTTAGAGCCTTAGGGAAAATTTTCCATAATTTTGCCTAAGTTTTTCCTAATGGTCAAATATCCAGGGTTTCAATTTCGATGATTTTCAATTTGATTAAAGGATGAATTCAACCTCTAAATAGCATATCCATGCATCTACTACCATTCCCACATCAAATTCAATTCAAGCAATCAATGTCCATGAAAACCCTAAGTGGTCAAAACTTATATAAACATTTCCAAGTGGTCTTAATCATCATACAATCAGGGAAATGATTCTACAACATCAATAACATCAAAATTGTTCCTTAAATCATCAAAATTCTACCTCACATTCGATCACCCTATTCATTAAATTAAAGATTCAAGTAAGGGAAGCATGAACAAATTACACCAAATAATAGAAAATTCCATGTAGATTAATTTTCTATTTCATGCTTTCATCCAAAAAAACCTAATGAACTTGCTTGAAATTGAAAGATAAAATCTTTCTCAACTTGTTATGGAGTTCACGGCCAAAGCAGGAACAATAACCAAATTTCATGAACTTTCTACATTTAATTATCCAATACACTTGGCTTTAAACTAATTAAAATGAATTAAAAATTGATTTTATGCAAAAAGGAATTTTTACCCCTAAAATATGAACAAAAGTTTTTTATTTTCCAACTTTACCCTTGCACTTTTCAAAAATACAATCTTGCCATTTTAATCCAACGGTCCCGATTTAACATGAACAATCAACTTAAATCCAATGGTGCATATTAAATTCTACCAATTTAAAACATGGAAATGCCATTTTTAACCATTCTATGTCATCCTTTAAAATTTCTCAAAAAGTCAATTCGATCCAATTATTTGAATTTTCTTCGGACTTTATCATTTTATAGCTTTTAATACAAATTATAGATAAAAAATGTGAAACCCAAGAAAATTTCATTATTGGGGTAAACTATTCATTTAAGGGATAAAGTATATTTTCAAAAAAATAATTATATTGGTCCTTAAATTTTCCCAAATTTACACTTCAACAACTAAACTTTCAAAAATTACTTTTTGGTCACTAGCAAAATTTTGGGGGTATTACAATTCTTGATGTAAGGTACTCCTACCTTAAATTGATTGTGGATCTAGGAAGGAAGCAAAATAACCTGCATAAGTGAATGGCTCAAAGAGATGGTTTGGTAGTTGATGTAAAGGTGAAATGAAGGGCTATTTATGTTATGAGAAATGGCAGCGGAAGTATGTTGATATGGCTATGGTATGGGTGATGAAACAAAGGATGGTTGGTGAGGATAGTATCTTAGAAAGACCAAGGAAAAACCAGTACTACAATGAGTAAAGACTCAACCTTACAAATCTTTATAAGGGGTGGTAACAAAGGACTTGGACCCACTATTTATATGGAGATAGGAACCACAAGTATCAATAACAAAGGGGTTGACGCCACAAGTAATTAAATTACTTGATAAGTCGATAAAAGTCACAAGGAATTGAGAAAAGAGAATAATCTCACTTATATTAAAATCAAAGGTGTTTTACAAATGAATAGGACTAGCCTATTTATAGATTTTGAGGGACTTGGACGAATGGATACATGGTGGTTCGGTCAGCCCTTGTGTCCCTCTAAAATGACATAATTAATTAATAAATAACATGAAAACATATGTGATGGTTCGGTTGAATAGAGGGGGCATGTCTCATGGCTGAATAGTGCTTGAATCCCTTCAAGTTGGCACCAATATAGAGGAGAAAGGATGCTTGGTTGAATGGTTATGTTGTCATTCAACTTGGCACCTAAAAGAGGTCACACGTATAGCACATGGCTTGGCTGATCACAAGGCATGAACATGGCTCTCTAGGAGGCTTGTGGTGTAGCTTTATGCATAGGATGAAGACCAAGCATGTGCAACAACCTTGGGTGTGAGTTGAGTTATCTTCAAGCTTGCATGTGTCTAGCTAGCTAGCAATGGAAGGGTTGGTGGTGAATGATCCTCTTAGCCTTGATCTCCCAAGCTTTATAGCAGCATATTCAGCTATGTTCAACAACAATTGATTGTCACTTTTAGCAACTTGTCTTCAAATACTCCAACTAGCTGAGATTAGCTAGCCTTGAGCTCCTCCAGCTGAGTTGAGCTTCCTATTGTGTTCCACGAGCTGCCATGATGTTTTTAAGCTGATTGTGAGCCGCATATGGATCCCAAATACTGCAACAACCTACCCCAATGAGTGTCATGCTCCTATGTACCTATATGTGCAAAGAAAACAAGGTAAATCAAGGGCATTGAGCTTGTATGATCCAATTAGCTTGCTGTCGTGCATGATTATGAACTTGTGAGCTATGTATGCAGAACACGAGCTAAGTATATCATTATATAACATATGTAAGCTAATGTATAAGACCTAGGAACTAAAATAAATGCACATGAGCTAAAAATGAATGATTAAGCATGTCATTTCATGAATATAATGAATCATGCTTAAATGAATGCAAGACTATTCTAACATACTTAACATAACATTGTGTATCAATCATAAAGATATTGATATGTTTTATGCATGAATATCATATAACATGGTATTCATAATAAATGATAAATGGAAACATGTAATAATAATATCCTAAGAAATTATATGTAATCATAGCATATATTTGAATGATATGAAAAACATGATCAACTAAGCATAGGATGGAAATAATAATATGATAATTTATACTAACATGTGAATGCATGTTTATGATAGAATAGAATGTATAAATGATATAATATAAGATAGGGTAAGGAAAAACTCCCTTAGAAACAACAATTAAAAACGTCCATGGAATAATCAACTTATGGAGAATGTTGGGCATGATCATGCTTGTATCATCCCCCATTCTTTAAGGCGATTTGTCTTTAAATCGAAGCTCTTCGCCATTGATTTCTTCTTTTGTGGAGGAATGAATGAATTTACTCCATGTATAATGTTCAACTCCATTTGTTCAGCTTCTCCCCTTGCATAAGCACATGTCTCTTGAAAATCTGTATTGTGTCCTTTTGAATCATCATGTATGTTTGAAAATTCAACACCCTTGGTGATAGGACATAATCCTTGAAAGTTTTCCTTTGAACCATCATGTGCCCTTTGATTAATCTCCAACTCTTCAATGGAATCATCTCCTTTGTGGGTGCTAATCTTACCTTTTTGCTTGAAACAACACATTTGATTGAAAAGGCACAAGTCCATTGCGATCCCTCTTTGGAAACGTGATGTCCTTTTGGAATAGGACTTGCCTTTTGGATTACTCATTTAAACTTTGTACCTTTCCAAATGTTGGCTTTTGAGTTGGTGGATAATGCTCGATTCATCTCATTGAATTGTTCAACACAAGTGAAAATAACTTCATAGATATGAATCCTTTCACTGCAAAATAAACCAAAGTTAGAAAATGAATAAATAAGATGAATAGAAATAGCAAACCAGGGTGGATGTTTAATGGATGTTGGTTGCTTGATGATGGAAAACTCCATTGGTTGCTGAATTCTCTTCAATAGTTGTATTGTACTTGTAGCCTCAATGATCACAACTCGTGGCACTTCAAGTGACACATTTTTTTGAACTTCAAGTGGCATAACTGTTGGAACGTCAAAGGATATGTCTTGTGGATTACCAAAGGTTACACCTATTGGTTCTTCAAAAGACATGTTTCTTGAATCTTCAGCTTGAAAAGATATGTCTCTTTGGATATCCTGCAAGGAAAAAGAAATAGTAGAAGAAGATTTGTAAGATAAAATTTGTTCTTCACTCTGCTTCTCTTCTCTACACTCATCCTTTTCAAATTTGCCACTTTCAATTTCCTCCACTACTTGCAAAACATCATTTTCAACTCCAACAGATTCATTTCCAATTATTCTTGTCTCCTCAAAACGTTCTTCTTCAAAGCTTCTTTTTATGGCCTTCATTTTCTCTCATTCTTCTATATGTGACTTAAGGGTCACTTGACATTCATGGACTTGACTTTGAAGCATATGCACCAATATGATTTTCCTTCATTGACGTTGAAAGGAATACTCATTGGAAAATCCATCACGAGAAGCCTTCTTGTCAAATTGCCAAGGCCGTCCTAATATAATATGGCTTGTACTCATGGGTTCTACATCACGAAGAACTTCATCCTTGTATCTTCCAATTGAGAAAGGAACAACAACTTGTTTGGTTACATTGGCTTCCCCCACATCATTGAGCCACTGAAGTTTGTAAGGATGAGGATGTTTGGAAGTCTTTAGGCCCAACTTTTCCACCATGTGAGTGCTTGCTACATTTGTAAAACTCCTCCATCAATGATCACTACACAAACTTTATCTCCCACATGACATTTTGTATGGACGATATTCTCTCTTTGTTCATCTTCTTGACTTTGAATGTTCACAGTCCTTTTCACTACAAATATGTTGGATGGAAGAGACATGTTAGCAAATAAGAAAAATGAAATGTGTATAGGACCTTACCAAATAATGCTCACACAAAGCCTCACGAGTTAACTCCAAAAAAACTTGAATGTCACTCAATCCGCTCGTGTTTGCACTCTAGGACTTCAAGGCTTTTAGTAGTCCTCTTTTAGTCTCCCATGATCAAGCCTTTTTCCTCTCATTCTCTTTATCTCGATTTCTAAGTAACTTTACTGAAAACTATACCAAGTAAAGTTTACTTGTTATGCGTTGGCTACAAAAGGGTTAGTAGGAATGGAAAACAAATATAATGAAAATGGTGGCTTAGAAATAAGAAAGAAGAGAATAAAGGGGTTACTTACACAAAGTCACTTCACAACCTTTCTATCACTACAATCAATTTTAGATGCTTACCTGAAATGGCTTGGTGATGAGACTTGTTGTTGTGTACTTAAAACTTTCTTTGTAATTTATTTTCTTTTCTTCTTTTTGTTTTCTTCTTTTGATTGCTTGGAATTGCTTTGCTGTTTTTTTATTTCTTCCACTTGTACTACTTTTTTTCCTGTATTTTTTGTTGTTGTTGTTGCATGTTGCTTCTTCCACCAAAGCTCTGAATACTGCTTGATATAAGGTAATCCTACCTTAAATTGATTGTGGATCTTGGAAGGAAGCAAAACAACCTGCATAAGTGAATGGCTCAAAGAGATGGTTTCGTAGTTGATGTAAAGGTAAAATTGAGGGCTATTTATGTTATGAGAAATGGTAGCGAAAGTATGTTGATATGGCTATGGTATGGGTGATGAAACAAATGATGGTTAGTGAGGATAGTTTCTTAGAAAGACCAAGGAAGAACCAATACTACAATGAGTAAAGACTCAGCCTTACAAATCTTTCCAAGGGGTGGTAACAAAGGAATTGGACCCACTATCTATATGGAGATATAAACTACAAGTATCAATGACAAAGGGGTTGACGCCACAAGTAATTAAATTACCTGATAAGTCGATAAAGTCACAAGGACTTGAGAAAAGAGAATAATCTCACTTATATTAAAATCAAATGTGTTTTGCAAATGAATAGGACTAGCCTATTTATAGATTTTGAAGGGACTTGGCCGAAAGGATACGTGGTGGTTTGGCCAGCCCTTGTGTCCCTCTAAAATGACATAATTAATTAATAAATAACATGAAAACATATGTGCTGGTTTGGTTGAATAGAGGGGGCATGCCTCATGGCCAAATAGTGCTTGAATCCCTTCAAGTTAGGGCCAATTTGGAAGAGAAATGATGCTTGGTCGAATGGTTATGTTGCATTCATCGTGGCGCCCAAAAGAGTCACACGCGTAGAACATGGCTTGGCTGGTCAGAAGTCATGCACATGGATCTCTAGGAGGTTTATGGTGTAGCCTTATGCATAGGATGAAGACCAAGCATGTGCAGCAACCTTGGGTGTGTGTTGAGCTATCTTCAAGCTTGAATGTGTCTAGCTAGTTAGCAATGCAAGGGCTGGTGGTGAATGATCCTCTTAGCCTTGATCTCCCAAGCTACATAGCAGCACATTCAACTATGTTCAGATACAATTGATTGTCACTTTTAGCAACTTGTCTTCAAATAGTCCAACTAGTTGAGATTAGCTAGCCTTGAGCTCCTCCAGCTGAGTTGAGCTTCCCATTGTGTTGCACAACCGGCCATGATGTTTGTGAGATGATTGTGAGTTGTATATGGATCCCAAATACTCCAAAAAGCTGCCCCAATGTGTGCCATGCTCCTATGTACCTACATGTGCAAAGAAAACAAGGTAAATCAAAGGCATTGAGCTTGTATGATCCAATTACCTTGTTGTCGTGCATGATTATGACCTTGTGAGCTATGTATTCATAACATGAGCTAAGTATATCATTATATAACATATGTAAGCTAATGTATAAGACCTATGAGCTAAAATGAATGCACATGGGCTAAAAAATGAATGATTAAGCATGCTGCCATTTCATGAATATAATGAATCATGCTTAAATGAATGCAAGACTATTCTAACATACTTAACATAACATTGTGTATCAATCATAAAGATGTGAATATGTTGTATGCATGAATATCATATAACATGGTATTCATAATAAATGATAAATATAAACATGCAATAATAATATCCTAAGAAATGATATGTAATCATATCATATATTTGAATGATATGAAAAACATGATCAACTAAGCATATGATGGAAATAATAATATGATAATTTATATTAACATGTGAATGCATGCTTATGATAGAATAGCATGTATAAATGATATAATATATGATAGGGTAAGGAAGAACTCCCTTAGAAACAACAATGAAAAACGTCTATGGTATAATCAACTTATGGAGAATGTTGGGCATGATCATGCATGTATCAATTCTCCCCCTTAATAAAATTCATCCTTGAATTTTCAATACGTACTTGATACAAAAAGATAAAGAAACTGATTTTTCCTTTTTTTTCCTTTTTTTGCATATTACTTCCTTGAATTTATGATTTCTCCAAAGAAATTCTACAAGTGGGATCATCTTGTTCCTAATTCTTTAACTCCATGAGCTAGGATCTTTATCAATTCTTCCTTATAGGATAAGTCTGGTTGAATCTCAATTTCTTCTAGGGTAATGTCATACGAATGATCCGATCCATACTTCATGAGTATCGGTACAGGAATAAATTGTTAATTTTATCTATTTCTAGAGGTACCACTAATCAATAGGCTACCAAATCAACTATTTTGATTATCGCATATGGTTAAACAAATCTCAGGCTCAACTTTTATTTTTTTCTTCTAAATCATAGTATCTTTTCCAATGCGATACTTTAAGAAATACATTATCACTAACCTAAAATTCAATCTCTTTTCTTTTCAAATTTCAGTTAGACTTTTGTCGGTCAAGAGCTATCTTAAGTTTGTCTTGAATAATCTTAACCTTATCTTCAAATTCCTTGGTTAGGTCAATAGAAACAATCTTAGTTATAGTACTTTTTTATGCTTGGCCACCAATATCAGTTCTTTAAGTCATGATACATCTTGTCTCCTCTAAGATACATACTCAAATGATTATATTGTGCTTAAAAGAGAAGTTTTTTTAACTCCTTATCGTTTAGAATATACACTCTTCCTTGATAGTATAAGCATCCATTGGACTTAACTTTGAAGTCCTTGACTTCACATTTTTCTACTTGTTCAATATTTAACACGCACTTTTCTTCCCTTTTGTTTCAAATATCCTTTATTCAATCTAATAATGTAGACTATAATCACAATTCAGTGATCAATGCACCTTTTTTCCTTTAAAGGAAATTAAATATCTAAGGCACATAATACATAAAAAATGTCATTCGACTTAATGTATCAGCTACCATATTTGTCTTTCTTGGATGCTAGTCAATGACTACATCAAAATCTTTAGGAAGTTTTATGTACCTTCTTTGTCTCAAATTAAACTCATTTTGATTCATCAGGTTCTTCAAACTTTTATGATCAATGTTGATTTAGCATCGTTCACCATACAGGTAATGTTGTTTTATCTTCAATGCAAAAACAACTACTGCCAACTCAAGATAACAAGTCTCATCTCATACGTCTTAAACTGAAGGCCACCACTTTTCGTTCTTTTTTAAGTATGCATCTCAAACCATTATGAGATGTGTCACTATAAATCACATACTCCTTTCCCGATTATGGTTGCACTAGTACCAGAGCTTTTGTCAAAATCTTCTTTAATTTTTCAAAATTTTCTTGGCACTTGTCAATCCAAATAAAAGGCACATCCTTCCTCAATAACTTTTTAATTGGGGAGGAAAACCCATTTCTCGTATCCTTCACCAAATACGAGTCAAAGATGTCACATAACTTTTAAAAACAATCTACATTTGGAAATCGATAAAAAATTGTTTCTTTAAAATAAATACAATTTACTATTAATTACTAAAACTAGTTAATTGCATAAATCAAAAAGTAATATTTTAACACTCAAATCAAGTTTGATTTTAGGCAGCAATATGGAAGTTCAATATTGTATCGTATTCTAAGTCAAAACTGCCTAAAAACTACCTAATTTAAAATTCATTCAGATAGGAAATAAGTTACACTTTTGTAAAGTACTAAGCATGCAAACTAATATTTTTACCTAGTAATATCCCTTACAAGTTCACATATTTTAATTATACAAACCAGTTTAAAACCTATTTATATCATAGTAGACACTGTAATACCCCAAATTTTTGGCTAGAGACTAAAATGTATTTTTTGAAAGTTTAGTGGCAAAGTATAAATTTAAGAAAAATGTAAGGATCAAATTGGTAATTTTCCCAAAAAGAAAAATTTTCCCCATCAATGAATTGTTTACACTCGATAATGATGTTTTTGTATCTTTTGGATTTCTCTTACATAGTTTGTATAAAAAGCAATAAAATAGTAAAGATCGAGAAAAATTCAGATAATCGGATCGAATCAAATTTTTTAGAAAATCTAAAGGATGGTAAAACAAGTTTAGAAAATTTAGTTCCACTTTTCAGAATAATAAGACTTAACATGGATCATTGTATTTAAGATTTATTTTTCCATGTTAAACCAGGACCGTTGGATTAAAATGACAATATTGTAATTTTTGGAAAGTTAGAAAATATGAAAATATTTGTTCATATTTGACTTGATGATCTAAGGATGATGATATCATGATGTGGCATGGTAATAATCTAGTGATTTCAAGGGAAAAATAGTCTTTTTGGCATTACATGAATTTTTTATTCATTTTAATCAAGTTAAGACAAGTGCATTAATTTGTTTTAAGAAATTTCATGAACTCTTCCTCCTCCATTCACCATGACGTGAGCTCTCACCAAAGTAATAAAATTTTCTTTTTATTTTCATTTTCAAACTATTTGTTAGGTTTTTTTTATATAAAACAATAAGTATGAAATTAACCTACATGAAATTCTCTATCATTTGATACCTTTTGTTCTTGTTTTCCTTGCTTGAATCCTTAGTTTCATGAATATGGTGGATTAATGGGAGGTTGGATTTTTCACGTTTTAAGGATGGATTATGGATAGTTGATGTTATAAAATAATTTCCATACTTGAAAGATGATTGAAATCAATGGAATTAACATATACAAGTTTTGACCACTTGGGGTTTTTTCATGGAAATTGGTTGCTTGAATTAAAATTGATATTTAATTAGTTGTAGTTGATTGGAAATGATGTTTGGAAGATGAAATCATGGATGAATCAAGTTGTACACTCATATTCAACCAAAAGGAACAAAATTAGGGAAAATTATGGTAAAATTTCCTTAATGCTAGAAATGATGAGGGATTGATTCTAAAAGCTTTAGAATGTTGTTTGGACCAATTTGGAAGTTTGTACAACTTTAGGGACCAAATTATAGATTATGGAAAAAAATAGTTTGAAATGTAAATTGTTTAAAAATTGATGGACTATGATTGAATTAAATGTTAGGATGTTTGATTATGTTATTAGAAGCTTGAATTGAAGTTAAATGGAAAGGGATCATTTTGAATAAATTAGAAATGTTTGAAATGTATATATGAGCCATTGGTTAATATCAATATTGGGAGGATTGAAGTTGTATTTTAAAGTGTTTTGGTTAGCATTGATTTTATGAAATGGATTTAATATCGAACAAGTATTGAAAGATTTTTAGGAATTTTATTCCTAATATGCATCCATGATAGAATGATACTAACATATGCTTTGAAATGTATGTGTTTTGTAAATGATGTTTAAATAGATCGTGATCAAAATCGATAACAAACCAAGCTAAAAGAAAAGGAAAAAGTGCAAAAGTGAAGCTTATATCATTAAATAAAGTTTGCAAACTAAGTGTACCATGTGAGTGCATTACTATTTTGTTTATACTATCGTATATTATATGAGGATGGCTTGCGATGAGCCAACCTCAAACGATTTGGAAAGAAAAGAAGTTAAATCATATTTTGATATATTTTCATACTATTTATGAAATGGTATTCATATGATTTTGGGTATGAATTACCCAATACATTTTATATAGTATTTTTACTAAATAAGTTATGAAAGAATTCATATATGAACGGTATAATGCACTTGTATATGATATTTTGATATGTTAGTATCTTTTGATACTTTTGATAAATGAATAACACATGATTTGATAAGAAAATCCCATTGTATTCATATTGAGAGTCTTAGGTAAATTGGCATGCCAAGAGGTGGAGTGATTACTAATTACAATATTAGTACGTAGCACAAAATAGTACATGCACATATATGATGTTAGTGCGATGCATTCTTAATTCTAGGTATGGTGTTGTTGTGTTCTACAGTACCTGTACACCCATAAGGAACCTATGGTGCAAACTATTCACATGATTTACAGGGCACTAAATTTGCAATTTATTCACAGAATGTAAAACTTCATATTTGACATATGAATTGAATGAAAATAAAATGTACAATTTTAGTTGATTCATTAAAAGTAAATCTTTCATTGAATATTTTGATTTGATATAAGATATTATATATTTGAACTGCTACTTTTCTTGTTACAGTATGAGGAAAATGGATTGAAAATGAATTTTATATTATATGTTATTATATGATATCAATATTATGTTTTATACTTGCTATATACATATGTTTTGATATGTTTATTTTAAAAGTTTTGAAATGTCGCCTCACTAAGTGTATAATTAGTGTGTGATGATTTTTTTTGTGTAGGTAAAGGAAAGCAAGTAGAATAAGGAGCATAGATTGTCATCAACAATCGAAGACCACTTACAAGTATTAGTAATGACATCATACTGTTGTTTTGTTTTCTAGTAGCATGTATACATATAATAAGTGTATGTAATATTTTAATATGGTTATATTTTAAAATGGGTTAGAAAAGCTCTGATATGTCTATAATGCTTGAATGATATTGTTATAGATTATATGAGTGGTCTATAATAGGTAATATATATATATATATATATATATATATATATATATATATATATATATATATATATATATATATATTACCACTCGTTTAAACCTTATAGATATATAAGAGCCTTTCTAATTCAATTTAAAAATATAACCACATTAATAATTTACGGACACTTGTTATTCACACACATGCCAGGTAGAGGACTTAAATTTCAATAGGATGTCAATATTTATACTCGTGAATATTCCTTGATGATTGATGCCAAGCCTAGCTCCCTACTCTTTTGGCTTTATTCTTTACCTACATGTAAAACATTCACACGCTAAGTATTCACTTAGTGATGCATATACAAACTAAGTTACGATATTTCAATATAAAAATAACATAAATAAATCAAAGTACGATACTGAAAATTTCATGTAGACTATTGAACAGACAATTATATTAATATAATATCATAACATATGAACAAACTTAACAAAATCAATATTTCATCGAAAAACTGTAAAATAACAGTTATCATAAAAACATGTAAAATATACTTTCAAACCTTTTTTTATACTAAAATCTAAAAATTTGCAGTTCATACTCAACATATCAGAATAAACAATTTAAGATCATCTACTTAGATATAAGGCACTTTATGCCATATCAGAATATTCGATGAAATCTTTACTTTCAACGAAATAGATAAACCTACACTATTCACATTATTTAACTGATAGCCCAATGTATTAAAAATGAGAATGCATGGTACACAACTCAGACAAGTATACAAATATTGCACTTTTAGTGATAAACAGATGTACAGGAACTGTAGAACACATCATCATTGTACCACATATCAGGATTACCATAATGACAAAGTCTGGCGCATCATGTAATCCATATTACACATTTAGTACCAGACAGATATACAGATACTATAGAACACAACTTCATTGTACCACAATTCAAAAGTATAATAATGCCAAAATTATACACATCATGTATGCCATTCGCAGTAGTACAATATTCCAAAATAAGACGACTATGTACTAAATACAACTGCATACAAAAGTGCCAAAATCAGATTTGTTGGTACATACGTCAATTGATATACTCCACCTCTATGGCATGCTAACTATACCAAACAAACTCAATATATATATATACACTAACATTTCTTATCAAATCAAACATCTTTGACTTTTCAGAAGTATCCACGATACTAACATATCAAAATATGATATATAAGTGCATTGGGAAGTTCATACCCAAAAGCATCCATAAACCATTAAATAAAATATCATACACAATTGTATTGGGTAATTCATACCCAAAAATCATTTGAATACTATTTTTTAAAAATAACATGAAAAGTTAAATCAAATACTATTTAAATTATTTTCTTTTCAAATTATTCATGGTTGGCTCATCACAAGCCGTCCTCATATCATATATATATAATAAGTAAGAATGCGCTGATCTAATGCCTCACTAGTAAAATTTACTATCGATATCGACTTCATTCTTGTACCTTTTCATTTGCCTTCGATTCGCTTCGATCATGTTTTTTTATCAGAATCTATACAAAAGTCATATATATAATATATGTATTTTAGAACATATGTTAATAATACACTAACATAATCATATTCTACAATAAAAAATCATAAAATTATATTCAATACTTATTCAGTACTAAATACATTTCATAACATCAATATTGACTTAAACATTCCAAAAATTACACTTCAAGTCATTTAATAATCATATTCATCACTAAATCACATAACATTTCCAAACTTCACATCTCAACTACTTATTATTAATTCTTTTTGAATTCAACTCAACGTTTCTCAGTTATTCAAAATGGTCTTTTTTCATTCAACTTCAAAATTAAATACCAACTAACATAATCAAGTATCCAAATAATGCATTTAAGCTTAGTATACCATATTTAACGAAATTCTTATTTCAAACCCAAACATTGCATCTTTTACGGTTTGATACTCAAACTTCGTCAAATTCCCAAAATGATACAATTCAATATTCTAATATCAAAATGAACATTCTAACGTTTAATTTCAGCATATAACATCAATTATTAAACAATTGCACTTTAATATGTAAATTTCAGTAAAATATGTAGATAGGTCCTCAAACATTCACAAAGTTTCACATCGATCCAAATCGCAATTCAAGGTATGTAGAATCATTATAATATCAATTTAATCCTTATAAAAAATTTCCATAATTTTCCCATATTTTCACTATGGACAAACCCAACTATGTATTCTTCGCATAGTTTTCACTTTTATTCAAGCATGAATTCAAGCTCCTATCATCGTTTCCATGCAATCTCAATCAAATCCAATTAAAAAAAATCCAATTTCAATTTTCTCCTAAAACCCTAAGCATGGTTGAATTCAACATAATCATTTCCAATTGGTTTTATTAAGCACACATGATTGGAAACAAATTTACAACATCTACTATATCAAAATCCAACCTTAAATCATTAAAATCTAACATTTTCTTCATCAACCCTATTCAAGAATGCAATCTTCCAAGCAAGAAAACCATGCAATATTTATACCAAATGATAGAGAATCTGATGTAGATCAATTCTTTATTTCACACCTTAATCCAAAAACCAACTATATAAGCTTAAAAAAGAAAATGAAAATTCCTCATGGCTATGGAGTCCACGGTTTTGGGAGGTTGAAGAAGAGCAATTTTTTTTATTTTTCTTCCAAAATATCTATTACACTTGTTTTAAAATAAATTTAATGAATTTAAAATTCATTTAATGCTAAATTACCCTTTTACCATTTTTAAATCATGATAATTACCACCATGCCATTATCATGACATCATTCCTTACATTTTTCAAAAAATCACAATTTTACCACTTTAATCCAACGATTCCGATGGAAAATTAACTTTATTTTAGTGATTCATGTTAAATTATACTAATTAAAGATATGAAAATGACATTATTAACCCTTAAATGTCATTCTTCAAACTTTCATAAATTTTGGATTCGATTCGATTATCATAATATTCAACTGAACTTTATCACTTAATAGCTTTTAATACAATTTTCGGATAAAAATAAAAAAGACAAATAAATACCATTCTTAAGGGTAAACTATTCATTTACGGAATAAATTTTCTTTTTTTTTGAAAAGTACCAATTTGATCCCTAATTTTTTACCAAAAATTTCTTTGGCCACTAAAATTTAAAAAATTTCATTTTGGTCACTAGTCAAAAATTTGGGGTATTACATTATAAGTGTGTTATCTCAACTTCAAAGAAATAAGAAACCTTCCAGCTAACCCAATCATCAATTTCTCGATCCTTAAATGAGCCTTTATAAGAGTTAACCAACTCTTTAACAAAACAAACAAGTAAAACATGAATTACTGACACTCTTAGGAACTTATAAGAAACAAGAAAACAAATTTTAAATGCTCAAAATGAACTTTAATAGCTAGGTGAGCTCAAGTGTTTAAGACCCTTCTTGTAACCCCCCAGACCGAAGCGGGTAACCTGATCCGATCTGGGTTGTCACATTAGGGCCACCAGAGCGACCCACTGTAAAAATAGCGAAAAATTTAAAATTTTTCTTAAAACATATAAAACATAAAATGATTTATTATTATGCAGAAATAAAACAGATTTTCAGACTCATATATAAAACAAAAATACAATTACATGCCCCCTAATCACAAGTACCTACTCTGCAACCAACGCCGAAGGGATTCCTTTACTGAAGTAGATAACCGCACTGGTACGATTCTTTTAACCTGAAAAGGTGAGTAACAGAGTGAGCTTCGGAAAGATCAGTAATACAGAACTACCAGATGATGCTGAAGAACGTGCAGATACAGATAAACATATATTTTCTTATTGGTTTCGGACACCTATGGATTTTCATGCAGAGCGGAGATCCTACTGATATTTCAGATGGTAACGGACAATGAACTTTTAGTTCAGATAAATACTTCGGATGAATAAGTTCAGGAGATCAGAATAGGCTATCTAGTGTGTTCCCGTAAAACCAGTGAAAATATACAGATTTATATTTTAAAACATATATATATATATATACACCACCATCATTTCACAATCTGTTTGTGTAGGTTCCCCGGAACCATACACCTCGTACAACCAGTGAGGCCTTGAGCACATAGCCGAGAAGCCTACAAATAATCTTCCTCCAACAATAAACCACCCAGATAAAACATTTCTCCGTCGGTAATCGGAGATATCAGAAATCAAAATAGAATCCAGATTAGATATCAAAACAGAATCCAGATCAGAAATCAGAACATAATTCAGGTAATGTATCATAACAGAATTAAAGTCAGAAATCAGATAAAATATTTATATGATTAGGGAACACACCAGAGTTTACAGATATTATTCAGAGGTACCGAATTATCTTAGCAGGCAGAGAAAACACGGATTTTCAGTATACCGATAAAATACCGAAAGTTAGAAATACTATTGGAAAAGTTCATTAACTGACGGAATCATCAGTTATTCAGAATGTGAATTATCAAGATCATATCTTATTCGAACAGTTTTCAGAAGTTGTACGTAATCAGAAGGGTATTCAGAATCCTTTACATCCATGACGATTAATCCGATTATCGAACAACTCCAGATGAATAGCTTCCAGAACCAATACTTATTAACTTGTCAATTCATTAACCTTCCAGGTTTTATTCACTCTTTAATACCAAATATTATTATTCATGGATCATCTTCTGAGTCATCACTGAACAGATCTTAAGGAGACTAACAAATATTCTAATGGTCTTTATTTCATTTCCATGTTTCAACTATACCAGGAAATGCTGACGAAATTAATTTGTGGTTCATAATCCATAGGGATGATACATCACATAAGTTCATCTGAGTTTCTAAACTTATTGCAATCTCTTACTTAATCCTCAGTCCTTGAGGTTACTTAGTTCATTTAACATTCAAGTTCATTCCAGTTACTTCGGGATTTTCCAGAGTAATTCAAACGTTACTAAATTTCAGATACATGTACTTTCGTTCAATTCAATTTGGTCTTCGTGGTTGATTTTTTGAACAAATGTCCAATTCTTAATATTGAATGCGATCTAGAGTTGAGCTGAGCTGAATACTTCCAAAATTTATCATCGAGCCAAACTTGAGAAGACGAACACGTATTCCAGTAATATCTATGCCATTTAGGTATTGACATAGCTTTAGGGTTGATCTACTCACTTAAATTGTTTTTCATTACTTTTAAAGGTAGTCCAACACCTATGCTTATTTGGATTGCTTAATTAATCCAAGACATTTACTTAGTTTAGGCCATAAGGTTATTTTGGAAATTTTAGTGTTCAGTTTTATTCCATTCATTTTAGAGCTCGAGGATATCCAACCATTCCTGAGCTTGGTGATATTCTTGGTCATTTCCATACTAGGGGTATTTTGGTCATTTTACAGATCCATTGTATTACAATCATTTCCTTCTATCTGATCTTATTATTAAATTCAAACTTATCATTTACTTCAGTCCTTTCAAACAATTCTGACAAAAGAGCACCATTGATAAATCATTCTTCAGGTATTTACTTATAACTTGGATATTTTCGGGTCAAATGTCTTCTCAGATTTTACAATTTAATCCTCAATTTCCTTCCAAAATTTCAATTAAATTCACCACTTTATAATTTCTTAAATTTAGCCCCTAAATTGGGGTGTTACACTTCTTATACCCTTTATTCTAGCCATCTAATTTCCCACGGAGAATTTGAGCTCAATATTAGCTTTGAGGGTATTTTTTACCTCATTTACCTTTTTAACAACTCAGATAAATCTTTTAATGCCTCAAATTATGAGTTAGTAGTTTTGGACTCAAGTGAGTTTAGATGAACCCAATTGTCTATTATGAAGCTTTAGATTAAATTGGGTTTGATTTGGGTTGAGATGGATCTCAAATTGCCATAAAAAGTGGGTTTTTTGTTGGAATCAAAGGATGAGGAACTTAGAAGGTAATTAAACCATTAAAAATTTTAAAGGCGGATTTCTTTTAATGTTGGTGAGATCACGACTTAGAAGGGGAAAAATATTGCACCCATCCCCTTCTCATTTTCTTCATTCTTTTATCTTCCACTTATCTTCATCTTCTCATTATTTCTCCCAAAGTTGGGGTGGACCACACGTCACATATCAAAGAAAGATGGACTAACTTTTCCACTTGGTCTAGTCACACGAACCTAGACCAAACTTTTGAAAGACAAGCTTCAAGTTGCAGTTAAAACATTCATCGACAAAGGACTTTATTCTTACATTGATATTGAAGAGTTCAAGGAAGGAAATCTGTCACTACTTCCTCCCACATATACTTGGTTCGTCACAACTCAAGATGAAGCAACTTAAGGATCAAACAATGACATGATCAAAGATAGTCCTAAAAATACCTTTCAGGATCACCTTATTTATTTTTGGCATCTAAAATATTGTCACTAAAACTTACATTTATGTCACCATTTGTATTTTGTGATGTAAAAAATGATGTCACGATTAATGTCGCGGTAGGTGTGTCACTAAACATCAAATATGATGATGTATATATTTTCGTCACATATTGTTAAACATAAAGTGACATTAATGCATAACGTCAACTTATAATTTGCATTTAGTAATAGTTAATTACGTCATCAAATAAAATAAATTATGTCCTTAATTATTTGTATCGTCACTAATAATAGAATAATTTTATTGTATAAGTGACAAAACAACATCGTCACAATTTCTTTATTAAAAATTAACAAAAGATTGAAGTTACAATAAAAAGGCTGATTTTTTTTTGTAATTTACCTCCATTGGTAATTTCTTTTATAAATCACAATAAAATAAAAAGTTGTTTATAAATTACAATAAAGAATAACTTTTTTAGTAAATTATGATAAATTTTTCTATAAAATACAATACAAGGACAAAATGCAAACATATAAAAATAAACAAAATTCCTTAATATTTTAGGGAGTTAATGCCCATGTGTTGTTGCCGACAAATGACACAACCTCAGCTACCGCCTCCGACGCCCTTGTTCTCTAAAAAACATTTGGCCGCCATTGTTCTCTCATCTTCATGCCCCTAAAAAGAGAAAGTGACAACTTAAAGAAAAGAGAAGTATTTAAAAAGAATTTTAGGATTTTATTAGGTTATATACTAAATCAACAATGGCATAGTGGAATTCAACTTCCTAGAAATTATTGCAGGTATTCGGAACAAAGATATAAAGTAAATGGATAAAGAAGATAATATTAACTAAAAGAGCACAAGTCTCCCCGCTATAGACAACAAACTTGATTTCCAACTTGACAATTTGCTATGGAATTTTTGTATCATGGGTCCCATAAAGAGGCAGAGTTTCTTCTATGACCCAGCGAGAAAACAAGGTAATTTGTAGGGAAAGAACCTATTGAACAACCGATAGATGATGCCCAACTCCTAAGGACAGAATCCTTGATATTAGTTCCATAAAAGCTTCTCTTACCCATATTTAATTGGAGTCCCAACACCAGTTCAAAAATAGAGAGAACCCTTTTAGCGTTCTTAACTTGACTAAGCGATGCATTATAGAAGATTATCGGATCATTTGTGAACTGCAGATAAGATAAGATAACAGACTCATCATTTCTCCCGATAGAGAAGCCATTAAAATTTACCAATTCCACCACCTTTGATAATATGAGCTTAAGAAATTCATCAATAAGGTTGAACAATAATGGGGGATAAAGAAAATTCACTAAAACTCTATGGGAACACCATTCACTAAAACTGATATTGAAACCAACAATTATAAATCCAAGAACACCAAAGCTCTCCAAATCACATTTCTTACATATCTTTTAGAAGAAGATGTCAATCAACAAAGTCGTAGGCCCTCCTGAAATCTATCTTGAGAATAACCCACTACAAACCTTTTTAAACATATGTTTGATTCCTTCATTAGCGATAAACGAGCAGTCGAGTATTTCTCTTCTTGAGATAAAAGAAAATTGGAAAGACTTATTAATGAATCCACATAAGATCAAAGTCTCCTGGATAGGACTTTAGAGAGGATTTTATACATCCCCCACCCAATTGATTAGCTTTTTTTGGGATTAGCTTTATAAAAGAATGGTTCACCTCATTCTTCCATATTGTGCCCTTGAAAAATTCATCGGATAACTTCATAATATCCTACCTGAGATAGATCCAGAATTTCTTAGAAATGAACATGTTGAAGCCATCTGATCATGGTGCTTTATTGCTATCCGTCGAAGCAATACCTTTCCAAACTTCATCTTCTATAAATTTCCTTTCAATGTAAGATTGTTGTTTGAATGACAACTTCGATAAATTAAGATTAATATCCTCAACACGAAAAGTTGATCGGGTGTTGTATGCTCTAAAAAGTTCTCTTACACATGCTCCTTGATCTGATTCAGATCAAAGATAGATAGGCTGTTGTGATTATGATTATATATTGTGTTTACCATATTTCTGTTCGAAGCACATAGGTGGAAAAATTGCGAATTCTGATCCCCGTTTTTGCACCACTTTCGCTTCTCCAGCCTTAAGACTACATAGTTCCTCCTTGCATTTGGTCAGATCGACCATTGACTTGGTGTTTAAAGAATTATGTTGAATTAATCTCTCCATAGACTATAACTTCATTTTCACGTTTGATATCAATTTGGACAACATCAAGTGTCAATTTCTAGACTAATATTTAATTTTCGCTTTAGAGCCTTTTAGAATTCCCACCATTCCAAATCGTTTATTCCTTCATTTTATCTTTCGTAATGCAGAAACCACAATTTCTTCAAATCTTTAGTCCTTCAAAAAGGTAATTATAAAATCTGAAGGTTTTGATCGCTAGTTTCTATCATAATTCTTCAGAAGAATTGCAATACGATCAGATATCAATTTTGCCAGTAAGTGCTGAGACATATTTGGGAATTCAGTCATGAATTAAGCATCCACTAAGAACCAGTCGAGCCTTACGAACATCAAATTAAACCTATTGTTGCTCGAAGTGTAAGCTCCACCATGAAGAGGAAAATCAATTAACCTGACCAGTTGAATGAAATTTCTAAACACTTTGATTGAATGGAGGCTCGTCGATAAATATTTTTTTCTTCTTGGGTGAAAAATGTATTGAAATCACCTCCCAAGCAAAGTGGTACCTTATATTTTCCTAAGCATGAGAGAAAATATGCAATAAGTTCTTTATTATTTTCTTCTATAGATGGTCCATATACATTAACAAAACCATAATGGAAATGAATAAACTTAATTTTCCTAACGATAATTATGAAGCTTCTGGAAATACAATTATTTGTAACCTCAAAACCATTATCATCCCATAAACATGATAGACCACCTGTAGCTCCCTCTGAAGGGGGATAAATTCCCCTTAAGATTCCTTCCCCTAACATTTTGATTAAAGCCAGTATAATGGTTTCCATTATGGTCTCTTGCAGAAATAACAAATTCGGCCTCTTATTGGATACCAGCATCTGAATCACTCGAGACTTTTCCTTATTTCCCAAACCGCTAATGTAATAAGAAATTATTGAGAAGTTCAACATTAATCAAGCAAAAAAAAAAGCATGCAAGATACATACCCTAATCAAACCCCCAATTCGATCGCCCTTCTCAATATTTACAACTTTCTCTATGAAACTCTGTTCACCCCCATAGAACGAAACTCCAAGCATTTTACTAATTTGCCAAGTTGTCGCTATCTCTTCAAAAAAATATGAAGGAGAGATGGATATAGTAAGAGAGTTACTAATTTGGTGAACAACTCAAATTTAATTACTCATTGCTCTTATTTTATCCTAGTTAAAGAAACTACTTCCAACTCAACACAACAAAGAGAGGCTTTAGTCAAGGGAGCTCTGAACATCCGATCTCCTTATTTACCTTCAGAGTTATTTGACTTCCTTGGATTATGTAATTCCTATCTCGATTTTTGGAGTAAATGATGTCTAGAAAAGTCTCATATTCAAATGAATATGCCATGATTACATTTTCTATGTTGGAAATTATAACACCCCAAATTTTGGGCTAGTAGTTTCGTGTTTACCCGAGAGGCATGTAGTCCCGTGTATTTCCATATTTTAAGACATCGGGCTGAGTGTGGACCTTATTGGGTTTGGATCAAGCCTAATTGTTAATAAAATAAGATTTTTACTTAGAAAGATGTTGAAGGACAAAATTAGTAATTTCAATTTTTTTTAGAAAGATAAAGGATTTTTATCCTTTTTATCTCATTTTCTATTCATTTCTTCTGATCTTCATTCTCCCATATTTTCTATTAAAGTTATGTAACACAAAGGCAAGTTTATTAGCCTTTTTCATACATCAAATCCATCCCTAACTCCTCCAGCAACATTGTTTTAAGGATTAAATATTTGAGTTTTTATTTTGCGAGAAAAATAGGTGGGTTTTATCATCCAATCCTAGAGGAAATGTTTAGTGGTTAAAGAAGCTTCATTTTGGGATTCCATCAACAAGGTAGTGTATTTCTAATCTTTTGGAGTGTTAAGGCTTTTTTAAATGTGAATAAATTGCTAAGATTTGTGTAGTTGAACATTTTAGGGTTTATGCATTATTTCTTGATTAAATGATGTTGTATTTGTAAAAGAGGTCTTTTTATGCTACCTTAAGACCCTAAATAACTTTCAAAAGTTTTACCACAATATTAGAAATTAAACCAAGTCATTTGGGATACTTTTGGGTGTTTGTCGAGACTAAATAAGTCATTTCGTGGTTTGAGTATCGATACTGGAAGAACAATATCAATATTGGATGAATCAAGATGTATTTGAGGGTTTTCAACTGGGAATATTGATACCTCTAGGGAGACTATCGGTACTGCCCCTATAGTATTGATACTGGGAGTGACAATATCAATATTGGGCCTCATTTTCAGTAACAGAACGTATTTTTGGTATCAATGCTCATATGGGCATCGATATTTGATCCTAAGGTATCTATACTACAAGTAGAGTATCGATACTACTCCCTTTGGATGGTTACATTTTTCCTGTTTAAGGCCCGTAAGAGTTAAGGATGATTTGTAATGGTAAGACTTAGTTCGTAGGGGATTAAAATGACCAAACATACCTAGAAACCCTTGTTGGAGTGGGTTACAACTGCTATAACCACACTAAGAATAATACATCAAAGTATATTTAGTCTAGCACGTATTTGAATAGTTAAGAACGAGGATGATAGCAGTGGATGTATCGTCTAGTGGTATTATACATAAGCCAAGTTCAGTTCTGAAGAATATTGTGGTCTTTGAGAACTTTAGTTAACCGATGGCATGTAAGTCATCCCTTCATTTCAAAGGGTACTGAAGGGAAGTACGACATGAGCGATTAGAGAGTCACTACCCAATAATGAACCCGAGTCAAGTATCGGGCTAACTAGTGATACAACCAGTGAACAATAAGCACAATAAATGTCATGGAACCATGAAACACTTAAATATCTATTTAGGGATAGAAATGATTAAGATACCCTTTAAGTGTTAATGACTAGAATATAGTCTTTTATGAATTATCATAAATAATGGACTAATAAACATTTCCATAACGTTATAGACGAGTGGACGAGTGATATAGTATTGGGTGAAGGGGGAATGACCTCACCTAACTTTAATAAGTTTAGTAGGGAGTGGTTGAGCTACTTCGATTGCCCTAGTGTGGCATTAGTTGACTTGTGATGAGACGTTAGCTCTAGAAACGAGCCTTATAATAATAACAAGATAATAATAATGTAAATTGTGTGCTAATCATAAGAACCTTATGATGTAAGATTTCATAAGACTTATGCATTTGTTTTTCACTCGAAAAATGATGAGGACACCTGAGTTACTTGTGTGTGTGAGTGACAATCGTCCAATTGTCTAAGAAGTATTCAGATATATCCAAATTAATTCCACAACACATTCGACACTAGTTAGAAGTAGGCTCTAATGCTTTGTAACCTAGAGATTTTATGAGTACTCTGAGGAGTAGCCTAGCAAGACGTAGGTTCCGATACTATGTGACCTAGAGGCATCATAGGCACTAGGAAATAGGGGCCTTTCTAGATTAATATTCCTATGCTAAGTGACCCGTGTCTTATTTAGGCTTTCTTTGGTAGGATAGAGGGTTGTGAGTCATAAGACGCTAAGTGACCCTCCGACAACACCATGATGCCTACCTTTGTGTGATGGTACTAGACGTCTTTGTAATACCAGGTACTATCATTGTGTGCTTCATGATGATACATTATAAGATGATACTTAGGTTAGTGTAATACGCCAAATTTTGGTTAGTGACCAAAATATAAATTTTGGAAGTTTGTTGGCTAAAGTATAAACTTGGCAAACTTTAGGGTAATTTAAAAAAGTTATATATTTTGGCTCATAAAGGAATATTTTATTGTGAAATTTATATTTTAGTGGGAATCAGAATTTTGATTCGAGATTTGTAGAAAATAGTTATTAAGCGATAAAGGTAAAATATTCGGATAACTGGATCAAACCAGAAGTTTACAAAAAATTTGAAGGAAGGTATTTTGAGGTTAAAAATATTTTATTGATATTTGTAATCAGTAAAATTTGATATGGATCAATGGAATTTAGAGGAATTTCCATGTTAAAGTGGAATTATGAAATTTAGTTTAATTTTTGGAAAATTTGAACGGCAAGGATAGAAATTAGTAAAGGAGATTTTTATATTTTTTTAATGTTATTAAAACGGAGATAAAATGATGGCATGGCGTAAATACTAGGATTCATTAATGGCAAATTGGACATTTTGACCAAATTAAATTTAAATTCATTTTAATGTATTTTTAAGGATATATTTTGGGATAAATTTGAAGAAAACTCTTTTCTTCTTCCTTCATCAGCCATGTACTCCATAGAAAAATGTGAGAAAACTTTATTTTCAATTTTTTCAGATATTTTAATTAGAATTAGGACTAAAGTGTGAAATAAGCATTTTTCCCAACTAATTTCTCTTTCTTTTGGTATAAGTTTTTTCATGATTTCATGCATAAAGAGTGAAATGGGTTTTTAAGGTGGATGAGGGAGAAGTGATAAATCAATGAAATAAAGTTATATTTTGATCCTAGGAGTGTTATGAAATCATATACAAGCTTAAAAGTGGAGTAAAAATCATACGTGGACTTTATTGAATATTTTTGGCCATGCAGGATTCTTATAGAAATGTGTTGAATTTGATTATTTTTTATATAGAAGTGATTATAATTAAATGGAAATAAGTTGTAGGTGATTGAATTAAGCTTGAATCAAAGTTGGAGACCATTAGGGGAGAATATAAAAAGTTTCAGCCATTGATAAAAAAATTTAGGAAATATGTGTACAAATTTATTTTGGGTTTATATTAGATAGAAAGATGATTCCATAAGGTATGAATTAAGTTTTTGATCAATGTTAAGCTAAGAGGACCTTTTTACAAGTTTTGAGAATTGAAGGATTGTTAAGTAAATGTTGAAAAATTAAGGTACTATACTGAAAATTATCGTTGGAATGATGAAATGTTGAATTGGGTTGATTTGGAAGTTGAACGATTCCTAGGGATTAAATTGCAAGTTTTTGGAAAGTTAGTGATGAAATTGCAAAAGTGCAATATTAATGTACTAATCTGAAAGTATTTTGAAATTGGTTGAGTATGACGATTGTAACGGATTAAAGTGAATAGTAAGGACCAAGTTGACAAGTTTTGAAATATGGGGGTATAATTTGAAGAAATGTGTAATGTTGGGTTAAATGTTAAATTATGAAAAATTAAGTGATTTAAGGTTGATAATTTTTAATTTTCAAGGACTAGGAAGATTATTTATGCAAGAGTTGATAGAATTGATTTAGTTATAGAAATTAGTATCAAATATTTATTTATCGTACTTTTTAGATTGTATACGAATATGTGTTTAATGAGTTAGTTAGATACTAACATATCTTCGAAATTGTTATGTCAGGTAATTATTTTGTGAGTATATTGTGATCAATATCGAGATTAAAGGAAAAGATAGGGTTTGAGAGTGACTTTAGTGATTACAATAAGGCATACTAGTGAAACATCACATGAGTGTATTATTATTTTTATACTATCAAATATGATATGAGGATAACTTGCGATGGGCCAATCTCGAATAATTTCGAAAGAAAAGTATTAAAAATATATTATGATTTATTTTTATAATGTTTATAAAATGATATTTAGATAATATGAGTATAAATTACTCGATACATTTTTATATGATATATTATTAAAGGATGTTTTGAATAGTTTCTAAAAATATTTTTGAGTTGATTACATGGTATGAATTATTTTAAGTATTTTTATACTATCCCAGAGATGATTATCGATGATTTCGGATATGAACTGCCTAATGCTATGACTTTTGATAAAGGATAATTGAATATGTTGATATATATATATATAATATATATATATATATATATATATATATACATACATTGGATATATGAATGAGATATGATTATGACAAAAAAGCCCATTGTATGTGCATTGAGAGTTGTAGGTATAATTGGCATGCCATGAGGTGGAATGATTACTGATTACTAAATTGGTACATTTGTGTACATTGTATGTGGCACCGTTGATGCAAATTATTTGAGGCACTTAAAGTGCATATTATTGTTTATTGATGAGACACCTAGAGTGCATATTGCGCACACTCGTCTGAGTCACATACCTTGCATTCTTATTCAACGTACATTGGGTTATGCTTATCTAAAATGGAAAAGTGTGGGTTATATGATCTAAATAAGTGAATAGTATAAGTTGTTTAAATTGAGATAAAGCAAATAGTTTACCATGTTTGATGATTTTGGCATGATATGCCTTTTATGTGATAAAGTGACTATATATGTTATATGATTTGAAAGAAATCTAATATTTTTCAGGTTATGATTTCTGTATGAAGAAAAAGGTTTGAAATGTCATATTTAGATGTCCATATGTTTTATACGACACTTTTATAAATTTGAATAGCTATATTTCATGTATTGAAATGCATTACTTTAGTTTATATGCCTCACTTAGTGGAAACTTAGCATGTGAATGTTTCACGCGTATGTTAAATAGGATAAAGTTGCGGAGTAAGGAAAATATCGAGCATTGCTTTTGTGGAATCATATCAACAGACAATATCGGTAAGACATCTTTTAATGTTAGTTTGACTTGTTTAGTGGCATGTTTATTATAAATGTACTAGTTTCTCTGATAGATTGGTTATAGAAAGGTTTGTAATAATAAGTTAAAAGTACTTTAATATGGATAATATTAGCTTTAATTAACAGTATGGACGAATAATATTCTATTAAATCGTTTTTCAAATTAATTGGTAGATTTTTAAATTATGTAATTTTTAGGTAGTTTACTTTATGATACGAAATAGTATCGAACTTCTAAATTACTGCCTAAAACTAATATCGACTTTTATGTTTAAATATTATATTATGATTTTACGTGACTTTATGATTTTATTTTAAGAATTAAATTAGAAAAAAATTAAAGGAGTCAAATTGTAATGGTTTTCAACTATAGAATGTTTGTAAATATCGTGTGACATCTTTGACTCGTATTCGGGGACATGTATGAGTTAATGGTGTTATAGTTAGAGACCTAGTATACATCGACATGAGCGATTGGAGAGTCACTACCCAATAATGAACCCGAGTCAAGTATCGGGCTAACTAGTGATACAACCAGTGAACAATAAGCACAACAAATGTCATGGAACCATGAAACACTTAGATATCTATTTAGGGATAGAAATGATTAAGATACCCTTTAAGTGTTAATGACTAGAATATAGTCTTTAATGAATTATCATAAATAATAGACTAATAAACATTTCCATAATGTTATAGATGAGTGGACGAGTGATATAGTATTGGGTGAAGGGGGAATGACCTCACCTAAATTGTGTGCTAATCATAAGAACCTTATGATGTAAGATTTCACAAGACTTATGCATTTGTTTTTCACTCGAAAAATGATGAGGACACCTGAGTTACTTGTGTGTGTGAGTGACAATCGTCCAATTGTCTAAGAAGTATTCAGATATATCCAAATTAGTTCCACAACACAGTGGACACTAGTTAGAAGTAGGCTCTAATGCTTTGTAACCTAGAGATTTTATGAGTACTATGAGGAGTAGCCTAGCAGGACGTAGTCTCTGATACTATGTGACCTAGAGACATCATATGTACTAGGAAATAAGGGCCTTTCTAGATTAATATTCCTATGCTATGTGACCCAGGTCTTATTTAGGCTTCCTTTGGTTGGATAGAGGGTTGTGAGTCATAAGACGCTAAGTGACCCTCCGACAACACCATGATGCCTACCTTTGTGTGATGGTACTAGACGTCTTTCTAATACCAGGTACTATCATTGTGTGCTTCATGATGACACATTATAAGATGATACTGAGGTTAGTGTAATACGCCAAATTTTGGCTAGTGACCAAAATATAAAATTTGGAAGTTTGGTGGCTAAAGTATAAACTTGGAAAACTTTAGGGTAATTTGAAAAAGTTATATATTTTGGCTCATAAAGGAATATTTTATTGTGAAATTTATGTTTTAGTGGGAATCAAAATATTGATTCGGGATTTGTAGAAATGTCACACCCCAATATGGGTTAGTTTTCTTTCATATTAAAATATGTGAAATGATGTGGAATTTGATTGGCTAATAATTATTTTAGTATAGCATTATTTTATTAAATAAATGGAGGATAATGTATTAGGTAGAATGTGGACTTTATTATTTTATTCAAAATTTTGGATCCACAAATTGATGAGATATTTTTTTGTGTTGATAAAAAAAACATCTTGATCTCTTTATTGTTTCTAAATCTCATCTCAAAGCTTTTTGTTCAAGCTCTCGCCTTCTATTTCCAAGCGCTCATTCTCTAGCTAATTCTAGATTTCACGACGCAAAATGGATGAGGGTTTCGATATTCCGATGGCTGACGATATGATGAACGACGACATCGATCTGCCCGACGAGGCTCCCATCATGAAGGTCGGAGAAGAAAAGGAAATCGGAAAGCAAGGCTTGAAGAAGAAACTTGTTAAGGTAAATGAAGATTGTCACTTTCGCTTTTGGTAAATTTCTGAAAAATAATTTTAATCTGTTTTATATTGAATTTGAGGAAAAATAATGAAGTTGAAGATTTCTTGCTTCAGAGCATGTTGATAAGGATTATTAACAGGAATTGTGCGTGGAAGAAGAAGGGAAATAAGAAAGAAATTATGCGTTGAAGAAGAAGGGAAATATGATATGTGTGAATGGAAAAAGAGAGCACGTGGGTTGTTATAAAGTGAGAAGGGAAAATTATAAAGTAAGACATCTAAGTTGTTAAAAGCTCAACCTTGTCTCTTAACTTTCATATTGTTATGATTATGGCATAATAGTTTTATTAAGATCGATTTAGTCACTGATTTTAGTAATTAAAAATTATATTGACTCCTAAAGTTTTTAGTTTTAACAATTGGGTCCTCAAATTATTATTTAGATTCTAATAAGTTATTTTTATGGCGAGGGAAATTATTTGAAGTCGTATTTGTACGATAGATTATCCGTGTTCGTTAGAAAAAGATTGGAAGCTAGAAATCAAGTTGGTGAGCTGGAATTTAAGACTAATATTTTGGGTTTTGTTGGTGTTCTGATTCCGAGGTCCGTTTCGCCAAATTCAAAATCGGTAAGCTGTTTTTCACTGTTTAATCACCCGATTCGATCCGTTTTTCAGAATTAAGTCTGTTTTTGATGAAATGTTTATTGTTACGTATTTGAGGAAATATTGGAAGTTGAATTAAAGATCAAAGGCGTTCGAATGGAAATTATATGGTCGATCAGTATGACACGAAAATCGAGGTAATACTTTACTACCTCTTTATGCTTTATGAATCATGTGAATATTGGTAAATGCATGAATAAGATATTATTGGTCTCTCATATGTGTAGCTAATTAATTTCTACACTCGATCCGAATACGATAAAAATTCGTAAATGATTATGGTTCAGATGACTTTTATAAGAAATTGATGGATTGTTAGAATTAAAATTACAAGTTATGTGTTTAGTGATAAAGGAATCAACTTGGATCTGTAACATATAATTTATTTCATCAAAGGTACTTGGATGAGAAATTATGAGAATAATCTGGTAGGGTAAAATTACGAAAATACCCTTATGTTGTAAAAAGACAAGATTTGATCATAGAAGTTGGATAAAGGATTTTTAAAGACATATTGATCCGATAAAATTTCAGATGTGCATAAGAAATACTAGTTTTGTTTCGAAAATTTGGATATATGGTTTTTAACCCCAAGGTGGTTTGTACAAGATAGTAGAAGTTGTTAAGAGAATCATTTAAAGAGCAGAGAATGTTCAAGAAAACAATTAACCATAGGATCTCTAAATTTTAATTATTTTCGTTAAGAGTTAATACCGAAATTATCATGTTATGAAATTACAAAAATACTCTTGAGAGATAAAAATAGTTTGAGTTGACTCTGAATGAGAAAGTAGCCTGAGAATTTGTACTTAAACCTATAAATTATTGATTTGATTGTTGAGATCCTACTTTTGTATGGAAAATTACTGATAAATTTGTTAGTAACATCTGAGAAGGCATTTAACCTGGAAATTACTGAATTGAGTAAGTACATGAATATTTTATAGATGATGCTCTGTTGTCGGAATTGTTTGAAATGACTGAAGTAAATGATAAGTTTGAATTAAATAATAAGACCGGACGGAAGGAAAAGATTGAAATACTCTAGATCTGTAAAATGACCAAAATACCCTTGTAATGGAAATGACCCAAGAATATCACCAAGCTCGGGAATGATGGGATATCCCCGAGCTCTGTAATGATTGGAATGAAACTAAATACCAAAATGACCAAAATGCCCTTATGGCCTAGACTAAGTAAATGTCTTGGGCTAATTAAGGAATTCAAATAAACATAGGTGGTGTATTACCTTTAAAAGTAATGAAACACAATTTTAAGTGAGTAGATCAACCCTAAAGCTATGTCAATACCTGAATGGCATAAATATCATTTGAATGTGTGTTAGTATTCACAAGTGTAGATCGATGATAATTCTGGAAGTAATTGGCTCAGCTCAGCTCTAGAGCGCATTTGATACTAAGAAGGGGATATTCGTGAGACAAAACAACCACGAATACCAGATTGACTAAATTGAACTGAAAGGTAGTACAATATGTATCTGAAATTCAGAAACGTCTGAATTACTCTGGAAAACTATGAAGTAATCAGGATAGATTTGAGTGCTAAATGAACTAAGTAACCTCAACGACTGAAGATTAAATAAGTGATTGGATAAGTCTGGAAACATTGTTGAACTTACAAGATGAAATGTCTTTACGAGTCATGAATCATGAATCAAGTACGTCTGTATTTCCTGATATCGTTGAAACATGGAAATGAATTAAAGAACGTTTGAAGATCTATTCATCGATGATTACGAAGATGATTTATGGACAAGAATTTTTAGTATTAAAGAGTGAATACTCTAGAAGGACATTGAATGAACTTGTCGATATGCATTAGTCTGGGAGTTGTGTAACTCGAGTTGTTTGATAATCTGATTGATCAATATAATTGGTATATGTTCTGAATCTGCATTTTCTCCCTTATCAGCTCAAATCACTCCGGTCATATCTGATTCACACAAGTAACTCAGATGCAAAGGATTTTGGATACCCCAGATTGGTTGAATAATGAAATCACTCTCCATAAATCTGAATCTAAAATTGATTCGATATAAAGGTTCCTGATCACTTTCTTGATACACATTAATCATAGTGGAATTCTAAGGTTTCAACATTAAAATGGCTGATTAGATCAGTTAGTAATTGATTCTCTCCAATATGACCTCATTCTTGGAATCCGATCAAATTGCATAAGTTTCGTGTTATCCATGCTGATAACTATAATGGCCTCTGAAAATACTTGGATCCTCTAGTGTGTTCCCTATGTACTACATAATTGTTTTATCTATTTTAAAATAAGGTACACTGAAATTTATGGTTAATGTTTTATAGATGCACCGACTTAATGGTGATGGCTTATAGATTTGTATCACGGTATAAATTGTATCTTGGAGATACTAATTTGTAAAGTACAGCTCTGATCAAGCTGGAAAAGTTTTATGGACCTAACGTGACTCTTAGGTACGCTCTGCGGCCCTGAGATTATTTTCGGGTAGGCTCTGCGGCCTTAAGATGTGTTCTTAGGTAGGCCCCGTGGCCCCGAAGCTTTCTTGGGTAGGCTCTCAGGCCCTAAGATGTTCCCTTAGGTTAACTCTTTATACGATGGGTTTTTAAACCACTATGAGATTTTACTGAGATATTATTAATTTAGTGTACCTATCATGATTTTATCGTACTGTTGGAACACACTAGACATCCTATTCGACTTCATGAAAACGTGATATTATGAAAGGTTTCTTATGAACTGAGATTCATGCCATCTACTTTATGAACTACTAATGGAACCCCATATTATTTCTGCAACTGGTATACGTTTGATTAAATAAGGAAATTATGGTTTTCCATTTATCTGCATGTCCTTTAGCATCATCAGGTAGTTCTGTATTACTGAGCTTTCTGAAGCTCACTCTATTACTCACCATTGCAGGTTAAAAGAATTGTACCAGTGCAACTATCGATATCAATAAGGGAGTTTTTCCGGCGTTGTTTGCAGAGTATGGTACATGTGATTAGGAGGCATGTAATTGTATTTTGTTTTATTTACGAGTCTGAAAATTTGTTTAAATTTGAACGGCAAGGATAGAAATTAGTAAAGGATATTTTTATATTTTTTTAATGTTATTAAAACAAAGATAAAATGATGGCATGGGGTAAATACTAGGATTCATTAATGGCAAATTGGACATTTGGACCAAATTGAATTTAAATTCATTTTAATGTATTTTTAAGGATATATTTTGGGATAAATTTGAAGAAAACTCTTTTCTTCTTCCGTGATCAGCAGTGTACTCCATAGAAAAATGTGAGAAAACTTGTTTTCAATTTTTTCAGATATTTAATTAGAATTAGGACTAAAGTGTGAAATAAGAATTTTTCCCAACTAAATTCTCTTTCTTTTGGTATAAGTTTTTTCATGATTTCATGCATAAAGAGTGAAATGGGTTTATAAGGTGGATGAGGGAGAAGTGATAAATCAATGAAATAAAGTTATATTTTGATCCTAGGAGTGTTATGAATCAATACAAGCTTAAAAGTGGAGTAAAAATCATACGTGGACTTTATTGAATATTTTGGCCATGCAGGATTCTTATAGAAATGTGTTGAATTTGATATTTTTTATAGAAGTGATTATAATTGAATGGAAATAAGTTGTAGGTGATTGAATTAAGCTTGAATCAAAGTTGGAGACCATTAGGGGAGAATATAAAAAGTTTCAACCATTGATAAAAAAATTTAGGAAATGTGTGTACAAATTTATTTTGGGTTTATATTAGATAGAAAGATGATTCCATAAGGTATGAATTAAGTTTATGATCAATGTTAAGCTAAGAGGACCTTTTTACAAGTTTTGAGAAATTGAAGGATTGTTAAGTAAAAGTTGAAAAATTAAGGTACTATACTGAAAATTATTGTTGGAATGATGAAATGTTGAATTGGGTTGATTTGGAACTTGAACGATAGGGATTAATTGCAAGTTTTTTAAAGTTAGTGATGAAATTGCAAAAGTGCAATATTAATGTACTAATATGAAGTATTGTGAAATTGGTTGAGTATGACGATTGTAACGGATTAAAGTGAATAGTAAGGACCAAGTTGACAAGTTTGAAATATGGGGTGTAATTTGAAGAATGTGTAATGTTGGTTAAATGTTAAATTATGAAAGTTAAGTGATTTGGTTTATATTTTTTAATTTTCAAGGACTAGGGAAGATTATTTGCAAGTTGATAGAATTGATTTAGTTATAGAAATTAGTATCAAATATTTATTTATCGTACTTTTTAGATTGTATACGAATACATGTTTAATGAGTTAGTTATACTAACATATCTTTGAAATTGTTATGTCAGGTAATTATTTTGTGAGTAGATGTGATCATATTGAGATTAAAGAAAGATGGGTTCGAGAGTGACTTTAGTGATTACAGTAAGGAGTTGATAGAATTGATTTAGTTATAGAAATTAGTATCAAATATTTATTTATCGTACTTTTTAGATTGTATACGAATACATGTTTAATGAGTTAGTTAGATACTAACATATCTTTGAAATTGTTATGTCAGGTAATTATTTTGTGAGTAGATTGTGATCAATATTGAGATTAAAGGAAAAGATAGGGTTCGAGAGTGACTTTAGTGATTACAGTAAGGCATACTAGTGAGACATCAGATGAGTGTATTATTATTTTTATACTATCAAATATGATATGAGGATAACTTGTGATGGGCCAATCTCGAATAATTTGGAAAGAAAAGTATTAAAAATATATTATGATTTATTTTTATAATGTTTATAAAATGATATTTAGATAATATGAGTATAAATTACTCGATACATTTTTATATGATATATTACTAAAGGATGTTTTGAATAGTTTCTAAAAATATTTTTGAGTCGATTACATGGTATGAATTATTTTAAGTATTATTATGATTATCGATGATTTAGGATATAAACTGCCTAATGCTATAACTTTTGATAAAGGATAATTGAATATGTTGATATATATATATATATATATATATTGGATATATAAATGAGATATGATTATGACATAAAAACTCATTGTATGTGCATTGAGAGTTGTAGGTATAATTGGCATGCCATGAGGTGGAATGATTACTGATTACTAAATTGGTACATTTGTGTACATTGTATGTGGCACCGTTGATGCAAATTATTTGAGGCACTTAGAGTGCATATTATTGTTTATTGATGAGACACCTAGAGTGCATATTGCGCACACTCGTCTGAGTCACATACCTTGCATTCTTATGCAAATAGTTTACCATGTTTGATGATTTTGGCATGATATGCCTTTTATGTGATAAAGTGACTATATATGTTATAAGATTTGAAAGAAAGCTAATATTTTTCAGGTTACGATTTTTTGTATGAAGAAAAAGGTTTGAAATGTCATATTTAGATGTCCATATGTTTTTATACAACAATTTTATAAATTTGAATAGCTATATTTCATGTATTGAAATGAATTACTTTAGTTTATATGCCTCACTTGGTGGAAACCTAGCATGTGAATGTTTCACGAGTATGTTAAATAGGATAAAGTTGCAGAGCAAGGAAAATATCGAGCATTGCTTTTGTGGAATCATATCAACATACAATATCGGTAAGACATCCTTTAATGTTAGTTTGACTTGTTTAGTGGCATGTTTATTATAAATGTTTTAGTTTCTCTGATAGATTAGTTATAGAAAGGTTTGTAATGATAAGTTAAAACTACTTTAATATGGATAGTATTAGCTTTAATTAACAGTATGGACGAATAATATTCTATTAAATCGTTTTTCAAATTAATTGGTAGATTTTAAATTATGTAATTTTTAGGGAGTTTACTTTATGATACGAAATAGTATCGAACTTCTAAATTACTGCCTAAAACTAATATCGACTTTTATGTTTAAATATTATATTATGATTTTACGTGACTTTATGATTTTATTTTAAGAATTAAATTAGAAAAAAATTTAAAGGAGTCAAATTGTTATGGTTTTCAACTATAGAATGTTTGTAAATATCGTGTGACATCTTTGACTCGTATTCGGGGACATGTATGAGTTAATAGTGTTATAGTTAGAGACCTAGTATACATCGACATGAACGATTGGAGAGTCACTACCCAATAATGAACCCGAGTCAAGTATCGGGCTAACTAGTGATACAACCAGTGAACAATAAGCACAATAAATGTCATGAAACCATGAAACACTTAGATATCTATTTAGGGATAGAAATGATTAAGATACCCTTTAAGTGTTAATGACTAGAATATAGTCTTTAACGAATTATCATAAATAATAGACTAATAAACATTTCCATAACATTATAGATGAGTGGACGCGTGATATAGTATTGGGTGAAGGGGGAATAACCTCACCTAAATTGTGTGCTAATCATAAGAACCTTATGATGTAAGATTTCACAAGACTTATGCATTTGTTTTTCACTCGAAAAATGATGAGGACACCTGAGTTACTTGTGTGTGTGAGTGACAATCGTCCAATTGTCTAAGAAATATTAAGATATATCCAAATTAGTTCCACAACACATTAGACACTAGTTAGAAGTAGGCTCTAATGCTTTGTAACCTAGAGATTTTACGAGTACTTTGAGGAGTAGCCTAGCAGGACGTAGTCTCCGATACTATGTGACCTAGAGGCATTATAGGTACTAGGAAATAGGGCCTTTCTAGATTAATATTCCTATGCTAAGTGACCCAGGTCTTATTTAGGCTTCCTTTGGTATGATAGAGGGTTGTGAGTCATAAGACGCTAAGTGACCCTCCGACAACACCATGATGCCTACCTTTGTGTGATGGTACTAGACGACTTTGTAATACCATGTACTATCATTGTGTGCTTCATGATGATACATTATAAGATGATACTGAGGTTAGTGTAAAACGCCAAATTTTGGCTAGTGAGCAAAATATAAAATTTGGAAGTTTGGTGGCTAAAGTATAAACTTGGAAAACTTTAGGGTAATTTAAAAAAGTTATACATTTTGGCTCATAAAGGAATATTTTATTGTGAATTTTTTTTTTAGTGGGAATCAAAATTTTGATTCGGGATTTGTAGAAAATAGTTATTAAGCGATAAAGGTAAAATATTCGGATAACTGGATCGAACCAGAAGTTTACAAAAATTTGAAGAAAGGTATTTTGAGGTTAAAAATATTTTATTGATATTTTTAATCAGTAAAATTTGATGTGGATCAATGGAATTTAGAGGAATTTCCATGTTAAAGCGGAATTGTGAAATTTAGTTACTAAATTTATTTTTTGGAAAATTTGAACAACAAGGATAGAAATTAGTAAAGGAGATTTTTATATTTTTTTAATGTTATTCAAACGGAGATAAAATGATGGCATGGGGTAAATACTAGGATTCATTAATGGCAAATTGGACATTTGGACCAAATTGAATTTAAATTCATTTTAATGTATTTTTAAGGATATATTTTGGGATAAATTTGAAGAAAACTCTTTTCTTCTTCCGTGATCAGCAGTGTACTCCATAGAAAAATGTGAGAAAACTTTGTTTTCAATTTTTTCAGATATTTTAATTAGAATTAGGACTAAAGTGTGAAATAAGAATATTTCCCAACTAAATTCTCTTTCTTTTGGTATAAGTTTTTTCATGATTTCATGCATAAAGAGTGAAATGGGTTTTTAAGGTGGATGAGGGAGAAGTGATAAATCAATGAAATAAAGTTATATTTTGATCCTATGAGTGTTATGAAATCATATACAAGCTTAAAAGTGGAGTAAAAATCATACGGGGACTTTATTGAATATTTTTGGCCATGCAAGATTCTTATAGAAATGTGTTGAATTTGATTATTTTTTTATATAGAAGTGATTATAATTGAATGGAAATAGGTTATATGTGATTGAATTAAGCTTGAATCAAAGTTGGAGACCATTAGGGGAGAATATCAAAAGTTTCAGCCATTGATAAAAACATTTAGGAAAATGTGTGTAAAAATTTATTTTGGGTTTATATTAGATAGAAAGATGATTCCATAAGGTATGAATTAAGTTTTTGATCAATGTTAAGCTAAGAGGGCCTTTTTACAAGTTTTGAGAAATTGAAGGATTGTTATGTAAATGTTGAAAAATTAAGGTACTATACTGAAAATTATTGTTGGAATGATGAAATGTTGAATTTGGTTGATTTGGAACTTGAACGATTCCTAGGGATTAAATTGCAAGTTTTTGGAAAGTTGTTGGTGATCTGAAAGTATTGTGAAATTGGTTGAGTATGACGATTGTAACGGATAAAGTGAATAGTAAGGACCAAGTTGACAAGTTTTGAAATATGGGGGTTTAATTTGAAGAAATGTGTAATGTTGGGTTAAATGTTAAATTATGAAAAGTTAAGTGATTTAAGGTTGATAATTTTTAATTTTTAAGGGCTAGGAAGATTATTTATGCAAGAGTTGATATAATTGATTTAGTTATAGAAATTAGTATCAAATATTTACTTATCGTACTTTTTAGATTGTATACGAATACGTGTTTAATGAGTTAGTTAGATACTAACATATCTTTGAAATTTTTATGTCAGATAATTATTTTGTGAGTAGATTGTGATCAATATTGAGATTAAAGGAAAAGACAGGGTTCGAGAGTGACTTTAGTGGTTACAATAAGGCATACTAGTGAGACATCAGATGAGTGTATTATTATTTTTATACTATCAAATATGATATGAGGATAACTTGCGATGGGCCAATCTCGAATAATTTGGAAAGAAAAGTATTAAAAAAATATATTATGATTTATTTTTATAATGTTTATAAAATGATATTTAGATAATATGAGTATAAATTACTCTATACATTTTTATATGATATATTACTAAAGGATGTTTTGAATAGTTTCTAAAAATATTTTTGAGTCGATAACTTACGATGGGCCAATCTCAGAGATGATTATCGATGATTTCGGATATGAACTGCCTAATGCTATGACTTTTGATAAAGGATAATTGAATATGTTGATATATATATATATATATATATATATATATATATATATATACATTGGATATATAAATGAGATATGATTATGACATAAAAGCTCATTGTATGTGCATTGAGAGTTGTAGGTATAATTGGCATGCCATGAGGTGGAATGATTCCTGAATACTAAATTGGTACATTTGTGTACATTGTATGTGGCACCATTGATGCAAATTATTTGAGGCACTTAGAGTGCATATTATTGGTTATTGATGAGACACCTAGAGTCCATGTTGCGCACACTCGTCTGAGTCACATACCTTGCATTTTTATTCAACGTACATTGGGTTATGCTTATCTAAAATGGAAAAGTGTGGGTTATATGATCTAAATAAGTGAATAGTATAAGTTATTTAAATTGAGATGAAAGCAAATAGTTTACCATGTTTGATGATTTTGGCATGTTATGCCTTTTATGTGATAAAGTGACTATATATGTTATATGATTTGAAAGAAAGCTAATATTTTTCAGGTTACGATTTCAGTATGAAGAAAAAGGTTTGAAATGTCATATTTAAATGTCCATATGTTTTTATACGACAAATTTATAAAATTGAATAGCTATATTTCATGTATTGAAATGCATTACTTTAGTTTATATGCCTCACTTAGTGGAAACATAGCATGTGAATGTTTCACGTGTATGTTAAATAGGATAAAGTTGCGGAGCAAGGAAAATATCGAGCATTGCTTTCACAACAAGAAAATATACCTTTAATGACACATGAACGATGACACATGCTAATTTATGACTTGCAAAACATGTGTGTCATAAAAAAATGTCATGTTTTTTAAAATCTGAACGATTTATGACTTACAATAATGTGTGTCATATTTAATAGTCATAATCCAAAAAGTTTAAAAAAACACAGAATACACTTTTTAATTATGTGTCATCTGTAAAAGTCGTCTTTTAATTTCCCCTCATTATTTTCATCATTCCCCGCTTCTTCCCCTCATAATCAGTTCAAGCCTAATGTTTTGCACTTCTTTCATTCTCTCATTTTCTCTCCAACACCAAAACCCTAACTTGCTTTCTTTATTTTCCTGAAAGCTTCTCTCTCCGTGTTTTTTTTGTTTTGTTTTCAGTAACATTCTTCAAATTATTTCCATTTCCTTTTTCTTTTCCCGCCTCCTGGTTTTTGGCCGGGGGTTCGAGTTTTTAAGATGGATATCGAGCAAAAGCAAGTCGAGTTCATCGATCACTTCGTTAAGCAATCGTCGGCTCAGAAGGGGACGACCCTTGTTTCTGTTATCGTCGAAGCGACGTCTCATCCTTCACTCTTCGCCTTCTCTGAGATTCTTATCGTGCCTACCGTCGCTGAGGTAAAGACATATTCCGTTATCAGTTTCTTTTATTTTCTTTCCCCTTCTTTCCTCAATCTGAGAAATAAAAGTCATCATCAGTTATTTTTTGCTGCACATAGCTTAATAACATTTCTTCCTGTTTCTTTTTCTGTCAATATAGTATGGTGTTTTAGTTTTATTCATTGCTTCACTTTCTGTTTGATGCTTTAGTTTACTTGTAATTTATAAGAAACCTATATACCTTTGCAGCTTGACGGAACTGAAAACTCGGTGTACCTGGAGGTGCTTCGGTTGTTTGCCTATGGCACATGGAGCGATTACAAGAGTAAGCTGGAAAACCTGTGTTTTATTGTTTGTGACAAGTTTGTGATGTTTTCAATACACTTGTTTCACTTGTACCCGTATTTTTTCTATTCGAGATAATTTGAAGATCATTAGTAGTAAACATTTGTCACTACCGTGTAAATCTCTTCAAGATTACCAGTTTTACTCTTCTAAATGTTACCCTTCACTTAATTAATCCACTTGATTATTTATGTCTTTGATTGTTATTATAGTTATTATTCACATCATAATGTGACTAACTCTGGCTGCTTAAACTATTTGATTAGGCAATAGTGGCAGCCTTCCTCAACTGGTCCCTGATCTAGTTCTCAAGTTAAAGCAACTCACTGTCCTTACACTTGCTGAGACGAACAAGGTATTATAGTTAAGTTAAGAGGGCATTTGATCATCTAAATATGCTATAGTTTCCAGCCTCGTTCCATTGTAGTTGTTATAGTTATTTTGATATTCATTGAACGTGCCACTTTGACTTCGTAACGTGAAGAAACCAAGTCTTTAGAATATCTTGAAAAATTGTAATGCCTGTCTGAATTGTTTTATTCCACTTTCTAACTGAAATGGATATACCCTTTGTCTGACAATGGCACTATAGGTTGTAAATGTTGGTTGCATCAAGTTCATTTACCATTTAAATATCTTGACCAGGTATTACCATATGATCAACTAATGTTGTAGTTAGATGTCACCAATGTTCGTGAACTTGAAGATTTTCTTATCAATGAGTGCATGTATGCGGTGGGTAGACTCCCAGATTAATTCTCTATTAATTTTTATCCTAGGATTTACTCCATTATGAAATGTTTTAGCTACTGGAACGGCCTTGAAAGGCCCTGGGAACCAATGTATGATTTTTATGCAATGTGTTGCATGTGAAAGAACTTTGCAGTTGTTTCTGCATTCATATTTGTTTTTTTGGGACGGTTAACTTTTAGAGTGGCCCTGCATTGTTCACTGCTATTTGTACAGCTATTTAAACTTTCCTTTGGTGGTCAAATTGTAACCCCCTAGACTCGGCCTATGCGTTTCGACTAAGTCTAGTGGATCACATTATGATTATTAAAGACATTTTCTGAAACCATTATTCCATCAATATAAAATCACCTTATTAATAACATGAAGTTATAAACAAATTATACTATCAAAATCCAACTCGTAAATATAGTACCAATAAGTAATAATTTAATTTAAAACATGTCTTCAAATTCAAAATCACAATAAACCGAACAGTAATAGCAAAAGAGTCATCATTATAAAATCCGATATTTTAAAATAAGGTCCATGTCCCCAAAATAAAGTCAACTTGTAAGATAAAAACATTACAATCTGATTTACTTCAAGAGATATGTTGATCCTCCAAGTGCTCGAACCGAGGTATCTAACCAACAGTATCTGAAAGGGGGAAAACATTTTCGAAAGGTGAGCTAGGCTCAGTGTGTCCCAATAATTCCATAAAATCACAATAGGTACAAATCGTAGTCCAGTAAATCTCACAAATTCGTAAAAGAGTTTAACTTTTGAAAATCATAGTTTAAACCATTTTCTGGTACACCATCAGTAGTTCCCAAAATTATTTTTCATATAGCTTACTTTATGCACATAGCAAAAAGAAAGCCGACTTAAGGATAAGCTATGAAGCTTGTATCCTTAAGCCCAAGTCAATAAGTCCATATAGCTTACCCTAAGCACACAACAAAGGAAAGCCGACCTAATGAAACATCTTGGGGCCCTCAAGAGTCACATTAGGCCCAGTTAGCTTGATTAGAGCTATTCCATCGTAATTCAATTTCCAAATTCAATTGCACCGTGACATAAATTCCATAAATCCAAAAACATGGTAATCATATACCATTTCAAAACAAAAATTAAACAGCAGCCATATTCCATAAATTGTCACATTAAGTTGGTGCATCCATAAAACAATAACCAATGAATTCGTGTACCACATATTAAAACCAATAAACAGTTCAGTAATAAGTAGGGAACACACCTCGACAATAGGTTCAAATAGCAAATCTATTGATTGCTGGTTTCACCACGCTCTGCTACAGTTTTCGAACCTATTTTACAATAACACTATATTACTTATGAGTAATATAAATAGATCTCTAAAATCATAAAATTTACGGGTCTTACAGGTGCATACTGGCACACGTGGTTTAACTGATCTAGAAGAGATGGGTCGAGCTGTCGAACGATCGGGAGAGTCTCTTGTACCTTCAAACAATAATAATTAATCCGCCCCAAATCTTATTTAATTGTTCAAAGCTAGAATTCTTAAGTATATAAGCATTTTTCAGGTTTGACTATCAATTTGGGGTATTTCGAGTCTGAATTTGGCCAAACGGATTGCGGAATCGGAATTAGGACGTCGAAAAACATTAAGTATGACTTTCCGAAAATTCAAATTCTTGGTCAAAATCAAAGTAAACCACTTTGACCATCGATTTGGAGGCCTTCGGGTTTGAATTTGACGAAACGGACAGCGGAAATGGATTCGGCACGTCAAAAACTATCAGGATAGGTATACTCGGAAAAGATTAATGGTCGTTTAATGCTCGGTCAAAGCCATTTTAAGTTTTGGTCAAAGGAAGTCAACGGTCAATAGTCAACGGTCGGGTCGGGTCAACAGTCGGGTCGGGTCGGGTCGGTAGGGTCGGGTTGGGTCAGACCGGTCAAACCGATTTTCCAGCAGCTCACTCTCCCTGCGGCGGCGCGTGCGGCGCGTGAACAGCGCTACGGTGTCGGAAAATTCCTGGAAAAATTCCTAAAAATTATTTTGAATGATTTCGAGATACTTACAACGATCGGTTCAAATTTTTGAACGGCGGAGAGCTCGATTTCAACTCGGCCGAAACTTTGACTGCTCCACCTCCTCACGCGCCGCCGTCGACGGCGAACAAGGTTGACACCGAAGGACTCAAAACGGCACAAGGAACACGATGGTGCAGGAGGTGTCGTAAACGGAGCAACGATCGGCGGTGAATTTAAGATTTTCCCGGTGATAGAGCTAATAAAAACGTCGAGACTTTGACTGAAAATTCCCGACGTTTGGCAACGTTTCGCTTCAATTAATTTGAAGGATTTGTTCCTCGCTCGATGATGAACACAACGGTAGTTACAAAACGACGATCGGAACTCGGACGGCGCCGGAACCAAGGTCGGAAACCGACATAGGGGAAAGGGGATTTGGGGAGTGGTTTTCTGTTTTGAAACAGAAAACCACCCCACGTATATATATCATATAAAACCAAACTTACCTAATTTTATTGGGTAAATTCAGGGCTTAGTCCCTGAATTTTCTTTAACTCCAAAACAAGCTCCAAGTTTTAAAATCTTTCAATTTAGTCCCTAATTTTCACCAATTACACCATTAATCCTTAAATTTCAAATTAATATTATTCTCAATTTTCTGGGTTGTTACAATTCTCCCCCTCTACAAGAAATTTTGTCCTCGAAATTTACCTTATGAAAATAGATGAGGAAATTGAGTTTCCATCGACTCCAATGTCTCCCATGTAGCTTCTAAGGGGCCTCAATTACTCCATTGTACTTTGACCATTGGAATACGCCTATTCCGAAGAACTCGCTCATCTCTTTCTAAGATCTAAATGGGCTTCTCCTCATATGAAAAATCAGGTCTCAGCTCTACATCCTCAACTTGAATGATGTGATCTGAATCTGGACGGTATCACCTTAACATAGACACATGAAAAACATCATGAATACGACTGAGCTCAGAAAACAACTCAAGCTGATATGTAACAGGTCCTACCCTCTTCAAGATACGAAATGGTCCAATAAATCTTGGACCCAATTTACCCTTATGCCCGAATCTCAATACTTTCTTCCAGAGTGAAACTTTTCAAAAGACTTGATCACCAACCTCAAATTGTATATCTTTCCTTCTCTGATCTGCATAAGACTTCTGCCTATCAAATGCCTCTTGCAGACGGTCACGGATCAATCTGACTTTGTCCTCCGTCTCTCGTACTAACTCAGGTCCCAACGTCTTCCTATCACGCAACTCAGTCCAACAGATCAGAGTGTGACATTTACGCCCATAGAGTGCTTCATAGGGTGACATACGAATGATGGTCTGATAACTGTTACTGTAAGCAAATTCAACTAACGGCAAAAAGTTCTCCCAACTACCATGAAAATCAATTACGTAACCCCGCAACATATCCTCCAGAATCTGAATCACTCTCTTAGATTGATCATCAGTTTGTGGATGAAATGATATACTATAATCTAATCTTGTTCCCAAAGCCGTATGTAGCGCCTTCCAGAATCTCGAAGTAAATCTCGGATCTCGATCAGAAATAATAGACAACGGAACACCATGCAATCTGACAATCTCTGAAGTATTCAAACTCGCCAGCTTGTCCAAAGTATAATTTACCAGCACAGGAATGAAGTGAGCTGACTTTGTAAGTCTGTCAACAATTACCCAAACTGAATCTTTTTTTTTTTAAGTCATAGGTAAGCCAGTAACAAAATCCATAGCAATACACTCCCATTTCATTCAGGAATCTTAATAGGCTGTAACAAACCTGATGGATGTTGATGTTCTGCCTTAACTTGCAATTCTGCTAACAAAGTGCCATCATCATATAAATTCATCCTGGCCATTAAAGATCTCAACTCCGATACCACCTTTCGACTCAAAGCATCCGCTACAATGTTAGCTTTACCAGGGTGATAATCCATCACACAATCATAATCCTTTAGAAGCTCTAGCCAGCGACGCTGTCCTAGATTAAGCTCCTTCTGGGTCAAAAGATACTTTAAACTCTTATGATCCGTGAAAATGTAACACTTCTCTCCATAAAGATAGTGTCTCCAAATCTTTAAGGCAAAAATCACTGCTACTAACTCCAAATCGTGAGTAGGATAATTACACTCATACGGTCGCAGCTGACGGGTTGCATAAGCCACCACCTTACCTTTCTGCATTAGAACACAACCAAGTCCTGAATGTGACGCATCACTATACACTGTAAAATCCTTCTCGGACTCTAGTTGAATCAACACTGGTGCTTTAGTCAAAACCACCTTTAATTTCTCAAAGCTCTCCTGTTGTGCCTCGCCCCAATCAAACAACTCATTCTTCCTTAACAACTTTGTCAAAGGATAAGCAATGATCGAGAAGCCCTCGACAAAAACGTCTATAATAACCAGCCAAGCCCAAGAAACTGCGAATCTCAGAGATGTTCTTGGGTCGTTTCCAATTCACAATAGCCTCGATCTTGCTTAGATCAACCTGAACACCTCGCGCAGAAATAATATACCCCAGAAATGACACTTCTTGAAGCCAAAACTCACACTTGCTTAGTTTGGCATATAGACGATGCTCTCTCAAAGTCCGCAGAACGATCTTCAAATGCCCGTCATGCTCTGCCTCAGTACGAGAATAGATCAGAATATCGTCAATGAAGACCACCACAAATTGATCCAAATATGGTCAGAACACCCGATTCATCAAATCCATGAAAGCTGCAGGAGCGTTCTTCAAACCAAAAAGGTATAACCAAGAATTCATAATGACCATATCTAGTGCGAATGAACATTTTTGCAACATCAGATCCTTTAACTTTCAATTGATAATACCCCGAACGAAGATCAATCTTAGAGAATACTGTAGCTCATCGCAGTTGATCAATTAAGTCATCAATCTTGGGTAGTGGGTATTTATTCTTGACCGTCATCTTGTTCAATTTCTGATAGTCAATACATAGCCTTAGCGACCCATCCTTCTTTTTCACGAACAGAACTGGAGCTCCCCAAGGTGAGGTACTATGCCGAATAATCCTCTATCGAATAATTCTTGCAATTGGACCTTCAACACATTAAGTTCCTTTGTAGCCATGCGATAAGGTGCCATAGAAATAGGTGAAGATACCGGGTAAGTCTCAATCTCGAACTCTACCTCTCTATCAGGAGGTAACCCAGGCAACTCCTCCGAAAAAACATCAGGAAACTCGCTAACTGTATGGATCTCCTCGATCGTGGACAATGCACCTTTGGTGTTCAAAATACAAGCAATGAAAGTCTCATATCCATTCCGAATCATACGATCAATTTCCATCGCTGAAACTGTATTGGAGAGATATCTGCGACGTTCACCAATTAACACAACGATCCGACCATCAGAAGTTTTCAGAGTAGCTCTCTTGTATTCGCAATCCAGATTTACCTTGTGTTTAGTCAACCAATCCATCCCAAGAATTAGGTCAAACTCCTCTAAAGGAAGCTCCATAAGATCAGCGAGAAAAATTTCTCCATGAACCTCCAGATGACAACGCCGAAATACCTTATTCACTAATATCGCCTGTCCTACTAGACTCGTAACCGTAACATTATTATCAGTGTTCTCGATCAGAATCTGAAAGTTTCGAGATACAGAGCTCGATACATAGAAGTGGGTGGAGCCATTGTCCAATAATACAAAGTATGGAATGGAATAAATAGTAAATGTACCTGCAATAACCTCAGGCTCATCTCTATCATCACGACGTCTAGTGGCATAAACCAAAGCTGGTTGTCTAGCCTCATAAACTATTGGCCCTCTATTTTGTTGAGGTCGGGCTCTACTGTCTGTCCTGGACGCTGAACCACAAGCCTTTGCTTGACTACGATCTCTAACTGGAGTCTGTACTATAGTCTAAGAACGCACAGGAGTATGAATAGTGGTCTGCTCAAACGAAGCTAGCTAAGGAGAATCCCTCCGATAATGACCACTAGATCCACACTGATAGCAAAGACCCATATTCTTACGACACTCTCCTGTGTGCTATTTACCACAATATTCACAAAGGGGCCCATTATAATACGACAATAAACCGCCTCGACTGACAGATAATGGTGAGGATGTTGCAGGCCTGAAATGTGTATTGCTTCTCTGAGAGCAAAAGTACGAGTCCTCTTACCAGACTGTGCGGATGATTCTGTAGGGCCCTAAGATTTCTTAGATCGTTCCAGATCAACATGCTCTCTACCAGAAGCTAAAACCTTCAGCTCTTCAGTATCTTTGGCTCTGCCCACCAGCACATCAAATATCTCATCCTGATGGGCTACAACTTGCCTACGCAGCTCGTATCTGAGTCCAAGGGCAAATTTACGACATCGATCTCTCTCAGTGGGTACCATACTGAATCCATACTTCAGCAACTTCAAGAACTCGATCTCATACTCGGAAATAGTCATGTCTCCCTGTACCAGGTCTTGAAACTGTTGACGTCTCTGAGCTAAGTAGCGCTCTCCCAAAAAATGACTCCGAAAGTAATCCTTAAAGAAATTCCAGGTCAAACGATCGGTAGCAACACTACTGGTCACTGACTCCCACCAAGTGTAGGCATTACCATCTAACATTGCTACAACACCCATATATCTCTTAGTTGAGTCCAAACCCAACTGACCCATGCGTCTCTCTGTATCCTGGAGCCAATCCTCAGCTTCAGTAGGAGCTCCACCAATCTGTCCCCTAAAAGTTCTAACTCCATTGGCAATCAACGTCTGTGAAATAGAAACCTCAGATACAACACCAGTAGCTCTGACTGCTCCCTGAATTAACTGCAGAAACTGTCTACTAAAATTCTCATCCAATGCAACTCCAGTAGACTCTGACTCAATATCGGTCGCTCCTATGATGGGTGTAGTCATGCCTATACCATCGGTAGATGGCATATTCGTTGGGGTTGTATGAGCAGGATCACCTATCGAAGGTGGGGAATCTACTCGTATCTCATCAATCGGTTATGCAAATCTAACCACCCGCCCTCGTTCATGGCTAGTTCGACGACCACATCTAGCACTCATTTTGATGGATCTTAAGTTTACCACCGAAGATAAAACTTAGGGTTAGATAAGCACTTAGAGTCTCGAACACTGTTAAAATCTTAATAACTTTGTGACATGGCCTTAGTAACTTGTTTTGCAAAATATTTCAAAACCTTATTTTCAAAGTGGACTCATACACAGTCCGAGGGTTAAAAACCAAAAGCTCTGATACCAATAAATGTAACCCCCTAGACCCGGCCTATGCGTTTTGACTAAGTCTAGTGGATCACATTATGATTATTAAAGACATTTTCCGAAACCATTATTCCATCAATATAAAATCACCTTATTAATAACATGAAGTTATAAACAAATTATACTATCAAAATCCAACTCGTAAATATAGTACCAATAAGTAATAATTTAATTTAAAACATGTCTTCAAATTCAAAATCACAATAAACCGAACAGTAATAGCAAAAGAGTCATCATTATAAAATCTGATATTTTAAAATAAGGTCCATGTCCCCAAAATAAAGTCAACTTGCAAGATAAAAATATTACAATATGATTTACTTCAAGAGATATGTTGATCCTCCAAGTGCTCGAACCGAGGTATCTAACCAACAGTATCTGAAAGGGGGAAAACATTTTCGAAAGGTGAGCTAGGCTCAGTGTGTCCCAATAATTCCATAAAATCACAATAGGTACAAATCGTAGTCCAGTAAATCTCACAAATTCGTAAAAGAGTTTAACTTTTAAAAATCATAGTTTAAACCCTTTTCTGGTACACCATCAGTAGTTCCCAAAATTATTTTCCATATAGCTTACTTTATGCACATAGCAAAAAGAAAGCCGACTTAAGGATAAGCTATGAAGCTTGTATCCTAAAGCCCAAGTCAATAAGTCCATATAGCTTACCCTAAGCACACAGCAAAGGAAAGCCAACCTAATGAAACATCTTGGGGCCCTCAAGAGTCACATTAGGCCCAGTTAGCTTGATCAGAGCTATTCCATCGTAATTCAATTTCCAAATTCAATTGCACCGTGACATAAATTCCATAAATCCAAAAACATGGTAATCATATACCATTTCAAAACAAAAATTAAACAGCAGCCATATTCCGTAAATTGTCACATTAAGTTGGTGCATATATAAAACAATAACCAATGAATTCGTGTACCACATATTAAAACCAATAAACAGTTCAGTAATAAGTAGGGAACACACCTCGACAATAGGTTCAAATAGCAAATCTACTGATTGCTGGTTTCACCACGCTCTGCTACAGTTTTCGAACCTATTTTACAATAACACTATATTACTTATGAGTAATATAAATAGATCTCTAAAATCATAAAATTTACGGGTCTTACGAGTGAATACTGGCACACGTGGTTTAACTGATCTAGAAGAGATGGGTCGAGCTGTCGAACGATCCGGAGAGTCTCTTGTACCTTCAAACAATAATAATTAATCCGCCCCAAATCTTTTTTAATTATTCAAAGCTAGAATTCTTAAGTATATAAGCATTTTTCGGGTTTGACTATCAATTTGGGGTATTTCGAGTCTGAATTTGGCCAAACGGATTGTGGAATCAGAATCAGGACGTCGAAAAACATAAAGTATGACTTTCTAAAAATTCAAATTCTTGGTCAAAGTCAAAGTCTTGGAGGCCTTCGGGTTCGAATTTGACGAAACGGACAGCAGAAATGGATTCGGCACGTCGAAAACTATCATGATAGGTATACTCGGAAAAGATTAACGGTCGTTTAATGCTCGGTCAAAGCCATTTTAAGTTTTGGTCAAAGGAAGTCAACGGTCAACAGTCAACGGTCAACGGTCGGGTCGGGTCAATAGTCGGGTTGGGTCGGGTCAGACCGGTCAAACCGGTTCAAAACTGGTCAAACCGGTTTTCCAGCAGCTCACTCTCCCTGCGGCGGCGCGTGCGGCGCGTGAACAGTGCTACGGTGTCGGAAAATTCCCGGAAAAATTCCTAAAAATTATTTTGAGCGATTTCGAGATACTTACAACGATCGGTTCAAATTTTTGAATGGCGGAGAGCTCGATTTCAACTCGGCCGAAACTTTGACTGCTCCACCTCCTCACGCGCCGCCGTCGACGGCGAACAAGGTTGACACCGACGGACTCGAAACGGCACAAGGAACACGATGGTGCAAGAGGTGTCGTAAACGGACAACGATCGGCGGTGAATTTAAGATTTTCCCGACGATAGAGCTAATAAAAACGTCGAGACTTTGACTGAAAATTCCCGACGTTTGGCAGCGTTTCGCTTCAATTAATTTGAAGGATTTGTTCCTCGCTCGATGATGAGCATAACGGTAGTTACAAAACGACGATCGGAACTCGGACGGCGCCGGAATCAAGGTCGGAAACCGACGTAGGGGAAAGGGGATTTGGGGAGTGGTTTTCTGTTTTGAAACAGAAAACCACCCCACGTATATATCATATAAAACCAAACTTACCTAATTTTATTGGGTAAATTTAGGGCTTAGTCCCTGAATTTTCTTTAACTCCAAAACAAGCTCCAAGTTTTAAAATCTTTCAATTTAGTCCATAATTTTCACCAATTACACCATTAATCCTTAAATTTCAATTTAATATTATTCTCAATTTTCTGGGTTGTTACACAAATATACTGAAAGTGTGCTGATTTTTGTTCATTTTTCCCAACCTTTTTGTTAGGGTATAGTCAGAGGAAAGTTGGATCAGCTGCGAAGATGTTTTGAGGTATATTGTCCTTTCCTCTCAAGAATTTTCCTTTAAATTTATTTTTCTTCACTAATTAAAATCTTTAATATTTGTTCTGGAAGATCCAATTTGCTGCTGGGAGGGATTTGAGACCAGGACAACTTGGGAGTATGATAGAAACACTGTCGAACTGGTAACATCTCTGGTTCAAATAGAGCATTTCATTAAGTCCTCTGTCCATACTGCGTTTATAGTTGCTACTGTGTGATTTTCTATTAAATTTTTCGAATTGTTCATTAGAGCTATTTAGTCCAAGTAGACCTGACAAAATACAAAGTTGAATTTGATAAATTTACAAGATCCTTTAATTAGAGCAGAGTGTAGAGCGATGTTTCAAGAAAGAGAAGTTGATGATAGGTTTTTAATGATTTTATTTCTTACTGTGGAACGTCTCCGAAAGAATTCTTCGTGGAAACCGTATGTATTTAACATATTTGATTGTTTTCTTCTAGTTTTCTTTTATTTATTATTTATGTGGATTTAAAGACTGGTTCAGGTATCTTGATATGCTTCCCACCACTTTTGGGAATCCGTTATGGTTTACCGATGATGAGATGCTGGAATTTAGAGGAACAATCTTGTATAGAGCAACTGAATTGCGGGTAAATATAAGCATACAATTTAATGTTTCTCTTGAAGATGAAATGCATGTAATTTGACTACCCATGATGATGAAAGTTAGTGTAATTGTTTTATAGAAAAAGGATTTGATTTCTGTGTACGAAGATAAAGTGAAGGGTTTGGTGAAGAAACTTCTTGCTCTTGATGGAGTTTCAGAAAGGTCGGTATTAATTACATCAAATAAAGTAGGAATCAAGTGTGTTTATTTTCCTTTTTCCCAATTATGAATTATTGTTAATGCTTCTTTTGCAGTGAGGTATGCTTTGAATATTTCCTTTGGTATGGATCTCCTCAAAATGAACTCTTTCTTATTCTCTCTCAAAATGGGGTGGGGACAATGAAGGAGATTGACTATGATATGATGATATTCCTTGCACTTCGAACTTTGGTGGTTAATATTGCGTGATTTCTGTAATGCTAGGGCGAATTCTATATTTTGGTCTCGTGCTCTGAACCTTCCTCTTCCACATTCTTATGTATTTCCCCAAATTCAAGAAGATACCGAGACAACCTGTCCAGTTGAAAGAAGTTCTGAGGTGACCATCAGTCATAGTGGACTAAGTGGAGAGCCTGTTAATGAAATTGATAGAAAAAGTGAGGTTACACTTTAGTTCTTACCACTTTTGTGCCTGGATCTTTCCTCTTATTTGCTTTCACAGGTGAAAGTTTACTGTATTAACATGGAGCTGAGGTTAAAGATTTTTATTTATTTTGGGTTTATATCAGGATTTGAGGGTCATGAGAACGATAACAAAGTTAATGGAGCAACTTCCACATCGAAACAAGAAGAAACTGTCTGGGTGGAGGGTCTTCTCCCTGGCATTGACTTTTGCAACCATGGTAAATTAGTTTTTATTAGTCAGTGGCTCTCTAGTCAATAGGTTAGAGTCTATTCTCATTGAATTTTTTGGTTGTTAATTTTATTTTTAGACTTGAAGGCAGTGGCAACATGGGAAGTTTCTGTCCCAAAGGTAAGCATTAATGCATTATTATTTGTAATCAATAAGCTTAATTCTCAGTATTATTGGAAACGTTCTTTAATAAAATGTAAGTTCCACTGTCAATATGCCTTTTGTTCCTAATATTTTATGTGTTGTTAATTAGTTCCCTTTGTTTGGGGCTCTGCTGCTATGCTTTTAACTGATCTATGAATTTCTTGTTTTTGCCTTTATGATATCCTTTGTGTATTCTATTTTTCACGCATATAGCATCGCAAGCCTATTCAAAGTTAAATTACTATTAATAGTCTATTCCCGAGGACATTTAACTTATATGTGACTTCTGTGGCTACCAGTTAATCGATATGTAATTTAGTAATCTCATTTGCTAAATCAGTGCGATTGAGTAATTCCTGTTTCCATACTTTATGCATTATTGTCCGTCTTTCCCACCTTAGAGGGATTGTAATTGGAGTTCTATGTGCCAAGGTGGGTATTTGAGTTGTACTATATTTCCCGTTTAGAAGTTGTGAATTAAGCATGCTGATAAACATAATTGAATTATTTTGATTCTTAGTTTTGACATAATTGGACTGCTTAGTATTGTACTATTCTTGTTCCTTATCACTTCATTTTCAATTTTCTTTTGCAGATATACAATGAGCAAATAACAGATTTATTGGATCCAAATCAAAGAAACCTACAGGTAGAATGGATTATTATTTAACTTTTCAGTTTCTAAATCAATGATGTTTTGTAACTTTTCTATATATTGGTAATTGCTGATGAAACTTAGATGGTGTTTTATTGGTTTTATGGCTTAATTGGGTAAATCCAGAGAAACATTGTGGATTTTTGTGCTATAATCCTTTTGATACACAAAAAAAAAAGCTGATTTTTGGCTTTTTGCTGGACTGTACATGGATGCTTAAGTTGTCTCGATCTAACCTAGATATCAAGATATGTGCGTCATTTGTTAGAGATGGGATATATCTAAATTCACTTAGACCAGGAAAGTTTAGTTCAATGCCCTCCTTTGTTTGATTAATTAAGGATGTTCAGAGTTCAGACCCATTATGTTACTCCTTATACTCATTGGAATCTATAACTAATTTTGGTAAATGGATATCAATCACCTTTTCCTCTAAGCGAAATAGAATTCAACAGCAAGTTTGAATGAAAATCATCATTATAACCGAGAAGGATGGGTGAATTACCCATATGTAAATAGACTTATCCCCTTAAATAACAATGTAACTGTGAGAAATGAAAAGTAAAGCTTTTAAAGCTTAAGATACCTTTACCACAAATTTACTTGATTTTTCGTTCTTGTCATATTACTTAGTGATGGGTGATGACTTGATAACCATAAATGAAAAAGTTTTCTCTTTACAAATGTTTGGACTACTTTATGTTCTCACCTGAAGATAGTTGATGCTTGATTAATATATGAAAAGTATTAATTCCTATATGTCATTAGCAGTTGGTTCAAATAAGGAGTGGAAACCAAAGGTGATCAGCTCAAATTTTGGGAAGGGTTCGAGAATAGCTAGTGCATCTGATGTTCCTACTAGTTCAGTTGAAGTCAATGCTCATTCGCAGCCTGTTTTAAGAGTTCTCGACTATGAAGAAGCAACTTCAAAATTGCAGAAGAATCTAGAGGTGTTGCATCTAAGATCTTATAATATGTTAGTATCTTCTTGTGATAATCTGAGAACATTCTTGGTTTTTTGTTTTCAAATAGCCATAGGTGATGGATATTATGTTTGCAACTTAATGTGAATATATTGTATGCAAATGGATTGCTTATATATAATATGAAATATATATTTAGTATTATGAGGCATTAAATGTGAGTTAGTTTGATTATTTATCAATCTACAATATATATATATATATAACAATAATTTACGAAATACAATCACGACACACAAATGTGTCTCATCTTTTTTAATGGCGTGTGCTTCAATGACACGCAATGTAAGTCATACATGCGTGTCATAAATTTATGACACACAAATGTGTGTCATCTTAATTTATGACGGGGGCTTCAATGATGCTCAATGAACGTCATAAATGTGCGTCATAAATGTGCGTCATAAATGTGTGTCATAAATGCGCGTCATAAATTTATGACGCAGAGTTGCGCGTCATCTTAAATTCATGTCGGTGGCTTCAACAACAGACAAATGTGTGTCATCCACACCCATAGATGACGCGCAATGCGCGTCATTAAAGGGGTTTTTTCTACTAGTGTTTTGTGGAATCATATCAACATACAATATCGGTAAGACATCCTTTAATGTTAGTTTGACTTGTTCAGTGGCATGTTTATTATAAATGTTCTAGTTTCTCTGATAGATTGGTTATAGAAAGGTTTGTAATAATAAGTTAAAACTACTGTAATATGGATAGTATTAGCATTAATTTACAGTATGGACGAATAATATTCTATTAAATTGTTTTTCAAATTAATTGGTAGATTTTTAAATTATGTAGTTTTTAGGCAGTTTACTTTATGATACGAAATAGTATCAAACTTCTAAATTACTGCCTAAAACTAATATCTACTTTTATGTTTAAATATTATATTATGATTTTACGTGACTTTATGATTTTATTTTAAGGATTAAATTAGAAAAAGTTTAAAGGAGTCAAATTGTACTGGTTTTCAACTATAGAATGTTTGTAAATATCGTGTGACATCTTTGACTCGTATTCGGGGACATGTATGAGTTAATGGTGTTATAGTTAGAGACCTAGTATACATCGACTCATGGCGAGGCCCTTAGAAGAGACTAAGGAAAGCATGAGACTTACACTTAAGCGGTAGAACTGGTGAACTTTAAGTAGGTAGCACTTAGTTATGATAATGCAGGTACCGATTGCTTAGTACCATGTTTTTAGTGAGCTTAAGTTTATGGAACTCTTAATGTTGTTATAGATTAGCGATTATGCTATTGGACTTTGTAAGCTCAAAGTTTGGATGTTTTCGTTCACATGTTTCCAGAATGGGTTGTTACTGGAGGACCATCGAAACAAGACTTTCAGCATCTCAATCAAAGTCATGTACTATAACTTTAGTGGGCATATGTATTCATTGAACCTTACTCATGTATTTAGTTTGTTAAACTATGAGTTGTATTATTTTTGGTTTTAAACCATGTGTAATAACTATTTTTAATGTTGTCTCGGCAGCCCAATGTGACACTTTAGGCCCATTTGTGTTTAGAGTGTTACAAAGATTGAGTGGGTACCAGGTCCCGACCCAAGGCTTTCACAATCACTTGAGAGATGGAACCTACTTGCCTCACTATTATCGTTATTCGTATTCCTGCCAGGCTTAGGGGATTAGTGGTCCATTGGCATAAATTTGAACTAATTAAAGGATAATGGGCCATTGTGACATCTGTCGTCGTGCCTGAAACTATTTTGTCCAGATCTTTAATATTTTCACCATGTGCTACTTCTTACTCAATGGACAATGGTAGCTCTTGGGGATCCATCTTGGAAACCTTACCAGACTCCACTCCCACGTTGACACTTGTCAGTTTTTGAGATTGTAACAATTCATCGTTGCAAAGGTTTTACTGACATGACGTTTGAAATTCCTTTTCCTCATTGACGACTCTTATTGGTTTTACGTCTTTCTCCGATGAAACTTCTGACCAAAGGTCTGCAATGTTCTCTCTCTTCTTGGTCAGAATTATCATTGAAGCTCATTAACTATTCACTTGACTTTATTCCAATCACAAATGACCTATCATTCGATACGATTGTAATGAGCTCAAATAAAAAAAAAAGGCTCACTATTCTGATTATCATCTTAGCTATTGAGAAATCGTTCTTTCTCAATGTTGACCCAAAAATGTATACCAGAGAGCCCCATCGATTAGCTAACCTAGAGAAAGAAGATTTGTGCCAATAATTGAGAGGGACACAATAGAGAGATACCGATCAGTAAGGCATTGGTATTTCGTCCTCCGAGACAAGGGGAGCAAAATGGTCAAAGCAGAACACTAGTTCCTCATGCTTGTTCATCCAGGCCCCGTCTTTCTCTACCTCTAACTTATATGTCATGAAGCATGAATTACGTACGTACCCCTATTTTTTTCACTTGGACAACGATTCCATCACTGAATAGAGCTTTCTGGGAGAACTCGAGGTCATATGCGGGTTTTAATATACCTGTCGATGAGAACTTAATCTAATCAGATTCTTATGAAAGATGAAAATGATGCGAGCAAGTAATGGAGAAAGTTGGTGCTACGCTAGATCACATCATCCCCATTCTTTTAGGCGATTTATCCTCAAATCGAAACTCCTCTTCATTTATTGCTTCTTTGATATGGGAATGGTTGAATCCACACCTTTTCTTTCATTTAAAGTTTCCAACTCTATTTGTTCATCCTGCAACATTAGAAAATAATAATTTCTGAATGAATAGTTAGTGTAGATCATAGGTTGTGCCAATAAACACTTCCTAGTTAATTGTCCTCCCAAATAAACACTTCTCTTGAATCATTCCATGGTTTGCCTCTCCACGTTTGAAAAATGCACAAGTCTCTTGAATGAAACCGTTGGTGATGTAACATGTCCTTTGGTCCTCATTCTTGTTTAAAACAATACGTTTACGTGAAAGGACACTTGTTCTGTCAACTTTCCTTTTATAATCATCATATCCTTTTGTGAAAGGACTTTTCCATTGAAATTCTTCTTGGAGTTGGTTGGAAAGGGCACAATCTTTCTTCAATGCTTTAATGCTTTGTTTCCCATTCGAATCTCTGGGATCAAGTTCTTCTAGTTTGCAAAACATTCCTCTTATTTGAATGAGAAACGCTTATCTTTTGGAACTTGTTAACCTCGAATTTGATGTACCAATGAATCTCAAAATAGCAAAGTAACTTATCACAAGCGAATAAGATGATTTCTCGTATGTGTATCACCTTGCTGCAAAAAATGACAAGATTAGAAAAAGAGGAATTTATAGCAAAATGGAAAGAAATTGCTAACCAGGGTCACTAGAAGAAATTTCCATTCTTCCAATAAAATTATTTGTCACCAAAATTACTAAATTGATCACGATATATTTATTTTGACGAATTTTATTTGTTACCATATTTTTAGAATAACATCGTCATGTAAAGTATATTATGAAAAAATTGTGTTTGTTACTATTTTATACTATTTATAGTAACAAATAAAACTTGTTACTATAATTAACATATCACGACAAAACATTTGTCACAGTCAATAAACAATTTGTCACATATATACATTTTGTCATCGATAACTTGTATTTTAACATTGAATATAAAGGGTTTTAGTGACAAAACTACTTAATGCAAAAAAAAAGTATTTTATCTCTATTTCTATTTCGTCAGTAAATGTAAGTTATGGAGACAAAAATGTTTGTTAGAATAAAATACTTGTTTTATTACATAAAGAAAATTTTGTCACAATTAGCTTAAATTATAACATCCAACAAAAAAGATCTTCATAAAAAATATATATATTACAACAACATTAAATTTCTCACTACTTTTATTCCATCACTAAAGGTTACTTATAAAGACAAAATATTTGATAAAATAAAAAAATTATTTCATCACACTTAGATTAAATTTTAACAATAGAACAATATATATTGTGTGACGAAAATACAAATTATAACAAAGTGTATTTTTCATAGTTTTTTTATAATGAGAAATCATTTATATTAATATATAATAGGTGAAATTGTAAGATGGATTGAAAAGGTTTCTATATTGCTTTTAGAAATGAAATATTACAAAATGGTGAAGGTCTAATTACAAAATTCAATTTACTTAACAAATATCAGTAGTAGAAGCCCACATGAAGACCTAAAAGCATCTAGAGTTTTCAAACATCTCTATTACCGCTTAGCATCCCATTTGTCAAATTGGATACCATTCAATAGTCCATACCAGTAACAAGACAATCTGAAATGGAAAAAGAAATGAGGAATGAGATATGAAGCTTAATATGGTCTCAATGTAAATAAAGTAATTAGACACCATGATTCTAACAATATTTAACCCAAAAATATATATATATATATATATATATATATATATATATATATAACTCATAAAACATGTAATAATGATAAATACAAACACGAGCTAATAATCCCCTAACTATCCAACCATCCATTAATATTCACAAATAGAGTTCCATTGAATTCAACATCACCTTATTTCTTTAACATTCAATAATACATAATCTTATTACAAAAACAAACAATAATACGTGATTGTGTAAAAAAAGCAGAAAGTGGCATAATACAGACCACAAAAACAAAAAACTTCCTCCATATAAGCCAATCCTAATTTAGAATGCATAATGTCATACATATATGTTTCATATTAAAACAATTTTATCAGGTTGTCCATGTGGTGTGCACAAAGACAAGGAGTAACGCGGATTGAATTGATAATCATACAAAGAGAAGCAGTAATACAAATCGAATAGATAATCTTTATTAGTTGTAAAATTAAAAAATATATACGATCAACCATAAACAATTATCAATGATTTGGATCAAATATGCATTCCAATCATAAATATAGTTTAGGAAAATGTCCTCGTCAGTTATACAACCCAATCAGATATACAACCAATAATATATCAGAAAAATCATAGTTGCATATTAATAATAAAAGCAGTGGAACACAACAATCATTATACACAATAAACAAAAAATTAGCACAAGTTTAAGACACACCTATTCTATCAAATCAAACCTGGTCAAACAAATCAAATTAGATCAGGTCGAATTGGTAAATGGATTAATAATATGTTTTGAGAATGGTCTGATTTAAGCTACAATCCAATTTGATTAAGGTATTGATTACCCTTATAAATATCAGAAATTTAAAAGTATATCAATAATGAAAATGTCACAACCCGAAAATTATGAAAAAAAAGAAAAAGAATTAATTAAGTAAATTGGCGAAATTTGAGGGTTTAATTGGAAGCTTTTAAAATTTGTAGTCTGTTTTAAAAAGTGAAGGAAATTCAGTGACCAATCACTGAATATTTCCAAGGAGTGTCGGCAGATTTTTTTCTTATATGCGTGCAAATTGATTCTGTTTTCATACCAGAACAATTTGCTAAGTTTTTACCACCCCACGCATCTCAACTTCCAACCACGATCCCGACGCCATCCGACCTCCGATCGTTGTTTTGAAAACACCATCGTGTTCATCATCGAGCGAGGAACAAATCCCTTAAATTAATTGAAGTGAAACGCTGCCAAACGTCGGGAATTTCAAGTAAAGTCTCGACGTTTTTTAGCTCATTCTATAGTTTTACCCTTTTTCAGATAACAACAGACAATAAGCATCAGATTTGGCATCAGGGAAGATCAACTACTTTATTTTGTACGAACGTATATCTCTATATATTTTTCAGTTGTGTTTGGTGACATGTATTTTGCTGTCGTTTTGGATATATTTGTATTATCGATGTTTTGTTTAGTACTACCTGTAATGTTTTATAAGTTGTTTTAAAAAAATCTCTGAATGGGATATGTGACCACTTAGGTTTGAGTCTAACTTACAGACCGGGTCTGGGGGATTACATTTGGTGGTATCAGAGTCTTTGATTTAAACACTCGGATTGTATATGGGTCATAAACTTTGGATTTTTAAGAAATTATGAAAAAAACATGTCACCTTATTTTATGATTTAAAGTTTTCTCGAGATCCCTGATGCTAATCTGACATATGTTTCAAATTCTTTCTGTAGAGCCTTATAGATCAAACGATGAGTGCTGCTAGAGGTCGTAGGACAGGACGTGGATGTGGTCGAGGGCGAGTTGCTCGACCTTTTGTTACGATAGACGATCCGATGTCACCACGTGATCCTCCTGTTCCGCAAGTAGATCTGACCCTTTCTCATGATGATCAGTTTACTCCTGTGAGAGATCCTACCGTCACTGGAGATGAGGATACTGACATGAACGAAGATGCCATTAATAGAGCTATATTCCACATGTTTCAGAGAGCTGCCAGAGCCCCTAGTAATATGACTACGGTTGAGATTTCAAATTCTCTGGTTACTGCTGGTGTAGTTCCATTCGAGGGTATTACTGGTGGACCTCCGACAGACGATGAGTATTGGTTGGAGGACACAGAGAGGATTATGGATGAGATGGACCTCAGACCTGAACAGAAGTTGAAGGGGCCCTAACTATGTTGAAGAAAGAGAGCTTCAGAAGGTGGCAATCAATTTCTGGTAGTATTCCGAGAAACCAGTTAACATGGGATCTTTTCAAGATGAGCTTCCGGAGTCGCTTCATCAGAGAGAGATACCTGCAGGAGCGATGTCAGGAGTTTCAAAATCTGGAGCAGGGTAGCATGTCTGTTATGGACTACGAGGTTGAGTTCATCCGATTCAGTCGTTATGCTCCCGGACTTGTTGACACTGAGATAGATCGATGCTTGAGGTTCGAGAATAGACTCATGTATGAGATCAGGAGTCGAGTCGCTACCCACTGAGAGAGGAATTTTGATGCATTGGTTGAGATAGCCAAGACTGCTGAGGAAATATATCGATTGGGTATGGAGCACAAGAGAGATAGTGATCGAGCTCAAACCCGATTCAGGAGGCCTTCTGGTTCTGTTGATTCTTCTATACACCCTAGCAAGAGAGGCAGGGGTGAGTCCTTTCAGAGAGGTGGTAAGAGTGTCAGACCTGTTACATCTAGTTCTTCAGCTGTTCAATCTTCTTGACATGGTGGTTCTTTTGGGTTGCAGTCCTTGCCAACATGCGATTATTGTGGGAAAAATCATTTTGGGGAATGCAGGATGAAATTGGGCACTTGTTATAAATGTGGGTCTGGTGACCATCATTTGAAGGATTATCCAGAGAGACCTCATTCTATTCAGACACCAGCACGTACTCACGGTCGTACTCAGAGTACTGTTCAGACTCCAACGGTGAGTCATAGTCAGGACAGAGCATTAGGATCGGCTAATAGAGGCCGAGTATCTCAGAGTAGGGGTATAGTCAGATCTGAGGCCAGACAACCTGCATTGGTTTACACTGCCAGACTTTGACAAGATCGTGATGGGCCTAATGTGACTACATGTACTGTTACTATTCATTCAGTTCCCTACTTTGCATTGTTTGATAGTGGTTCTACCAATTACTATGTATCGCATTCTATTTATGAGGGTCTAAATATTCCTGTTGACAATACTGAGTATTCGGTGATAGTTCAAAGTCCCTTAAGCAAGTCCATAATGTTGGATCGTATTTTTAGAGAGTGTCCTATAGAGATCAATGGGGAAATTTTTCTGGCGGACCTGATGGAGTTACCTTTGGAAGAGTTTGATTTGATTCTCGGCGTAGATTGGTTGGATAAAAATCGAGTAAATATTGATTTTGAGACCAAGAGAGTTGTTCTGAAGACCCCAAATAATCGAAAAATTGTAATGATCGGGGAACGCCGTGGATTTCTGACGAATGTTGTGTCTGCTTTGGTAGCTGAGAAGATGATCAGGAAAGGTTCCGAGGCGTTTCTTGCTTATATATTGGATACTAGGGGTTCTCAATCTGATATTGAAGGCATTCGGATTGTTAAGGAATTTCCCGATGTTTTTCCCGAGGAGTTGCCTAGATTACCTCCGGATAGAGAAGTTGAGTTTGAGATTGAAGTCTTTTCTGGTTCCACTCCGGTTTCAATGGATCCTTATCGTATGGCCCCAAATTAGCTTAAGGAACTAAAAGTCCAACTTCAGGAGTTGTTGGATAGGGGATTTATCCGACCCAATGTATCACCGTGGGGAGCCCCAGTTCTCTTTGTCAAGAAGAAAGACGGGACATTGAGACTCTGTATTGATTATAGGAAGCTGAACAAGCTCACGGTTAAAAACAAATATCCTCTGCCCAGGATCGATGATCTATTTGACCAATTTCAAGGGGCTTCTATCTTTTCAAAAATAGAGTTGAGGTCTGGGTATTATCAACTCAAAGTGAAAGATTCGGATATTCCGAATACTGCTTTTCGTACTCGATATGGGCATTATGAGTTTTTAGTGATGTCATTCAGGTTAACAAATACCCCTGCTGCTTTTATGGATCTGATGTATAGGGTGTTTCGACCTTATTTAGACCAGTTTGTAGTTGTGTTCATTGATGACATACTGGTGTATTCTAGAAGTGAAGCAGAACATAAGGAGTATATAAGGATTGTTCTACAGACTCTAAGGGAGAATAAGATATATGCTAAGTTGAGCAAGTTTGAGTTTTGGCTCAACGAAGTGACTTTTCTTGGACATATCATTTCCGCTGATGGTATTTGGGTGGATCCAAGCAAAGTGGAGGCTATTTTGAACTGGAAGCAACCTAGGAACGTTTCTGAGATCTGTAGTTTCTTGGGCTTAGCTGGTTACTACCGTCGTTTCGTTGAGGGGTTCTCCCTTATTACAGCTCCTCTAACGAAACTATTTAGGAAAAATGTTCTATTTGTCTGGTCTAAGAACCAACAAGCTAGCTTTGAGAAATTAAAGATTGTTCTAACTCAAGCCCCAGTGCTGATTCAGCCTGAATCTGGAAAATATTTTTCTATCTACAGTGATGCTTCTCACTCTGGATTAGGATGTGTTTTGATGCAAGATGGGAAGGTTGTCGCTCATGCTTCGCGTCAGTTAAAGTCGCATGAGCATAACTATTCTATTCACGATCTGGAGTTAGCTGCCGTGGTCTTTGCTTTAAAGATCTGCAGACACTACCTCTACGGAGAAAAATGTTATATGTATACTGATCATAAGAGTCTAAAGTATCTATTTACTCAGAAAGAATTAAATTTGAGACAGCGTCGCTGGTTGGAGCTTCTAAAGGACTATGATATAGAGATATAATATCATCCAGGGAAAGCTAATGTAGTGGTAGATGCCTTGAGCCGTAAGACGATATCAGATCTCAGAGCCTTATTCTCCAACTTTAGTTTATTTGATGATAATAGTCTGTTAGCAGAGTTGCAGGTTAAACCCACTTTGGCCGAGGAGATTAAGGCCAAACAACTTCTAGATAGCTCATTGCTCCCCATTATTGAACAAGTTAATCAGGGATTCAGTTCAGAGTATACTGTGGATCAGGATGGTATTTTGTGTTTTCACGGTCGTTATTTTGTCCCTAAAGATGATGAGTTGAGACGAGTTATTCTTTAGGAGGCTCATAGTAGTCCTTATGCTATGCATCCTGGCGGGGACAAAATGTTTAATAATCTCAATAAGCGCTACTTTTGGACTGGTATGAAAAAGAATATTTCAAATTTTGTGGCGAGGTGTTTGACTTGTCAACAGGTTAAGGCAGAGCACCAGTATCCATCTGGATTGTTACAGTCAATTAAGATTCCTGAGTGGAAATGGGAGCGAATTACGATGGACTTCATTGCTGGTCTTCCTCTGACTCCTTCCAAAAAGGATTCTATTTGGGTGATTGTTGATCGACTCACCAAGTCAGCGCACTTTATTCTTATCCGGATTAATTATTCTCTGGACAAACTGGCTAAGTTGTATATTTCTGAGATCGTTAGACTTCATGGTGTACCATTGTCTATCATATATGACCGAGATCTGAGGTTCACTTCCAGGTTCTGGAAGGCTTTACACGAGGCTCTGGGTACTCATTTGAATTTCAGCACAGCTTTTCATCCTCAGACTGATGGACAGTCTGAGCGAGTTATTCAGGTGTTGGAGGATATGTTACGGGGTTGTGTGATTGATTTCCGTGGTAGTTGGGAAGATTTCTTGCCGTTTACTGAGTTTGCTTACAATAATAGTTATCAAGCGAGTATTCGTATGGCACCGTACGAGGCTCTGTACGGACGTAGATGTCGTACTCCTATATGTTGGATAAAGTTGTATGATAGAAAAACTTTGGGCCCAGACTTGGTTCGAGAGACTGAAGATACTGTCAGATTGATCCGTGATCGCTTAAAAGAGGCATTCGATAGGCAGAAATCATACGCAGATAAACGACGTAAGGATATCGAGTTTGAGGTTGGAGATCAGGTTTTTCTCAAGGTATCCCCATAGAAGAAGGTATTGAGATTTGGACGTAAGGGTAAACTGAGTCTGCGATTTATTGGGCCATATCGTATTTTGAAGAAATTTGGACCTGTTGCTTATCAACTTGAGTTGCCTCCCCAGCTCAGTCGTATTCATGATGTTTTTCATGTGTCTATGTTGAGGCGATATCGTCCAGATCCAGATCATATCATTCAAGTTGATGAGGTAGAGCTGAGACCTGATTTGTCATATGAGGAGGAGCCTGTTCATGTTTTAGAGAGGGATGAGCGAGTTCTTCGGAATAGGTGTATTCCAAGGGTCAAAGTTCAGTGGAGTAATCGTAGCCCTTCAGAAGCTACTTGGGAGACATTGAAATCAATGGAGGCTCAATTTCGTCATCTATTTTCATAAGGTAAATTTCGAGGACGAAATTTCTTGTAGAGGGGGAGAATTGTAACAACCCGAAAATTATGAAAAAAAAGAAAAAGAAAAATATTTAATTAAGTAAATTGGCGAAATTTGAGGATTTAATTGAAAGTTTTTAAAACTTGTAGCCTGTTTTAAAAAGTGAAGGAAATTCAGTGACCAATCACTGAATATTTTCAAGGAGTGTCGGCAGATTTTTTTTCTTATATGCGTGCAAATTGATTCTGGTTTCATACCAGAACAATTTGCTAAGTTTTTACCACCCCACGCATCTCAACTTCCAACCACGATCCCGACGCCGTCCGACCTCCGATCGTTGTTTTGAAAACACCATCGTGTTCATCATCAAGCGAGGAATAAATCCCTTAAATTAATTGAAGTGAAACGCTGCCAAACGCCGCCAAACGCCGGGAATTTCAAGTAAAAGTCTCGACGTTTTTTTAGCTCATTCTATAGTTTTACCCTTTTTCAGATAACAGCAGACAGTAAGCAGCAGATTTGGCATCAGGGAAGATCAACTACTTTATTTTGTACGAACATATATCTCTATATATTTTTCAGTTGTGTTCGGTGACATGTATTTTGCTGTCGTTTTGGATTTTTTATGGTTTATCGATATTTTGTTTAGTATTACCTGTAATGTTTTATAAGTTGTTTTAAAAAAAATCTATGAATGAGATATGTGACCACTTAGGTTTGAGTCTAATTTACAGACCGGGTCTGGGGGTTAGAGAAAAAATATAAATTATACTCGAATTATGAATTAACCAAGAGTCAAGTTTGGAATACTTAAATTTTTATTTCTCATTGTAACACGTAGAGGAAACTACGAGGAAATGGCACCTCCCCTCTTCTCTGAGAAAGATTAAAAGTTAAAACAAATTATCAGGCTAGAAATAGATATGGTTATTTAGAGATGTGTATCATAACTGTAAATTAGTTGCACGATCTGCCACAACCTTTCAACAAATTGATTAGCATTAATGATAATAATACTGTCAAAAGAATAAAAAAGAAAATAGAATAATAATAATCATTTTCTCATTACTGATCGCACGATGAGGTTCTAAGGCGGAGAAACGATACAACTCGGTCGAACGAGACTTGACAAGGCCGAATCAATTAAGACTCGAGCGGAAGCAGAAAAATTGAGTAGGACGTACTCAAGTGTGGTTCATAATGTCAAGGTCCCAGCTCACTAAGGGGATGGTTACACCGGCCAAGAAAAGGAGAAAAAAATAAGAACGACAATAAAGAACAAGAATGTGAGAGAGATGGATATGAAAGTAGCGCTCGGCTGTTAGGGCTTCTAGCCGTTCTACAAAAATAGAGAGGCTTCTTTATTTGTTGGGTTTCTTTTAATAATAGTCATAATAATAATAATAATAATAATAATAATAATAATAATAATAATAATAATAATAATAATAAATATACAAGTATAAAAGAATGAAGATTGTTTATGGGCATCCAAATAAATAGTTTCAACAGGTATATTACAGGGTTAATCCTAAAGCTTATTAGAGTATTTAAATTTGGCACTAAACATTTCATTTCCTTAGTTTATGATTGATGCATTTTGAATTTTCTTCAAATTAACTCCACTAGAGTCTAAATTTCACTTAAAAATTTATAATTTGGTCCCTATTCTAGTTAACTCCATATGGTTTTTGACTTTTAACTTTGTAATTGTTCATTTTCAATCCTCATGCATGTCTATTTAGCTTTTATGGTTATTTTCTTTGCACTTTGGCCATGACATTTTTGCTTAGCTCAATTTAGTCCTTAGTATTAGTTGTAAACATGTATTTGTTTTTTTTCAATTAGAGCATGCTACTTCTAAATTTGTTCATTTTAGTCCTTTGTTCCATGCAATATTTTCTTCATTTGACAAGCATGTTTATATTTATTTCGATTCAGTCCTTGAATAATGTTTACTATTTTTACATTTTCATAACTTTATTTTGCATTTGTTCATTTTTACCCATGCATTATTATCTTCGTGTATACCGTTATATTGTAAATTCGAGTGAATCGAATAATCTTCTAGATCAAAATTCTCTTTCAATAAATTTCACTCAATTTAACATAAGGTAGAATGAATGATAGAATCATAATCCGAGCCCAAGACCTCGAGATACATCCATTTTAATAAATACAAACATATTATTTCATAAAGAACTTGAATCTTTTATTAATTAAAAAACATGATTTTTTCTTGTGATAACTTTTCTATAACAATAACTATAATATATAGTTACAAAACTTGTCAATATATAACATTTTTTGCACTAAAAAATAGGGAGAAATGTTTATGGTATTATATTTTATTATAATGATTAAAATATATAACTACAAAAATAATTTATTACAAAAATCTTGAATTTTATTATTTGACGTGATAATTTTTTCTATAATAGTAACTATAAATTATAATTACAAAACTTGTCAATATAACTTTTCGAAACAAAAAAGTGGAGAAAACTAGTTATGGCAATATATGTTATGACTATAATTAAAATTTATAACAGCAAATATAATTTGTCACAAAAACGTTAATATCATTATTTTTGTGACAATGTTTTTAATAATTATCAATAGTTATAGTTATAAAATTTGTCATTATATGATTTGTTTACGCCAAAAAATATGGAGGGAAATCTTTATGACGATATATTTTTTTACTATAATTAAAATATATAACTAAAAATATTATTTTTTCAATAAAAACTTGAATCTCATTATTTGTTTTGACAAATTTTTCTTAACAATAATTATAGCTTATAGTTACATAATATGTCATTATATGATTTTTTTGGTACCAAAAATTGGTGATAATCATTTGTGACTATACATTTGTCACTATAATTAAAATATATAATTACAAATAATTTTTTTCACAAAAATTTGAATTTCATTATTTGTTGTGACAATTTTTTTGTCATATTTACTAAAACTTTTAGTTACAAAACTTGTCATTATATGACTTTAATTTGGTGCCAAAAAACTGGAGTGAAACATTTGTGACAAAAAATCGTAATAAAATTTATTTTGTCACCATATGTTACATATGTTTGATACTTGAGACAAATTATTATGACGGTTTTAGTTTATGTCAAAATTGTATATCTTTTTTTTATTTAATACGAAAATTATTTATTTTGTCACAAAAATCTACTACTAGTGACAATTAATTTTGACAAAATTAAATTTGTTACAGTTGTAAAAATTTCTTGTAGTGGGTGGATGTTTGATGATCTTGAGTGGCATTTGATGCTTGATGATAAGGAACTTCCATGAAACTTTTTGTCTTTTAGTGAGGGTACTTCACCCTCGGAATCCTCCTTGGTGATGGATGGAAACGTCACATCCCTTGGTAATGAGGCATGTCCCTTGTGCTTCCTCCTTTAATGAATTAATACAACCATTTGTAAAGGCACTTGGAATGTGTCTTTCTTCATCTTGTAACAAGGATATATCAAGAATAAGAAGAAAAGAATAGTTAGATAAAATCTGTGCATCTCCATAAATATTATTTTCCTTTTCTCCCATATATTCTTCCTTTTCAATTTTGTCATGTTCAACGTCAAATTCATTCAAGATTTCATTTTTCCATATTTTCCTTTTTAACTTCAACCATATTATCTTTAAAACTCTCTTCAACTCTATTCAATTTGGCATTATCGCAATACTCTCTTTTATTCGAATCTTATTTGGTCTCATTCTCCTTGACATTTTCAATGGTTTTCTTCAAGGATTCCATGCTTTTCTTCATAGCAATTTGGGCTTCATTAACTTGGCTTGGAGTAAGGGGTGCCAAAGTAGTCTTCGTGCCTTTATGGAAAAAAGAGAATCACTTTGTGAATCCATCGTGGGTGGCCCTTTTATCAAACTACCAAGGTATCCCAAGTAAAATGCGACATGCCTTCATACCAACAACTTGCCAATCGAAAATGGGATGGTCATTTTTAATTCGCATCCATCATTAAGCCATTGTAAATTGTACGGTCTGGGTTGTTTTGTTATCTTTATACCTAACTTGTCCACCATGAAAGTACTCGCCACATTGGTTCAACTACCACCATCAATGATCATGAAATAAACTTTGTTGTTAACCTGACATTTCGTGTGGAAGATGTTCTCCCTTTGCGCAACCTCCAAGCCTTGAATATTGAGTTCCCTTTTTACAATAAGGACTATGTTGAAAGTAGGAGTAGAAACTAGGACCATGGTTAGTATAAGAGAAATGAAAATGTGTAAAGGGACACATTTCCAATTCACACACACAAAACCTCTCTAATTCACCCCAAAAAAATAATGATGGCACTCAATTCTCTCGTGTTTGCACTCATGCACAATTAGCTCTTACTATCCTCTTTTGATCTCCCTCAAACAATATTCATTTTACCACTATTTCCTCGTTGTTTAGGTCCTAAAGACAACTCACTCAAAACTTTTTCAAATTGTGGTGTTATATTTATGTCGGCTGCAAATTTGGTTTCGGTAGGATAGAAAGAAAATGCAACATAAAATGTGGCTTAGAAATGAAGAAAAAAAGGAGTTACTTATAAGACAAGTAACTCGTAACATTTACTTGAACCACAACCAAGGTCTTGAATTGCGTCTTTACTCAGTGATGAGCTCTTATTTGTTGTTGTGCTTCCCTTCCCTTCCATTTTCTTTTTCTTTTGTATTTGCTAGCCTTCACTTTGAACTTATTTTGCACTCTTCTTTTTGTTGTTTTATCCAATGGCCAAATGCACCTTTGCTTTTTTTTTTTTTGCTTTTCTTTTCTCATGTGTATGGCTTCTTTGTGCATGTTTACTCTTCACACAAAAATCTGAATCCATATTGATGTAAGGCACTCGTGCCCTTGATTGTGGATCTATTGAGAGAGCAAGCACCCGCAATAAGAATGACTTAAATAGAGTGGCTTGTTGGTTAATGTAATAGTGATAAGGGTAGGATTTGATGATGATTTTAATAGGCAGTGGAAATGGTTGTTCGGGAATTATGGTGAAGACTTTAGAAAAAATGGGATGGTTAACATAGTATCTTTAATAACAAGAAATAAACCATGCTAAAGAGCATAACACCTTTCCTTAAGCGTTAGACAAGGGATGATAGAATATGACTTGTTCCTGTTGAATATAAATGAGTCAAGAAACACAAATATCAATGGAAAAAATAGGGGTTCGCACCAAAAACACACAAGGAACTTGATAAGTCGGTAGAGATCTTAAAGATCTTATCAAAGAGGAAAACCTCACAAACTGTATTTATATGCAAAGGGGGATTTTAATGCCTTACAAATGCCAAGGCATTGATAATTTATAGAGAATGAAAATGAATGGCTAAAAAGTTATACAATGGTTCGATAAGGTGCACTCCTTTTGTAAGTACATGATGTTTTAATGAATGATGATGTTCGTACGCCTAAAAACAGTGAACCAATTCAGCCAAGCGTAAAAATCTTGTTCAAAATGCATGTTTTTATGAAGATTCATATTCTTTAATGAAGATTCATGCTATATGCCGAATGGATAGGTGTTGGTTTGGCCTAAATGATGAATGCACATGTCCTTGGATGAATAAGGAGGTGTTGGTTTGGTTTTGAAGTGTTTTGAATGCCTAGGCCGAATGGTTATGACACTTGCCTCGTGTTTGTTCGAGTTCTAGGCATTGTTTTCTGGAGAGATCTATTCACTAACGTGCACATCTTCAGATGGGGACCCTTCATGAATAACGACCTTAACGGAAGGTCACAATGCTTGGAGGTAAACCTTCATGAAAAGGTATGTAGAAGATGAATGAGTTGTAGGTGAGTTAGCCATAGGTGTGTAGATGTATGATGAATTATTTGACAACATGTGGTGAAAATGCACTTCCCGAAAAGGCACCTATTCACGAAAAGTATGAGTTGTGAAAAATGGCTTTTTCTAAAGGCCATGTTCATTGATGGAGGATTGTATCTGTTTAACTCCCCGACTGATTTAAGTAGCTGCGCTAGCTTAAATGTTTAGCTTAATCCAGCTACTAGCTAAAGTGTAGCTAAAACCTTTTCCTAGCTTTGAGCGTGAGCTTCGATATAGTTGTCCTGTGTGAATTGCATTAGTTTTTAGCTTTAATTGATAGCTTAAATCCAACTCCCCTCCTTATAGCCTAATGTACCTTCATAGAAAGAACAAACATAAGTGAAAGATAAAATAAAGCTTCAACATAAGATATATAATGCATTATTAAGTATGGATAAAATGTAATCATATAATATTGGAATAATATGTCTAACCTAATGTAATGGGTGCATAATAAACTTATCATATGCTTAATATAATCATGTGGATTATAGGTTATATGGATGAATATCATATAGTAGGGCATTCATAATAAATGATGAATAGAAACATGTAATAATAATATCCTAAGAAATGATATGAAATCATATTAGATTTATGAATTATATGAAGGACATGATAGACTAAGCATAGTATGATATGATTAATATGTAAATGAATGCCCATGATATAATAAGGGGTATAAATAAGATAATATAAGATAAGGTAAGGAAGAACTCCCTACGAATTAGCTTGGAATATCTTGAATGATGTGAGCAGGTAATGGAGAAAGTTGGTGCTAGACTGGATCACATCATAAAGATACATCAAATTCTTCTTCTCTTATCATTCTCTATTCACCTTAACTTTATACTCCTTGATCGGGGACTCTATCTTGGTCACGGCGATGCTAGTCAAAGCCTCTTTATAAGATTTTTCATCTTTCTTCAGGTCAAACATTCTCTCGAAACTTGAGATCCATTTCCTATGCTCTTTGAACCCTACTATTTTCTTCATGAATCCTCGCTGGAGTAGCCATATAATTTTTACCTCTCTGAAATTTTGATTTCTCTATATAGACCCTTCCATCAGTCTGAGTATTGTTGACTTCTGCAATGGCATTTTGGAGATCATTCTGAATCGCAAAGTGGATAAAAGCAAAGGTGGAAAACTTGTAGCTTCGTCTTCTGTTGATTACAGGGATGAAAACCTTTAGAACCTTGTCATGATGGTTGAGCAGCTCCTATAAGACCCCTATAGAAACCCTTTTACACAATTTATCGAAAATAATCGTCCATCCACTGCTGTCAGTGCAAGGTTGATTGTTTCGTCTCATCTCTTTCTCCTTTAATTAACACGTACCCGTTAAATGGAAAAATAGTAGAGATTAAAGAAATTGATTGATAACAATTAAGGAGTTGAATAATATATTTTCCTACCATTTATATCTTGATATAACATTAAATTATTTTGGGCCATAAATGGAAAAATATTATCTAATTTATAGTTATATGAAATTAAGACAATTTATTTATGTTTTATTATGCATTGATATATTATAGAATAAATTTTCTATATATTCTTTTAAATATATATTAAATTGTTAATTTAATTAGTCAATAGATATAGGCAAATATTAGAAGAATAAAAGAGGAAGAAAAGAAAGAAATTAATTGATTACACTTAATGAGTTTCTATCATAAAAGAAAATAATAATTTTCAATTAAATAAAGATTTTGATAAGCACATTAATTTAAATTTTCAATAAGGTAAATATAATTTTATTTTTTTAACTATTTTAGAGAACTATTAATCATATCCCTTTTAATAACCAACATGGATAAGAAGCACTATTAATGTGAAGGCTTTTTACCTAGAAACAGGGAATAATATGATAAATAATGAAACACAACTTTATAACCACAAATAAACCCATCATAATCTAGTTGAAATAAGAATTTACTAAATTGCTTTGTTGTGTGTTAAGTGTTTCTTATAAGCATTTATAGAGTACCTTCGTCAGCTTGTATATGTGTTTCTTTCATTTACTTAAATTTTCATGTTCCAATGTATTGTTTCAAGTTGCTTAAAATTTCCCTTAAAACACTAGGTTGTTTTAGCAGTCCTGAAAAATTACGAAAATTTAAAAACATCATATGATAATATAAATGACATGCAAGGCACACAAGACTTCTATGTTAAAGACAATTTCTCTTTGATACATTCCATTACAACACTTTCTTGGAGGAGTATTGTAACTAACAATGGAGAATTTAATATATTTGCGTAATTTTTTGTCACCAACTTTCAATTGTTGTAGTTTGTATACTTAGGAAATGTGGTACCTCTTTCTATCTTACAAGACATGCACTTCATAATTAACAACTGCAATATGTAAGAACCAAATCATACTAAATATGAAAAACAATAGGATTTGATCATGTTAAATAATCAAAAATAAAATACTAGATGTAGAGGCATACCTAAATTAATTGATAGGTTGAAATCTTGAATCTTTCTTTAGTTGTGATCTTCCAAGAAGATAGAGTTCCCATGATTATAAACTCTCTGACAACGATGGGAGTAACTTCGAGTTTGTCTATTTAGGGACTATAACCCTTTATATAGCTGATATAAGAATCAATTATTGTTTTTACTTTTAACTCTACCCCTCATCAAAATATAAATACAACTTTAATAGTATCTTGACTTTTATTTCCATGACACTTATAATACCTTATGTCTTTAACACCCTAAACCTGATTGGGCCTAAAGTGCCACATTGGGCTACCTAGAAAAATACATAAGTAAGGTTCTCAGAAAACACATGCCCACTATAGCTACAGTGCAATACTCTTAGAGACATGCTGGAGGTCCTTCCGTGATGGTGCTGCACAAACCCAAGCTACTGACCTGCGAATGAAAAACATCTGAACGCTGAGCTTATAGAGCTCAGCAGTATAATCGCTATTCGAAAGCACCCTTCAAAGTCAAATAAACGCAAACATGCTAAAGACATGGTACTAAGCAGTATACATGATCATAATCAAATGCTACTTACTTAAAGTTTTACTACTTTATCATTGAATTGGAAGTCTCACGTTTCCCTTAACCCTCTACTTAGGGCATCAGCATAAGTAGATCTCTATAGGGTCTCTAACCCTAATAACTGTAACTATTGTGCATTCTCTAAATGCGACACTAACACTGTGCCTTATCTAAATGCAACACTGACTCTGCTATGCATTATCTGAATATAATACTAACTTTAATGTGCATTATTTGAATGCCATACATACTGGTATCTAGTTTCACATAGCCATTAGATACTAGTTAACTGGGAGAACCCAATATCACATAACATCGATAAAATTCCCACTAAGCTCCTAAATGATCTCCTAGTATCATATAGCCATCAGGTAGATCATAGAGGGGGAACACTGTTACACATAGCATCAATACAATTCCCTCTTAACTGATGAATACATTGACTATAGTTAGTTTGGACTGAAGTTTGGAGTTGATCTAGTTGATCTTTAAGTAGTTTGCCATATTCTTTAGTAAATGGGCCTAAAAGAAAGGTTAGCCATCTTTTGAGAGTGTGGTGCATGTAGCATTTCCCTCTATTGAGAAGGATTCAACCACGAATTTGAATCAATCAAAAGAAACAAGTCAACTATATTCAAAGATACACTAACATCATACTCACTCGAAAGATCAATGCGATAAATATTGCCATTGATTCGTTCGATCACTTGGAATGGTCAATCTCCTCGTGGATCTATCTTTGATTTTTGTTTCTTGGGAAATCATTCATTTCTCATTTGAACCCAAACCCAATCGTCGGGTTCAAAAGTGATATGGCGTTTTCCTTTGTTCACTCTATTTTCCACAACTTCGTAGCTTTTCTCCATTATTTGTTTTTCTTTAGCGTGGAAATCCCTGACAAACTCTACTTTTTGTTCACCATCCAAGCTAGTGATAGGTTCTAATGGTAATGGGATGAGATCCAAAGGGGTTAGTGGATTAAATTCATAAACCAACTGCAAGGGAGAATAACCTATTATGGAATGAATTGATCAATTATATGAAAATTCAACAATAGATAAACATTCTTCCCAATTACGAGTGTTCTTACCCACCACGGTTCGAAGGAGAGAACAAAGATTCCAATTTATTACCTCAATTTATGGATGACAAGTAGTGGAATAGAGAAGTTACGTACCTATCTTACCCCCACAATACCTTCCAAAAGTGTCGTATAAACATTGTGTCTCAGTTGGACACAATGATACATGGTATACCATGAAGTCATACTTGTTAGAGTATGCCAAAGACTAATCATAAGATGAATTTTATGATACATTTTATTTACCAGTTTTATTGAATAAAGGCATTGCCACTAATATTTTCTGTTATATTTATGTGTCTAACATAAACTAAAAGATAACAAAGTCTATAAAATGATATGGTTGTTATTAAATATCCTTAGTTAAAAATTATTATGGGTATGGACAATAATAATGTGTTTAAGACTAAGATATTATTGATTGATGACAATAAACTGTCATTGACATAGATATGTCATAATCGATGCATGAATATGTTGTTAGAGAACGACATATTGGATTGACCCACTATAAGCATATGTCTTGAATTATTATGTGACAGTCACAATATTGCTCATGGTGATGACTATATGTATGATCCTTGTACTTAAGATTAATTCTATCTCAACATATATTGTTGTATCTTTTGATACAATTAAACATGCTCCGTATCTGGTTGCACTATAAACGTTGATATTTAACATATCTAGATATGTGTAGTGGAATTTGAATGATCAAGAAAAGATTTGTCTTTCCTACATAATAGGAAATATATCACATGACACTTGATTGAGTGAGACTAGAAATGCATGGCCATGCTCGAATAAGTTGATATGAGATATCACAAAATATTCGTTGATTATAGTCAACTCTAGATATCTAGAAATAATAGATGAGCTATACAAGTGTGATTATTCCGAGACTTGTACCTATTCTAGATATAAAGGATAAAATGATGTAATACATAGAAGAGTCAGTCACAAAGATGATATTTCTAGATGGTACTCATTGTTTACCTTAGGGTTGTAATGAGAAAATAATAAAAGAAATTGATTGTACAATTATTGTACATGACTAAAGAATATAATTAGAGTTAATATATGAATATTTAATATACATATAATTTAATTATCCGAATATAATAAATGAATGTTAAAAGAATATAATTATGATTACAAAACTTTTAATGTATATTATATTCGAAATAATTTAATAATAGTTTTTCAGAATAATTAAAATAAGAGTTTTAATTAATTTAGAATAAAAACAAAGCCTAAAGGTTAGGGTAACTCCCCTTTATCAAGAAAAATAAGAGTCTAGCCGTCGCACTTGTTTTTTAGCCATTTTTTTCAAAACTGTTTTTGGGAAAAGGAATTATATTTTTTCTCAACTTGATGAACTGAGTAGAGGTCGAGACATTTTTCGTGGAGGCTACAATTTGAGCTGTCCGTGACTGATCTGTCGTATTGTTATTTTTCAAGGAACTCAATGTAAGTAATTGTATCATTTCCTATCGATTTCGATTTCATCGTATATGGATAACTAGTAAAACCATCTATTTTTTCTGCGGGGCCATGGGGTACATCGACTGTCCCAACAGTGGTATGAGAGCCACTTGTACGATCCAAATTTGGGTTAAAATTATTGGTTGATGTGATATGCATGAGATGCATGTTTGTTCACCATTTTCGTTAAATATGTACTATAATTGTATTCAATTAAATAATTATAACGATTAATCTGTTAATCTAGTTATTCTAATAATTATAACGATTAACTTGTTCACCATAAACAAAAGTTTGATTTCGGCACGGGGACAATGGTTGTTCCTATGTGAAAAATGTTAGGGATTGAAAATCCCAAAAACATGATTCGTTGATACAAGTTATCAAATCATGAAGTTTTTTGCAGTAACAATGGGTGTTGTTTTTCTAAAAACTCACTAGTAGATAACAAATATTATAGGCCTATATCGGTAATTACTAATAAATTATTAATTATGTATGCTTGATATCATGATGTTCGACATGCATGGTTATAGCCTTTCGTTTTTGTAATAGATGTAGATTTTTAAATACGACTTGTGTGTTGTGTCTTTCTACATTTATGTTGTATTTATCTTCTCATCTTACTCCCTTATATGTAGAATCAAATTCTAAAATTGTAATCATATGGAGATTCAAAGGAGCAAAAAATTGAACTGCCTAAAGGCGAGAAAATGCTTGAGAAACAATTATAGTATTTAATATTCTTGGTTCTCCCACTGGCTTGGGATGGGCCACCATAGTTCTTATATTATTGGCTATAATCATTGCATTTTACTGCTTTATGTGTATCTCGTATGTGATACAATATTTGATATGATAGCATACTAAATCAATTGATGAGATCATTAAGGGCCTAATATTAAAATAAACAATGATGTGATAATTACACAAATCCCTCATTATAATATATCTTAACATTCCAATATTTACCCTTGTTAAGAATTGAATTGATATCATGCTAGTTTTGCCAAAGAGATGACACACGAATCTATCTTGGTTAACATAAATAATAAGCAAGTGATATTCACCGGTTAAAATATTGGTAATAACTTAGCTAGTTATTCTAACATGATTAGAAACCTAGAGGTTAATTATTTGGATAAATAATGAGATGATTTGAACAAGAGTTGTTCACCAAATGGAGAAGTTACATATGATGTAATTAGTAAGGTGTTACTTGTCTAAATAACCATTCTCCTAAAAGAAAAGCCAAACCTGATTTAGGAAAGGGGTGAAATATGGATCCTTACTCACTAGAAAACTTTTGAGATTTTTTCCGAAATTAAAACATGAGGGTTTTTAATTTTGAATAAAATAGTGGGAGTAATTTGTAACGAAAGACCTATTTATAAATTTTTAAATTTGGTAAATTTACTTACTTTAAATATTTTTATTGTCGTATATTTAATGGCAAACAACACATTATCATTGCGATGACTCATTGAGAAGGAGAAGTTGAATGGCATAAACTTCCTTGAATGGTTCTGTAATTTGAGAATTGTTCTCAAAGAGAAAAGTAAGGAATATGTCATTGAAGGACATGTTCCTTATGAACCGACAACTAATGTTTCTACAGCTGATAAAGACAAGTTTAAACGTTAGATGTCTAATGCTTGCCACCTTGACTCATGAGCTTCAGAAGCAATATGAGGACATGGTTGTATATGAGATCATTCAAACTCTCAAGGAAATAAATGAGGGGTAAGAACGTCAAGAAAGGTATAAGTCCTTTAAAGCTCTATTTTAATGCAAAATGGAAGAACGATTTCTTGTAGGAGCTCATGTCATCAAGATGATGAGCTATATCCAAACTCTAGAAAAGCTAGGATTCTCTCTCAAAGATGAATTGGCTACTGATGTTATACTGCAATTGTTGTCGAATAGCTTCAATCAGTTTGTCCTTAATTTCAACATGAATGAATTAGGAAGACTTTGCCACAGTTACTTGGCATGTTACTAACTGCTGAAAGTAACATGAAAAATGTTGGACCTAAGCCAATTCTGATAGTCCGTAAGGGCAAGTGAAAGGGAAAGAAAATTTTGTGGCAAAGTCTAAGGGTAATTATAAGGCCAATCCCAAAGGAAAAAATGCATTGAAACCCAAAGGGGGAGTTAGCAAGAAAGGAAAATGTTTTCATTGTCACAAGACCAAACATTGGAATAAAATTTACCTTGTTTATCTTGAAGAGGTAAAAAGGCAAAAAAAATAGAATGTTTGTTTCAGGTTTTTATGTTACTGATGTTAATTTGTCAATATCTACTTCTTGGGTATTACATACCAGTTGTGGTTCTCCTATTTTTACTTCTTTACAGGGACTACAAAAGATAAGGAATCTTGATGTAAGGTAAATCTACCTTCTTGATTGATTGTGGATCTAGGAAAGAAGCAAAACAATATGCATAAGTGAATGGCTCAAATAGATGGTTTGGTGGTAAATGTAAAGGTGAATAGGTAGGCTATTTATAATATGAGAGATGGAAGCGGAAGTATGTTATGGTTATGGTTAGGTTGATGAAACAATGGAATGGTTGTGAGGGTAGTATCTTAAAGAAGACTTAAAGAAGAACCAATGCTATAGAGAACAAAGACCTAGACTTTATATTACTTCTTTAAGGGGTGGTATTAAGGACTTGGACCCACTATCTATATGGAGATAGGAACCACAAGTATCAAGGGAAAGGGTTGACATCACAAGTATTAAAATACTTGATAAGTCGATAAAAGTCACTAGGACTTTAGAAAATAGAATAATCTCACTTTAATTAATCAAAAGGTCTGTTTACAAATGAAATAGGAAAATAGTTTTCAAAGGGTTTAGGCCGAATAGATACATGATGGTTTTGCCAAGGATGAAATCCCTTTGAAAATACATGATTTTTAATGAAAATACATGACTTTAATGAAAATACATGCTCCTGGACGAATGGTAAGGTGTTGGTTTGGCCCTAAGGGTGTTTTGAATGTATTTAGAAGTTACTTGGCACCAAAAATGAAGAGGAATAAGCCTTTGGCCAAATAGGAAACATCCCTTGGTGTTTTGGCGCCTATTTGATGTCAAATGGAGTGCACATGATTGAATGATGCACACATGGTAACCTACTTGAATGCACATGGATCTTCTTGCTATGCTTTGGTGAGGAAGCAACCATAAGATGGTGTCTTGAAGTCCATGGAATGAAGACAGGCAATAACTAGGCTTGAATTAGCTTCCAACGTGCATCTGGGTGACATGACATCCATTAGGTAACAACTTGTTATGAAAGGTCACATTTGTGTAAGGCAACTTTTCATCATTTGAGCTACTTTCCATGTGTATGAGCTGAAGTTGAGTTGTCCATAGATGAATTACATGAAGATGAGTCATAGGACAACTCCTTATGAAAATGCACCTCTTGGATTGTCAATTTTTCGTGAAAAGGTACGAATCCACAAAAATTGACCTAGACCATATTTGAAGTACTCTGGGTGGTAGTGGTGATGGTGCAACTGTCCAACTGAAATGAGGTCTCCAGCTAGCTCAAAAGTCCAGCTCAAGTCAGTTATGAGCTCATAGGGTAGCTGAAAACTTTTCACCATTTGTTCTACATGATCTCCCAAGTAATCCTATATAAGTTTTCCTAGCTCCTTGTCCTTAGTTAAGCTCAAATTTAGCTCTCAAGTTGCTATTTACATTCATTCCTACAAAAGAAATAAAAAGCTTATATTAAAATATAACTTAAGTGCTTATATAATGTAAATACGTGAATATGTTGTATGCATGAATATCATATAACATGGTATTCATAATAAATGATAAATGGAAACATGTAATAATAATATCGTAAGAAATGATATGTAATCATAGCATATATTTGAATGATATGAAAAACATGATCAAATAAGCATATGATGGAAATAAAAATATGATAATTTATACTAACATGTGAATGCATGGTTATGATAGAATATAATGTATAAATGATATAATATAAGATAAGGTAAGGAAGAACTCCCTTAGAAGCAGCCATGAAGAACATCCATGGTGTGTTCAAGTCATGGAGAAAGTTGGAGCTAGTTTGGATCGAATAAAATCTGGCTAAGGGAGACTACCTTAGCTATAGAAACATATGGTTTATCTTTTCCTAGTTGACTTATTTACATTTAGAGGATTACTATTTTATGCCTAGTTTGACTAAGAACATTATTCCTATTTATTGTTTGGACAAAATTTTCTTTAAGATTATTATTAAGAGTAATTGTTCTTTTTATATCGATCATGTTTTTATGGTTTGACACAATTGTTTAATGGTCTCTATATTTTGAATCAAGAAAATACCATTTATAACATAAATACTAAAAGATAAAACACAAATGACTCAAATCAAACTTATCTTTGGCACTTTCATTTAGGCCATATAAGTGAGAAACATGACTAATGCTCCATAAAGATGGATTCTTATATTCATTTTTTAGAACAAATTGATGTATGTGAATCCTACTTATTAGGAAAAATGACTAAGTCTTATTTTAAAAGTAAAGGTGAAGCGAGCAAGTGATTTATTTGGATTAATACATAGTGATGTATGTGAGCTAATGAATACACAAACCAAAGGTGGATTCCAATAATTCATTATATTCATTGATGACTTCAGTCGGTATGGGTATATTTATTTTATGCGCTAGAAATTTGTAGCCCTTTAAATGTTTAAGGAATTCAAAGATGAAGTACAAAATCAACTAGGCAAGAGTATTAAGGCGCTTCGATCAGATTGAGCTGGAGAATACTTAAGCATAGAGTTTGATGAACTCCTGGAAAAAAAATGTGTGATTGTCTCACAGCTTACACCACCTAGTGCACCACAGTGGAATGGCGTTTTTGAAAGGAGAAATCGAACACTATTTGACTTGGTTCTATCAATGATGAGTCTTAGTGATATTATGACTTCTTTTTGGGGACATGTACATGAAACAACCACTTTCACACTATATCGTGTTCCATTTAAATCAATTCAAAGGACACTATATGAGATATGGATTAGAAAGTGTCCTAGTATGTCTTTTATAAAGATTTATGGTTGTGAAGCTTATGTCAAACATCAAACGTATACAAAGCTTAAACTTAAATCTCATAAGTGTATATCTGTTGGATATCCTACAGAAAACAAGGGATGTTATTTCTTCAACCTTAATGAGGAAAAAGTTCTTGTTGCTTGAACGAAAGTATTTCTCGGAATAAAATTTTTCTCAAATAAAGGAAAGGGTAGAAATATTGAACTTGGAGAAGTTCAAGAATAACTGATTGATGAACCTAAGGTTGAACATGTTTCAGAAGTTGTTCATGAATAATAAACAGATTTAGAAACACAATCATTGTACAGATCCACAAGAGAACGCCATGTACCTAAGAGATATGGATTTCTCTTTAGCGTACATGGATACGTTATTTTTATGGATCAAGATAAGCCTATAACTTATTAAGATGCAGTATCTAGCCCAGACACTGAGAAATGGCTTTAAGTTATGAGATCTGAGATAAATTCCATGTTAGTGAACCAAGTGTTGACCTTGGTTGAACCACCTGAAGGGGTTAGGTGTAAATGGGTTTTCAAGAAGAAAACTGACATGGATGGTAGTGTACAAACATACAAAGTTTGATTAGTCGCTAAAGGTTTTCAAAAAGTTAATGGTATAAACTACGACAAAACCTTCTCCTCTGTTGCTATGTTTAAATCCGTTTGGATTTTGCTTGTAATAGATGTATTCTATGACTATGAAATCAGACAAATAGATATCAAAACCATTTTCCTTAATGGAAAACTCGAAGAGGATGCGTATATGACACAACTAGAAGGTGGTGTTGCTCGAGGAAATATTAGAAAGTTTTGTAAGCTATAGAGGTCTATTTATAGACTAGAGCAAGCTTTTTGAAGCTGGAATCTTCATTTGAATGATGTAATCAAAGAGTTTGGTTTTATCACAAACGAAGATGAACCTTGTGTTTATAAGAAGGCTAGCGGGAGCATTGTTTCTTTCTTAATATTGTATGTGGATGACATACTCATTATAGGAAATGATATACATATCTTGCAGTCTATTAAGACTTGGTTATGCAGTTTTTTCTATGAAAGATTTTGGTGAGGCATTAGACATCTTAGGAGTTATGATCTATAGAGATAAACCAATGTGACTCATAGGTTTAAGTTAAAGTACATATATAGACAACATGCCAAAAAAGGATCAATATGGAAGAATCCAAGAAAGGATTTTTACCTATGAGACATGGTATTTCTCTTTTGAAGAAAATGTGTCCTTAAACTCCACAAGAAAGATAATGAATGAATAGGATTCAATATGCTTCAATCATCGGTTCTATCATGTATGCCACGCTTTGTACTCAACCAGACGTGTCGTATGCTTTTAGCATGATGAGTCAGTATCAGACAAATCCTGGTGAAAGTCAGTAGGTGGCAATTAAAAATATCCTTTAGTACTTAAGAAGAACAAAGGATAAATTTATAGTCTATGGAGCCGAAGAACAACTTAGTATAAAAGGTTATACTGACATCAATTTCCAAATAGGCAAGGATGACTTACGATCGCAATCAATTTTTGAGTTTTGTCTTAATAAAAGTGAGTGAGCTGGAAGAGTTCAGAGCAAGACACAATAGTTGATTCTACAATAGAGGCTGAATACATTACAGCCAGTGAAGTAGCAAAACAAGTTGTTTGGATCAAAAAATTAATATCCGAACTAGGGGTTGTTCCCAGCATATCGGATGCTATAGAGCTCCATTGTGACAACAATGGATCCATTGCACAAACAAAGGAACTCAGATCTCACCAACGGTCCAAACATATTCTTAGGCACATCCTTCCCATTCGAGATATTATAGATTGAGGAGATGTGGAGATATGTAGAGTACACACGGATGACAACATTCCAAATCCCCTGACGAAGCATATCGCATAGCAAAACCATGATCGTCAGACTGAGCCACCCAATATTATATATGTGAGTGATTGGTCTTAGTGCTGTGGGAGATTGTTAGAGTTTTCCCAAAGACCAATCATAAGATGATTGTTATGGTACATTTTATTTACCAATTCTATTGCATAAAAGCATTGTCACTAAGTCCATAAAATGATGTGATTATTATTAAATATCCTTAGTCGAATATTATTTTGGGTATGGACAGCAATAATGTGTTTAATACTAATATGGTATTGATTGATGACAGTAAACTTTCATTAACATAGAGATGTTAAAATCATTGAATGAATATGTTGTTAGAGAATGACATATGAGATTGACCCCTATGAGCATATGTATTGAATTATTATGTAACAGTCACAACATTGCTCGTGGTGATGACCATATGTATGAACAATAGACTTGAGATCATTACTATCTCAACATATATTGTTTTATGTTTTGATACAGTTAAACATGCTCCATAATTGGTTGAACTATAAAGGCTGGTATTGAACATATCTCAATAAGTGTAGTGGGATGTGAATGATTAAGATATGATTTGTCATTCCTATATAATAGGAAATATATCACATGCCACTTGATTGATTGAGACCATAAATGGATGGCCATGCTCGAATAAGTTGATATGAGATATCACAAATTATTCGTTGATTATATTCTACCCTAGATATCAAGAAATAATAGATAGGCTATACAAGTGTCACTATTCCTAAACATGTACCTATTCTAGATATAAAGGACAAAAGTATGCAATACATAAAAGAGTTAGTCATGACGATGATATGTTGAATCATGATTTCTTGTAACTTAGGTGACAATGAGATGTTGCTAGATGTCATTCATTGTTTATAATATTAGAATGATTTTCATATTACTACTAATGTTACAATAACCTACAAGGTCACACCCTAGGGTTATAATGATTAAATATTAAATGAAATTTATTCTACAATTATTGTATATTTCTAAATAATATAATTAGAATTAATATATGTATATTTGGTATACACAAAATTTACTTATCCGAATATAATAAATGAACGTTAAAAGAATGTAATTCTGATTACGAATCTTTCAATAAATATTATATTTAGAATAATTAAAATAAGAGTTTTAATTATTTCGGAATGACAAAAACCCCTAAAGGTTAGGCTACCTCATCTATATAAAGGAAAACCATGGTCTAGCAGATGCACTTTTTTTAACCTATTTTCTCAAAATAATTTTTGGGAAAAATGAATTCTATTTGCTATCAATAGGGTGAACTGAGTAGAGGGAAAGACGTTTATTGTTGAGGATACGATTTGAATTGTTCGTGCTGTGCTGCCATATTGTTGTTTTTGGGGGAACTCAATGTAAGAAATTGCATCACTTCCTCTCGATTTCGATTTCATTGTACATGGATTGTGATAACATGAAGTCGTACTATCTCTCAAAAGAATAAGTCGGTGATATGTTTTGTATCATCAATTTTGAGATATGAGATGAAATGTACCATCTTGGAAAACATGTCAACAACCATAAATATATTATCTCGACCCTTTTTGTTTCGAGGTAAGCCCAAAATAAAGTCTTTAGAAAGATCAATCGAAGGTGAAGAAGTGATGAAAAGTAGTGTGTATAAACCATTGGGATTTTTCTTGGATTTTGCTTGTTTGCATGTAATGCCTGAATCACTTACCTTTTCTATCGTTTTTCACATGTGCAGCCAGTAGAAATGTTCTTAGACCATGTCAAGTGTTTTATTAACACAAAAGTGTCCCTTTAGTCCTCCTGAATGAGACACATGGACTAGGAATTCTTGCAAAGATCATTGTGGTATGCATAATTTGTTCATTCGGAAAAGAAAGCCATCTACAAGATAAAACTTGCTAAAACCATCTTTAGAACAACGATTGTAAATCTAAAAAATTGTTCTATAAGAATAAAGATCTTTGATATGTTAAAATCCCAAAATAGTAGCATTCATTTGGATAACAAGAGTATACCTTCAGGATAATGCATAAGCTATAATGTTATCTTTCCCTTTCTTGTACTTAATCACACAAGGGAAAGATTCAATAAATTGAACCCATCGAGCATGTCGTTTACTTTACTTATCTTGACCGTTTAACCACTTTAATGATTCATGGTCTGTGTGTATGGCGAACACTTTAGGAATAAAATAATGCTGCAAACTTCGAGTACATGAGAAAGTGAAAGTAGCTCTATGTCATAGCTGGAGTAGTTCAATTGTGTGTCTTTCTATTTGTCACTAAAGTAGGTGATAGGTTACTTTTCCTGCATGAGTACCGCGCCTATGCCTATTCTCGATACATCACATTCCAACTCAAAGGTGTTAGAAAAATTCAGAAGATGAAAAATGCGTGCTAAACATAACTTACCTTTCAACAAGTTGAAAGCTTCTTGTTGTTGTGGATCCATTTGACTTCAACTCAAATTATTGATAATTTTAGTCAAAGGTGCAACAATGGTAGAGTAGTCTTTGATGAAATGTCGATAAACGCTTGCTAAACCATGAAAAGATCTTAACTCAAAGATAGAATATGGTGTGGGCCATTTTTGTATGGCTTTGATATTTTCTTCGTTTACTTGGATTTCTTTGCACTAACTATAAAGCCTATAAAGATAAGCTTATTGCTACAAAACATATACTTGTTCATGTTAGCAAATAAATGTTATCATCAGAATACTTCAAAGAAAGAACGAACATGTCTGTCATGAGATTCAAGAGAAGATGAGTAGATAAGGATATCATCAAAGTAAACAACAACATACTTACCTATGAAATCTTTCAAACTGTGATTCATTAGTCTCATGAAATTGTTAGGCGTATTTGTGAGTCCAAATGGCATGATTGGCCATTCTTATAGTTCGAACTTTGTCTTGAAAGTTGTTTTCCACTCATCACCTTATTTCATAAGGATTTATGGTAACCACGTTTCAAGTCTATCTTTGTGAATATGAATGATCCATGAAGCTCATATGACATATCATCAAGGCGTGGAATAGGGTGCCTATAGTTGATTGTTATGGGGTTCATTGGTCTACAATTTATATACATTTTGAATGTGCCATATTTCTTCGGCATGTGAATCACTGGAATGACACAAGGGCTAAGGATATCATAGATGTGGCCTTTTTGTAGCAATTCTTCTACTTTTTCTTCCAATTCCTTTGTTTCTTTGGGATTACATCGATATGCTCGACGATTTGGAATAATGGATCCCAGAATAAAATCGATTTCCTGTTCAATTCCTCTTTTTTGTGGTAAGCCATCTGGTAGATCACTTAAAACATTTGTTAATTCTTGAAAAAATAGAGAAAAACTATAGGCAAATCGGTGCGGTTAGTAGAAATTAAAAAAGTAGTGTCTTTGAACCAGATGAGGATGCAATAGTTGGTTAGAGAAAAGGTTTCTTTCAGATCTTTTGAACTCACATAAATGTTTTGAGGCACTTTTTTCTCACAAGTGGATTCACTCGCCTCCCATGGGTTATTCTTTTGGCTTTTATTGGTTGTGACCTCTTTTTGTTTTGTCTTTTTCATTGAATTCCCAACATCCTCACAAATTCTTTTTTGATCTTGCATGATGTCTTTCAGATGCATTGGTTTAAGAGTATAAGGTTTAACTTTGATGGTGAGAGAGTATTTGTTCACTTTACCATAATAAAAGACATCATTTTCATATTGACATGGTCATCGCAAAAGAATGTGAGATACTAGCATTGGAAGTATGTCACACCACACCTCATCGAAATATTTACCCATCTTCAGATTAACTGCCATTATTTCGTGACTTTCAACTCGACACTCTCAGTAATCCATTGTAAACAATATGGATTTAGATGTTTTTGACAAGACAAGTTAAGTGTATCCACCAAATAATTACTGATGACATTAACATAACTACCATTGTTAGCGATCAATTAGTATAACTTCTCCTTAATTTGACATCTTTTGTGAAATATGTTTGTTTATTGTATATCCGAGTCATCGACTGCTTGTATACTCAAATTGTGCCTCATAATCATGCAATATACGTCATATTCATCACTATTCGGGTGAGTGGGCATATCTTGTTTCAAAGCCTTGGGACAATATATTTTAGTATCTATCCAACTATTATTATCCTCTCAGATTATCATGTTTTCAAATTTGGACAATCGAGACTGATATGGCCATAACCTTTTTATTTAAAGCAAGAGGTTTTAGGTTTCTTTAGGGTTTTTGGTCATATCTTTTTTATCCAACTTACGCTTTTCATCACTCGATTTCTTATTCGCGATAGAAGATGGTGTATAAGATGAAGATGAGTTCAATAAATTACCAAAAGTAAAGGATGAAGTACCTTGGTTATTTTCCCAGAATCGTAATCTCCTTTGAAGTTGTGTTTTGATTGTGATAGATTTATTCAACGTGTCTCAAGATACTCATATCCATGTAAATCAAGAAGATCAGATTAAGTTGACAACAAATCTTGACTCCATGTTTTTCAGTCTTCAGTAATGTTTTCTCGGTTTATCAAGGATTACATCTCTTTGTAGTAGTCTTGTACAAAACTTCTTCCTTGTCAAAGTTAGTGCAGTCGTTGTTTTACTTCGCTTGTTTAGTGTGTCGGAAGAAAATGATTTGGCATGGCGCTCTTCAATTGTTCCAATGATGTAGTTCTAAATTATGTGATATTGATTTTCTGTTTGATTCTGCAACCTCCATGCGTGAGCATATAATATAAATTCCATAATGATTATTGGTACCTGTTATTCGGGTGGAAAACCGTGGTAGGAAAACATGAGATCAAATTTTCCTTTCCAATCGATGTAAACGTTCGGATCAAAATCTTCATAGAAAGATGGAATTGTAAACTTCGATTTTGAAAAAAGTTTCAACATTTAAAACCTAGGTATGCCACATCTAGGCACCATTAGATTGTTTGGTTGATTATCGTTTGGTTGTCTCGGTTGATCAATATGCGGTTGTTGTTGTAGAAGTTGTTGTCTCAAAGTGGTGTTGACTTCATCAATTTTTTTATGAAGTCTGGTCATTATAGCCAAGAGACATCAAGAGTTTGATTGATATTTTGTTCGTTAGCCATCATGAGAAACACAACACTAAAATGAAAAATTTAAAGTGGAAAAAAGAAAAAACAAGAATAACCTTACAAGTAACTCCAAGAAAGCAACACAACAAGAGGCAAGAAAGCCAAACTTGTAGTCTTTAAAACTTTCCTGTCCAAGAGTCTTTTGATGTTCGTATCAGAGTTTGATCACTAACGAAAGAAGAAAATGAGACTTAAAAGTTCCAAGAGGCCAAGAAAAGTATGACTCCAAGTGAAAGAAAATGCAAGGAAGAAGAAATATGAAAACTCTTTTAATACTACTAACACAAGGAATATAATGTGTTAGATGATGTAGAGGAACAAGGAAGAGGCAAAACAAAAGAACCTAAAGGCAATAAGAGTTAAGGGAAAAATATGGAAAAATCTCAAACCCAGAACAAAACCTAAAACGCTGGATCAACTTGAAAATGTTTTCGAGTGGGTTATCGATCTCCAAATATTATATTTTTATGCGTGCTCTTCAGTGAGTCTAGTTGTGATCTAGAAATTTTCAGCATGAAATTCCTTCTGGAAAATTCTGTAAAAAACCGACAATACAAATAGTGTGAATATACTGAACATTGTTTTGGCTGAATATTTGAATGTATAACCTTCTTTGTATGAGGTATGATCCTGTAAAAAATCATCTCTAATTTCCTGTGTTTTTTTTATGAATAACAACAAACTAAAAGGAATGAATCAAAACTAAACTAAAAAATTGAAAAAGAACCTGAAAATGATGAAACTTCGTGAACTAGCTCTGTTGGGGGTACTTCGACGATTGATGCTTGAAGAACAAGTCAAATTTTATTAATTTTCCCAATATTCATCCCAAATCTAATACCGACTGATAGAGAAGCCGAAACAGATTATGATAATGTGTCTCTTGTCGAGGAAATTAACCTATGAAGGCTTTAGAGTCGATGAAAAAATGAAAGGCTTGGATTTAGTACGTTGAAGCTGGCGGCAAGATTATAGTTTTTGGGAGACTTTTGGTTGCTCTTAGAGGTGATCCCTAAAACTTTATATGATGTATTTGGATGGATGAATACTCATTGGAAAGATGATAAAATAAGAAATAACATGGTGAAAACAGGATTGAAATCGGATGGCTAGATTAAGAGAAAAATTGAATTTAAAATTTACCTTTGTAGGTATGATACTTAACGCAAACCATAGGGTTTGTTTATGGTGGCTTGATGATGTAGATAGGATGGGATAATGGTGGTTGATGGAAGATATATAGATATATCCTATCGAACCCTCATATTAATGAAAAGGAAAACTGGATAATACAACTCTAACGAGCCCTTATAATCGCAATGAAGAGCCTAACCAAAGTGTGAAGATCTCTCTCTCAAGAAAACAAAAGAACTAAAGAGGAAGATGCTTCAAAGGGACAAGGCAATAAGCCATTGCAAAAATGAACTCTCATTGTGTTGTATATAAAAGAAAAAAATATGATTTACAATGAGAGGGAGGACCTCCTTATATAGTGTTTGAGGAGTCCTTGGTGAAAAATTATTGATGAATAAAATAACAATAAAACAACAACAAAACAATAAAAACTATCATAAATCCTTGTATGGTGGGCGACATTGAATGGTGGCCATTGATGAAGCTTTGATCCGATGGTGTAGATGAAAGATGACTTGAAAGGTCTCTTAAACTTGATGGACGGTCCAGATATTCCTTCTGGAAGATGAAGAGATAACGTGAATGATAATGGGCTTTTAATAGGCGTCTAAGCTTATGATAGGTAGTTGAAAGGGGTTTTGATAAGGTATCAGGCCTATGGAGGTGGGTTTGGCATAATGAAATTTGTAGGAGGATGATAAGCTATCAAGGGTTACATTTAATGCTTATTTCGGCATTATCCTAAATAAAATAAAAAGAGTATTATTTACTAACTCCATGAGTTATCCCAGGCTTTAGGAATATAACATTGGGTAAGTTTACAAAATGTTGGGCTCAGGGTGGTTCAAACTCAATCTTGAGCATATCTCCTTGGGTTTCACAGTTGGGCTAATAAATTACTTGGGTTATTATGATCCACATTGATGAGGGAGGAAAGGTTATTGATTCTCCCTCCTTGAATCCTTTGAACTCCATGTGCACGTGAAGGCCTTTGTTGACTAAGGTTTGGACTGTAGTTTCGAGTTGATCTTTGAGTAGTCTGGCTCGTCCTTTACTAATTGGGCCTAGAGGCAAGGTAAGTCCATATTTTGTGCGTGTGGTGCATGTATAAGTATCTTACTAACATAGTAGGAACACAATAACATAAAAATCCCTTTTATACTTATTCGATACTAATTATATTTCATACAATCGAAGTCAACCTGAACACTTCAAAATACAATTTGACGTCCTTTAATATTCATATCATTCAATAACTCACAAAATATTCCAACTTCCACAATTCAACCATTAAAATAAATTCTTTTAGAATCCATCTCAATATTTCCAAAATATTCAAAATGGTCCTTCATCATTAATCGTCCATTCAAGCTTTTAACAACTCACTCAAGCATTACACATCAACGTCAAATAATTTTCAATTTCAATCCCATTTTTTGACTCTTTGACTCTTTGTAGTTTGGTCCCCTAGTCTTTACAAGCTTTTAAATTAGTCCAAACAACATTCTAAAACTTGTAGAATCATTCATTCATCATTTCTAACATTTGTATAATTTTTGTATAAATTTCCCCTATTTTTACCCCTTAGTTCGAATACCAAATGTCATTTTGGCCATGTTTCCCAATTTGATCCAAGCATGGATTAATCGTTTAAACATCAAAACCTAACATCACATTCATCCTTCTAATTTAAGAACTGAGGGTTTTGAGCATGGAAAACATGAACAAATAGTACCAAATGAATCATAATTTTGACGGAGAACAATTTTCTATTTTATGCTTTCATAAAATCTAATAGCTTAGCTTGTAAATTGAAAATAAAATATTTCACACACCTTAAGGTGACTCACGGCTTGAAGAAAATATGAGGAAGAATGTCTTGAAAATTCCATGTTTAAATTACAAGTACTCTGTCCCTTTAATAATTAAAATGAATTAAAAATTAATTCTAACATCAAATGACCATTTTGCCCTTAAATCATATGTTTATCATCCATCCAATCGTCAAAAACACTCATCACATGGTCAAAATAAACCAACACTTTACTTACTATAAACATTTCTCTTAATCTTTCATGAAATTACGATCCTACATTTTACTCCAACGATCCCGATTTAACATTGAAAATAATCTCAAATCCAGTGGTCCATGTTAAATCCTACTAATTTAAGACATGAAAATGATATTATTGACCTTACTGTTGTGATAAATGATTGAGGAAAAGTGGCCAAGAGGGGGAGAATTGCCAAAAAAATTGTTGGAAGCCTAAGCAAGAAATAAGAAATTAACACAAGAGTTTTATTGGTTCAACATCTTTAATGAAGTCTGTGTCCACTACCTTATCTTCTCAACTAAGGATTTAAATAAGTTCACTAATTTGTTCTAGCCTTTTAGGATAAGGTGCAACCTCACACAACACTAAGACTTATACCCAAAGTCTTCATTGTTCAACCCTTCCAAAGAAGTAATCACAAATGGGAAAACTTTTAAATATCCTCAGAAAGATAAATTGTTTGCAAATTTAAGATCAAACACACACGTAAGACACTAGAATGAAAGTGCAATGAATGTAATAGTCTTCTATGTGAGAAATATGCAATGAAATAAAAATGTGGCTCCAATTGCTCTTTGATTGTTGGAATAGCCTTCTTGTATTCACTCGGCTATTTGAAGACCCCCTTATATACCCTCATTGGTTTCTATCCATCTGTGGTTGTTGGAGGGAGTTTGGAGCTATTTGAAGCATTAAATTCGTGCATTTGGAATTGTAAGAAGGACAAAATGGAATACACATTAAGGTTACCTGCACACAAAGTTTCAAAACTATGGGGAAGTTACGGAACTCTTCGAAAGAGGAATTAAAAATATGTCCGTTAAAACTAAAAGTATCGAATCTTTAAGGAAAATTTTGAAACTCTTTTGAAGTTTTGAAACTCTAAATGCTTTTGTTTCATAAAGTTTCATGACTACTTTGGAAGTTTTAAAACTCATTTTGAAGATTTAACAAACTTTAGGGGCTTAAAATTAATTTTACTAAAATTAATATATATTATGTTATATCAAAATCATTTATGTTTACCAATATCTCCCTTTTTGATATAACTAAACATTTTTGTAAAAATAATTATTGATTAAAAAAATTTCAAATTATATATCATTCAAAAGAAATTTTAATTTAACTCGCCCTTTGAGAAACACTTTAAGGCTATAAAAATTTTAATAAAAAACAAAAACTTGAATCAAAAGGGTCAATTTTTTTAATATTTTTCTCTCATTTTTGTTATATCAAAATCATTTAAATGCAAAATAAATGAGTTGATTAGATCATAATAAGTTGGAATAAGAAAAATCCAACATATGATATGTCAAAATATATCCATCATAAATATAAAAAATATCCAATATAAATTTTTATAATAATGTCATAAGAAAAGCACAAGCATAAATGACCTAAATATTAAAATCATAAAAAATGAAATCAAGAAGTCCAAATGAAATAATATCTGAAAACATCAAATGATCTTAAATATACCATGATATGCAAAATGAAAATGGAATTAATTCTCATAATCGTCAATATCATCATCATCATCCGCATGAGAAATACCACTATGCAGGAAACAAGACTCCAAAGTGCTAATATGAGCATCCATAGCATCGAAGTAGTGAAAGACATCGAAGAATCTACCAGCCATGTAGTTGTAAAGCGACTGCAAAGTGATGGGAGGACGCGAAGGAGGAGCAACAATCCCATGAGTGATATCAACTCCGAGAGCTTATTCGGGTTGATATTGTTGAATGTGAACTCATTCGTCATTGATGAATTCATACCCAGTTTTGTGAGTCGAGGTAATGTCGATGGTGCTCAAGAGAGGAATGGTGGTGTCATAGGAAATATTAACCTGATGCTTGGTATAGATGTAACTAAGAACCCAAACATAAGGTAAAGAATGTTTAGACGTTAGACCCTTAGAGACGATGTTGACAAGCTCAATAAAGATAATGAGCTAGGTGAGGATGAGTTCGAGATCGAAAATGAAAAATCCACCAATATTCTAAGTCTCTCATACGAGTGGGTTTTCCACCCGAAAGGTGAAAAAACCAAGTGAAAAGGAGGTGCAATAGACGCTCTTCAAAATTTAAAAGAGTGAGATTGTGACCTTGAAGAGGACAAATAGCGACAGGATCATCCTCGTTAAAATGATCGTCATAAGGAGTTCCTTAGTCATTGGTTATGGATTAAACGATAAGCTCAATTATGTTTCCTATGAGATAAGATTTGAAAGCAATGACTTTTTCGATTTGATGTTGAGGATGAATATTAGGATTAGGTTCTTCATGGAGAACAATGACATTACAAAATAAAACTCTAATGAGATTTGCATAGATGACATTTAGAATACGGATCAGGTCAAGCAACTCCCAAGTGGTAAAGAGTAAAAAAAAACTAAAGATAAACAGTTAAAAAGGGGAAATCTTCATCAAATTTAAGTTATGGTCGAATGGGTTTATCGAGAAAAAATTGACTGAACCTATGAGGATCCTCATCAGATTCGAAACAAAGTGACTCAAAGTAGTTGGACGATGTGGATGATTGATCGACTCCATAAAATTTGTTGGAAATTTTGGGAGCCATTTGGGATGAAAAATAGTATATAAAGATAGGAAAATCTGGTTCAGGGATTTTGCGTATTGTGAGTACTATAAAACTATACACAAATAATGTGTACAAAATCGCAAAAGTAATAAAGTGATGAGTGAGTATCGTCTCCACAGGGATTGGAAGGATATTGAGTAAAGTTTATGAACAACTCTAAAGTAATTAAGTATAGCTAATGGTATTCACAAATGATTATGCCGAGGCAAATGAAATATGTACGAGTAATAAAAGGAAATGTCATGGCAAAGGAAAATGGTAAAGATAACAAATAAATGAAATAACTTGATAATCCTAACACGGGAAACTATTTCGGGAATGATTGATGGAGAATGATTTAAGACTGCTAAAACTTATCCTCTAGCAGATTTAATATATCTAAACTCCACTTGCTCTACACGGTTTACTGAAATTGCTCCTTCTATTTGTAGTCAAAGAAACAATAACAGAATAGATTGCCACGACATCTGCTCCCACTCTCAGCTATGGCAGCCTACACTATTTACACTATTGATAAAAGCTACCCTTTTTAGTCATTGAAATCCTATCTTAGTCTCTCTCGAGTATTAAGGGATTAGGATATAGTATTCTTAGGCCGGTTCAAAGCTTGTTGAAAATACTATAGCCCATTGCTTATGAGGATCTTGTATTGTGTTTCTCTCGAATACTACAAGTATTTTTAGCTAGGTTTCTCTCGAACACCTAACCTTCATCTAAGAAATGGACATTCTCATGCCTCTTACAAGCTTAGACTATGAATTATTCATACGCAAAACAAGCAAATACAAAAGATAAACATAAACACACCATCAAAATAAAGTTAAATATCCATAAAACAACCCCACAAAATAAGGTTAGTTCATGGTGGGGCTCGAATATTCCATGAAATAAAACATAAAAGTCATTCGTGCCAAACAACCCAAATAAAATAAATGAAAGAAAACAACAAAGGGATAGAGGAAAAAGCCTTCGATGCTTGCTATCGGAGCTCCCCTCAACAACCACGAACTGCCATAGCTCACTAGCTCCTCTCGGACGCCTAGCTCACTACTCCCTCGAACTTCACCAATGGAGGAACACCAAGAAAAATAGAGGAAGAAAAACGGTGGAGAATATGATAATTTTTTGGGTTAGAAAACCTCTTTTTCTTCCACACACACTCTCTCTTTTGAGGTGTAATATATAATAAAAATATGTAGGGGTAATGATGAGGTTGTTGGGTACAAAATACCCATCATACCGCTAGAGTCACACTTTGTGCGTGAACCTTATCCTCCATGTGGCAGTGGTCACCTAGCAGGCGGTTACAACCACCATTTCACGTACAGAGCTAATTGTCCTCGTACATAATTATCTTTTTTTCGTTTTCTATGCTAGAAATGCCAAGGTATTTCAATTTTCTTCAGCAACGTATGATGTCACGGCATTCATTCCCAGCTCGCCTATTTTTCTTGTTATTTCCTGTACATCACTAAAACCATACATTTCTCCTCATATAATACCTTAATAAAATAAAATAACAAAACCACCAAAAATACAATTATATGCAGCTACATACATCTAAAATGACCTATATGTACCCTTAAACAAACAATAACTTAAGGCAAAAAGGCCTTAAAAGTATTTTTTTACGGAGTTATCACACCCCAAACTTAAGCTATTGCTTGTCCTCAAGCAATGGATAGTAATTAACACAATCAAAATGTCATGGCAATTTTCAACAATAAGACAATAGGACAAAATTAAATTTCAACCCTCAGAAAAATTGGCTTCAAAATGCTGGACATATCAAGAATTCAAGTACTTTTCCCTAGATCAAGATTCTTTATGGTTGTATGTGTGCTTAATTATATCTATACTTAACGAATTTAGGCAATTTCTAATTAAGTTCCATAGAATCATTTACTCATTCATTAAGCACATTTATACTCCCTTTTCACTTACTACACTTTTTTTCTTTTTTTCTCTCTTTTTTATGCTACTACGAAGGGAGTCAGCTCATCACACCTACCATCCCACACTCTAGGTGAAAGGGAGCATACCTTCCACCCCCAATCTAGTCAGGTAGAGTTATCACGTGACTACTTTCATTCACTCGTATGCACGTGACTGCCATTTATTAAAGAGAGTTCTAGGCAATTCCATGGCAAAGAAAGTGTCCCTCTACAGCTATGCTGAATCATTTATTCACGATTAAAAAAAATTCAGACATAAAGGAGTTCTTAAACGGTGATTTATCATTTAAACATAATACCATATTTTAATGCCAAGACTAACCAGAGTTCTTTCATAAAAACTTCCCAAGTACCGTAAGTATAAAGAACATACAAATCTTGTAAGAATAATTCACAAAGCATCAAGCCCTAGAGTCAGTTCTACCATTCTCAACTGTAATTTACATTCAATTTCTAGCCTAAAAAGTTCATCATCATCATATATCATCAAAACATTTCATCTAACTGTCCTACCTTTACTGATGCACTGGCATAACGTTATGCTAATAATATCATGCAAATCTTCTACAAAGAACACTACCTCCCCCAAACTTAAGAGAAGCATTTTCCTTAATGCTGAATAAAAACTAAGTTAAAATAGACTACATGCTATGCGATGCATTATAATGCAATGCAAGGTACCTTGTCTTCCTAATATGATGGTGGTGGAGTTGCTTTGGCAGTGCTAGTAGTACTACACCTGGTGCACTTCCTCAGTGATGTGGGGCTTACTTCAGGGTCAAAATTGGGTTCAACAGGTGGTGTGCTATGGCCTTCAGTGTTCTTAGATGCTGGGGTCTCCACATGCCCAACAGATGTCTTCAGGTATCATCTAGTCTTGCGTGGCAAAGGTTGCAACAACATTTCTATCTGGTTGGGTATCTAACTTGAGGGATCATCAGCATAGAATTATGGGTCTCCTTGAATTTTTGGGTTCAGTATGGGATTCAGGTTGAGAGTTAAGTACTTGCTCGGGCACCATACCGTGTTGACTGGGTTAGCATCCTTTGGCTTGAGTATACGATCTTGTTGAGTGACATTTAGAAATGTCATGGCATATTGGTTTGCAGCAGCCTGTGAAGTTCCCTCATCCTTGTCCTTGGCTTTGTCCCTGTTTAATCCCAATATCACGGGCAGCTTTGCATTAGTATTTCCTTTCAACCCAGATGAGATTTCATCATATTCATCCTCCAAAACACCATTCGTCCTAAAAAGAACTAATATTAAAATTAAAAATAAAGAAATAAAACAAAGAAAAATAAACAAACAATTTCTCACGACAAAACAAAACTTCTAAAACATAAATTAAAGAGGGTTGAAGGGATGCAAACTCCAAAACATCATAAATTGTTATGGCATTGCAGCAAAGTCTTTGAAGAAGTAAGGGTCATCATCCTGCATCAACCTGTTCTTGCCCTGGCTATTCAAGTACGGAAGCAAAACACCAGTAACGAGAAAATTGACAATGTCAGAATACCACGAAAATGACGTGGCAAATAATAATTTCTCATCAGGTAATTGTTTCTCCATTTTATTCCTTAGTTCTTTAACAATTTCTAGCCTATAAAAATGGGTTGCTAATTGGGGTTTAGGATGAGTAAATTCAATGAAATCCAAAGGTTTAGATTTTCTACTTGGTCTAGCTATGAGTAAGCTAGACATACCCGTCTCCTTTGAAATATCCTTAAGCTCATCTTTGTTTTCTTCATCGAGCTTCAAGTACTCACCAGTGCCTGAAAAATTATCGTTGTAGAATTCTGCAACTTCTCTTTGGTCGTCAACTTCTGCTAGTGGGGATTTTTCTTTTTCCATGGCATTATTTTACCTGCCATCATTTGGATTTACTCATTGAACCTTTAGTTTTGTTATCCAGCGAATATGAGTCCTCTTGCAATTGAAATTCTTCATGTACAATCTCATAGCTAGATTTTTCGAGTGTTTCCCCCCAAACTTAGCATCTTTGTAGATCTGGGTGCCACTCCCTAAGGTGAATGTACTAAATTGCTCCTTTCCTTTAGCCTTAGTGACTTCAGTATCACTAGGCAATCAGTCTGGTTGGTATTCTTGTAATGCCTTGGCAATTTGACCCCTCTCATTTCAAAAGCTCTCAAGGACAAATTATGACTTTGCAACCATGCCCCTTGACTTAGTAATAATTTTTCTTGACTCTTAATAGATGTATCGTGATATTTTAATAGAGCCTTTGTAATAGTCATAAAGTCTTGCATAGTGGCCTCTAGAGAACTTGTATTAAGTGAAGATGTTGTCCCCTTATTATGTCATGGCATATTCGTTTGAAAGGCTGGGGGATCATCCATATACTGTTGCTGAGCGAGATGAAAGACATTACGAGCTCCTTGATTTTCCCATGAGAAATTGGGATGTTGACTCCATCCTTGGTTGTAGGTGTTGGAGTAAGGGTTGTTATTGTATCCGTTGAAGCTTCCCACATAGTTGATGGACTTTTGATTGTTCGGGCATTCATATTAATGGTGATTGCCACGACATAATAGACATGCTGAGATAGTAACCTTTACTTCTTTCACCTCATTAGAATGTTGCATATCCTTCAACATATATTGGTGATGGTAGAGAGTTGAGCCGTACTGAATCTTTAGCTTCCAACTTGAATGTCTCAGATCCCTTCCTTCTAGTTTCAAACCTTGAAGAGGGGAATTGGTAATCATGGTTAGCAATTCGATCAAGAATGTCAAAAGCCTCTTCAGGTGAATTTTCATACAAAGTGCCATTTATGGAGGCATCTAGCATCATCCTTGTGGGTGCATTGGCTCCATTGTAGAACATCATGACTTGAGTGCAGTTGTGGAATCCATGGTTGGTACATTTATGAAGCAATTCTTTGTAATGGTCCCAAAACTCATACATTGACTCGTCATTAGCTTGATGAAAAGATGATATGCATTCCTAAGATGCCTATTCATATTGGGCGGATTATACTGTAGCAAAAAATTATTGTACAAGCCATCCCAAGATCGTATCGAGCCAGAAGGTAATCCATTGAACAATGCCCTGTCATGATCTTTCAAAGAATATGTAAATTACTTCAATTTCACCACATCTTCATGCACATCTTCTTGTCGAAATGAGTCACAAACCTCCAAAAATGCTCAAACATGTTGCCTAGCATCCTCATTAGGAGCACCACCAAACTGTCTAATCAAGTCCAACATGTCAAACATAACCAGTTTGAGCTTGAAATGGTTTGCCTGAATCTTTGGATCTACAATAGCAGGTTTTAGGCCATCCAAGGTGGGAGCTAAGTGATCTCTAATAGTTTGTGGTCGAGCTAAGTGATCTCTAATAGATTGTGGTCGAGCAACATTCTCAGTATTTGGAATTATCGTGGCATTTAGAACTGCAGGAGCATTCACCTGACTGTGAACAACATGAGCCTCATGTTCAATATGAAATAATGGTTCTTTGGGTCTTTTACGAGTCATATAACAACGTAACACCTGAAAAAGGTAAACACAAAAACAAGTAACTATGTACAAAGAGAATAAATAAAATGGTGCAACAACTAAACTCAACATCATCAATTGCCAATCCCCGACAACGGTGCCAAAAACTTGTTGCTTATTGTGACTACTATAAAATTATATGCAAATAATGTGCAAGTATACACAATCGCAAAAGTAATAAAGTGATGAGTGAGTATCGTCTCCACAGAGATTTGAAGGATATTGAGTAAAGTTTATGCACTACTCTAAAGTAAATAAGTATAGCTAATGGTATTCACAAGTGATTATATCGAGGCAAATGAAATGTATAAGAGTAACAAAAGTAAATATCATGGCAAAGGAAAATGGTAAAGATAACAAATAAATGAAATAACTTGATAATCCTCACACGGGAAACTACTTCAGGAATGATTGATTGGGAATGATTTAAGAATGCTAAAACTTATCTCTCTAGCAAACTTAGTATATCTAAACTCCACTTTCTCGACAGGGTTTACTGAAAGTGCTCCTACTATTTATAGTCAAAGGAACCTTAACATAATATATTGCCACGACATCTGCTCTCACTCTCAGCTATGCTAGCCTACACTGTTGACACTATTGATAAAATCTACCCTTTTTAGTCGTTTAAATCCTATCTTATTCACTCTCGAGTACTAAGGGATTAGGATATAGTATTCCTAGGCCGGTTCAAAGCTTGTTGAAAATACTATAGCCCATTGCTTATGAGAATCTTGTCTTGTGTTTCTCTCGAATACTACAAATATTTTTAGCTAGGTTTCTCTCGAACAGTTAACCTTCATCTAAGAATTGGACACTCTCATGCCTCTTACAAGCTTAGACGATGAAGTATTCATATGCAAAACAAGTAAATACAATAAATAAACATAATTCCACCATCAAAATAAAGTTAAATATCCATAAAACAACCCCACCAAATAAAGTAAGTTCATGGTGGGCCTCGAATATTCCTTGAAATAAAACATAAAAAACATTCGTGCTAAACAACCCAAATAAAATAAATGAAAGAAAACAACAAAGGGATGGAGGAAAAAGCCTTCGACGTACACTATTGGAGCTCCCCTCGGCCACCACAAACTGCCTTAGCTCGCTATCTCCTCTCGGACTCCTAGCTCGCCACTCCCTCGAGCTTCACTAATGGAGGAACACCAAGAAAAATGGAGGGAGAAAAACAATGGAGAATATGATAATTTTATGTGTTGGAAAACCTTTTTTTCTTCCACACACTCTCTCTCTTGTGAGGTGTAATATATAATAAACATATCTAGGGGTAATGATCATTTCACGTGCAGAGCTAGCTGTCCTCGTACATAATTATCTTTTTGACGTTTTCTGCGCTATAAATGCCAAGGTATTTCAATCTGCTTCACTAACGTATGATGTCACGACATTCATTCCCAGCTCGCCTATTTTTCTTGTTATTTCATGTACATCACTAAAACCATACATTCCTCCTCATATAACACCTTAATAAAATAAAATAACAAAACCACTAAAAATACAATTATATGCTGCTACATACATCTAAAGTGACCTATATGTACCCTTAAACAAATAATAACTTTAGTCAAAAATGCCTTAAAAGTAGTCTTTTTACGGAGTTATCATACCCCCAAACTTAAGCTATTGCTTGTCCTCAAGCAATGGATAGCAATTAACACAATCAAAATGTCATGGCAATTTTCAACAATAGGACAGTAGGACAAAATTGAATTTCAACCCACAGAAATATTGGCTTCAACATGCTGGGCATATCAATAATTCAAGTATTTTTTCCTAGATCAAGATTCTTTATGGTTATGTGTGTGCTTGATTGTATCTATACATAACGAATTTAGGTAATTTCTAATTGAGTTCCCTAGTTTTACCACGGCATTTACTCATTCATTAAGCACATTTATACTCCCTTTTCACTTACTACACTTTTTTTTTTCTTTTTTTCTCTTTTTTTACGCTGCTACGAAGGGAGTCAGCTCACCACACCTACCATCTCACGCTCTAGGTGAAAGGGAGCATACCTTCCACCCCCAAGCTAGTCAGGTAGAGTTATCCCGTGACTACTTTCATTCACTCGTATGCGCGTGACTGCCATTTATTAAAGAGAGTTCTAGGCAATGCCACGATAAAGAAAAATATCCCTCTACATCTACGTCGAAGCATTTATTCACGATTAAACAAAATTTAGACATAAGGGAGTTCTTAAACAATGATTTATTATTTAAGCATAATACCATATTTTAATTTCCGTAAATATAGAGAACATACAAATCGTGTAAGAATAATCCACAAAGCATCAAGCCCTAAAGTCAGTTCTACCATTCTCAACTGTCATTTACATTCAATTTCTAGCCTAAAAAGTTCATCATCATCATATATCATCAAAACATTTCATCTAATTGTCCTACCATTTATTGGTGCACTGGCATAACGTTATACTAATAATATCATGCAAATGTTCTACAAAGAGCACTACCTCCCCCAAACTTAAGAGAAGCATTTTCCTTAATGCTGAATAAAAACTAAGTTAAAATAGACTACATGCTATGCTATGCGATGCATTGTAATGCAATGCAAGGTACCTTGTCTTCCTAATATGATGGTGGTGGAGTTGCTCTGGCAGTGCTAGTAGTACTGCACCTGGTGCACTTTCGTAGTGATGTGGGGCTTGCGTCAGGGTCAAAATTAGGTTCAGCAGGTGGTGTGCTATGGACTTCAATGTTCTTAGATGTTGGGGTCTCCACACGCCCAACAGATGTCTTCAGGCATCATCTAGTCATACGTGGGAAAGGTTGCAGTGACATTTCTATCTGGTTGGGTATCTAACTTGAGGGATCATCAGCATAATATTATGGGTCTCCTTGACTTTTCGGGCTCAGTTTGGGATTGGGGATGAGAGTTAGGTACTTGCTCGGGCACCATACCGTGTTGATTGGGTTAGCATCCTTTGGCTTGAGTATATGATCTTGCTGAGTGACATTTGGAAATGTCATGGCATATTGGTTTGCAGCAGCCTGTGAAGTTCCCTCATCCTTATCCTTGGCTTTGTCATTGCTTAATCCTAATATCACGGGCAGCTTTACATTAATATTGCCTTTCAACCCAGGTGAGATTTCATCATATTAATCCTCCAAAACACCCTTCGTCCTAAAAAGAACTAATATTAAAATTAATAAAAAGAAATAAAACAAAGAATAATAAACAAACAAATACTCACGACAAAAAAACTTCTAAAACAAAAATTAAAGAGGGTTGAAGGGATAAAACTACAAAACATCATGAATTATTATGGCATTTTTGCCGCGTTCGATTGGGAAACCAATATAGACCAGAATGCTCCACATATATAACAATGCCACCTTCAGTGTAAGTCGATAGAACATGATTTGTAGGACCTTTGCAGTAGTCCTCTCTCCTCTTAAGTATTCTCCACATAAAGCTAATTGGTTGTGAAATGGGATCTCTTTTCGCTCCCCGTTGCTGTGGAATTTTTTAATTTCGTGGACAACAAAGTATTTGAAGAAATAGGGGTCATCATCCGGCATCAACTTTTTCTTGCACTGGCTATTCAAGTACGGAAGCAAAACACCACTAACGAGAAAATTGATAATGTCAACATACCAAAACATTAATGTTTTAACAATTTCTAGCCAAGAAAAATGGGCAGCTAATTGGGATTTAAGATGAGCAAATTCAATGAAATGCAAAGGTTCAGATTTCATACCTGGTCTAGCTATGAGTAAGCTAGGCTGACCCGTCTCCTTTGAAATATCCTGAAGCTCATCTTTGTTTTCTTCATCGAGCTTCAAGTACTCACCAGTGCATGAAAAATTGTCGTGGTAGAATTCTGCAGCTTCCCTTTGGTCGTCAACTTCTTCTAGTGAGGGTTTTTCTTTTGTCGTGGTATTATTTTGCCTGCCATCATTGGGTTTACTCATTGAACCTTCGGTTTTTTCTCCAGCGAATATAAGTCCTCTTGCAATTGAAATTCTTCATGCACAATCTCATAGCTAGGTTCTTCGAGTGTTTCCCACCAAACTTAGCATCTTTGAAGATCTAGGTGCCACTCCCTATGGTGAATGTACTAAATTGCTCCTTGCCTTTAGCTTTAGTGACTTATGTATCACTAGGCAATCTGTCTGGTTGGTATTCTTGCAATTCCTTTGCAATTTGACCCACTTGCATTTCAAAAGCTCTCAAGGACAAATTATGACTTTGCAACCATGCCCCTTAACTTAGTAATAATTTTTCTTGACTCTTAGTTTATGTGTCACGATCTTTTAATAGTACGTTTATAGTAGTCATAATGTCTTGAATAGTGTCCTCTAGAGAACTTGTATTAAGTGAAGATGTTGTCCCCTTATTATGCCATGGTATATTTGTTTGAAAGGCTGGGGGCTCATCCATATACTGCTGCTGAGCGAGATGACAGACATTACGAGCTCCTTGATTTTCCCATGAGAAATTGGGATGTTGACTCCATCCTTGGTTGTAGGTGTTGGAGTAAGGGTTATTATTGTATCCACTGAAGCTTCCCACATAGTTGATGGACTTTTGATTGTTCGAGCATTGACATTCATGGTGATTTCCACGACATAATAGACATGCTGAGCTAGCAAACTTTACTTTTTTCAACTCATTAGAATGCTGCAAATCCTTCAACATATTGGTGATGGTAGAGAGTGTAGCCCGACATTGAATCTTCAGCTTCCAACTTGAATGTCCTAGATGCCTTCCTTCTAGTTTCAAACCTTAAGGAGGGAAATTGGTAATCTTGGTTAGCAATTTGATCAAGAATGTCAAAAGCCTCTTCAGGTGATTTGTCATGCAAAGTGTCATTTGTCAGGCATCTAGCATCATCCTTGTGGGTGCATTGGCTCCATAGTAGAATATCATGACTTAAGTCCAGTCTCCATCCATGGTTGGTACATTTATGAAGTAATTTTTTGTAACGATCCCAACACTCATACATTAACTCGTCATCAGCTTGATGAAAAGATACTATGGCATTCTTAAGATGCCTATTCATATTGGGCGGATTATGCCATAGTAAAAAATATTGCACAAGTCAGCCCAAGACCGTGTCGAGCCAGAAGGTAATCCATTGAGCCATGCCCTGGCATGATCTTTCAAAGAATATGGAAATAACTTCAATTTCAGCACATCTTCATGCACATCTTCTTGTCAAAAGGAGTCACAAACCTCAAAAAATGCTCAAACATGTTGCCTTGCATCCTAGGAGTACCACCAAACTGTCTAATCAAGTCCAACAAGTCAAACATAACTAGTTTGAGCTTAAAATGGTTTGCCTGAATCTTTGGAGCTACAATAGCAGGTTTTAGGTCATCCAAGGTGGGAGCTAAATGATCTCTAATAGTTTATGGTCGAGCAGCATTTGTAGCATTTGGAATTGTCATGGCATTTAGAACTGCAGGAGCCTTCACCTTATTGTGAACAACATGAGCCTCAGGTTCAATATGAAATAATGGTACTTTGGGTCTTTTACGGGTCATATAACAACGTAACACCTGAAAAAGGTAAACACAAAAACAAGTAACTATGTACAAAGAGAAGAAATAAAATGGTGCAACAATTGAACTCAACATCATCAATTGGCAATCCCCAATAACGGCGCAAAAAACTTGTTGCGTATTGTGACTACTATAAAATTATACGCAAATAATTGGCAAGTATACACAATCAGAAAAGTAATAAAGTGATGAGTGAGTATCGTCTCCATAGGGATTTGAAGGATATTGAGTAGAGTTTATGCACAACTCTAAAGTAATTAAGTATAACTAATGGTATTCACAAATGATTATGCCGAGGCAAATGAAATGTGTAAGAGTAACAAAAGGAAATATCATGGCAAAGGAAAATGGTAAAGATAACAAATAAATGAAATAACTTGATAATCCTCACACGGGAAACTACTTCGGGAATGATTGATTGGGAATGATTTAAGAATGCTAAAACTTATCTCTCTAGCAGATTTAGTATATCTAAACTCCACTTTCTCGACAGGGTTTACTGAAAGTGCTCCTACTATTTATAGTCAAAGGAACCTTAACAGAATATATTGCCACGACATCTGCTCTCACTCTCAGTTATGCTAGCCTACACTATTGACACTATTGATAAAATCTACCCTTTTTAGTCGTTGAAATCCTATCTTAGTCACTCTCGAGTACTAAGGGATTAGGATATAGTATTCCTAGGCCGGTTCAAAGCTTGTTGAAAATATTATAGCCATTGCTTCTGAGGATCTTGTCTTGTGTTTCTCTCGAATTCTACAAGTATTTTTAGGTAGGTTTCTCTCGAAAACCTAGCCTTTATCTAAGAAATGGACACTCTCATGGCTCTTACAAGCTTAGACGATGAAGTATTCATAAGTAAAACAAGCAAATACAAAAGATAAACATAAATCCACCATCAAAATAAAGTTAAAAATCCATAAAAGAACCCCACCAAATAAGGTTAGTTCATGGTGGGCCTCGAATATTCCATGAAATAAAACATAAAAATCATTAGTACCAAACAACCCAAATAAAATAAAACAACAAATGGATGGAGGAAAAAGCCTTCGACGCGCACTATCGAAGCTCCCCTCGGCCACCAGGAACTGCCTTAGCTCGCTATCTCCTCTCGGACACTTAGCTCGTCAGTCCCTCGAGCTTCACCAATGGAGGAACACCAAGAAAAATGGAGGAAGAAAAACGGTGGAGAAGATGATAATTTTCTGGGTTGGAAAACCTCTTTTTCTTGAACACACACTCTTTCTTGTGAGGTGTAATATATAATAAAAATATATAGGGGTAATGATGAGGTTGTTGGGTGCAAAATACCCCTCATACCCCTAGAGTCACACCTTATGCGTGAACCTTATCCTCCAGGTGGCAGTCGTCCCTCAGCAGGCGGTTACAACCATCATTTCACGTGCAGAGCCAGCTGTCCTCATACAGAAATATCTTTTTGTCGTTTTCTGAACCAGAAATGCCAAGGCATTTCAATCTGCTTCATCAACGTGTGATGTCACGACATTCCTTCCCTGCTCACCTATTTTTCTTGTTATTTCCTGCACATCACTAAAAACCATACCTTCCTCCTCATATAAAATAAAATAACTCAGCCACCAAAAATGCAATTATATGCAGATACATACATCTAAAATGACCTATATGTACCCTTAAACAAACAATAACTTAAGTCAAAAAGGCCTTAAAAGTAGTCTTTTTACGGAGTTATCAGGGATTTTATCGAACACGTGGTGAGTAACCCTAAACTTGAGTCCTTAAAAGAATATTTCAAAACCCCCAATAAAATTAAAATCTAAAAATATAACGAATGAGACTTGAAATCTTCAGACAATAAAAGTTGAAAAATATTTGTGCAAGTGGAATAAACTTGAAATAGGGTGTCAAACAGAATTAAATCAATAAAGTATTAAAATTTTTGGGTGTTAGGGTTTGAGCGAAATTTAACGTCTTAAAGACAAATGAGAAGCAAGGAATACAATCAGTGATGATTGAAGTGAATGGCGACAACTAGAGGCCTAAACAGAGAACAAAGAAAATAGAAGAGTTTTAGTGAGGGTTTTAGGAGGACTTCAGACGGCTAAGTGATAGGGTAAGTGAAGAGTTTCGAAAAATAGGTTTAAAACCTATTTTAAAACGGGGTTGCGCGACAACTTTCGAAACTTGTCTAGGATTTTTGATACTTTGGGAATTGTTTTGAAATTTTATGTAGGGTTTCGATACTTTAAAACACATTGTTTTGGTAGTTTCAAAACTCTATAGGAGTATCGATACTTTATGCAAAATTTCAAAACTTTATAGATAGTTTCGAAACAAACGATGTACAAAATGCAATTTTACTAATTTAAAGTCCTAAAATCACCCAAAATATAATTCTAACATGAATGGAAGCAGTGAAAGACTAGAATGCATATTATAATAAGATTGAAATTTTATGGAAAACATTACGCACTATTTCTATATGTATTAACACATAGAATCACGTTTTTGCATGGATAATCAAATTTAAAGATGCAAAAACAAGTCTAAAGGTCATGAAATGAAATACATATCTCTCCCTTAGTTTTTGCATTGGATAACCAAGAACAATTATTCAAGCATGTATAAGAACCAATTTGAAGCCAAAAATTCTTTTAAAAATATAAAAATTAAAAAAATTTGAACTATGTTTTAGGAAATGCTAGTAAGTCATAACTCTCTCCTAAGTTTCCAAAATATTTTTTTATCTAACGGCTTGGTAAAAATATCAGCTATTTGATGCAAAGTATCAACATATTCTAGAACTACATCTTCCTTAAGGATATGATCCCTAATGAAATAATGCCTAATTTCAATGTGTTTAGTTCTAAAGTGTTGGATGTGATTCATAGTGAGCCAAATCGCACTAATATTGTCACACTTAATTGAAACTGTACCAACATCAATTCCATAATATGAAAGTTATTGTTTCATCTATAAAACTTGTACACAACAAGTTTCGGTCTAAATGTATACTACCACAGTGGTTGATAATGCAACACTAATTTGTTTCTTAGAAAACCATGAAATTAGCATATTTCCTAGGAATTGACATGTACCGGAGGTGCTTTTTGTATCCAATTTGCAACCTCCAAAATTCGTATCCAATAAGGCATGCAAGTTAAAGTTTTAATCTCTAGGACACCAAAGTCCTAAACTAGGAGTGTCTCTAAGGTATCTAAACATTATCATAATGACATGTGAATGTGATTCCTTACGACATGGTTGCTATTTAGAACACAAGAAAACACTAAACATTATATTCAGTCCACTTGCAGTAAGATAAATTAAAGAACAAATCACTGACCTATATAATTTAACATCTGCATATTTGTCTTCTCATATTTGTCAAGCTTTATTGAAGTGCTAATGGGAGTGGCTTGAGGTTTATTACAAGTCATTTTCAACTAATGTCCATACTTTGCTTCTCTCAAATTGATTTAACTCTTATTGCATAGCCATAATCTAATGATCATTATTTAATGCTTCTTTGACATTACTACGCTCTATGCATGCGACAAATACAATATAATTACAAATATTCTTAAGAAAAGATCTAGTTGTTGCCCCTTTGGACGGATCACCCAAAATTTCACCATTTTTTGACATAGTTGTACTCCCTCGGGCATGAGATATCCATTTCCTCTAGAGTTAGATTCTTGAGGGCATATTGAGTTTCCTTATTCTTTATTTCTTTCAATGATGATTCACAAAGTTCTTTTGAATGTCGGATACCTACATCATCATCAACACAAGAATCTTTCCTCGAAAGTGGATCTTAATAATTTTCTAACTCATATTCTCCATTTGTTTATCTTGATAATCCATAATACCTAATAACATTGTAATTTAAATAGAAAAATAAACGTATTAAATTAGTGTTATAATGGTCTTCAACATGATTTCTATAATCAAAATATATAACTACAAATATTAATGTCAAATTAGAAACATAATTAGAGTGAACAATACCAAACGTGAAGTATGAGCACTAGTCCTAGCCTCTAGCAGAATACGAGAAAAATTGAAATCGCAGTGAGGGAGCATTTTATCAATCAAAGATAATACTGGAAACTTGCAAAATCGGTTTTGAATATTATCCCGTCTTATGTGTTGCAAACCTCTCATCTTCCCGAGAGTATTTATTTGTGTGGAGATTGAAAAGTTAACCTGAAACTTTATTTGGGGACATTCGGATACGAAAAAAAGGGTTAATTTGGTGAATTGGGGACAAGTTTGCCAACCTATTTCTCAATGAGTATTAGGGATTCGGAAAATGGTGGAACAGAATGAGGTTTTCCTGATGAAACTCGCCTTTTGCATTAGTTCCAATAAAAACCAACTTCGGGTAAAAGTTCTCCGGTCTAAGTATACCATGCCGATCAGTCTCCAACAGAATGGTTGCTCTCATACTTGGCGTGGAATTGCGGCAGTTTGGCCTGAAGTTTGGCAAAGTATTATATGGAATTTAGGTAGTGGGATGATGGTGGATTTCTGGAATGATGAGTGGGTCGATGATTTCGGACTTTTAATTGAGTATTGTGAAGGTAATCGACCATGTCTTGATGCTTTTGTATCGGTAAATTCAATGGTGCGCGGTGATAGGGATTGGAAAATGAATGAAATAAAACAGTTTTTTTCCGAGTCATATTCTCCTATATATTGCTGAAATTAAGGCCCTTTTGCCTTTAGGAGGAGAAGAACGCCCTGGGTGGAAGTTGGAGAAGAACCGCAGATTCAACACAGCTAGTGCCTATAACTACAGGATTGAGAAACTCAATAATACAGATCATGATTTGTGGAAATGATTCGCATGCTATAGGGGTCTTCCTCGAATTTAATGCTCTTGTGGCTTTTTTGTAATAACAGATTGCTAACAAATGCGGAGCGAGTTTGTCGCCATCTTTCAGATACCATGTCGTGTGAGATATGTGGTCATGTAATTGAAGATATCTCGCGTATTTTTAGAGGTTGTGTCGAAGCAGTCTCGGCCTTGTCAGAACTAATCAAACATGCCCTGCTTGATGAATTTTCCAGATGGATATTATTGAATGGGTTAAACTAAACCTAACAAATCCAATGCGCTTTCCAATCAAGGAAGAGAATTGGGATATTCTGTTTGGCTCCATCCTCTGGAACCTTTGGACGAGTAGAAACAAAGCTATTTTAAAGCCAGAATGTGTTGAAGGTGAGAGCATAGTTCGAAGGGGAATTTGCTTAATGAGGGAAGCTGTGCATGCTTTAGATCAGGCTAGATTGTATTGGACTCAATCTCCTGGTCTTTGAAGGAAGAATGTTCATTGGAAACCACCACCGGAGGGATAGGTGAAAATTAATGCTGACGGAACACGAAATCCGTGTACGGGACTATCAGTGTGGGGGTGTGATTCGAAATTCAAATGGTGATTGGATTATCGGTTTTTCGAAGTCACTCGGTCGTTGCTCGATTCTGGATACTGAATTACGAGGCATATATGAAAGCCTGCAACTGGCTTGGGAGATTGGTGTTCTCGGCATTATAGTTGAAACGGACTGCAAATAAGCTTTTAATCTTCTCCAACAACGTGAAGCAATGGAAGGTGGCTCTCATATAATTCCTCAGCTCTCATGGACGATTTGGTACAGGATGTATCGGCTTCATATTAAAATAAAAAGACCAAATAAGTTACTAATTTAAAAAGTATCATAATTAAAATATTTTTATTATTATCTGCATACATGATCATAAAAAACATAAGACCAAATTTATATTATGACATTAATTAATTTTATTGTGATTATATGATAATATAAAAATTAAAAAATTTCTTATAATTAATATTAAAAATAATTATAAAATATAAAATAGTTAAATCAATCTTGACATAATATAATAATAAAAATAACTTTTTATACTTGTTATTAATAACAATAATAAAAATTATGGGATTCGATATGCTGAAGAGGTGATACTATATGAAATAAATTTAAGTATAATGTCAAATAGCAAAGTATGCACGTGTTTTTAAAGATTTTGAAACAAATAATTACTACTTTAACTATCATTTCTTTGTCAACAATCTAATTGAATTAATAATATAATTAAAGCTTTACATTAAGACATAAGACATATAACAATATTCTATTTATAGATCGATACTCTCATAACACCACACCATTCCTATGCAATGATACAATAAAATTCATTCTAAGCTTTACCTTTATCTTTTTCTTTTAGCTTTTAAATAGAACTCTGTTACATAGTTAACGTTTTCTACAAATACTAGGCATAGTTCAGGTACTACTAACATTCTTAACACACACATATATATATATGTATATATATGCAGATATTGGACATATCTGGTCATGGCTTATGCCTTTACTTTTTGGATGTTCTATGCACTGCCCGTACCAAATTACGGTAAGCATAATTCAACTATTGAGTTAAAAAATTTATTTTACATGCCCTCCTATGCCTAGAAGAGATAAATTATTTATTTATTATTCAGTTTTTGTTTTGGTCACTCAATTATTATTTATTTTAAATCATACTTCATGTTACATTTTGATTTTGTTTTGGTCGCTAGTCTTTAAAAGATTAGCGATGATATTAACATATCATTATAAGACAATGCCATGACGTGATTGAAAATAATTAAAACAAAAATCATATTAACATCATTCTTTACTTTTTTTAACGGTAGGTTATCAAAATAGAACCAAATCGTAAGGTTGACTATGATTTTGGAAAATGCAATTCTTAACTTTTTAAAGGTACGTGGTCAAAATGGAACCAAATCATAAGGTTGATTATTATTTTGAAAAAAAAATAATTGTTAAGTGACCAAAATATAAATTATGTATTATGTGGAGTGACCAAATAGTTAATTTACACTAAATAAAAAATATGTGTGAATTATGTTAAGAAAATTATATTAATCCAATTAATATACATTTTCTAGATTTAATCCATATATATATATATATATATATTTATTATAATTTGAAATTAAGACCATATATGAATTATTTTGGATAAAAAATTTATTAAGTTTATATTGGCCGGTCCTACGAAATTTTTCTAGATTCTCCACTGTGCATGGCCCAAGCAATTATTAAGTTCAAAAGTAAAAACGGATGTCATATGGTATGTCTTGTTAGATTATGCCCAAATATCAATCATATAATGATTGTAATGATACATTTTATTTACCGATTTTATTGAATAAAGGCATTGCTGTTATTATTTTCAGTTATATATATGTGTTTAACATAAACTGGGAGATAATAAAGTTCATATAATAACATAATTGTTATTGTTAAAAGATCCCTAGTCAAGTATTATTATGGACATGGACAATAATAATACACTTAAGACTAACATGTTATTGATTGATGACAATGAGTTGTCATTGACATAGAGATGTCAAAATTGATACATGATTATATTGTTAGAGAACTATGTATTGGATTGACCCACCATGAGCATATGTCTTGGATTATTACGTGATAGTCATAACATTGATCATGGTGATGACTATATGTATGATCCTCAGACTTGAAATCAATGCTATCCTAACAAATATTCACTACAAGAAAATATATCTTTAATGACACACGAACGATGACACACGCTAATTTATGACTTACAAAAAATGTGTGTCATAAAAAAAATGTCATGTTTTTTTTAAAATCTGAACAATTTATTACTTACAATAATTTGTGTCATATTTAATAGTCATAATCCAAAAAAATTACAAAAACACGGAGTACACTTTTAATTGTGTGTCATCTGTAAAAGTGGTCTTTTAATTTCCCCCATTATTTTCATCATTTCCCGCTTCTAGTCCTAGCCTCCTCGATAATCAGTTCACACACGCATATGCTTCCCCCCTTTTTCTCTTTTTCCCTCCTACACTTGCTCATTCATTTTATTGATTGAATCCCAGTAAGCTTTCCTTCCTTGCTTCCTTCCAAAGTTTATTCATTTTCTTTTTTTTTGAACATTTATGGGGTTTAACTGAAATTTTGTTCTCCTTTCTTTTATGGAGATATGATTTATGGGTTTTGCTTGTGTTTGTGGCAGTTTTAATGGGTCTTATAATGGGTCAATCTCCATTTCTTATCTTCTACTACACGAATGTTTATATAATTGTTCCCTTTGGAATCGAAGTTTGATTCTTTTTTCGTAATGCTAAAAATCTGGATTTGAGTTGAGTTTTTGACGCAGGTCTGTTGATTTTTTTCATTAGAGTCACGAAGTAGCTGTCATTTTCATGATTCTCATTGTTTCAATTCAATGAAAAAAGCATTGTTTCTTGCTTTTACTGTTTTTTCATGGAAAATTCCTTTTCATTGCCTGGCTGTCAATCAACTGGTTACATGGTCGGCAGTTGGCATCATTTAGCATAATCGTTGCCTTTCTTTTTTTCATACGCCCACAATGAATAAGCTTCTAAACCATTTCTTGAGAAGTTTTCATTGAGGGGAAGGTATTCTTATTATCCTGACGTCCCATTTCTTGTGTCGAACAGAATGAACCCACATATTTTGAGTCACTCAACTCCGGGCTCAGTTAATTAGTGAATGTCTCATGTATTATGTCTTTATTGAGTTTTGAAATTTGTTTTCTAATTACTCTGCGAATGTTTACTGGCTTGAAGGTCATACACCACTTTCGTGGGTAATGAGGGTTCAGATTGCACTCAATGCTGCTAGAGGCCTGGAGTACATCCATGAGCACACTAAAGCTCATTACGTTCATCGAGATACCAAGTCGAGCAACATTTTGCTCGATAGTTCTTTCAAGGCGAAGGTTCTAATTACGTTAAATGTTGTTGCTTCTTTTTTTAAGTGTGTTTGAGAACATTTTACTGACTTTTATTCTCAGATTAGATTTCAGATTTTGTATTGTCGAAGCTTGTTGGAAAAACACATGAAGAAGTAACAACAACAAAAGTTGTTGGTACATTTGGTTATTTGGCACCAGAGTAAGTAATGTTATTGTTCTCTGTCACTCTGCTTCTTCAATTTTCTTGAAGTACTCACATTAAGTACATGTTTCTGGAGCATATTGCGATTAAGAGTAAGGGGATACGACCTTCCAGAGACTCGTATCGAGCACTCGATATCCAAATCGAGTAATACAGATATTGATAGTTTGCTTCTCTTTTGCTAAATGCTATTGTAAACTCTTTTAACTGTCCCATTTGGTTTTCTTATATATATTTGAGCAATGGACTTGCATCGTCGAAAAGCGACGTGTATGCATTTGGTGTTGTGCTGTTTGAGATCATATCTGGAAAGGAGGCCATCATACGAACTGAAGGCACCACGACAAAGAATATTGAGAGACGTTCACTGGCATCCATTGTGAGTTCCATTGTAGCGCAATCTAAGATGTTAGATGTTCCTCCATCTTGTCTTGTACATTCTAGTACCCTTTTATACTGCAATTTTGTAGATGTTAGCAACTCTTCGAAACACACCAGACTCAGTAAGCATGTCGAACATGGATTATATCGATCCAAACATGTTGGATCTTTTTCCTCATGATTGTGTCTTCAAGGTAAATATCATTTCCATATTATACCTGAAAAGGCTAGAAAATGAGTAGATAGGACTCAAATTGGTGTTCTGGTTCGGAATCGATTTGCTTATTAGGTGGCTATGCTGGAAAAGCAATGTGTGGATGAGGATCTGATTGTACGACCTGACATGAAAGAAATAGTGATAAACATGTCACAGATCCTTTTGTCATCAGTTGAGTGGGAAGCGACGCTGGCCGGGAACAACCAGGTATTTAGTGGTTTGGTCCAAGGAAGATAGTTAGAGTTGTGCTAAATGATACTCCAGGGGAGACAAAACAGTAATATATCAGAATGTTGGCATTTGGACAACATTCTTTTTGATGTAATATATCTGTATGTTTGCTTGTCAATCTAAGGGATCCACAACGACCCATATGCAAGGTACTCAATCTGTTAAAGACAAACACCGTTCTTGTAGGAATTATGATTTCAAGGTGTCTCACGTGATATTATAAACCATAAATGACCAGAAAGAAAAATTCTTAGTTCTGGTTAACCCCAAAATTATTAGTATGTCTCTGAAAGGTTTTCGTTGGCTCTTAACTTGAAGTATGGCTACTGCGTGTTGTTTCTGCAGATCGGAGATTTTGGATTATCAAGAATCAAACGCAATACTCTAGTTTCTGGAGGTGTGCGAGGAACTTGCCATGGATGGTGCCAGAACTTCTAAATGGTAGCAGCACCAAGGTTTTTGAAAAGGTCAGTAAAGCCATATTCAAGTATATATGTCTTGCCACTGGGAAGGGAAAAATGAGTACACGTTAAAGCCAAATTTATGAATATTTAATTTGACAGGTTGATGTATTCTCGTATGGAATTTCAATGTGGGAAATCTTGACTAGAGATGAGCCATATGCTGATATGCATTGCGGTGCCATCATTGGTAAGATTTTGATTTACCAATATGCTAATAGCCCTGATTAGTGATTATGAATGGAAAATATACATGCATGGAAAAGTCATTGATGATCAATCAAATGTTGTTTCATTGAAGATGAAGATCACAAAAGGTTTATGTGAGTTTTAGGGTATAAGACTACATTTGCTCTTGCTCTGTAATAATATAAAACAACATCCCAAACAACTCGTGTATAAATTGAAGCCATATCAAAAACTGCATATAGTTAACCATCTTTCCTTTCCAGTTTTTCACTCTGTCTGAAAGCTAAATAAAAACCTTCTGTTTGATTACTGAATTATGATTGCAGGAGGGATCGTGAAGAACATGCTTCGACCTCCTATTCCAGAATGTTGCCATCCTGATTGGAGGAAGCTAATGGAACAGTGCTGGTCTCATGATCCTGAATCCAGGCCATCATTTACTGAGATAACAAATAGGCTGTGATCCATGTCCATGTTGCTTAAGCCGAAGGGAGCTACTAATCAGGCGAAACCAACAAACTTGAAGTGTTGGTCAATAAGAATGTAAGCAAACTTTTCTAATACACATCTGTCATATCATACATACACATTAGTTATACAACTATCATATGGACTTGAAGTAGGATGTTATTCTAAACAAATTAATGCAAGTACTTGTTAGCAAGACTGAAAACTGTGAATTCGTGCCATGATAATGTATATAATTTATATGGGAAGTTTTACTAATTAAATGTGTAAAATTTATTTTTTACATATGCTTCAAAGAATGCATATCTAAAATTGGTCATTTTAGTACTCTTTGATAGTTATATACTTCACTTTAAATAAGTATAAATTATATACTTATTTCATATTTTTTTACTTAGGTTGGCGATGGGAAGGAAGAATACACGGATGATGACATTGATGATATTCGCAAAGAATTGGTATCTTATGTGGCAAACTTTATTATGCCATGATATTTTGTATCGACATATGATTACAATATTTTTGATAACTTAATGTGAATATATTGTATGCAAATGGATTGTTTATATATAATATGATATATATATTTAGTATTATGAGGCATTAAATGTGATTTAGTTTGATTATTTGTCAATCTACAATATATATATATATATATATATATATATATATATAATTTACGAAATACAATCACGACACATGAATGTGTCATCCTTTTTAATGACGTGTTCTTCAATGACACACAATGTAAGTCATAAATTTATGACACACAAGTGTGTGTCATCTTCATTTATGACGGAGGCTTCAATGACGCTCAATGCGCGTCATAAATGTATGTCATAAATGCGTGTCATAAATGCGCGTCATAGATTTATGACACACAATTGCGTGTCATCTGAGATTTATGTTGGTGGCTTCAATGACGCGTATTTGTGTGTCATCTGCACCCATAAATGACGTGCAATGAGCGTCATTAAAGGGGTTTTTTCTAGTAGTGATTGTTGTATGTTTTGATGCAGTTAAGCATGCTCCGTAATTTTGTTTCTCTATAAAGACTGTTATTGAATATATCTTGATATATGTAGTGGGTGTGTATGATTAAGATAGGATTTGTCCGTCCTACATGATAGGAAATATATCACAGGTCACTTGATTGAGTGAGACTAGAAATGCATGGCCATGCTTGAATAAGTTGATATGATATGTCACAAATTATTCGTTAATTAAAGTCTACTCTAGATATCAAGAAACAATAGGTGGGCTATACAAGTGTGAGTATTCCAAGACTTGTGCCTATTCTAGATATAAATGACAAAAGGATGTAATACATAAAAGAGTTAATCACGAAGATGATATGTCGAATCATATTTTCTTGTAACTTAGGTGACAATGATATATTGATATATGTCACTCATTGTATGTAATATTAGAATTGTTCTAATAATTATTGCTAACGTTAAAAGAACCTACAGGGTCACACCCTAGAATTGAAACGAGAAAAGATGTACAATATATTGTACGTTACTAAAATATGTCTAGAGTTAATATATGTATATTTGATATACATATATTTTAATTATCCTAAATATTTAATTTAAATTAATTAAATAAGGATTTAATTAATTTGAAATAATAAAATCCCTAATATGTTAACGTAACTTGGATATAAAAGGAGATGTAAGGTCTAGCAGCCGTTTTACACATTACCTTCAGCCGATTTGCTCAAAATAGGTTTAGGAAAAGTAAATATTGCTCTCAATCGGGTGAGCTGAGTAGAGGCCGAGACGTGGTTTCATGGAGGCTTACGATTCAAACCAATCGGCACAACCATTAGCCGTTGCTGTCCTTATTGTTTTTCAAGGAACCCGTTGTAAGTATTTGCATCATTTCCTCCCGATTTCAGTTTATCATACCTGGATCACTGGTGAGACCGTCAAATTTTTTATTTTTGCTTTACCATGGAGTGAGCCGATGGTCTCTAAAGTGGTATCAGAGCCACTTGTACGATCCGAATTCGGCATAAATTCTTGGTTGATGCGATATGTATGAGATGAATGTTCTAGTTTTATCATTTTTTAACGAATATGTATGATATTATTGTTTGATTCGATAACCACAACAATTAATATGTTAATTTGTTAATCTATTTTTTACAATTTGTATGTTGCTGCAAGGATTTTACGAAATCCATATGTCTATTGTTGATATGATGATCCATGGGTGTGCGATAGTAGATCGCGTTTAGTAGTGGGACAATGGTTGTTCCGATGCAGAAAACCTTCGGGATTGAAAATCCAAAAAACAGGATTCTGTTGATAACCATTATCAAATCGTGAGGTTTTTCTATAGAAACAAAGGTACTATTTAAAAAAAATCCCACCGACCGTTGCGGTACGGTCGATGCTCGTTAGGGGCTTCCCCCCAGACTCGCAAAGGGTTTCACCCCTTGACCCTTCATGAGAAGTATAGATTATAGGTCAATATTAGTATTTTTTAATAAAGGTATTAGATACCTATTGTGGTTCTCATATTTATACTTTTGTACAAGGACTGCAAAAGAGAATGAATTTGGCTAAAGGAGACGTGGACCTACGAGTAGGAAATGGAGCAAGAGTTGTTGTATTAGCTATTGGGACATATGTTTTATATTTGCCTATTGGACTTGATTTAAATTTAGAGGATTGTTCTTTTGTGCCTAGTTTGACTAAGAACATTATTTCTATCTCTTTTATGGACAAGATTGATTTTGAGATTATTATTAAGAATAATTGTTGTTTTTTTCATCTCGATAATATTTTTATGGTTCCACACAATTGGTTAATGGTCTCTATATTTTGGATCAAGAAAACACCATTTCTAACATAAATACTAAAAGATCAAAAATAAATGACTCTAATCAAGCTTATCTTTGGCATTGTCGTTTAAGCCATATAAGTGAGAAACACATATCAAAACTCCATAAAGATGGATTCTTAGATTCATTTGATTTCAACAATATGATGTATGTGAATCTTGCTTGTTAGGAAAAATGACTAAAGCTCATTTTAATAGTAAAGGTGAGGGAGCAAGTGATTTATTGGGGTTAATACATAGTGATGTATGTGGACTGATGAATACGCAAGCCAGAGGTGGATTCCATTACTTCATTACTTTCACCGATGACTTTAGTCGGTATGGGTATATTTATCTTATGAGCCATAAATCTAAAGCCCTTGAAAAGTTTAAGGAATTTAAAAATGAAGTACATAATCAACTAGGCAAGGGTATTAAGGCACTTCAATCAGATCGAGGTGGAGAATACATAAGCATAGAGTTTAATGAACTCCTAAAAGAATGTGGGATTATCTCACACCTTACACCACCTAGTACACCACAGTGGAATGGATTTTCTGAAAGAAGGAATCAAACAATGTTAGACATGGTTCGATCGATGATGAGTCATAGTGATCTTCCAACTTTGCTTTGGGGAGATGCAGTTGAAACAACCGATTTCACTCTAAATCGTGTTCCATCTAAATCGATTCAAAAGAACCATACGAGATATGGACTGAGAAGCATCCTAATATGTCTTTTATGAAAATTTGGGGTTGTGAAACTTATGTAAAACATCATATGTCCACAAATCTTAAACCTAAAACTCATAAGTGTATATTTGTTGGATATCCTAAAGAAACTAAGGGATATTATTTCTTCAACCCTAATGAAAACAGAGTGTTTGTTGCTCGAACGAGAGTTTTTATCGAAAGATAATTTCTCTCAAAGAAAGAAAAAGGTAGAAATATTGAACTTGAAGAAGTTCTAGAACAACAAATCAATGAACCTAAAGCTGAGCATGTTTCACAAGTTGTTGAGGAACAATCAACATATTTAGAAACACAACCACTGCGTAGATCCATAAGAGAACACCATGCACCTGAGAGATTTGGATTTCTTGTTACCACGCATGAAGATGTTCTTCTTATGGATCAAGATGAACTAGGACTTATCAAGAGGCAGTGTCTAGCCCAGACTCTGAGAAATGGCTTGAAGCCATGAGATTTGAGATGAATTCCATGTCAGTATAACCAAGTGTGGACTTTGGTTGAACTACCTGGTGGGGTCAAACCTGTAGGGTGTAAATGGGTTTTCAATAAGAAAACTGACATGGATGGTAATATACAAATATACAAATGGCGATTAGTTAGCTAAAGGTTTTCAACAAGTTCATGGTGTAGACTATGACGAAGCATTCTCCCTTGCAACTAAGATTAAGTCCATCCGGATCTTGCTCGCAATTACTACATTCCGTGATTATGAAATCTGGTAAATGGATTTCGAAACCACTTTCCTTAATGGAAAACTCGAAGAGGATGTGTATATGACACAACTGGAATGTTTTGTCGCTTTAGGAAGTGCTCGAAAGGTTGGTATGCTACATAGGTCTATTTATGAACTAAAGCAAGCTTCTCGAAGGTAGAATATTCGTTTCAATGATGCAGTCAAAGAATTTGATTTTATCATAAATGAAGATGATCCTTGTGTTTATAAGAAGGCTAGTGGGAGTATTGTTTATTTCCTAATCTTGTATGTTGATGACATACTCATCATAGGAAATGATATACATACTTTACAATCTGTTAAGACTTGGTTAGGTAGTTGTTTTTCTATGAAAGATTTGGGTGAGGCAGCGTATATCTTAGGAGTTAAGGTATGTAGAGATATATAAAAACAACTTTTATGTATGAGTCAAAGCACATATATAGACAAAGTACTGAAAAGGTTCAGGATGGAAGAATCCAAAAAAGGATTTTTGCCTATAAGACATGGCATTTCTCTTTTGAAGGAAATGTGCCCTTCAACTCTGCAAGAAAGACAATGGATGAATAAGATTCCATAGGATTCAGCTATTGGTTCTATCATATATTCCATGATATGTACTCGACCAGATGTATCACATGCTTTAAGCATGACAAGTCGTATCAGGTAAACCCTGATGAAAATCACTAGGTTACGGTTAAAAATATCCTTAAGTACTTAAGAAGAACTAATGATACATTTCTTGTATATGGAGGTGAGGAAGAGCTTAGTGTAAAAGGTTATACTGATGCCAGCTTCCAAACTGACAAGGATAACTCACGATCACAATCAGGTTTGGTGTTTTGTCTTAATGGTGGTGTTGTGAGTTGGAAATGTTCGAAGCAAGACACAGTAGCTAATTCTACAACAAAGGTTGAATACATTGCAGCCAGTGAATCAGCAAAAGAGGTTCTTTGGATCAAGAAGTTCATATCTGAACTAGGGGTTGTTCCTAGTATATCAAAAGTTATAGAACTCCATTGTGACAATAATGGAGCCATTGCACAAGCAAAGGAACCCTGATCTCATCAACGGTCCAAACATATTCTTAGGCGCTTTCATCTTATTCGAGAGATTATAGATCGAGGAGATGTGGAAATATGAAGAGTACACACGAATGACAACATTTTCGATCCTTTGATGAAGCCTCTTACACAATAGAGGCATGATCGTCACACTAAGTCACTCGGTATTAGATATATGAGTGATTGGTCTTAGTGCTAGTGGGAGATTGTTAGAGTATGCCTAAATACCAATCATATGATGATTGTAATGATACATTTTATTTACCGATTTTAATGAATAAAGGCATTGCCACTATTATTTTTAGTTATATATATGTGTTTAACATAAACTGGATAATAATAAAGTTCATATAATAACATAATTGTTATTATTAAAAGATCCCTAGTCAAGTATTATTATGGGCATGGACAATAATAATACACTTAAGACTAACATGTTATTGATTGATGGGAACGAGTTGTCATTGACATAGAGATGCAAAATTGATAAATGATTATATTGTTAGAGAACTATGTATTGGATTGTCCCACCATGAGCATATGTCTTGGATTATTATGTGACAGTCATAACATTGATCATGGTGATAACTATATGTATGATCCTCAGACTTGAGATCAATGTTATCCCAACAAATATTGTTGTATGTTTTGATGCAGTTGAGCATGCTCCATAATTGGTTTCTCTAGAAAGACTGTTATTGAATATATCTCGATATATGTAGTGGGTGTGTATGATTAAGATAGGATTTGTCCTTCCTACATAATAGGAAATATATCACAGGCCACTTGATTGAGTGAGACTAGAAATGCATGGCCATGCTCGAATAAGTTGATATGAGATGTCAAAATTTATTCGTTAATTAAATTCTACTCTAGATATCAAGAAACAATAGATGGGCTATACAAGTGTGAGTATTCCAAGACTTGTACCTATTCTAGATATAAAGGACAAAAGGATGTAATACATAAAAGAGTTAATCACGAAGATGATATGTTGAATCATATTTTCTTGTAACTTAGGTGACAATGATATATTTCTATATGTCACTCATTGTATGTAATATTAGAATTGTTCTAATAATTACTGCTAACGGTACAAGAACCTACAGGGTCACACCCTAGAATTGAAACGAGAAAAGATGTACAATATGTTGTATGTTACTAAAATATATCTAGAGTTAATATATGTATATTTGATATACATATATTTTAATTATCCTAAATATTTAATTTAAATTAATTAAATAATGATTTAATTAATTTGAAATAATAAAATCCCTAATATGTTAGGGTAACTTGCATATAAAAAGAGGTGTAAGGTCTAGCAGCCGTTTTACGCATTATCTTCAGTCGTTTTTCTCAAAACAGTTCTGGGAAAAGTAAATATTGCTCTCAATTGGGTGAACTGAGTAGAGGTCTAGACGTGGTTTCGTGGAGGCTTACGATTCGAATCGATCGACACTACCATTAGCCGATGTTGTACTTGTTGTTTTTCAAGGAAACCGCTGTAAGTATTCGAATCCTTTCCTCCCAATTTCAATTTATCATACTTGTATCGCTGGTGATGTAACAACCCGGAAATTTGAAAATAATATTTAATTGAAATTTGAGTTTTTAATTGTGAAAATTGATAAATTTTGGGGACTAAATTAAAAGTTTTTAAAATTTGTAGCTTGTTTTAGAGTTAAAGAAAATTTAGGGACCAAGCCCTGAATTTATCCAAGAAAAGTTGGTGAGGTTTGGTATTATATACGGCAATTGGTTTCTGAAAAATCAAAAACCAATTGCTCCTAAATTCCTTTCCCCCAACATCATCTTCCGACAACGATCTCGACGCCGTCCGAATTCCGATCGTCATTTTGAAACCACCATTGGGTTCGTTATCGAGTCAGAAACAATTCCCTTAAATTAATTGAGGTGAAACGCTGCCAAACGTCGGGAATTTCCAGTCAAAGTCTCGAGTTTTTTTAGCATAATCGTCGAGAAAATCTTAAATTCATCGACGATCGTTGCTCCGTTTACGACACCTCCTGCACCATCGTGTTCCTTGTGCTGTTCCGAGTCCACCGGTGTCCTCCTTTTATTTGGCGACGGTGACGCGTGTGGTGGTGAAGCGGTCAAAGTTTCCGATTTGATGAAATCGAGCTCTCCGCCGTTCAAAAATTTGAACCGAGCTTTGTAAGTATCTCAAAATTGCTCAAAATAATTTTTAGAAATTTTTCCGTGAATTTTACGCTGCTGTAAGACGTCCCACGCACCGCCACTGCGAGTGGGGAAGGTCAAAATGACCAGTTTGACCGGTTTTTAACCGGTTATAACCCGACTCATTGACCCGACCCGTTGACCGTTGACCGGGTGACATTTTAGTAATTATTTTGAAACTGGTGACATATTGGGAATTAAATCAAAAAGGGTGCTATTTTGTAATTTTTTTTAAAAAAAAGGCTATTTTCATAATTTTGAAAAAAATGACATTTTAGTAAATATTTTGAAAATGGTGCTATATTGGTAATTAATTATAAAATGATGCTATTTTCGTAACTTTGAAAAATATATATATATGTTAATTTCGTAAAATGGTTGACCACTTTTGACCAGAACTTTGAACGGCTATTAAACAGCCGTTAATCTTTTTCGAGAATACCTATCCTGACATTTTTTGACGTTTCGAATTCGTTTTTGGGGTCCGTTTTACCAAACTCGAACCCGAAAGTCTCCAAATCATCAGTCAAACCCATTGACTTTGATTTTGACCAAGAATTCAAATTTTAGGAAAGTCATACTTTATGTTTTTCGACATCCTGAATCTGATTCCGAAGTCCGTTTTGCCAAATTATGACTCGAAATTCCCGAATCGAGCTTGTAAACCCAAAAGGCTCAATATTTCAATATTTTGATTATTTATTTGAAATTTGGTTAAGGAATTGATTCAATAAAAATAATTTATGAAGGTACTCGTGTTTCACTTGAGCAAGGATCAATTAGGTCCGGTAATGTCCGTTCGTTAGATCAGCCTGAACCGCGTACTACGAGAATTACCCGTAGGTTTCCGTATATTATTTAAATAATATTTAGATTATTTATATTAGGATTCCAATATGGATTTTTCCAATTCGTAGGATCTAGAGCTGCAGCAGAGTGTGATCGACAAAACCAGTAATAAGCTTCCCTATCTGATTTCTCAGACTGTTACAGGTGTGTTTCCCGACAGTGTTAATTATTTCTGTTTTAAAATATATATCTGAATATTATGTATCTGATATCTGATTTACCGTGTATTTCTGATATGATTTCTGGTTACGATATTTTATACCGATGTTTTGAATATTGATTGTCTGATATCTGAAATTCTGTATACTACCGACTTGTCTTCTGATTTTCGTATTTCTGTATATGATTTTTAAGCATGAATACTTTTATGTTTTAAAGAATTAATCATTGTTTTCATTCAAATACATTCATGAACAATCATTGGAGGGGTATTGTTGAAGGAAGTATATCCGCAGGTTCCTCGGCTTTGTGTTCAGGGCCTTATTTGATGTGTGGGTTGGGTGTATGGTTCTGGTGAATCTACACACTCTGATGTGATGGGCTGGGGATAGTGTTCATATTTTTTTAATGACATGATTGCATAAACCGACTTTATTGGAATATATTTATTAGTACGTTTTTATATACATTTTATGGAACACACTGAGCTTTTTAGATCATTCTGTAGTTTTCCCCTTTTTTAGATAACAGCAGACCATAAGCTAGCATATTTGGCATCAGGAGAGACTACTACTTATTTTGTACGAACGGATATCTCTATATGTTTTTCGGTTATGTTTGGTGACATGTATTTGTTATCGTTTTGGATATGTCTGTATTATCAATATTTTGTTTTATATTATATCTAATGTATTATATGATGTTTAAAAAAAACTCTGAATGGGATATGTGACCATTTAGGTTTGGGTCTAACTTACAGACCGGGTCTGGAGGGTTACATTTGGTGGTATCAGAGCCTTCGGTTTTAAACACTCGGACTGTATATGGGTCCTAAACTTTGAATTTTTAAGAAATTTTAAAGAAGAAAAAAAACGTGTCACCTTATTTTATGATTTTAAGTTTTCTCGAGATCCCTGATGCTAATCTGACATATATTTTAAACTATTTATGTAGAGCCTTATAGATCTAACGATGAGTGCTGCTAGAGGTCGTAAGACAGGACGTGGCAGTGGTCAAGGGCGAGTCGCTCGACCTTCTGTTACGATCGACGATTCGGTGTCTCCACGTGATCCTCTTGTTCCGCAAGTAGATCCGACCCTTTTTCGTGATGACCAGTTTACTCCTGTGAGAGATCCTCCCGTCACTAGAGATGAGGATATTGACATGAACGAAGATGCCATTAATAGAGCTATATTCTGCATGTTTCAGAGAACTGCCAGAGCCCCTAGTAATATGATTGCGGTTGAAATTTCAAATTCTCTGGTCGCTGCTGGTGTAGTTCCATTCGAGGGTATTACTGGTGTAGTTTCAAATTTCAAATTATAATGTAGTTGTTAAGGGTCCAACTCAAAAGACACAATAATATGTTACAAAGGGTTGTTATCTTTTGAGAAAAGTTATGACATATGAGGAGAAATTGAATTTTAAAATATTAAGAAACTACTTTGACTATTCTGAGCGATCCAGGGATTATAAGCTTTATGATATCATAATTAGGAATATTTTTAAGATGAGATCTATAACATTATTTTTAAGGATGTTGAGTTTGGAGGGAGAAATAAGGTTTATGGAATTGCTTTTGAGGGGAATTGAATTATAACAAAATTCATATTATTACTTTTGATGATATCCATGTGTTCATACATGTCACTAGTTCATAAGTGAATCTATAACCTCAACAGCATAATATTGAACAACTTTCCATTAAAATGAAAAATTATTACAAAAGAACAAACTCGACAACTTCAAAGACCATGTGTCATTGAGAATATCCACGAAATAACAGAAATGATATTTAGATTATCATGTTGTATTTCTCCAAGGAATAAGGATGACATTGGAATGATGAAGGTTAATCTAATTAACTTTCGTCATGTCATAAAAGTTCTGACTCCCAAAAGCGGATAAATGCAATGTAACAAGAGTATAAGTTTTATACAAGATAATAAAGTTTGAGAATGTGGCTCATCACTTGAAGGTGCAAAGTTGATTGTTTGGAAATGAGTATTTAAAACGAAGATGGATGCAAATGGTGATGTTGACAAGTATAAGGCATGTCTTGTATCTAAAGGATATACTTATAAAGAATGTGTTAAGTTTGAGGAGAAAGTGTTGATTTCATTCTAAGACTCCTTCAGGATAATCATGATACTTGTTGCTAATATTTAGTTTGAATTCAAAATGGTAATATTGATGAGATGTTTTATAACGTGCCATTAGAAAATTATGTCTGGTGATACAAAATTAATGATATACAAATTTGGGAAATCCATTTATGAGTTTAAGTACGACTCTTGTTAATTGTATAACAAATTTCACCAAGTGATTAACTCGTTTGGTTTTGAGATGAATTTGATTTACAACGATATATGGTACAAGTTCAGTGGGAGTACACTAAATAATACCCTTATTGCTAAAAGAAACAAGTTTAGCCTTGATCAGCGCCTTAAGGATGATTTTGAAACTTATAAGGAAATACAAAAAGGTTCTTTGTGCTTCAAAATAAATAAAGAATTTAATGTATACTCAAGTTTATACGCATTAGGACATAGTGCATGATTTTAGGATATTAAGCAAGTATTTAAGCAACTTGGGTATGGATCGTTGGATAGCAACTAAATTGATTAATACAATACATTTAAGAACAAAAATGTTACATACTCACATATTGGAGGTATAGTAAGTAAAATATCATAAGATCTATGGACTTTGACTTATTGGAAAATGGGTGCAAAATTTTGTCACATGAACTACTATGGATTGATAAGAAAGACCACTTGAGTTATTTTGTGGCAACTAAGTTGTAGTCATTTATTCCATATATAAGATAAACACTTTAAAGTCTAAGCACATACACATATGTTTCTATTTGTTAAAGAAAATTCAAATTATGTGTTTATAGAGTATGTTGGTACAAACTCATAACTGTACGCTTACTAAAGAACTACAACCCAAGGTCTTTCATGAACACACTACTCATGTGGATGCAATATCATGTAAGGATATTCAATTTTAGTGAGAGTTTGTAATTTAATGCCCGTTTGTTATAGACACAATTTCAATTACTTCAATTTAAGGAAATTTATGTTAAAGCTATTTTATACATAAATAAAATTTATTTTGGTTTATCCATACTGATTTTGGTAAAAGCATTTGATCTCACTAATGTTTAAAAAGGATTAGTTGGAAATAGTCACTGTAGTTCACATTGCATGCAACACTCTATGATTAATCTATGTCATTTGATTGTGTATGTACACGTGACCATTGATGGATTTAGTCATGATAAATATGGAAAAGACCGCTTTGATCCTATATGAATATAGTTGATGGATGAGAATTTTATTGAATACCTATTGCTTGATAACAATTTTTAAGCTCATGAAGTTATACAATTATCATGAAACATATGTTTCCTAAGTGGGAGATTGTTGGATTAAAATCCATAATTATGAGTACATATTTATAATGTATATTGTTATAATGAAATATGACAAAAATTAAGTGACCATGTAACACCTCAAATTTCGGGGTAGTAGTTTCGATTTTGTCCGAGAGGCATGTGGACCCTGTGGATTTCATAAATAAAGTCGCTTGGCTGAGTATGGCCTTAATTGGGTTGAAATCGAGCGAAATTATTTATAAAAAGTGAATCTTTGCATAATAGAAAAATAAAAAGGACCAATATTGTAATTATTCCATTTTTAAAAAAGATGAGAGCTTTTATTCTCTTCATCTTCATCTCATCTTCATTTCTTCATTTTCCTCTCCAAATACCACGGTCAAAAGTAAGTCTTTTGAGAAATTTCTTACTTTTTTTAATCTTCAATATCGTCCTTAATTAACAACTTTGTAGTAAAGATTCAAGCTTGGCATCTCATGTTTTGCTAGAGAAAGTTGATGGTTTGTCATCCAAGCCTTGGAGAAGGGTGATAACTAGCAAAACAAGCTTTATTTCGGGTTCCTAACATCAAGATAGTGTATTTCTAATTATTTGGAGTATTACAGATTTCATAAATATAAAGAATTGCTAATATAATTTTAGTGTTTATACTTAATTTCATGATTGAATGACAATTTAATTGTGAAGAAGGTGTTTTTATGCCATGTTAAGACCCTAAGTAATTCCCTAAATATGACATTTATAGGTTCAAGTATCGATACTTGATGAAGCATATTGCTACTGGAAGGATTGACATGGAATTTGTGGATTTTTAATTGGGAATATTGATATTGTTGGGGAGAGTATCGATAATACCCCTACAATATCTATACTGAGGGTAACAATATCGATGTTGTGCCTAATTTTTAGAGACAAAAGCTCTTTTTGGTACTGATACTCATAACGATATCGATACTTGATCATAGGGTATCGATACTACCCACCTAAAATGGTTAGATTTGACCTTTTTAAAGCTCGTAAGAGCGAAGGATGATCCATAATGGTATAACTTGGTATATGCGGGACATAAGTGGCTAAAGGGACCCAAAAACCTCGTAAGAGTGGGTTACAACTGAAGTAACCATAGTAGGCATAATTCCTTAAAGTTTCATCAGCCGAGCACTTAGCGAGTATCTAAGAATGAAGGATCATTGCATAGGATGTACTGCTAAAGGATATGATGAATATATCAAATTACAAAATAGAGAAGTTATGTACTGCAAAAATGTTAGTAAAGGGTGAACGTACAATTATCCCTCTAATTTGAGGGTAAATTGAGGGAAATCATTGTAAGAGCGATTAGAGTAGCGCTACTCAGTATTGAACCTGAGTTAGGTATCGGGCCAGTAAATAATATAGTAAATGAATAACATAATCAATATCGTCTTAAAATTTTAAACGCACAATGACTTCTATAGAGAAAAAGAATGACTAAAACACCATTATGTAACAAAGAATATAGTCAAGTAAGTAACTAACAAAAGTAATACACTTATATAAACCCTCAGATAATGTTCCAGATAAGGGAACGAGTGAGATAACATCTAGTGAGCGGATGACCTCACTTTAGTATGTTCATATGTGTTAGGGTGTAGCCAAGCTATCTTAGTTACCCTAGTGGGGCATTGTCAGTGCTCCAGACACTTTAGTTACTAAGTAGGTTTATCGATGTCAACGTTGTCTGGCCTTTGGGTACCCTTAGATATGTGCGTATAGTTTCATCAGTCCAATATAATAGATATCCCTAAACCTTGGTTTGATGGCTCCGCGAGATCGAGCTATTGCTTTAGTTGAGCGGGAATTGTACCGTTGCTATGGGATACCAAGTTCCCCTTCCATGATCAACCTGATGGCTATTAGAGACAGAAAATCATTCAATATCTTAGTGAGAATTTTACCGATGCTATGTGACGTCAGGTTCCCTCAATTAACTAGTTTTTGATGTCTATGTGAGACTAGATACTAGTCAGCATTGATTTAGATAATGTACATTAGAGTTAGTATGACATTTAGATAATGCATAGCAGGGTCAGTGTTGCATTAAATTAATGCATAATGGTGTCAATGTCACATTTAGGGAATGCACAACAGTTGCAATCATTAGGGTTAGAGACCCTATAGAGGGGTACTCATGGTGAGGCCCTTAGCGCATTATTTAGGGAAGCATGAGAGTCCTATTTCAACGATAAAGCAGTAAAACCTTAAGTAGGTTGCATTTGATTATGATAATATATGTACCTAGTGCTTAGTAACATGTCTTTAGCCTGTTTGTATTTATGCGAATCTTAATGTTGCACTAAATTAGCTATTATACTTATGAGATTTGTAAGCTCAGCGCTCGGATGTTTTTCGTTTGTAAGTCAGGAGTTTGGGCTGTTCGTGGAGCACCGTCGCAATAGGACCTCCAGTATCTCTCCCAAAGTACTGTATTGTAGCTTTAATGGGCATGTGTATGAGAGAACCTTACTTATGTATTTGTTTCATCAAACCTTGAGTTGTATCATTTTTTTAAACTATGTGTCACAGAGCTTCAGTTTATAAAATGTTTTTATAACTGTTATTTACATATTTTATGATACCATTAAGTATGTTTTAAAAGACGAATGAACAGTTTTTGAAAATCATAGAGTTGTCTCGGCAGCCCAATGTGGCACTTTAGGCCCAATAAGGTTTAGGGGTGTTACAAAGCAATTATGTTATAGTCATTAGGTATTAGAAGTGTCATGGAAATAAAAGTTTAGATACTATTAAAGTTGTATTTATAATTTGATGATGGACAGAGTTATAAGTACAAACAATAAGTGATTCTTAATCCAACTATATAAAGGGGTTATGGTCCCCAAGAAGTAGACAATCTTGGATTTACTCTTATCCTCATCAGAGAGTTTATACTAAAAGGAATTCTATCTTCTTGGAAGATCACAACCAAAGAAAGATTCAAGGATTTCAACCTATCAATTAATTCATGTACACCTCCGCATCTAATATTTTATTTTTTATGATTTGACATGATTAGATCTTCTTTGTTTTTAATATTTTTTATGATTATGATTTTGGTTGTTACATACTGCAGTTGTTAATTATGAAGTGCACGTCTTGTAAGATAGAAAGAGCTACCCAATTTCCTGAGTATAGAAACTACAACAATTGAAAGTTGGTGACAATAAATTATGCAGACATATTAAAATTCTCTGTTATTAGTTACAATACTCCTCCAAGAAAGCGTTGCAATGTAATATATCAAAGAAAAATTGTCTTTGACATAGAAGTTCTGTGTGTCTTGCGTGTCATTTATATTATCATCTAATGTTTTTAAATTTCTGTAAATTTTCAAGACTGATGAAACAACCTAGTGTTTTAAGGATAATTTTAAGCAACCTGAAACAAAGTACATTGGAAAATGAAAATTGAAGTACATGAAAGAAACACAAATCCAAGGTAATGAAGGTACTCTATAAATACTTATACGAAACACTTAACACAGAGCAAAGCAATTTAGTAAATTCTTATTTTAACCAGATTATGATGAGTTTACTTGTGGTTGTAAAATTGTGTTTCATTAATTATCATATTGTTCCCTATTTCTAGGTAAAAAGCCTTCACATTAATAGTATTTTTTTATCCATGTTTGTTATTAAAAGGGATATAATTAATAGTTCTCTAAAATAGTTAAAAAATAACATTATATTTTCCTTATTGAAAAATAAAATTAATGTGTTTATCAAAATCTTTATTTAATTTAAATTATTATTTTCGTTTATGATATACTCATTATGTGTTATCATTGAATTTCTTTCATTTCTTTCTTTTTCTATTTTTTGCTTATATTTATTGACTAATTAAATTAATAATTTGATATATATTTAAAATAATATATATTAAATTTTTTCTATAATATATTAATGCATAATTAAACATAAAGAAATTATCTTAATTTTATAGAACAATAAATTGATAGAAGAAGGGTCTGTGTAGAGAAATCAAAATTTCAGAGAGGTAAGCATCATATGGCTACTCTAGTGCGGGTCCAGGAATGGAATAGTAAGGTTCAAAGAGCATACCAAATGGATCTCAAGCTTTGAGAGAATGTTCAACCACAAGAAAGATGATAAATCTTATAAGGAGGCTTTGGCTAGCATCGCCCCCGACCAATATACAATCCCCGATCAATGAGTATCAAGTTAAAGTGAATAACGAGTATCAATAGAAGAAAAAATTGATGGACTTTTCCTGATGTGATCCAACCTAGCACTAACTTTGTCCATTACTTGCTCACATCATTAAATATCTTCCAAGCTGATTATATGGGAGTTCTTCCTTACCTTGTCTTATATTACATTACTTATACTTCTTATTCTATCATGGACATGCATTCACAACTTAATCATATCATAATATGCTTAGTTTGTAATGTCCTTCATATTATATATATATATATTATGATTGCATATCATTTCTTAGAATATTATTATTACATGTTTCCATTCATCATTTATTATGAATGCCCTATTATATGATATTCATTCATATAACCTATAGTCCACATGATTATAATATGCATAAGATAAGTTTACTATATGTTTAATATGCATCCATTACCGTATGTTATACATATCATTCCTATATTATATGATTGCATTTTATCCATACTTAAGTATGCACTGTATATCTTATGTTGAAGCTTGATTATATCTTTCACTTATCTTTTTTTTTTTGTGTGAAGGTGCGTTCGGCTATAAGAAGGGGCTAGATATAAGTTATCAAAAGAAGCTCAATGTAACACCCACAAATTAATTGATTTTTATTTTTTTTTATTTTTTTGAGGATCAAATCGTAAAGCTTTGAAAACATCAGGTCATATTTCAAATTTGTAGAAGTTTAGGGACCAATCCCTGAATTTACCCATATAGTTTTTGCAAAACAAAATGATGTAAAATGGGAATATATGTGGTTATAGAGTTTTGAACTCAAGACCCAAGGAATGGTCATCCATGCCTTAACTGTTAGGTAAGGCTACCATTTAAGATTATTTTATTCAAAATATATCGTAAACAATGTCAAGAGGAGATCTAAAAAACCCAAATTAGAACCAAATTAAACCCTAAATTTTAAAATCCTCTAATTTTCCAGTTTTTGTTCATCACTTTCATTCCTCATTCAAGCTTCGTCTAGCCGTCGTGTTCGTCCCTGCCATCACAGAAGTGTTCACCGTCTAGCCGCGAACAGAACTCAACGAAGAGATCGTAAAGTTTCATCGATGTTTGGCGTGTAAGAGACATCGAAGGCTTATCCTGAACCCTAGCCGTATGTTATTTTCAATGATTTCATGTTGATTTCGATGCCATTGAGCTACACCATCATCGCCACTAGGTTCCCCATCGTTTCCTGACAAAAACCCAAATGTTAGGTCACTTCACTATTGCTCTTTTTGTCGATTGTCCTTGGTAAGAACACCAATCACATTTTTTATTATTTCATCGATTTTGAATTGGATTTATGAGTTATTTTGGGTTGACCTTGTTGTGTGGTAGATTTCAGAGTAATCGTGTAACAACCTAACCCATATATGTACCTGAATACGAGCTAAAAATGTCACATTAATCATTTAAAAAAATTTGCCAACCAATAACTGGTAAAATTTTGTTTCTTTCAATGTGACAAATTTTAAACTTTTATCTTCAAAACAAATAATCATGTCATCATAAAATATTATTTAAAGGCATAATATATCATAATACTATTGATCCATTCTATGTACCATATTTAATACCATTCAAACTAAACAATTATTAATTTTAGTAATGCAAAACCATCACTGCAACACCCATCTCCCATATACCTTTTCATACACGAGAAACGGATGAAATCAACACACGTTAAATATGTACTTAGTGAGACATAATATTGTAAAGAAACAATAATGTATACTTAAGCATATCATTGCAATTTGATTTCAAACTCATTTGTATCGTCCATAAGGATTAGACAAGTCCTTATTATTGAAACCAAACTTCTTTCAAACTATTATCATAAACATCCCTAGTATGTCCAACATAACTTTCTTTCTTGTACATTTTTTCTTTAGTAATTATTCGTAAATTTTAGTTATGGCATCCTTTCATGCATTTTAGTTATGGATCCTTTCATGCCTTAATGCATCATTTCATGCATTTTAGTCATGGCATCCTTTCATGCCTTAATGCATCATTTCATTCATTTTAGTTATGAATTCGTTTTAGAGTAGTTCATACTCAGAAACTCATTCATAATATCCTTTCCATAAATATAATGATAACATATTAATTAATATAAAACATACATTTACTTAAAACGTTCTAATTTGGATCATTGCAAATTTTATTCATCTCAAATAATTACAATAAATGTACTCACCTGATAATCCCCACTAATAAGGTGTAGAGATGTCTGGCTAATCATCAACTTTATCCTTCCTCTTTGTCTTGCTAGATTCAGGAGCTTGATTACGATCTACACAAGCATCCATTACGTATACATAACATACCAATGTTAGTATACTCCTTAACATTATACTTTCATAATATTCAGAAGTACCATTATTTCAATATATATAACAATTTCAAATTATCTTGTAGTTCCAAACTCAATAGTATAAGTACTATTACCATGGTATAGATACTTCTATACTATGGTACCGATACCCCCTTTCAGTATCGATACCATTTCTATATTCTGTGTTTTCATGGTATCGATACCTTTCTCTCAGTATTGATACTACTATACTATGGTATCGATACCACTTTCAGAATCGATACGATCTTGACATTCTGGATCCATGGTATCGATACTTCCGTTTGTTAGTATCGATACCCCATCAATATCGATACCACCTACATCAGTATTGATACTGTTCGTCATATTTCTACCTATTTACACCTATAGTATCGGTATTGTTGTATCAGTATCGATACCCTTACCCAGATTTAGCATTTTTCAACTCGATTTTTACTAAATGTTCCCTTATAATCTCTTACTTTTACCTCCAACAATACTATTAAACTTTTCTTTACTTAACCCCAGTAACATTCCTTCATTAAAACCTCTTATAACATTTAGAATCTTCATAGAACACTTCAACTCAAGAATCATATCATTTTTCTAAACATGTTTTTAATCATATCTCATGCTTCTAATCTCTTATTCAATCCTTTGACAAGTAAATTCTACTAATAAACCTCAATAAAAACGCATATATAAATATATCATTCAAAAACCCATTTCCTTAATTCTCATATAAAACATCCACCACTTAGTTTTAATCTTTTTTAATCATTTCTTAAGCTTACATATCACTTAATGTTACAAGATCAACCCAAGATTTAAATGAAGAACTAACCAATGGAAGTTTACCTTATGATAGAGAGAAGAGCACTACCCACGTGAGTGAAGAAGAAGAAGAATAGAAAGAGCTTACTATCCTTTTTCCCCCTTTACAATCCCTAATAAGGGATATATTTTAAATTCATTTTCCCTCTTAAAAGACCAAAGTGCCCTCTTAATTTATCTATTGTTACAATTTAGTCTAAACACTTTTCCAAATCATTTCCTCATCTTTCACCACTTATTCAAATAAATTTTTAATTTTCAAATCTTTTCAATAAAGTCCCTGACCTGATATTTAGGGTATTACAATTCTCCCCTTAAGAAAATTCATCCCTGAATTTAAATAAATACATGGATTGAAAAAGTATGGAAAATGTATTCTCATGTCCTCCTCTCTTTCCTAAGTAGCCTCTTTGACCTTATGATTCTGCTAGAGTACTTTAACTAAAGCAGTCTTCTTGTTACGCAATTCCTTGATTTTTCTAGTCAGGATCTGCACTGGTCCTCTTCATAAGTTAAATTTGCTCGGATCTCTATCATCTCTGGTGTGATAATGTGGGACAAATATGATCAGTATCTTCTGACCACTGATACATGAAAAACATTGTGGTTCTTATCCATATCTGGAGGTAAAGCTAATTGATATGCTACTGGTGTGACCCTTTTCAAAATCTCATAAGGTCTAATGAATCTCAGACTCAGCTTTCCTTTGCGCCCAAATCTTAAAACTTTCTTCCAAGGCGACACCTTCAGAAATACTTTATCTCCCTCTTGAAATTCAATTTCTTTTTTTTTTCAAATCAACATAAGATATATGTCGATCAGAAGCTATCTTTAGATTACCCTGAATAATCTTTACTTTCTCCTCCATTTATTTAATCAACTCTGACCCAACTAGGTCTCGGTCTTTTAGTTCAAACCAATTTAATGGTGTTGGACACTTCCTCCCATACAAAGCTTCATACGGGGCCTTCTTAATACTCGATTGGTGACTATTATTATACGTAAATTCCTCTAAAGGAAAATACCTTTCCCATGATACTTTAAACTCAATCACACATGCCCTTAGCATATCCTCATGTATCTGGATAGCTCGCTCTGACTGCTGCCCATCTGTCTGCGGATGAAAAGCTGTACTGAAGTGCAATCGAGTACCCAATGCCTCATGCAACGACTTCCAGAATCTTGAAGTAAACCTTGGGTCTCGATTGAACACTATTGAAATAGGCACTCTATGTAGTCTGACTATCTCATTTATATACAACTGTGCAAACTTATCCATCAAGTAATCTACTCTAACTCAAATAAAATGAACTGTTTTGGTTAATCGATCTACAATTACCCATATGGAGTCCTTTTTTCCTGGTGATAAAGGTAGCCCTGAAACAAAATCCATGGTAACTCACTCCCACTTGCACTCAGGAATAGATATCGGTTGAAGCAATCCAGAGGGTACTTGATGTTTAGCTTTCACTTGCTGACATGTCAAACATTTTTCCACAAACTCTGATACATCTCTTTTCATACCAGGCCACTAATAATGACTTTTTAAATCCTGATACCAGTCCTCATAAAGAATAGCTTTCTTCAATTCATCATTATCGGGAATACAAAGTCTTTCCCGATAATATAAACATCCGTAAACTCTAAATTCGAAGTCTTTGGTCTCATTCCTTTCAATTTGTACCATTCTTACCAAGCATTTCTCATCTTGACCTTGCAGCGCTTTTACCCGATCTAAAAACATCGACTTTAATTTAAGTTCAGTAATCAAGGCACCATCTTCCTTTAATGACATATGCACATCCAAAGCTCGTATAGAGGCAAAAATCTTTCGGCTTAGTGTATTCGTTACCACATTCACTTTTTCGGGATGATAATCGATAATTACATCATAATCCTTTAAAAGCTCGATCCGTCTTCTTTGTCTCAAGTTCAGTTTTTTATGAGTCAACAAACACTTTAGACTCTTGTGATTTGTATAAATATGGCACCATTCACCATACAGATAATGACGCTAGATTTTTAATGCAAACACAATGGTTACTAATTCTAAATAGTGAGTCAGATAATATTTCTCATGATTCTTCAATTGTCTTGAGGCTTAAGCCACAACTTTTTCATCTTGCATCAGCACACACCCCAGTCCATTATGGATGCATCACTGAAAACAAAAGTCTTTTCCTGACTTATGTTGTACCAGAACGGGGGACTTTGTTACTATTCTCTTATGTCTTTCAAAACTTTGTTAAGATTTCTCTGTCCAGACAAATGCCACATCCTTTCGTAACAACTTAGTTAGCGTCAACGCTAACATTAAGAAGTTCTTCACAAACCGTCTAAAATAACCGCCAAGTCCCAAGAAACTCCAAACTTCATAAATATTCCTGGGGGATTGCCAATCCACTATAGCTTGTATCTTTCTAAGATCTACTCTCATGCCTTCTGTGGAGACTATGTGACCAAAGAAAGCAACTTCGGCTAACCAAAATTCGTACTTTGACAATTTGGCATACAACTTCTTATCGCGAAGTGTCTGAAGAACTACTCGAAGATGAGCATCATGTTCCTCTTTTGACTTGGAATATACCAAAATATCATCTATAAATATTACCAAGAATTTATCCAAGTACGGTTGGAATAATCGATTCATCAAGTTTATGAATGCCGCAGGTACATTAGTTAAACCAAATGGCATCACTACAAATTCATAGTGCCCATACCGAGTCCAAAAAACTGTATTTGAAATATCATCCTCTTTTATCTTTAGCTGATGGTACCCCGACCTTATATCTATCTTACAAAACATTTTTGCTCCTTTCAATTGATCAAACATATTATCAATCCTCAAAAGAGGATACTTGTTCTTTATGGTTACTTTATTTAACTAAAGATAATCTATACATAATCGCATAGACCCATCATTCTTTTTCATAAACAACATAGGTGTTCCTCAGGGAGAAACACTAGGTCTTACAAATCCCTTATTGAGTAACTCTTGCAGTTGGTCTTTTAATTTTCTCAGTTCAGTCGGAGCCATCCTATATGGAGCCATAGAAATAGGTTCGGTACCCGGGTAAACCTCAATCCTTAATTATACCTCATGATCTGGAGGTAATCCCGGTAACTTCTCGGGAAACACATCTGAAAATTCTCTAACCGTGAGAATATTGTTTACTCTAACTTCCGGTATTCAAGTATCTATCATATGGGATAGAAAATCTATACATCATTTTGACATCATTTTCTTGCAGTCATAGCTGATATCACATTTGATGGTGATTTCGCTTTGTCACCAATCACTACTATTTCTGAACCTTCTGCATCTTTTAGAAACAAGTGTTTCTTAACACAATCTACCCATCCATAACGTGGAGACAACCAATCCATACCCAAAATGATTTTAAATTCATCAAAGAGCAACCCCATCAAGTTTGTCGGAAACACAATCCCTTGGATCTTTATAGGGCACTTTCTACATACTCGAGTTACTCTCCCACTGTGTCCCATAGGGTTTATCGCTATCATCTTACTAACAATTATTTCTAAAGGAATTCCTCTAGTTCTAACCAATTTTGTACTGATGTATGAGTGTGTAGAACCAGGATCAACTAACACAAATACATGCTCATCAAAAAGGTGAAAATACCTGTTATGATTTCAAGGTCATTCGATCCTCATTAGTCTTAACATTGTAAATTCTAGTGACTCCCTGAGTCTCTTGTATTTGTATTGAATCCGATTGTCCTCTGGATCTATCGGTTCCTTTGTTTCTATTTGATGCTATCATCGATCTTTCATATTGCGTCGAACTGTCCCCAGATTTCTTAGGACAGTTTCGAGCAAAGTGACCAGTCTCGCCACATTGGAAACAACCTCCATTGAGAAGTTGCATGCTCCACTGTGCAATTTACCACATGTTGGATATGGAATTCTTTCCCCATATGCCCTGCTCGAGTTAGCAGCAAAAGACTGAGATTGTTTATTTTTTTTTGTGAAGCTACTGTAGAATTATCTAGATTAGTATATCTGGAACTCGAGCTCTTGCCTCTTTTAACATCATGGGGACTGAAAGGTATTCCCACTCTTTTCCCCATCTGTAAACTCTGCTCCGCAGCTAACGTCTCCTCTTAAACTCTTTCAATAGTTTTGGCTCAGTTTATGACTTCTTGTAAACTCGGCAAGTTCAAAACCAACATCATCTCTTTCAACTTTGGCCTCAAACCCTCTATAAACCAATCACGTCTTGCTTTATCATTTGGAAATACTTTCGTAGCAAAACGGCTGAACTTGTTGTACTCAGCCTCAAACTCATGTACGGCTTGATCACCTTGCTTCAGATTAAGGAACTTTAATAGCATTGCCTGTCTAAACTGTTCACCCGCATACTTGTTATTGAATTATTCCAGGATGAATTGTCAGGTCACTTGCTCCGTTGGTGCATACATTGTAGTATTTGACCACCATACCTGAGCTGATCCTCTAAGTAAAGATACAACTCCACCCAACTTTTCTAAATCCGAACATTGTAGACTTTCGAACATTATTATAACATCATTTAGCCATAAGTTCACCTCCATAGACCCTCACCTTATTCTCCCCAAAACTATAGAGCTCCCAAACTCTCAGCTCTTTTGGAATCAACATTCTCGGTGTTCGAGGAGCATGGGAGGTTGAAATCGAGTCAGTATGGTGTCAGGGGATTAAATTAAAGTTCCAAACTCAGGCACTGGAATCCCTGGATGTGCAGGTGCACTAGCATTTTCAGAGGGGAGAGGCTGTGCACTATTAGCCTGATAACTTTCACTACCAATTCCTTCTTGCATCTCTTGTTCTCCAGCTCTTCGCGAATTTGAAGATTCTGACATCTATTATGACATACATAATAATAACATTATAATTAGTAAGGAGTGTCATCAATTATACTCTAATGACACCATACCATTATCATTGACAATCTTTATAGCGTGTAATACCTTTTCTATTTTAAAAATAAAATCGGTTTCGGCTGAGAATCGACTAAACCTGTAGCTCTGATATCAATAAATGTAACACCTATCTCCCATATACCTTTCTGTACACGAGATACAGATGTCACATCACTTTTAAAACAATTCCTCATTTGAAAACCCATAAAAAGTTTGTTTTTGGATTTCTTATCACATAACATTTTTAAGATAAAAAAATTATTGATTGTAATATGTTATAAAGTTTTGCTTAATTAAAATTTAGAGCATTTTTAGTACTTTAATTACATGTCAAATAAGTTTTTCAAAATAAACTAGATTATCATACTCTCACTGATGAGTTAACCTTAATTGATGGTCACCGCTACTATAGTTGCACTCCTTACTCAGTTAATCTCGGCCTTTACCTATGCGTGAAATCAATACACGTTAAATATGCACTTAGTGAGACATAATATTGTAAAGAAACAACAATGTATACTTAAGCATATCATGGTAATTTGATTTCAAACTTATTCGTATCATCCATAAGGATTAGACAAGTCCTTATTATTTAAACCAAACTTCTTTCATACTATTATCATAAACATCCTTAGTATATCCAACATACCTTTCTTTATTGTACATTTTTTTCTTTAGTAATTATTTGTAAATTTTAGTTATGGCATCCTTTCATGCCTTAATGCATCCTTTCATGCATTTTAGTTATGAATTCGTTTTAGAGCAGTTCATACTCAGAAACTCATTCATAATATCCTTTCCATACATATAATGATAACATATTAACTACTATAAAACATACATTAACTTAAAACGTTCTAATTTGAATCATTAAAGATTTTATTCATCTCAAATAATTACAATAAATGTACTCACCTAATAATCCCTGCTAATAATGTGTAGAGATGTCTAGCTAATCAACAACTTCATCCTTGCCATTTTTCTTGCTAGATTCAGGAGCTTGATTATGATCTACACAAGCATCCATTACGTACACATAACATACCAATGTTAGTATACTCCTTAACATTATACTTAAATAATATTCAAAAGTACTATTATTTCAATTTCTATGACAATTTCAAACTATCTTGTAGTTTTAAACTCATTAGTATCGGTACAACTACCCTGGTATCGATACTTCTATACTATGGTACCGATACCCCATTTCAATATCGATATCATTTCTATATTATGTGTTTGCATGGTATCGATACCTTTCTCTCAATGTCGATACTATTATACTATGGTATCGATACCCCCTTTCAGTATCGATACTATTTTGACATTTTGGATCCATTGTATCGATACTTCCCTTTGTTAGTATCGATACCCCATCAGTATCGATACCACTTGCATCGGTACCGATATTGTTTGTCACATTTCTAGATATTTACACCTATAGTATATGTATTGTTCTATCAGTACCGATACCCTAACCCATATTTACCATTTTTCAGCCCGATTTTTACTAATTTTCCCCTCTAATCTCTTACTTTTACCTCCAAAAATACTATTAAACTTTTCTTTACTTAACCCCACTAACATTACTTCATTTAACCTCTTATAACATTTAAAATCTTAATAGAACACTTCAACTCAAGAATCATATAATTTTTCTAAACATGTTTTTAATCATATCTCATGCTTCTAATCTCTTAATCAATCCTTTGACAAGTCAATTCTACTAATAAACCTCAATAAAAACTCATATATCAACATGTCATTCAAAAACCATTTCCTTAAATCTCATATAAAAATCCACCACTTAGTTTTAATCTTCTTTAATCCTTCCTTAAGCTTACATATCACTTAATGTTAAAAGAGCAATCCAAAATTTAAAGGATGAACTAACCGTTGGAAGTTTAACTTATGCTAGAGAGGAGAACACTACCCACGTGAGTGAAGAAGAAGAAGAATAGGAATAGCTTATTTTCCTCTTTTCCCCCTTTACAATCCTTAATAGGGGGAAATATTTTAAATTCATTTTCCCTCTTAAAAGACCAAACTTCCCTATTTATTTATCTATTGTTACACTTTAGTCTAAACACTATTCCAAATCATTTCCTCATCTTTTACCACTTATTCAAATAAATTTTCAAATCTTTTCAATAAAGTCCCTGACATGATATTTAGGGTATTACGATCATAATTTTTCTATCAGAGCCATTAAAATATTATAATGTGCACGTCACTAAATAAGTCAAAGTAACATTAAAAGATGTCTTATTAATACTGTAAGGTGATATGACTCTAGAAAAAGTGATGCATGTAATGATCCTCACTCTTTCATTTTCTCATTTCATTTTCCTACTTGTGAAACATGCACACACTAAGTATAACTTAGTTAGGCATTAAAAACAAAAGCAAGGAATTATATTCTAAAAATATCAAAATGTATTAAAATAAGATAATTTATCATATGAAAAATATAACATCCAATAAACTTTGCCTTTAACATAAATCAACATATAATTTTCATTCCATTTTCAATATTAGCCCAATGTATAACAAAAGAGAATATATGGTACCTGAGTCTATTTTTATTAGTGTCGTGACAATCCAACAATAGTAACTTGCACATTTAGTGCATTTTTAATCAATTGCACCTTTGGTGCTATATAATCGGTTTGGCACCTATAATGCCTGTAATACCAATACAGGATACTACAAAACACCACAATACCTATACCCATTAACCTAGCATACACCACTTAACATTTTTATGCGTCGACCACATATCTTATATCTGCGATAATGTACATTGTTATTTGTAATGTACAATAATGTACTCATAAGATCGATCGATAACCACTCTACTCATGGATATCCAATTGTAGAAAAATACTCAACATGCACAAACAAAGGGCTTTTTAATATTTTCATAATCCATTCATGGGTCAAGTATCATATATCAATAGTTTTAGGCAGTTCATACCCGAAATCATCCATATAATTTATCAAAATATCATATAAAATGCTTTGGACAATTTATACCCTAAATAAATTTTAGACCACTTTGAGTAACCAATATGAATATATTCCATAATTTGATTCAAACCTTTTTCTTTCAAATCTTTTCTAATGATGTCTCATTACAAGTCTTCCTCAATTATAAATAAATAAAATAAATAAAAATGCACTCACCAAGTATTGCCTCACTATCAAACCTTAACATTGATATTCCTTAATCTCGTGTTCGATCCATTGTCTTCGGTTCACTTTATTCATGATCTACACAATAATTGTACACACTACATACATTTCAAAGCATATGTTAGTTTCATACTAACATATTCAAAATATAATAATGAAATCCACAAATATTCTTATTCATCACCAATATGCTTAACGTCCATAGACTTTATATTTCAGTCACAATTTATGAATTCTTCTAGAATTCATCTCAACCTTTCCAATTTATTGAAAATTGTCCTTGCCATTTTACCTTAACTTGAACCCAATACATAAAATTCCATCATTGAAATTCCATATACAAACTAGTACATTCATTATTGCATAATTATCATTCTAATCCTTAACTTTCCAATAATTAGGATTTGGTTCCAAAATTTACCAAATTCGTAATTTAGTTCAAAACAAAATTATAACTTCAAAATCAACATTCAAATGCCAACTTCCAACAAACCACATCATTGATTACCCATTCACGCATCAACTCATTAATTTCTAAAAACCTACAAAATGGTATTTATAATTGTATAAAATTCCAAAATGAACCAAATCATATTCTGAAGCATGTAGAATCATTCTAACATCAATTATAAGCCTTAGGAAATTTCTGCATATTTTCTCCTAATTTTTATCATTTGGTCGTATCTAACAAGGTAGTGTAGACATGGTTTCCACTTTGATTCAAGCATGAATTCAAGCTCCTAAGTTTAATTTCATGTTTTCCAATCATTCCCACATAAAATTCAACCAAAAATCAATAATTCCTTCAAAACCCTATGATGGCCAAAACTTTTATAAGGCTTTATACATGTTTTTAATCATCACACATGCTTAGAAATTAATTTAAAACACTGACAATATAAAAACCAACCTTTAATTCATCTTATTTCAACTTCCCCTTCCTAAACCCTAATCATGAAATAACTCATCCAAGCATGTTTAGCATGAATTAGTTATACCAAATGATAGATAAATTGGTGCAGATCAATTCTCTATTTCACAACTTAGTAAAAAAAAATCAACCATGTAAGCTTAAAAATGAAAATAAAATTTCTTCTTACCTTGGATATGGAGTACACATCTTGGATGGGAAGATGAGCTGAAAATTCTCTTGAATTTTCTTCATCAATATCTTTAAAACAATTGGCTTTAGTCAATTAAATGAATAAACATTTCATTTAATGAAATTACCATGGTACAATTACTGAAACATGATAATTTCAACTTTACCATTAACATGACTACATCCACGATCTCATTTTGCTTAAATCATCTTGTTTGCATTACCCATGGCCTCATAATATTCACTTTTCAACTTTAATCTTGTGTTTTTTGGAATTTACAAAATAGTAATGAAATTTCACAATTTCGGCTTAACAAGCAAAATCGACTTTAATTCCATTAATATGTGTAAAATTTCACCTTTTATAAAGTATGGAAATAATATTTCTAACCCTTTTCTATCATCTTTCAAATTTTTGTAAACTTTTGATTCAATCTGATTATCCGATTTCTTATCGAACTTCATTGCTTTTTAGTTTTAAAAAAATTCCGTATCAAAATTTTGATTCCCATGAAAACATTAGTTTCGAAGTAATCTATTCATTTATACGTGAAAATATATAACTTTTAAAATTTACATTTTTAGCCCCTAATTGTTTCCAAATTTTATACTTTGGGCACCAAAATTTCAAAACTTACATTTTGGCCACTATTCAAAATTTGGGTATTATTATTCTCCCCCTTAAAAATTATTCCTCAAATTTTCTATATACGTTTACGTACATGATGTAAAAAGGTGAGGAAACTACATTTTCACGTCTTCTTCTCTTTTCCAAGTAGCTTCCTCGTCTTTATGGTTTCATCGAATAACTTTAACTAGTGGAATCGTCTTGTTGATTAGTTTTTTGAATACTCGTGTTAGAATTTGTATTGGTTATTCTTCATAAGTTAAATCTAGCTGAATTTTTATTTCTTTCGGTATGATGACATGTGAATGATCTGATCGATACTTCCTAAGCATCGATACATATAGAACATTATGAATCTTGTCCATTTTCATAGGTAATTTCAACTGATAAATGACATGAACCACACTTTTTATGATCTCATAAGGTCTAATACACCTCAGACTCAACATTCATTTCTGTTTGAACCGTAAAATCTTCTTCCAATGTGATACTTTGAGAAATACTTTATCACACACTTGAAACTTGATCTCATTTCTCTTTATATCTGAATAGGACTTTTGTCGATCAGTTGATATCTTAATATTATCATGTATGAACTTTACTTTGTCTTCCATCTCTTCAATCAAATCAGGACCATCTAGATCTCGATTCTTTGGCTCAAACCAATTTAATGGTGTTTGACATTTTCTTCCATATAGGCCTTCGTAGTGAGTCATCTTGATACTTGCCTAGTAGATGTTGTTGTAAGAAAATTCAACTAAAGGAAAATACTTTAGCTATGATCATTTGAATTCAATCACACAAGCTCTTAGCATATCTTCCAAGATTTGTATGGTCCTTTCAGACTGATCATCTGTTTACGGAAATTGAGTCAAGTACCCAAGGCTTTATGTAGAACTTCCAAAATCTCTAGGTGAACCATATATCTCTATCAGATACTATTGAAATAGGCACTCAATGAAGTCAAACTATCTGTTATGTATAATTCATCAAATTTTTCTAGGGAGTAATCGGTTCAGACAGGAATAAAGTGCATATACTTTATTAATTATCAATTATTTCCTATATTGAATCTTTCTTATTAGGTGTCAAAGGTAGCCATGTCTCAAAATCCATCGTTACTCGTTCCCATTTTCACTCAGGAATGGAAATCGGTTGCAACAGTCTAGAAGGTATTTAATATTCAACTTTTATCTATTGACATGTTAGACATTTTGCAACAAACTCTGTGATAGCGCTTTTCATGCCAGACCATAAGTAATGATTCTTTAAATCATGATACATCTAAGTTATAATCAACGGGCTGTAATGCGCCTTTGAGAGAAGTTCATTCTTTAATTCTTCATTATTTTAGATATATCCTAGGTAATGTAGACATCCTTCAGACATAAACTAAAAGTCTTTAGTTCTCCCTTTCTACTTGTTCAATCCTTGTTAAGAATTTTCATCTAGTTTATGGAGCTCTTTTATTCTATCATGTAGAGTTGGTTTTTGTTTTAACTCTGCAGTTAGTGCATCATCTTCCTTTATTGCAAATCTTAAATCCAAAGTTCTTAAGGCTGCGAATGTCTTTCGACTAAGTGCATATTCTATAACATCAACCTTTCTAATATAGTAATCAATAACTACATCATAATCCTTAAGAAGTTCAATCCATCTCATCTATCTTAAGTTCAGCTTCTTTTGAGTTAACAAATACTTTAAACTTTTATGATTTGTATAGATTTAGCATTGCACATTGTACATGTAGTGGCGCCATATCTTCAAAGCAAAGACAACTGCTGCTAGCTCAGGTCATGTGTCAGATAATTTCTTTTGTGTGTCTTTAGTTGTCTTGAAGCATAGGCCACAACTTGGCCTTCCTGCATGAGTACACATCCTAAACCATTATGGGGAACAACACTACAAATCACAAAATCTTTACCTGATTCTAGTTATACAAACATTGGGTTTCGGTTAGGATCTCCTTTAGCATATCAAAACTTTCTTGACATTTGTCTGTCCAAACAAATGGTATATCTTTTCTTAGTAACTTTGTTAATGGTGAGGCAATCATTGAAAAGTTCTTTACGAACCTTTAATAGTAACCAGCTAACCCCAAGAAACTTCTTACCTCAGTAACATTTTTGGAGTTTTTCCTTTCGATAATGGTCTGAACTTTCTTGCGGTCTACTTTGATGCCCTTAGCTAAAATCACATGTCAAAGAAATGCAACCTCAGACAACCAGAATTCACCATTTGACAACTTGGAATAAAGTTTTTTATCTCATAAAGTTTAAAGCACAATGTAGAGGTGAGCATTACTGATACATGCACCAGAGTCCATAATACATGCTTCTTTGGACTAATGTTTCTACTCGAGAGGCATATCGACATGCTCATGCATGTGTCTTCCCAAAAGTATCACATATTCAATACTCAGTCAAAGATGATATTCCCGAGCCAATCGAAGAAGTCTGAGATTGTTTGAACTTTTCAGCAATAGCTCCTTTACTATCTACTGCACCAAACAGATAATTAGCACATCTACCTCTTTTGGATTGGGATAATACTGAAGATTCTCTTGATATTTTTGTCGATTGATGTCTTTGATTAATCATGGCTCTTTTATTCTAAGTCATTTCCAAGTCATTAGATTTGTTTACCACTTATTGAAAAGTGGATAGATTTTCATTCAGTAAAAGGTGATTTAATCTTATTAGAGTCCTCAAATAAACCTCTAACAAGCATCTCTTTCTATAGGGATCAACTCTAAAGCATATTAACTGAGCTTATTAAACTCACATTCATACTCATACACTGCTTGACTGTCCTAAATTAGATTGAAGAAGTCCTGCTTCATCTGTGTGATAAATTGATCTCTAATATAATTCCTCTAGAATGCCTCCTAAAAATACTGTAAGTTAATCTGATGTGGAGGAACACACATAGTCACATTAGTCTACCAAATAAGAACCTAACCTCGCAGCAATGAAACTATGGCCTTCAGTTTTTTCACGTCAATACAATGAAGAATCTGCAGCATAATCTTTATATCATTGAGACACATATCAGCCACTATTGGGCCATCATTTATATCACCTTTAAATTCAAGAGCACCCAAAATTTTTAATTCCTAGGTAATTGGTACTGTCGGAGCCAAAAGAGTAGGAGAATGAGGTGGAGATGGAGATGGAGGCAAGGGAGCTATTGCTAGCTGATAGCGATCTAGAATAGTATTTAGAGCCTGTAAAAATGTCCCTTGATCTGGAACAGGCATTCCCTGATGTGCCTAAGCTCACTACTGATTAGATTAAACAGTAGGTGCATACTCAACCTCATCACTCCCAGTAGCAGTCCCTTGTGGGACTTCCTCCTCTATTGCCCTACGTAAATTTTCAAATTATGACATCTAAACCAAACACTTTACAAACTTACGTTAGTAAGGAGCAACATCAATATTTAAATCATAAAACCATACTAGATAAGGAACATTGACATCCTAATAGCGTGTATTACTTTTCAACATCAAATAACTTCGGTTTAGGCCAAGAATCAACTAAACCTATAGATATAATACTAATAAATGTAACACCCTAACTATTACACCCAAAATACGAGCTAAGAATGTCACATTAATCATTTAAAAACATTTGACAACCAAATAACTGGTAAAATTTTGTTTCTCTTAATCTGAAAAATTTGAAACTTTTATCTTCTAAATAATTAATCAAGTCAGATCATAAAATAATGTTTTAAAGGCATAATATATCATAATACAATTCATTCGTTCTAAGTACCATATTTAATACCATTCAATCTAAACACGTATTAATTTTAGTAATACAAAACCATCATAGTTATTCTATCAAAGCCATTAAAATATTATAATGTACACGACGCTAAATAAGTCAAAATAACATCAAAAGATATCTTACTGATACTGTAAGGTGATATGACTCCACAAAAAGTGATGCATGTAGTGCTCCTCACTCTATCGTTTTCTCATTTCCTTTACCTACGTGTGAAACAATCAGACGCTAAGTATAACTTAGTAAGCCATTAAGTAACTAAAGTAAGACATTATATTCTAAAAATATCAAAATGTATTAAAATAAGATAATTTATCATATAAAAATATAACATCCAATAAACTCGGGCTTTAATATAAATCAACATATAATTTTCATTTCATTTTCAATGTTAGCCCAATGTATAGAAAAAGAGAATACATGCTATGCAAGTCTATTTTTACGAGTGTAATGGCAATCCAGGCTTAGTAACTTGCACATCTAGTGCATTTTTAATCAAATGGACCCTTGCTGGTATATAATCGCTTTGGCACCTATAATGCTTGTAATACATTTATAAGGTAATCTAGAACACAACAACAACTATACCCATTAACCCAGGATACACCACTTAACATTTTTATGTGTCGACAACATATCTTATATGTGCCATAACGTACCCTGTTATTTTTAATGTACAATAATGTACTCATAAAATCGATCGATAACCACTTTACTCATAGTATGGCCATTGTACCAAAATATTTAACATACACACACAAAGGGCTTTTTAATATTTTCATAATCCATTCATGAGTCAAGTATCATATATCAATACCTTGGGCAGTTCATACCCGAAATCATCCTTATCATTAATCAAAATATCGTATAAAATGCTTTGGGTAGTTCATACACTAAATAAATTATAAACCACTTTAACCAATATGAAAAAATTTCATAATTTGATTCAAACTTTTTTCTTCAAAATTATTCTAAGGTTGACTCATCACAAGTCTTCCTCAATCATAAACAAATAAAATAATTAAAAATACACTCACTTCAACGTTGTTATATATTGCTTAATCTCGTGCTTAGTCCTTTATGTTCGGTTCACTTTGTTCATGACCTACACAATAATCATACACAGTACATACAATTTAAATCATATGTTAGTATCATACTAACATATTCAAAATCTAATAGTGAAATCCACAAATATTCGTATTCATCACCAATACATTTAACTTCAATAGACTTTACATTTCATTCACCATTTATGAATTCTTCTATAATTCATCTCAACGTTTCCAATTTATTGAAAATGGTCATTTGCCATTTCACCATAAATTCACCCTAATACTTAAAAGTCCAACATTCAAATTCCTTATACAAACCAATACATTATTATTGCATAATTAGTATTATAATCATTAACTTTTCAATAATTATGATCCAGTCCTAAACTTTACCAAATTCACAATTTAGTCCAAAATAATATTATAAATTCAAAATTAGCTTTCAAATGTCAATTTCCAACAGAGTTCATCATTTATTACAAATTTACGCATCAACCCCTCATTTCTTAAAACTACGAAATAGACCTCACACTTTTATAAAATTCAAAATCACATTCTGAGGCATGTAGAATCATTCTAACATCAATTCAAAGCCTTAGGAAATTTTTTGCATATTTCCCCCTAATTTTCCTCTTTTGGCCGAATCTAACAATGTTGTGTAGGCATGATTTCCACTTTTATTCAAGCTGATTTCAAACTCCTAAGTTAAGTTTCATGCTATTCAAATCATTCCCATATCAAATTCAATCAAAAACAAATAATTCCTCCATAACCCTAAGATGGCCAAAACATGTATAAGGCTTTATACATGTTTTTAATAATCACATGTGCTTAGATAAATCTACAACACTAACAACATAAAAATCAACATTTAATTCATCTTATTTTAACTTCCCCTTTATAAACCCTAATCATAAAATCACTCATCCAAGCATGTTTAGCATGAACTACTTATATTAAATAATAGAGAATTTGATTTAGATTAGTTCTCTATTTCATTTCTTAGTGAAAAAAATCAATCATGTAAGTTAAAAGTGAAAATGAATTTTCTTCTTACCTTGGATATGGAGTACACGGCTTGGAGGGGAAGATGAGCTGAAAATTCTCTTGAATTTGCTTCATTGATCTACTTAATACAATTGGCTCTAGTTAATTAAATGAATAAGAAAATCATTTAATGAGAAATTACCATGTTACCATTACTAAAACATGATAGTTTCAACTTAACCACTAACATGACTTAATCCATGATCTCATATTGCTTACATCATCCATGAGCTCATATAATTCATTTTTCAACTTTAACCTTGTGATTTTTGAAATTTACAAAATAGTCACAAAATTTCAGAATTTTAGCTAAACAAATAGAATCAACCATAATTCCAATAATCCGTGTCAAATATCACTTTTCTAAAACATGGAAATAATATTTCTAACCCTTTTCGACCATCCTTTATTTTTTCGTAAATTTCAAATTCGATCCAATTATCCAATTTCTTATCGGAATTTACTATTTTATTTCTTTTAATACAAATCTTGTATCAAAATTTTTATTCCCATGAAAACATTAGTATCGAAGTGAACTATTCATTTACGTGCCAAAAATATATAACTTTTAAAAATTACACTTTTGATCTCTAAACTTTTCCAAAATTTATCTGTTAGCCACAAATTTTCAGCACTTACATTTTGGTCATTATTCAAAATTAGGGGTATTACAAATCAGCTGCTTGAAACCGACATTGTCATCGCCGCACGTGCCCTACGCACCACTCTCTAAGCGTGGGGGTTATTTTTAGGTCAGGGGAGGTTTTTAGAGAACCATTTGTCCCAATTTGGATCGATTCGAGCAGAATTGTCTAAGCAAAGTGAGCCGAGCTAAGCCATAGTTTGATTCGATTTGTTGGTCCAGGCAAGCAGTGTTGACCGATTTGTTAATCATTGATTTGTCTAGAGTTGACTTTGACCTTTAACCATTGAGTTTGACCAAAAAGTCAAATTTTTCGAAAAGTTATACTTATGTTTGTTGACATCTTTAGTATGAATCCAAAGTCACTGTCACCAAATTTAAACCTGAAAAGCTATTTTTTTAAATTTTTATCATTCGAATTGATTTGTTCTTCCCGATTAAGTTTCGTTTTTAACGCCAATTATTTTTCCATGTATCTAAGATATTATGGGATAATTAATTTAAGTTCAAAGGTGATCGAATATAATTTAAATTATTGATTGATGTGGCATGAAAGACGGTGTAATACATTACTACTATTTGCATGCTTTACGGAGCACATTGATATTGGTATTGCATAAATGTGATTTATTGGACATTTTGCATAGTTAATTATCGCGGGACTCAATTTGAATTTGGTTAAAGTTTAGTAAATTGTATAACACTCCAGGGACTCGCATAAAAAAATTGGAACACTGTTAAAAAAGTAAATTCAAATTCATCGATTAACCAGTAAATCAATTGACCTCAAGATCCGTAATAACTAAAATAACCCTTAAGAGTCATACTTGACCCGAAGGAGATATCGTTTCACTTGTGAAATACCGATCTATTTATAGAAACCACTATAATCAATTTTTATCTCTGAGATGGAAAAACATATTTAGAATTTTTTATTCTTGGAAAACTCCAGAGAAAAATTTAACCAGAGTATCATTTACATCTAAATTGTTTGAAATGGTTGAATTATATGAAAAGTCTTAATCGAAAGAGAATGATTAAAATATCCTCGAATACTCAAATGACCTAAATACCCTCAAGACCTAGAAATAAGTGGATGCCACTAGATAAATTATAGGAAAAAATCATAAAACAAAAGTGTGTAACGCTCCTAAATGTTTTAGAGTAAGACCTAAGTATACCAACCACCCTTGTTAGTATTAGAATAATGGGAAGGAAAACACGTTCGTCTCCTCGAGATTTGACCAATGATGATTATGAAAGGTGATCAGTTCAACAAATACAATCGGTAGTAGGAAGTGAATAATAGTGAAATATCTTGGTCTGGATGACTAATGAGTATCGTAATGTTTAGATTTATTAGTTTAATCTGACTCTAAATTCTGATAGTTTGATATAATCATGGATACTGTAAATCATCATTTTACCATTATTGGATTATATTAGTAAGACTTCTTCGGGAATCGAAAGGACTATAATGCAACTGATAGCCTAAATGATGGAAACACTCTTGTTATATCCAAATATCAATAATTCTAACTTATGGTTTTAAAATACCTTTCTGATGCACTCGAAATCCTAAATGGTCCTAAAGTATCATTTACTGAATGTCTAATTAGATCCGTTAATAGTCAAACCATTTTTAATAGGTATACCATTCTTGAAAATTCGATCAATTTACGTAAGTTCGTGTTTTCTAATATTGATAACTACAAAGTGCCTCCGAAAAATATATGGATCCTTTAGTGTGTTCCCAGTGCAAAAGGATATTTTCTCTATTTATAAAAAGTATGACTATAATATTTGAAATAAAAACATGGTTTTTGATCTCTGGTTTCTAATACAGGATACATTCGGCTCCTAATTTTGATATTTTTGTTTATTGGTTAACATGTTTTGTATTGGGGTACTATATGTGATCTATTATGGAGTATTGCAGTTTCAGCCCTTATCAGGATGTTAAATCGTTGCGTACCTAAGGTGACCTTTGGGTTGGCTATTAGGCCCAATTGGCCTAGTGGTAAGACCTTATGGACCCTAAGGTCCTCCCTTGGGTTTCCTCATTTGGTTTGTGCTTAGGGTAAGTCCTTATGTACTTGAAGAAACTCCCCTCAGGTGGCTCCTACGCTTTAGCTAGGGCAAGTTCTTATTGACACAAGGTGCTCCCCTAGGTTGGCCTATATGCCTATAGGGCTTAAGATAAGTCCTTATGGATGTAGTTCCAGGGAACTACATTTGGAGTGTTCGATTGGAGGGTATTATAGAGATTTTAAAAAAACATGTTTTACTAAGATAAACTACTACTATTTTTTTAACTATGTTACATTTATTTCTGGTTTCTTGGGAATACACTAGACACTCATTTTAAGTCTTCTAAATCTGATGCTTTGTATGTTTCCTCTGAACTGTAAGTTTTTTTTCCTTTTACCTAAATAAAAATCAATGGAACTTTAGCTCATCTCTAGAATTTGTATATGCATGAATCAATAAGCAAGTTTTACGCTATTTCTTTTATCTACTTGTTCTTTAGCATTCAGCTGGTAGTTATGTATTACTTAGCTTTCCCAAAGCTCACTTTAAAATCAAACCAACACTATCTAATTTATCCAAGGACATGTTCATTCATCTTTTAGGTCGAACCAACTCCTATCCATTCGACCTAGATAATGAATCTTCTTTGAATGACATGAATCCTCGTAAAAACATGTATTTTTAATAGGGTTTTCACACTTGGTCGAATTGGTTCATTACTTTTAGGCGTAAGGACATCATATTTCAATAAAACATAATGAATTTACAAAAGGAATGCACGTTGTCGAACCTTTGTATAACTTTTTCGGCAATTCCTTTTCATTTCCTATAAATTGTCAATTCCTTGGTATTAGTAAGGCATTCAAATTCCCCTTTGCATATAAATATAATTTGTGAGGTTTTCATTTTTGACAAGTTCTTTAAGAACTTTATCGATTTATCAAGTACCTCATGTTTTTTGTGGTATCAACCCCTACTTTCTTCTATTAATACTTGTGTTTATTGACTCATTTATAGTCAAGAATGTCAAGTCTTATTCTACCATCCCTTGTCTAACGCTTAATGATAGGTGTTATGCTCTTTAACATATTTTATTCCTTGTTATTGAATATACTGTCTTAATAATCTCATTTGTTTCTTAAGACTTTACTATACATCCTGAACAACCATTTTGATGTATATTAAAATCATCATCAAAGCCCACCTTTATCACTGTTACATTAACCACAAATCCACTCTATTTGAGCCATTCATATGTTGGTGTAATACCCCAAATTTTAGTTAGTAACAAAAATGTAAGATTTGAAAGTTTAGTGGCCAAAGTATAAACTTTGTAAAAGTTTAGCATCAAAAAATTTACTTTTTAAAAGTTATACTGGTAATCAAAATATTGATTTGGGATTTGTATTAAAATATATAAAGTAATAAAATCTTATAAGGATTCAGATAATCAGATCAAACCAAAATTTCAAAAAAATCTGAAGGATAACGGAAAAAAAGGTTGTAAATTTTATTTCCATAATTTAGAACAACGAAATTTAACATCAATGAGTGGAATTAATTTCAATTTTCCATGTTAAGCCAAAATTGGGGAATATAGTGACTAAATTAAACTTTTCGAAAAATCAAAGGGCAAAGGTGGAAAGTGGACTTTTATTTGTTAATATTTAACTTTTGAATATTGAATTACAAGATATTATCGTGGCATGATGGAAATTATCAAGAATTTTAAAGGATAAAATGGGAATTTCTTGTTAATTGGGTTATTAAATTCAATTATATTAGAATTAAACCATGTGTATTAGATATTATTCGAGAAATTTCAAGAAATTTTTAGCCATTTTCTTCTTCATACCCGAACCGCCAAAGCTAAATAAGTAAGGTTTTTCAAATTGGGTTTTAAGCTTATTCGATTGATTTTGGATTAAGCTATTAGATAGAGAATTAGTCTACAAACAATTCTCTATCAATTGGTATAAATAGTTCATGGAAAACATGCTTGGATGATGATGTTCATGATTAGGGTTCATGAAGAACATGTTAGATTTTGAAGTATTAAAGCTTGATTTTTATGTTAATGATGTTATAGATTAGTTTCCAAGACTTTGTGGTGATTAAAATCAAGTCAAAAAATATATATATGATTCATCCATGGCTAAGTTTTTTGAAGAATGATTGAACTTGGATTAAATTTGAAGTTAATATGATTGGAATTGCATGAATTTGATCATAGGAGTTTGAATTCATGCTTGAAATGGAATAGAATCCTTACCCTAATTGCTTAAGCAGGTTGGGCCAAGGGGAAATTATCAAGGGAAGCTTTTACAAAAATTTCATATGGTCTATAATTGATAATAGACGAATTATACATACTTTGGAAGTTGATTTGGATCAATTTGGAAATTGAGATAGTAAAAAAACTATTTTGCAAGTTTTGGAAATTATGGGATATTGACGTGTAAGTGTACAATTGTGAGTGTTCAATGCTTGAAATTATTACTTAGATGTTGAATTTTAAGTTTGAATATTGTTTTGGATTAAATTTGCAAGTTTTGGAAAATTTAGTCGCTAATTCGAATAGGCTTAGAAATTGGGGTCTTAACTTCAACTTTACAAATGTGAAGGTGATGGATTGATTACGTTACTACAATGATGAAATTTGAGTATTGGGTTTCAAATGAGAAAAATGATAAAGGACCATTTTGAATTAATTAAAAAAGTTGGTATTAATTTTGAAAGAATTCATATATTAAAGTTTATGAAAGTTGAAAGGTTGGTGATGAAAATTAATATTTAGGAAATTGAGGAGTTATTATGGAAATGTTCAAGTTGCTATGGATTAGTGAAGTGATTTTTATATCGACTAAGTAGCGATTATATTTTATGGAATTTTCTAATATTGGGTTTAAATTATGTTAGTATATTACTAACATAATTTTGAATATTGTGTTGTTTATATAATATTGTCTAGATTTCAATAAATCTCGCGATCTAAGCAAATCGAAAGGGATGGATAAAGTACATGGATTAAAGGTATCACTATAAAAGGTCCAATAGTGAGACAAAGGTGAGTACATTTTATTTATTTAATTATACTGATTGAGAAAGACTTACGACAAGTTAACATCGAATGATTTTTAAAGAATGGTTTGAATCAAATTATGGAATATTTCCAAAATGTTTATGAAAATATTTTATGAATTATTTTAGGGTATCAATTCCTAATGCATTTGTTTTGATAAATGATGTTTGAAAATGTTACTGATGGCATATGTTGAGTATATAAATAATATGATTTTACCATAAAGTCAAGTGTATGTTGCATGGAGATTCTTAGGTACAACTGGCATTTCATGAGGTGGAGTGATCATTGTTTACTGATAATGATAAAGTAAATTACTTGGAGATATCTTATTTGGGATTTATGTTAAAAGCTATAAAGTGTTAAAAGTTAGCTAAAAATTTAGTAAACCAGATCAAATAAAAAATTTGAAATTTTTTTAAGGTTATTAAATTAAGCTTAGAAGTATTATTTCCACATTTAAAAATGATGGAAAATAATGTGGATCATTGGATTTGAGAATTTATTTCCATGTTCAATTTTGATCAGTGGATAAAAATGGCAAGATTGATGTTTTTGGAAAAGTGCATGGGTAAAGTTGTAAAGGGTAAAATATTTTTGTTCATATTTGACTTTGGGAATATAATAAGGAACATGTGGCTTTGTATGCATGTAATTATCAAGTTTCATTAAGGGTGATATTGTCATTTCCCAGTTAAATGAATTTTAAATTCATTTAAGATTAATAAATGGCAAATTAACATGAAATTAGCCAAAATTTCATGAAAGGTTGTTAATATTTTCCCTTTTGTGGTTTTGTAACATAAACCTTAGGCAATAAAAAGTGTATTTTTCATTTTGAGCAATTTCCTTTGGTTTTTGGATTAAAGCCTGAAATAGAAATTTGTTTTATTCAACGAGCTCTATCATTTGGTACCAAATATTGCATGCAAATCTTGCTTTATTACTTAGATCCCAAATTTTAGGATTGAAGAAGATGCTAGGGTTTTATGGTTTGATGATGGATTTTGAGGTTACTAATATTGTAGAATCATATCCAAACTTGATTGATGTTTAAAACCACTTAGAAATGCTTCCAATGAATTCAACCTATAATAGGTTTTGGGGAAAATTGTGATTTTATTAAATTAGGTTAGGGGTTTGATTGTAGAAGCCTTGAAATGTTGAATAGAGTTTGATTTCATGCTTGAGTCAACTGAAAATCATGGAATTTCAACCACTATAGTGTTCGACCTTGATAAAATATTTAGTGAAAATTATGAAAAATTTCCCATTGCTTATAAATGATGTTTGGAATGCTCTACAAGCCTTAAAAGAATTTTTGGACCATTTTTGTAATTTTGTGATAGTTGGGAACCTATTTTATAATTTTCAAAAGTTATGTGGTTAAGGTGTAATCATTCAATAGTTTATGTATTATGCTAGAATTTTATATTAAAAGGGTGATTCTGATGTTAGAATATGACTATTTTGGGAAGATAGCAAAGTTTGAGGGCTAAATGGAAAATATTGAGAAAGTAAGTGATTTAAGTGGTAATAATGATATTGTTGAGGTACTAGGCTGTAAATTAAATGCTATAAATTTAGTCCAGTTGTTTGGGACTTGAATGGAAGAAAAATGGCAACGAACAATTTAGAAGTAAAAGGAAAAGTTAGGATAAATTCTAAAATAATTCATAAATAATAATAATACTTTCTTATTATTATGTACATAAAATGTTAGCAAGAATACTAACAAGTATTTTATGTTGTATGTGTTGAGTATGGATAGTTATTTAGATCGTGATCAAACTAGTGATACGAGCAAATCTAAAGGCAATTAAAAAAGTATAAGAGTAAGTAGATTTCGATAGTAAGGCATAATAGTGAGGCATACCAGGTGAGTGAATTTGATTATGTATGTATATGATATGTGGAACACTTGCAATGAATTAACCTCGAGTTCTTTTAAAATGTAGGTTTTCAATGCATTACGATATATTTTAATAAAGTTTTATGAAAATGATTTTATGAACGATTTTAGGGTATGAGCTGCCCTAAAACAAATGGATGCATTTTATAATATTTAATATCTATTGATGCTCTTGATCAACAGGGTTGAATTGTGGGACTCGGGCAACAACTTACACTTTAGAAAATGGTTCCATATCTTGGTAACATGCTTCCGGGAACAACGATCAACTTACTTACATTTCAAAGTATTTCCTTCAAATTTGGCCCAACATATGTTTCATAATCTGCCTCGGAGATGAATTTCTTGTGTCGGTCCTCAACCTTCCCAAGTTTGAAGTAGTGATTGATGGCTGAGAGATAAATTAGATGAGCGTGCCTCGGACATACACTGAGTGTGAAGGAATAGTCTTATAGGTGCGCATAGAACTCTTTGACCATCTTCAGTGCCACAGTTTTGGGATGCCTCACAAACTTGTCCTATTTTTGTTTATTAACAATAGCCATCACCTCAAGCATGAATGACTCCTCATCCTTGCTGGTAAACACAAAACCATGTTCCAGATAATCTTGTCATCGCTACAACTCTTGAAATCTCTTTTCAACCTCTACTATTTGAAAATGCTTGAAGTTATTGGTCTCGACAGAGGAAGATGATGTACTAGGGTTGGGTATGGAATGAACTATGATGTTGGGGAAGCATGAGTTAAACAAAAAATCAAGAAAGTTTGAAGCTTTGATACGGTGGCTATGGTTTTATTGGGGATAAATGGAAAAGAAAGGTGAAAGAAGAATAAAAATCAAGTGAAATAGAAGAGAGGAAGATGAAATGGTAAAGTGAGAGAAAAATTAAAGCTGGGCAATTTTTGAGAAAAAAGTGGGTAAGTGGGATGGTTTTTTTAGGGTTAATAAATGAAAATTAAAAAGTGAATAGGGGTAATAAATGAGGGGAATTGATAAAATAAAATGAAAGATCTTTTTTCTCAACTTGCTACCCAAACCCTATAGTTTTGGTTTTTTCCTCTTCCAATGAATGAGACCTCTCCCCAGGCTGCCACCAGTCAAGAGAAAACTGAGGGAGCAAGTTAGAGAATGAAACAAAGCTAATAACTGCAGAGGTAGTTTTTTTATACATAAAACAAAATATTTTTTCGAAGCAAAAAATTTCAAAGCATAGGAATAAACTTTCAGGCATCATGTAGCAGTAGCACTAACTTTTCGTTCTGGATGGGTGCTCCCTTATAGGCCTTTATCCTTTGGATATTCACTTAAATGTTGTCCCATCATCCAATTTCTTCATTTCTATTGCGTCGTGGCTATGCATTTGATGTAATAGGAAGGGCCCGACCCATATTGACTTCAGCTTGTCTGGAAACAACTTCAGTCTGGAGTTTAGAGGAGCACTTGTTGGCTAGGAAAAAAATATCGTGTCTAAATTTTTATGTCATGCCACTTCTTTGTTTTTTCTTTTTAAAATGACATTCTCATTATTCGGAGCTCTAAACTCCTCCATCTCGTTATGTTATACCAACCTCATTTCCCCATCAAGTTGTGCATCCATGTTAAGTTTCTTGATGGCCCAAAATCCCTTGTGTTCTATTTCCATGGGCAAGTGACATGCCTTTACAAAAACTAACTTGAATGTAATACCCCAAAATTTTGGTTAGTGACCAAAATGTAAAATTAGGAAAAGTTTAGGTTCCTAAGTGGTATTTTTCCCAAAATATTTTTTATTCCATAAATCAATAGTTAACTCTTAAAAGTGAGGTTTTATTGAAACCATATTGTTGATCTAGAAATTGTGTTAAAAACTAGAAATTGTTAAAGTCTGTAAAAATTATGTAAATAGGATCGAATAGATATTTTTAGAATATTTGAAGGATGATAAATTTATCTTAGAAATATTATTTTCACATTTCAAAATGATGGAAATAATATGGAGCATTGGATTTGATAATTTAGTTCCATGTTCAATTTGGATCGTTGGATGAAAAATGGCAAGATTGAAATTTTTGGAAAATGGCGTGGGCAAAGTAGTAAAGGGCAAAATATTTTGTCCATATTTGACTTTGGATGATGATAATGTTTATGTGACTTGGTATTAAGGTAGATATCAAGTTTCGTTAGGGTAAAATGGATATTTCTCATTAAACAAATATTTTATTCATTTCTCATTTTTCAGCCAACATTTCGTGCTCCTTTATACCAAGGTAAGAAAAATTTTATTTTTAATTTTTGAGAAATTTCCTTTGGTTTTTGGATCATTTTGTGAAATAGAAATTTGTTATATTCGAAAAACAACTATCATTTGGTACCATTATTGCTTGCTAATTTGATTTGTGTTCAAAAATCCTAAATTTTAGGGTTTATGTTTATAATAGGGTTTATGGAATAGATGAAAGAGTTTGATGTTATTGAGGTTGTAGAATCATTTCCAAGCATGATTGATGATTAAAATCACTTGTACATGATCATATGATCATATAAAGTTTCGACCTATACCTAATCTTAGGAGAAAATGTGTTTTGATGAAATTAAGTTAGGGTTTTGATTGTATATATTTTATAAGGATCGAGTAAAATCATGAAACCCCAAATATCGAACATACAAAGCAATCAAACTTGACTATAGAGAATGAAAAAAATTATGGAAAAGTTATGTAGGGGTTGGAAATGATGTAGGAAATATTCTACAAGCCCTAGAAACATTTGGGGACCATTATCTAAATTTTTAAAAGTTTGGACGAATTCAAAAAATTTGGAAAAGTTGTGGATTGTTGTGCAATTGTTCAATATTTTATGTACTATGCTGGAAATTAATGTTTGAGTGTTGAAATTGAAGTTAGGATGTGAAATTGAATTATTTTGGAAAGCTTGTAAAAGTTGAGGTTTAAATAAAAATATCGAAAGGTTGGGAGCTTAAGTGAAAATGTTATGTGAATTTGGGATAAAAGGAACTTGAGTGGTCAATTAGAATATTTTTGAATTTCAAAGTTTCTTGGGGTTTCTTGGTTATTAACGAATGTTCGTGAAGAAATTTGCAATGATAGTCTTCCCTCGGATCAAGATATTAAGGAAAGACGTGTTATTCACTTGAATTGATAAGTGTTAAGAAAACTTTGAGATGTTAAAAATAATACCAATATAAGCTCCAAGGTCAGTATAATTAGAATCTGAAAATGATTATGTGAATTATAGTAATGCGTCTCATAATGGTTTGGGATGCGTGTTCATACATGAGGAAAAGTTTTGGTTTATGCTTCAATACAACTAGAGAATCATGAAAGCAATTATTTGACTCATTATCTCGAGTTGGCAATTGTTGTGTTTACTTTTTTGATATAACATTTCTATCTACATGGTGAATAACACTATACTCTATAGGGATCTCAAAATTCAAAACTATGAGTTGACTCGAATGAGTGAAAATAAAGGAAATTCGATTGAATTCCTTAAAGAATGATGACGTGCTTATCAACTGCAAATAGGAAAGGTTAATGCGGTGGCTGATACGATAAAGATGAAACACATTTCTATTATAAGCGTTTTGAATATGTGATTGTCGTTAAAGAAAGATGGTGTCTTGATTGTATAATTAAATTTAAAGACTGTGTTGATTAATCAAATAAAGAATCTTAAGATAAAAGATGAAAATTTTCGTGATTGTCAAAGATAGAACAAGTAGGAAAAGGAGAAACCAAAGACTTTAAGTTTGATAAATATTTATATTATTGAGCAAAGAGTTTTCAAGTAGGTATAAAAAGAGTTATCATCAAGTTTGTTTCTAAATTGATGACATGTCAACGAGTTAAAGTAAAGTATCAAATGCCTTCTGAATTATTGTAACCGATTTTTATCCCGTAGTGGGAATAGGAACGAGTTACAATGACCTTGTAATGGGAAAAGATCATTTAAGATAATCTCAAGATAGTTATTGATCGACAAAAGTCTTGCACAAACTTGAAAAGAAAATAAATTGAATACATGAAGTTGATAAAGAAGTATTTCTTAAATTATCACCTTGGAAAAAAGTATTGCGGTATGGACACAAAGGAAAGTTCAGTCCGTGATTTATTGGACCTTATAAGATTATATATAAAAAAAGGAAGTTGGATTAATGACTTATCAACTAGAAATGTCTTCGGAAATGGACATGATCCATAATGTTTTTCATGCGTCGATGCTCAGGAGGTAGGAATAAGATTCTTCGCATATTATCACCCCGGAGGAAATAATGATTTGGCTAGATTTGACTTATGAAAAAGAACCAATACTTATTAAAGTTCGACAAAGAAATCAAAGAGTGAAAAAACATCATCCTTGTCTATTTACATTATGTACATATTGAAAATTTGAGGATGAATTTTCTTAAGGGACAAAGAATTGTTATGCCCCCAAAATTTGGTTATTGACCAAAATAAAAATTTTGATAGTTTTGTAGCCAAAGTAAAAAATTGGGAAAAGTTTAGGGACCTAAGTGGTAATTTTCCTTAAAAGAATTTTATTCCATAACAAGATTATTTACTCTTGAAAGTGGGGTTTTTCTAAATCAATTTCTTATATGCAAATTGTGTTGAAAACTAGAAAGTGTATGATGGAAAATTTGTGTTAAAAATCCCAAAATCTAGGGTTTATGGAACATATGAAGGATATTGATGTTATTGAGGTTGTAGAATCATTTCGAAGCATGATTGATGATTAAAATCATTTGTGCATGATCATATAAACATATGAAGTTTCAACCTAACCCTAATATTGGGAGAAATATGTGTTTTGATGAAATTAAGTTAGGGTTTTGATTTAAGAGAATTTATAAGGTTGGTTCGAAGTTGATTTCATGCTTGAATCAAATCAAAATCGATTAAAATGATGAAAACCATAATCTTGAACATACATAGCATTCGACCTTGACTATAGAGGATGATAAAAATTATGGAAAAATTATGTAGGGGCTGGAAATGATGTAGGAAATATTCTACAAGCCTTATAAAAATTTGGGTACCATTATGTAATTTTTGAAAAGTTAGGGGACCAAATCAGTAATTTTGGAAAAGTTGTGGATTATTGTGTAATTATTCAATATTTTATGTACTATGCTGGAAATTAATGTTTGAGTATTAAAATTGAAGTTAGGATGTGAAATTGGATTATTTTAGAAAGCTTGTAAAACTTGAGGTTTAAATCAAAATTTTGGAAAGGTTGGGAGCTTAAGTGAAACTTTTATGTGAACTTGGGATAAAAGGAACTTGAGTGGTGAATTTGAAGAATTAAGGTCAACATTTATGTTGTGACATGGAAATTATATGGAATAAGCATTAGAAAATTTGTTAGGAATTTATTTTCCAAAGTATGCTATGTTAGTAAGATTCAAACATTTGGTTTGAATTTGTATATGTTTGGTAATGATGTCCATTTAGAGATTGAGTGCTTGAAAAAAATATCAAATATTGTTAAACTTAAGGAGAAGTTTAAGGATGGAATGGGAAATTCTAAGGAAGGTTGCAAGCGAAGGACACTAGGTGAGTGCAAATTTAATTTGTACTTATGTTATCGAATAAACATTGGCCTACGATGAGCCAGTGACGGAGTTAATATGGTAAGAAGTGACTCCTAACTTTTATGTGAATTGCGGTGCATGCATATATGTGTGTTTGGTGAGCTAATAAAATTAGTGACAAGCTAAAATGCAAATTGGTGAAGTTTGCTTAGAAATTTAGTTCTTGACAACAAGTTTAGAAAATGGCCATAAATTCTACAAAAAATGATTAAAAGATGATTTTTTATAGTTAGATTCTTATATCAGTCTAGTTTTGTTTATAATAAATGGGAACTGATTTGGAGGTATATAAAAAAAATATGAATTTTTAATTAAGGGTAAGTTAGAAAACGGGGTAGAAGATTATGCTCAAAACAAATTTTGTGAGTCAACTTTGAAAATTTACCATAAATTATACAAATTGAACTAGAAGGAGTGGCTTATATGGATTGTTTTGTATTTGAGTATAGTTTACAATGGTATAAAAATAATAATTTTTATATGCGTAGACTAATACAGAATAACATTTCTTTATAGGTATTGAAAACCGTCGGAACATGAAATTATGATAGATTTTGGGATTTAACCAAATTAGAAACAAATGATTAAGTTAAAGCTTAGTGAGACTTATATTTTGACTTGTATATAATGTCAAAATGAATGCAATGCATGAATAACATTATACATGATGTTTTATACATGATTGGGTAGGACTTGAAATGAGTCTACCTTGTTTATATTGGCATGGTATTTATGTCATTTATCATATATTTGAAATATTCTAAATATATCAAAGGTTGAATATAAAATGCATTGATCACTAGTTATTATATATGATGATTATCATGAATATATATGATGTTTATTGTGAATGTTATTTCGAGAATGAAATTATCAATGTTAAATTATGATAATATACTTTGCCATGAATGGATCAAATAAATTATACAATATGCCTAAGCAAGTCATTCAAGGACATGGTACAGTTGGAATGTCATAGAGTATAGCAGCTGCATGTTTATATTCGTACTAGTATGTAAGGACACTAGGTGCAGGTGGTGGGCACAACCTTATGTGTCAAATCCGGATCAACACTAGAGTGTAAACCTAGAGTAAGTGGTGGGCATGACCTTATATGTCATATCCGGATTAGCACTAGAGCGTAATTTTAGTGCAAGTTTGGCAATACGGTGCATGTATTTGACTCGAATACCCAGGGTCTTCATGGTTAGATTGGGCTATGGTTTATTGGTTAATAAATGGTAAACATACAAATAAGCTTACGAGCTTGTGGAATGAATGACAAGTATATTAGTAAGAAATATGATATTCGGTTATATCATGTTCATATATGGCAACATGGTTGGAATACATGTATGTGATTATATTACAATGAATTTGATGATTCATTTAAATTTATTTGTTGCATTGCTCTAAATATTCGTATGATTGCCTCACTAAGTGTATACTTACCGTGTGATTCTTTTTACGCGTGGAAAAAAGGAGGAAAATGAGTAAGGAACTGAGCTTCACAATAATCACCAATGAAATATTTACAGGTGATAATGATGACATCTTACTGTCTTCTAAAAGTTTTTGCTGCCATGTATACAAGAATGAAATGTCTGCAATTTCTTAATATAGTTAGTATTAAATATAATTAATTGTATGAATAAATATTATCATATTAAATTATGGTTAAAAAATTAATTTGCGTTAAATCAAACGCGTTAGACAGTCTTATTTCTTTTATGAAATAAAACAGAACTATCTGTCAATGCTTGAAAATGGTTTCGAATTGGTAACCAAAAATATTATATTATGAGTTGTCTCTGAATAATTATTTTATATTCATTGTTCAAGTTATGAAACTAGTGATGTTTGAATGAAACCAAAATTTTACTTAATTCAATTAAAGAAATGTTTTGAATTTTTGATGTGACATCTATAACTCGTATTGATTCACGTATACGGGTTATGGGTGTTACATTGAATGGAGGCATCCCTAGTGGTGTCTTGAAAGTTGTGCGAGAAGCCTAGTGCCTCATCTAGCTTCGGTGACCAATCTTTTCTCTTTGGGTTTACCACTTTCTCAAGTATTTTCTTGATCTCGCGGTTGAAGACTTCAACCTGCCCATTGGTATGGGGTTGTATGTTGTGGCAATTTTTGTGCACCCCATATCTTTGTAATGCTCTTGGTACTACAAAACACGTGAAAATATTTTTGTACAATAATTTTAGCACTATCTTGGAGTCACTTCGAGGTGTTGCCACAGCCTCGACCCTTTTGGAGACATAGTCCACAGTAAAAAGTATGAACAGATCGCCAATGGATGATGGGAATGGTCCCAACAATCGATCCCCTATACATCGAAGACTTTAACTTCCAAAATATTTTTCCATGGCATCTCATTTCTTTTCAATATATTCCTGATCTGTTGGCAACGATCACATGACTTATAGAAGTCATGTGTATCATTGAACAAGGCGGCCAATAAAAGCCTGATTGTAGGACCTTTGCAGCAGTCCTAGCCCCACCAAAGTGCCCTCCACACGGGGATGTATGGCAATTAAATAGGATCTCTTTGTGTTTCTCTTCAATGACGCACCTCCAGATTATTTGATCGACATATTGTTTGAATAAGAACGGTTCGTTCCAATACTAATGGTGTATCTCATGTCTGAATATTTTATACTTTGGTAAGATAAATCTGGAGGCATAATATCACTAACAAAAAAATTACCTATATCGGTATACCACGATGCTACCATGGAAAATAATTAATATTTTATCGTATGGGAATTCTTCCTGAATTTCTTTCATATCATGGCAAATTTTTTTTTCTCTATTCTACACAAGTGATCCGCTACATGGTTCTCGGTACCCTTCATACCCTTCACCTTTAAATCAAATTCTTTCAACAAGAGCATACATTTAATAAGCATAGGCTTGGCATCCTTTTTATTCACTAAGTATTTTATGGCTGAGTGATCGGTATGCACAATTACCTTAGTGCCTGTAAGGTATGCCCTAAACTTATCAAAATTAAATACCACAACTAGCAATTCTTTTTCAAACGTGGTATAGTTAAGTTGTACATCATCTAGGGTACGATTATCATAATAAATGACATGAATGATTTTACCTTTTATTTCCCTATCACCGCCCATACTATGTAGTCACTTGTATCGCACATCCGCTCGAATAAGGCATCTCAGTTAGGTCGAATAAGAATTGTTGTTGCGTCAAGTTTTCCTTTCAACTCCTTGAATGTCCTGAAGCAGTCGTCATTGAACACAAATAGCTAATTTTGCTGCAGCAAAAGACAAAGAGGCTATGAAATCCTTGAAAAAATATTTCATGAAACGCCTATAGAACCCCGTATATCCTAGTAAACTCTTTTTACCTTTCACGGTGGTAAGTGGAGGCAACTTCTCAATCACTTCCACCTTTGTCTTCTCAACCTCTATGTAGCGGCAAGAAATTTTATGGCATAACATGATTCATTATGTCAGCATAAAGTGACACTTATCCGAGTTAAGCAAAAGGGTGGCCTCCTCGCATCACTTCAGTACTTTAGATAAATTGTCGAGGCATCTATGAAAGTCATTTCCCAATACGGAAAAATCATCCATGAAAATTTCCAAGAAGTCCTCCCCATGTTTGAAAAAATTTCTATCATACACCTCTAAAAAGTTGTCGAGTCATTACATAATCTGAACAACATCCTCCTAATGGCATAGGTGTCGTATGGGCATGTAAAGATCGTCTTCTATTGATCTTCTAGTTCTATGTCAATCTTATTATTCGCATAATATCCTTCAAGGAAGCAATAAAATGTTTTCCTCACCAAATGATCAAGCATTTGATCGATGAATTGGAGAGGGAAATGGTTATTATTCATCACCTTGTTGAGTTTTCGATATTCCATACAAATCATCCAACTCGTAACAATCCTCGTTGACAGAGCTCATGGTCATAATTTTTCACCACAATCAGGCCACCTTTCTTCAGCACACATTGAACCAGGTTGACCTAAGAGCTATTGGATATGGGATAAATCACCCCCAGCATCTAGTCATTTGATGATTTCCTTCATCACCACTTTCTTTATTATTGGGTTAAGTGTCCTTTAGGGTTCTACAGAATTATCGTGACAATCATCTAACTAGATGTTGTGCATGCATATGGTTGGACTTCCCTTTAGGTCTTCCATAGTCTACCCTAGAGTTTTTTTATGTTGCGAGAATACACTCAACAAACTACACTATTGGTTGGGGATAGACTAGCAGATATAATAATCGACAATGTATTATCACTACCTTGATAAGCATATTTTAAATGTGATGGCAAGGGTTCAAGTTCCATGGTAGGTGCATTCTGCAGTGAAGGTTTTGGATAAATTAACTCATCAAAGTCAAGGGGTTCAATTCTCATACTTGGTCTAGCTTGAAGCAAGGTAGACCGTTACACCTCTGATGAATACTCCTATAACTCTGCATTTACTTCATCCTCAATAAGTATGCCTTTTGCGTCAATTAGAAAAAAAAAATTCTTGGCAAATTTTGTTGTTCGTCTCAATATGTAAAATTTTATTCTGGCAAAAAATATCACGCTCTTTAAGATGTAAAACATTACCATGGATAAAATTATATACTTCAGCTTCCTCCATTGAATACATGTCTCCAATGCATTGGCATTCTTTAGAATCATCAATATATTTCAGAGTGTTGAACACATTTATTGTAACACTGTGATTGACCACCCTCATCGTGAACTCTCCCTTTTTGTAATATATTAGGATGCACCCCGTGGATAAGAAATGACACCCCAGAATAATAGGTGCATTGTCTTCAACCTCATAGTCTAGAAAGAGAAAGTTTGTTGGAAAGACAAACTTGTCCACTTTCACAATGACATCTTCAATACTGTCCTTGGGAAAAACGTGTGATCGGTTAGCTTGTTGTAAGATCAAGGTGGTTGGTCGAGCATTGCCCATTCCAAGATTCAAAAATATGGACTTGGGCATCATATTTACACTTCATCCTGAGTCACATATTGCTCTTCCAACATAGTTTTCATCCATGGAACGAGGTATAACAAAGCTTCTAGGATCTTTTCGCTTCGGCAGAAGTTTACTTAGTGTATAACAATATTCTTTTTCCCTTATAACTTTTTCCAATCTCTCTATCTTTCTCTTCTCCGTGAAAATTTCCTTCAAAAATTTGGTGTAGGAAGGCATCTGATCAATGGCCTCAAGCAGTGGGACGTTGATACATAACTGATCAAGAACATTAACAAACTTTTCGAATTACATCTTATCGTTGTGCTTTTTTTCAATCGTTGAGGGAAGGGTGGAGGGTGTCTGACTTCAATTGCTACATATGGAGGTGAAACTTTTTTCATGGAATCAAATTTTCCTCCATCAGTAGGACGACTGGTTGAATCCTCATCCTTGCCCTTCTCCATAAACAATTCTTCTTGTTCAACAAGTTCAGCTTGACCTTCAGATTCTTATTGTACAATGTCGTGGCGAGAAATTTCTTATTTCTTCATCTCAAATTTGTATTCTTAATTAATTTGGCCCACTTGGTTCTCCAATGCTTTCAAATATGAGCTATGACTTTGTAATAAAGTTGCTTGACTTTGCAAAAGTGTACCTTGATTTTTAATTGTTGATGAATGTTCGTGCATCAAGGCATTTGTCGAGACCATGAAATCTTTTGTCAAAGCCGTAAATTCTTGCGAATAAGCTTCAAGGTAGTTAATATTTGAGGAAGATTGATATGATATCGATTATATGTTTCGAGTCATATATGTGGATTCCCGATTGTGATTCTAGTAAGAAACCCTGTAATGATAGCTTAAAATCTGAAATTGCAAAAATATAAACATAAGAAGGAAATGATATGAAATAATAATTGAAATGATGGAATGAAAAGAATGAGGAAGTTTTTTGAAGGTGATGGAAGAGTGATGGTTGTTGTGGTTTAATGATAATGAAAATAGATTATGAAGTATGAATGGCGTTGTCGTGGCAAATGGTGTTGTCGTGGTAAGTGTTGTAAGGTTAAAGTAGATTGTGACCCGTTAGCTATTTGGAGCTAAGAACCAACAATATAAAAAGATTGAATCAAAATGGTAGGGTATGGAATGTGACCCACTAGCTATAGATGAGTAGGAACCAACGCTATAACAAAAGGAAATGGATGAAGACTACAAGACTATCTTGAAGCCGATAAAGTTCTACAAGAGAACAAGAATGAAAGAAACCACTCAACGATGTTTTATATATCGAATGTCTATCTACAAATGATTCCAAAGGCGTCTATTTATAATATTTCTAAGCAGCATATGAAAAGACTCAAAAGATGAAAACATTCTCATCAATTTAGCAATAAAATGCACTTGAATGCTTTGTCTTCTTATGTTCAAGGTTGGGTGAATATTCTAGATCATTTTGGGGATGAATCAAGACAATTTGAAGCTGAATTTAGCCTTAATTTCGTCAAAGGGGTGGAAGACTCTTGCTATTCCATGCTGAAAATTGTCTTCATAAGTGAATTAAATCACCCTTCATTGCATGCTCCCTTGAAGAATATGAACAGCCCTTGAATTTAGATGATAACAATCAGATTTGAATGCCTTGAATGGGTGAATTAAGATTCCTTTAATGGCTTGTAACTTGGCTGAAGTTGAAAAGACTCTCCCTTGGCTCAAACTCATCCAAATCATCCATGCATAAAATTCCCGCAACAAAATTCCAGCCTGCACTGTATTCAATAAATTGATCATATCTCAAGCTCCCGATATCGGATTAAGGTAATTCAAAAGGCGTTGGAAAGCTAATAAATAGAAGAATAATTTCCAATTGAGTTATAGAACCAAACACATCTGTATAGCATCCATAATTAGAAGACATTCTGATTGACATTCTTGTATATGATGAAACCATTCAACTTGTCTCATGCACCTAGACGCAAAGGTGAAATTTATTCAATATTTAATTGAAAACATGCGTGAAACAGTTAAGATTTAATTTAATAAATGAACTAGTTTGATGAATGAACTAGATGATTTAAATGCAATGCATGCTTGAATGAACAACACACTTATTATATGCAATGAATGTTATGCAAACTTTAACTTCTCATGCAAGTTCATGTATAAGAAACGTAAAGTGTTCCTCCCTTTTTATTCCTTATTCATCACGTTCCAAACTTGATGTAAACATACTCTCCATGGCTGCTAAAAACTCCTTAGCCCTTGCTCGTATGATCGGGCCACTTGGGTACTTCTCTGGGTCTTTGCTATTGGCTATCATATCAGTCCCTCCCTCTTTAAGGCAATTTATCCCCAAATCGTAACCTATATCATAAGGAGACAAGTTAGCAACATTGAAGGTTGCACTGACATTAAACTCACTTGGAAGATCTAATGGATAGGCGTTGTCATTGATCTTCTTGACTATTTGGAATGGTCCATCTCCGCGAGGCATTAATTTGGACTTTCGTTGAGCCGGAAACCTTTCTTTCCTCATGTGCAGCCGCACCCAATCCCCTGGCTCAAAAGTAATTCGGTTACGACCCTTATTTGTTTGATGCTCGTATTGCTTAGTTCGCTTTTCAATGTTCTCCCTCACTTGTTGATGAAGTCTCTTAACAAACTCAGCTTTGTTAAGTCCATCTTTATTCACAATTTGATCAGCGGGTAATGGTAACAAATCTATAGGTGTTAATGGATTAACCCCATATACCACTTCGAAAGGCGTACGGCCCATAGTAGTATGGATTGAACGGTTGTATCTAAACTCCACATGTGGTAAAATCTCCTCCCATATTCTCAAATTCTTCCGAATGATGGATCGAAGTAACATGGAAAGTACTCAATTCGCCACTTCAGTTTGACCATTCGTTTGAGGGTCGCAAGTGGTGGAGAATAATAGCTTAGTACCAATCTTACTGCATAGGGCTCCCCAAAAGTGGGTTAAGAACTTCACATCCTGACCAGAAACAATAGTTCTAGGTATTCCATGTAGCCTTAAAATTTCCCTGAAAAACAAAGTAGTGATATGTGAGGCATCATTAGTTTTGTCACGGGGAATGAAATAAGATACGCCTTCATTGTTTGTTCCTTGGTAGCATGTGAATAGCTATCAAATGATAAAAAGAATGACAAGTCATTTAATTGAATTCAATTGCATTTAGTTGATTGTTTTATTTTAGTTGTAAAAACTCTTCATATGGTGCCTATCAACACTATAAACAGGAACATCCATGGCATTTGTACTTAGAAATTTTTGTATAATATACTCTTTGAAAGGTTTCTTTCAATTTAGTTCTTGGATAATATACTCTTTGAAATTTTTGTAAAAACTCTATCGGTTTCTTATCAGTATTGAAGCCTTCCTCCATTTCATTTTTTATAACGTTGGTTCCTAGCTCACCTATAGCTAGTAGGTTACGTTTTACCCTCTATCACTTCGATTTCATCTTTGTATATTGTTTGTTCCTAGCTCTATATAGCTAGCGGGTCACAATCCATACTTTTTATTTCATCATTCATCTCCCACGTCATAACATATTTTACCTTCACAATACTTCCATTTTTACCACACTATAAATTATTATCACCACTACATTTTCCCCACTTTCCTTCATTTCCTTAAACCACAACAGCCATCACTCTTCCCTCACTCTCAAACCACTTTATCATAACCTACAACCTTTCATTTTCAATTTACTTCTACCAATTTCTTTTTTTGTAATGTTGTTTGTGCATTTTCAGTCTTCATTCAAAACACTACAAAGTTCTTACTAGAATCACGATTCGACAACATCATATATGACTCGGAGCACATAACCAGGATCATATAAAAGATGTTGAACCTTTGTTAATATTTTTGCCACAAAATCTGTTGATGCTGAAAATTCAAAGGTTCAAAAATATTTTGCAGTGGCCTATTTAAGTTACCTGCATGGTTGTTGTTAGCAGGTTGATTACCCTAAGAAAAGGTAGGATGTTGATGCCATTTTGGATCAATGGTGTTAGAGTATATGTTATTGTTGCTTTTATTAAAATTGAGCAAAAAATTGATAGACTACTGATATTGGTTGTCACGGTAATAAATACATACTAAGATGGATGTCTTGACTTCTTTCACCTCGTTGTAACGTTGCCTTTTTAACATATTTGATATGGCAAAAACTATGGCGGACACCAAATCTTTGGCATCTAGTTCAAATGCCCTAGGTGCATTCCTTCTAGTTCCAAGCCTTGAAGATTAGAATATATAATCATTGTTGTCTATCCTATCAAGGATATTAAAAGATTTCTCTGGTGACTTATCAAGTAAAGTACCATTTACCGAGCCGCCCAACATCATGCGAGTGGGCACATTGACTCCATTGTAGAACATCACGAACTAATTCTAGTCGTGGAATCCATTGTTGGTGTACTTGTGAAGAAAAAGTTTATATTGGTCCCATAACCATACATAGATTCTTTATTTCCATGGCGAAAACTTACGATATCAATGCAAAGTTGAGTGTTCATGTTGGGTGGGTTATACCTTAGCAAAAAAGTTTTGCAAAAGTCAGCCCAATACTACATCAAGCCGGATGAGACTCCACTAAGCCAAGCTCTTGCTTGGTCACGTAAAAAGTAGGGAATAATTTATGGTTTAGCACATCTTTGTGCACTCGTTGCTATCTAAACGAGTCAAAACTTCAAGGAAATCATGAACATGTTTCTTACCATCTTCATTAGGCGAGCCACTAAATTGAGCGATGGAACTTTTCATATTGAACATCACCAATTTATCTCACAACAGGCTACCTGAATTTCCAGTGCCTCGATTCCAGGACTGAGATAATCAAGAATAAGGGTTAAGAGATCTCGTATAGCTCATTGTCTTGTAGCATTTATTGGAATATTATTTGTCACTGCATTTGGATTTGCCTAATCGTCCACATGGTTACCGACCTGATTTGGTAACCGATACACATTTATTCGGGCACACTGAGTACACCGCCTTTGTCTGAAAAAATGCTTGATTTAAGGTTCAACAGGTAATAGTGGTTTTCTGGCAGTTCTCCTGGTCATGCAACGACAAATCTTACCATAGAAATAAAGAAAACAAACAAGTAAAACTAAAACAAAAAAATGTGACAAGAAAAACTTTCTATGGTAAAACCTCAAAATTTTCCTTTAGTTGCCAATCCATGACAACGATGCCAAAAACATGATCGCATGTAAACGTGTGTAATGTGTCATGTAAATCTGTGCAAGTTTACATAATTCATACAAGTAACATAGTAATGAGTGAGTATCGTCTCCATAAAGATTGGGGGAATTCTTTAAAGATTGCTACAACTAGGAATAGGGGTCACTAACTAATCTAAATGCCTAAATATAATGAAACAAACAAATGAAGAAAGAGATATAGCAGATGGTATGAATATATGAAATAAGTTTGTTGAGGCAAGAATTGTGTGAAGTGAGTAGATAATTTTTTTCGTTGCAAGAAAAATATGCAAGAGTAAACAAATAAAAATTATTAAGGTGATAATTAATTGAAAGAGTAAGTAAATAAAGTTTCTAAGGCGAAAAATGTTCGAGTTCTGAATGTAGACTAACAACCTCACACAATCTTACTTCTAACAGAGCACTTAGGTTGGATTTGTTGTGGCGAAAAATTATTCTATGCCTATGATGAACTAAGTATACTATGCCTATGTTTTCCATCGTGATTTACTAAAGTGTTCCTAAACTACCTTTGAATTCATGCCCATTTCGGGAATAATATGGCAGTTGGCAGTGGTCTTAAATCATTAGCAAGGGTAGGGGTTCACGTGAGGTGCATTGGATAACTGGCAGTGGTCCCAAATCATTAGCAGGGGTAGGCGTTCATGTGAGGTGCATTGAACACTTGGCCATGCAACATCAGCAATTTTGTCTCGTACTACTAGCAAGATAAAACTTGTTGCGACAAAAAATTACTCATGGTTATCATCTTTAGTTCCTTTGCCCTTGGAAAAAATTTGTCTCAGTAAATAATTACCCCCTAGGTGATTTCCTATCATGTGCATCATCACAACCAACACACAATCCTTCTCATCAGCTGCATCGATTTTATAAAGAAAAACTAGCCAAGGCAAAACTTTTCCACCACATGCATGAAATGTCCTAAATGCAACTAAACTGCTATGAAAATGACTTTTAGGCAAACAATAACTTAAGTAAAAAGACCTAAAATATAGTCTTTTTACAGAGTTATCACTTATTAAGTCAGTTTTGTGCGTTTATATACTTTATACGATTTAAATCATGTTTTGGTATTTTATGATTTACTTATAATTTAAATGCCTTACTTGTTTTTATTATGCCTCACTAAGTGAATATGTAGTGTCTGATTGTTTCACGCGTAGGTAATATAGTACGATTGGAGTGAGAAGTACCCTTGATATCATTTGTCAATGGTTACCTCTCCAGCAACAATATGACCTCCCTAGATGTTCTCTAAATGTTCTTTTAATATTACTAGTTGGCATGTACTTAATTATATTATAAAGCTCTACTAGGAATATCTGAAATATGGTTTGTAGTATTATAATTACCAGCGAACTTAAACTACTATTTGATAAATATAAACACTATTTTTATATTAATAGTTAAACAATGTTTTATATATTATATTATTATATCGTATTGTTTAGAGAAAAAAATGCAGGCTTTCGAGTATGAAAAATGTTTTAAAAGTCACATGTCATCTCTGACTCCTGGTCAGGGTCGGATACGGGGAAGAGGTATTACACCGAAAGTGTAATTAACCCATTTCTTAATTCAGAAGTTAATTTCCTTTAAAACTTTGATGATTTAATGTGTCATCCTTTCCCACTAAACAATCATTCTTGTCTCTTCTCTTTCTTCTTATTCTTCGTCCTCTTAAAGGTTTGTGCAAAGGTGAAAGCTTTGAGAATTCCAAGCTTGGTTTAATTTAGAAATGGTAAGAATATAAATCCCAATACTCGGCTAGACTAGAACTGTTGTCGACAATAATGCTCCTTAATTAGTCACCTATGAACCTAATCACATAAACACATTCCCTACACTAATATTACAAGCTCAATGACACACTAAAACATGTACTGTACTACATGAATTGAGTATATGAGCATGCAAGTGGAATATATATGAAGACATGGAAATCTTGATCTAATATGTTGAAGTAGGAATCATGATGCAGTTAAGAGTTCTGTATCTTAGAGCTCATGCACCCCTTTAGCCTTTCTAAAATGCCCTTGATTATTTGGGTGATATTTAGAGTTGTATCAGAAATGTACACCCACCAACTTACTCCATAGAATCTTGGCGCATCTACTCCCAGTTGGCTAGTGAAGTGCATTGGCACTAACTAGGATATCAAACTGACTCTCGTGTTATGCTAAAGAGACTTAGGTGTCCTGATTATTTCCTAAGTGTTAAACAATACTAGTTTTATGTAATCCTAGCTGGTACTGTTTCTAGCTATTCTGATATTAATTATTATTCTCAATTGAAATTTTATCTCTACTATACTGAAGTTATTAAGCCCCTAAAGTCTAATCACTTATTTTTGGATTATTTATCCAAAAATATTTGTTGGTACTGATATGTTCCTTTAGTACGATACTGAACCTTGAGTATCGATACCAACATTTTGGTATGGATACCTACTGATTGATATAGGCTGATCAGGAGAGGTAATATCGATACTCCTAGCTATGTATTGGTACTATAGTGTTGGGGTATTGATATTGGCCTAAGTATTGAAACTAAAATTATGTTCAATGTTTTGAAAAATGCCCCAGTATCGATACTATTATTGGGAGTATCGATACTCTACCCTGGGTATCCATACTCCCTTGAGTACTGATACCAAATGTGCATTCTAGAATATGATTTGTGCTCTCGGTATCGATACCACCATGTGAGTATCAAAACTGAACCTACAGTATCGATACACCGATGCTCCCTTCCCTAAATAATCTTATTTTTACCCTTGTTAAAGAATAATATATGTATTGTTCTTCTAATATCGATACTCGTGCTTCAAAATACCCTATTTTGGGCACGAAAACACTAACTTTCACCCCCAAACGCCGTACTGAGGTTCTCATTTGTTATTTATGTCTTTTATATGATTAAAGGGAAAAAAGGCTTTTAAACACACTGAAAATCAGAAGATGCAATCTACCTTGAACATGCTTCATAACTCATGCAACATACCAAAATAAATGTAATGATAAACATGTGGAATATATGAGTTAGAAGTGTGTATCATGTGATTTTTATGTTGCTGAAAACACCCAAGGTTTATCTAAGAGTGAGCTTCTCATTTTCCCTAACTTTGGAGCTTTATTCAACATCTCTCACTAAGAAAAATCAAGCATACAAGTTACTAACATTGTTGGGATGCTTAGAAGGGAGTTTAAAATGTTTCTAGAGGCTTAAATCCTTCCCAAATGAGCTGGTTTTCTATGGGTTTCTAAAACCACATTAAACCCACATTTGGTATCCATGACCAAAACATGCAAGCGGGAGCTCGATTGAAAGCTAAGGAGATGATGGTTTCATTTCATACGCTGGGACACTCGAACTAGGCATATAAAACCAAAATTTTTAACCTTTTTTATTGCAAAATGGAGAATGAAGGGGTTACAAAATAAGAGAAATATGACAAAGTTTGTGAAGAAAAAAAGATGAATGCTTCATACGTGATATCACCAATCTTTACGGGTTTTCAGTTTGTTGAATTTAAAATGCTATAATAATTTCCTTGGTCCTTCTAATTTTTGCCAAAATCTAAAAATGCCCTTTTTATCCACTATTGCGCTCAATAAAAGCTCAGTTTCACTTAAACTTAGGTCAAGGCTTCCAATAAACCATGGGGTTTATCCAAAGCCCAATTTGGTTTAACTGAAACTCTTAACCCGGGATTCGGGGCGTTACACTCGTAATGAAAGTTATACTTTGGTAATGACTTATTTGCTACAAATTTTAGGTGGAGGGGTTGCACCTTGTAAGAAAGTAACTAAAACCAGAAACATGAAATTTTAATGCTAGTAGAGGAATAAGAGAATATAAGGAAAGAATGAGTCTTTATCGATCTCAAACTGAATCTGCGATTGAGTATTCTTCTAAAAAGAGAAAAATTAATTTTTCACCTTTTGCTAGATCACTTGACACGAACATCAAGACCCAATTATATGAATAAAATTACAAGAATGTTTTATACAAGCGGTTTACCTTTTAATCTTTTTAGAAATACTCATTATAATAGGACTTTCACTTTTGTTGCAACTCATAATATAGACAGTTTTGTTCCTCTGGTTATAATAAATTGCGAACCAAATTACTTTAATGAGAAAAAATATTATTGAAAAGCTCCTACAACTAATAAAAGTAACTTGGCAATAAAAAGGGTTGACTACTGTGTGTGATGGTTGGAGTGGTCAAACAAGAAAGTATCTCATTAATTTCATGGCTACTTTTTGAATTGGACCTATGTTTCTTAAAATTGTAAATTGCTTTGCCCATGTTAAATATAAAATTTTCATTGCCAATTCGATGAAAAAAGTGATTATTGAGAGTATGTATCGTCCTATCTATTGGATACCCTGTGTGTTCTTTCCTTGAAGAACACTTGTTCGATGAAAAACATTGGGGAATGAGGAAGCATATGACTATGATATTGGATTACTAAAATTTATCGGGATGTGGTGCTAATCAAGAATTTCATTATGAACAACATTATGAAATTGACAATCTTCAAAAAAAATTAGTCCTCTTAAATTACTTTTAGTTGTCAAAAATCATTTTACTTCGATTATTGTAATAGTTAAAAGGTTTAAGATTATCTAACGAGGACTTCAAGCTATGATAATAAGTGATGAATGAGGTTCCTATAAAGAGGATAACATAAGAAAAAGGAACTTTTTGAAAAAAAATATTGTAAATGATGATTGGTGGGATAAAGTGTCTTACGTGATTGATTTCACAAAGCATATTTATTACTCGCTTAGATCATGTGACACTGATAAATCATGCCTTCATTTAGTATATGAGATGTGAGATTCTATGATTGAGAAAGTGAATTTTTAAATTTATAAAAAGATAAATTGTTCTCTTTCGAATTTTACCCTTTTTACCATGTTGTTTATGAGATTTTTATAGGTCGTTGGACAAAGAGTTACACTTCTCTTCATTGTCTAGTTCACTCACTAAATCCAAGTTATACAGTCCTGTTAGTTTTGAATTTTATATTATCATATCCTAATTGATATATAATGCTTTTTACATGTTCAAGGTTTTATAAGATGGTTAACTAATCGATGACACTAGTAGAATTGCTCCTCATAGAGATAGAGAAATATATTGAGATAGGATAAATTGCTCTCATAGATTTTTCCAAATGATGATGATTATGAAAAAGGCTTTGATACATTCACCATACACCATAATCCTATAGAAGATATACTAACTCTTTCACTTGACCCAATTACACTAGGACGAGCCAAACTTCTTAAAGACAAACTTCACACGATTGTCCAAGCCTTCATCAGCAAGTTCTTACATGACCACTAGAGACTAAAGATTTCAATGAAGGAAATCCACGTCTTCCACCATCCACATTAAATTGGATAACCACAACACAAATTGAAGTTGTTTCCGACCCAAATTGCAAGAATCACATAGAGAATACAGAAATTATGTTCAAGCTCCTTAAATAAAATTCATCTTGGGTAGTTACCCATTGCTTAATTTATAAATAATAGGATAACGACATATTTCAGTATTGAGTTATTTAGATAATTATAAGAGTTTTTATTTTATTTTATTAGGATATGATTAAAGGGGTAATTTTTTTGTAATGATAAAGTTCTAATAGCTTATCACAAGACCACAACCGCCCATCACCCTAATTTGGTCGCCAGTCATCTTCTAGAATATCCATATCATCATAAGATCTAAAGGACTTCATCAGCCTTTCAAACTCCTTATTTTTGTCATCATCATAGGATCAAAAACTACATCAAGGGCTTACATTAGTGCCACCCATCCCGTCCAGATTAGGATAGCTTTTATTTTTTATTTTTTATTCTTATTTTAATACTTAGTCGTGTTACAACAATGACTCCTCTAAACTTATATAAAGGATGTTTCTCCTACTATTGTAAACATATCGTTTCTTGAATACAATATATTGAGAGTTTGTTTTTGCAAGTGTTAATATTTGTTCGTTCGAAGCTTTTTTCCTTTGAGTTATTTTCAAGTTCTTTGTAAGAAATATCATCACCATCGTCGTCTACATCAACTACACACTTGCCACATCCATTATATCAAGTTTGTGTTAACCGTACACTTACATGGGGAAATTTCCATTTCAATTTATCTACTAATTCCTTTATCCTTTTTCAATTTTGTTTTCCAATCCATATTCCATTTTAATTAATTTTATAACTCATATCTAGTTGTCTCGTTCTATGTCATGATCAATTTTGTCGAAAACCTTAATTTGGCTAAGTTCTTATAATCTTATCACATTCACTATCCTTATTCTTCATTATCTTTACATTATCCTTATCATTTCATTGCCTTAAACTTTTTTGTATTAAATCCCAACAACCTTAATTCATACATCACCCATATTTGCCTTTGCTCACGTATATTATTTCCCTCTCGTTCTTTGATCAAGTCTAGAGCTTACTAGGTTTGATTCTTCAATGAGAGAACATTCATCTATCCGCTGCTACTTATCTATCAATTGGTATAAGCTTTGGGATGATTTTTGGAGAGAACTGGGAAGTTTTAATCGTTTTTTCAAGCATACACCACCAAGGTACCCCAGCATAACAAGTTCACAAAAATTCATCAATTTCAGGTTATTTCTCAATTATTTCAGTTTAGTTTCAATTCATAATAGTTAGTTTACTGATTTTTCATTAAAAATAAAAGCCAAAAAGCCAAAAAAAGTAAAAAAAAAAATTAAAAATTAAAAATCAAAATTGAAGAAATTTATGGTTGTTTTTTTTTTGTAGGTACATTTTTCATCCTATAAGAAATATAGAGTTGAAAATTCAGGTAAATTGGACTTCAATAGAACCATCAAATCCATCATTCAAATTTGATCGACATATTTGGGACTTGTCATTGACTAATTTCTAGAGGATTATACAAAATAAATTTTATAATATCATAAAATTTTGGCTAGTGACCAAAATGAATATTTTGAAAGATCAGTGGGCAAAATATAAATTTGGAAGAAGATCAAGGACCAAAATGTTAATTTCTCACAAATTAATTTTATCTTGTAAATGGATAGTTCACCCTAAGAATGGCAATTTCGTGTTACCCGAATTTTAGTATGAAGTTTATATTAATAGTTATTCAGCGATAAATTCTAAGAAAATTTTGGATAATTAGATTGAGGATTTTTTAGATATTTTGAAGGATGATTAAGTATGTGACAAACATAAATGACTTTGATATAACATAATATATATTAATTTTTGTAAAATTAATTTTAAGTCCTTGTGTTTTGTTAAATCATTAAAAAGATTATTTGAAGTTCAAATTATGTCAAAAATACCATTCAAATACTTTAGAACAATTTCATCGGAAAATGCAAAAAATATATTTTTAAACAAGCTTTCACCAGAAGTTTTGAAACTTCCAAAGGAGTTTCAAAAGTTTCCGAAACATAAGCATTTCGAGTTTCGAGACTTCACAAGAATTTTAAAACTTTTAGAAAAGTTTTGGTACATACACCACATGCCCAAAATATGGACTTACCTTTACTCCAGGCCCAATCGCTAGAGGATGGGCCAAACTACTCAAAGATTAACTCCAAACTATAGTGCAAGCGTTCGTCTACAAGGGCTTTCATGCCCTCATGGAGTTTGAAGAGTTCAAGGAAGGAAAATCACTCCTCCCTCCTCCCTCATCAACTTGGATCTTAATAACCAAAGTCATTTTAGGGTCCAACTATGAAACCCATAAAGATATGCCCATAATTGATTTTGAACCACCCTGAGCCCCACATTTTATAAATTTACCCAATGCTACATTTATAAAGCCTTGGATAACTCATAAACTTATTAATTAATAATTTATTTTATTTTATTTAGGATTAGGCCCAATAAGTATTGAATGTAACCCTTGATAGTTTATCATCCTCCAATGCAAGTCTATCATAGGCTTGATAACTTATCAATACCCTTTTCCCTTACCTATGATAGGCTTGGGTGCTTATCAAGAGCCCAAATCACCTATATTTCCTCCTCTTCTTCCAAGAAGGGGATTTATATTATCCATCAAGTTTAAGAGCCTTTTTATGCCATCTCCTATCTACACCTTCGGATCAAAGTTTCATCAATGACAACCATTCCATGTCGCCCACATCACATGGATCTAGGATAGTTTTATTTTGTATTTTGCCTATATTATATTGTTATTTATTCCGTGATCATGTTTCCCCGAGGACTCTCCACACACTATATAAGGATGCCCTCCCTGCATTGTAATTCACATATTTTCTTCTTTTACATATAATACAACGAGGGTTCATTTTTTTCAAGAGTTGATTACTTCGTGCCTTTGAAGAACATTTATTTTCTTATTCATTGCAATTATGAGAGCTGGTTAGAGTTGTATTATTGAATTTGCCTTTTCATTGCGACTAATAAAGTTCGATAAGACATTTCCATCTATTTTTCATTGTCCACAAGCCATATTCCTCTATCTTCATAATCACGCCAGCTTCTCCCATAAACCCTAGGGTTTGCGACAACTTAATACCTACCAGGGTAAATTGTAAGTTCAATTTTTCTCTTAATTCGACCATTCAATATCACTTTCGTTTTCACCATTTTTTTAATCTTTTCATCCTCTTTCCTACGTGCATTCATCCATGAAAATTCATCAACTACATTATTGGGTGCAAACTTCAATAAGGGAAGATCCATTGTTTTCTTTATTACATGTTTTATTCTGTCTTTGTTTATTACTCTTGTTTCTCTTGTCTTTAATCTTCCTTAAATTTATTACCCTTGATTTTATTGCCCTAATTTCATCTCTTTTGTCTATTTTCTATAAAAAAAGTTCCTCTATGAACCCTAATCTTCACATCACCTTCTAACACCCCAATCAAAGCCTTTCGTTTCTTCATCGAGTCTTTAACCTTGCTAGGTTTGTTTCTCGACGAGAGCAACGTTAACATATTCTGCTGCCACTTCTCTATCAACTATATCATATTTAGGATGATTATGGGGAATAATCAAAGTAATTTGATTTGTTCTTCAAGAATAAATCGTCAAAACACCCCAACGAAGCTAGTTCACAAAATTTCATTATTGTCATGTTATTTTAATTTTTTTTTCAGTTTAGTTTTGATTATTTCTTATTTTTTTGTTGTTTTCCATAAACAATACTCAAAAATAAAACAAATGTATTTTGAGCTGATTTTTACTTGATCATACCTTATACAAATAAGGTTCAGTGATCCAAAATTCAGCTAAATTATAGTTCATTAAACCCTTCAAATCAATCGTTCAAGTTTTCTTAGTAGATTTACACTATTCACACTGTCGGATTTTTATAGAATATTCCAAAAGGAATTTTGTGCTAAAAATTTCCATATCACAACTGGACTTATTGAGAAGCATCCAAAAAAGTTTAGAATTTTTGGAGATCGACAAACCCCTCAAAACATTGTTAAAGTTTATCTAACGGTTTATATTCTATTACGGGTTTCGGATTTTTCAAAAAAAAATCTTTAACTCTTTGATGCTATGGGTCCTTTTATTTAACCTTTTCTTCTTCCTCTACATCATCTAACACATCATCTTCCATGTGATAGGAGGATTAAAAGAGTTTGCATATTTCTTATTCCTTGCATTCTCGTTCACTTGGAGTCCTATCTTTGTTTGGCCTTTTAAAACTCGTATGTTCTCTTGTCTTCTTCTGTTAGTGATCTAACTCTGATATAAACATCAAAAGACTCTTGGAGAGGAAAGTTTTAAAGAGTACAAGATCAAAGTTTTTGCCTCTCGTTTGTAGCTTCTTAACTTGTGAGGTTTTTCTTGCTTTCTTTTTCTTTTCACTTAAAAATTTTCTTTTAATTGTTTTGATTTCAGATGGTGAACAACGACGCTCTGAGTCAAACCCTAGAGGATATCATGAAAGCAATCAGCCAACAAATGGAGATTTTCATCAGTCTTCAACAACAAATCGCTAACTCACCACAACCGTGTGATAACAACTACCACATATCGAACAACCCAAACAAGGCAACGACAATTAAGCAAATAATTTGATGGCCCCTAGGCATACTCAACCTAGGTTTCAAATCCCACAACTTTTTGAAAAACTAAAGTTCACGATTCCATCCTTTTAAGGAGACTATGACCCTACGGCTACATTAATTGGAAAGGAAAAGTTGATCTCATGATTTCCTACCAAGATTGTCTCCTTGAAGAACAAGTACCACTCATCATTATAAGAATTTTTGGATATCCTCATACATGGTGGATGCAGACTCAAAAAAGCAATTCAAGATCAAGGAATATATAACATTATGTCATGGGAACAATTGAAATTCTCAATGTGAAACAATTTTATTCTGACACACTACACAAGACAAGTCAAGCAAAGACTATATCGATTTCGACAATGAAGAAGTTCAGATGATGATTACTACAAGGAGATACAATACTTGTGAAGCAAGCCAATCATAACTGAAGAAGAAGAAGAAGACATAGTGTCACGATTTGGTGTAGGCCTAAACACAAATATATTTGATCTTATTGATTTACATGGATACGAGAGTATTGAAGACACATTGAAGAAAGCGATAACAATCCAAACAAAACTTAAAAGGATATTCTGCTTCCAAAAAAACTTCCAAGGTACTTCATCTTATTCATTTGGTAATTCATTGAACTTTTCTTCATCTTCCTCTTGTTTTGTTGCAAATAGTAAATCATGGGATGAAAAGCCTAAACTGGCTCAGAAGGCTATGGTCAAAAACCCTAAAAAGTCTTAAAAAAGTGAAACCGATTGCTTCAAATTCAAAAGTTATGGCCATATTAGTCGTAATTGCCTAAATTTGATAAAACATGATAATTTGATAGGAGAATAATGATTTAACGGATACCGAAACAAATTATCCTCAGGCTTTGGAACAAGATGCGCATATTAACTCATACAGTGATCAGTTTGTCACATTATGCATGATTGTGACACAAACTTTTAATAAACAAACAGTCAATGACTCTGATATACAAAGAACAAACATCTTCCACATGAGATGTCGGATTAAGGATAAAGTATACTCATTGATCTTTGACAATGGAAGTTGTGTTAATGTGATCAGTAGTTATGTGGTGGATACACTTAGCTTTTCATGTCAAATATTTTCAAATCCATATTACTTACAATGTCTTACTAAGAGTGTCGAATTGAAAGTCACAAAACAATGCCTAGTTAATCTAAAGATGGGTAAATATTATGACGTTGTGTGGTGTACTTCCGTTACAAGCATCTCACATTATTTTGGGAAGATCATGGGAATATGACAATGATGTAACTTACTATGGTAAAGAAAACAAGTACTCTCTGAACATCAAAGGTAAAACTTATAGCCTCAAACCTATGCATCTCAAAGACAAATGCAAGATAAAAAGAGACTTTTAGAGGAGGTTGGGAAATTAAAGAAAAAGGAAAAACAAAAAGAGGTCATAACCCATAAAAACCAAAAGAATGACCCACATGAGGTGAGTGAATCCACTTGTGAGAAAAAATAGTGTCTCAAAGCATTTATGTGCGCTTAAAAGACCTGAGAGAAGCCTTTTCCTCAAACAACTTTTGCATCCTTATACAGTTCAAAGACTCCGCCCTTTTGATTTCTATGAACCTCACTGATTTTCCTAGTGTTTTTGTTTCCCTTATGTAGGATTTCACATATGTATTAAGCAATCCATCAGATGTGATCTTGAAGAAACAAATAAGTTGGAACAACAATTTGAGGTACTGCTGCAAAAAGCCACATCTATGAAAGCCTTGGCCATTGTGTCATTCTATTGATTCTCATGCCAAAGAAAGATGGCACATTCCGATTGTGTGTAGATTGTATACTGATAAAACTCCTAGCAATCAAATATAGTCACCCTATTCCATGCCTTGGTAATATTTTAGATGAACTTCATGGATCTCGTATTTTCATAGAGATAGTCTTGAAAAGAGGTTATCATCAAATACGAATGAATGAAGGTGAGGAATGAAAAACTTCTTTCAAATGATGTTTGGACTATCCGAATGGCTCGTCATGCCTTTTCGACTCACAAATGCGCCTAAAACCTTCATGAAATTTATGAATCATGTTTTGAAGGATTTCATAAGTAAATATGTTGTTGTGTACTTTGATCATATCCTTATGTACTCATATTCTCTTGATGCTCATGTAAGGAACGTTTGTTTCGTTTTTGAAGTACTACGATGAGATCATTTATTTTCTAACATAAACAAGTGTGTGTTTTGTATTGATAAGCTTATCATTTTACGCTTTATAGTTAGTGCACATGTAATCCATGTAGATGAAGAAAAATATCAAATCCATACAATAATGGCCTATGACATCATCTATTTATGAGGTAAGATATTTTCATGTTTTAGTATGTTTTTGTAGACATTTCGTCAAAGCTTTTTCTACCATTATTGCACCTTTGACATAAAGTGATTGAATTCAAATAGGGTCTACAACAACAAAAAGCTTTAGACTTGTTAAAATAAACATGCATAGGCGCATTACTCATACAAGAAAATCAACTAATGGACTACTTTAGCGAGAAGTTGAAAGGTGTACAACTGAACTACTCCATCAATGACAAAAAACTCCTTGCACTTGTTTATGCACTCAAAGTTTGGCAATATTATATTCTTCCCAAATAGTTTGTCATACACATACCATGAATCATTAAAGTGTTTAAATGGTCAAGGTAAGTTAAGTAAGCGACATGCTTTATGGGTTGAACTTATTGGATCTTTCCCTTATGTGATTGAGAACAAGCAAAGGAAATATAACATTGTAGCCAATGCATTATCCCGAAGGTACACACTTATTACACAAATGTATGCTACTATTATGGATTTTGAACACATCAAAGATCTTTATTCTTCTTACCCATATTTTTTTGAGATTTACAACCGTTGTTCTAAAGGTTCTTATAACAAGTTTTATCTTGTAGATGGCTTTCTCTTTTTGAATTAACAAGCTGCACAAACCACGGAGATCATTATGAGAATTTTTAGTTCATTAGTCTCATTCGGGAGGAGTAATGGGACACTATGATATTAATAAAACAACTGACATGGTCCAATAACACTTCTTCTTGTTGTACACGTGAAAAATCACATAAAAGGTATGTGTTTCATGCATTACATGCGAACAAGCAAAATCCTAGGTAAACCCTAATTGGCTCTACATTCCCTTTCATATCTTTACTTCTCATTGGATTGATCTTTCTATGGACTTTATTTTGGCATTACCTTGAACCAAGAAAGGTCAAGATAGTATATTAACAACATGTTTTGAAATATGGAAAATTTCATCCTATGTCACAAAACTGATGATGCAACACATATCGTTGAATTATTCTTTCGAGAGATAGTACGACTTCACAGTATACCTCGTACCATTTTGTTCGAGCAAGACCCAAAATTTATAAGTCACTCTTGGAAGGTATTGTGGGGTAAGATAGTTATGAAACTTATTTACATCACTACTTGTCATGCACAAACTAATGGGAAAACTTAGGTAATAAACTAGATTCTTTGTTCTATTTCTCAAACCATGGTAGGTTATAACACTCGTAATTGCAAAGAATGTTTACTTTTTGTTTAATTTGCATATAACCGATCAATTCATTATACAACAGGTTATTATCCCTTCGAATTGGTTTATGGATTTAATCCACTGACCCCTTTGGATCTCATCCCATTACAATTAGAACATGTTACTAACTTTGATGGTGAATAAAAGAAGAGTTCGTCAAGAACCTCCACGCCATGGCAAAGCAAATAATGGAGAAAACATATGAAGTTGTAGTAAATAAAGTGAACAAAGGCATGTGCCACGTCACCTTTGAACCCAACGATTGGGTTTGGGTTTAAATAAAAAAATGATTTCCCAAGCAACGAAAGTCAAAGCTCGACCCACGAGGTGATAAACAATTCAAAGTGCTCAAACTAATCAATGACAATGTGTATCATATTGATCTTATGGGTGAGTATGATGTTAGCATGTCTATCAACTTATCTCATTTTGATGTTTCATATTCGTGGACAAATCCTTATAAGAAAAAGGGAAATGATACATGCAACATACGCCCAAAGGATGGGCTTACCTTTCCATTAGGCCCAATCACTAAAGGTTTGCTAAACTACTCAAAGATCAACTCCAAAAAGCAATCCAAGCCTTATGTAATAAGGGCCTTCACACCCACATGGAGTTTTAAGAGTTCGAGGAAGGAAAATAGTATTTTCCCCTCATCAACTTGTGAACCTCGTGGAGATTTTCCCGAATTTGAGTTTGAACCACCCTGAGCCCTACATTTTGCAGAGTTACCCAGTGCTACATTTATAAATCTTGGGATAACTCATAGACTTAGTGATTAATAGTTTATTTTATTTTATTTAGGATTAGGCCCAATAAGCCATTGAATGTAATACTTGATATCTTATCATCCTTTTATGCAAGCCTATGAGGCCAAGCTCCTATCCACAAGCCTTTATAACTTATCAAGACCCTTTTCCCTTACCTATCATAGGCTTGGGAACCTACCAAGAGCTAGAATGACCTATACCTTATTGACCATCTATCAAATTTAAGAGCCATTTAAAGTCATCTCTTTTCTTCATCGTCGGATCAAAGCTTCTTCAACTGCCACCATTCAATGTTGTCCACATTACATGGATTTAGGATAGTTTTATTTAGTGGTTTAATGTATTGTTATTTTATTCCACAATCATATTTCCAATAGGACTCTTCAAACACTATATAAGGAGGCCATCCCTAACTGTAAATCATTTATTTTATTCTTTTTGTATAGAATACAATGAAAGTTAGTGTTTGTAAGAATTGATTGTATTGTGCCTTTAAAGCATCTTCTTCTTTATTTATTTTTTACTTCTTGAGAGAAAGGTATTCACACTCTGGTTTGCCTTTTCATTGTAATTAGGAGGGCTGATTAGAGTTCTGTTGTCGAGTTTACCTTTTTATAATAACTATCAGGGTTGGACAGGACATATCCATATATTTTTCATAATCCACATGTCATATTTCCCTATCTCCATCATCACACAAACTTGTCTAACCCTAGGGTTTACGACCATTTCACACCTACCAGTGTAAATATTTAATTCAATTTTCTATTAGTCTGACCATCAGATCTCAATTTTGTTTTCACCATATTTTCATTCTTTTTCCAATGAGCATTCATCTATCAAAGTCCGTTAACTACATCATTGGGGCTAACTTCAGTAAGGGAAGATCCATTTTTTCCATTATTACATGTTATATTCTTTGTCTTCGACTATTGCCCTTGTTTCTCTTATCTTTAATATTCCTTAATCTTGTTTTTATTGCCCTAATCTCATATATTTTATCTATTTTCTAGCAACTAAAGTTCCTATATAAACCTTAATCTTGTCGCCACCTTAAAACACCCCAATTAAAGCATTTTGTTTCTTCATTGAGTCTAGAACCTTCCTAGGTTTGTTTCCCTGACGAGATCATCATATATTGTAGTTTCTCTATCAAGTTTCAGAACTTTCCTTTTAGTTTCGATACTTTGGGTTTCCACAGTCATATTTTTAATTACTATTTCAAAGAGTTTCGAAACTTTATGTGCATATAGCCTTAAATACATGAATTTGATGATTTAAATGGCTTCAAACTCCCTCCAACAACTATAAATGGCTAGAAATCACTGAGGGCATATAAAAGGGGTATTCAAACAACTAAGTGAACACAAGAAAGTTATTCCAAAAAATCAAAAAGCAATTAGAGCCAATTTTGTATTACATTGTGTATTTCTTACATAAAACACTATTCGATTTATTTTATTTACATTATTGTGTTTTTCGGTGTGTGTGTGAGAGTTGCAATTTGCAAACAACTTATCTTTGTTAGAATATTCAAAAGTTTTCTCATTTGCAATTACTTTTTGGAAGGTTTGAACACTAAAGATTTTGGGGTATAAGTCTTATTGTTGTGTAAGGTTCACCTTGTCCTAAAAAAATAGCACAAATTAGAAAATTTGTTTAAATACTTAGTTGAGAAGCTAAGGTAGTGGATTTAAACCTCATTAACATAGTTGAACCACTCTAAATATCTTGTGTGAATTTCTTATTTCTTTTCAAAGCTTCCAACAAATTTTTATTACCAATTCACCCCTTAACCACTTGCCTTGATCACTTGACTCAAAAATTGGTATCAGAGGACTCATTGGAAGGTTCTACCACCTTTTGAGAATATTATAGAAGAGTTAAGTCATGAATCAAGTCATCCATTGTCTCTACACTAAGCTTCGACATTCTGAATGATTCCCAACCTATTAGCAAGCCCCATTGATTCATCGAAGCTAACTATGCTGATTGGAAGAATACGATGATGCTTTCCATCCAAGCTAGTGATTTGGGTGCATCATAATGAGTGGAAATTATACTCCATTTAGAGTTATGGTCAAATGGAGTGAAGAAGAAAGGATGTTGTTCCAACTCAATGAAAAGGCAATGCACATATCAAATTGATAGGAGAAACTAAGATTAATCTTCTCAATCATAATTATGAAAATTTCAAGAATAGACCAGATAAGGAAATTAAAATCATTATCGATCAATTTTTAATTATTTTACATGGTCTCAAAGGCTTTGGAGAAGTCATTCCTAATAAGAATCATGTTAGGAAAAATTATATATAGTCTTCCCAAGTAATGGCAATCTAAGAAGAACGCTATTACTAAATCAAAGAATCTAAACACTCTCAATCTACATGAGCTCATTGGGTCTCTTCACACTAAATTGATGATGGTGAATGAACAAAAACAATAAGAGGATAAAAGAATGAAATAGAAAAGAATAAAAAGGTTGGTGTTGCTCTGAAGATTGCAAAACAAGATAGCGACTCAAATGAAGACGATGATGATGAAAAAATGGAAATTTTTGCCAAAAAAATTCAAGAAGTTCATGAGGTGCAACAAATGAATGAGATTCCAAAGGAAAGGAGGGCTTCAAAAATGAATCCAATGAGAATTATCCTATTATTTTATATGAGCGCAAAAAGATCGGGCATGTAAATTTTGAATGCCCACAATTGAATAAGAAGGGATCCTCCAGGAAGAAACACAAGGCACATGTAGCTATATGGATTGATGATGAGTCCTCAAATGAAGAGGAAGAATTAGCCAAATTGTGTTTCATGGTCATAGAGGATGATTCTAAGGTAACATTTAGTTCATTTATTTCACATGATTATTTCTTTGATGAATTGCAATAGGCTTATGATGAATTAGCCTTACAATTTGAGATCATGATTTCTAAAAAAATAAGAAAAAAGTCTATATTAAAAAATTGTTTCTAAATTAAAAATGAAAATTATCTCCTTTCGAAAACTAATCTTGAGCTTGAAAATAAAGTCAAAACTATGGAAATCAAACTTGAAGAGATTGAAAAGAAAAATCAATATTTTGCATAACTTGCTTTCAAATACCGTGATGATTATAAAAAAAAGTTATATGATCATAAAGATTATTTTAACCATGTTGGGATGAAATGATTTGGAAAAGGTGAACACCCAAAACCCAACTTTGTTAAAAATAGCTTTAATTATCATATACATAGAGGTCCCTAAAGAACCTTATATACAAAAAGTTATTACAAGCATATGGGTCCCCAAAGGACTTACTGTTACTAATAATAAAGGTATCCTTGAAAAATGGATACCAGATGGGACAAGATGATTGGGAACTACTCGTAATGGACCCAAAAGAATATGGGTACAAAAAATTAAAACTTAATATATGTTTGTAGGTGGGGCATTGCTACAAGGCACAAAGCAAAAGTTCAAATTCATGAAACCTTCATACTGGATGCTCAAGACACATGACCGGTGATAGAAGCCAGATATTGGAGCTTAAAGCTAAAAGTGGTGTAGTAGTAACCTTTGGTAACAACACAAAAGGTCAAATTGAAAGAATTGGTTCTATTGGTAAAAACTCTTCCGTATTCATTGAAAACATTTTATATCCGTATGGGTTAAAGCATAATCTACTTAGTATTAGTCAATTATGTGATAAGGGATACAATGTCTTATTCGAGTTTAATGGTTACAAAATTGATGACATTACATCTAATATGATTATTCTTCTTGGTCATAGGATAGGAAGTTAGGACATGATAGCATGAGTATTTTACAAAAACATGTTCAAGGTAATATAATAAGAGGTTTGCCTAAGATAAAATTTTATCTTGATAAGATTTATGAGGCATGTACTAAGGGCAAACACAAAAATTCTTCTTTTAAACCTATTAATGATTTATCATATAATAGAGTATTTCAATCGATCCATATATATCTTTTTAAGCATATTAGAACTACTAGCTTGGGTGGAAACAATATGCATTTGTCTTAGTAGATAACTATTCTAGACTTACTTAGGTTCTTTTATTACGTACAAAATATGAAGCTTTGGAAAATTTCATCACTTTCTCTAAAATAAACCAAAATGAAGAAGGTTGCTCAATTTCAACTGTTAGGAGTGACTCTGGAGCCGAATTTAAAAATCTTGGTTTTGGTGAATTTTTTAATTCTAGTGAAACTAGCCATAATTTTTCAGCCCCTATAACCCCTCAACAAAAATAGAGTTGTTGAGAAGAAAAATAGAAGTTTAGAAGAAATGGCTAGGACCATGCTTGTATATTTGGGCAGAAGCCACAAATACTGCTTGTTATGTGATTAATAGTTAAATGATTAGACACATTTTAAAAAAAACTCCATGAGAACTTTTCAAAGATAAAAAGCCTAACATTAGTTATTTTCATAATTATGGGTGCAAGTGTTTTTTTAAAATAATGGAATAGATAATATTGGCAAATTTGATGGAAAAAGTTAAAGGAATTTTTCTTTCTTATTCTTGAAATTTTAAAGCTTATCGTGTCTTTAATAAAAGAACTCTAGTGGTAGAAGAGTCCATACATGTTTTTTATGAATGACATGGATAAACTTAAGTGATAGTCATCAGAAGATTGAATTGAGTTTTATTGTAGTTATGTAAAAGTGAAAGATTTTGGAGTTTGAATGGGTACAACAACAAAGAGTTGAAGTGACGATCACATAATTTCAAAGAAATTGAAGTTTGATATAGAGGGTTATATAGAGGAAAGATGGAAAACTTATTTAATAGAAAATGCGAGCCAAAACCAATAAGCAGAATTAGATGTCAAGCCTTTATTCAATTCAACCTTCATAAACGATTTAAATTTTAGAAGGTTAAAATTTTTCATGCACATTATAACCATGAGATGATAAGGCCAGGACAAGTACCTTTTATTAGGTAAATAAATAATTAATACATAATTTTTGGTAATCGTATAAATACTAGTTTGAATATTTTGATGTTCAATGATTTATTTTCAGGTCTTTTTCAAAAAATCAGAAAGACAAATAAAATTAAAATTAATAGCATGCACAATTATAGAATTGCCCCAATATAATTATGTAAAATTTCGTGAATGAAGTTGGTTCTCTTGAAAATGTTTGATTCATATAGAAAGATATATACAAATATGTACATAGAGATGGAGTACAAGATGGTGATGCTAGAGCGATGATGGCGTACCTATATGGAAAGTAAGAAACAAATCACTTTTTTATAAGCCATACAAAAGATGAACATGGAAACTTAGAAAAATTACTATGGTGTGATGGTATATCACGTAACGACTATAAGAAAATTGGATAAGTATTTACGTTTGATACAATTTATAAGTGCAACGCATATAACAACCTGTTCATAGTTTTGGTTGACGTCAATCATCATTGAAACACGGTATCATTTGGATGTGCTTTGGATGTTAATGAGAAATAGGATAATTATGTGTGGGTGTTACAACAACTAATTGCAGCTAGAGATGGCTATAAATGTCATTGCAAATGCCATTACACAAGTACTCCTACATGTAAAACATAAACTTTGCTCATGGCATATTATGAGGAGTGTGTATAAAACGATCATAAAAATTTTCATGATGTATTTATGAAATGTGTTGAAAAGTGGATAACGCCAATAAATTTTGACAACACTTGGACTGAATTAGTTTCCAAACATAGATTTGAAGATAGGAGGTGGGTAAAAGAATTGTATGAAGAAAAAAAGAAACAAGTAGAAGCGTAATATGATTTATATTATTTAAATTTATTAAATTAAAAGAAAATTATTATATATTTTTATTTATAGTGAAGAGGACTACTCACCGATGTGAGTTAATGAATATAACACTTAAAACATTACTGAACAAAAAGATAATGTTATATCACTTTGATAAGTACTATCATTAGGAGCTTTAATCATTAAGGTAGGAGGAAGGTCATCAATACTACAAGACAAAAAATGAACAATAATATTGTAACGGTGTGTTAGCAAATTTAAAAAATCATGTAACACAAGTATAGACAAGTTGTTATGCTACTTTGTGCAGAGAAATATCATATGAAGGTTGTTATTTGGTCAAAAATATTATATCGGGTAATGGACATATGTTGTACTAGTTAGAGAATGATGAAAAAGAAAATATATGGTATCTTGTAATTAAAGATATCACTTACGATACCATGTATTATTGTTGTATGAAGTTTGAGTCAAATTGATTTCCTTGTTGATATATGTTTCTTATGCTAAAATATGAAAAAACAACCCCTTAAAGATGTATTATGAAGTGATAGACTATTTATGCCAAGAAAGATGTTGAGTTACAAAAAAATAATGAAAAAATTAAATGATATAATCCAGCATCGATTGAAGCCAGATATTCCAATCTAGTATTTGTTTGCATGGATATATGTCACCGTGCATCACAAACATTTATAACTTTCAATGAGGATAAAGAAAAATTTGCAAAAATGAGTCTCAAGTTACAAGTAATATAAGTTGGAAGCAAGAAGAGAACCAATAAAAAAAGTGAGCTTCTTGAAATTGGTGATCCCATAATTTTGGAAACAAGGAAATGAACACACAAGAAAGCTAAGGGTCAATCTTCACTATCTAAAACAACAACTAGGTCATATCACAAAGCATATGAAGATGTAACATTAGACATGAATAAAACTCATAAATCTTCCTAAAAAAACATTATGATCAGGGTAAGATGCATACTAATGTGCTTCAATTTTAAAAATAGCTATATACTTGCTCAACACATATGAAGAATGTGACATATCTAAGGTAATCTAATATAACATATAATAGAAGTTATTATTTGTTATTGTGTAACTTATGCTATTCTTTATCTTATTGTAGGCATCATATAATCATGAATTGAAAAATATAGAGAATGATCCAACTGTTTTCAATTGGAATCCAAATAAAGATTGGTAATGTTTGATGCTACGAAAATGCTATAACAATTACACAACTGCACGTGTCGTAAACCAAGTAATATAGTCGTAACAAACTAATGCTACGAATGTCAAACCCACATGGAGCAAAATTTGTTTTCAAAAGAGTCTAAATGTATGAAAGAAATTGAGTTGGTAAATAGAAAAAAGTAGCAAAATAAAATATCAAGATGATAGAAATAGCAGAATACTGCAACAAACAACAAAGCAATCAGACCGATGGACCAATAAATGTTGTTTTCATTCGGTTTTTGATATTATGATTATGTTGTGGCAATACAGTTATGCAAGTTGCAATGATTAACAATTTATTCTCATTTTAGCAATCAAACATTTAATTAACTAGAATCAATTCTCACCAACTCCATTAATCAAGTAGTTAACCATGCAAGACAATCATCAACATATATCTCTATATGAATAATTTTACTCTCGTAAATACCGATGTTGTGCGTAAATAGCATGCAACCACAATATTTTCCAACTCTAAAAATCATCAAGATTTCATACATAAAATATTTTCATCTCTAAAAATATAACATAAAACTCCAGCACATAATAATATTGTTTCAGGCAAAAAAATAATAAAATAAATGTTTCATTGAACGCCTCATGTTTAAATCCTAATAAGATGCAAAAACAATAAAACATCCAAACTAAATAAAGTATCTTCCCTTCTCAAGTAACAAAACTAAAATAGAGTTTAAACCTCGATCGGTCACCACTGCTACACAACTACTCCTATGCTACTATTGCACTCCCCCAACAATGATATGTTATCATGGTGGATAAAATTTAGAGGTGAGGAAAGGTTTGTAAAGAAGTCTTAAAAGTTAGAAGGGAGACCCCATTTATAAGCCCAACAAGTAAAAACGTACCCTAATAGGAAAAATATGATTTTTCCCTATATTTCCCAACCATTTTACAGCTTTATTAGACGTCTATCTGATCCAAAAAAATCATAATTGTTTATTGAGTCACCAGTTGTTGCAACATCTGCTCAGTATCCCCTGCAACTTAAAGCAATGCTACATCATCAGCGTACCAGTTTACAACATATAACATTAAAATCAACTCAAATTCCATCAACTCACTCCCATGATGCAAATGATAAAAAATATATAAAAATGATCCTAATATGACCCTATTGATACTAAAGTTCAAGCTTATCTAAGGTAAAAAGATAATAAAAGGATAACTCTTTTCGAGAGTTATCACACCCCAAACCTAAGTATTTGCTTTTCCTTAAGCAACAACATGCATGACTACTAAAACTAAAAACAGTGCCATAGAAAAACATATCATGAAACCAATCATCAATTTTCTTCAATTTCATTTTTTCAGCCCTCAATGAACTGCTACGGCAACGTGTACATCATATATTATCTTAAATCAAGAAATGCAATTTCAACGGAGCAAATTCAGAATTCATAGAGTGCAATAATGTGCATGCTAGGTGTATCCAATCAATACTTAGCTAAGTTAGAAAAAATTTTGTTCCTACTCATTAGGATTTTCAATGCTGTAGCAATCTATCTAAATCTATGTTGGAGCATCCCAATTTATTTCCTAAGAATATGTTGGAGCTATTACCAGCATTACCCAACTTATTTCCTAAAAACTATGTTGGAGCTATCACTAGCTTTTCGACTTATTCACTAAATGTATTTTTTTCTTTTTTAAATTGATACAATATATAATAAAAATATGAGATTTAAAGTTAAAAAATTTCTAATTTATCTAAGTATTGAAAGAAAACACATATACTATAACAAAATTTCTATGGATCCTAATCCTAACAAATATCTACAACATTCACATGACATTTTACAGATAATTGTTCATCATCGAGTATCATCAAAATTTCATAAAAAATCATTAATCTAGTTACATCATATACATAACATTATATATGCAATATCCTAAATGCTTTAAACAATATGAACAACAGTGTACACTTCAAACAAGCAAATGTCATATGACAAATACAAATATGAACAACATAATTGAATGACACAATATAAATGACACTAATGGATAACACACACCTAAACCTAAGATGAGCATTGTCCTCAATGAATGCAACAAGAAAACAATAAAAATTCAAGTAAAAGTAAATGGGAGAAGGGATCTAATACTACCCTAGCGAGACTTTATTTGGGTTGGGCAAAGTTGGGTGGATATTCTTTCCTGATGTCTTCTCTTTTAGCTATGTTTTTCTACTTGCTGGAAAATAATGCAGCACAAATGACCGTCTGTAACTCTAGCTAATGCAGTGAAGCAAGGCAACATGTGTTGGTTGATGGTGCAATGATCAATGTAGAAGCATGACTTGAAAAGAAAAAAATATAAACTAATAAAATATCAAAATCCAAAAAAATAAAATAAAAATAGACACTAGTCGGGCTTAAGTTCATAGAAACAAACTAAAATAATGTGTTTGGGTATATTGTCACCATAATGTTCTTCACGTGCCCACTACACATACTCCAACATTCATCCATGTGTTATTGTTTTCTTTCCTCGATAATGCTAACAACATAGCATTCAACATTAACATTGTATTGCAAAATATTGAATGTAAGATGCTGGTCATTCAGTCACATTGTGAGTTCTCCCTTCTGGACATCAATCAATGTTCGTAATATAACAAGGAAAGCTCTGCCATGTATTATTGGCACATCCTTGTTGGGAATATAGTTCAATACAATAAAGTCTGTTGGATAAATGAAATTTTGGCCTTCGGGATGGGTAGTAGAATGATCATAAAATTGTAACATAGCAGTTGTGGGTGTTGCTTTAATCTCAAATTTCTTGAAAATAAACAAAGGCATATTGTTAATGTTGGAACCTAAATCACACAATGTTGTAGCAATGAATTGATTGCTAATAGCGCAAGGGATAGTAAATCTCCCTGTATCCTTTAAATTTGGTGGCAATCAGTTCTTGACCATGGTGATACATCCTAGTGAGTGCAATGGTTTCAAATTTGCCAATGCTACGTTTCTTGGAAGGCACTTCTTTCATGAACTTGAAATAGTTTGACATTAGTTCTAAGGCATCAATCAATGGGATGTTGATCCTTAATTGCTTCAACATATCAAAAAACTTCTTAAATTGTTGGTCCACCATGGTGTTTTGAAATAGTTGATGAAATAGAGGTGGTGGCCTTCCTTTAGGTTGTTGCGGAAATTATGGTGGTATCACTAGTGGCAGCGTTGTTGGCATCGCTGGTGGCAATGGATTAGAATTGTTACACTATCTCACTTTTTTTGCTGTGACGTTCGCAACATGTGTCTCAATATCCACCTCCAAAATTTTTCCTTTAACATACTGCCTAGGCCTCTCATCCTTTTTTTCTATTCATTGTTCCCAAGTTTAGGTCCACTTATAGTGTGACAGCTTTACAATGCTAGTTACTAGTAACTTCAGTATCACTTGACATTACTCGTTGTTGTTCGACATTCAATGCATTGGTAAACTGTCCAACTTGATTCTCCAATGCACTTAGCAATGCTGTCTAACTTTGAATGTGCTCCATCAGTAAAGACTCAAGTGATGAAGATGTTAAATCTTGGTTGAAAATTTACCCATGATAGCTTTGTTTCTTGTTGCATTTTTGTGGTCGCATTGCTTGATGATACTTTAGCTGATGCCACAATATCAGTTATTGTTTCTCATATTATTGCTGCAACTGATGGTGTGGTTGTGTATTATTGAAATATGATTACAATACTTCATTAGAGTAAGAAAAATCCCGAGTTCCCCATGATAGATCAAAATAATTCTCGAAGTTCGAATTGTAGGTATTCTAATATGTGTAAGCATTGTCATTCCAATTGTAGTTCCTCGTGAAATACACGGAATCAAATTTTGAGGGTATTCCTCAAAATTATGATTATCACCACAATAGACACAAGTAATGATTGATGCTAATTTTACTTCGTACATACCTTTAGGTTGTTGCTTCTTTATTACTATATCAGTAAATACTGTAATTTGTGAAGCCATTGAGTTCAGCGTATTATTGCGCTTTGCTGCAGCAGCGTGTATCCCCGACATCATCCTTGTATTAGGATATTGGTATTCATTTTTGAGATATTCTCAATGATTTTGTAGGCTTCATTTAATACTTGTTCAACAATGCTCCATTAGCTGAGGCATTTACAATATCCTCGTTTGCATGTTAAGATCATTGTGGAATATCTCTATTTGCACATCAATTCTTTAAATCATTGACAAACTTCGTACAAACTCTTATCCTCCAATTTCTTGAAATATGTGATGTCATTCCTTAACTTGGCACTCATATTGAGTGGATTAAAAAACAACAAGAATTTTTGTACTAATTCATTCCATGATGCTATAGCACCAGGTGGTAACAAGTTAAGCCATGCTCCAACAATGTCGTGGAGCAAGTAGGGAAATAATTTTAGCTTCAATGTTTCTACTATCACTCCTCGATGTACAAAAAATGCACACTTTCATGAATGCTCGCAAGTGTGCTTCAGAGTCTTTGGTGTGTATAAACTATACTGCCTAATTAACTCTAGAATTTAGAACATCACAGGCATCAATTCAGAATGAGCAACATTGATGAAAGATCTCACGATGTTAGGATATAGACCAACCAATGTCAGCATAATATGTTCTCATATTAGCATGTTGTAGCAATGTTGTAATATTGGAACATTTAGTAAATGTGTAACATAATATTGAGCCATGTTTAGTTGTTGTTGAAATTGTTGTTCTGGATGTTGCTGCGTGGCATGCACCAACAATGCTATGCTAAAAAATTACCAATGAAAAGAAATAAACAAAGTTAGTAAAAGCAAAGAAAATAATTCTAATGTAATACCATTGCTCCCCGGCAACTACACCAAAAACTTGATGCTACGAAAATGCTATAGCAATTGTGCAAGTGCAAGTGTCGTAAACCAAGTAATAAAGTGGTAACAAACTAATGCTATGAGTGTGGAGCCCACAGGGAGAAAAATTTATTTTACAAAAGAGTCTAAATTTAAGAAAGAAATTGAGTTGGTAAATAGAAAACATGTAGAAAATAAAAGTATCAAGATGATGGAAACATGGGAATGCTGCAACAGACAATAAAGTAATCTGACCAATGTACTGATAAATATTGATGTCATTTGGTTGTTGATAGTATGATTATGTTGTGGCAATACATTCATGCAACTTGCAATTATTAACAATTTAATCTCATTTCAATATTCAAACACTTAATTAACCAGAATCAATTCTCACCAACTCAATTAATAAAGTAGTCAACCAAGCAAGCCAATCGACAACATACATCTCCGTATGAATAAATTTACTCTCATAAACACCGATGTTGTATGTAAATAGCATGAAACCTCAATAATTTCCATCTATAAAGATCATCAAAATTTCATACATAAAATATTTTCATCTCTAAAAATGTAGTATATAGCTCCAACACATAACAAAATTGTTTCAAGAAAAAATCATAAAATAAATGTTTCATTGAACACCTTATGTTCAAATCTAAATAACATGAGAAAACAATAAAGCATCCAAACTAAATAAAGTGTCTTCCCTTATCAAGTAACAAAAAATAAAATAATGTTTAAACCATGATTGGTCACCGCTGTTACACTTATGCTCCTATACTGCTCCTGCACTCCCCCGACAAGGACTTAAGTTGTCATAGTGGATAAAATTGGAGGTGAAGAAAGGTTTATCAAGAAATCTCTAAAGTGTGAATGGATACCCTACTTATAAGCCGAACAAGTCAAACCATCCTATAATAGGAAAAATATGATTTTTCCTATATTTTACAGCCATTTTATAGTTGTATTGAAAAACTATTTGAATCCCAAAAATTCTATAATTGTCTATTGAATGACCAGTTGTTGCAGTATCCACTCAGCATCCCCTGTAGCTTCAAGCAATGCTACATCATCATCGTACTAGTTTACAACTAAAACCATTAAAACAACCCAAATTCCATAAACTCACTCTCTTGTTGCAAATGATGAAGAAAATGTAAAAAGAACCTAATATGACGCTAATGATGCTAAATTTCAAGCTTAACCTATGTTAAAAGATAATAAAATATAACTCTTTTCAAGAGTTATTAGTGTGCAAAATATTTAAAAATAATACTTGTGGAATTATGATTAACTATTGTAATTTGGTATAATTATGATGAACTCTTCTACTTTAATTTAATTGAATTACACATCATTGTTGCTTCTTCATTTAAATTTATTATTTTATCTATTTTTACTGTTATTATGTATAAATACTTTTTTATCCCACTAAGATATAATTACAAATCTATATAATATGCAATTGTTAAAAATATTGTATTGAAAACAATTTTAAAAATATATAAAGATTGAATCAAATTAAGATCTTAAGTATACAGCCGTGCAAAATTTGATATAAAATACACTCAATTGATCAAACGTCATATTATATTTGTAAGCATAGATATAACATTTGTATAATTTATCATTTTCTATAAGCACAACACAAAATGTATAATGTATTAAGAATAAAATGTTAAATATCTTGCATGTTTATTATTTTACTCAACAAAGAAATCTGATAGGTATGGCTCATAAATATACCAGTAAAGATGACAGGGTTAATTATGTAATTATGTACCAGGTTTTTTATTATAAATAGAGATGTAACCTAAACCTATGAGACATTAAATAAAATTTCTAGCGTCGCCTAAGCACCGAGGACGTAAGTACATTGCTGAACCTCATTAAAATTATTGTGTTCTTTCGTTTACTTTACCCGATTCTTCAACAATTGGTATCAGATGTCAGGAGTGAAATTCGATGGTTAGGGTAACTTCGAATTATGGCAAACGAGGGTGAAGGATCTGTTAGCGCAGCAGGGGATCCTGAAGGCTTTGCAACCTAAAAAGCCAGCATCGATGGAGGAGGACGATTGGGAAGAATTACAACAGCGAGCGGCAGGAACCATACGATTATGCTTTGGCGGACGAGGTCATGTATCACGTCATGCATCTGTTGTCTCCAGACAAAATTTGGAGGAAGTTGGAAAGTCAGTTTATGTCCAAATCCTTAATGACAAAATTGTATCTAAAGCAGCGGCTGTATAGGCTGAAGATGCAGGACGGTCATGATTTGGCATAACACGTGAGTGTCTTCAATCAAATCGTTTCTGATTTGGCTTGGCTTGATGTGAAAATTGAGGATGAAGACAGAGCGATGATTTTGTTGTGTTCGTTGCCTCCCTCTTACGAACACATGTTGACTACTCTTACGTATGGGAAAGAGACTATCAACGTTGAGGATATTACTGCAGCCTTGTTGGCTCACAACCAGCGGAAGCATAATGCAGGGGAAAACTCTCAAGCCGATAGCTTATATGTCAAGGGTAATCGAGACCGTGGACGGAAGCCAGAGAAGGCAGGGTCTGGCAAGCGGAATTCCAGATCCAAATCTAGGGATAAGAAGACAATTCACTGTTACAAGTGCAAGGAGGCGGGACATATGAAGCGAGACTGTCCGAAGTTGAAAAAGTAGACTGATGAGAAGCGTGATGTTTCATCCAAGTCTGTGGGCGTGGTTGATGATGACAATTCTAATTGCAGTGAGGGTGATATGCTTTATATTTCAACGACTCAATTGACGGATGCGTGGATTCTTGATTCTAGATGTTCTTATCACATCACGCCAAATAGGGAATGGTTTTCGACATACATGTTGGTTAATTCTGGTTCTGTTTATTAGGGTGATGATCCATGTTACAATATTGTTGGTATTGGTGATGTCAGAATTAAGATGTATGATGGCTCTGTTCGGACGTTGAGTGGTGTTCGGCATATCCCATATTTGAAGAAGAATTTGATTTCTTTGGGCACTTTACAGATTATTAGGGAGTACCGTTGTAGGTGGAGTTCATTCTGTTGAGTCCTGTAATGATACTACAAAATTGTGGCATATGTTTCTTGCTCATCTTAGTGCACGTGGTAAGACAGAATTACACAAAATAAATTTGTTGCATGGTGTCAAAAGCTGTAAGCTCGATTTTTACAAGTATTGTGTTCTTGGTAAACAGACTAAGGTCTGTTTCAAGACTGCGAAGCACACAACTCAAGGGATTCTTGATTATGTGCACTCTGATGTATGGGGGCCTTCCAAGACATCGTCTCTGTGCAGATCTAGGTATTATGTTACTTTTATTGACGATTTTTCACGGAAAGGTTGGGTGTATTTTTTGAAACATAAGTCTGACATTTTTTAGAAGCTCAAGCTGTGGAAATCTGAGGTAGAAAACCAAACAGGACGAAAAATCAAGTGTTTACGGTCTGACAATGGTACGGAGTACACAGATTCATAGTTCTTACACTTCTATAAGGAGAGCGAGATTAAAAGACATTTTACAGTGCGTAAGACACCACAACAGAATGGTGTTGTGGAACGGTTGAACATGTCATTGAATGAAAGAGCCAGATGTTTGCGGTTGAATACGGGCCTTCCCAAACACTTCTGGGCCAAAGCTGTTAACATGGTTTGTTATCTTATCAACAGATCGCCAAGGGCATCATTGGCTGGGAAAGTTGCAGAAGATGTATGGACTGGTTACGATGTTAGTTTTGATAACTTACGGATTTTTGGTTGTACTGCTTATTTGCATGTACCTGCTGATGAGACATCCAAACTTGATGCAAAATCGAAGGAGTGCATTTTTCTGGGTTACAAGAAATGTGTCAAAGGATTCAAGTTCTGGGACTCAGTTGCGAAGAAAATTGTTATCAATAGAGATGTTGTTTTTGATGAACAATCCATGTTGCAACAGAAGAAATACATGACAGTGTGGATTTCGAGCAGTTTCCAGTTGAAAAACCAGAAACTTCGCAACCGAATTCTGGTGGTTCCGCTACGGATGATTTGCAGGATTATAGTCTCGCCAGAGACAAGGTGAGACGGACGAATATAAAGCCCCCGAGTAGATTGGGTTTTGAAGACTTGGTCTCTTTTGCACTTACTGTTAGCAGTGAGGATCCAGTTACTTTTCATGATGTCGTTACTAGTCAATAAAATGACAAGTGGATGGCTGCCATGGTTGAGGAGATTGAGTCTTTGAATCACAATCGTACATGGGAGTTAGTTCCCCTTCCTGAGAGTAAGAAGCGGATTGGTTGCAAATGGGTGTATAAGAAGAAACCAGAAGTAACAGAAAAAGAGGGGGAGAAGTTCAAGGCTTGCTTGGTAGCAAAGGGTTTCTCACAGAAGAAAGGAGTTGATTATGATGAAATATTTTCTCCTGTGGTCAGGCACACTTCAATCCAAGCAGTACTTGCATTGGTGGCTAGTTGGGATTTGTATTTAGAGCAGATGGATGTTAAAACTGCTTTTTTGCATGGTGATTTAGAGGAGCAGATCTACATGCGACAGCCTGAAGGTTTCACTTAACTTGGAACGAACATTTAGTTTTCAGATTGAAGAAATCTTTGTGCGGGTTGAAACAGTCTCCGAGACAGTGGTATAAACGGTTTGACTCATATATGATCAAGATTGGCTACAACCGATGTGAGTATGATTGTTGTGTCTATGTTAAGAGCCTTGATGATGGTTCTTTTATTTTTCTGTTATTGTATGTTGATGATATGTTGATTGCTGTGAAGAACATGGATGATGTTATTGGTTTGAAAACCTTATTGAGTCAGGAATTTGATATGAAAGATTTAGGTGCTGCAAAGAAAATTCTTGGAATGAAAATTTGCAGGGACAGAGACTCAAGGAAACTGTGGCTATCTCAACGGGGTTATGTTGAGAAAATGCTAGAAAGGTTTGCGATAAGCAGCGCAAAACCAGTTAGCACTCCATTGGCGAATCACTTTAAGCTCTCATCAGAACTGTGCCCGAAGACAGATAATGAAACTGAAGATATGGAAAAGGTTCTGTATTCTAATGATGTTGACTGCTTGACGTATGCAATGGTATGTACTCGTCCTGATTTAGCTCATGTTGTTAGTCAAGTTTCTAAGTACATGTCTAAACATGGTAAGCAACATTGGGAAGCAGTTAAGTGGATTTTTCGGTACTTAAAGGGTACTGTGGGATATGGAATTGTTTTTGGTAGTCAGCGAGATAATCCTTTGGTTGTAGGATATGTGGATTCAGATTATGCAGGTGACTTGAATAATAGAAGATCTACGATAGGGTATATGTTTACTCTTGGTGGAGGGCCTATTTGTTGGAAGTCTACTGTTCAATATGTTGTGGCAATATCTACAATTGAAGTTGAATACATGGCAGCGACTGAAGCTGCAAAAGAAGCTTTATGGCTTACTCGTTTAGTGAAGGAGTTGGGTGTTTAACAAGGTGGAGTTAAGTTGCTTTGTGATAATCAAAGTGCTATTCACTTGGCTAAGAATCAGGTGTATCGTGCTAGAACTAAACATATTGATGTAAGGTTCCACAAGATCATAGAGTTGGTTGTATCTGGAGAGGTTTTGTTTCAGAAGGTACATACTGATGAGAATGCCGTTGATATGTTCACCAAGCCAGTTATGACAGACAAGTTCAAGCATTGCTTGGACTTGTTAAATGTTTCGAGTTGTTAAAGAAGCAAGGTAACCCAACCCACATTGAAGTTTCCAAGGGGCACGATATTCGCCAAGTTGGAGATTTGATAGGTATGGCTCATAAATATAACAGTAAAGAGGACAGGGTTAATTATGTAGTTATGTACCAGGTTTTATTATAAATAGAGATGTAACCTAAACCTATGAGACATTGAATAAAATTTCTAGCACCGAGGACGTAAGCGCATTACCGAACCTCGTTAAAATTCTTGTGCTCTTTCGTTTACTTTGCCCGATTCTTCAACAAAATCAAAATCATGAAGGTTTTAATTTTTTTCCGTTGTATTTGATAATTTACATTAAAATAGTTTGGACCATTTTATTTACATATTGATGTTATTTTTGTTTTGTTTTATTTATATTTTATATTACATCATCATATTTAATTCTAAATATTTATGTTATAATAATTAAAAATTAATTATTGCACCTTTCACATATATTATATAAATAGTTTTAAAATATTTAATACTAAATGTATAAAAAATAAATATATATTTAATTAGTTTTTTTTTTTTTTCAAATTAAGAGAAAAAAATAATTTATATGTATATAATTTAACTATATGAATAAAAAATGGTTAGGTTATAATTGTTTATAGTCGTTCTCATAAAATTAATTTTTGTAAATGGGGGAATCGAACTTGATTCCTCTATTGTTGTTAATGAAATTAATAGGGTGGAGTATGATGAATCTACATTAGGGGTTCATATGGCTCTCATTCATTCTAATTGTAATTTTTTTAGTTCTTGTTTAGTTGTTTATGCAACTGGGAATGCAAATGGAGTGACCCATTCTTTTGCAAAGAAAGTTCTTCATTATAACGTTTCATTTTTTTTGCCTGGATTATCCCAAGTTCATTTTGCAATATGTAAAGAACGATATTCTTTTTTGTGATTAATGGATCGCGTGGGCACTATTTCCCTTTATAGGAACCCAACTTTATGCTGGTAGAAGGGGCTCTAATGAGGCTTTTAAATTTTTCATTTTTTAACTGGCTAAATTTTAAAAAAATGAGAATAATTCATAGAATGTTTTTGAGATCTACATATATGGGAAATTTGAAACGATCAGTCTCATTGTGATTGCTAGTTACAAATCGTTCCAAACATTTCAATTGTTCAACTCTCATCTCTTACATACACACAGTCAATATATCACATTATTCAAGATCACTAATTCCATAAGTTAAATTGAGTGAAATACTTTACTATAAAAAATATTGGATCAGTCATTGTTTCGATTAGTTTATATGTACTTCAATACATACATGCCACAATCATCCCTACTGGTATTATAAAATAAAATATTATTTAAATATAATTAGTATGTAACTCCTAGACCTGGCCTAGACGTTACGACTAAATCTCGACAGTCACAAGTTATATTCATAAAATCATTTACATATTCAAAACGTAATTTAAATCCATTTCAGTGAATAAAATACATATAATGGTAAAAATATGAAAATATCCAACTAAGGTTCATACTGTAAATATATACACAAATATCAGCATCATAAGTCCATATAAAAAAGGTTCAAAATAAAATAAAGTAATACTAATACATAAAGACCACTACTAGAAAAAAACCCCTTTAATGACGCGCATTGAGCGTCATCTATGGGTGCGGATGACACACAAATGTCTGTCGTTGAAGCCACCAACATGAATTTTTGATGACGCGCAATTGTGTGCCATAAATCGATGACGCGCATTTATGACACACATTTATGACTCACATTTATGACGCGCATTTATGATGTGCATTGAGCGTCATCGAAGCCCCCGTCATAAATTAAGATGACACACATTTGTGTGCCATAAATTTATGACATGCATGTATGACTTACATTGCGTGTCATTGAAGCCCCCGTCATAAATGAAGATGACACACATTGTGTGTCAAAGAGTATATGCACTCAGTTGCTTTCCCATAATTATCAGTATAAATAAAAGAAATTAAGAACATTTTAGTTTAACAGAATCAACATAACATAAGAAACATGATAATTGTGGGAATTTACAATGTAAAGGGACGATCTAATTAGATCATCATTGTTCTTAGACTCTTAGAACATAGAAACATGGTCCAAAATTTTACAATAAGAATATGATGACTAAATAGAATAAAACATGGTACCATTTAGCTTGAAGGATTTTGTTACTACATCAATTATCATGTTTATGGGAGTGAAGAAACCTAGAATCTTTCTTATCGTCTCCTCATCCCATAAATCATAGACATAGTCTCCAAAGATAACATGTTCTGGTGGATAAACAAGCAAATTCTCTGCAACAAAGAAACAAAATGAATAGTTAATGGAATGCAGAAGAAAATACCAGAAGGAGATATTAAATTTGTGCTTTAGTGCACATGACAAAACATATACAACATCATGGTTTAAGCAGCAAAAAAATTTCTCAATGAATAAACCAGAAACTAAGATATAAGCATTGTTTATCTCTTATATGGTTTTAAACAAGAAGGGAATAGTAGCAATCATATTAATTTCAGGGTATTAAAATCTGATATCAGCATAATAGTAGTACTAGTAGTAGTTAAGCATATTGGATAAACCTGAGGGGTTAAGCATTGGAAATTGAAGCAAATGAAAAACACTATTTACATTCCATAGACTAATCAAGAATCACTTATCATTTATAAGGCATCAAAGCTGTGGGCCGTTCACATTTTCTTCATATATGCATATGCATCCTTTTCTTTGTTATTATTACTTTCGTGAGCAACCTCCTACTTAATCATTAAGATAATGGAGAAATATATACCATGACCAAGAAGATGAGCCAAATAATCTTCCGGTTTCTTCAGATACTCTTGCAAAAGACAAGGTAGTGCCCAGCTTAACTCAAGGATATGAACATCCTTCACTGCCTCCGACCTATAAAGTTTTCCAGCTCTCCAGACAAGGCTTTCCACCTTAAACTCTAGCTTCCCTTGAGAACCTTGTTTCAAACTCTGGCTTCCCTTGGAAGGAAGAAGTAAACTAGAAGGCAATTTTCTCCACTTAATCTTCACATTGAGCCCACTGGATCTTTACCCTGACACAAAAGAAACAAAAATTGTATTTGCTTGGTTTAAGACAGCTATTGCGAGTTGCGACCAAGTTACAACCAAGATAATTAATTTTCTTTAATACAGACATTTGCATCCAAAAGAAAGTGAGTTACCCCATAGTATCAGTAGTAAATATTGTTTGCTTCCCAAGAATCGGTGCATCCTGTTATTAACACAATAAAAGTGAGAAATTGTGGAACTACTACAAAAAAGGGAAGAGAGAATCCCACATAAAGGATAGAATTTGTGGAATATATAAATATCAAAAGACTACTAATAGGCAACCTAAAAACAATGTACTGATTAATTAGTAATCACATCCTAGCAAAAGCAAACTGAACAGTCGATGATGAAAATGGATTACATCTTTTAACGAAAAAACTTAAAAAAGGCCAGAATTAGAAAGAATGAGATGATGTTCTTGTATTTAATTATTCTGGTTCTGTGGTGGCATCCACTAACAACAAACAATATAAAAAGTTCATGAGCAACCCTTTAAGTCTTTGTCAAGGGTGTACCAACCATAGAAAATCTAAGATATGCATGTCAGAGTTCAATTTGCAAAAGTTGAGTAACAAAAACTAGAAAGACAAAATAAAAGTGGCTTCTATTACTGCCAATTACAACCAAAAGTGATTTCAATCACAACAGATATTAAATGTGGACAGAAAAAAAACGTATCAATAAAGATATAACATACCTCGTATTCTTCAAACTCAAAACTTTCAATGACAACAACACTTGCTACATGATTAGGAGAGGGACAAAACAACCCTTGAGCTTCTTCCCACGTTAATTTCAGCTCTATAAAGTCTTCATTATGAATTCTTAGACGCTTACCCCTCTTTCTGGAAACTCCTACTTTGGCTCCTAATGATTCCTTTGCTTTGTGTCCTGACTTATCAAGTTTTGACCATAAGCTAGGATCTGCCATTTCAGCCTGGTTCATGGATAAAACGTTACATGAACCTGAACTATTTTCAAATAATTGTAAAGTATATCAGCAGTTTTATCTTTTGAGGCACAGACATCTCCATGCATACAAATTCCATTGCTAGTTTTGTTTTCATTGATCACCTGAAATAAAAATACATAGAATATAGATTTTAGAAAGACCAACAATAAGTTTTACCATAACTGAAGTGTAATTGTATCATGAGAATGAACTAAAAACAAGGAGAACAAAAGCACTCATATGAACCAGTTCTATTGCATTTTATCTTAGCCGTCGAGCATATAGATGCATAATCAAAATAGATACAAAACCTGATCAGATGTTGAAGCAGTTGAAGCCTTTCTGAAACACTTGATCAACTTCCCTCTAGGCTCTAACCGACTAAATGTTACTGCAAAAACAACATAACTATGAGTTTCAAAATAGATGCAAGTATAAAATGATAATGCATGATCATAGAAATAAAAAAGCCATGGGTAGGTAAGAAAGATAAAACAAATGCACGAGAGTGTGAAACATAACTATAAGGTGGAAGCCAGAGTTTAACCCGAGTAAGGGCCTCAGATCCAGGGCGAAGGGTGAAAGTGAGGAATGAGGACAGCACAGACAACTTCAACTTCCTTCTTAAATCCATAGTAAGTCTTATAGCCCGTAAAATATGGCGAGCTTCATGGTCATATGCACCGGTCTCTATCAGAGACATAATTTCCTTCAAATCTAACATAAACCCATAAGAATTTATTCAAATCTGAGAAATCCCACAAATTCCCAGTTCAGAAACATTAGAAAAAAGCAAATTAAATTCTACCACCAGGCGTAAAAAATATGCGTGTGAGAGGGGGGAATGGGTGTTATAGATGCATAGATGGAGTGAGCTTACGGTGCAAAAGTGGATGGAGAAGAGGAAGTAACGGAATTGGAAGGAGCTAGTTGTTCTTTCATCTGCACATCTTGAGTCATTTTTTAGAACCTGAAACAATTTCAAATAGAAATGAAACATAAAAAACAAGGGGAAAATGTGCTTCCAAGTAAAGGGAAAAAATAAGCGGAAAATGGTGAAAATAATGGGGGGAAAATTAAAATACGACTTTTAGAGATGACACACAATTAAAAAGTGTACTCCGTGTTTTTTCAAAATTTTTAGATTATGACTATTAAATATGACACACATTATTGTAAGTCATAAATTGTTCATATTTTAAGAAACAAGACATTTTTTTATGACACACAGTTTTTGCAAGTCATAAATTAGCGTGTGTCATCGTTCATGTGTCATTAAAGGTATATTTTCTTGTAGTGGACAATAAAAACACGCGTCACCAAAATATAACAGAAAAGACATATAGAAGTATATAGTTGGTAAAAAATGGAGAACAATTGATCCTCTTAATGCCAAGTCTACTAGCATATTATCTGATAAAATCTAAAAAGTAAAAAAATAAAAATAGAGAATGAGTTAGAAAGTCGAGTGTCCTTCTTGCGGTGTATAAAACATTATGACAAATACTTCGATAAAAATTTAAGTTATAAAACATGAACACTACCCCCATCCAAACATCAAAATATGCAGGCTCCCCTGAACTATATACCCACCTGTACACATGGTAAGGACCTTATACTTATAGCATAACGACCTTCGGTAAGGACTTATCATGTGCATAAAGCGAAAGAGTTTACGGTAAGGACTTACAAGTCATAGATTAAACATGAGATACTTCATCTAATCATGGCCCCAATGATAGTAAACATACATGTGTTTGAGTCAAAAACATTAGTTTAATTCATTAAAACATGAAAACATTTCATATTCCAAAATTAGATATGTAAATAGGACAACCAGAGATCATGTTATAAGTATACGGTAAATCATATCTCAACCCAATACACACGGCAAATCAGATATCATGAATTCAAAATATTTAATAGCATTAGAATTCCAAAGTAGTTTCAAGAGGTAATTGAAAGTAGTACTATAGCACCATTAGAAACACACATGTATAGATCTGAGAAGTCGAGTATGGTAGCCTACTACTGGGCCTGCGTATCACAGTCGGCGAAAGTGCTAGATCCTAAAAAGTAGAAGAACTATATCAAAATCCTAACATAATACATAGTTAATTGTACTTAAATAATTTACGAAGACCAATGAGTAGCTCTCGAGGAACATGGATCGTAGTGATCTTTTGGATGTGAAATACATAATCTAGATGACCCTCGATTGGGAGAAACGCGAGTAGGTTCATAAAAATATATTACCAAATAAATTTTATGTTCAAAGCTCAATTAATCATGCATAAATGCTAAACATACTAAACATTTATTTGGTTAACAGACTTATTTTGGGGTTTATTTCAAGTACATTAACAAACATCAACATAAGAGTTTTCAAAAAAGTCAACGATGGTTAACAGTTGAAGTCAACGCGGTAAACGATCAACGATCAATAGTCAACGACTTAGCTCGGCTTGGCTTAGCTGGACTGGTTCGATTGGATCAGTTCGGTCTAATTTGACTGGATAGATTGGGCCAATCTAGTCCTAAGGGAATTGGGTCAGAGAGGTTTGGGTCAGGTCGGGTTGGGTTGACCCGACTCTAAAAGGTCCACCAGTAGTCAAAGAAAGTACTATTCAAATAACTACTATCATATCATATAGTACTTATTTTTAAATACCTATTTATATCATTTACTGAAAAATCAGCTTCATACATCAAAACACACAAATATATACATGCCAACTAAGAATGAAAAAAACATCGAGAGATGTCATACTGATTATGCTTGTCTAAACTGATCCTCAAAATATAAGATGTCGAGCCTGGCTCCTTACTCCGAATGCTTTGCTTTACCTACGTGTAAAGTAATCACACGCTAAGTTTCCACATAGCGAAGCAATCAAGTAATAAAATAATGTATTCATAATAGCATATAAAGCATGCATAATAGTATAAAATATTATTAAAACAAAACATGTATAAAATAAATATAATTATTAAGATCAAATTTCATATACCCGTAATCTATAATTTAACTATTTATCTATAAGATATTCCATGTCAAATAAAGGTTCATAATAAAACTTTATTATAAAATAAACCAATGAAATATGTACTATTCTATTTCAATTCATATCACAACCCAGTGTACAATCCTGAGAATACATGGTATGTGAGTATATGATTGAGTGTTCTATGTTATATGGAGTATAACTACATGTGAATAAATTGCACATATAGTTCCATGTGAATTTATTGCACCATAGGTGCATGCGAATGTACATGTACTTTAGCACAACAACATTGTGGTATGATTCGAAATACATAAATGCATCTGGTAACTGTGATGTACATATTGTATCTATGTATAATCGATCAATAACACTCCATCTCATGGAATGCCAATTGTATAGCTAACACTAAAGTCACATACAATGGGCTTTTATCAAAATCATATGTTATTTCATATATAAAAAATATCCATATCGAATATCAAAGTCTCTTAAAAATTTATGCATTAGGTAATTCATACCCAAAGCATTCAAATATTGTGTAGAAAACATTAATAAATTACATGTAATCCAAATACAATTTTAAAATCTTTTCTTTCAAATTGATCGAGGTTAACTCATTGCAAGTCTTCCTCATATTATTTTAAAAATAAGTTAGTTGCACTCACCTTATGCCTCACTAGTGTGCCTTACTTATACAATCACTTTCACTCTCGAACTTTTTTTTCTTTTAACTTGCTTTGGTCTTGATTTCGATCACAATCTACACGAACATCATTTATTCAACATATGAAATTTCAAACATATGTTAGTACTTTAACAACATAATACACGTATTCGTGTAAAACTCAAAAGATGAAATTAATGCATAATCGATATTAATTTTCTTTCATTTAATCGAAGCTAACTTTATTTCCGTCAAAATACTCTTTCAAGTCCCTCTAAAAATCAATCATCACAATAATTCACTTAACTTTTCAATCATCTAAAATTAGCCAACAATAAACTTTTCTTTAAAATTTTATCCAAACATTTCAAAAACATCCAAAATAATCCTTTTCTATTCACTTGAATCCTATAGTAATCACCATATTCCACCATTCTAATAATACATTCAAACTAGTCCATCAACATTGCATAATTCTCATTTCATCAGTAACTTTCCCAAGATTTGTGAATTGGCTACTAATCTTATACAAATTTCCAAATAATCTAATCCAATCTTTTAACAATAAATTTCAGCATGGTATATCAACTTTCCAACATTTGCATTTTAATACTTTCATTTTCAAACCATGCAAAAAAGTTCCTAACAACTTAACAAAGCTCCAATTTAATCCAGAATTCAATTCGAAACATATAGGATCATTCTTATATCCATTATAAGCCCTTAAGAAATTTTCGTAAAATATTCCCAATAGTATTTCACCATGGCCAAATATTAGGGAGTTTATTTCTAATGATCTCCAATTTGATTCAAAAATGAATTCATCACCTACATATAATTTTCATCCATTATCAATCAATTCCATATCAAAACTAATCAAATTTAATATTTCTCCAAAATTCACCCTAGTGGTTGAATGATTGCATAAATCATTCTAATGGCTTCCAATCATTTTCATGCTTGTATATGATTCTACTACACTCCCAACATCACAATCCAACCTTATTTCAATGAATTCTAACTTGCCCTTCATCCACCATAATCATCAGTTCAACACTTCAAGCAAAAAGACAATGAAATTCTTACGTTAAATGAAAGATAATTCAATGTAGAATATTTTTCTATTTCATGACTTAGCCCAAAATCTTAATAAAATGGTTCAAAAAATGAAAAAGAAAACTTGCTCACCTTGGCTATGGAAACTCACGAAACTAGGAGGAAGAATAAGAAAAAAATTCATGAAAATTCTACAAAACAATATCTTTCGAAACTTGTAGTAATTTTAATTAAAATGAATTTAAAATTTATTTTAGTCACAAAAGTCCTTTCTACCCTTAATGAATCTTGATATTTACAACCTTTCCATTCTTTCATAACCTTTATTAAATTATCATAATAATATAAAAATTATATTTATTGATTTCCATCTTTACCCTTGCACTTTTTTGAAAATCTCAATTTAGTCACTTTAATTCAACTATCCTACTTTAACATGGAAAATCCACTTAATTCCACTTATCCATGTTAAATTATACTGATTAAAATTATCAAAATAATATCACTAACCTCATGCTATCATCTTTCAAATTTTTGTAAACTTCCGAATCAATCTGGTTATCCGAATATTTTAGCGAACTTTATCGCTTAATAGCCGTATATACAAAGCGTAGATAAAAAAATATAAAACCTACTAAAATACAATTCTTGGGGTGAACTACTCATTTACAGAGCCAATATGTATAACTTTTAAAAATTATAATTTAGTCCTTAAAATTCTACAAAGTTTATACTTTAGCCACTAAACTTTCAAAATTTATATTTTTGTCACTAGCCAAATGTTTGGGGTATTACAATTCTCCCCTTAAGAAAACTCATCCTCAAAATTTTAGCACATTTATGACTTAAACAAGTAAGGAAACTATTTATTCATATTTGGTTTCTATTTCCCGAGTAGCCTCATCGATTTTATTGTTTTGCTAATGAATCTTAACAAGTGGAATCATCTTGTTCATTAATTCTTTATCTTCATATGTCAAAATCTTTACTGGTTCTTCTTCACAAGTCGAATCCAATTGAATCTCAAATATCTTCGGTGTGATGGCCTGAGAAGGATTTGATTGATACTTTGGAAGCATCGACACTTTGAAAACATTATGAATCTTATCCATTTTTGAAAGAAAACCTAACTGATAAGCAACATGACCAATTGTTTTCACAATCTCATAAGGCCCAATGAATGTTAGACTTGGTTTTTCTTTTTGTCCAATGCATATAATCTTCTTCTAAGGTGATATATTAAGAAACACTTTATATACTACTTGATATTTGGTCTTTTTCATCTTTAAGTCTGCATAAGACTTCTATAAATTCCCAGCTATCTTAAGATTATATTGTATGATCTTTACTTTATTTTCTACTTCTTTGATCAGATCAGGGACTACTATGTCTCGATCTTTCAATTCATACCAGTTCAAGGGTGTTCAACACCTTCTTCTTTATAAGGCTTAATAGGGAGCCATCTTGATACTTGTTGATAGTTATTATTATAAGAAAATTTCTCTGAAGGAAAGTACTTCTCCCATGATCCTTTAAATTAGATTACACAGGCCTTTAATATATCCTCCAAAATCTGAATAGTATGCTTAGATTGTCTGTCTGTTTGAGGATGAAAAATAGGCTGAAACTAAGCCAAGTACCCAAGGGTTTATGTAAAGACTTCCAAAATCTCAATGTCAACTATGGATCTCTATCAGATACTATCAAAATTGGCACTCCATGTAGTCGAAATATATCTTTAATTTATAACTCATTATACGTCTCCATCGAGTAGTCAGTTCGAACAGGGATGAAGTATGTTGTCTTGGTCAATCTATCAACTATCACCAAAATTGAATCTTTCTTTTTAGGTGTCAATGGTAACCCCATAACAAAATCCATCGTAGCTCTTTCCATTTTCCATTGAGGAATAAAAATCGAATGTAAAAGTCCTACAGGTACCTGATGCTCAGCCTTTAATTGTTGACATGACAAGTACATGCAAACAAACTTTGTTATGTATCTTCATGGTTGGGCACTAGTAACAACTCTTAATACCATATACATCTTATTTCCTCTAGGATGCATAGTTAAAAGACTGAGATGAGCTTCGGTAACAAGCTCTTTCTTGAACTCTTCTTCATTTGGAATATAGATTATGTCTTTGTAATATACACATCTATCAGACTTTACTTCAAGGTCTTTGGCTTCGGCATTTTCCCCTTTCTCCATTCTTGCTAAGCACTTTTCATCTTTTATCTAAAGATCTTCTATTAATTCCATCAAAATATGTTTTAACCTTAACTCTCTAATTAGTGCTCCATCGTCCATTATCATTATTCAGGCATTCAAAGCTTTCAACGCATAAAAGGTCTTTCAGCTTAACGCTTCAGCTACCACACTAGCATTTACCGGGTAATAATCTATAATCACATCATAGTATTTAAAGAGCTCTATCCATCCCCTTTTCATTCATTTCAACTTTTTTGAGTTGACAGATACCTTAGACTTTTGTAATCGGTATAAATATAACAATGTTCACCATATAAATATTGTTGTGATATCTTTAAAGCAAATACCACATCCGCCAACTCGAGATCATGAGTCAGATAATTTCTTTCATGTGGCTTAATTTGTCTTGAAGCACAGGCTACCACCTTTCCATATTGCATCAAAATGCATCCTAGACTATTTCAAGAAGCTACACTATAAATCATATAATCCTTGTCAGACTCTGGTTGGACTAACACTAGAGCTTCTGTCAACAGCTTCTTCAAAGGTTTGAAACTCTGTTGGCACTTATCAATCTAAATGAATGACTCATCTTACCTTAATAACTTTTTGAGCGGGAGGCAATCATCAAAAAGTCCTTTACAAACCTTCGATAATAATCAACTAATCCTAAGAAATTCTAAACCTCGAAAACACTTTTTTGGAAATTTCCTTTCCACAATAGCTTGAAAATTATGGGGATCCAGACAAATTCCTTATGTAGACACTATATGTCCAATAAATAAAACCTCAAACAACCAAAATTCACACTTTGATAACTTGGCATACAACTTTTTATCTCGTAGTGTTTGAAGAACAATACGAAGATGGACGTCATGCTCTTCATTTGTCTTCGAATAAAATAGAATATCATCGATAAATACTACGATTTGATCTAGATATGGTTGAAATACTCAATTCATCAGTTCCATAAATATTATAGGAGTATTTCTCAAACCAAATGACATCGATACAAACTAATTGTGTCCATATTGAGTTCAAAAAATAGTCATGGAAAAAACAATTGTGCCTTTTAACTATTAACTAGATTATCAATCCTCGTAAGAGGATATTTGTTCTTCACTGTCACCTTATTTAGTTGACGATAATTTATGCATTATCGCATATATCCATATTCCTTTTTCACAAACAGAAATGGTGCACCCTAAGGTGATACACTTGGCCTAATAAAACATTGATATAGAAATTCTTGTAATGGAGCCTTTAGCTCCCAGAGTTCAGTTGGAGCCATACGACATGGAGACATCAAAATAAGCACAGTACTTGGGAGTACTTCAATTCTAAACTCTACCTCTCTATCACAAGGCAATCTTAGTAGCCCATCTGAAAGACATCTAGATACTTTCTAATAATTAGAATTTCTTCCATCCTAAATTCAGAAGTCCAAGTGTCCATCACTTTGGATACGAAAGCTTGACACCAGTGCAACACAAGTTTTTTGACAGAAAATACTTAAACCATATTGAATAAGGGTTTTATCCTCTCTCTCCAACTACTATAACCTTTGCACCTTTAGAGTTCTTTAGTATTAACAACATTAATTGATAATATGCTATGGCATGATAAGAGGATAACCAATCCATGCCCAAAATAATCTCAAACACCTCAAAAGGTAACTCCATCAAGTTTCCAAGAAATGCAATTCCTTAAATCTCCAACATATAATTTCTAAAAAGTAGACTAACTCACACACTATAACCCAATGGATTTGTCAACGGTATATCACTAGAAGTGGGTTCTAACGGAATCTCTTATTTTCTATTTAGATTTGTACTAATATATGAATGTGTATACCAGGGTCAATTAAAACAAATATAGGTTCACTATAAATATAGAAATTACCTTTTATGACCTCCGAATCATCTTTATTCTCATTAGTTTTGATGCTATAAACCCTAGCTTTGGTGCGCAACTCTAACTATGAAGTAGATTTAGATGGTCATCTGGCTTTGTGTTCTCTTTGCCTCTCGGTGAAATCGTAGTAGATCTCTTAATCTGAACTGCTCCCCTGATCATATTAGGATAATCTCTAATGAAATGGCTAGTCTCTTTGTAACGCCTCAAATTCCTAATTAGGAGTGTTGGGTTTTCTAACGGGCCTTGTAATAAAATTCATTTAGCTTATGAGAGGCCTAACCCAAGTGGACTTTAATTTGCGCTTAGGATTAGCCCATTAGGAGGTAAAAAGGACACATGTTATTATGGTCCAAATGAGGGAGGAATGAATGAGTAAATAACCAATTTATTCAAAACAAAGCTGAAATCCCATTAATTAGGATGATCTCACGTCTAATTCTTCTCCTTTTTTCACCTCCATATTTGTCTCATTATCTCCATCTCTTCATCTTCCATATTCCCCAAGGGCTAAGAAAAGTATGAAACTATAAGAAATTCAAGCATAATCTGAAACTTCCAAGGTAAGAACCATAAAAGCCTTAAGTACAATACTACAAGTGAAAACAATATCGGTACCATTGTCATAAATTGGGCAATTAGCCCAAATGATTATGGTATTTAGATTTGGGGATGTTGGGGGCATAAAAGCTTTAAGTATATGACTAAAAGTGAAAACAACTAAAGTAACTATAAATACAATAGAAATCAAACAAATTAGGATGACATCAGACTGGTGTTGTGTAACACTCGGGAAACACTCAAGACACCCGAGTCTCTTTAGTAGTATGAAGAATCGTTCATGATGTAATATCCAAATATAGTTTGTTTGTGTGTTAAGAACCTCAATGCCAACTAGGTATGGACGCCTAAAGACATAACAAAGTAAGTTTGTCACGTATGTATCTGATGCACGTAAAATTATGAAACACGACCAAAGTTTGAGAGCCTACATGTGGGTTGGGGATGTAAGATTTCAATACATGAAAAATTATTTTTCTTACCTGAAGACCCTCGAGTAACCTAGGTAGGCTAGGGTGCTGTCCCAAGACGCATAAAATTCCTCCGACCTCACTACTAGGCCTATTTTATGCTTGTTACTATACTTTTACGTACCCATGATTTTACGCACTAATATGTTTATGTAATGAATGAATCTAGTATTGCATAGTTATTATCGTGGCACCCAGGTCACTAGAGGATTGACGAGGAGTCTATCGCGTAGATACATTCCAGATCAGATGTCTTTCAGAGTATATCTCGAGTCTTTTAGAGGGCATACATTTGTATGGACCTTGTATTAATTTAATTCATAACTTTATATCGATGTAAAACTCAATGTCTTTATTTCATACATAGTAGGATCTTGCCGTATTTTGTAAACCTTAGTTTATGATGTCCTACTTTATGGTGTATGATTTATCGATGTTCTACAAATGTTTTGAAATAAATTTTAGTTAGATGATAACCACGTAAAAAGGATATATTGTGTGTCTTTTTACTAAGGTTATTATATGTTTTAAAGCCCATGTCATAGCATTTACCATGCATTTAGGTTATGTAGTTGCCTTTGGTGGTAAAGTCTTGCTGTAATATTTATTTATTGAAAATTGGTGTTACTGAGGGGAAAGGTCTTGCTCTTTTGGTGTTGTGCATGTGAGAAAATCTTAAGGAGAAGATATGGTTGTTGTAGCATTCTATAGATGGAAAGTTAAAAGAATTGATGCAACGAAAGATGGACAACAGAATCTGGAGCACAAAAGAGAAAATAGAAAAAATATTTTTGGCAAGTTGTTTAGCCACACGTGACACACTACTCTTACTGCAAATTTTGGGACCACCTGCCACAATAACTGCCCATTCATGTGAGGATGATGATGTCTAGGGTATAAAGGAAATTTTAGGGCCCAAACCCTTGAAAAATTCCCCTATATAAACACTAAGGTACCCTATATTTTAAAGCAATATTTGGGAAAGGACCTAAGAGAAAAAGGCGGCTGCATATTTATTAATTTTTCCTATTTTCTTCTCTTTATTTATGGTTTAGTCCATATCCAAGCTTTAAGGGTGTAGCATTTAGGCCCTCGAGAGAGGCTATCTTGCTACGGCAGTACATGAGGGTAGAGCTAACTGTCACGACAATAACTTATTGGGAGTGTTCTTCTCTTTGTACTTTTATTTTCTATCTTATCTGGGCTTGTACTAAAATTGAATGGTATTGGATGAACTTAGCCATGCCATTAACTAATTTATTTGGCGTTGAATTTGTGTTGCATGATTTTATTTTGTGTTAATGGATGGCTTGATATTTTTATGTTTAAATGTTGTTTTGCTCACTATTTTTACTCTATGTGCTTAGTATTGTAAGAGCTTTTGAGAGATTTTTGTTTGATGTAGAACATTATGCTTAGTTTTTTAAGAGCCCTTGAGAGATTTCTATTTTCTATGTATAGATACCTAGTATCGAAAGAGCTATGTTAGATATATGTGAGCAAGAGATCCAAATCGAGATAGGGAGGTTTTAATCCTCCCTAGATATAAGGAGAGGGTTTTATTCAACTAAAAGGCATATGAATTAGTCCATAAGCTAGTGTTGCAGTTAACACTGAGAGGTATTGTTGTAGCATTAATTTTATCAGGTTTATTGCTATAGATAGTTTAGGAGCATTTTTCGTAAATCCTGTCTTGCAGTATACTTATGGGAGCAGAGAACATTATTTGCATGGAATCGATAGCTAACCCATGCCAATTACCCCTATAGAAGCTTTATTGTGAGAGGTTGTTAGTCTTATCTCATTTTCCAATGTTCAATTTATTTTACTACTTTAGCATGCTTTTCCATCTTACCTAAATTCCCACTTTAGGATACTTTTAAAATTTCATCAAACTTTCACCATAGCAATTTCACTCCACTCCACTCCATCATTTGCTACAACATTTCCACACACCCTATACATACTATATACTACAACATTACTTTTACTTGTTTATACCATTGTACGTATATACTTAGATTTAGTTCGTGACAACTTTTGTTTACAATAGCTTTCATCGATTGTGTATACTTGCACAATGATTGCATGCCACGGTACAATAATTTACACGCGGTCAAGTTTTTGGCTTCGTTGTTGGTGATTGGCAGCTGGTTATTGTTCAAGTTTCGCTATAGTAAAAGTTTTTGTTTGTAGGTTTACTTGTTATTTTTTATTATTTCTTTTTTAGGTTTTGCTGTTGCATGACCCAAATAACTTTTGAGGAACCACTTTATCCTATAGTTTCAGAGATCAAACATTTATTTCGTTAGAGACAATGTGCTCAGCGTGCTAATAGAGCCATGAATAATCAAAACCAACGTGTTCAACAAGTTTAAGATCCTGCAAATCAAAATAAAGTGGCATTTAGAGATGAAGGACTTGTACCTTGACCGAGAGATATTAGAGATTACTTAGCTCTTATTCTAGATGATCTTAACCCTTGGATTGTGGCACCCGAGATTCGGGTAGCCCACTTTAAACTTAAACCAATGATTTTCAACATTTTGAACTCGATAAGACGATTTAGTTTCCTAACGAAGATACAAGGTAACACATCCATCCCTTCTGGGAGGGTTGTTACTCATTTAGGAAATAAGGAGTGCACGAGGATGTGATAATGCTAAATGTGTTCCCCTATTCATTACGTGTCTGAGAAAGAGCTTGGCTTAGTGGAGTTTCATCCGGTTCGATGGAGACCTCGGTTGATCTTTGTAAAAGTTTTTTGTTGTAGTATAATTCACCCAACATGAAAACTCAATTAAGAGATAACATAGAAAGTTGTTGCGAAGCTAATGGATAATCAATTTATGAGTGTTGGGACCGATGTAAAAGTTTACTTCGAAAGTATACCAACCATGGATTCTACGACTAGACTCAAGTCGTGAAGTTCTATAATGGAGTGAATGCACCCACATGCATGATGTTAGATGATTCAGCAAATGGAACTTTTCTTGACAAGTCACCGAATAAACTTTTGACATCCTTGGTAGGATATCCAACGATGATTATCAATTTCTTGCTTAAAGGCTTGGAACTGGAATAAATACAACTAGGATATTTGAATTAGATGCTAAGGATTGATCAATGTCCACCCAACTTTTCGCTATAACAAATATGTTGAAGAATCTACAACGTTCCAACAAGGTGAATGAAGTACAAATGGCCAGCTCTATATGTTTTTATGTCAAGGCAATCATCATGGGAGTTAATACCCTAACAATCTAGATTCCAATAACAATATGTGAAATTTTAGTCGAGCCGACAACAACCCATATTATAATGTCTACAAACCATGATGGCGTCAGTATCCTAACTATTCATAGGGTACTCAAGGGTTCAATAACAATGCAAGCAGTTGGAATAGGCACAGTAGAATATTACTAAACCTTAAAATTTTTAGCAACATCATATGCCATGGTAGAATTCCAACAATGGTTTAGCATATTCGTCAAAATGCTAACTCTCTTGAAGCCACCCATCATGATTTTATGGCTTCATAAAAGGCTTTATTGTAGGAACAATCATCAACTATAAAAAACCAAGTAGCTATATTGCAAAACAATAGCTCGTCTTTGAGAGCATTAGAGAACCAAGTGGGCCAAATTGCTACAACATTACATGCTAACCTACAAGACAGTCTCTCTAATGATATCGAGGTCACTAAAACTCATGGAAATGAGCAATGTATTGTGCTCATTCTGAGGAGTGGTACCCAACTTAATCAAAGAGATAAGTACAGGGAAGAAGATAGATGATCCCTGCCATAGCATTGTGCAACAAGAAACTTAAATGCAAGATGAATCACCTATGGATAAGGATAAACATGAGGGTTCCACAAATAAACCTACTGATGGAGGACAAATAAATGTTGCAAACAAAGTTGTTCCCCCACCCACGATAGAAAAAGTAAGACCCCCACTACCCTTCCCTCAAAAGTTACAGAAGCATAATGATCCATCAAGTTCAAGAAGTTTGTTGATATCCTTTATACGATGTATAACAATGTCCTACTATTGGAGGTCATTAATCAGATGCCTACATATGCTAAATATCTCAAGAATATTGTCACAAAGAAGAGGAAGGTGGAAAAGTTTGAAAATGTTACCACAACAAAAGAATTTTGTTCTATACTAAGTAAACATCATCCAAAGTGAAAAGATCGTGGAAACTTTAATATTCCATGTTCTATCAGTGATAATATGTGGGGACAATATTGTGTGATCTTGGTTTAAGTGTGAATTTGATGCCCAAGTCCTTGTTCATGAGGCTTAGAATGGGTAGTGATCGACAACCACAATGATCATACAACTAGCTGATTGATCTCATATACGTCATGAGGGCATATTTAAGGTTGTCATAGTAGAAGTGGAAAAATATTTTTTTCTAACTAATTTTCACATACTTGAATGTGAAGTCGATGATAATGTGCCTATTATTTTAGAGCGTCATTTTCTAGCCACCGGTCGCATTCTAATTGAGTGCGAGAAGGGAGAGTTCACCATGCAAGTGGCCGATTAAAATGTGACTATTAATTTCTTCGACACGCTCGTGTATGTGAACTACTCATAAGATTACCAAAGTGTGTTAAACATGGGCTCGATGGTGGATGATGAGACTATAGAGTTTTGATGGAGTAACTTTTTACATTTGGACAACTATGATTGAATTACTGAAGATGATGGTATTGAGGAGCCCGAAGATTTTTCTTTATAGGGGCAGTAGTCTAGCTTGCTACTACCTAGACCAGATACGTGATTTGAACCTATTGATTTTGATGAATTTGTTCCCCCAAAACCATTATTACAGTATGCACCTACCTTGGAACTCAAACATTTGCCATCACATTTAAAATATGCTTATATAGGTAGTGGTGGTAAGTTTCATGTTATTATATCTGCTAGTCTTAACCTTGAGCAAGATCGTTGTATGATAAATGTATTAGAGTAACATAAGAAAACTATAAGTTCACTATGCCTGACTTGAAGGTAATAAGCCCTACAAGCTGGATGCACAAGATCCAGCTCAAAGATTGACATAGTAGATCTATTAAACCCCAAAAAGACATAACCTCATGATAAAGAAAGTGGTAATGAAGGGAATCATCAAGTGGTTGGATGCTGGAATAATCTACCATATCTCCAATAGTTCACGGGTTATACCAGTGCAATGTGTGTATATGAAAGGAAGTGTGAACGTGGTGAGAAACGAGGAGAATGAAATTTTACCTACGAGGACCATCATGGGTTTGAGTATTTGTATAGACTACCGAAAGCTCAACAAGGTAACTAAAAATGACCATTTCCCCCTCCGATTTATTGATCAGATTATAGAACGATTGGCATGCAAGTCTTTTTATTGCTTCCTCGATGGATACTCAGGGTACAATCAAATTTCCATAGCACCAAAATACCAAGAGAAAACAACCTTCACTTGCCCGTATGACACTTATAGTTTTAGAAGGATTTCATTCATACTTTGTAATACTCCAACAACTTTCCAGAGGTGTATACTAGTGCTGATCTGGGAAAAGTACCATTTCATGGTAACAGAAGAAATTGTGTTAGGGAAAAAGATTTCACATAAGAGAATCAAGGTCGATAAAGCAAAGGTGGAAGTAATCGAAAAATTTCCTCCACCCGCCACCATGAAGGGAATAAGGAGTTTCTTGGGCATGCAGGATTCTAAAGGAGGTTCATTAAAGATTTCTAAAAAAATTGAAAGCTCCTTTGTCTTCTGCTATAGCAAAGTCATCCCTTCATGTTCGACAAAGATTGCTACAGCGTGTTCACTGAGTAGAAGGAAAGACTTTTATAGCGCCTATAGTTGCCCCACCATATTGGACTATTCCTTTTGAACTTATGTGCGACACAAGTGCCTACGTCGTAGGAGATGTGCTTGGGCAATGTCGAGGAAAATGTTTCCATGTAATCTAGTATGCTAATCGTACCTTAAACGAAGCACAAATCAATAACACAACCACTGAAAAAGAATTGTTTTTCATAGTATTTACTTTTGATAATATGGTGCATACTTTGAGAGGCACTAAGTCATTGTGCACACCGATCACTCAACTATTAAGTACTTAATGAATAAAAAGGATACCAAAGCTATACTTATTGGGTGGATACTTTTGCTGCAAGAATTTGATTTAGAGGTGAAAGATAGAAAAGGTACTTAAATCCAAGTAGCTAACCATGTCTCTAGGTTAGATCAAAATAATGCATGTAATGAAAATTTAGAAATTAAGTAGGAACTTTTGTTTTTCGTGGCATGTATGTGGTATGCTGACATATTTAACTTTCTTGTTAGTGGTATTTTGCCTCATGATTTAAATAGCCAGGGAAGAAGGAAGTTCAAAAACAATGTGCGATACTACAAAATGAGACGAGCCTTATTTATTCAAGTAATGTGCTAAGTAAGTGATTCGAAGGAGCGTCCCTGAATAAGAGCAAACGAAGATTATATTCCATTTCCAGATCGCCTCATGTAGAGGCCATTTAAAAGGTTTTAAGACTGCTGTAAAGGTCCTACAATCTGGATTTTATTGGTCCACACTTTTTAAAGATTAACAAGAGTTCTACAAGGCGTGTAAGTACCAATGAACTGGGAATATTTCAAAGAGATATGAAATATCATTGCAAAACATTTTGGTGATAGAGATATTTGACGTGTGGGGAATAGATTTCATAGGACCATTCCCATTATTCTCTGGTGATCTTTACATACTTCTAGCAGTTGACTATGTCTCCAAGTCGGTAGAAACTGTGGAAACACCAAGAAATGACCCAAAAATCGTGTTTAAATTCCTTCATAAGAACATATTCACACGATTTGGAGTACTTAGGGCCATTATAAGTGATGAAAGCACCCAATTTGACTACAAATTTATTGCTAAGGCATCGCAGTGGTGTGAGGTGCATCATAAAATTGCTATAGCATATCATCCCAAACCAATAGATAGGTTGAGGTATCTAACCAAGAGATAATACAAATCCTTGAGAAGGTGGTGAACCCCAAGAAGAAAGACTAATCCCCAAAGCTCAATGGGCACTCTGGGTCTATCGCACGACATTTAAAATTCCATTGGGCATGTCACCATTCAAGTAGGTGTATGGCAAGTTATGCTATCTTCCAGTCCAGCTAGAGCATAAGGCCTACTAGCATATTAAGAAGCCCAATATGGATACCCAGCTAGTTGGTAAGAAAAAGGTTGCTAGAGCTAAATGGAAAGGAGGAATTCCATGCACAAGCTTATGAGAATGCCCGCTTGTACAAAGAGAGAGGTCATCACTTCTCTTTCATGATGTTTCAGAGTTTGCACCATCTACCCATTCAATTTTTCTCTACATAATTTTATTTTCGTAGTTTGTATACAAATTTATTGTTTTAACTTAGCCATTTTATTTAATCTTTTTCAGTTTTATTTTAGCTTTAGTTTGTCTTATAGTTTATCCTTGGACACGTGGAAGCCTTGGGAGATGTCTTGAAAGATGAGAAAAAAACCCTAATGTTTTTTGAGTTTAGGTGGAAAAAAGAAAGAAAAGGCAAAAAACTTTAATTTTTAATTTTTAAACCAACCAATCAAAGCTTTTCATTTATTTCTTTCATTTTCTCCCTCATTCTTTTCATTAAATCCCCTATTACTTTTTACTTTCCCAAAAGATTATTGTCACGTCAAACCCCTCCCCATTTGTACTTAACCTTCCAAAATCACTATTCTTCTTCGCTTTATTACTTTTATTTTCCTTAGCTTTTACTCTTAACTCATTCTTCTTCACCTGATTTCTTACATGGCCACCAACTAAGATTTTATTTGTTTTCTTTTTTTTTGTCACAACTGTAATGGTCCGTTGCAATAATATTTTTAATGAGGGAACTTCCTCTCAACCGCTATCATAAACCCCTATAGAGGTTTTGGTCTACCAGAGGAAGGTGAATAATCTCCCGTCCCTGAGGCGATGAATGACATAGCAAAACATAAGTGGGAATATTTTGCTAAGCATTCAGGAGATGTCGCTCCGGCCATGGTTAGGGAGTTTTATGCTCACCTCACCAAGCCTTCAAAACATGGAATTTGGGTAAGGGGAAAGAAAGTTTGTTTCACACTGACTGCCATCAACCGCTTCTTCAAACTGGAAAATATGCCCAACCACCATGCACAATTTGTTACTGAAGCATACGTTGAAACTTACAATGGAATCTTGGAAGATCTGTGCTTCCAAGGAACACAGTGAAATGGTGAAAATCCAATAAAGTGGACCATGGAAAGGTGTTGTCTTAAGACACAAGAAAAGGTATGGAACAAATACCTTAAAACTCGACTAATTCCTACCTCGTACCATACTACTGTGTCACTATAACAGATGTTTCTATTGCATTCTATTAAATTTTGGGCAGCCGATTAACATTGGCGAGGTCATTATTAAACACGTTTATGAATGTGTTAAGAGGAAAAAGGGAACACTAATCTTCCCCAACTTGATCACCGCCATATGCCAAAAGAGAAAGGTAGTGGAGGAGATGTTCGAAGAGATTATCCCAAGGAAAACTAGCATAACCAAGGAGAAATTTCCTGAGTTGATGAGCTTTGATGACAATGGCCCTAAAGAGACCCTCGGAAGAGGTGAAAAAACTATTATTGTGGTAAGAATAAATTTATAGTAGCCTCTTCTTAGGAGATGAATTAGAGAGTGGAGAAGCTGGAGAGCAAGATGTATACATTCTTCAAATATGTGCGCAAAAGAGACATGGTCCTATCATACATTGTCAAAGAGATGCTACCGCAATTTACCTCATTTCCCAAGGAGAAAACTATTATAACAATATTTCATGAAAAGGACCTGCGTGCCATCGTATAAAAACCCTGCCTATTGATGAAGAAGAACAATCTAACAAGGATGCCTAGTCCGCTTCAACAAAGCCCGTGGGGCCTTTCAATATTGAGCTGCTTGATACTGCCTTCATATGATATCGAGGATGAAGAGAATATTTTGGCATAGCAATAAATTCTAATCCATCAAAACAATACCGACAAGGCTGATGAGGAAGTAGTGTCACACTCTGTTAATGAAATCGAGGAGAACCCATGCTCACATGTTCTGTCACATCCTTTAGAACCACCCATGACCCGAAATCATTTGAAGAGGTAGTCAGTCGTTGATGTGAATCGTCTACTAAATTCTTTGAAGCCACCCAGTAGAATGAACCTTATAAACCAACCCATAAGAGGAGACACACCAGGTGTACTAAGGACAAGACACGACCAACACAATGAGGTATCTCTCTTACCACTTGCATTAATGTAGTGTAATTTAGTTATTTTAGTTTTAATGCATTGGGACAATGCAACTTTCATGTTTGGGAGAGGTATTGTCCATAGTTAAGCATTTTGTATTGATAGTTTTAGTAGAATTTTTTTTATGACATTAGTTAGATTGAGTTAGTTTTTTTTGGAATAGGTTAAGGATGCCCGTTGATAATAAATTTTTGTTATGGCTGTGAATTGAATATACATGACTGTTAGGATTAATAGGACAATCTTTAGAGCTTAACTCTTAGTAATTTACCCCATCTCTGATAGTTCTTGGGTGAGTTTCGTCCAATGTGTGCCAAAAAAGGAAAGCGCGAGCGTGGTGACAAGTGAAGACAATGAGTTGTTACCAACACGCACTGTCCCCGGGTGGTGAATATGCATGGATTATCACAAAATAAACAAGGCTACCAAAGAAGATCACTTCCCTTTTTTATTCATCGATCAAATGATGGATCGACTAGCTGGCAAGGCATATTACTATTTCTTGGATGAATACTCGGGGTATAATCAAATTGCCATCGCACTAGAGGACTTAGAGAAGACAACATTAACGTGTCCCTATGGCACTTATTTTTTTCCGAATAATGCCTATTGGACTCTGTAATGCCTCGGTAACCTTTCAGCGCTGTATGCAAGCCACATTTTCTAACATGGGTTGAAGATTTTCTAGAAATCTTTATGGACGACTTCTCCGTTTTGGGAGATGACTTCGAGAAATACCTCGGCAATCTAGCAAATGTACTCAAGCGATGTGAGGAGGCCGATCTCATGCTGAATTTTGAAAAGTGTCACTTTATGGTAACCGAAGGCATTGTTCTAGGCTGTAAGATATCTAAAAAGAGCATTGAAGTGGACAAATCCAAGATCGAGGTGATCAAGAAGCTACCCCCACCAACTTCTGTCAAGGGCATTAGGAGTTTCCTTAGATATGTTGGGTTTTATAGAAGATTCATCAAGCACTTCTCTATTATATCCAAAATCAGCCATTTGTGTTCGATAAAAATTGCCATGGCGCATTTACCAATCTGAAACAAAGACTTATCTATGCACCTATCAAGGTTCCCTTAGATTGGACGTCACCATTCGAGTTAATGTGTTATGCAAGTGATTTTACCGTGGGAGCTCTGCTTGGGTAACGTAGAGGTAAAATTTCCCATGTTATATATTATACTAGTCGGACTTTGAATGAAGAACAATTGAACTATACTACTACTAAGAATGAATTACTTGTCGTGGTATTTGCATTTGACAAGTTTAGGCCATACTTGATAGGCACCAAAGTTATTGTTCGCACTGATCACTCAGCTATAAAATACTTAGTGAACAAGAAATATGCCAAACCTAGACTCATTAGGTGGATATTACTACTGCATGAATTTGACTTAGAGGTTATAGATAGGAAAGGTACTGAGAATTAGGTCGCAAATCATTTATCTAGGCTATAGAACATTTCATAATTCCATGACATTTTAGATATTCAAGAATAATTCGATGATGAGAAAATTTTATATGCCATGGCAATCCCATGGTACGCTGGCATTGTTAATTTTCTTGTTAGTGGCATTTTCCTTATGAATTAAACAGCCAGGGTAAGAAGAAGTTCCAGCATAATGCCAAGGTCTATTTTTGGGACGAGCCATATTTGCTTAAACAATGCGTCGATCAAATGATTCGACGATGAGTCCCCGTAGAGGAGCAAAGAGACATTCTACACCATTGCCACACAGCTCCCTGTTGAGGGTATTTCAGAGAAGCGAGGACTGCTGCTAAGGTCCTCCAATCAGGCTTTTACTGGACTTCACTATTCAACGATGCTCTTGAATTTTGCAAGGCATGTGATAGATGCCAATGCACTAGGAACATTTCTAGATGACACGAAATGTCATTGTAAAATATTTTAGAGATCGAGCTCTTTGAAGTTTGGGGCATTGACTTCACCGTTCCCATCTTCTTTTGGAGATTTGTATATTTTTCTTGCGGTAGACTACGTATCCAAGTGGGTTGAAGAGATTGCCACACCAAGGAATGGCTCCAAAACTGTGCTCAAATTCCTTCACAATAATAACTTTACCCTATTTGGACACTCAGAGCCATCATCAGTGATGAGGGCACTCATTTTGATAACAAGCTAGTTGCCAATGAATTACAAAAATATGGGGTGCACCATAAAATTACCACCGTATATCACCCACAAACCAATGGCCAAGCTGAAATATCCAACCGGGAAATCAAGCAAATCCTAGAGAAGGTGGTGAACCCTAGAAGGACGGATTGGTCCCCAAAACTGGACGAATCGTTATGGGCTTATCGGAAGACATTCAAAATACCTATGGTAATGTCATCTTTCAAGATGGTATATGGGAAAGCATGTCACCTATTTATGGAATTAGAATATAAGGCATACTGGGCGATCAAGAAGGTGAACTTCGATGCACAATTAGCTAGGGAGCAAAGGTACTCGATCTGAATGAAATATAAGAGTTTCGAGCACAAACATATGAAAATGCCAAGCTTTACAAAAAAAATCTAAGAAGAGGTATGATCGAAAGCTTTTTCCATGACATTTTCATATTGGCCAACAAGTGCTCTTGTTTAACAAGAGGCTTAAGCTCTTCCCTGAAAAACTGAAGTCACGATGGTCGGGACCATTTGAAGTACACCGTGTTTACCCTCATGCCGATGTGGATCCAAAGAATATGGTTGATGAATCCATTTTCAAAGTCAATGGCCAACGTTTGAATGTTTATCAAGGAGCTACGCCCATGCATGACAAATCTACACTCATCTTGCACGATGTCGAAACTTGCTAAGCATCTTGAATATGCCATTACATTTTGGATTTACTTTTGTGCGTAAATAACAATTTATTTGCTTTTGTTTTATTCAATTTTATTTTAAGTGATTATTTTATTTTTCTTTGCAAGATTAAGGGTCCACACAACCAGCACGTGATAACCGTACAGTTGAAGCAAAAGGAAATTGGCGGCAACAAAACAAAAACAGGATGAAAACTTTTTAACTTTTTAACTTTTTTGAATTTTTTTAGTTTTTCTTTAGGGTTACTTAATTATTTTTATCCTTTTTCCCACTCATACCATGTCATAACATTAAGTAACCCCATCATTTTTACTTTTTTATATTATTCTTATCATTTTCACTTAGTTTGCATCTCTTCTTCTTCCCTCCATAGTAGCGAAAAGCCATAGCCAAAAAGCTTTAAGCTTTTTCATTTTTTCTTTGTTTTGTCAACTAACCATGGTGAGATCACGTCCCTCCAGCACGACTACAACATCTCTATCACATATAATGGATGAAACATCGCAAGAAAGATTTTAAAACCTCAAAAACCGCTGAGTGTTCTTTGAGTTTGGTTTTGTTTTGTCCGACGAGGAAGATGCCAACCTCGGCAGTGATATAATGGACATTGTATACCAACACAAGTGGAAAAATTTTGCCAAGCATCCAGAGAATGTAAACGCATTGCTGGTGAAGGAGTTCTATGCCAACATCACTGATCTGAATCAGCATGCCATGGGGGTTCGTGGTATTTCTATTTGTATTTCTTCTCCGTCTATTAATCATTATTTTAATTTGCAGGATGTTATAGATAACCACACCACTTTCACAAAAGAGGCAGATAATAAAACTTATCATGGGACTTTGGAAGACCTTTGTTTTTCAAACACACAGTGGAATGACCAGCAAGTAAGCCGACGAGCGGTGGACCGAGAGAGAGTACAACCGAGGGCCAAATTTTGGAATCACTTCATGAAACAAAAGCTTCTACCTACTACCCACAACACCACTATTTCATTGCAGATGATGCTTCTTTTGCACTCTATTTTAGTAGAGCATTCCATTGGCATAGGCAAAATCATTGTGGAATAAATTCATACCTTTCTGAAGAGACCTGCCAGTGCCTTGGTATTTCCAAACCTCATTACAGCTCTCTACTGTAAGAAGAAGGTGCCCGAGGAACACTTTGATGAGATATTACCTAGGCTGATTGGTATTACAAATGCCAATATTCCTACGTTACTTGGATTCAAGGAAACCTAGGGAAAAGAGAAAGAGAATAACACTTCTTGTGTTGATGCAACTTCAAATGCCAGGGCAAAACTAGATGCCCTAGAGGAGGTCACTAAGCAAACTCAAGAGCATGTCGAGAAGCTAACCAGCAACATGATGACATTCATTCCATATGTACAGTGTCGAGATGAGTTTATTGTGAATGTTTTCATGGAAATTCTCCCGTACATGAATTTTGATATCCCCGCATTCACTGCTACGCTCTTGCAACTATCTAAAAATGTCGAAGCATCACTAGCTCGCCAATGAGGATGAACCAACTGATCTTGATCTATTCCAATATGTGTCACCAACTGAACGTCGAGAAGACGAGTTCTAGCTATCCACAGTACCAGAACCCCCACAACTTGTAGAGCCATTGGAGGATGAATAATCATAATTGCCGCAACAAATTCCTTTGAGAATGAGTAGAAGCTGATTGAAGAAGGTGTCTAGGCGCGAGGAGCCTCAACTATCTCAAGTCCCATAAGGACCCAGTACTCCCCCTGTTGCGCCAATATCAGACTCTAAACATTCCAGCTCCACACTACTATGCAAGCGCACACGTCGTTCGACTGTCGCACCACCGCCAGCATAAAGTCGAGGTACCTTGCATTGCATTGCATTTCATATCATGTAGTTTAGTTTTACCTTAGTTTTTAGTAAGCATTAAGGATAATGCTTCTCTCAAGTTTAGGGGAGGTAGGTTTCCCAAGCCATTGTATGATAATATTAGTATAATTAAATATACCATGACATTTGTAAGTGTAAGAATTAGTTTTATGGAATAAATTAAGGATGCTCGATGATGATGAACTCTTTATGGCTAAAAGTGAATGAACATGACTGTTGAGGATGATAGAACCAACTCTAGGAATTTAAAAAAAATTATAAGAGAATTCTTGAATGTTGTGGCATAAAATTTTTATAATGAATGATGAAAAACCCCACACTAAAAAAAAGAATGAAATTGTGAATAAATGCTTCGGTATATCTGTAGAGGGACACTCTGCTATGCCATGGCATTTCCTGGAAACTGTAGAAAAATAAATGATAGCTATTGTATATTAGTGAATGAAAGTAGTTACGAGATGACCATATTGGACTAGCTCGGGGGTGGAAAGTATGCTCCCTTTCACCTAAAGTGTGGGATGGTAGGTGTGATGAGCCGACTCCCCTCGTACCAGAGTTAATGAAAGAAAAGAAAACAATTTAGGAGTAAAACTTGTAAATGTCATAGAGAAACAAGAAAGGTTTCTTAGAAAATTTTTAGGTTTGTTAAGCATGAACTTGATACAAACACGCAAACACTCACACAATGGATCTTGCCCTATGGGACTGTACTTGATTTCTCAAACTAGTCTAGCATGTTGAAGCCAAATGTTCCGAGGGCTAAAATTATATCCCATATAACTATTTTGCTTCTGAACTTGCAATTGTACTTTTACTTTGCTTAATATTATCCATTGCTTGAGGACAAGCAATAGGTTAAGTTTGGGGGTGTGATAACTCCGTAAAAAGGTCATATTTGGGTCCTTTTCACTTAAGTTACTGACTGTCGAAGAGCTCATGTAGGATCATATAGATGCATTTAGGAGCATATAGTTGCATGTGATGGAATTATGTTTGTCGAGGCCTTTTATTTTGTAATCAGTGATGTATTGTAAAGAACATGCTTGTTTGGTGATGTGCATGATTTGGGAGCAAGGAAAATAAAAAAGGGAAGTGTTATGACATGATGAGACTATTAAGGAGAATGCAAATGCTGATTCGGTTGGCATTTTAAGAACGAACAAAGCGAAAGAAGATATTTTTCAGAGCCAGTTGTCCTTATCTTCACGTGACCTCTACCCGATAAGAGACTTCTTCCTAGAGGGGACCACGCAATGCTACAGATGATTCTACTGGACCGCGACCTCCTACAGCTGATTATGCTGGACTACGACCTGCTGCAGCCTGATCTTGTCGGGTACTCAGCCAGCTTCCTGGAGAGGACCACTGCCACCTCTACCCACCTTCACGTGAATGAAGCATGTTTAGGGCATCTTAGGAATTTCAACACAAATTCCTATGTTTATTCCCCCTTATAAATAGGACATGAAGCTATCATGCAAAGGGACTTTTACACACGCCGCCTTGAGCTAGAAATTATGATAGAAAAATGTCTCTATTTTTTTCGACAATCCTATTTATCGTGGCATTCCTCCATTGACAAGATAGAGAGACTGGTGAACTAGGCGTCTGAGAGGAGCTAGCGAGCTGAGGCAGTGCACGTCGAAGGCTTTTTTTTTCCTTTTGCTCATTGTTTTCATTTATATCATTTGGGTTGTATGGAATGGATTAACTTCTTACTTTTTTGCTTGAAACATTCAAACCCCACAATGAACTAGTCTTATTTAGTGGGAGTACATTTTGGATATTTAAGTTTTACTTTAATGAATGGTTGTTTTTTTATGTTGTTATCTATTTTGGTTGTGATGTTTAATGCCTTAAGGTTGTAGGAGCTATGAGAGTATACATTCCTTAGAATATTACTTAGTATTTGAGAGAATGGCTAAGTAGCACATACTTAGTGTTCGAGAGAAACTAGGGAGAAACCACATAAGCAAGGGGTTCTAGATAGTAAATAGGCCTAATCCACCCTTAGAGATAAGGCTAGGATTTCAGTCGACTAAAAGGAGTAGTGCATGATCGAGAGGTTAGATGTTAGTGCTATCGCAAAAAGGTATTTCCATGACATATCATGTTATCTGGACAAATAGGATCCCTGCATTAGCTAACGCCAATAGGTTTTCCATAGCATATTCAACCTATCGAGTCCCTTAACTAGAGATAGCATGGGGACTTTTAGCAAACTATGTCGGGTAGATAAGGCATAGAAGTAAGAACATTTTGAGGAGTATACTTAAATTTCGTAAGTGACTCCTATCATTCATTCCCATAGTAGTTTTTCGTGTGAGGAGTTAAAGTCCTGATAATCAAATCCAACATTTACATTTTATTTTGTCTTTACTTTTTCATTTGTTTGCACTGAACACAATATAATTTGCCACGACATTTCTTTCCATTTTACCATTACATCTGCATTTGCTACCATATTACCATCATTCCATTTCCACAACATCCATTTCATTTTGCAACAACATTCTCAATTATACATACCATCACTAACTATACTTAGGTAAAGTAATTAATTGCTTTGATTGAACTTATCAATTTCCTCAAACCCTTGTGGATACGAAGCTCACTCATCACTGTATTACTTGTTCAATTGTGTATACTTGCACATACTTTCGCGACCATATATAGTAATCACAATTCGCTGAAAGTGATTCAAGAACTGTTGGTCGTAACTTTAGAAGAAGGTCGACCAAATAACATCAGGATCCCATTCAAAAAGCAGTCGCAATCATGCTACTCTGTTGTTCTTATTTTCCAAGGCTTGTTCATGTGGATCAATTGGAAGCATTAGTATATCTTCCTTTGATGTGAGCCTTATGATGCATGTACCATAATCTCTCTCTTCAAAAAGATTCGACCTCAAATCTGAAACATCAAAGGGAGAAACATTAGGTTATTTAAAAGATTAATTCACACTCTTGTTATTGATTATATATGCTTTGAATCCTTGAGACTATTTCTTCTATTGTGTTTGAGAAGAAACATTCGTATAATGAAGCATGTGTTGTCATTGTTCTGAACTATGGTACATGTATCATTCCCCCTCTCATAAAAAAGACACATCCACTAATGTGAAAATCCAAGAGAGAGAATTAGATGTGTGCAAAGAAAAACTTGTAAACTACTTATGCGGATTAATGTGATGTGTCTTTATAAGCTTTAATAGAAGTTTTTTTTTTGCTGGAACTAATTTCTTGTCACCAAGAGAGAGAATTAGATGTGTGCAAAGAAAAACTTGTAAACTACTTATGCGGATTAATGTGATGTGTCTTTATAAGCTTTAATAGAAGTTTTTTTTTTGCTGGAACTAATTTCTTGTCATCTTGAAATCGTCTTTTTGCTATAAGTCTTCTAATCCGATGTGTAGGTTAAAATTCAACATGGCGCTAGCCAATATTGGTTTTCTCTGTGATTATCTCATATGTTTCTCCATGGTTTTACTCGTGTTTGGGGAGAAAGAGTGTTCAAAGGACATGTTAAGTGGGTCGTTAAAGTTATCCCTTAAGTATACTAAGTGCGGTTCATGAACTAAGAATTCTCGTGAGGAGTTTTGTGGACTTTGGGATAGTGCATCGCCTACTATGTTTTGTGTATATGTAGGAAATTAATTATGAATAATATTCCAGTCGCGACAACGTAATTTGTAAGGGCTAATGGAGTAGAGAAGCTAAAGGAAGTGAAGAGTAGATTTATCTCGCCAAGGCAAGGTTTATCTTGAAAGTCTGAAGCGGATATGAAGAAATTGCCTTTGTCACATACCAGCTGCACAACTTCCATCACGTGCATGCAAGCCCTCAAGATTCTGAAAACAGCCAGCCGCCTTTCCTTTTTAAACCTGGACAAGACAATAATGGATATCTAGGGAAGCTTTACTTATTCGAAACCCTAGGAGATTTCCCTTTATAAATACCCAACCATAGCCGCCAATGAAGAGGAGAAGGAAGTTAGGAGTGCTTTACTTGAAGTGTGAGCGAGCAACTGCAGTACTTCTCCATCATTTACCAACCGACTTTCCTTGGTGTCCTCCATAGCCAAACTATAGCAGAGCGACAGTCAGGCCTCGAGAGAGCCTGATCGAGGGCAGGCGTAGTGTTGATCAAAATTGTCATGACAAAGGCCCTGGTTTTGGGAGTCGTTCTTCCTTTGTTCTTAATTTCTTTACATAATTGGGGTTGTATTAAAATGATGATACTTGGTTGACTTTTTGATAACACCATGAAGTGTCTTACTTGGTGTTAATCTTTGTTTTTCCTAAACAATTATTTTCTACACTATGAATGATGAATTATGAATTTGCTCAGGGTTGTTTTGTTCATTGTTTGAATATTTTACCCTGACACTGTAAGAGCTTTGAGAGATTTCCTTGGGTCTAGGTAAAACACCTCTTGGCATTGTAAGAACGTCGAGAGATTGCCACTTTTCTAGATATTGAATCTTAGATTTGAGAGAATTAAAATAGATCTACGTGAACAAAGGAATGGATCCGGGATGGTGATGTTCTAACTTGTCTACCTTACAGATAAGGAGCGGGTTTCAATCGACTAAAAGGGATAGACAACGATTATAGTTTCCGCTGAGAGGTATTGCTACAACAACAGTCTGACAAACCAAGGGTTGTAGCTAATGTTGAGTAGTATTCCTATAACAAACGTCTAAGAATACTTAGTAATCCTGTCGGGCAGCTTAAACTTGTTATAACAATTCATTTTGGACTTAGAATAATTGCTTGCCATAACAAAATATAAGCATGAGTGCTCTGTGATAAGTTTGAATTTGTGTGGTTGTTTTGAAAATATTTTAATCAACGTTTATCTTTGTTTTTTCTTAATTCTATAGTTTTGCATATTTATTTTGTCTCGACCAAACTTTTCCAGCAATTATAATTTACAATATTTCTTTGTTTTGCTTTATTACTAATAGTTTTATAGTTTGACAAGATTGTAGGATTTAGCTTGTGACAACTAGTTCTAGTTATGTTGAAGCTTAAAAATATTCGACCAATCCATGAGGAGACGATAACTCACTTACCCTGTATTACTTGATTCAATGGTGTATACTTGCACATAATTTCTTGCCTTAGCATATACATTTACGAGCGATCAAGTTTTTGGCGCCGTTCTCGGGGATTGGCAATTGACGGGAATTTTATTTTTCGCCATAACAAGTTTTTTTCTTGTCACCCTATGTTTACTTAGTTTAAAGTATTTTTTATTTTGTTGGTTTTTATCATTTAATGACCCTAAGATATGCTGGTAAACCATTGGAACCATTCGACCCTAAAATTAAACAATCATTCAGATAAAGGTGACGTAACCAATGAACTAGAGAGTATATGAACTAAATACAATTTCAAGGTAACAACATGGATGATCAAGCAGATCCTAATATGATAATTAATCTTCAGAAAGAAGTTGCAAGACCAAGAGCAATACGAGATCACTTGAACCCAATTCTTGATGATCTCAATCCAGGCATCGTGGCATCGAAGATACAAACAACACATTTTGAGCTTCAACCGATGATGTTTAACATTCTAAATTCTATCGGTCAATTTGGTAGTTCGCTTAATGAGGATGCTAGACAACATATTCGTGCCTTCCTTGAAGTGTGCGATTCATTTCGATAACAAGGTGTGCATGAAGACGTGCTTAAACTTAAACTTTTTCCTTATTCCCTATGCGATAGAGCGAGATCTTGGCTCAATGGAGTTCCTTCATGCTCAATGGAATCTTGGGCGAATTTATGCAAAAGTTTCCTACTTCGATATAATCCACCCAATATGAACAGCTTCGTAACGATATTGCAACTTTTCACTAAGGAGATGATGAATCAATGTACGAATGTTGGGATAGGTATAAGAATTTACTTTGTAAGTGTGTAAACCACGAAATTAATGACTAGACTCAAGTAGTGATGCTTTACAACAGAGTTAATGCACCTACTCGAACGATATTAGATGCCTCAGCAAATGGCACCTTACTTGAAAAATCACCCAATTAAGCCTTTGATATCATCGATAGGATAGCAAATAACGACTATCAATTCTCAAATACAAGGTTAGGAACCGGCAGAAAAACATCTGGAGCACATGAAATTGAGGGTAAGGATTCAGTAGCCGCTTAACTTTCTTTCCTAACTGATATGTTGAAAACTTTGCACCGTCTTAATTAGGTGAGAGAAGTCAAGGCAACCAGTAATGCATGCATATTTTGTCACGACAATCATCATGAGAGTGAACTTCCAGAAAACCATGAGTCTACTAATTTTGTGGGTAATTACAACTGAAGAAATAATAAGCCCTACTCAAATACATACAATCATGGATAGAGATAACATCCAAATTTTTAATGGGGTAATCAAGGAAACAATAACAATCAAGCAACGAATTACAATAGGCCGCAGTACAGTAACTCGAACCATCACCATTTTCAGAATCAGCATCATCAGTTGCACTGGCAAAATACTAAATGTACAATTTCTTCCTCTAATACCAACTCCAATTCTAACTCCTTTGAAGTTTTATTACAAAAATTCATGGCCTCGAAAAAAGATTTCATGGATTCAACAAAGACCCTAGTGCACGAGCACTCATTAACAATAAAAAACCAAGGAAATTTGTTGCAAAGTCAAGCGGCTATTTTACAAAGCCATAGCTCATCCCTGAGAGCATTGGAGAACCAAGTGGGTCAAATTGCCACGGCATTGCATTCCCGCACACAAGGAAATCTCCCTAGTGATACTGAAATCACTAAGCATCATGGAAAGGAGCAGTGCAGTGTACTTACACTAAGGAGTGGAACACAGGTTAACCAGAACGACAAGTTTGGGGGAGAAGAGCTGAACAATTCTTGCTAAGGCATTACGCAACCAAAAGATCCAACTAAAGATGTGTAGAAGGATGAATTGTCTGAAAAGAAGGAAAATGATGAAGGCTCCGAAAATCATCAACCAGATAATGGAAAATTTATGGAAAAGGGCAGAGATTTCTCAGAACCAATAGTAGATGACGTGAGACCTCCACCACCATTTCCTCAACGATTGAAGAAACATAATGATGATATCCAGTTCAAGAAATTTTTTGATGTTCTGGATCAGTTGTATATCAAACGTGCCTTTACTTGAAGCCATTGAGCAAACGCTTTCATATGCTAAGTTTTTAAAAGACTTCATTACAAATAAGAGGAAGGTATAAAATATTGCCACTGCAACATAAATCTGCTCTGCAGTAAGCAAACTCCCACCAAAACAAAAAGACCCTGGCAGTTTTGTAATACCATTTTCAATTCGTAATAGCTTTGTAGGATGAGCTCTCATTGACTTAGGGTCAAGCGTAAATTTAATACCAAAGTCCATATTTTTAAAACTAGAGAGGTATAATGCTAGCCCCACCACAGTTATTCTACAACTAGCTGATCGATCTTATGTGCGTCCTGAGGGCAGAATAGAAGATGTCATATCGAAGGTGGACAAATTCGTATTTCCAGTTGATTTCCTAATCTTAGAATGTGAAGTCGATGAAAATGCACCTATCATCCTTGGACGACCCTTTTTAGCCACTGGACGAATAATAATAGATTGCGAGAAAGGAGAATTCACAATGCGGGTAGGAGAGCAAAACGTCACAATCAATGTATTCAACTCCATGAAATATGTGGAGATTCAAAAGAATGCCAATGCATTAGAGGAATGAACCCAATGGAAGAAGAGGAAAAGACAATTCTTGGCCACAATGAACTTTAAAGCTTGATTAATACAATACTTTATGCCACGAATCAATAACCATGACGCATAAACACGAAAATCATGGCCCAGGAGAAATATTTTTAAAAGAGGATTTAGAGAACTATCCCTGCTAACGACACCAAGGCAGATTATGAAGGAGAGTCATAGGAACAATCTAGTTTCCTTCATACTAGATCAGGTATGAAATTTGAACCCTTAGATTTTAATGAAGTTAACCCCCAGAATCATCTATACTGCATGCACCTAAATTGGAAATTAAAACTTTGCTATCACATTTGAAATATGTCTACCTATGTAGTGATGAAATTTTACGAGTAATAATTTCTGCCAATCTAACCTCCAAACATGAGAACAGTTTGTTAAATGTTTTGTCACAACACAAAAAGGCTCTCGGATGGACAATGACAGACTTGAAGGGAATCAACCCCACCATATGCATGCATAATATCAATTTAGAAGACAACCATCGTACTTCAGTGGAACCACAAAGAATACTCAATCCGATCATGAAGAAGGTATTCATGAAGGAAATCATAAAATAGTTGGATGAGGGAGTGATTTATCCTATATCTGATAGTTCATAGGTCAGTCCGGTACAATACGTGCCTAAGACGGGTGGTGTGACTGTGGTCCAAAATGAAAATGATGAGCTTTTAACTACTAGAACAATCACGGGTTGGCAAATATGTATGGACTATAGCAACTTCAATAAAGCCACAAAGAAATACTATTTTCCCTTCCTTTTATTGATCAAATGCTCGATAGGCTAGTAGGAAAAACATTTTACTGCTTCCTTGATGGATATTTAGGATATAATAATCAAATAGCCATAGCACTAGAGCATCATGATAAGACTACCTTCACATATCCATATAGTACCTATGCATTTAGACGAATGTCGTTCGGGTTGTGTAATGCCCCAGCTACATTTCAAAGATGCACGATAGCCATTTTTCATATTTGGTGGAAGAGTGTATGGAAATATTTATGGATGACTTCTCCGTCTCAAGCGACGATTTCAACCGATGTCTCTGTAATTTATCCAAAGTACTGAAACGATGTGAAGAAGCCAACCTAGCATTAAATTGGGAGAAATACCATTTTATGGTAACCAAGGGAATAATGTTGGGTTACAAAATTTCTTTTCAAGGCATTGATGTCGATAGAGCCAAGGTGGAAGTAATCGCAAACCTACCTCCACCCACCAACGTGAGAGGCGTACGCTATTTCCTTGGACATGCAGGCTTCTACAAGCGGTTCATAAAAGATTTTTCTCAAATCTCAAAACCCTTGTGTATTTTACTTCAACAAAATCAACCATTTGTATTTAATGATGATTGTTTGAATGCTTTTACAGATTTGAAGAAAAAACTTTTAGTAGTACCAATCGTTGTTCCACCTGACTGGAACGAACCTTTCGAGCTCATGTGTGATGCTAGTGATTATGCAGTTAGAGCAGTGCTAGGCCAATGAAAAAGTAAACTCTTTCATGTTATCTACTATGCTAGCCATACTCTTAATGATGCATAAGGAAACTATTCCACCACTGAAAAAGAACTTATCGCAGTAGTATTTCATTTGATAAGTTTAGGCCATATCTCATAGGCACTAAAGTAATTGTTCATACAGATCACACAACCATTAAATATTTGATCAACAAAAAAGTTGCAAAGCCTAGGCTAATCAGATGGATATTATTACTACAAGAGTTAGAGTTAGAGGTAAAGGATAAAAAGGGTATGAAGAATCAAGTTGCAGATCATTTTTATAGATTAGATAACAAAATTAATTGGAATGACATGATAGAAATTCAAGAGGATTTCCTTGATGAGAAAATTTTACTTGTCACGACTTTGTCGTGGTATACTGACCTAGTCAACTTTCTTGTTAGTGATATTGTGCCTCTAGATTTATGTAGTGCGACATTACTACTGAGATTAACCGTTCCTATTCAAACAGTGTGGACACTAAATAATAAGATGATGTGTCCTAGAAGAAGAGCACAAAGAAATTCTACTTCAATGTCACTCATCACCGTATGGAGGACATTTTGGTGGGATAAGAACATCAGCGAAGGTTCTTCAATCCAGGTTCTATTGGCCAACGTTGTTTAAAGATGCGCACAAATTTTACAAGTCATATGATAGATGCCAACGAACAGGGAACATATCAAAAAGACATGAGGTACCATGCCAAAACATTCTGGAGGTTGAAATTTTCCACGTATAGGGATAGATTTCATGGGAACCTTTCCCATATCTTTTGGAGATGTGTACATTGTCTTGGAAGTAGATTATGTGTCCAAATGGGTGGAAGCCATCGCAACAGCTAAAAATGATTCCAAGGCCGTGCTGAAGTTTTTGCACAATAACATATTCATACGTTTTGAACACTGAGAATTATCATTAGTGATAAAGGCACATATTTTGATAACAAATTAATTGCCAAGACGCTGAAACAATATGGAGTGTGACATCGGATAGATATGGCATATCACCCCCAGACTAATGGACAAGCCAAAGTCTCTAATCGGGAAATCAAACAGATCCTCGAGATGTGATCAACCCAAGTCGAAAGGACTAGTCGCCAAAGCTAGATGAAGCACTATGAGCCTATCGTACAACATTTAAGACACCGCTATGAATATCACCGTTCAAACTCATCTACGGTAAGGAGTTCCAATTGCCTATGGAACTTGAACATAAATCTTACTGGGCCATCAAGAAATTAAATATGGATGCTCAGCTTGCTGGAGAAAGAACACTCTTGAAATTAAATGAAATGGATGAATTCAGAGCCCACGCTTACGAAAATGCCACCTATACAAAGAAAAAAAAAAGATGGCATGAAAGGAAAATATTGCCTATGCAATTTTATTCTGGACAACAAATACTGCTCTATAATTCACGACTCAAAGTATTCCCAGGCAAGTTAAAATCAAGATGGTCAGGACCATTCATCGTACATCAAGTCCATGACAATGGAGCAATAGAAATTAAAACTCGAGACGATGGATCCATTTCCAAAGTGAACGGGCAGAGACTAAAGGAATTCAAAGGAGCATCAGTCATGCGCGACAAACCGACATCAATAGCACATGATGCCCAAGAGCTTGCCTTACTCACACGAACAAAATTCGTTGCCTAGGCAACGAAAATCTGAATTTTGTACATAAATAAATTAAAGTATTTTATGCACTATTTATCTGTTTTACTTTATTTATTTTCTCTTTATTGTAGGCATGCAATGGCAGCACGGGGTGAGAACTTATGCATGAAAGGAAGAGAAACCCTAGGGCAAAGAAAATTTTCGGCAGCAATTGTAAAGAGGGAAAGTATCTTTTTCCCACTTTACGTCCAATCAGATATTGAGCATCACTTTATTTTTCCCTCTCATTTTGACTAAATTGCCCCAAAGAAACCACCCATTAATTTTCTAAAAAAACTAACTTTCATCCCATATTCCTCATCGTGCATCACTTTATTTTTCCCTTCCACAAATCTCCTCCGTCACCACCGCGAAAAACACTGTACCAACGAGTGTCATGGCCAGATCGAAGAAAAACCCAACCCCAACACCAAGCTTTTGAGCATTTTCGGATAGCCGAAACCGAGGCACGATTCAAGAACCTCTAAAAATGGCAAGTATATTTAGAGGATGGCTTCGTTTTTCCATCAGAAAATGAAGAACCATTCAGACCAAAAGTAATGAATGTGGTTCGAAAAAACAAACGGGAGAAGTTTGCTCGCTACCCTAAAGCTGTAGCACTAGTGATGGTAAGAGAGTTTTACGCTAATCTAGAAGACCCATCCCAACACATCGTTTATATCAGTGGGAAACTCCTTCGATTTTCCCTTTCAGCACTTAACATATATTTCAAGTTGGGGAAAATGGAACATCATCATAATAGGTTTTGTGGCTGAAACAGACCAAGAGACGTATAGTGGAATACTCGAAGACCTTTGTTTCGGGTGGGCTAAATTTGAGGAAAATACGCCAACAAGGAAAAGAGTCGATCGCCGAGCCCTTAACCCAGTGGTAAAGTTATGGAATCACTTTATCAAGGGAAAACTAATTCCAATCTCTCATTACACTGCCACGTTAGTGAAAAGACTGATGCTATTACACTCGATAATTTACGGGAGAGCAATCAATGTTAGAGAACTCATCTTCGAGCAAATCCATGAATGTAACAAAAGAAGTCGAGGTAATTTCTTATTTCCTAACTTGATAATTGCTCTGTGCATGAAAAAGAAAGTCCCCGAGGAAATATTTGAGGATTTCATCAAACCCAAGGAGAAAATTAGCTAGAAGAAAGTGCCAAAGTTAATAAGCTTTGATGAAAATGCTCCGCATGAAGGTTTGGAGAAAATTAGCTAGAAGAAAGTGCCAAAGTTAATAATGGCAGCAGTGGTCACGTACACGTGAGAAATGCGTGAGAAGATCGAGCTTTTGGATAATCACACGGAGATCTTCTTTGGGTACATCAAGGCACGGGATGCACCACTCAATGCCTTTTTCAAGGAGTTGCTCCTGATCACAAACGAAAATCTGCCACCTTTACCCGAGGCTGAAACACACCGCTGGCAGCATTACCTTTCATGCCTCAGCGCAGAATGTCCCCTAGAGGAACCCACAAACGTTCCCCCACTAGCCACTCACGTCTCACCCGTGCTAGAGGAAGGTCAAGGCGACACAAATGAATTCCTCAGTTCCTCTTCCTTCTCTATTTCCAAAAGCACGCAGGAGATTTCACCCAACTTCTTCGCCGAAAAAGATTTCACTCTAGCCCCAACTCAACCTGAGCAAGCACCAGTACAATCCCCCGTCCGTGAAGCAACGTCTGTTCCTGAAATAGTTCAAATCAAAGCTCCAGTTTCTACGCAACCCACTCCAGCTGAAGACCAACAAACACCAACACGAGCCCCGAGCACCAAGCGAACCACGTGTTGTGTCCTTCAGCCATCCCCCTCGAGGATCGCAGTAGTAGATCGCGTTTTATTTTTTTTCCTATTAACATTTGTATATAGATACATGTAGTTTAGTTTTTCATGCATTGAGGATAATGCATCCCTCAAGTTTCGGGGAGGTATTGTATCACACTTTGTTTAAAGCAATTGATGATAGATGGCTATAAATTTTGGTTGTCTTGACATAAGCATGTTAAGCCTATTGTTTGGAATGGATTAGGGATGACCAATGATGAATGCATAATTTGATTGCCTAGACCAGAATTATCTTTAAGACCGTCGAAAGAAGAGAACCAATCCTAGGCTTGATTATTTGAAAATTTATAAACACGATTGTAAGATGTCTCTCCTTAAGGTAATCAATAAAACTTTTATAAAAGAACTCTCTGCTTCCGAGACATCAAAATATTTTAAGGTTAAGGTCGAACTCCCTAGTATTTAAAACTTGAAAAATAAAAGGGACACTCCTCTATGTAATGGCATAATAAGGAAACTCCATAAAAACTAAGAGTTGACGAGGCATATGAGTGAATGAAAGTAGTGACGGGATAACTCTACCCGACTAGCTTTGGGGTGGAAGGTATGCTCCCTTTCACATAGAGTGTGGGAGGGTAGGTGTGATGAGTTGACTCCAAAAAAAAGAGTTGATAAATAACTACGAGTGGAAACTAAGCCTGACAAATAATTTGACACCTTGATAAACCAGAAGCACTTACTTCAAGTTTTCTAATTACTTTAAAGCATAGACTGATTACAATCACACACACACAATAGCAAGGGATCCTGACTAGGGAAGGTACTTGACTGATATGACAGTTAAACATGTTGAGGCCAAACTTTTGCTGAGGGCTTAAATTTTAAACCACATGATTTGACGAATACTACTTTTCCATGACAATTTTAATTTTTTCTAGCAACTGACCATTGCTTGAGGACAAGCAATAGCTTAAGTTTGGGGGTATGATAACTCCATAAAAAATACTTTATTTCTAGTCTTTTTACTTAATTCATTGCTCATTTAAACAACGTATACACAACATATTAGTTGCATCTAGTTGCATTTAGGCTATATTTATTTGTGGTGGATAATTTTTGCTTTGACAATATTTATTTGGGTTGACTGAAGCTGCCAAGGAGAAAGGGTCTATGTGGATTGTGTATGTGCAAATAATTTACTTAGGAAGAACATTTCAGTCGTGACAACGTAATTTGTAAGGGTTAATGGAATAGAGAAGATAAAGAAATGGAGGAATATATTTATCTCGCCAAGACAAGGTTTATCTTGAAAGGCTGAAGCGGATATGACAGAATTGCCTATGTCACATGCCAGTTGTACGACTTCCCTCACGTGCAAGCAAGCCTCAAGATTCTGACAACAGCCAGCCACCTTTCCTTTTTTAGCCTGGACAAGACAATAACGAGTATCTAGGGAATCTTCACTTATACAAAACCCTAGGAGATTTCCCTTATAAGCCACCAACGAACAAGGGAAGGAAGTTAGGAGAGATTTACTTGAAGTGTGAGTGAGCAACTGTAGTACTTCCCTACTATTTACCAACCGACTTTCCTTGGTGTCCTCTATAGCCAGACTGTAGCAGAGCGACAGTCAGGCCTCGAGAGAGGCTGATCGCCAGGTAGGCACGATGTTGATCAGAATTATAATGATAGAGCCCTCGATTTTGGGAGTCGTTCTTCCTTTGTTCTTAATTTTTTTTACGTAATTGGGGTTGTATTAAAACGATGATACTTTGTTGACTTTTTGATAACACCATCACATGTCTTACTTGGTGTTAATCTTTGTTTTGCCTAATCAATTATTTTCTGCTTTATGAATGATGAAATAAGAATTTGCTCAGGATTGTTTTGTTCATTGTTTGAATATTTTTCCTTGACATTGTAAGAGCTTCGAGAGATTGCCTTGGGTCTAGGTTAAGAACGTCTTGGTATTGTAAGAGTGTTGAGAGATTGCCATTTTTCTAGATATTGATTCTTAGATTCAAAAGAATTAAGATAGATCTACGTGAACAATGGAATAAATCCAGCATGGTGATATTCTAACTTGTCTACCTTAGAGATAAGGAGAGGGTTTCAATCGACTAAAAGGGATAGACGCTAGAGTAGGATAGACAACGATTATAGTTTATGTCGAGAGGTATTGATACAACAACAGTCTTACAAACCAACGGTTGTAGTGAATCAACAATTCATTTTGGACTTAGAATAATTGATTGGCATAACAAAAGATTAGCATGAGTGCTCTGTGATAGGTTTTAATATGTGCGGTTGTTTTGAATATATTTGAATCAACTTTTTTTTTCTTTTTTTTAATTTGATAGTTTTGCATATTTATTTTGTCTCGACCAATCTTTTCTAGCAATTATAGTTTACAATAATTCTTTGTTTTTCTTTATTACTAATAGTTTTATAGCTTGACAAGATTGCAGGAATTAGCTTATGACAACTACTTCTGGTTGTGGTGAAGCTTAAAAATATTCGACCAATCCCTGAGGAGATGATAATTCACTTGCCCTATATTACTTGATTCGATTGTGTATACCTGCACATAATTGGTTGCCTTAGCATATACATTTACAAGCGATCACAACACCTACAGCTGCTAATTGAGATTTTTGGCCTTTCCTAACATGATATCCTTTGCGATCGGAGGCAGTACTCTCAGATCTACTATGAAAATTGTTGTTTAAACCTCGAGATATCTTGGACTGAGTTGAAGATGAGGTTAGCCTTACTCTTTTTTGTTTCTTTGATTCTCTGCTTTGTAATTTTTTTATTTTAGGCCCTTTATAGGGTTTTGGCTTGATTTACTCTCTCTTGAAATGAAGGTAGCTCTAACACCAAAATGAATTCCTTTAGCCATAGATGTAAACCCTCAATAAACCATTCACTTCAGTCATTCTCAGTGAGGATCAGTTTTTAGGAAAACTGAATCAGCTTATTGAATTCACTTCAAAGTCATAAATAGTGTGGTTTTCTTCCTTCAAAATAATAAATTACTGCTTCATTTCCCATATCAATTGGTTGTCAATATACCCGTTCTTAAATTCATCCAAGAAAAATTTCCACGTCACCTGCTCGGGAGAAACACACATCATGGTGTTTGTCCACCATATCCAAGCCTGACCTCGAAGCAAAGACACCACTCCATATAGATTCTCTGGGTTTGAGGAATGAAATCCGTCAAGTTTAACTTTTACATCATGTAACCAAATATTCACGACCACTTGACCTTTACTGGTTTCTCATTTGAATTTAGGAGCTCCCAAACTCTTAACTCTTTTGCAATTGACAACTGAGAAGCTGGATGAGCAAGTGGAGGAGCAAGTTGATATCATTTCAAGATAGTTTCCAATGCCTTGAGAAATGTTCATTGATCCTGCACATGCACTCCCTAAGGTGTCGATGCTCCTTTCTATTTAGACTAAGCATGAGGTTCAAGGTTCACTTCATTACTCGCTGTCCGTTTTGGAATATTTTACTCATTCGTTCTCCTCAAAGTTTATGATTTATACTTCTAATACACATATAAAAAGACTTATATTAGTAAGGAGCAACATCCAATATAGAAGTATCAAATCAGTAATTTTTTACATCCTAGTAGCATGTATAAACTTTTAACATCTAATCACTTTGGTTTATGCTGAGAATCATCTAAACCTGCAGCTGTAATACCAACAAATATAACATCCCTATCTCGTATACATCTTCATATATGAGTTAGAGATGTCAAATCAATCGTATAAAATAATTACTTCTTAAAAAATCAGTAAAAAATTGTGTTTCTTTTAAATTTGACCATTATAATTTAAACACTATAGTAATTTACCACAAAAAATCAAAATATATTAATTTAACTTCAAACCAATTTCAAATTTAGGCAACAACTAGACATTTCAAGTCTATATCATATCAAAATCGAAACAGCCTAAAAACTGCAAAATAAAAAAAATCATTCGATCGCAAATAAAATACTATTCAAATAAATACGAATAATATCTCCTAATAATTCTTTTTAAAAAAACTACCCATATATCATTTACTCAAAAAGAAGCTTCAGGCATATTTGAATAAAAGTATCAAAACACATAAATATATACATGCTCACTAAGAATAACAAAAACTTCGAGAGATGTAATATTAATTTTGGATGTCTTAGCTGAAGCTCGAAATGTGGGATGTCGAGCCTGGCTACTTACTCCGACTGCTTTGCTTTACCTATGTGTGAAACCATCACACACTAAGTTTCCCATCAGTGAGGCAATCAAATAGTAAAATAGTATATTCATAATAACATATAAAACATGCATAATAGTATAAAAACATTATTAAAACAAAACATGTATAAAATAAATTTACTTATCAGGATCAGAATTCATATATCGAGAATCTATAATTGACCTATTTATCTATAAGGTATTCCACGTCAAATAGAGGTTAGTATTAAAAGTTTGTTATGAAATAAACTAACGAAATATGTACAATTCTATTTCAGTTCATGTCATAACCTAATGTACAATCATGATAATACATGATATACGAGTCTATGATTGAGTGTTCTATGATATGTTCAATATTACTGCCTGTGAATAAATTTCACAAATAGTGCCCTATTAATTAATTGCACCAGATGTACCTGTGAATGTACATGTATTGTAGAACACAACAACGTTGTACCTATGATCCCAAATACATAAATGTATTTGATAACTGTGATGTACATATTTGTACCTATGTATGGTCGTTCATTAACACTCCACCTCATGGCATGCCAATTGTACCACTAACTCTCAATTGACATACAATAGTCTTTTATCAAAATCATAAGCTATTTCGTATATAAAAATATGCATATAGAATACTAAAGCCTCGTAAAAATTTATGCATTGGGTAATTCATACCCAAAGCATTTAAATATTGTGTAGTAAAACATTAATAAATTACATGTAATCAAATTAAAATTTTAAAATCTTTTTCTTTTATATCGATCGAGGTTGACTCATCGCAAGTATTCATCGTATTATATTTAATAATAAGTTAGTTGCACTAACATGATGCCTTACTATTGTGCCTTACTTATACTATCGCTTTCACTCTTGAACTTTGTCCTTTTTCTTTTAACTCTCTTTGGTCTTGAATTTTATCATGATCTACTAGAGCATCGTTTATGCAACATATGAAATTTCAAACATATGTTAGTACATTAACTACATACTATGCACCTATTCTTATAAAATTCTAAAGATCAAATTAATGCATAATGGATACTAATTTTCTTCTCTTTCAAAGCTAACTTTATTTTTTTTTAAATACTCGTTTAAGTCCCTCTTATAATCATTCATCATAGTAATTCACTTAACTATTCAATACTCCACAATTAACCACCAATAAACTTTTCTTTAAAAGTTCCCAACATTTAAAAACATCCAAAATAATCCTTTTATATCACTTAAATTCTATATTGATTACCATATTCTATCATTCTATCAATACTTGCAAACTAGAACATCAATATTACATAAATGTCATTTCATCGCTAACTTATATCATAACGAAGTAATAACAGACGAATTATTGTTGCTCATATTGAAGAATCAAACCTAAAAAGCTATAAACTCTATAAAAGAACAAAATAGAAAAGATAAATGGAGGGGAGATGACCATTAGGGTTTTTAAGGGAGTTAGGGTTGCTAGAAAATTATCAAAAGAAATAAGTTTAAGAAAATAAAAGAAGACAATGATTATAATAGAAAATGGATACTTAGCTAAAATTAGGGTTTTGGTGGTGATGGGCGATATAAATTATATTATAAAAGATTTGTTCCATATGAATTATATTATAAAAAATCAATAAAAATATTAAAATTCATAATATTCACAAAATCCCATATGAATTTCACCATGAGTTGTCGTCACTAAAATGAGTGTATCTTGAGTTCCCAATATTGAATTGATGTGATTCAAGAACCGTTGGTCGAAACTATAGAAGAAGGTCGACTAGATAACATCAAGATCCCATTAAAAAGGAGTCGCAATCTTGCTGCTCTGTTATTCTTCTTTTCCAAGGCTTGGTCGTGTAGATCAATTGGAATTGTTAGTCCATCTTCTTTTGATATGAGCCTTATGACGCATATATCATCATCACTCTCTTCAAAAAGATTTGTCCTCAAATCTGAAACATCAAAGGAAGAAACATTAGGATCTTTAAAAGATTCATTCACATTATAGTTACTGAATAAATATGCTTTGAATCTCTGTGACTTTTTCTTCTATTGGGTTTGAGTAGAAACATTAGACCAATGAAGCTTGTGTTGTCATTATTATGGACTCTTGTACATGTATCATACCCCCTCTTCTCAAAAGGATTCGTCCACGACTGTGAAAATCTAAGATATATAGAATTAGAGGTGTGTAACAAAAAACTTGTAACATACTTACGCATATCAATGTGATGTTTCTTTATGGTCTTCACTAGAGGTTTCTTCTTTGCTGGAACTAATTTATTGTCGTCTTGAAATTTTCTTTTTACTACAAGTCTTCTAATCCGATATGTAGGTTGAAATTCAACATGGCATTGGCCACTGTTGGTTTTCTGTGATTGCCTCATATGTTTTCTCCACAGTTTTCCTTATGTGGGGGGAGAAAGAATGTTCAAAGACCATGTTAAGTGGTTCGTTAAAATCATCCCTTAAGTCTCCTAAGCGTGGTTCATGAACTAAGAATTCTTGCAATGAGCTTTGTGGATTTTGGGATCTGAAATCATCTACTATGTTTTGGTTACCTCAGTCTTTTCACCACTTAAAGAATTCATGGTTACTATAGATGGTAACTTTAAGAAATGTACCCTGTAAAGAATATAAGGAGAGGCTTTCATTGGACCAAAAGGGATAAAACTTAGCCGATAGGCTAGTGTTGCAGATCATGCTGAGAGGTATTGTCATAGCATTAGTTTTATCAGGTTCCTCGCTCGAGATAGTTTAGGAGCATTTTTAGCTATTCTTGTAAGGTAACATACTCATAGGATCAAAGAGCATTCTTAGCATCGAATCGAATTGCCATAGTAACTCCATGCCAATTACCCCTAGAGAAGCTTGATTGTGTGAGGTTGTCAATATTATCTCATTTTCCATGGTTTAATTTATTTTATTGCTTTAGCATACTTTTGGATCATACTTACTTTCTTTCTTTAGCATACTTTTAGAGTTTCATTAATCTTTCGCCACAACAATTTCACTCCACCATTTGCCACAACATTTCCACACACCTCATACATACCATCTGCCATAGCATTACTTTTACTTGTTTATACCATTGTACATATATACTTATATTTAGTTAGTGACAACCTTTGTTTGCTATAGCTTGTTTGTAAAATACCTCCAATCCTTGTGGAGATGATACTCACTCATTTCTATATTATCTGCATCGAGTGTGTATACTTGCACAAGATTTGTGTGCCACAAGACAATATATTTACACGCAATCGTTAGACATTTTGATGGTCCGTTTAACGCTTTATTCGTACGATCTTCAAGTCAGAACATATTAGGGTGTTACACTCTTCACAACGAAAGCATGCCCCAAGAATAACTCGGCATACTCCTGAATAAGATCTATTATAGACCTCACATAATCAAAAATCCATTTGAGCATATCTGCCAGCACCTATAGCGGCTGACTGAGATTGTTGGCCTTTCCCATCATTAGATCCTTTACACTTGGAGGCAGTGCTGTCAGATATACTATGAAAATTATAGTTTAAACCTCAGCCTCTCTTAGACTGGATTGAATATGAAGATAAGCCTATTATTTTGTTGCTTGAAGTCTTTCCTCTATAAACTTTTATTCTAGGTTATTTCTAGGATTTTGGCTCGATTTAATATCTATTGAAATGAAGGCAGCTCTAACTCTAACATGAATTCCTTCAGCCATGGATGTAAGCCCTCGATAAACTATTTGCTTCAGTTATTCTCAGTGGGGATCAACTTTGGGGCAAACTAACTCAGATTATTGAATTCACCTCAAAATCATAAATAGTGTGGTTTTTTTCCTTTAAATTAAGGAAGGGCTACTTCATTTCCCGGATAAATTGGTTGCTGATATACTCGTTCTTAAATTCCTCCAATAAAAATTGGCACATCACCTGCTCGGGAGAAACATGCATCATTGTATTTATCCACCATATTCGGGTCTGACCCTGAAGTAAAGACGCCACTCCATATAGCTTTTATAGTTTTGAGCAATAAAATCTGTCAAGCTTAACTTTTCCATAATTTAGCCACATATCAACGATTACTTGACCTTCATTACCTTCACCTTTGAATATAGGAGCTCCCAAACTCTTTAATTCTTTTACAATCGACACCGAGAAGCTGGAGGAGCAAGGGGAGGAGCAAGATGATATCATTGCAATATAGCTTCCAATGCCTTGAGAAATGTTCCTTAATCATACACAAGCACTCCCTGAGGTATCGGTGTTCCATGCTATTCAGACTGAGTAGGGCATTCAAGGTTCAATTCACTAGTCGCGGTCCCTTGTCTTACTCATTCTTTCTCCTTAAAGTTCCTGATTCAGACATATAATACATGTATACAAAGACTTCGATTAGTAAGGAGCAACATCCAACATATAAACACCAGATCAATACTTTTTGACATCCTAGTAGAATGCACAAACTTTTAACATCTAATCACTTCAGTTTATGCCGAGAATCAACTAAACTTGCAGTTCTGATACCAACAAATGTCACATCCCTATCTCATATACATCTCCATAAACTAATTAGATACGTCATATCAATCGTATAAAACAATTACTACTCAAGAAATCAGCAAAAAATGTGTTTCTTTTAAAATTAACAATTATAATTAAAACACTATAATAATTAACCAAAAAAATTCAAAATATATTAATTTAACTTTGAACCTAGTTCGAATTCAGATAGAAACTAGGCAGTTCAATTCTATATTATTTCAAAATCGAAACTGCCTAAAAACTGCCAAAATTAAAAAAATCATTCGAACGCAAATAGAATATAGTCAAATAAAATACTAATAATACTTATTTTTAAAACTTACATGGAGCGACAACTGATGACTTTAGGAGTAAGCTTTTGTCTAATACAGGTTTTGAAACTACAAACTCAAATAACGCAGATATGTTATGGAAAAATATGGCAAATTCCATCAGAGAGGTGGGCAAAAAAACCCTTGGGTTGTCGACGGGGAAGGCCAAGGAACATAAAGAATCGTGGTGGTGGAACGACGAAGTCCAAACTAAGGTGAAGACAAAACAAACTTGCTTCAAGGAGTTTCTTCAATGCAATGACGACGAAGAAAGGTCGGGAGCTAAACAAAGATACCAGGAGGCAAAGCGGGAAGCCAAGAAAACGGTAGCTAAAGCAAAGGATAAGGCATATGAGGAAATGTACAAGAGATTAGACACTAAGGAAGGACAAAATGGCATATTCAGACTTTCAAAATCTAGGGAGACTAGGAAAAAAGATCTAGGTAACATTAGGTTTATTAAGGACAACAATGGTGTTCTTTTAACGAAAGAACATGATATTAAGAGGGTTTGGGGTAGTTACTTCTTTGGCTTATTTAATGACGGTGCCTCTCCATGTAGAGATAATATCGTTGTTGGGTCAGCCGACCATCATACTACGGCCAATGACTGCCCTACAAGTAGGATTGGGTTTGAGGAAGTCAAAATGGCTCTTAGAAAGATGGGAAGGGAGAAAGCTGTCGGTCCTGATCAAATTCCTATCACTGTGTGGTTAGCCTTAGGAGATGAGGGAGTTAAGTGGTTGACCAACATCTTTAATATTATTTTAGAGACTGCCAAGATGCCAGAGGAGTGGAGAGAGTCTACGGTGATACCAATTTATAAAAATAAAGGAGATCCCCAACGTTGTGGTAACTACAGAGGTATTAAACTACTCAGCCATACCATGAAGCTATGGGAAAGGGTGATAGAGGCTAGGTTGAGACAAGTCACTAGGGTTTCGGAAAACCAATTTGGCTTTATGCCAAACAGGTCTACCACGGAGGCGATTCATCTACTTCGACGGCTTATGGAGAAATATAGGGAAAAGTCTAGAGATCTCCACATGGCGTTCATTGACCTTGAGAAGGCCTATGATAGCGTTCCTCGCGATACGATATGGAAGACTTTGGAAACGAGACGGATACCAACTGCTTATATCCGGACGATTCGTGATATGTACTGTAGATCTACTACTTACGTCAGGACTACAGTTGGCGACACCGAGGCATTCCCGGTGGAAATCGGACTCCACCAGGGGTCGGCTCTTAGCCCTTACATCTTCGCCTTGATTATGGACGACATCTATTGTGCGACACCAGACGGTGTACCTTGGTGTATGCTTTTCGCTGACGACATTGTCTTAGTGGCTGAAACAAAATCTGAGTTGAATAGCAGACTGGCTACCTGGAAGACTGCTTTGGAAGAAAAAGGTTTAAGGATCAATATTGAAAAGACAGAGTATTTATGTTCAAACTTCAGTGGGAACCAAAATGATGAAAATGTAGAAGTATGCATCGAAGGACACGTTCTTCCCTCAAAGGATTGTTTCAAGTACTTAGGGTCTATGATACATAAAGATGGGGGTGTAGATGATGACGTTACACACCGTATAAAGGCGGGATGGCTAAAGTGGAGGGCTGCTACTGGAGTTTGTGTGACAAGAAGGTGCCTCTAAAACTTAAGGGAAAATTTTATAGAATGGCAATAAGACCAGCGCTGTTGTATGGATCAGAATGTTGGGCACCCAAGAAGGATCACGTTAGGAGGATAGAGGCCGCAGAAATGAGAATGCTTCGATGGACATGTGGTAGGACTCTGTGGGATATGACGACAAACTCTGCTATTAGGATGTCCTTAGGGGTGATGTCTGTTTCCGAAAAATGAGGGAGGGAAGACTACGGTGGTTTGGACACGTCCTTAGGCGACTACCGTCGGATGCGGTCAGGAGGGTAGAGTCGATTACAGTCGACGGTGCCAGAAGGAAAGGACGACCAAGGCGGAAGTGGGATGACTGCTTGAGATCTGATTTGAGGGATTTAGGCCTTACCGAAGACATGACCTATGATAGGAAATTATGGAGGCTTAAGACTAGGGTAGTCGAGTAGTGTGGGTCACATCTATAGGGTGTATCATCTTTGTCTTCTTTTAAATGCATTTGTAGTTATTTCCTTGACTTTTACTTTTTATACTTTTCTGTTATTGGTATTTATGAAATATTAGAACTGGGCTTACTATCGTTGTCTCATGTGTATCATTCTCATCATGTTTCCTATGTTATTTTTAGCCGGGTCTTAGGTTTCTGTCTATATGCAGAGACTCTTTCGCAGGGATTATTTTGCAGGGATTACTCCCCATTACAGAAGCACATATGATATTAATGACTGCATATGAATACTGTTTAACTATGTATTTATGTAATTATTTATACATGCATTGCATTTTATCTATATTTTTAATTTTCTGACTGCCGGAGGTCTTTCACGGAAGCTATTCTCAACCTGGCGTTGGGGGCAGCCTACTACCCTACCTCCCCCTTACCCCATACATATGGGAATTGGGTTTTGTTGTTGTTGTTGTTGTTGTTGTAATAATACTTATTTTTAAAAACCTATTCATATATCATTTACTCAAAAAGCAACTTCAAACATATTTGAATCAAAGTATCAAAGACCATAAATATATACATGCCCACTAAGAATGACAAACAATCGAGAGATGTCATACTAATTTTGGATGTCTTAGTTGATGCTCGAAATGTTGGATATCGAGCTAGCTACTTACTCTGACTGCTTTTCTTTACCTACATGTGAAAGATTAACATTTTAAGTTTCCATTAGTGAGGCAATCAAGTAATAAAATAAAATATTCATAATAACATATAAAACACGCATATAGTATAAAAACATTATTAAAACAAAACATGTATAAAATAAAGGTACTTATCAAGATCAAATTTCATATACCCGGAATATCTAATTGAACTATTTATCTATAAGATATTCCATGTCAAATATAGGTAGTAATAAAACTTTACTATTAAATAAACCAACGAAATTTGTACAATTCTTTTTATACTCATATCGCAACCTAATGTATAATCATAAGAATTCATGGTACACGAGTCTATGATTAATTGTTTTATGCTATGTTCAATATAACTGCCTGTGAATAAATTGCACACATAGTGCCCTGTGAATTAATTGCACCCTAGGTACTTGTGAATGTAAAGGTATTGTAGAATACAACAACATTGTACTTATGATCCTAAATACATAAATGTATCTGGTAACTGTGATGTACAGATTTGTACCTATGTATGATCGATCAATAACACTCAACCTCATTACATGCCAATTGTACCACTTATTATCAAGTCACATATAATGGGCTTTTATCAAAATCATATGCTATTTCATATATAAAAATATACATATCGAATACTAAAGTCTCGTAAAAATATATACATTGGGCAATTCATACCCAAAGCATTCAAATTATGTGTAGTAAAACATTTATAAGTTACATTTAATCAAAATAAAATTTTAAACCCTTTTCTTTCAAATCGATCGAGATTAACTCATCGTAAGTCTTCCTCATATTATATTAAATAATAAGTTAGTTGCACTCACATGATGCCTCACTAGTGTGCCTTACTTATACTATCGCTTTCACTCTCAAAATTTGTCTTTTTCTTTTAACTCGTTTTGGTCTTGATTTCGATCATGATATACACGAGCATCATTTATCCAACATATGAAATTTTAAACATATGTTAGTACTCTAACTACATAATAGGCACGTATTTGTATAAAATTCTAAAGGTGTAATTAAGGCATAAAGACTACTAATTTTCTTCCGCTTTGAAGCTAACTTTATTTCTTTCAAAAATACTCTTTCAAGTCCCTCAAATAATTATTCATGATAATCATTCACTTAACTTTTCAATATTCCACAATTAGCCACCAATAAACCTTTCTTTAAAAGTTTAACCCAACATTTAAAAAACATCCAAACTAATCATTTTCTATTAACTTAAATTTTATATTAATCAGCATATTCCACCATTGTAACAATACTTACAAACTAGTACATTAAGACTGTATAAATGTCATTTCATCACTAACTTCTCTTATAGAGAAGTAGCAGTGGATGAATGATTGTTGCTCATGTTGAAGAATCAAACCTAAAATGCTTTAGACTCTCTCAAAGAACGAAATGGAAAAAAGTGAAGGGGGTGACAATTAGGGCTTTTAAGGGATTTAGAGTTGCTAGAAATTGATCAAAATAAATAAGATTCAGATAATAAAGATACAATAAGAAAATAGAAGAAGACTAATAATATAATATAAAAGGGATACTTAGCTAAAATTAGGGTTTTGGTGGTGATGGGAGACAATGGTGATTTGGTGATGAATATGGAGTTGTGGAACATGAAAATTGATGTATAAATGTCCAATCAAACCCTATTAGTCACAATGAAAAGGGAAACTCAATAAATGACTCTAATCAACCCTCTTAATCGTAATGAATAGGAAAACTAGAGTGTGAAGGTATCTCTCTCAAGAACTCAGAAGAACTAAAAGAAAAAAGCTTTGAAGGCATAACACAATAAACTATTGTAAAAATGATCTCTCGATGCATTGAATAAATGAATAAAACTTGATTATTACAATGGTGGGAAGAAAATCCTTTATATAGGGTGAATGAGTCATTTTTGTAGTATGACTAATGCTTGAAAATAATAATAAAAATAACATTAAAAATAATATCTTAATTCCTAACAACAACAAACTAAAGATAGTTGTTTTAACAATATCTTAATTCATAATAAAATAATAAATTTAATCGTAAAATTTAATGCATCATCCTATTTTAAATTATATTACAAATAATCAATAAAATATTGAAAATTGATAATATTCACAAAATCCCATATATGAATTTCTGCATGCGTTATCTTCACTAAAATGAGTGTATGTTGAGTTCCCAATACTGAATTGATGCGATTAAAGAATCATTGGTCGTAACTTCATAAGAATGTCGACTAAATAACATCAGGATCCCTTTCAAAAAGCAGTCACAATCCTACTGCTCTGTTGTTCTACTTTTCCAAGGCTTGGTCGTGTGGATCAATTGGAAGCATTAGTCTATATTCCTTTGATATGAGTCTTATGATTCATATATTATCATCCATTTTTTCAAAAAGATTCGACCTCAAATCAGAAACATGAAAGGGATAAACATTATGATCTTTAAAAGATTCATTCACATTATGGTTACCGAATATATATGCTTTGATTCTCCGAGACATTGCTTCTATTGGGTTTGAGTAGAAACATTAGTCCAATGGAGAATGTGTTTTCATTGTTATAGAGTCTAGTACATGTATCATTCCCCCTCTTCTCAAAAGGACTCATCCAATATTGTCAAAAATCAAAGAGAGAGAATTAGATGTGTGTAAAGAAAAACTTGTAAAAAACTTATGCATATCAATGTGATGTGTCTTTATGTGCTTTAGTAAAGGTTTCTTCTTTGCTGGAACTAATTTATTATCGTCTTCAAATCCAATTTTGCCTAAAGGTCTTCTAATCTAATGTATAGGTTGAAATTCAACATGGCGCTGACCACTATTGGTTTCTTAGTGATTGCCTCATATGTTTTCTCCATGGTTTTACTCGTTTATGGGGAGAAAGAGTTTTCAAAGAACATGTTAAGTAGTTCGTTAAATTCATCACTTAAGTCTTCTAAGCGTGCTTCATGAACTAAGAATTTTTGCTTACTACGGATGATAACTTCAAGAACCGTACCATGTAATGAAGAGAAGAGGTAGTTAGAATATCATTAAAATGAGTAATAACATAGTTACATGTGGAGTGGTTCAAATCATGTTTCGTCACTAAAATGGTGTCATAAATAAGGCTTTCTTGGAGGTAGCCTTTTTGTAACAATTCTAACTTTTTGGTTTCTTCATGATTATGTGTATGAAAAGTTATAACAAACCATTAAATTAGATTGGTTTCGTATTCTTTCCCTCTTTCTACTGGTAATCTATCAGGTGGGTCACCTAACACTTCCCGAAAACCTTGTAAGAGTGAAATAAACACATTAGGCAAACTTGTGATATTAGTAGAGAACGATAAAATGGAGTCCTTTGAACGGACAAAGATGCATGAATTGTTTTAAAGTAGGGTCCTTCTCAATTCTTTTGTGCTCATATGAATGTTTTGAGAGGTTCTTTGTTTTATCACAATTATGTTCACTCATCTCCCTTGGGTTATTTGTTTGGCTTTTATGGGTAGTGACCTCTTTTGATTTTGCCTCTTTTTCATTGTCTTTTTCTTTTTCTTCTACTTCTTATTCTTTTTTTATTTCCCCAATATCCTCACAAAGTATCACCCCTTGATTTTGAAGTGCATGACTTGTTTTCCAATGATTGACGATTGTTATCTTCCATTACAATGTTGTTAGCATCGTATTCATTGATGTTTGTGTCTGACTCATTATTCGTGGGAACATTCTCCTTAAGGTCGGGGCATTCTATTTTTTATTTAGATGAAGATTTAGGTAAAGGAGAATAAGTAAAACATAATGATGTACCTTGGTATTTTTTGTGAACTAATATCTCCTTTTTGTTGATTCTCAATGCTGATGGATTTTTGTAGTGCATCCTCTAGAACAACGTAGCCCTGTATCTCAAGTTGACCTAGAATGCTTTCGTTGAGTCCTATCATGAACCGATTCATGGTATCGTCTTGATTTTCAATGATGAATACTCTTTGTATCAATGATTCCATCTCTTTGTAGTAATCTTCCACGGATCATCGGCATTGTCATATTGGTTGTAGTTGTTGCTAAACTTTGTGGGTAAAAAAGAATGGTACAAATCATTATCGTATAATATACTTTAGTTCTTTCCACAATCTACTTCATTCTAGTCTTCTTTCCATTCGATATCTCTGCCAAGTTAGTGCATAACTAGTGAACTCTATAGTGATTAGAGTTACATGTTATTATACTGGACAAGAGTATAAATCGAACATAAGGTTAACTTTATTCTCCCAATCGTAATATTTATCTAGATTATAGTTGCATTGGAATGGAGGAGTAGTAATTTTAAGTTTCGTGAAGAACTTTTTTTTATTATTGTAAGCTTTGAAGTGTGTTGGAGGAAAACATGTTCGCATGACTCGTTTAAATGCTTCACATGAACCGATTGCTTGTATCATTTTCAGTCAAATGGCATTTTGTGTTTGCATCCACCATGTGTGTGCATAACATGAAAATTCCAAAGCTATTAAAGGTACATATTCTTATAAAGGGTACTTGTACTAAGATAATAATAGGTAAACTTGATTTTCTCAAGAAATCTAATCATCAAGATCATGGTTTTTGATGAAAAGGGGAATATCATTATGAGCTTTCACTCTTTGTGTATTACGAAACACCTTAAAATATACCACACCCAAAGAAACAAGTAAAGTGAAAAAGGAAACAAGAAATCTCACAAGTCACTCCAACAAAGAAAAACAACGAAAGGCGAGAGAGTCCAACTTGTACTATTTAAAAATATATTCTCCAAGAAGTCTTTTGATGTTCTTATTTAAGTTTGATCACTAACAAAAGAGGAAAAAGAACTTAGAGGTTATAATAGGTTAAAGAAAGTTATGACTCCAAGTAAGCGAGAATGCAAGGAAGAATAAGTATGCAAACTCTTTTAATCCTACTAACACATCGAATAGAATGTGTTAGATGATATAGAGGAACAAAGAAAAGGTAAGATAAAGGACCCTAAAGCAATAAGAATCGATAAAAAAATTTTGAAAAAAAAAATTAAACCTGTAAAGCCCAAAATATTAGATTAACTTGAGAAATGTTTTTATGGGGTGTAGATCTCCAAAAATTCCAATTTTTTTAAAATGTTCCTAAATTGAAGTAGTTTTAATCTAGAAAATTTCAGCACCAAACTCTTTGTTGACTATTCTGTGAAAGTTCGTTAAGGACCAGTGTTCAAGCCTAATACAACAATCTCAAATGATTGATTAGATAGGTCTATTATTGTCCGATTTATTTGGATTTTGGATTGTGAATCTCTCTCAAGATAAAATTTGTTACTGTACAAAATGAGCTCCAAATTTCTTCGTTTACAATTTCTGGATTTTTTTGCCTTTTTTCTTTTCTTTTTCCAATGCAAATCAGAAAACTAACAAGAAGGAATTGAAAGTAAATTAAAAAAAATGAAACAAAACCTAAAAATGATGAACTTGTGTGAACTAGCTCCGTTGGGGTACTTCATCGGGTGGTGCTTGAAAAATAATTCGAATTACTTTGATTCTTCCCAATAATCACCTCAAATATGATACCAATTGATGGAGAAGTTTGGCAGTGGATGAATGATTATTGACCGTGTTGAAGAATCAAACATGGAAATATCTAGACTTGATTAAATAACAACATTGAATAGAGAATTGAAAGGAATGTGATATTTAGGGATTTAGGGAATTAAATAACAACAATGTGATAAGCTACTCGCATAATGAAATTTCCTTTCTCACATTCAATAAGAATACAATCGGTGGTTAAAATAGGACGCCCCAGAATACTGGGGGCATTATTATCAACCTCCAAACCAAGAATAAGAAAGTCTCCTATGAATAAAAATATTCATCTTTTACTGTGACATCTTCAATTCTACCCTCAAGACGGCCATGGGATCAGTCAGCTAGTTGTATGATCACGGTGGTCGGTCGAGCATTACCCATTCCAAGCTTCAAGAACACTGACTTAGGCATCAAATTCACACTTGACCCAAGATCACAAAAGGTTCTTCCCATATAGTTATCACTGATATAATAAGGAATTACAAAGTTGCCATGATATTTTTGCTTCAACAAAAGTTTACTTAGTGCAGAACAATATTCTTTCGTTGTGGCAATTGTTTCAAACCTCTTAACATTTCTCTTCTTTGTGACAATATCCTTGAGAAACTTAGCATAGGTAGGTATCTTATCAATAGCCTCCAAGAGTGGGATATAGATATACTATTGCTCAATTACTTCAATACACTTCTTGAAGTGAATGTTATCATTATACTTATTTAGACTTTGAGGGAAGGGTGGTGGGGGTCTTACTTCTTCCACTGCAGGTGGAGGAACAACTTTCGTTGTAACATTTGTTTTTCATCCATCAGCAAGTTTACTTGTGGAACCCTCATCTTTGTCCTTCCCTACAGATAATTCTTCTTGAACTTCAGGTTCAAGTTGCAGAATGTTCGGGCAAGAATCATGTACCTTTTCCCCCTAAACTTGTCTCCTTGATTAATTTGGGTACCACTCCTCAGTGTTAGTGGAGTGCATTGCTCCTTCCATAAGATGTAGTGACTTCAGTATCACTTGGTTCTCTAATGCTCTCAAAGACGAGCTATGGCTTTGCAGCAATACTGCTTGATTTTGTTACATTGTGCATTGGATCTTAATAATTGAGGAGTGTTCGTACAACAAATCCTTTGTAGAAGTAATAAAATCTTGAAGGGTGGCTTTAAGAGAGTTAGCCCCTAATAAAGATGTTCAACCCTTGTTAGCATTTTACCATGGCATATGATGTTACTAAGAGCCTAAAGTTTCAGTAATATTTTGATGCAGCCTATTCGAGGTGCTTGGATTGTTGTTGTTCGCCCTTTGATTATCCCATGCGAAATTAGGATGCTGGCTCCATCCTGGGTTGTAGGTGTTATAGTAGGGGTTATTGTTTCCACATTTAAAATTTCCCACATAATTAGTGGACTATTGATTGTCAAGGCATTCACTTTCATGGTGATTACCACGACATAAGAAACATGTTGAGCTGGCCATATTTACTTTCTTTCACCTCCCTTGAACACTGTAAATTATTCAACATTTTTGTTATAGGAGAAATATGGGAGGACACTGAATCCTTAGTATCCAACTCAAACATCCTAGGTGCATTCCTTCCATTTCCAAGCCTTGAAGTGGAAATTTGATAATCAATGTTGGCTATCCTATAAAAGGATATCAAAAGCCTTTTTAGGTGACTTGCCAAGCAAACTACCATTTTGTTCAGCATCTAACATCATGCATGTGGGTGCATTCACTCCATTATAGAACATCAGGGCTTGATTCCAATCGTCGAATTTGTTGTTGGTGCATTTGCGAAGTAATCCATTATATCGGTCCCGACACTCATACATTGATTTGTCATCAACATAACAAAAACTTGCTACGTCATTTCATAATTGAGTGTTCATATTACAAAAAGCTTTTATAAAGATCAGCCCGAGCTTCCATCGAGCCGGATGAAACTCTATTAAGCCCAGCTCTTGCTCAGTCACACAATGAGTAAGGGAATAACTTTAGCTTTAGCACATCCTCATACATTCCTTGCTGCCCGAATAAGTCGCAAACTTCCAAGAAAACATGGATGTGTTGCCTTGCATCTTCGTTAGGCATGCCACCAAACTATCATATCAAGTTTAGCATATTGAACATGATTGGTTTAAGCTAAAAGTGGACTACCTGAATCTCGGGAGCTACATTACCAGGGTTGAGATCATCCAGAATAGGGGCTATGTGATCTCTAATAGTTCTTAGTCTAGTTAATAATCCACTAATTTGATATGGTATAGTATTTGGATTTGCAGGATCTTGAACTCACTGAACTCCTTTATTTCGATTGTTCATGGATCTATTAACACGTTGAGCATGTCGTATCTGGCAAAATGTTTTATCTCTAGTACTAAAGGATAAAGTGGTTCCTTGATAGTCTTTCGGGTCATGCAACAAGAAAACCTGAAAATGAAATAAACAAGAATAACAAGTAAAACTAAAAGCATAAACTAACAAAAACTATTGCTATAGCTAAACTTAAAATTACCAGTTGCCAATCCCCGACGACGACACCAAAAACTTGATCACATGTGTGATGTCTTGCGTTATGGCTGTAATTCTCTGCAAGTATACACAATTGACATAAGTAATACAATAGTGAGTGAGTATTGTCTCCATAATTATTGGTGGTATTTTATAATCATGTTATAGCGAAAAGGTGTCACTATCTAAACCTTAATATAAATATATAATGGTATGAACAAATGAAAGCAATGTTATGGCAGATGGTATGTATAAAATGTGTGTGGCAAATAGTGGAGTGAAGTGATGTGAAATTAATGTGGTGAAAGTTTGATGAAATTGTAAAAGTATGCTGAAGTAATAGTTTAAGAAATCTGTAAAAGTAAACTAAAGAAAAAGTAATTTAAACATTGAAAAATGAGATCATATTTACAACCTCACACAATCAATCTTATATATGGGTAATTAGCTGAAATTGCTATGGCATTTTATACTCTGTGCCTAGAACGGTTTCTACTCCTATGAGTATGATGTCCGAAAGGATTTTTTAAAAGTACTCCTAAACTATCTCTAACAAGGAACCTGATAAACTAATTCTACAACAATACCTCTCAGCGTGAAACGTAACACTAGACTGTTGACTAAGTCATATCCCTTTTAGTCACTTAAAACCCTTTCCTTATCTCTAAGGTGGGTTAGAACCTCACCATCCCTAATGCTAACCGTATAAATTAAGAACAATTAGTGAAACATCATTTAAACATAAAAACATCTAACCATTTATTAACTAAAAAAGTAAATAACCAAAACAAATCCAATGCCAAATAATTTAGTTCGTGGAGTGGCTAAGTTCATGCAATATTATTCGAGTTAAGTAAAGCCCAAATAAGATAAGAAAATAGAAGTAGAATTAGAAGATCACTCTTAATGACCTGTTTTCGTGACACTTAAGTCCACTACAATGGACTGACTTAACGAGCTAGCCTCTCTCAATGTAATACCTTATGATTTTATTTAGTGACTAAAATATAAAATTTTAAAGTTTAGTGGTTAAAGTTAAAGTTTAGAAAATTATGGGACCAAAATTATAATTTTCAAAAGTTTAAGGATCAAAAGTTTATTTTTAAAAAGTTAGGTGTTTTGACTCCATAAATTAATAGTTCACCCCCAAGAATGACATTTTGGCAGAATCATGGTTTTTATCCGAAATTTATGTTAAAAGCTATAAAGTGTTAAACTCGGTAAACCGTATCGAATAAAAATATGAAAAAATTTGAAGGATCATAAATTAAGCTTAGAAATATTATTTCCACATTTTAAAATGAGGGAAAATAATATGGATCATCATATTTGAGAATTTATTTCCATGTTCAGTTTGGATCATTGGATGAAAATTGACAATATTGAATTTTTTGGAAAAATGCATGGCAAAGTTATAAAGGGCAAAATATTTTTTTTTATATTTGACTTTGGAAGATGATAATTATCATGTGTCAAGGTATGGTTTTAATTATCAAGTTTCATTAATGGTAAATTTGTCATTTCCCATTAAATGAATTCTAAATTCATTTAAGCTTAAATAATTAACATTAAATTAACAATAAATTACATGTCATCTCTCCATCTTTTATTCTCCAATATGTTAGCCTCCCTAAGGTAAGAGAAAAAATTTATTTTTCATTTTCAAGCGATTTTCTTAGGTTTTTGGATTAAAGAATTAAATAGAAAATTATTCTATTTGAAGAGCTCTATCATTTGGTACCCTTATTGCATCCTAATCTAGCTTGAATGTTAAGTTCCCAAATTTTAAAATTTATGTACATGTTAATGGTGGAATTTGACGTTATTAATGTTGTAGAATCATTTCCAACCTTGTATGATGAAAAATATCACCTATAAATGCTTCATGATTATTCGACTTGAACTCATGCTTAAATAAAGTTGAAAACCATGCCTAAAGTGACCTACAATATTAGGCAATGAATGAAAAATAGGAGAAATATATTGAATATTTTCCCTAAGGCTAGAAATGATGTTTGAATGATTCTGTAAGCCTTAGAATGTTGTTTGGATGATTTTGGATATCTACACAAGTATAGAAACCAAATCGTAAATGTGGAGAAATTGGGGATTTAAATGGAAATTGTGCAATTATGTTGTACTACATTTAAATTAAATGTTGGAATGTGTGATCATGTTATTAGAAGCTAGAATTGAAGTTAAATTAAAAAGGATCATTTTGAATAAAATTAAAATATTGGGATGAATTCTAAAAGAATTCATTATATTGGTTGAATTGTGAAATTGGAAATATTATGTGAATTATAGGTTGAATTGAATATTGAGAAACTTGAAGTGGAGTTCTGAAGTGTTATGGTTGAAATTTATTTTAGGAAATGAAACTAGTATCGAATATGTATTGAAGGAATTTTTATGTTAATGTGACACTATCTCGGTTTGGCTCCCTTGCTCATGTAGATCTAGCCTAACTCTCTCTATACTAGACATTTGTACTTATAAAATAGAAATCTCTCAAAAGCTCTTACAATACTAAACATCTACACTATAACAAACGACAAATTCTCAAAAGCTCTTACAATGGTAAGATTATAAATTAATAACAATGATGAAAACACCATTTAAACATAAAAGAAAATATAACCAGTCATTAACAAAATATATAATAATAGAAATAAATTTAACGCCAAATAATTTTGTTCATGGCGTTGCTAGATTCACCCAAGATCATTCGAGTTATGTACATGCACAAATAAGATAAGAAAATACAAGCACAATGAGAAGAACATTCCCAATGAGCTACTACCGTGACACTTTTCTCCATCACCATGGAAAACCTCAACAAGCTAGCCACTCTCAAGGCCCTAACTACTACCCCTTCAAAGCTCAGCTACGGAGGAGATCACGAAAAAATGATGAAAATGAAAGAATGCGCATCTACTTTTCTCTCTTATGTCACCTCCCAAAACTTGCTCCAATTGTAAGGTACCTTTGATATTTATAAAGAGGATTTTCCAAGGTTTTGGGACCTAAATTCCCTTTGTACCCTAGGTGTTATCCTTATATAAATGAGCAGTTAGTGTGGCAAGTGGTCCCAAAATGTACAACATGGGTAGTGTGTCACGTGTGGTTGGACAGCTAGGCAAAGATATTTTTATTATTTTATCTTTTCTGCTCCAGATTCTGTTGTACATCTTTCGTTGTAACAAGTCTTTCTTTGGAATGCTACAATAACTATTCATCACTTGTTGTGACTATTCTTTCTCTAGGATGCTACAACAATCACATATTCTCCTTAGGCTTTCCTCACATGCACAACACTAGAAGAGAAAGACTGTTCCCTCAGCAACATTGGTTTTTAGCAAATTAATATTGTAGCAAAAAATTATACCCAAATGCAACTATATGGCCCTAAATGCATTATAAATATTATGACATAAGATTTTAAGCAAATGATAAGCTAAGTAAAAGGCACAAAATACAACCTTTTATGGGGTTAACAAACCCCTAAACTTAAGCCACTGCTTGTTCTCAAGCAATTGATAGCGATCAGCAAAAAATAATGTTATGGAAGAAGTTTAGTTTAGGCAGTAATGTTTGGAATAAATTTAAGGCCTCAGAAATATTTGACTGTAACATGCTAGACAAATTAGGATATCAAGAACTTTTCCCTAAAAATACCCTTTGCATGTGTGTGTGCATTTTTCGTATTCTTATTTAGCATTTCCTTAAAATAAGACCCTAAAACAAGACCCTATACAAGTCAGGATATCCAGTCTATGCTTAACGAAGCTATAAAAATTATAGGTAAGTTTCGTATTCTTATTTAGCATTTCTTTACTAATTAATCACACAATTACTGCCATTTCCATTAAGTTAACATTATTTTTTTCAATTGCTACTATAGGAGTCATCCTATCACAACTACCATCCCACACTATAGATGAACTAGAGAAAACATTCCATCCCTAAGCTAGTTAGGTAGAGTCATCCAATGACTACTTTCATTCACTTGTATGCTACAACTGCCATTTATTGAAATGTAGTATCCAAGCATTGCTATACCAAAGAGGAATGTCTATCTGCAGTTATGTCAAAGCATTTATTTGCAATTCAACAAAATCACAAACATAAGGGAGTTTAATCAAGAATTTAAACATTAAGTCCATTATCCATAAATTTATGCTTCAGCATGCAAGGGTTATTTCATAAAAAAATTCTAATCCCCTTAAGCTTAGAAAGCATACAATTGTGTATGAAAGGATTAAAATGAATCAATCTCTAAAGTTGGTCCTATCAATACTAACAATCATGTACATTAAATTACAACCATTGTAAAAATTTATAATCATATGGAATCATTAACTTATTCCAAAAAATGACTCAACCTAACTAAATGCCATAACATAATTCTACAAATATTATCAGTTCAAATGCTTAAATATGGATAATACCTCCCCCAAACTTCAATGATGCATTATCCTAAATGCATGAAAACTAAGGGAATTAAACTAAACTATATGAATGCAAATGCAAATAGAGGTACCTCGTTGTAGTAGTGGTGTCATGTCCCTTGTATGCCTGATGCGTCTCTTCTTCGGGGTTGGTTCTTTAGGTATATTCTACTGGGTGGTCTTTTTTAATGTTGTGGCTTCAGATGCCATAGTAGATGGATCACGTGTACACCCTAGTGACCTCTTTACGTGATGTCTGGTCATTGGTGGGCGGGTTACGGCAGAACAGGTGAGGGGTTCTTTTTAGCTTCATTAGTGGATTCAGGCACTATGACCTAATCGATATGGTCTGTATCATCTTAATGGATGAGAATTTGTTGCTATGGAAAAAGATTTTCTTTATCTCATCATCGGATGAAAGGAGGGTGTCGATCGGTTCGATATCGAAGGGCTCTATGGGCTCTATTGCAATAAACTTGTCATCCTCATCTGGATGTTCCTCTCCAAATGGTGAGGTCTCCATCTGTCTAGGCCTTTGTAGTATTGTTCAGCAAATATTGTTGCAGTAGTTATGTCATTCATAATTTTATTAGGGAAAGGAGGGAAGTTACAAGTAGTCAGTGACAACATATACTTGATATGTGAGGATAGGACCTCGTCTCTTTACCTCTCATTGTCAAAGAAGGTGTGCATCTTTCCCTCTAGCTTAACCATTTACTCATCCATTTCTTGAGATGATGCCACTACGGACGACACTCTTTCTGCGATAATAGTTTTTACACCTCTTTCAAGGTTTTTTTCGTTTCATCTTTCAAATATATCCCCAAGTTACTACGTGTCTAATGATAAACTAAAAGAAAACTTAGTTAAATTCAAACTGAAAAAGAAATAAATGGTTAAGTTAAAATAGATTATTTATATAAAAATAACATAAATAAAATGTTGTAGCGAAAATTTTAAAGGGTAGATGGTGAAAACTCTGAAACGTTATAGAGGAGAAGTCCTGACTTGTCTCGGGTACACCTTAAGGGGTTGATCATTCACCTTAAAGATCGAGACAATGTCTAGGTTCTTAATGTCCTCGACTCTATACGGGTACACATGATGAACTTGGAAGGGTCCAGACCATAGAGACTTAAATTTTTCCTGAAAGAGCTTCAGTCTATAGTTGTATAGGATGACTTGTTGGCCTTCTTGAAGTTGTCATGGCATAAGATTTTTGTCATGCAAATGTTTGGTTTTTTTTTTTGTACAAGAACAAAAATTCCTCCATTTCATTTAGTTATATTAATCTTTTCTCGCCTGATAGATGGCCATCCATGTTGAGCTCCTTGATCACCCAATAGGCTTTATCCTCTTGCATGCCTTGCCATAGAAAAGCTTGAAATGTGACTTCCCTATAAAGGTTTTAAACGTTGTGTGATAGGCCCAGAGTGCCTCATCCAGCTTCAGGGAGCAATCTTTTCTCCTCGGGTTCACCACCTTCTCATGTATTTGCTTGATCTCTCTGTTGGATACTTTTATGCCATACCTCATACCTATGCAATGCTTTAGCAATTAAGTTGTTGTCAAAGTGGGTGCCTTCATATCTTATAATGGCTTTAAGTGCTCCAAATCATGTGAAGATTTTCTTGTGGAAGAACTTTAGCACTGTCTTATAGTCATTTCTTGGTGTTTCTATATCTTCTACCCACTTGGACACATATTCCAATGCTAGGTGTATGTAAAGCTCACGAAATGAGGATGATAGGGGTCCCATGAATTATAATCCCCACATGTCAAAGAGATTTATCTCCAAAATTTTTTACAATGACATTTCATGTCTCTTCAAAAAGTTTCCAGTTTATTGGCATTGATCACACCCTTGTAGAACTCGTACGCATCTTTAAAAAGCATTAGCCAATAAAACCCAGATTGTAGAACCTTTGTGGTAGTCCGAACACCTCTAAAATGGCCTCCACACGGGGTATTGTGGAAATGAAATAGAATCGCCTTTTGTTTCTCTTTAGGGACATACATTCGGATCACTTGGTCAGAAGATTGCTTGAATAAATAAGGTTCATCCTATCGTAGTAGCGCACATCATGTCTGAACTTCCATCTGCCCTGGCTATTCAAATCAGGAGGGAAAACATCACTAACATGAAAGTTAACTATGTCAACATACCACAGAACTGCTGCGGAAAATAAAATTTTGTCGTCAGGGAACCCATTCTTGATTTCTAGATTCTCATGGCATTCATTTATATTGTGTAGCCTAGATTACTGATCAACAACCTGATTTTCAGTTCCTCTGTTATCTTTAACCTTTAATTTAAACTCTTGCAATAGTAAAATCCATATACTAAGTCTATGTTTGGAATCTTTCTTGTTAAATAAGTATTTAATAGTTTAGTGATTGGTGTACGTAATGTCAATAGTGCCTATTAGATATGCCGTAAACTTACCAAATGAAAATATCATGGCAAGCAATTTTTTCTCAGTGGTTTCATAATTTTTTTGTTCTTCATTTAAGGTGCAACTAATATAATAAATGACATGAAAATTTTTACCTCGCCTTTGCCCTATCATTGCTCCCACTGCGTAGTGACTCGCATCGCACATCAGTTTAAATAGAGCAAAGGTGAAACAACTATAGGTGTTGTAATAAGTCTTTCCTTCACTCTTTGAATGCATTGTAGCAATCTTTATCAAACATAACTGAGTGATTTTTTTTATAGCCGGAGATATAAGGGCTTTGAGATTTTGGAGAAGTCCTTAATGAACCTCCTATAAAACCCTGCATGCCCCAAGAAGCTTCTTATACCTTTCACGGTGGTGGGTGGAGGAAATTTCTTGATCACCTCAATCTTGGCGTTGTCGACCTCTATTTCGTTGTGTGAAATCTTATACCTTAGCACAATTCCTTTAGTTACCATAAAGTGACACTTCCACCAGTTCATCACTTGTTGGCCTCTTCGTATCTCTTAAGTACATTTTTCCAAATTACCAAGGTTATTGTCAAAATCATCACCTGATTTGGAGAAGTGGTCCATAAAGATTTAAAATGTCTTACACCATATCTAAAATGATGGCTAAATACACCTTTGGAAAGTTGATGGACCATTAATAAGTCCAAATGGCATCCTTCTAAAGGCATAAGTTTCATATGGGTAATTGAAGGTTATCTTCACTTAGTCTTCTAGTGGTATGGAAATCTGATTATACCCTGAATATCCATCGATGAAGCAATAAAAAGACTTGCCCTCTAATATGTCTAGCATTTGATCGATGAATATGAAGGGAAATAGCACTTATTAGTCGCCTTATTGAGATTTTGGTAGTCCATACAAATTCTCCAACCTGTTATAGTCCTCGTATGTAAGAGTTTATTCTCCTCATTTCTCACCACGGTCACGCCTCCTTTCTTGAGCACACATTGCATCAACGTGACCCATGAACTGTTGGAGATATGGTATATTACTCCAACATCAATCCACTTTATGATTTCCTTCATCATCGCTTTCTTTATGATTTGGTTAAGTCTTCTTTAAGGTTCCAAATAATTATTGCGGTAATCATCGTGTTGGATCTTATGAGTGCATATGGTAAGCTTATTCCCTTAAAATCAACCATACTCCAACTAAGAGATTTCTTATGTTGTGGTAAGACATTTATCAAACTGTGTTATTACCCAAGGTTAAGACTATAAGATATTATAACAGGAAAAGTATCATCACTACCTTGATAACCGTATTTTAAATGTGATGGCAAAAGTTTCAGTTCAAAGGTAGTTGTATGTTGTAGTGAAGGTTTTAGGGAAACATATTCATCAAAGTTAATAGGTTCGACTTATAAACCTGGTCTAGCTAGTAGCAAGCTAGACTGATACACCTCTGATAAAAAATAATCAGGCTTCACAATGCCCTGAGCTTCATTAAGCCTTTCATTTTCTTCAAGCTGTAAAATGCTATTGCAGCAAAACTGTGTAGCCTCATCGTCTACCATCGAGACCATGTCCAAAGCACTTTGGCATTCTTCAGAATCATCTACATATTTAAATGTGTTAGAGTTGTTAATAGTCACACTCTGATAAGCTACTTGCATAGTAAAATTTCCTTTCTCGTAGTCAATGAGAATATGACCGGTAGCTAAAAAGGGACTCTCCAAAATGATGGGCGTATTGTCGTCTGCCTGGCAGCGGAGAATAAGAAAGTCAGCTAGGAACATAAACTTGTCATCTTTTACTATGACATCTTCAATTTTACCCTCGAGATGAACATGAGATCAGTCAGCTAGTTCTAGGATCACGGTGGTCTGTTGAGTATTACGCATTCCATGCTTCAAGAACACTGACTTAGGTATCAAATTCATACTTGACCGATGGTCACAGAAGGCTCTTCACACATAGATATCACCAATAGAACAAGGAATTACAAAGGTGCTATGATATTTTCGCTTCAGTGGAAGTTTACATAGTGCAAAACAATATTCTTTCGTTATGCAACTGTTTAAACCTCTTAACCTTTCTCCTTTTTGTCACAATATCATTGACAAACTTAGCATAGATAGGAATCTAATCAATAGCCTCCAATAGTGGGATATTGATATACAACTGATCAAGGATGTTAGCACACTTCTTGAACTGAATACCATCATTATACTTCTTCAGTCTCTGAGGGTAGGGTGGCGGGAGTCTGACTTCTTTCGCTGCATGTTGGGGAACAACTTTCACTGTAACATTTGTTTGTCCTCCATCAGCAAGCTTACTTGTGGAACCCTCATTAAGTTGAGGACAAACATGAGGACAACATGAGGCTGAAGTGCAAGAAGAATTACCTCCTCATCCTGAGCGGATACCACTTAAACTTAATGAAGGAGTGAAGTTTAAGTGGAAAAAGGTAGATGAGGGTTCCAAAAGTATCCCTCATCTTTATCCATCATCTACCTTTTTCCACTTAAACTTCACTCCTTCATTAAGTTGGTTACCACTCCTCATCCTGAGCGCACTGCATTACTCATTTCTATGAGATTTAGTATCCCTTGGGAAACTACCTTGTAGGTGAGCATATAATGTTGTGACAATTTACCCCACTTGGTTCCCCAATGTTGCTTGATTTTGTAACAATATTCCTTTGCTCTTAATAGTTGATGAGTGTTCGTGCAAAAAAGACTTTGTAGAAGCCATAAAATCATGAAGGGTGGCTTTAAGAGTGTTAGAGCATGATGAAGTTGTTGAACCGTTGTTGGTCTTTTACCATAGAATATGTTACTACTGAGAGCCTGAGGTTCAGTAATATTTTGTTACGATATATTCGAGCTATATTTATTGGTGTTGCTTGCCCTTTGATTACCCATGAGAAATTAGGATGATTACTACATCCTGGGTTATAGGTGTTATAATAGGGGTTGTTGTTGTCTCTATTGAATATTCCAACCTAATTAATGGACTCTTGATTTTCAAGGCATTCACTCTTTAGTGATTTCCATGATATAAGAAACTTGTTGAGTTCACCATCTTTACTTATTTCACCTCATGGAACGCTGCGAATCTTCAACATATTTGCTATAGTAGAAAGTTGGGTGGACACTGAATCCTTAGTATCTAACTTAAATGTCCTAGGTTTCTTCCTTCCAGTTCATAGCCTAAAGAGGAAAAATTGATAATTATTGTTGGTTATCCTATCAAGGATATCAAAAGTGTCTTCGAGTGGCTTGTCAAGAAAACTATCATTTCCTGAAGTATCTAACATAATGCGTCTAGATGTATTCACTCTATTATAGAACATCATGACTTGAGTCCAATCGTGAAATCTGTGGTTAGTGCATTTGTGAAGCAATCCTTTATATCAGTCCCAATGCTCATGTTCTCAGCTTGACAAAAATTTACTATGTTATTTCTTAATTGAGTGTTCATGTTGCAAAAAGCTTTTATAAATATCAGCCCAAGATTCCATCAAGCAGGGTGGAACTCTAATAAGCCAAGCTCTTGCTTGGGTATGCAATGAATAATGGAATAACTTTAGCTTTAGCACATTCTCAAGCACTCTTTGCTGCCTGAATGAGTTGCAAACTTCCAAGAAAGCATGGATGTGTTGCCTTGCATTTTCATTATGCATGTCACCAAATTGTCCTATCAAGTTCAACATATTGAACATGACTGATTTAAGATGGAAATTGGGCTACCAGAATCTCGAGAGCTACAATCCCAGGGTTGAGATCATCCAGAATAAGAGCTAAGTGACCTCTAATAGTTCTCAGTGTAGGTAATAATCCATCGATCTGATATACTACAACATTTTGATCTGCATGATCTTGAACTCACTGAACACCTTGAATTGGATTGTTCATGGCTCTATTAGCACCTTGAGCAAGTAAAATCTGACAAAAAAGTTTTTGAACTCCATTACTAGAGGATAAAATGGTTTCTCGAAATTTTTTCGGGTCATGCAACAGCAAAACTTGGAAAATAAATAAACAAGAATAACAAGTAAAACTAAAAACATAAACTAACAAAAACTATTGCTATAGCTAAACTTAAAATAACCAGTTGCCAATCCTCGGCAATGGCACTAAAAACTTGATTGCGTGTGATGTATTGTGCTATAGCATTTAATTCTATGCAAGTATATACAATCGAGACAAGTGATACAATAGTGAGTGAGTATCGTCTCCATAGGGATTAGATGTATTTTATAAGCATGTTGTAGCAAAAATGTGTCACTATCTAAACCTAAATATAAATATATAATGGTATGAACAAGTGAAAATAATGTCGCGGTAGATGGTATGTATAGGGTGTGTGGAAACATTGTGCAAAATAATGGAGTGAAGTCATACGAAAATGAATTAGTGACAGTTTGATTAAATTGTAAAAGTATGTTGAAGCAAGAGTTTAACAAAACTGTAACAATATACAAAAGCAAAAGTAAATTGAACATTGGAAAATGAGATTAGACTGACAACCTCACACAATAAAGCTTCTCTAGGGGTAATTAGCTAGATTTGCTATGGCATTTTATACTTTGTGCCTATAATGGTCTTTGCTCCTATGAGCAAGATGACCTAAAGAATTTGCTAAAAATTCTCCTAAACTATTTCTAGCAAGGAACCTAACAAACTAATGCTACAGTAATACCTATCAGCGTGAACGATAACACTAGCCTATTGACTAAGTCTTGTACCTTTTAGTAGCTTAAAACCATCTCCTTATCTCTAAGGCTGGTTCAAACCTCACCATCCCAGTTTGGCTCACTTTCTCAAAAAGATCTAGCCTAACTCTCTCGATACTAGGCATATATACTCAGGAAATGAAAATCTCTCAAAAGCACTTACAATGATAAGCGTATAAATTAAGAACAATGAGCAAAACAACATTTAAACATAAAAACATCTAACCATTCATTAACACAAAATATAATTAACCAAAACAAATACAATGCCAAATAATTTATTTCATGGCATCGTTAAGTTCATGCAAGATCATTTGAGTTAAGTAAATTCCAAATAATATATGATAATATAATCACAAGGAGAAGACACTCCCAATTAGTTGTTGTCGTGACACTTAGCTCCACCACCATTAACCACCTTAGCAAGCTAGCCTCTCTCAATGTAATACCCCAAAATTTTGTTTATTGACCAAAATGTAAATTTCAAAAGTTCAGTGGATAAAATATAATGTTTGGAAAATTTTATGGATCAATAAGGGAAATTTCAAAATGTTAGGGTCCAAAAGTTTAATTTTCAAAAGCTAGATGTTTTGACCCTATAAATGAATAGTTCACCCGCAAGAATGGCATTTCGGAGGGAAGTAGATTTTTGAATCGGAATTTATGTTAAAGTTGTAAAGTGTTAAAGTTCGGTAAATCAGATCGAATATAAATTTGAGAAAATTTGAAGGATATTAAATTATGCTTAAAAATATTATTTAAACATTTTAAAATTATGTAAAAGAATATAAATAATTAGATTTAAGAATTTATTTCCATGTTAAATCTGGGCAATTGAATGAAAAATGAAAATATTGATTTTTTTGGAAAAGTGCATGGGAAAAGTTGTAAAGGGCAAAATATTTTTTTAATATTTGACTTTGGAAGAAGATAATTATCACGATTCAAAGTATGGTTGTAATTATCAAGTTTCATTAAGGGTAAATTTGTTATTTCCCATTAAATGAATTCTAATTCATTTAAGCTTTAATAATTAACATGAAATTAACTAGAAATTTCATGTCATCTCTCCATCTTTTATTCTTAAAGATGTAAGCCTCCCCAAGGTAAGAGAAAACTTTTATTTTAAATTTTCAATCAATTTCCTTAGGTTTTGGATTAAAAAGTAAAATAGAAAATTCTTCTATTTGAAGAGATCTATCATTTGGTACCATTATTGCTTGCTAATCTTGCTTGAATGTTAAGTTCTAAAATTTTATAGTTTATGTACATGTTAGGGTTTCATGAATTGATATTGGAATTTAAGGTTATTGATGTCGTAGAACCATTTACAACCTTGTATGTTGAATAATATCACCTAGAAATGCTTAATGGGTATTCAGCTTAAACCCCAACTTCGAAAAATTATTAATTTGATAAAATTAAGTTAGGGGTTTGATTGTAGAAGCTTGGAAATGTTTATTGGAGGTTGAATTAATGCTTGAATCAATATAAATAAAGTAAAATCATGAAACCCTAGCCTTAAAGCATTCAACCTAAGCACTTTAAGGTGAGAAAAAATATGGGAAAATATTGTTAGGGTTGGAAATGTTGTAAAAAGTATTCTACATGCCTTAGAACATTATATAAACCCATTTGTAATTTTTTGAAAGTTAGGGGCCTATTCGACAATTATAGAAAATTATGGAATAAATGTGTAATGGCTCAATAGTTGATGTACTATGCTGGAAATTAATGTTAGAGTGTTGAATTTGATGTTAGAATGTGAAATTGGTCCTTTTTGGAAAGTGGGTAAAAGTTGAGGATTAATTCACAAATATTGAAAATCTGGGAACTTAAGTGAAAATGTTATGTTAAGTTTCGATAAAAAGGAACTTTAATGGCCAATTAGAAGTGTTAAGGTCAACATCTATATTATGACATGGAATTTGTATCGAATGAGCATCGGAGGATTTTTAAGAACTTATTTTCTATTGAGTGCCTATATTAGTAAAATTCTAACATGTAGTTAAATTGTATGTGTTGTAAATGGTGTTCATTTAGATTACGATTGAAATCAAGATAAAAAAATATTAAATCTAAAGAGAAGCTTAAGAATGAAATGTGAATTTCTAAGGAAGGTTACAAGATAAGGGAACTAGGTGAGTGTATATTTAATTTGTACTTAAGTTATCGAATAAACAATGGCTTATGATGAGTGAGTGATGGAGTTTTTATGGTAAGAAGTGACTCCTATTGTTATGTGACTTTGTGATTTATGCATACATGTGCATTTAGTGACCAAATAGAATTAGTGAATAAGCTGAAAATGCAAATTGGTGAAATCTACCTAGATTTGTGATCTAAACACTAAGCTTAGAAAATAATCATAAATTCTATCGACATGATTAGAGGATATTTTTATACCGTTGGATTCATATATCAGTCTAGTTTTGATTAAAGTAAAAAGCTACTAATTTTGAGGAGTATAAAAAATATATGAATTTTTAATTGATGATAGGTCAGAAAATATTCAAAATAAATTTTGTAAGTTAACTTTGACAATTCACTATAAATTGTACAAATTGAATTAGAATAAGTGTCTTATATGGTTAGATTTTTATTTGAGTATAGTCTCCATTAGTATAAACAGAATAATTTTTAAGTGTGTAGGTTAATACAATATAATATTTCTTTGAAGGCATAAGTACTTATGTCATGTATCATATTTTTACATGTTCTAAACATGTCAAAGGTTGAATATAAAATGCATTGATCATTGGTTATTATATATGGTGTTTATTATGAATACATATAATGTATTTTCGTAGATGTTATTTCGGGTATAAAATGCCCAAATGATAAATATTTTTGATATACATTGCCATGGAAGGAATAAAAATACACTATATGCCAAGTAAGTTATTGAGGGACAGGGTATAGTTGACATGCTATAGAGTCCAGCAAAAAGGTTTCATATTCGAATTAGCACTAGCGTGTATACCCACAACATTTAGTGCAGTTAATTTAGTACTAGAGTGAATACCCAAGACAATTAGTTCAAGTGGTGGGCACGACCTTATGTGCAAGCACTTTGGTGCGTATTTGACACGAGAACCCAAGGTCCTCAAGGTTTAAATTGGGCTATGGTTTATTGGTTAATAATTGATATACAAGTGAATAAGCTTATGAGCTTATGGAATAAATCACAAGTATATTGGTAAGAATTTAAAATGTGATTTATATATCATGTTAATATATGGGAACATGGTTAGAATACATGTAAAGTGATCATAATGCATTGAGTAATACAATTTATTTATGTTTATGTGATTCACTACCTTTAATATTTATATTGATTTCCTCACTAAGTGTATACGTAGCATGTTATGATTTTCACGTGTAAGTAAAAGATAGCGAGAGGAGTAAGGAGTTGAGCTTGGCATCAATCAATAAGCAATATTTACAGATAACAGTAATGACATCTTATTGTGTTCTAAATTTTCTATTTGGCATGTGTACGAGTAATAAATGTTTGCAAATTATTAATATAGTTAGTGTTAAATATAATTAATAATATGAATAAATATTGTAAAATTAAATTATGTTTTAAATAATAAACAATTAGATTTCAATCATACAATTTTGAGACAGTTTTATTTGTTATATGAAATAGAGCATAACTGTCTGTTACTACTTAAAACTGGATTTGAAATAGAAGTTAAAATATTATTTTTTTTATTTTTGGTGATTACTTATTTTATAGTAAATGATAAAATTTTGGAAACTTGTGAAAGAAAAAAAATACCCATTATGGGTTAAGAAATGTTTTGAATATTTCATGTGACACCTTTAACTCATAATAATAAAACTTTACGAGTTAAGGGTGTTACACTCAAGGTCCTAGCTACTACCCCTTTGAAGCTAAGTTATGGATGACACCACGAAAAAAGGGATGAAAAAGAATGAAAACGGAGGAATGTGCAGCCGACTTTCTCTCTTATGTCATCTAACAAAAGTTGCTTAGAATGTAGGGTACCTTTGCTATTTATAGAGGGGAGTTTTCTAGGTTTTAAGCCCTAAATTCCCTTTATACCATAGACAGTATCATCCTTACGTGAATGGGCGGTTAGTGTGGCAGGTGGTCCCAGATTTTATAGCAAGGGTAGTGTATCACATATGGCTGGATAGCTTGGCAAAGATATTTTTGCCATTTTACCTTTTTTGGTCCAGATTCTGATGTCCATCTTTCACTACAACAAGTCTTTCTCTAGAATGCTACAATAACTATCCATCACTTGTTGCAACACTTCTTTCTCTAGGATGGTACAACAACCACATATTCTCCTTAAGCTTTCCTCACCTGCACAACGCCAGAAGAGCAAAATCTTTCCCTTGGTAACATCAGTTTAAAACAAGTTTATGTTGCAGCAATATATTACCACCAAATGCAACTACATAGCCCTAAATGCAATCTTAATGCTATGACATGAGCTTTTAAACAAACTATAACCTAAGTAAAAATGTAAAAAATATAGCCTTTTATGGGGTTATTAGTACACATATAGATCGTGATCGAAAACAAGATTGAATTGAGCTAAAAACTAAGGAAAACACACAAAAGTGAGCTTTTATTGAAAGCAAGGCTTTCTAGTGAGTGCATTATTACATATTTTATATATGTATGATATGAGGAAGACATGCGATGAGTCAACCTCAATTAATTTGAGAAAAAGAGAATTTAAATTGTATTTTGATATATTTTCATACTATTTTTACAAAATGGTATTTATATTATTTTTGGTATGAATTACCCAATACAAATTTATATGGTATTTTACTAAATTATTTATCAATAATTTTGGGTATTAAATACCCAATACATTTTATATGATATTTTTTAAATGGTTATGAATGATTTTGGGTATGAACTACCCAATGCACTGATTTTTGATATTTTGAAATAACTATCGATATTGTTATATTTGAAAAGTGACTGAGATGTGATTCTGAATATAAAGCCCATTTTATGTGCATTGAGAGTTATTGGTATAATTGGAATGCAATGTGATTGAGTGATAATATATTATGTATCTGGTACATTCGCGTAGATTTGTCTGGCACTATATGTGTATTATGAAATTCATTATGTTTTGTCATCGTTAATTATCATATATGATTCTGATTTATTATTGTGATGATGTGTTCTACAACACCTATATTTCTGTCTGGCATCAAGAGTGTAATTTATTTTGGAAGTTGCGATTGCATATTGCGCACACTCGTCTGACTCACGTGCCATGCATTATCATTTTTTATAGATTGGGTTGTCATTTAAGTAAATGTGAAAAATGCAGGTTTATCTGATTCATTAAAAGCAAAGCTTTCATCGAATATTCATATTTGGCATAAAGTATCATATATATGAACTATTGACTTTAAGTTGTTTTTTCTCATATGTGGATTATAAACGGTTGATTTTCATATTTTCAGTTTAAAGGAAGGTTTGAAAATCATGTTCATGTATAATTATATGATAATTTATGTACTATGATTTATGTGATATTTTATATCTTGATATCTTATTTTGTATTTAATAATGTTTCACTAAGTGTATACTTAGTGTTGATGATTTCACGTATAACGTAAAGAAACGAGTGGAGTAAGAAGCTGAGCTTCACATCAATCATCGAAGGCAACTTAACGGTAATAATAATGACATCCTACTATTGATCTAATTTCTAATTGGCATGTATACATATAATAAGTGTCTATAATATCTTAATATAATTATATTTTGAAATGGGTTAGAAAAACTATGATATATTAACAATGCTTAAAAGATTTGTTATAGATTATATGTGTGAACTTAGTAAGTAACATATCTGTGTGTGTGTGGTTTTTGAATATATGTTATGATAAAATTGCATATGTGAATTTTATTAAGTAAAATATTCATATAAATTTATTTTTATATTTTTAAGTTTTAATAAGTTTATGTTTTATTAGCGTAAAGATTAATTTTTATTCGAGCAGCTTTTAGGCAGTTTCATTCTTAATATGAAATAATGATGAACTGCCAAGTTATTGTTTTAAATTAAACTTGATTTGTATATTAAATTATTATATTTTGATTTTACGTGATTAAGAAATCTTGGTGTAAAAATTTTAAATTGAATAAATATATTAAAAATTTACTATTTCAAATAATAATTGTTTTACAAGTTTTGTGCGACATCTCTGACTTGTATTCGAGCACGGGTATGAAAAAGGGATGTTACATTGTTACTAAAATGAAATTTATGTGATTGATGTAACTCCTTACTAATAAAAGTTGATATGTGTATATATCGATGTGTGAAATAGATGGTTTAAGATAAATGCTCTAATAGTATATTCGAGAATAAATGAGTAGTGAAAGTATTGAAATTTATCAAAATCCTCTTGTTCAGTCTAGTCAAGATGGTATGCCGACACATCATATAGTGCCAGTAAAATATTAAGGAAACTTTATTTGTGCATAAGTATTATTTCGGTTGAATAAAATGATATTTGGATATAATCAAATTTTAGTGACATGTACGATTAACCCTTTACGCTAGAGTGTGTGGGTGAGTCGAATATGACAAGATTGATTGTTAAAGATTCAAGGATTTGAGTTTCAGCAAACCTAATGGATTTTCCCTTTAAATAAATATATAATTATGGGTATGGGTTGGTTATTTTCCCTATCATGTCATAATAAACAACCGCTTAAAGCGGTTGATTCTAAAAAACTCAAAAGATTATGAGATTATGGTAGTTGAAAAAAGAGTAAATCCATTATTTCATGTAATTTTTGGTAGTAACACTCAAGAAATTATCCCTGCAAGGTTGTCAAGGTTTCTTAACCAATCTAGTGGATACTCAAACGCATAAGTTAAGTTGGAAGATATTCTAATTGTTTGATAATATCCATATGTAGTTCTCGATAAGTTATCAAAATTATATCCTAGTTGAGAGATGGATATTATCAATTAAAGATCAAGAAAGAAAATATTCATAAGACTACTTCCAGAACTCAATATAGACACTATGAGTTCGTAGTAATGACGTTTAGTTTGACTAAGGCTTTAGCTACAATTATGGATTTAATGAATCAAGTATTTCAACTATACTTGGATTAATTTGTGGAAGTGTTTCTTGAAGATATTTTGGGTTATTCTTAATTAAAGGAAGAGCATGATGCATATTTTTGCATAGTTCTTCAAGATTTATGAGAAAATAAATTATATACTAAACTGTCAAAATGAGAATTATAGTTGTCGAAAGTTGCAGTTCATGACTATTTTGTGTCAACGGGAAAGTCAATAATGGATCTCAAGAAAGTACAAGTTATGTTGAACAAAGAGTTCCAAAAAAAATGTTTCTAATGTTCATAACTTATTGGGGCTTATCGACTATTATCAAAGGTTCGTGAAGAACTTTTTAATGATTGCCTCCCTTCTCACCAAATCAATAAGGAATGATGTTCCTTTTATTTGGACTGAAAAATGCCATGAAAGTTTTGAAACGCAAAAGAAAATCTTGACAGAAGCTCTATTATTAGTGAAACCATAACCAGGAAGAGATTATGTGGTTTATAGTGATGCATCTCATAATTGTTTGGGATGCGTACTTACGCAAGAAAGAAAAGTGGTGGCCTATGCTTAAAACCAACTTAAGACACATGAGAGGAATTATCTCACTAATGCTCTAGAGTTAGCATATGTGGTATTTACTATGAAGGTATGGCGTCATTACCTGTATGGTGAGCAATGCTACATCTCCATAGATCACAAAGTCTAAAGTATTTGTTAATTCAAAAGGAGTTGAATCTAAGGCAAATAAGGTGAATTGAGCTTCTTAAAGATTATGACGTGATCAACGACTATCATTTGGGAAATAATAATGTAGTAGCTGATGTGTTAAGTCGAAAGACATTTTTTGCACTGAGAGATTTAGATGCTCGATTATCTTTGAAGGAAGATGGCTTACTAATTGATGAGCTAAAGTTAAAGCCTATTTATTGGATTGAATAAGGATCTTCAAAAAAAATGAAAAGTGCACGACAGGGACCGAACATGTGGAAAAAAGGTGAAACTAAAGGCTTTGAAGTTAAGTCCAATGGATGCTAGTACTATTGCGAAAGAATTTGTATTTCAATTATAAGGAATTGAAGAAATATATTCTCTGTAAGGCGCATTGAAATCCTTTGACTAAGTATACAGGTGGAAACAAAATGTATCATGACTTAAAGAGTCAATACTAATGATCAGACATAAAATGGGTTATAATTGAGTTTGACCCTAAATGCTTCAAATGTTAGCAAGTCAAACCAAAGCCTTAAGTTTCCTCTAGATTATTACAATCAATTCCCATTATTTAGAGAAAATGAAAAAGAGTTGCAATGAATTTTGTGAAATGATTTGCTTTGAGACCCAGCTAAAAGGATTCATTTGGACTAATTGTGAGCAAATTTATTTGGTTAACGCAATTCATCCCTGTTCAAGAAGATTATTCTATGGATAAGTATGCTAAATTCTACATTAAAGAAATTATTGGGCTACATGAAGTGCTTGTCTCGACAAAATTTGATATTGATCTAAAATTTTCTTTCAAAATTTTGGAAATCTTTGTATAAAGCCTTGGAAACTCGATTTAACTTTGGCATTTTTTTCATTCTTCGACAGATAAATAATCAGAGCAAGTTATTCATATTTTGGAGAAAATATGCTAAGAACATGTGTTTTAATTTAAAAGTTTGTAAAGTAGTACTTGCCCTTAGCAAAGTTTTCTTACAACAACAATTATCAAAGAATTATCAAAATGACACCTTATCAAGCTTTATATGGAAGAAAATGTTGAACGTCATTGAATTTGTAATACCCAAAATATCAGGTTAGGGACTATGTTGAAAAGATTTGAAAATTTAAGATTTATTTGAATAAGTGGTAAAAGATGAGGAAATTATTTAGACTAATTTGTAATAATAAATAAATTAGGGGCAATATGGTATTTTAAGAGGGAAATGAATTTTAATATATTCCCTATTAGGGATTTTAAAAAAGGGGAAAAGATTAAAGTAAGCCATTTTTCTACTATTATTCTTCTTCTTCTTCACGTGGGTAGTGCTCTCCTACATAGTATAAAGTAAACTTCAATTAGTTAGTTCTTCCTTTAAATTTTGGGTTGCTCTCGCAACATTAAGTGATATGTAAGCTTAAGGAAGGATTAAAGAAGATTAAAAACTAGGTGGGGATGTTTTATATAAGATTTAAGGAAATGGGTTTTTGAATGATATTTTGATATATGAGTTTTTATTGAGGTTTATTAGTAGAATTGACTTGTTAAAGGATTGAATAAGAGATTAGAAGCATAAGATATGATTAAAAACATGTTTAGAAAAATGATATGATTTTTAGTTAAAGAGTTCTATGAGGATTCTAAATGTTATAAGAGTTTAAATGAAAGAATGTTGGTGGGGTTAAGTAAAGAAATGTTTAATAGTATTATTGGAGGTCAAAGTAAGAGATTAGAGGGGAAATTTTAGTAAAAATCAGGCTGAAAAATGGTATCAATACTAACAAAGGGAAGTATCTAAACTACGGACCCAAAATGTCAAAATGGTATCGATACTGAAAGGGAGTACCATAGTATAGTAGTATCGATATTGAAAGAAATGTATCGATACCATATAACACAGAATATAGAAATGGTATCGATATTGAAAGGGGGTATCAGTACCTTAGTATAGAAGTATTGATACCAGGGTAGTAGTACTGATACTATTGATCTTAGAACTACAAGATAGGTTGAAATTGTTATAGAAATTGAAATAATGGTACTTTTGAAAATTAGTATAGTATAGTATAATGTTAAAGATTAATGGCCTAGCTGTGCATTTGGCAGAATTGTGTCAACTATGCCAGTTAGATGAAAGGTTAAATACCTTTGAGTAAAAGATTAATGGCCTAGTTATGCATTTGGAAGAAAGGTGTCAATTATGTCAGTTAGTTGAAAGGTTAAATAAATTTGAGTAAAAGAATAATGGCCTAGCTGTGCATTTGGCAGAAATGTGTCAATTATGCAAGTTAGATGGAAGGTTAAATACTTTTGTGTAAAATATTAATGGCCTAGCTAAGCTTTTGGCATGAATGTGTCAATTTTGTCAGTTAGATGAAAGGTTAAGTACTCTTGAGTAAAAGATTAATGGCCTAGCTGTTCATTTGGCAGAAAGGTGTCAATTATGCCAGTTAGATGAAAGGTTAAATACCTTAGAGTAAAAGATTAATGGCCTAGTTGTGCATTTGGAAGAAAGGTGTCAATTATGCTAGTTAGATGAAAGGTTAAATACCTTTGAGTAAAAGATTAATGGCCTAACTATGCATTTGGTAGAAAAGTGTCAATCATGCAAGTTAGATGAAAGGCTAAATGCCTTTGGGTAAAATACTAAAGGATTTATAATGCTTTTTTTATATAAACGGTGCATAAAAGGTATGAAAGGATGTCATATATATAAAATGTACAATAATGCATAATTGGTATGAATGAATGTCATAAAAGAAAACATATTCAGTATATAATGGGCATGAAAGGATGCTCCAAATGAAAATACAAAATGATGTATTAACTGTATTTAAGGTACGACCCAGGATGATTATAAAAGATACATAATCAATAGGCACTTTGGTGCAATACATGTATAGTATTTACTTATTTAATGTACACAGAGCAATAAAGAATAATGTGGAAAATATACAAAAGGATAGGTATGTTGGGCCTACTAAGAATAATTTCGATAATTATGTGAAAAAATTATGGTTTAACTGAAAAAGGCTTATATGGTCTTTATGGATTATGAAATTTAATTCATCATTCAATAGTGATAAAATACTTATGTATAAACTATGATATCTTTACAATATTATGTCTAACTAAGTAAATACTTAACGTGTGTTGATTTCACGCGTAGGGAACAATCAAGGTTTAGTCGAATAAGGAGTACAACAGTAACAACATTCATCAATTAAAGGTTGACTTATCAGTAACATTGGGACAATGTTATTCATTTTGAAAACTGTGTTGGCATGTAATGGAAGTAAAGTAAATTTTTTGCAATGTATTTAAAGTGATAGTTTTAGTATTTTGCTTTTATAAATATCATACTTTGTGGTGGTTAAAATTAAAACAAAATTTTACGGGTTTTCAAATCACACAATGTTTTAAAAAGTGATGTGACATTCATATCTCATGTACGGAAAGGTATACGTGAGATGAGTGTTACATTTATTGGTATTAGAGCTATAGGTTTAGCTAATTCTCGGACAAAACTAAGTTTAATTGAAATGAGAAAAAGGGATTACATGCCATTAAGATTTTCAAGGTTACTGATATGGCGTCATTAGAGTGTAATTGATGACACTACTTACTAACTGTAATGTTATTACTATGCATGTTCTAATAGATGTTAGAATCCTCGAACTCACATAGAGTGGGGGAACAAGAGATGAGAAAAGGGACTGGTAGCGAAAGTTACGAGGCTAATAGTGAGCAGCTGGTCCCAGCTGAAAATGCTAGTGCGCCTGTACATCAAAAGATGCCGATACCAGAGTTTGGAGCTTTTATACAAGCTCTTGACGCTATATTGATCCCGTTTTCAACCTCCATATGCTCCTCCAACACCGATAATGTTGATCTTAAAAGAGCTGAAGAGCTGGAGCTATAGAGTTCAGGGGAAAAGAGGGTGAACGTCCTATGGAGGTCAACTTGTGGTTAAATGATGTTATAATAATACTAGAAAGTCTTCACTGTTTGGATCTGGAAAATTTGGATGGAGCTGTATCTTTACTTAGAGGATCAGTTCGAGTTTGGCGGTCAAATACTATGTTATATGCGTCACCGGAGCAAGTGACCTGGCAATTCTTCCTGGAAGAATTCAAGAACATGTAAGTGGGTGAACAGTTCAAATGAGCAATGCTGTTAAAGTTCCTAAATTTGAAACAATGTGATCGAGCAGTACATAAGTACGAGGCTGAGTATAATAAGTTGAGTTGTTTTGCTACGGAGGTGGTCCCAAATGACAAGGCTCGAAGTGATTGGATTATAGAGGGGTTAAGGTAAAAATTGAAATAAATGATGTTGGCTTTGAGTTTACCTAACTTGCAAGAAGTTATTAACCGATTCAAAGCTATCGAGAGAGCTCGAGCAGAGACAATAGTAGTGGAACAGAGTTTGCAGATAAGGAAAAGGGTTGGAAAGCCTTCAACTTCCAATTACGTTAAGAGAGGCAAGGGCTCAAGTTCTAGATATATGGATAGAGAGGGTTCTACTGCAGCTTTGCAGAAAATAAGACAGTCCCAGTCGATTGCTGCTAGCTTGGGTAGAGCAGTAAGAGAAAGAAATGTATGTCATACATGTGGTAAAGTGCACCGGGGAGTATGCAGACTTATTAATGGAGCTTACTTCCGATGTGGCAAGACTGAGCACTTTGCCCAAAATTGTCCAAAGAAATTTGGGGACCATTCAACGCAAACTGAAAGATCTGAGACAATCTCTAATAGAAGCAGAGGAAATGAAAGATCAAGGGAACAAGCTGAATCCATGCAGCTATAACAGACTCGAGGAGTCGACATAATATATAACATTAATACCTTTTATCTTTTTATCTTTTTATGAGCATATAATTGTATTAGTTGACCCTGGTTCTACACACTCATACATTAGTACAAAGTTGGTTAAAGCTAGAGGAATCACTTTAGAACTAATCTTTAGTGAAATGATAATGGTAAACCCTAGTGGGTCATGATACAAGTGTGAGTAGACAGTTAGTAAGCATTTAATAAAGATTTTAGGGGTTATTTTCTGGTGAATCTAATGGAATTACCAATTGATGAGTTAAAATCATATTGGGGATAGATTGTTTGTCTCCAGAGACGATTAGTTCAGAAAGATGCAGAGGGTGTGGAAATTATATTTTTTTGAGAGAAAGAAAAATCATTGTTCAAGGAAACATCGATAATTATTATGAAGAAAATGATGTCACAAAGATATATATAGCTTTTATAGCTAATGTGATAGATACTCAAATAATGGATTGAAAGGTCTCAATTATGCCAGCTAGATGAATGGTTAAATACCTTTGAGAAAAAGAATAATTGCCTAGTTGTGCATTTGGTAGAAAAGGTGTCAATTATGCCAGTTAGATAAAAGGTTAAACACCTTTGAGTAAAAGATTAATGGCCTAGCTGTGCATTTGGAAGAAAGGTGTCAATTATGCCAATTAGATCAAAGGTTAAATACCTTTGAGTAAAAGATTAATGGCCTAGCTGTGCATTTGGTAGAAAGGTTCAATTATGCCAGTTAGATGAAAGGTTAAATACCTTTGAGTAAAGATAAATGGCCTAGCTGTGCATTTGGCAAAATGATCTCAATTATGCCAGTTAGATGAAAGGTTAAATACCTTTAAGTAAAAGATTAATGACCTAGATGTGCATTTGGCAGAAATGTGTCAATTATGCCAGTTAGATAAAAGGTTAAATACCTTTGAGTAAAAGATTAAAGCACTAGTTGTGCATTTGGAAGAAATGTGTTAATTATCCTAGTTAGATGAAATGTTAAATACCTTTGAGTAAAAGATTAATGGCCTACCTGCGCATTTGGCAGAAATGTGTCAATTATGTCATTTAGATGAAAGGTTAAATACCTTTGAGTAAAAGATTAATGGCATAGCTGTGCATTTGGTAGAAATGTGTCAAATATGCCAGTTAGATGAAAGGTTAAATATCTTTGAGTAAAAGATTAATGGCCTAGTTGTGCATTTGGCATATAGCTATTAATTATGCCAGTTAGATAAAAGGTTAGATACCTTTGAGTAAAAGATTAAAGGACTAGCTGTGCATTTGGAAGAAATGTGTTAATTATGCTAGTTAGATGAAAGGTTAAATACCTTTGAGTAAAACATTAATGGCCTAGATGTGTATTTGGTAGAAAGGTGTCAATTATGTCAGTTAGATCAAATGTTAAATACCTTTGAGTAAAAGATTATTGGCCTAGTTGTGCATTTGGTAGAAAGGTGTCAATTATGCCAATTAGATGAAAGGTTAAATACCTTTGAGTAAAATATTAATGGCCTAGCTGTGTATTTGGCATAAAAGTGTCAATCATGAAAGTTAGATAAAAGGTTAAATGCCTTTGGGTAAAAGACTAATGGCCTAGTTATGCATTTGGCAGAAATGTGTCAATTATGCCAGTTAGATAAAAGGTTAAATACCTTTGAGTAAAAGATTAATGGCCTAACTGTGCATTTGGCAGAAAGGTGTCAATTATGCCAGTTAAAGAAAATGTTAAATACCTTTGAGTAAAAGATTAATTGCCTAGTTGTGCATGTAGCAGAAAGGTGTCAATTATGCCAGTTAGATGAAAGGTTAAATACCTTTGAGTAAAAGATTAATGGCCTAGCTGTGTATTTGGCATAAAATTGTGAATAATGCAACTTAGATGAAAGGCTAAGTGCCTTTGGGTAAAAGACTAAAGGATTTATAATGCATTTTTATATAAACGGTGCATAAAAGGTATAGAATGATGTCATTTATATAAAATGTACAATAATGCATAATTAGTATAAATGGATGTCATAAAGGAAAACGTATTCAGTACATAATGGGCATGAAAAGATGCCCCAAATGAAAATACAAAACGGTGTATTAACTGTATTTAAGGTGCGGCCCAGGATGATTATAAAAGATGCATAATCAATTGGCACTTTGGTGCAATACATGTATAGAATTTACTCATTTGATGTACACAGGGAAATAAATAATAATGGGGAAAATATACAAAAGGATAAGTATGTTGGGCCTACTAAGAATAATTTCAATAATTGTGTTCAAGAATTATGGTTTAACTAAAAAAGGCTTATATGGTCCTTATGGATTATGAAATTTAATTCGTCATTCAATAGTCATAAAATAATTATGTATAAATTGTGATATCTTTACAATATTATGTCTAACTAAGTAAATACTTAACGTGTGTTGATTTCACGTGTAGGGAACAATCAAGGTTTAGTCGAATAAGGAGTACAACAGTAACAACATTCATCAATTAAAGGTTGACTCGCCAGTAACATTGGGATAATTTTATTTATTTTGAAAACTTAGTTGGCATGTAATGGAACTAAAGTAAATATTTTGCAATGTATTTAAAGTGATCATTTTAGTATTTTGCTTTTATTAATATCATACTTTGTGGTGGTTAAAATTAAAACAAAACTTTATGGGTTTTCAAATCACAAAATGTTTTAAAAAGTGATGTGGCATTCGTATCTCGTGTACGAAAAGGTATACTGGAGATGAGTGTTACATTTACAGTATGAGCTCAAGGATCAAGACATAGTTACCACTGACCTGATTAATTAGGTGGAAGAAAAAGTGAAATTCTACAAGATAATCTTAAGATTGTAGCCAATCGACAGAAACCTTATTCAGATTTAAAAAAGGAAATAGAATATTGAGTGGTTGATAAAGTATTTCTCAAATTATCATCATGGAAAAAGGTCCCACGATTTGGACGAAAAATAAAATTTAGTCTTAGATTCATTTGAGCATATGAGAAAAAGAAAAGAGTTGATTCGGTGACTTAACAACTACACAATGTATTTCAAGTGTCAATGCTCAAGAAGTATCGACCAGATCCTTTACATGTAATCATATCAGAAGAAAATTAAAATTCAATCAGATCTTGTAACACCAATTTCTCTTATTCGTATCCAAATACGAGTTAGAGATGTCACACAACAATTATAAAACATTTTAGATATGAAATCAGTAAAATTTGGTTTCTTTAAAATTTCTTCAATTTAAACCTTTACACCAATATTTTTCAATCACGTGAAATCAAAATATAAATAATGTAATATGCAAATCAAGTTCAATTTTAGACAGCAACTTGACAATTCAACACTGCTTCATATTAAGAATGAGACTGCCTAAAAATTACCTAATTTAAAATTCATTCTTATATTCCTAAAAATATAACTTTACTATTAAAATATATAATTTTAATTATATATGTTTCTCACAAAAATCCAATTATTGTAACCCCCTAGACCCGGCCTATGCGTTTCGACTAAGTCTAGTGGATCACATACATGATTCTTAAAGATATTTTCTGAAAACCATTATTCAATCAATGTAAAATCACATTATAAATGACATGAAATTATAATAAATTATACTATCAAAATCCCAGCTCATAAATATGATACCAATAAGTAATAAATTAATTTAAAACATGTCTTAAAAATCAAAATCACAATAAACTGAATATTCATAGCAAAAGTGTAATCATTATAAAATCCAATACTTTAAAATAAGGTCCATGTCACCAAAATAAAGTCAACTTGCAAGTTAAAACATTACAATCAGATATACTTCAAGAGATATGTTGATCCTCCAAGTGCTCGAACCGAGGTATCTAACTAACAGTATCTGAAAGGGGGAAAACATTTTCAAAAGGTGAGCTAAGCTCAGTGTGTCCCAATATTACCTAAAAATCACAATAGGTACATTTAACAAATCATAGTCCAGCAAATCTCACAAATTCATAAAAGAGTTTAACTTTTGAAAGTCATAGTTTAAACCCTTTTCTTGTAGACCATCAGTAGTTTCCAAAACTATTTTCCATATAGCTTACTTTAAGCACACAACAAAAACAAAGCCAACCTAAGGATAAGCTTTAGAGCTTGTATCCTTAGGCCCACAAGTCCAAGTCCATATAGCTTACCCTAATCACACAACAAGGGAAACCAACCTAATGCATCTTGGGGCCCTCAAGAGTCACATTAGGCCCGTTTATTAGCTTGATCAGAGCTATACTATCGTAATTCAATTCAATCCAAAATCAATAATCATAAACTAGTCATCATAGTCTATAAATCATCACCAGTAAATCGGTGTATCAATAAACAGTAAAACATAGATTTCAATGTACCATATTTCAAAACATATAAAACAATTATGTAGTAAACAGGGAACACACCTCGATAATAGGTTAAGATAGTAGATCTACTGATTGCTGGTTTCACTACGCTCTGCTACAGTTTTCGAACCTATTTTATAATAACACTATATTACTTATGGGTAACATAAATAGATCTCTAAAATCATAAAATTACGGGTCTTACGGGTGAATACTTGCACACGTGGTTTAACTGATCTAGAAGAGTTGGGTCGAGCTGTCGAATGATCCGGAGAGTCTCTTGTACCTTCAAACAATAATAATCTATCAGTCCCAAATCTTACTTAATTGTTCAAAGCTAGACTTCTTAAGTATATAAGCATTTTTTGGGTTTGACTATCAATTTGGGGTATTTCGAGTCTGAATTTGGCCAAACGGATTGCGGAATCGGAATCAGGACGTCGAAAAACATAAAGTATGACTTTTCGAAAATTCAAATTCTTGGTCAAAATCAAAGTCAACCACTTTGACCGTCAATTTGGAGGCCTTCTAGTTCGAATTTGGCAAAACAGACAACGAAAACGGATTCGGCACGTCGAAAACTATCAGGATAGGTACACTCGGAAAAGATTAACGGTCGTTTAATGGTCGGTCAAAGCCAATTAAGATTCTGGTCAAAGGAAGTCAACGGTCAAAGGTCGGGTCAACAGTCGGGTCGGTTCGGGTCGGGTCAGACCGGTTCAGACCGATCAAACCGGTTTGAACCGGTCGAAACCAGTCAAACCGGTTTCTAGTAGCTCACTCTCCCTACGGCGGCGCGTGCGGCGCGTGGGGCCTCCTCCAGGACTCTAAAAATTACGAAAAAATTTCTAAAAATTATTTTGAGCGATTTCGAGATACTTACAACGATCGGTTCAAATTTTTGAACGGCGGAGAGCTCGATTTCAACTCGGTTGAATCTTTGACTGCTCCACCTCCTCACGCGCCGCCGTCGACGACGAACAAGGTTGATACCGGCAGACTCGAAACGACGCAAGGAACACGATGGTGCAGGAGGTGTCGTAAACTGAACAACGATCGGCTGTGAATTTGATATTTTCCCGACGATAGAGCTAAAAAAAACGTCGATGCTTTGACTTGAAATTCCTGACGTTTGACAGCGTTTCGCTTCAATTATTTTAAGGGGATTGTTCCTGACTCGATAACGAACACGATGGTGTTTTTAAAACGATGATCGAAATTCGGATGGCGTCGGGATCGAGGTTGGAAACGGCGTAGGGGGAAGGGAATCTGGGAGCATTTTGGGGTGTGGTTTTCTGTTTTGAAACAGAAAACCACGTATAAACATATAACATACCTAATTTTCTTAGGTAAATTGAGGGCTTGGTCCCTGAATTTTCTTTAACTCTAAAACAAGCTCCAAATTTTAAAATCTTTCAATTTAATCCCCACAATTTATCAATTTTCACAATTAAAGCCTCCAATTTCAATTTAATATTGTTTTGAAAATATTCGGGTTGTTACAATTCTCCCTCTCTACATGAAATTTCGTCCTCGAAATTTACCTTATGAGAATAGTTGAGGAAACTGAGCCTCCAATGACTCCAATGTCTCCCAAGTAGCTTCTGAGGGCCCTCGATTACTCCATTGAACTTTGACCATTGGAATACGCCTATTCCGAAGAACTCGCTCATCTTTTTCTAAGATCTGGATGGGCTCCTCCTTATATGAAAAATCAGGTCTCAGCTCTACCTCATCAACTTCAATGATGTGATATGGATCTGGACGGTATCGCCTTAACATAGACACATGAAAAACATCATGAATACGACTAAGATGGGAAGGTAACTCAAGCTGATAAGCAACAGGTCCAACTTTCTTCAGAATACGATACGGCCCAATAAATCGCGGACTCAATTTACCCTTACGTACAAATCTCAATACTTTCTTTCATGGAGATACCTTGAGAAAAATCTGATCTTCAACGTCAAACTGTATATCCTTCCTCCTTTGATCTGCATAAGATTTCTGCCTATCAAATGCCTCTTTCAGACGGTCACGGATCAATCTGACTGTGTCTTCCGTCTCCCGCACTAACTCATGTCCCAAAGTCTTCCTATCACGTAACTCAGTCCAACAAATCGGGGTACGACACCTACGCCCATAGAGTGCTTCATAGGGTGACATACGAATGCTGGTCTGGTAACTGTTATTATAAGCGAATTCAGCCAAAGACAAAAAGTTCTCCCAGCTACCAAGAAAATCAATTACACAACCCCGTAACATATCCTCCAGAATCTGAATCATTCTCTCAGATTGACCATCAGTTTGTGAGTGGAAGGAGGTACTATAATCCAATCTCGTACCCATAGCCGTATGTAACGCCTTCCAAAATCTCGAAGTAAATCTCGGATCTCGATCTGAAATGATAGATAACGGAACACCATGCAATCTGACAATCTCTAAAATATACAACCTCGCCAACTTGTCCAACGTATAATTTATCCGTACAGGAATGAAGTGAGCTGACTTTGTAAGTCTGTCAACAATCACCCAAATTGAGTCTTTTTCGAAGGAGTCATAGGTAAACCAGTAACAAAATCCATAGTAATACGCTCCCATTTCCATTCAGGAATCTTAATAGGTTGTAACAAACCTGATGGATGTTGATGTTCTGCCTTAACTTGCTGACAAGTCAAACACCTCGCCACAAAATTTGAGATGTCCTTCTTCATGCCGACCCAATGATACCTCTCTCTCAAATTCCGATACATCTTATCTCCACCGGGGTGCATAGCATATGGACTACTATGAGCCTCAGTAAGGATAGACTGCCTCAACTCAGCATCATCAGGCACACAATACCGACCTTTGAAGCATAAAACTTCATCCTGATCAAAGGTGTAATCTGAGCTTGTCCCTTGCTCTACTTTCTCAAAGATGGAAAGCAAGGAGCTACCAAGGGGCTGTTTAGCTTTGATCTCATCAACCAAGATCGGCTTAACTTGTAATTCTACTAACAGAGTGCCATCGTCATATAAATTCATCCTGGCCATTAAAGATCTCAACTCTGTTACCGCCTTTCGACTCAAAGCATCCGCTACAATGTTAGCTTTACCAGGGTGATAATCAATCACGCAATCATAATCCTTTAGAAGCTCTAGCCAGCGTCGTTGTCTCAAATTAAGCTCCTTCTGGGTCAGAAGATACTTTAAGCTCTTATGATCCGTGAAAATGTAACACTTCTCTCCATAAAGATAGTGTCTCCAAATCTTCAAGGCAAAAATCACTGCTGCTAACTCCAAATCATGAGTAGGATAATTACACTCATGCGGTCGTAGTTGACGGGATGCATAAGCCACCACCTTACCTTCCTGCATTAGAACACAGCCGAGTCCTGAATGTGACGCATCACTATACACTGTAAAATCCTTCCCGGACTCTGATTGAATCAGTACTGGTGTTTGAGTCAAAACCACCTTTAATTTCTCAAAGCTCTCCTGTTGTGCCTCACCCCAGTCAAACGTCACATTCTTCTTTAATAACTTTGTCAAAGGAGAAGCAATGATCGAGAAGCCCTCAATAAAACGTCGATAATAACCAGTCAAGCCCAAGAAACTGCGAATCTCAGAGATATTCTTGGGTCGTTTCCAATTCACAATAGCCTCGATCTTGCTTAGATCGACATGAATACCTCGTACAGAAATAATATGCCCCAGAAACGACACTTCTTGAAGCCAAAACTCACACTTGCTTAGTTTGGCATATAGACGATGCTCTCTCAAAGTCCGCAGAACGATCTTCAAATGCTCATCATGCTCTGCCTTAGTACGAGAATAGATCAGAATATCATCAATGAAGACCACCACAAATTGATCCAAATATGGTCGGAACACTTGATTCATCAAATCCATTAAAGCTGCTGGAGCGTTCGTCAATCCAAAAGGCATTACTAAGAATTCATAATGACCATATCTAGTGCGAATGGTTGTCTTTGCAATATCAGATCCTTTAACTTTCAATTGATAATACCCCGAACGAAGATCAATCTAAGAGAACACAGTAGCTCCTCACAATTGATCAAATAAGTCATCGATCCTGGGTAATGGATATTTATTCTTGACCGTCATCTTGTTCAACTTCTGATAGTCAATACATAATCTTAGCGACCCATCCTTCTTTTTCACGAACAGAACTAGAGCTCCCCAGGGTGAAGTACTATACCGAATAAATCCTTGATCGAATAATTCTTGCAATTGGACCTTCAACTCCTTAAGTTCCTTTGGAGCCATGCGATAAGGTGCCATAGAAATAGGTGCAGATCCTGGATAAGTCTCAATCTCAAACTCTACCTCTCTATCAGGAGGTAAACCAGGCAACTCCTCCGAAAAAACATCAGGAAACTCGCTAACTGTACGAATCTCCTCGATCGTGGATAATGAACCTTTAGTGTTCAAAATACAGGCAATGAAAGTCTTATATCCTTTTCGGATCATACAATCAATTTTCATCGCTGAAACTATATTGGAGAAATAGCCGCGACGTTCACCAATTAACACAACAGTCCGGCCATCAGAAGTTTTCAAAGTAGCTCTCTTGTACTCGCAATCCAGATTTACCTTGTGTTTATTCAACCAATCCATCCCAAGAATTAGATCGAACTCCTCTAGAGGAAGCTCCATAAGATCAGCAAGAAAAATTTCTCCCTGAACCTCCAGAGGACAACTCCAAAATACTTTATTCACTAATACTGCCTGTCTTACTGGACTCATAACCGTAACATTATTATCAGTGTTCTCGATCAGAATCTGAAGGTTTCGAGATACTGAGCTCGATACATAGGAGTGGGTGGAGCCATTGTCCAGTAATGCAAAGTATGGGATAGAATAAATAGTAAATGTACCTGCAATAACCTCAGGCTCATCCCTGTCATCCCGACGTCTAGTGGCATAAACCAAGGCTGGCTGTCTAGCCTCAGACACTGTTGGCCCTCTATTTTGCTGAGGTCGGACTCTACTGTCTGTCCTAGACGCTGATCCTCGAGTCTTTTCTTGACTATTATCTCTAATTGGGGTCTGTACTGTAGTCTGAGAACGTATAGGAGTCTGAGTAGCGGTCTGCTCAAACGAAGCTAACTGAGGACAATCCCTCTGAAAATGATTACTGGATCCACACTGATAGCAAAGACCCATCTTCTTACGACACTCTCCTGTGTGTCGTTTACCACAATACTCACAAAGGGGCCCATGATAATTCGACGAGGAACCGCCTCGACTGACAACTAAAGGTGAGGATGCTACAGGCCTGAAACGTGTATTGCTTCTCTGAGGGGCTGATGTACGAGTCCTCTTCCCGGACTGTGCTGATGACTCAATAGGGCCTGAAAATTTCTTAGATCGTTCATGATCAACACGCTCTCTACCAGAAGCTAAAACCTCCACTTCTTCAACATCTTTGGCTCTGCCCACCAGTACATCAAATATCTCATCCTGATGGGTTACAACTTGCCTACGCAGCTCGTATCTGAGTCCAAGGGCAAATTTACGACATCGATCTCTCTCAGTAGGTACCATACTGAATCCATACTTCAGCAACTTCAAGAACTCGATCTCATACTCAGAAACGGTCATGTCTCTCTGAACTAGGTCTTGAAACTGCTGTCGTCTCTGAGCTAAGTAACGCTCTCCCAGAAAACGGCTCTGAAAGCGATCCTTAAAGAAATTCCAGGTCAAACGATCAGTAGGAACACTACTGGTAACTGACTCCCACCAAGTGTAGGCATTGACATCTAACATCGCTACTGCCCCCAAATATCTCTTAGTTGAGTCCAAACCCAACTGATCCATGCGTCTTTCTGTATCCTGTAGCCAATCGTCAGCTTCAGTAGGAGCTCCACCAATCTGTCCCCCAAAAGTTCTAACCCCATTGGCAATCAAAGTCTGTGAAATAGGAACCTCGGATACAACACCAGTAGCTCTGACTGCTTCCTGTATTAACTGTAGAAACTGTCTACCAAAATTCTCATCCAATGCAACTCCGATAGACTCGGGCTCAATATTCGTTGCTCCTATGTTTGGTGTAGTCATGCCAATACCAGTGGCAGGAGGCAGATTCATTGGGGTCGTAGGAGCATAATCACCTATCGGAGGTGGGGGATCTACCCGTATCTCTTCGATCGGATCTGTAAATATAGCCACTCGACCTCGTCCATGGCTAGTTCGACGACCACGTCTAGCACTCATTTTGATGGATTTCAAGTTTACTACTGAAGATAAAACTTAGGGTTAGATAAGCACTTGGAGTCTCGAACACCGTTAAAATCTTAATAACTTTGTGACATGGCCTTTGTAACTTGTTTTGTAAAATATTTCAAAATCATATTTTCGATGTGGACTCATACACAGTCCGAGGGTTAAAAACCAAAGGCTCTGATACCAATAAATGTAACCCCCTAGACCCGAGCTATGCGTTTCGACTAAGTCTAGTGGATCACATACATGATTCTTAAAGACATTTTCTGAAAACCATTATTCAATCAATGTAAAATCACATTATAAATGACATGAAATTATAATAAATTATACTATCAAAATCCCAGCTCATAAATATGATACCAATAAGTAATAAATTAATTTAAAACATGTCTTAAAAATCAAAATCATGATAAAACGAATATTAATAGCAAAAGTGTAATCATTATAAAATCTAATACTTTAAAATAAGGTCCATGTCACCAAAATAAAGTCAACTTGCAAGATAAAACATTACAATCAGATATACTTCAAGAGATATGTTGATCCTCCAAGTGCTCGAACCGAGGTATCTAACCAACAGTATCTGAAAGGGGGAAAACATTTTCAAAAGGTGAGCTAAGCTCAGTGTGTCCCAATATTACCTTAAAATCACAATAGTTACATTTAACAAATCATAGTCCAGCAAATCTCATAAATTCATAAAAGAGTTTAACTTTTGAAAATCATAGTTTAAACCATTTTCTTGTACACCATCAGTAGTTTCCAAAACTATTTTCCATATAGCTTACTTTAAGCACACAGCAAAAAGAAAGCCGACCTAAGGATAAGCTTTAGAGCTTGTATCCTTAGGCCCACAAGTCCAAGTCCATATAGCTTACCCTAAGCACACAGCAAGGGAAACCAACCTAATGCATCTTGGGGCCCTCAAGAGTCACATTAGGCCCGTTTATTAGCTTGATCAGAGCTATACTATCGTAATTCAATTCAATCCAAAATCAATAATCATAAACCAATCATCATAGTCCATAAATCATCACCAGTAAATCGGTGTATCAATAAACAATAAACCATAGATTTCAATGTACCATATTTCAAAACATATAAAATAATTATGTAGTAAACAGGGAACACACCTCGATAATAGGTTCAGATAGTAGATCTACTGATTGCTGGTTTCACCACACTCTGCTACAGTTTTCGAACCTATTTTATAATAACACTATATTACTTATGGGTAACATAAATAGATCTCTAAAATCATAAAATTACGGGTCTTACGGGTGACTACTGGCACACGTGGTTTAACTGATCTAGAAGAGTTGGGTCGAGCTATCGAACGTTCCGGAGAGTCTCTTGTACCTTCAAACAATAATAATCTATCAGTCCCAAATCTTACTTAATTGTTCAAAGCTAGACTTCTTAAGTATATAAGCATTTTTCGAGTTTGACTATCAATTTGGCGTATTTCGAGTCTGAATTTGACCAAACGGATTGCAGAATCGAAATCAGGACGTCGAAAAACATAAAGTATGACTTTTCGAAAATTCAAATTCTTGGTCAAAATCAAAGTCAACCACTTTGACCATCGATTTAGAGGCCTTCGGGTTCGAATTTGAAAAAACGGACAACGGAAACGGATTCGGCACGTCGAAAACTATCAGGATAGGTATACTCGGAAAAGATTATCGGTCGTTTAATGGTCGGTCAAAGCCAATTAAGATTCTGGTCAAAGGAAGTCAACGGTCAACGGTCGGGTTGGGTCGGATCGGTTCAAACCGGTCAGACCGGTTCGAACCGGCCGAAACCGATCAAACCGGTTTCCAACAGCTCACTCTCCCTACGGCAGCGCATGGGGCCTCCTCCGAGACTCTAAAAATTACGGAAAAATTTCTAAAAATTATTTTGAGCGATTTCGAGATACTTACAACGATCGGTTCAAATTTTTGAACGGCGGAGAGCTCGATTTCAACTCGGCCGAATCTTTAACTGCTTTACCTCCTCACGCGCCGCCGTCGACGGCGAACAAGATTGACACCGGCGTACTCGAAACGACACAAGGAACACGATGGTGCAGGAGGTGTCGTAAACTGAGCAACGATCGGCGGTGAATTTGAGATTTTCCCAGCGATAGAGCTAAAAAAACGTCGATGCTTTGACTTGAAATTCCCGACATTTGGCAGCGTTTCGCTTCAAATAATTTAAGGTGATTGTTCCTGACTCGATAACGAACACGATGGTGGTTTTAAAACGATGATCGAAATTCGGACGGCGTCAGGATCGAGGTTGGAAATGGCGTAGGGGGAAGGGAATTTGGGAGTATTTTGGGGTGTGGAAACCACGTATAAACATATAACATACCTAATTTTCTTCGGTAAATTCAGGGCTTGGTCCCTGAATTTTCTTTAACTCTAAAACAAGCTCCAAATTTTAAAATCTTTCAATTTAATCCCCATAATTTACCAATTTTCACAATTAAAGCCTCCAATTTCAATTTAATATTGTTTTGAAAATATCCGGGTTGTTACAATTATATTAATTTCTACGAATCGTTCAAACCTTATAATCATATCAGAACTTTCCTAACTCAACTAAAACAATAATCATAGTATTAATTTAAAGACATTTCTTATTCGTATACATGCAAGCTAGAAATCAAAACATTAGTAGGATGTCATTACTGATACCTGTAATTATTCTTTGATGATTGATGCATAGTAAAGCCACTTACTCCACTTATTTTTTTCTATGTGTGAAAACATCACACACTAAGTATACATTCAGTGAGGCATTAACAATAAGAAAATAAAATATTGATAAATATAACTTTTCATGTAAAACATAATACAATAGTATCATGTAATAATATAAAGAATATGTAAAATAGACTTATTAAAATCTTTTCATTTCTTGTAAAATACAATTCACATATGTACCTCATTTAATTAGATCCAATAATCACGATAGATTGGCTTTCAATTATAACAATCAACATGCACTTTTCAAGTATAATAAATGAGAATGCATGTTGTAACACCCCAAATTCCAAGCCAGTAGTTTCAGGTTTACCCCGAAAGGTAAGTGGACCTCGTGAATTTTTATAAATTAAGTTTTTGGGCTTAATTGGGTTTGGACTTGGGCCTAATTAGCTACAAAAATGGGATTTTTTATTTTTAGACAAAATGGCAATGAGAAAGAGTGTAATTATTCCATTAATGGAAATTGAAGTTAAAATTTGGAGTTTTATATCAAGCTTGGACGTGGGTTTCCCCCATTTCCTCTCCATATTTTTTCATTTCTCTTCTTCTCCCCTTCTCTCTACAAGTTCTATAGAAAGTATACAATCATGAGCTCTTTTACACTTTATTTTCATCTTAATAATCCTCAAGCAACCTTATTTTAAAGATTCAAGCTTTGGGTTTTATTTTTGTAAGAAAAATAGTGATTTTCATCATTTAAGCCTTGAGGAGAGTGATTGCTAGCTAAATGAGCTCTATTTCAGGATTCAGTCATTAAGGTAGTGTATTTCTAATCCATTTGACTGTTAAGCTTTCATAAATTTCAAATATTTGTTAAGAATTGCGTAGTTGAGCATATTTGCGTTTAAATTTTATTTCAAGATTAAAAGATGTCTTAGGTGTTATTAATGTGTTTTACGATAGATAAGGTGCCTAGTTAACTCTCTAAAACTTTAGTACATGATTCAGAATCAAATTATGGCCTTTAGGGTGCTTTTTTGGTGTTTATTGAGCTTAAATAAACTATTTCAGGGTTCAAACACCAATACTAGTTAAATTAGGGCAAATATTAGGAATTTTGGATGGGAGTATCGATACTTCCATAGTATTAATATTGATTCCCCAACTTTGCAACAAACTATATTTTTTGTGCTGATACTCATACAGGTATCGATACCTAACCCTAGAGTATTGACACTATAAGTAAGATATTTATACTACTTACTTTGGATGGTAAGATTTGACATGTTTAAGTTCCTTAAGAGCTAAGGATGTTATGTAATAGTAAGACTTAGTTTATGAGGGACACAAATGACCATGCATACCTAGAAACTCTTGGAAGAGTAGGTTACATCAGGTGTAACCATATTAAGTGTAATACACCAAAGTATCTTCAACCGAGGACGTATACGGATAATTGGGATCAAGGATCACTACAGTAGATATTCGATAAGCGGTATAATGTTTATATCAAATTCAGTGGTTGTGATAAACATGATCTTCGAAAATTACAATGAACCCAAGAAGATTAAGTTGTCCATTTTAGTTCAAGAGGTTTAAAAGGGAAGTACAATAAGATCAAATAGAGTACCACTACGCATAAATGAACTCAATCTAGATATCATGCTAGCCAGTTTCGCAGTTAACAAATAAGCCTTAACATAATATTCTAGATGCTAGAGTATACACAAAGACCAATCATAAGATGATTGTATCTTTATTGTTTTTGTTGAATAAAGACATTGCCACTATTATTTTCAGTTGTGTTTATGTGTCTAACATAAACTAAAAGATACTAAAGTCCATATAATAATATGATTATTATTAAAGATCCTTATTCAAGTATTATTACGGGCAAGGATAATACTAATACATTTTAAGACTGTCACGAAATTGATTGATGATAACGAGATGTCAATGCCATAGAGATCTCAACATCAATACATTATTATATTGTTAGAGAATAACATATTTGATTGACCTGCTATGAGCATGTGTCTTGGATTATTATGTGACAGTGACAATATTACTTACGGTGATGACTATATGTATAATCCTCAAACTTGAGATCATTAATATCTTGACATATATTGTTGTATGTTTTGAAAGAATTAAACATGCTACGTAACTGGTTGCACTATAAAGACTGATATTGGACATATCACAATATGTGTAGTGAGATATGAATGATTAAGATAGGATTCATAAAAGGAAATATGTCAAAGGCCACTTGATTTAGTGAGACTAAAAATACATGGCCATGCTCGAATAAGTTTATGTGAGATGTCAAAATTATTTGTTTATTATAGTCTAGTCAGACATCAAGAATTAATAGATGGGCTATACAAGTGTGACTATTCCAAGACTTGTGCCTATTCTAGATATAAAGGAAAAAAGGATATAATGCATAAAAGAGTTAGTCACAAATATGTTTTGTCGAATCATTACTTGTTGTAACTTAGGTGACAATGATATATTGCTAGATGTCACTTATTTTTTGTAATATTAGAATAGTTATGACAATTACTTCTGCTCATTTCAACCATGGAGTGTTAAATTAATGTTTTAAACTTGGTAAATTTACTTATGTTGTATATTTCCATTGTTGTAGACTTAATGGAAAAAACCCACTTTCATTGCGACTGAATCTTGAGAAGGATAAGTTGAATGGCTTGAACTTCCTTGACTGGTTTCGTAATTTGAGAATTATGCTTGCTACCATGACCCCTGAGCTTTATAAGCAGCATGAGGACATGGTTGCATATGAGATGATTCAAAATCTCAATGAATTATATGAGGGGCAAGCGCATCAGGACAGGTACGAGACCTCTAAAGCATTATTTCAATGAAAAATGGGTGAGGGATATCCCGTAGGAGCTCATGTTAGTGAGTGATGGGCTATATCCAAACATCGGAGAAGCTGGGATTTCAACTCAAGGATGAATATCTAAAGCACTAGTTTGTCCTTAATTTCAATATGAAAAAAATTAACAAGACTTTGCCATAATTACTTGGCATGTTATAACCTAAGCCCATTTTGATAGTCCACAGGGATAAAGGAAATGGAAATAATAAAACTGTAGCAAAGTATAAGGGTAATGGCAAGACCAAGCGCAAAGGAAATGATGCATTAAAACCCAAATGAGGAGTTACCAAGGAAGGAAAATGTTTCCACTATGTCAGGACTGAACATTGGAAAAGGAATTGCCTTGTTTACCTTGAAGAGGTCAAGAAGGCAAAAGAGAATAAAACATTTGTTACATGTATTTATGTTATTGATGTTAATTTGTTATCATTTACTTCTTGGGTATTATATATCAGTTGTGGTTCTCATATTTGTACTTTTTTACAGGGACTGCAAAAGAGAAATAATCTAGTTAAAGGAGACATGGACCTACGAGTGGGAAATGGATCAAGATTTGTTGCGTTAGCTATAGGGGCATATGCTTTATCTGTGCCTAGTGGACTTGTATTAAATTTAGAGTATTGTTATTTCGTTCCTTGTTTGACTAAAAACATTATTTTTATTTCTTGGTTTTGAGATAATTATAAGGAATAATTGTTATTCAATTTAGCTCGATAATGTTTTCTATGTTTCAACACAATTAGTTAATGGTCTTTATATTTTGGATAAAGATGATACTATTTATAACATAAATACGAAAATATCAATGACAAATAACTCAAATTAAACTTATTTTTGGCACTGTCATTTTATATATATAAGTAAGAAACGCATATCAAAGCTCCATAAAGATGATTCTTAGATTCATTTGTTTTCGAACAATATGTTGTATGCGAATCTTGCTTGTTGGGAAAAATTAGCAAGGCTCCCTTTAATAGTAAGTGTGAACGAGCAAGTGATTTATTGGTATTAATACATAGTGATGTATGTAGGCTAATGAATACCCAAGCCAGAGGTGGGTTCTAATACTTCATTACATTCATTGATGATTTTAGTTGATATGTGTACATTTACCTTATACGCCACAAATCTGAAGCACTTGAAAAGTTCAAGGACTTCAAAAATGAAGTACAGAATCAACTAGACAAGAGTATTAAGGCACTTCGATCAAATTGAAGTGAAGAATACTTGAGCATAGAGTTTGACGAACTCCTAAAAGAGTGTAGGGTATCTCACAACTTACACCATCTGGCACACCAGAGTGGAATAGATTTTTCGGGATAAAGAATCAAATATTGTTAGACATGGTTCGACAAATGATGAGTCATATTGATCTTCAGACCTTTTTTGGGACATAAACTTGAAACAGTCGCTTTTACACTAAATTGTGTTCCATTAAAATTGGTTAAAAACACACTCTATGATATATGGACTGTGAAGCATCATAGTACATCTTCTATGAAGACTTGGGGTTGTGAAGCTTATGTCAAACATCAGATTTCTACAAAACTATAACCTAAATCTTATAAATGTATATTTTTTGGATATCCTAAATAAAATAAAGGGTATTATTTCTTCAACCCTAACGAGAACAAAGTGTTAGTAGCCCAAATGGGAGTCTTTCTCGAAAGATAATTTCTCTCAAATAAAGGGAAAGGTATACATATTAAACTTGGAGAAGTTCAAGAGCAACAGATTAATGACCTAAGTTTGAGCATGTTCCACATGTTGTTGTGAAACAATCAACAGATTTAGAAACACAACCACTGCGAAGATCCATAAGTGAATGCCATGTAGCTGAGAGATATTGATTTCTCGTTACCACTCATGGAGACATTCTTTTTATGGATCAAGATGAGCCTAGAACTTATCAAGAGGTAATGTTGAGCCCATACTCTAAGAAATGGCTTGAAGCAATGAGATGTGAGATGGATTAAATGTTTGAAAACCAAGTATGGACTTTGGTTAAACCACATGAAGGGGTTAAACCTATAGGATGTAAATGAGTTTTCAAGAAAAAATTGACATGGATGGTAATGTACAAACATACAAAGGGCATTTGATTGCAATAGTTGTATTCCATGATTATGAAATCTAGAAAATGGATGTCAAAACCATTTTCCTGAATGGAAAACTTGAAGATGATGTGTATATGATACAACCAGAAGGTTTTGTCACTCCTGGAAATGTTCTAAAGGTTTATAAGCTACAAAGGTCAATTTATGTACTAAAGTAGGCTTCTCGAAGCTGGAATCTTCGTTTCAATTATTCAATCAAAGAGTTTGGTTTTATCAGAAATGAATATGAGCCTTAAGTTTACATAAAGGCTAGTAGGAGCATTGTTTCTTTCCTAATATTGTATGTAAATGACATACTCATCATAGGAAATAATATACCTACTTTACAGTATGTTAAAACTTGGTTAGATAGTTGTTTTTCTATGAAATATTTGGGTGAGACAACGTTTGTCTTAGGAGTTAAGATCTATAGAGATAGACCAAGCTGACTCCTAGGTCTGAGTCAAAGTACATATATAGACAAAGTATTGAAAAGGTTTAGTATGGAAGAATCCAATAAAGGAATTTTGCCTATGAGAAATTGTTTTTCCCATTCAAAGGAAATGCGTCCTTCAACTCCAGAAGAAAGAGATAGAATTAATAAGATTCCATATGCTTCGACTATTGGTTCTATCACGTATGCCATGATATGTACTCGACATGACGTATCATATGCTTTAAGCATGATGAGTTGGTATCAAGTAAATCCTGGTGAAGGTCACTGGTTGAAGTTAAAATATCCTTAAGTACTTAAGAATAACTAAGGATACATTTCTTGCCTATGGAAGTGATGAGGAGATTAGCGTAAAATGTTATACTAGCACCGACTTCCAAACTAACAATGATGACTCATGATCACAATTAGGTTTTGTCTTAATGGAGGTGTTGTGAGATGGAAAAGTTTAAAGCAAGATACAGTAGTTGATTATACAACAGAGGTTGAATACATTGCAGCCAATGAAGTGGCTAACGAAGTTGTTTCGATCAAGAAGTTCATAATCGAACTAGGGGTTGTTCCCAGTATATCAGATGCTAAAAAACTCCGTTGTGACACGAATGGAGCCATTGCACAAGCAAAAGAATCCAAATATCATCAACGATCCAAATATATTCTGAGGCACTTTCATATCATTTTATAGATCATAGATATAGGAGATTTGGCAATATGTAGAGTAAACACAAATGATAACATTGTTGGTCTCCTGATGAAGCCTCTAGGAGAGTAGAAGCAAGATCATCACATTGAGTTACTCGATATTAGATGTGAGTGATTGGTCTCAATGCTAGTGGGAGATTGTTAGAGTATGCCCAAAGAACAATCTTAAGATGATTGTAATGATACATTTCTTTACTTTTTTATTGAATAAAGGCATTAACACTATTATTTTCAATTTTATTTTTATGTCTAACATAAACATAAATAAAATAAAGTCCATATAATAATATGATTATTATTAAAGATCCTTAGTCAATTATTATGATGGGCATAGACAATAATAATACATTTTAAGAATAACACAGAATTGACTAATGATAACGAGTTGTCATTGACATGGATATGTAAATATCGATACATGAATATGTTGTTAGAGAACAATATATTGGATTGACCTGCTATGGGCATCTGTCTTGGATTATTATGTGAAAATCACAACATTGCTTATGGTGATGACTATATATACAATCCTCATACATAAGATCATTACTATCTCGACATATATTGTTATATTTTTTGATACATTTAAACATGCTCCGTAACTGGTTGCACTATAAAGATTGATATTGAACATACCAGAATATTAGTGAAAAGTTAATGATCAAGATAGGATTTGTCCTTCATACATAATAGGAAACATATCAAATGCCATTTGATTGAGTGAGACTATAAATACATGGCCATGCATGAATAAGTTTATATGAGATGTCAAATTATTCATTTATTATAATCTACTCTATATATCAAGAAATAATAGATGGGTTATACAAGTGTGACTATTCCAAGACTTGTGCCTATTCTAGATATAAAGGATAAAATGATATAATGCATAAAAGAGTTACTCACAAATATGTAATGTCGAAACATAACTTATTGTAACTTAGGTGTTAGTCACAAATATGTAATGTCGAAACATGACTTCTTGTAACTTAGGTGACTGATACATTGCTACATGTCACTCATTTCTTGTAATAGTATAATGGTTCTAATAATGAGTACTAATGTTACAAGAACCTACAGGGTCACACCCCAAGGTTGAAATGAGCAGAAGTTAAATGAATTGTAAATGTACAATTTAATTATACATAAATATAAATGTCTATAATTAAAGTTAATATATATATTTGATATATATGTAACTTTAATAACCCCAAATATATAAATGGATATTAAAGAAAGTATAATCATGAGTTTATTTATTTTAATAAATATAAAAGTTGGAATAATCATTTAATACGGAATAAACCTAAGACTTAGGTTTTCTTTGCCTTATAAAAGAATTATAATGGTCTAGCAGCCGTTCGAAACTATTGGATATTTTTTCTCAAAACAGTTTTGGAAAAAAGGAAAAAACTGCTCATAACCAGGAGAACTGCGTAGAGGCCAAGACGATTTCATAGAGGCTTTAGATTCAAATGATTCACGAACGCTTGGATAAATTGTTGTTTTTCTAGTAACTGAAGGTCAATTTTGTATCTCTTCCTCCCGAATTTAATTTTTTTAGTACCATTGGTGAGAACGTCTAGTTTCTGATGCTAGGGTTCCCTTAATAACTAGTGTCTGATGGCTATGTGAGACTGGATACTAGTTAGGGTTGTATTTAGATAATGCACAGTAGTCAGGTTTCCATTAAGATAATTCACAATATGTCAGGTTTGCATTCATATGGTGCACAGTAGTTAGGTTTGCATTCAGATAATGCATAGTATGATAGGTTTGTATTAGGATGATGTACAGTATGTCAGTTTTGGATTTATATAATGTACAGGAGTATGTGTCACTTTTAGATAATGCGTAGAATGTTCAGTCTCTAGGGTTAAAGACCCTTTACTGGTGTACTCATGCCATGGCCCTTAGTAAAGAATTAAGGGAAGTGTGAGATGCCTACTTCATTGATAGAGAATTAAAGCCTTAAGTAGGTAGCACTTGATCTAGGTCATGTATGTACATACTTCTTAGTACCATGTCTTCAACATGCTTATGTTTATGAATTTCTTATGTTGCTCTTGATTAGCGATTATACTACTAGGCTTAGTAATCTCAGCCTTTGGATGTTTTCCACTGACAGGTTAATAGCTTGGACAATTCCTGGAGCAGCGTCGCAATAAAACTGCCAGCATGTTTTATAGAGTATTGTATTGTAGCTTTAGTAGGTCTATGTATTCATAGAACCTTACTCGTGTATTCAGTTTATTAAACTCATTGTTATATTATTTTGGTTTTAAATTACGTGTCATTGAGCTTTACTTTTGTAAAATGATTTTATAATAGTTATTTATGTTTCGTTATGATATCATTTAGTTTGTTTGAAAAGAAAATGAACATGTTTTGAAAATCAAGGGATACGTCAATGGCCTAGTGTGACACTTTAGGCCCAATTGGGTTTAGGGTATTACATTTAGTGGTATCAGAGTGTTAGGTTGAGTCGGTCCTAAAACCCAGTTGTCGGTTTTAGTAAGGTGTCAGTGAATACATGACCCTAGGTACTTAAAGTACTTATTTAAGTCTAGAATCTTGATGATGCTTCATTTCTTAATTTGTGTTCTAGAGATTTTCAATGATTAGTAGTTTCGAGCAAAGTTTTGAGGATTTGATGGAGAGTCAAGCCTCTCATCCAGATAGTTTTGGTGAGGATTTTATGCCAAGGGTAGAGGATCAGGGGATTCCGTTAGGCACAGGAGTCGAAGAGGGGACCTTCTTTAGGGTTTGACATAACTCTCAATGAGATATTAGATGTCATTCCTAGGTCACATATGTGCCAGTAAATCTATCTCAGTTAGTGACAGAGAGGACAAGGGGTCCATGATGTTAGAGTATGCCCAAAGACCAATCACATGATGATTGTAATAATATATTTATTTACCAATTTTATTGAATAAAGGCATTACCAATATTATTTTCAGTTATATATCTTTGTTTAACATAAACTGAAAGATAATAAAGTCCATATAATAACATTATTAAAAGATCCATAGTCAAGTATTATTATGGGCATGTACAATAATAATACGCTTAAGACTAACATGTTATTGATTGATGACAAGGAGTTGCCATTGACATAAGAATATATCGATATATGTAGTGGGGTGTATATGATTAAGATATGATTTGTTCTTCCTACATAATAGGAAATATATCACAGGACACTTGATTGATTGAGACTAGAAATGCATGGCCATGCTCGAATATGTTGATATGTCATATCACAAAGTATTCGTTAATTATAGTCTACTCTTGATATCAAGAAATAATAGATGTTCTATACAGGAGCTACAAAGATGATATGTCGAATCAAAATTTCTTGTAACTTAGGTGACAATGATAAATTTCTAGATGTCGCTTATTGTATGTAATATTATAATTGTTCCAATAATTACTACTAATGTTACAAGAACCTACAGGGTCACACCCTAGGATTGAAATGAGCAAAGATGTACAATTTGTTGTATGTTACTAAAATATATCTAGAGTTAAGATATGTATATTTGATATACATATGATTTTAATTATCCCGAATATAGTATGTAAGCATTAAAAGAATGTAATTTAGATTACAACTCTTTTAATTGATATATATAATTCAGAATAATTAAATAAGTTTTTAAATAAACATTAAAGATTGTAATTCAGATTATAAGTCTTTAATGTATATTTAATTTGAATTAATTAAATAATATTTTATTTATTAATTCAAAATAACTTTAAAACCCATAAGATGTTAGAGTAATTGATATATTTAAAGGAGGTAAGGTCTAGCAACCGTTTTACTTCTACAGTTTTCTAAAAAATCAATTTTGGGAAAAGAAAATTTTACTCTTAATCAGGTGAACTAAGTAGAGGCCGAGACGTGTTTTTTTTAGGCTTACGATTCGAACCGTTCATGATCACCACTTCTCGTTGTTGTCTTTGATGTTTTTCAAGGAACCCATTGTAAGTATTTGCATCATTTCCTCTCTATTTCAGTTTTACGTGCTTGGATCACTAGTGAAACCATCGAGTTTCTTTCTGTTACTCGTGGGGTGCGTCAATGGTCCCAACAGTGGTATCAGATGTAGGTTGTATGATCCGAATTCGGGTTAAATTCTTGGTTGATACGATATGTATGGGATGCATATTCTAGTTTTATAATTTTTGAAAAATATATATGAGATCATTGTTCGAATCGATAATTGCAATGATTAATATGTTAATTTGTTAAGCTGTTTTTCAATCTATTTGTTGCTACAAGGATTTTATGAAATCCATATGTCAATTGTTGATATGATGATCCGTGGGAGTGTGATAGCAAATCGCGTTTGACAGTTGAACAAAGGTTATTCCGATGAAGAAAACCTTCGCCCCTTGACCCTTCATCAGTTGTAGAAATTGAAGGCTCATATTAATTTTTTTAACAAAGTCATAACAATGTGTATATATATATACCATATGTTTGTTTTTCATGGTGTTTGACATGCATGGTTATAGCCCTTGTTCAATTTATAATGGTTTAATTTAAAATATGGTCTGCGAGCCGTGCCTTTCTCTATCTCAGTTGTATTTCTCTTCTCATCTTACTCCCTCGTATGTAAAACGAGTTTCTTTTAAAATTGTAATCCTATGACGATTCACAAGGAATAGAAGAATAACGAGAAGATACCTATAGAGTAATCTTAGGCTTTAGAGTTTTTTGGTTCTCCCATTGGCTTGGGATGGGCCACCTTAGTCATTGTTTTTGGGCTATAACCATTGCATCTTATTTATTATTGTATTTGTTATGTGTGCAATGCATCAAATGATAAAATAAGAATGAATATTTATGAGATCAATAAAGGCCTAATATTAAAACGAACAATGATGAGATAATTATGCAAATCCCTCTTTATAATCTAAGTTAACTTAACCGTCTAATATCTATCCTCGTTAAGTATTCAATCGATATTGTGTGGGCTTTGCCAAAGCATTGGCACACAAAATCTATCTTGTTTAAACGCGAAGAATAAGCAATTGATATTCACTGGTTGAGATATTGGTAATATCTTAGCTAGGTTATTCTAATAGGATTAGAAACCTAGAGGTTAAATATTTGGATAAGTTATGAGATGACTTGAACAAGAGTTGTTCACCAAAAGGAGGAGTTATATAAGATGTAACTAGTAAAGTGTTACTTACCTAAATAATCAGTATCCTAAAACAAAAACCAAAGCTGATATAGGAAATTGATGTGTAATGGATCCTCGCCCACTAGAAAAATTTTCAATTAATTTTTCCGAAATTAAAACATAGAGGGTTTTTAATTTTGAATAAAATATTGGGAGTAATTTATAAATAAAGACCTATTTATAAATTTTAATTCGGTAAATTTACTTACTTTAATATTTCCATTGTTGTAGATTTAATGGTAAACAACACTTTATCACTGCGATCACTCCTTGAGAAGGATAAACTTAATGGCATAAACTTCCTTGACTGGTTTCGTAATTTGAGAATTGCTCTTAAACATGAAAGGAAAGAATATGTCATTGAAGAACTTGTTCCTGATGAACCGACAACTAATGCTTCAAGAGCTGACAAAGACAAATTCAAGAAACATATGGATGATGTGTTAGATGTTGGATGTCTCATGCTTGCAACCATGACTCTTGAGCTTCAGAAGCAACATGAGGACATGGTTGCATATGAGATGATTCAAAATCTCAAAGAAATATATGAAGGGTAAGCACGTCAAGAGAGATATGAGACCTCTAAAGCTCTATTTCAATGTAAAATGGCAGAGGGAACTCCTATAGGAGCTCATGTCATCAAGATGATGGGCTACATCTAAACGTTGGAAAAGTTGGGATTTCCTCTCAAAGATGAATTGGCTACCGATGTTATCCTACAATCGTTGCCAGATAGATTTAGCCAATTTGTCCTTAATTTCAACATGAATGAAATTAACAAGACTTTGCCACAATTACTTGGATTGTTACGAACTGCTGAACATGAAAAAGGTTGGACCTAAGCCCATTATGATGGTCCACAAGGACAGAGGAAAGGGAATGAAAAAGGTAGTGGCAAAGTCTAAAGGCAATGGTAAGGCCAAACCGAAAGGAAAAATGCATTGAAACCCAAAAGGGGAGTTACCAAGGAAGGAAAATGTTTCCATTGCGATAAGACCGAACACTGGAAGAGAAACTGCCATGTTTACCTTGAAGAGGTCTAGAAGGAAAAAGAAAACAGAGCGTTTGTTTCATGTATTTATGTTATTGATGTTAATTTGTCAACATCAACTTCTTGGGTATTAGATACATGTTGTGGTTCTCATATTTGTACTTCTGTATAGGGACTGCAAAAATGAATGAATCTGGCAAAAGGAGACGTAGACCTACGAATGGGAAATGGAGCAAGAGTTGCTGCATTAGCTATAGGGACATATGTTTTATCATTGCCTAGTGGACTTGATTTAAATTTAGAGGATTGTTATTTTGTGCCTAGTTTGACTAAGAACATTATTTCTATTTCTTGTTTGGACAAGATTGGTTTTGAGATTATTATTAAGAATAATTGTTGTTCTTTTTATCTCGATAATGTTTTTATGGTTCGGCACAATTGGTTAATGGTCTCTATATTTTGGATCAATAAAACACCATTTATAACATAAATACTAAGAGATCAAAAACAAATGACTCAAATCAAATTTATCTTTGGCATTGTCGTTTAGGCCATATAAGTGAGAAACACATATCAAAACTCCACAAAGATGGATTCTTAGATTTGTTTGTTTTCGAACAATATGATATATGCAAATCTTGCTTGTTGGGAAAAATGACTAAAGCTCCTTTTAATATTAAAGGTAAGGGAGCAAGTGATTTATCAGGGTTAATACATAGTGATGTATGTGGACCGATAAATACACAAGCCAGAGGTGGATTCCATTACTTCATTACTTTCACCGATGACTTCAGTCGGTATGAGTATATTTATCTTATGCGCCATAAAATCTAAAACCCTTTATAAGTTTAAGGAATTTAAAAATGAAGTACAAAATCAACTAGGCATGAGTATTAAGACTCTTCGATCAAATCGATGTGGAGAATACTTAAGCATAGAGTTTGATGAACTCCTGAAAGAATGTGGCATTGTCTCACAGCTTACACCACCTGGTACACCATAATGGAATGAAGTTTTTGAAAGAATGAATCAAACATTGTTAGACATGGTTCGATCGATGATGATTCATAGTGATCTTTCGATTTCTTTTAGGGACATGCACTTGAAACAACCGTTTTCACACTAAATCGTGTTGCATCTAAATCGGTTCGAAAGACACCATACGAGATATGGACTGGAAAACATCCTAGTACGTATTTTATAAAGATTTAGGGTTGTAAAGCTTTTGTAAAACATCAGATGTCTACAAACCTCAAACTTAAATCTCATAATTGTATATTTGTTGGATATCCTAAAGAAACTAAGGGATACTATTTCTTCAACCCTAACGAGAACAAAGTGTTTGTTGCTCGAATAGGAGTTTTTCTCGAAAGAGAATTTCTCTGAAAGAAAGGGAAGGGTAGAAATATTGAACTTGGAGAAGTTCAAGAACAACAGATCAATGAACCTGAAGTTGAGCATGTTTCAGAAGTTGTTGAGGATCATTCAATAGATTTAAAAACACAACCACTGCGCAGATCCACAAGAGAACGACGTGCACTAGAGAGATTTGGATTTCTCATTACTGCACAAGGATATGTTCTTCTTATGAATCAAGATGAGCCCATGACTTATCAAGAGGCAGTGAGTAGCCCAAGCTCTTAGAAATGGCTTGAAGCCATGATATCTGAGATGGATTCCATGTCAGTAAACCAAGTATGGACTTTGGTTGAACCACCTGAAGGAGTAAAACCTATAGGGTGTAAATGGGTTTTCAATACGAAAACCGACATGGATGGTAATGTACAAACATACAAGGGATGATTAGTCACTAAAGGTTTTCGACAAATTCATGGTGTAGACTATGACAAAACATTCTCCCCTGTAGTTATGTATAAGTTAAGTCCATCCGAATCTTGCTCGCAATAGCTTCATTCCATGATTATTAAATCTGGCAAATGGACGTCAAAACCGCTTTCCTTAATGGAAAAACTAAAGAGGATGTGTATATGACACAACCAGAAGGTTTTGTAATTCCAGTAAATACTGTAAAGGTCAGTAAGCTAAAGATGTCTATTTATGGACTAAAGCAAGCTTCTCGAAGCTGGAATCTTTCTTTCAATGATGCAATCAAAGAGTTTGGTTTTATCAAAAATGAAGATGAGTCTTGTGTTTATAAGAAGGCTAGTGGGAGCATTGTTTCTTTCCTAATCTTGTATGCAGACGACATACTCATCATAGGAAATGATATACCTTTTTTACAGTCTGTTAAGTCTTGGTTAGGTAGTTTTTTTCTATGAAAGATTTGGGTGAGGTAGAGTATATCTTAGAAGTTAAGATCTATAGAGATAGATCAAGATGACTTCTAGGTATGAGTCAAAGTACATATATAGACAAAGTGCTGAAAAGGTCCAGTATTAAAGAATCCAATAAAGGAATTTTACCTATGAGACATGGCATTTCTCTTTCGAATGAAATGTCTCCTTCAACTCCACCAGAAAGAGAATGAATGAATATGATTCCATATGCTTCAGCTATTGGTTCTATTACGTATGCCATGATATGTACTCAACATGATGTATGATATGCTTTAAGTATGACAAGTCGGTATCAAGCAAACCCTGGTGAAAATAATTGGGTTGCAGAAAAAAATATCCTGAAGTACTTAACAAGAACTAAAGATAAATTTCTTGTCTATGGATGGAAGGAAGAGCTTAGTGTAAAAGTTACACTGATGCCAACTTCCAAATTGACAAGGATGACTCATGGTTGCAATTGGGTTTTGTGTTATGTTTTAATGGAGGTGTTGTGAGCTGGAAAACTTCAAAGCAAGACACAGTAGTTGATTCTGTAACTAAGACTGAATACATTGCAGCTAGTGAAGCAACAAAAGAGGCTGTTTGGATCAAGAATTTTATATTGGAATTAGGGGTTGTTCCCAGTATATCAAATGTTGTAGAACTTCGTTGTGACAATAATGGAGCCATTGCACAAGCAAAAGAACCCAGATCTCATCAACTCTCCAAACATATTCTTAGGCACTTTCATCTCATTCGAGAGATCATAGATCGAGGAGATGTGGAAATATGAAGAGTACACACAGATGACAACATTGATGATCCCTTGATGAGACCTCTTAAACTGCAGAGGCATGATCGTCACACTGAGTCATTCAGCATTAGATATATCAGTGATTGGTCTTAGTGCTAGTGAGAGATTATTAGAGTATTCCTAAAGACCAATCATATAATGATTGTAATAATACATTTATTTACTGATTTTATTGAATAAAGGCATTGCCAATATTATTTTCAGTTATATGTATGTGTTTAACATAAACTGAAAGATAATAAAGTTTATATAATAACATTATTAAAATATCCATAGTCAAGTATTAGTATGGGCTTGGACAATAATAATAGCTTAAGACTAACATGTTATTGATTGATGACAAGGAGTTATCATTGACATAGAGATGTCAGAATTGATACATATTATATTGTTAGAGAACAATGCATTGGATTGGCTCACCATAAGCATATGTCTTGGATTATTATGTAACGACCATAACATTGCTCATGGTGATGACTATATGTATGATCCTCAGACTTGAGATCAATGTCATCCCAACATATATTGTTGTATGTTTTGATACAGTTAAACATGCTCTGTAACTGGTTGCATTATAAAGACTGTTATTGAATAGATATATATATTGAAGATAAGATTTTTATAGTATACGCTAGATATCAAGAAACAATAGATGGGCTATACAAGTGTGACTATTCTAAGACTCGTGCCTATTCTAGATATAAAGGACAAAATTATGTAATACATAAAAGAGTTAATCACGAATATGATAAGTCGAATCATAATTTCTTGTAACTTAGGTGACAATGATATATTGCTAGATGTCACTCATTGTATGTAATATTAGAATTGTTCCAATAATTACTACTAACGTTACAAGAACCTACAGCGTCACACTCTAGGATTGAAATGAACAAAAATGTAGAATTTGTTGTATGTTACTAAAATATATATAGAGTTAAGATATGTATATTTGATATACATATGATTTTAATTATCTCGAATATAGTAAGTAAGCATTAAAAGAGTGTAATTTAGAATACAACTCTTTTAATTGATATATATAATTCGGAATAATTAAATAAGTTTTTAAATAAACATTAAAGATTGTAATTCAGCTTATAAGTCTTTAATGTATATTTAATTTGAATTAATTAAATAATATTTTATTTATTAATTCAAAATAACTTTAAAAACCCTAAGATGTTATCGTAATTGATATATTTAAAAGATGTAAGGTCTAGCAGTCGTTTTCTCAAAAATCGATTTAGGGAAAAGAAGTTTTTCTCTCAATCGGGTGAACTAAGTAGAGGCCGAGACGTGTTTTCTTGGAGGCTTACAATTCGAACCGTTCGTGATCACTACTTCTTGTTGATGTCTTTGTTGTTTTTCAAGGAACCCATTGTAAGTATTCGCATCCTTTCCTCCCCATTTCGGTTTTGCATACCAGGATTGCTGGTGAGACTGTTAAGTTTTGTTTTCGCTACGTCGTGGGGTACGTCGACGGTCCTAACACATGAGTGCAGAGAATAGTGACACCAATTTTGTCACACTAGTTAAGCCAGAGTTCAGATGTAGGGTCTCATAGGAGATCACTAGCTTCACTATCTATAACGAGCTCTGTAGGCACTGATAGATTTTTAAGGTATCCATAGTGCGAGCATTATTACAAAAATCATCGTGGACTGTGCTTCAAGCTTTCTAGGAATTGTTATTGATACATATATTTTGTACAAATGGTGAGAGATTGTCTTAGATCAGTTGATGATGGTCATATGCTCAGAAAATAGAGTAGAAGAGTGGTTCAACCTATTTATGTTTTTACGAAGTTTAATCCCTCTTGTTAGATAACAAAGGGGCAGGGTTAGGATGTATATGACACAGATGAGATGCCAGGTATGTTTTCAAATGTCTTATCTTTTCATGTTGCTTTAGTAAGCATGAGTGCATGCATTCTTTTATTATGGTAAGTGAACTAAATAGAAAATGTCTTCCTGTAAAGAATCTTAGAGTGAGAACCCAAGCATTGAGTAGGTTGACTTTAGCATGTTAATAAAAGTTTACCTCGGGTATTCTTTGAGGGATAGTGTGATAGACTCGTAGAGAATTTTGAATCCCAAATTCACGTGGGAGAGGAGAATATTCATGAGAGTATTGTGAACACCCAAGTTGTCTTAGCTAGTATGTTGATAATTTTTCTTGCCATAAACGTCAGGACGTACCTCAATCAGTTCCATGACACATCAATTGCTAACTAGGCGTAGATGCTCTATGTACTCACAATGAGTAAGTTAGCAAGGTAGATATTCCTATACAATAGTTTCAGAATTTTTAACCTAAGTTTTTAGGGTACTATAGGTCAAGTAGTGAGTTGCGAGTCTCGAGGTATAGAGACATCTATGATTTCATCAGTGTGCATTTATGCATGAGTAATAAGTGAGTCAGTTAAGTACGCCAAGCCTCATTAGTTATGTCACTGTGTTTGTATATGAGGACTAGCTACATACAACATATAACAATATACAACGTTGCATATTATCATAGACTTTGGGTGCTTCAGATTAAGGGAAATCAAATGCATTAAGCATCGTATGACTAGCGATAGATGTCATAAATAGCTCAATGAGGGTAAGATTTAACGAGTGCAAGATGTAGAGTCTCAAAATTTCCCTAAGTCAAAATTAGGGCATATGAGATCTCCGTTTTGTGAAGTGTGCTCTCTATAAGAGTCAAATGTTATTAGTTCTGAGTGGCAAGCGGATGATTTTCTGTTGTGAGCACCTTAGATGCTCGATTAGGTGAGCAACGTGTGTGTAGGCCGGAAGGTATATGAGAAATAATCAGGTACTGTCAATGAGTATTGAATCAGAGTTGCGTAATAGAAGTATAGAGATCAACATTGGTCGAGAATTATCGTCATCTCTTTAGTTGTCGGTATCAAGACAATGTTCACAGGTACCGTAAGATCTCAGGGTTGTATATGTTCAACAAGTAAAAGAGGTTACAGAGTTATGCAGTGAGTTAACTCAATTAAACAAGGTTAACCATAATAAGGATGTAGCGATAGAAGTGAATCTTGGAGCAATGTTATCCTTGTGGAATGTTCTGAGCATACAATATTAGATAGCAAGAATGTTCTGAGCATACAGAGTTGTGCTTCTTGAAGGTTTTTCCCTAAAGCTTGGCATTGGTAGCACTACCTGAAAATTGTAGGTTGATTTGATTATTTACATGTCGCATGTTAACTTGTGAGGAATTTTTCCCTCAGAATCTGATTTGATGGATGTGTGTGGTTTAGTCTAAGAAAATTTTGAGGAAATAAATTTATTTTAATGAGCAGAGAGTTGTAACACCCCAAATTTTTTACTAGTAGTTTCGCGTTTACCCGAAAGGTAAGTTGACCTCATGAATTTTTATAAATTAAGTTGTTGGGCTTAATTGGGTTTGGATTTTGGTCCAATTACCCATAAAAATGGGATTGTTAATTATGAGAGAAAATGCCAATGACTAATAGTGTAATTATACCATTGATGGAAATTGAAGTTAAAATTTGGTGTTTTATATCAAACTTAGACATGGGTTTCTCCCATTTCCTCTCCATCTTCTTCATTTATCTTCTTCATTCATTCCTTCTCCAAGTCTATAGCAAGGTAAGATCTTGAGCTCTTTTATACTTCATTTTAATCCTAATAAACTACCTAGCAACCTCATTTTAAAGATTAAAGCTTTGGGTTTTATTTTTTGTAATAAAAAGAGGGGTTTTCATCATTTAAGCCTTGAGAAGAGTGATTGTTAGCTAAATGAGCTCTATTTCAAGATTCAAACTTCAAGGTAGTGTATTTCTAATAATTTGGAGTATTAACCTTTCATATATGTCATGTATTTGCTAAGATTTGTGTTGTTGAGCATATTAGGATTTAAATTTGATTTCAAGAGTAAAATACGTTTTAGGTGTTATTAATGTGTTTTATGACACATAGGACCCTAGTTAACTCTCTAAAACTTCAATACATGATTTATAATCAAACTATGGCCTTTAGGGTGTTTTGGCTGTTTTTAGCCTAAATAAACCATTTTACGGTTTGAGTATCAATATTGTGATGAACATTATTGATATTTATTAAATTGGGGAAAATTAGGGATTTTAGCTGGGAGTATCGATATTACCACAAGGAGTATTGATATTTCCCCTGCAGTATCGATACTCAGGGTGATAGTATCGATACTAAGGCCCCAATTTCATAATAGAATGCATTTTTGGTATTGATATTTATAGGGGTATCGATACTTGACCCTGGAGTATCGATAAAAGTATTGATTTTAGCTAATGATGATTTGTAATAGTAAGACTTAGTCTGTGAGGGACAAAAGACTATGCATACTTAGAAACTCTAGTAAGAGCATGTTACAACAAGTGTAACCATATTAAGTGCAATATATTGAAGTATCTTAAATCAATGATGTATACAGATAATTGGGTCGAAGGATCATTACAGTAGATATCTGATAAGTGACACGATGTTTATGTTAGATTCAGAGCTAGTAAAAATCACGAGCTTCGAAAATGTTAGTGAACCCAGGAAGAGTAAGTTGTCCATTACAGTTCAAGAGGTTTTAAAGGAAAGTACGATAAGATCGAATAGAGTATCGCTACTTAGAAATGTACTCAAGCTAAATACCTGGGTAACTAGTTTCGCAGTTAATAAATAAGCCTTTGCATAACGTTCTAGGTGAGAGAACAATCAAGTTAGCATTTGAGTGTCGTTGACATCACTTTAGTGAGTCTAGCTATGTTAAGGTATAACCAGGTTACCTTACTTGCCATAATGGGGCATTTCTAGAGTGTGAGGCACTTCAAGGGCTAACTGAGGTGAGAGGACCGAACACTCACAAGGTGTGGGTTAGCGATGTTAGTGTTATGTGGATAGCGGGCCTTAAATATGTATGGGTATTTATGTCAGTTCAATTCAGTTGGCTAAGTTTTTGATGCACATAAATTTCAGCAAGGAATTTTACTTCCCTAGTGAGGCATTCCCAGCCTGGGGCGTTATTGCGAGATGCACATAAAATTCCTCCGACCACACCATCAGACCTACTTCATGTCTTTTTGTGTCAGTTTTGCATGTATAGTCTCATCAATTTCGTACGTCATATATGTTAAAGCTTGGCTTAAAGACTGGGTTACCGTCAGTGTTCAACCTGATGGCTATGTGAGGACCAGTAGAACATTCAATATGTTTTGTGGGAATTATGTTAATGCTATGTGACATTGGGGTTCCCTTAGCAACTAGTGTTGATGGCTATGTGGGACCAGATACTAGTCAGGTTTGCATTTATATAATGCATAGTATGTCAAGTTTTTTAGTTAGATAATTCTCAGGAGTATCAGTTTCATATTTAGATAATGCGTAGCATGTTCATTCGCTAAGATTAGAGGCCCTTTAGTGGTGTACTCATGACGAGGCCCTTCGCTAAGGATTAAAGAAAGCGTGAGACCCCAACTTTAATGATAGAATAATAAAGCTTTAAGTATGTAGCACTTGATCTAGGGCATACATGTACCTACTACTTATTAACATGTCTTCAACATGCTTTTGTTTATGAAATTCTTATGTTCCTCTAGATTAGCTTATATATAAGTGGCAGCGGATGATGTGATGTTGCTCTCATCAAGGGAACAAACAATGGAAGGTTCTAGACTCGATGACGAAATGAAGGGTTTAGATGGGAAGCTTTCAAGGTGTGGGTAAGATTAGGGTTTTAAGAGAGCATTTAGTTGTTGTAAAATAGACAAAGACATGTAATTAAGACAATAAAAAAGGGTAATAAAATTAAAGAAGATTTAAAGACAAGGAAAACAAGGGTAATAAATTAGGGAATGACACAAAACATGTAATAAAAGAGAGATGTTCTTATGTTCCTTTGTAATAGGCATCCAATGTAGTTTGTTGTCAGATTTTGATGGATGATGGCTTGATGGAAAGAGGATGAATAGATGAGAAAGACGGTGAAGACGAATTGGAAATCACATGGTCGAATTAAGAGAAAAATAGCTTTGAAAATTTACCTTGGTATGTATAGGGTAAACGTAAACCCTAGGATTTATGGGAGAAGGTCGTGTGATGATGATGACAGATAAGGATGGCATGTGGATGATGAAGATATAGATGGATATGTCATATCGAACCCTCCTAGTAATAATGAAAAGGAAAACTGAGTAATACGGCTCTAACCGACCCTCCTATTTGTAATGAATAGACAAACATAAGTGTGAAGATCTCTCTCGACAAATAGAAATAACTAAAGAAGAATATAATTCAGAGGCACAAGGAAATCAACTCTTGCAAAAACAAACTCTCATTGTAAAAGAAGAAAATATGTGTTTATAATGAGGGAAATGGGATCCTTATATAGGCTTGGAGGAGTCCTTGTAGTAACAAGACTGACTAATTAAAATAATAAATGAAGTAACAACAAAAATAATAAAAGTTCTCCTAGATCCAAGTGATATGGGTGGCACTGATGGGTAGCTCTTCATAAAGCTTTTAATATGATTATTTAGATGAAAGATGGCTTAAAAGGAGCCTTGAACTTGATGAATGGTCTGAATTTCCCTTCTACAGGATGAATGGGTAGCTGGTGGATAAGGCCTTGGTGTGATGGGCTTGCATGGGGGGACGATAAGCTATCAATGGTTACATTTCAATAACTTATTTGGCCTAATCCTAAATAAATTGAAGTAAACTATTAATTACTAAATCTAAGAGTTAGCTCCAGTTTTATAACTTCAATACTGAGTAACTTTACAAAATATCGGGTTCAGGGTGGTTCAAACTCAATTTCGAGCATGTCTTAATGGCTTCACAATTTGGTCCGAAAATGATTTGGGTTTTTGAGATCCAAGTGGATGTGGGAAGAAAGATAAGTGATTTTTCTTCCTTGAACTCTTCAAACTCTATGTGGGCATGAAGATTTTTGTTGATGAAGGCTTCAATTGTAGTTTGGAGTTGATCATTGAGTAGTTTGGCCTATCCTCTATTAATTGGGCCTAGAGAGATGATAAGCCCATTCTTTGGGCATGTGGTGTATGTGTCATTTACCCCTTCTGAGAAGGATTCGTCCACGAATCTGAAACATCAAAAAGGGATAAATCAACAACATTAAAAGATGCTCTAATATCATACTCACATGAAAGATCGATACGATAGGCATTATCATTGAATCGTTCGAGCACTTGGAATGATCCATCACCTCGTGGATCAATCTTGGACTTTCGTTGCTTTGGAAGTCATTTTTTCGCATGTGAAATGAAACCCAAGAGCTAGGTTCAAAGATGAGGTGGCGCCTTCCTTTATTCACTATATTTTTCATGGCTTCGTAAGTTTCCTCCATTCGTTGTTTTACCTTGACGTTGAGGTCCTTAACGAATTATGCTTTATGTTCACCATCCAAGCAAGTAATTTGTTCTAGTGGCAATGGGATGAGATCCAAATGGGTTAGTGGATTAAATCTGTAAACCAATTAAAAAGGAGAATAACTTATTATGGAATGAATTGATCGGTTATAAGCAAATTCAACAGAGGGTAAACATTATTCCAAATTTTGTGTGTTCTTACCTACCACAATAAGTAGAAGAAACCCAAGAATTCAGTTTATTACCTCAGTTTACCCATTGGTTTGTGGATGACAAGTAGTGGAATAAAGGAGTTTCGTACCTATCTTACCCCAAAATACCTTCCAAAAGTGGTTTATGAATTTTGTGTCTCAGTCGGACAAAATGGTATTGGTATGCTATGAAGGCGTACTATCTCTCGAAATAATAATTCTTCGATGTTTGTTGCATCATCGGTTTTGTGACATGGAAAAAAGTGTGCTATCTTGGAAAACCTATCAAAAACCATAAATATACTATGGCCTTTCTTGGTGTCAGGTAAGTTCAAAATAAAGCCATAGAAAGATCAATCTAATGATAAGTAGATAATGGAAGTAACATGTAGAGTCTATTAGGGTTCACCTTGGATTTTCCTTATTTGTATGGAATGCATGAACCACATACCTCTTCTATGATTTTTCATATATATGGCAATAGAAGTGTTATTGGATCATGTAAAGTGTTTTATTAACACCAAATGGTCCCATTAGTCTTGCCAAATAAGACTCATGGTCTAAGAATTCTAGCAGTGATCCTTTTAGTATGCATAAACTATTCATTCGAAAAAAGAAAGCCATCTACAAGATAAAATTTGTTAAGAGCACATTTATACCAATGGTTGTAAATCGGAAAAAAATATTTGTTAGAAGAATAAAGTTCTTTGATATGCTCAAAACCCATAATAGTAACATGGATTTGAGTAATAAGAGTATACCTTCGAGATAATGAATCGGCTACAATGTTATCTTTGCCTTGCCTATATTTAATCACATAAGGGAAATATTTAATAAACTCAACCAATTGATCATGTTGTTTACTTAACTTACCTTGGCTGTTTAACCACTTCAATGATTCATGGTGTGTGACAATGACAAATTCTTTAAGAAGAAGATAGTGCTACCAAACTTCTAGTGCTCAGACAACTGTAAGAAGTTCTTTGTCATAGTTTAACTTTGCACCTTTCAAATTTTCTCTAAAGTAAGTGATATGTTGCTTTTCTTACATGAGTATTATGTTGATGCCTATTCCCGAGGCATCATATTCTCACTCAAAGGTATTAGAAAAATTGGGAAGACAATGAATAGGTGCATAACATAACCTACCTTTTAACAAGTCAAAAGCTTCTTGTTGTTGTGGACCCCATTTAAATTCAACCTATTTCTTCATAATTTCCATCAAATGTGAACCATTGGTAGAGAAGTATTTGATGAAACGTCGATAAAAGCTTGATACACCATGAAAATATATTACCTCAGAGATAGAGGGTGGCATGGGATATTCTTGTATGGCTTTGATCTTTTTTCGTCTACATGGGTTCCCTGTGCACGAACTATAAAGCCTAAAAAGATAAGCTTATCGCTACAAAACACACTCATGCCCATATTAGCAAATAAATATTCTTTCCAGATTACTTCGAAGATGGAACGAGCATGCCCAAAGTGAGATTCAAGAAACGATGAGTAGATAAGAATATCATCAAAGTAAACAACAACAAAATTACCTATGAAATCCTTCAAAACGTGATTCATTGGTCTCATGAAGGTGTTAGGCGCATTCGTGAGTCCAAAGGGCACGAGGAGTCATTTGTAGAGTCCGAACTTTGTCTTGAAATTTGTTCTCCACTTGTCACATTCTTTTATTCTAATTTGATGGCAACCGCTTTACCAATCTATTTTTTTGAATATGCATAATACTTGAAGTTCATCTAATATATCATCAAAGTATGGAATAGGTGCCTATATTTAATTGTTATATAATTTATCGGTCTACAATCTATAAACATTCGAAATGTGTCATATTTCTTTGGCACAAGGATCACTATAACGTCACAAGGGCTAAGGCTCTTGCGTATATGGACTTTTTGTAGCAATTCTTATAGTTGTCCTTCCAACTCCTTGGTTTCTTCAAGATTACATCGATTAGATAGTCATTCAGAATAATCGATCCCAAAATGAAATCGATTTGTTGTTCGATTCCTCTTTTAGGTGGTAAGCCATCCGGTAGATTGCTTAAAACATCTATAAAGTCTTGTAAAAGGGAAACAAAACAATAGCTAAATTGGTGAGTTTAGTAGAAATCGAAAGTGTGGAGTCTTTGAACCAGATGAGGATGCAAGAGTTACTTTGGGAAAAGGTTTCTCTCGGGTCTTTTGAATTCACAAAGATATTTTGAGACACATTTTCTTCTCACAAGTGGATTCACTTACCTCTTGTGTGTCATTCTTTTGGATTTTATGGGTTGTGACCTCTTTTTGTTTTGCCTCTTTCTTTAAATTCCCATCCTCCTCGCAAATTCTCTTTTGATATTGCATGATTTCCTTTAGATGCTTTGGATTGAGCGTGTAAGGCTTACCTTTGATGGCGAGTGAGTATTTGTTTCTCTTATAATAGTAAGTCACATCATTGTCATATTTTCATGGTCATCCCAAAAGAATGCAAGATGCTTGAATCGAATGTACATCACACCATACATTGTCGCAATACTTACCCATCTTCATATCAATGAGGCATTGTTTTGTGACTCTCAACTCGGCACTCTCAGTAAGCCATTGTAGACAGCATGGTTTTGGATGTTGTTGACAAGGAAAGTTAAGTGAATCCACCAAATAACTACTAATCACATTGACACAACTCCTATTGTTAATGATTAATTAGTATATTTTCTCCTTGATTTGACATCTTTCACACAAGATGTTTGTTTGTTGTATGTCTGATTCATCAACTCTTTCTATACTAAAACTTTACCTCACAATCATGTAGTATGCATCAAACTCATCTCTGTCTGAGTGGGTGAGCGTATCTTGTTTCAAAATCTTGGGACAATCTATCTCGGTATCTGTCAAATCATTATTCATCTCTTAAATTACCATGTTTCTCACATTAAGACAATTGTGATTGAAATGGCCATACCATTTGCATATGAAGTTATAGGTTTTAGTATCTCAAGGCTTTTTAGGGTTTTTGGCCAAGTCTTTTATAGCAACCTTGGGCTTTTCATCCCTTGATTTTTCGTTCACAATAGAATAAGTTGTAATAGATGAAGAGGATTTGGATGATTTACCAAAGAAAGAAGATGAACTACCTTTGTAGTTTTCTCGGATCCAAAATCTCCTTTGAAGTTGTGGTTGGATTGTTATGGCTTTCTTCAATGTTCACATATCCATGTTAATCAAGCAGAATAGATATGTATGCATTTAAGCCGAGAGAAAATCTTGATAATGTATCTTCTTAATCTTCATTTAATTTTCTCTGATTCAGAGTAACTACATCTCTTTATAGTAGTCTTCAACTGAACTTTTCCTTGTCGAAGTCAGTGAATTCTTTGTTTTACTTTCTTTGTGTAGTGTGTAGGAAGAAAAAAGCTTCGCATAGTATTCTTCGATACTTCCCATGATATATTATTCTGAATTCAATGATTTTAAATTGCTCTTCGAGTCTTCATCCACCATGTATGAGCATATCCTTTGAATTCCATGGTTATGAGTGGTACTTGTTCTTCTCGAGGACAACCATTGTAAGAGAACATGAGATAAACTTTTCCTTCCCAATTAATGTAGTTGTTTAGATCATATTCTCCTTGGAAATATGGAATTGTGAATTTTGGTTTTGCAAAATTCTCCAGCATTTGAAATATTGGTATTGTGCATCGGGGGGCATAAGATTATTTGGTTCGTTGGGTTGTCTCGATTACTTAATTTGTGGTTGTTGTTCTTATCTCAAAGTGGTGTTAAGTTCAATAAATTGTTCTGAAGTATCATCCATTGATGCCAAGAGACCTTGAAGGGTTTGATAGTGTTTCCTTCATTTTCCATCTTGTAAATCACAACACTCAAAACAAAATTAAAAGTGGAAAAGTAAAGTAAAAAAGAAAAACCTCACCCATCACTCCAAGAAAGCAACAAAATGGGAGGAAAAAAAGTTGATCTTGTACTCTTTAAGAGTCTTAGACGTTCTAAGAGGTCAAGGAAAGGTAGGACTCTAAGTGAACGAGAATGCAAGGAAGAAGAAGTATGAAAACTCTTTTAATCCTACCAACGCAAGAAAGATAATGTGTTAGACAATGTAAAGGAAAAATGAAAGGTAAAACAAAATAACCTAGAAGCAATAAAAGTTAAAGAAAAATTTGGAAGAAAATCCCAAACCTGGAACAAACAAAAGACATTGGATCAACTTGAGCAACGTTTTTTAGGGGTTACCAATCTCCAAAAAATTTAAATTTTTTATTGATGCTACTCAATGATTCTGGTTGTGATATGGAAATTTTTAGTGCAAAATTCTTTCTGAAAAATTATGGAAAATCCGATAATCCAAACAGTATGATTTTTTTGAAAAAAAACTTGAATAATCCAATTGAAGGGTTGGATGAACTTCGATTTGGCTAAATTTTAGTATCTTCTTTGGATGGGGTATGATACTAAAAAAATTAGCTCCAAATTCCTTCATTTTTTTTTTCTGAATTTTTTTAAAAAGTTTTGGCTTTTTGATGAATAAAGATAGCAAACTAGCAAGAAGGATTGAAACTAAACTAAAAAAATTAAAATAACTTGGAAATAATGAAACTTTGTGAACTAGCTCCGTTAGGGTACTTCGGTGATTGATGCTTGAAGATCAAGTTAAATACCTTTGATTCTTCCAAAGAATCATCCCTAAATCTGATACCGATTGATAGAGAAGTTACAGTGTATGATGTGAATGTTACTCTAGTTGGGGGACCAAACCTAAGAAAGTTCTAGAATTGATGAAGAAACAAATGGTTTATATTAGATGCATTGAAGGTGGTGGCAAGATTAGGGTTTTAAGAGAGCTTTTAGTTGCTAGAAAATAGAAAAAAATATTTAATTGATATAATAAAAACAAGGGTAATAAAATTATAGAAGTTTTAAAGATAAACAAAACTAAGGTAATAAATTAGGACATAAAACAAAACATGTAATAAAAGAAATATATTCTTATCTTTCCCTGTAATAGGTGCTCAATGTTGTTCGTCATCTAATTTTGATTGATGATTGCTCGTTAGAAAGAGGATTAAAAGATGAGAAAGAAGTTGAAAACAGATTGGAAATCAAATGGCAGGATTAAGAGAAAACAACTTTGAAATTTTACCCAAGTAGGTATAGGGGTTAACGCAAACCCTAAGGTTTACGAGATAAGGTGGCATGATGATGATGATAGATAAAGTTGGCATGTGGATTATGAAAAGATAGATGGATATGTCTTATCGAACCCTCCTAATCATAATGAAAAGGAAAATCAATAATATGAATCTAACCAGCCCTCTTATTCACAATGAATAAATAAATCGGAGTGTAAAGATCACTCTCTCTCAAGAACTCATAAGAACTAAAGAAGAACTCTCATTGTCTTAAATATAAAAGAAGAAAAGATATGTTTACAATGAGGTGAATAACCTCCTTATATATCCTTGGAGGAGTCCTTGTAATAAAATGACTAACTAATTAAAATAATATAAAATAGTATAAAAAATAATAAATGTCTCTTAAATCTAGGTGATGTGGGAAGCATTGAAGGGTAATCATTGTTGAAGCTTTTGATCCGACGGTGGAGATAAAAGATAGCTTGAAATGAGTCTTGAACTTGATGAACGGTCTGGATTTCCCTTCTAGAATATGAATGGGCAGCATAGACTTGTGATGAATAAGGGAAAGGATGTTTATAAGTTATCAAGGCTGATGGATAAAGCCTTGGCATGATGAGCTTGTATGGGGGGATGATAAGCTATCAAGGGTTACATTTCAATGGCTTATTGGGCCTAATCCTAAATAAAATGAAGCAAACTATTAATTACTAAATCTAAGAGTTAGCCCAGGCTTTAAAACTACAACATGGGGTAACTTTACAAAATATCGGGTTAAGGGTGGTTCAAACTCAGTTTCGGGCATGTTTCCATGGGCTTCACAATTGGGCCCGAAAATTATTTGGGTTTTTGATATCCAAGTGGATCAAGGGGGAGGATAAGTGATTTTCCTTTCTTGAACTCTTCAAACTCCATATGGGTCTGAATGCTTCTGTTGACGAAGGCTTGAACTATAGTTTGGAGTTGATCTTTGAGTAGTTTGGCCCGTCCTCTAGTAATTGGACTTGGAGCCATGATAAGCCCATCCATATGGTTCATGTATCATTAGTGATTATACTGATTGGTTTTGTAAGCTCAGCCTTCGTATGATTTATGTTGGCAAGTTAGTAGCTTAGGAAGGACTTCTAGCATTTCTGACAGAATATTGTATTGTAGCTTTAGTGGGCATGTGTATTCATAGAACCTTACTCATGTATTCAGTTTATTAAACTCGGTGTTTTATTATTTTTATTTTCAATTATGTATCACGAAGTTTCGATTTTGTAAAATGGTTTTATAATAGTTACTTATGATTTATATGATACCATTCAGTATGTTTGAAAAGAAAATGAAAAGGTTTAGGCCCAATCGGGTTTAGGGTATTACACATGGTACGCGAGTCAGACGAGTATACACATATTGAACTTTTAATACCAAACAGACATACATGTATTGTAGAACACAATATCACTGTACCACGTATCAGGATTTCTACAATGCCAAAGTCAGAAGCATCGCGTAATCCATATTGCAGATTTAGTGCCAGACAGACGTATATGTATTTAGAATGCAATATTACTATGCCACAATTCAAAAATGACATAATGTCAAAATTAGACGCATCATGTATCCTTTTATATGAATTATAATAGTCCAATATCATATGACTAAGTACTCAATGCAACTGCGTACCAACTACCAAAATCATATGTGCTAGTATATGATATAACTGTTATACTCCACTTATATGGCATGCCAACTATACCAGTCAAACTCAAATTACATACAATGGGTATTTCTTATCAAATCAATTACCATTCACTTACAAAAGTGTCATAAGATACGGACATATCAAAATATTTCATAAAAGAACATTGGATAGTTCATACCCAAACTAATGAGATACAAACATATCAAAGTATTTCATATAAAATGCATTTATAAACCATTTCAAGTATCATATAAAAATGTATATGGTAATTCTTACAAAAAATTATCTAAATAAAATTTTATAAGAACAATATGAAAAATAAATAAAAATATGATGTAAATACTTTTATTTTTAAATCGTTTGAGGTTGACTCGTCACAAGTCTTCCTCTTATCATATATTTAAAATAAGTATGATGCACTCACCTAATAATGCCTCACTAGCAAACCTCTATTTTTGGTATAAGTCTTATTCTTGTATTTTTTTTCTTACCTTTAAGCTTACTCGTATCATGATCTTAATTACAATCTACACGAGTATAATTTACCAACTTTTACAAATCAAAGCATATGTTAGCTTTTGCACTAACATAATAGATATATTAGCATAACAATTCTTTAAAATGTAATTAATGCATATTCGATATAAATTCCATTTCACATTATTTATGCTACCTTTAACTCTTTCAAAATAACATTTTAAGTCCTTCAAATAATCATCATTATAAAAAGTTCACATGACTTTTCGCAATTTCACATTTCAACCACAAATAGAAATTCCTTTAAAATTCATTATAAAGCTTCAAATTTATTCAAAATTATCCCTTACCATTTGACCTTAAAGTCAATACCAATCACCAAATTCAAACATTCTAACAATGTAATCAAACTAGTACATCAACATTTGCATAATTACCATTTAACTCCAAATTTTCTAATTTTTATGATTTGGTCCCCATACTTATACAAATTTCCAAATTAGTCCTAATCACATTTCAAAGCATGTAGAATTATTCACACATTATTTCTAAGCTTAAGGTAATTTTTATAAAATGTTTCCTTATTTTCACCATGGATCCCACATACATCACTATGTATTAGTCCCAATAAATCACTTGCTCTTTCACCTTAACTATTAAAGGGAGCCTTAGTCAGTTTTCCCAACAAGCAATATTCACATACATCATATTGTTTGAAAACAAATGAATCTAAGAATCCATATTTATGGAACTTTGTTATGTGTTTCTCACTTGTATGGCCTAAACGACAGTGTTAAAGATGAGTCTGATTTGAGTCATTTATCTTTGATCGTTTTGTATTTATGTCATAAATAGTATTGTCTTGATTCAAAATATAAATACCATTAACTAATTGTGCCTAACCATAGGAAATATTATCGAGTTAAAATGGATAACAATTATTCTTTATAAATATCTCAAAACAATAATGTCCAAACAAGAAATAGAAATAATGCTTTTAGTCAAACTAGACACAAAATAACAATCATCTAAATTTAAATCAAGTCCACTATGAAAAGATTAAACATATGTCCATATAGATAATGAATCAACCCTTGCTCCATTTCACAGTCGTAGGTCCACGTATCCTTTACCCATATTCCTTTTCTTTTGCAGCCCCTGTATAGAAGTACAAATATGGGAACCACAACCGGTATCTAATACCCAAGAAGTAGATGTTGACAAATTAACATAAATATCAAGAACAAATGTTCCATTCGCTTTTGCCTTTTTTACCTCTTCAAGGTAAACATGGCAGTTTCTTTTCCAGTGTCTGGTCTTATCGTAGTGGAAATATTTTCCTTCCTTGCTAACACCTCCTTTGGGTTTTGTTGCATCCTTTCCTTTGAGCTTGGGCTTACCATTACCCTTAGACTTTTCTACTCTTTTATTCTTTCATTTTTCTTTGTACTTATGGACCATCAGGATAGGCTTAGGTCCAACCATTTTCATGTTACATTCAACAGTTCGTAACATGCAAAGTAACTGTGCCAACTTCTTGTTAATTTCATTAATATTGAAATTAAGGACAAATTGATTGAAGCTATCTGAGAACGATTACATAATAACATCAGTGTCCAATTCATTCTTAAGTGGGAATCCTGGCTTCTCCAACGTTTGGATATAGCCCATCATCTTGTTGACATGATCTGCTACAGGAGATCCCTCACTCGTTTTGCATTCAAATAGAGCTTTAGAGGTCTCGTAACTCTCTTGACATGTTTGCCCCTCTTATAGTTTCTTGAGATTTTGAATCATCTCATATACAACAATGTCCTCATGTTGCTTTTGAAGCTCAGGGGTCATGGTGGCAAGCATAATACATCCCACATCTAGTATGTCATCCATGTGTGTCTTAAACTTGTCTTTGTTAGCTCTAGGAAATTCAGATTTACTAGTATATGATACAGGTGCTATACTCCACTTATATGGCATGCCAACTATACCAGTCAAACTCAAATTACATACAATGGGTATTTCTTATCAAATCAATTTCCATTCACTTACAAAAGAGTCATAAGATACGGACATATCAAAATATTTCATAAAAGAACATTGGATAATTCATACTCGAAATCATGAGATATAAACATATCAAAGTATTTCATATAAAATGCATTTATAAACCATTTCAAGTATCATATAAAAATGTATATGGTAATTCTTACAAAAAAATTATCTAAATAAAATTCTATAAGAAAAATATAAAAAATAAATAGAAATATGATTTAAATACTTTTCTTTTTAAATCGTTTGAGGTTGACTCATCACAAGTCTTCCTCTTATCATATATTTAAAATAAGTAAGATGCACTCACCTAATAATACCTCACTAGAAAACCTCTATTTTTGGTATAAGTCTTATTCTTGTATTTTTTCCTTACCTTTAAGCATACTGGTATTATGATCTCAATTACAATCTACACGAGTATAATTTATCGACATATACAAATCAAAGCATATGTTAGCATATGCACTAACATAATAGATATATTAGCATAAAAATTCCTAAAAATATAATTAATGCATATTCGAAATAAATTCCATTTCACATTATTTATGCTACCTTTAACTCTTTCAAAATAACATTTCAAGTACTTCAAATAATCATCTTTATAAAAAGTTCACATGACTTTTCGCAATTTCACATTTCAACCATAAATATCAATTCCTTTAAAATTCATCCTAAGACTTCAAATTTATTCAAAATGACCCCTTACCATTTGACCTTAAATTCAATACCAATCACCAAATTCAAACATTATAACAATTTAATCAAACTAGTACATCAACATTTGCAATATTGGCATTTAACTTCAAAATTTTCTAATATTTATGATTTGGTCCCATACTTATACAAATTTTCAAATTGGTTCTAATCACATTTCAAAACATTTAGAATTATTC